>NC_138980.1:125199150-126399150 GCF_964341445.2 Mesoplodon mirus | reverse complement strand
TCAACCACTGCGCCACCAGGGAAGCCCTAGATTGGCTTTTTTGAAAATTGGCATGATATGTTCCTGTCTCCTATATTTGAATCCTGTCATTGTCCACAGTTCCTGACTGATTATGGTTGGAAAATCTCATTGGATTCTTTCCTATCTTGGCCTGTCCAGCAGCCTGCAACTTATTCAGAGCCTCTAGGGGCCCTCTTATAATCGACTTTCCCACTTACAGATGTTCTTTCTGTCCTTTTCAATTGGAAGGTTATCTCTCTCCAAGAAGAGACAAAATCTCAATAGCTGTAGAGGAGCTCTCCTTATCATTCATCTACACTACATCACCAGTTCTAAGCAGACCTATCTATCCCTTCCTTGATGTTCTGGCTTAAAATATAAGTTGAAATAAAAATCTGATTATCGGGCTTCCCTGGTGGCACAGTGGTTGAGAATCTGCCTGCCAATGCAGGGGACACGGGTTCGAGCCCTGGTCTGGGAAGATCCCACATGTCGCAGAGCAACTAGGCCCGTGAGTCACAACTACTGAGCCTGCGCGTCTGGAGCTTGTGCTCTGCAACAAGAGAGGCCGCGACAGTGAGAGGCCCGCGTACCGCAATGAAGAGTAGCCCCCGCTCGCCAAAACTAGAGAAAGCCCTCGCACAGAAACGAAGACCCAACACAGCCAAAAATAAATAAATAAATAAATAAAATTAAAAAAAAAAATCTGATTATCCTTACTTTTTTGGCAGCCTCATGTTATTTGGGGCTTTAGTATGTCTGACACAGTTCTTAAAGCATGATATCCTCTTTATTTGTTCTGGAAAAGAGGCAGGGAGGAGGATAAAAACAAAGCAATTCTTTTTATCATTTGAGTAGAAAAGAGCACAAACCTAGGAATCGGGAGCTCCTTGAACATAGTGATCTCTCCACATCTCCACAGAATCCATATCCTTTCCAGATGGGAGGTCTTCTATTAGTTCTGTGAATCATGATGATTTCTTTAGGTAGTGATTTCATTGATTGATAATAACGTTTGGAGGTGGAATTTGGATGGGATGGAGTGACAGAACACCCACTCTGTATCACTACATATATTTATGTATAAGAAACAGCTCATCTAACTCTTCAGCGTTGCCTTTTGTGAAATTGCTAGCTTTGCAACTTCCCTCAGAAGTTCTCAGGGATGAATTTCTGGAAGTTGCTTTTATACCGGTTATCACAGCCCTTAGAGACTTAGCTAGTGTCCTGCTGGCCACTCACCATTCTTGGTGGTCAGGGGCAATACATAAAACCTATTATTAATGTTTTATTAAGTTTTAAATTGATGGATTCTTAGGGGGAATAAAATAGAAGCATTTCTCTTAAATTGTTATGTTTCATGTTACACTAAGTTGTCATGTAAAATGCTTATGTATTTTTTCTTCTCCTATTTAATAACCAGAAATGTTGATAGCTTGCTTATTGAATATAAAACATAGTGTCAAGAATCTTTAAAATCTTTAAAGTCAGCCATGGGAATTCTAATTGTTCCTTGTTCTTTACTTAGAAAGGTTCCACCGAACCCTACTACACTGTTGGTGGGAATGTAAGTTGGTGCAGCCACTATGGAAAACAGTATGGAGGTTCCTCAGAAAACTAAAAATAGAACTACCATATGCTCCAGGAATCGCACTCCTGGGTATATACCCAGACAAAACTATAATTCAAAAAGATACATGCACCCCTATGTTCACAGCAGCACTGTTCACAATAGCCAAAACATGGAAACAACCTCACTGTCGATTGGCAGATGAATGGGTAAAAAAGATGTGGTACATATATACAATGGAATATTACTCAGCCATAAAAAGAATGAATAATGCCATTTATAGCAACATGGATGCAACTGGAGATTATCATACAAAGTGAAGTAAGTCAGAAAGAGAAAGACAAATACCATATGATATCACTTATATGTGGAATCTAAAATATGGCACAAATGAACCTATCTTCAACACAGAAACAGACTCACAGACATAGAGAACAGACTTGTGGTTGCCAAGGGGAAGTGGGGAGGGAGAGGAATGGACTGGGAGTTTGGGGTTGGTAGATGCAAACTATTACATACAGACTGGATAAACAACAGGGTCCTAATCCTGTGATAAGCCATAATGGAAAAGAATATATAAAAGAGACTGTCTATATGTGTATAACTGAGTCACTTTGCAGTACAGCAGAGATTGGCACAGCATTATAAATCAACTATACTTCAATAAAAAAAATAAAATAATAACAAAAAAAGAAAAAAAAGGTTCCATGGGACAGGAATTATGAGGCAAAAGTCTCATGTCCTTTAATTTTTAGGTTGCTTCTTTTTTTGTTTGGCCATGCCGTGTGGCACGCGGGATGTTAGCTCCCCGACCAGGGATTGAACCCGTGCCCCCTGCAGTGGAAGGGTGGAGTCTTATTAACTACTGGACCGCCAGGGAAGTCCCCCTAGTGACCTCATTTGAAACCTGAGGGGTTGGGCCAACCCCTTCTCCATGGTACATCCTAATTAGAGTTCTGTGTTTCTCTGGAGGTAAGGATGGTGGTGTCTTAAGCCTCCCTTGGATTACTAGCCAATGTTTGGTTTTCAGAGCACTTTCAGACATTTGACTGGCAACATCTGAACTGTTGAGGAAGTTGGGTTTGAAGAAGCTACTTCAGGGTTGCATCTTTACAGGGAGAAATGGTTGCTTATACCCTGAGATTTCCCTGTGATGGCAGCTCATGTTATTTTTGTCTGAATACTTCACGAGCAGTGAGGTGGACTCAGCCAGTAATAATCTAGTAATTATTTTTAATTGAATTCAAAGATGACTGAAAATAGGTATTAATTTCATTTTAGCAGATGGACTTTATGTCCCTAACTCCATTGAGGCTGGGTGGAGAATATGCACTGAAATTCATGGCATTTTTGATAAATGCCAATTTTTAGCTAAAATAACACTTATAATGGCTCTTTCTCTTTCTCCCCCCTCCTTCCCCACCTTGCTCCACTTTGTTTTAAACTTGTAAAATTGAACAAGTGAAATCCTCCTTTTTTTTCAAAAGGTATAGCAAATTTCTAAAACCTCTAGTATTTAATGTAGCTACTGGCTAGTAATATTAAAGAACATAAACTTGTGCTCATAAAAAGGTGGCATTTTAAGGCATGACACCTCAAGATAAAGATATCTTATTGTACTGGTGTTTGGGATTCTACTTGCTGGGTGTAGGGGCTCTAAACCTTTATCCAGGAGTTCTTTCCAAAGCTTTTCTACCTCGGGGTTTGAGAGTTCTGTCAGAGTTTTGAGCCATCATTGAGTTGAGTTTGGCTAGTAATTACTAAGAGGCAGGCCTGTATGTGTGCTGAGGGCTTAGAGAGAAGAGGCTTAGAAGTAGCTTTTCAGGGAATCTCAGTGCTGCCAAATCAGCAGCCATAAAAGCACATGCGTACGTTGTGATGTGGAGGTGGTGAGGGTGCTCTCAGCAGCCTGGCAGCCGTACCTGGTATAATGGGAATCAAAGTATTGTCTAGTCTTTGTGTTACAGTTGTTGTTGTTTGCTATAGTTTCCTAAGCATAATCTGTGTTGTCAATATGTATCAGCTTCAGTGATGTTCTAAAAACAGAAGTGAATTTAAGAAATAGATATTGTAATGAAGATCGGGGTACTTAGTTCATAAATATAATTGGAGTATCTTTCAGGTGTCATAACTCAGCTAGAAGCTCCTGCACTTGCCTTGAAACTCTTACTGAACCTACATAATTGTTGCTAATTAAAAAAAAAACCTTTCCAATTTGGGCTTATGATAACTATTTGGCGGGGAGCAGGGGAGAAACTTGGATATTATCAAACAGTAATGTCTATTTTGTATTTCAATTTATTTTGGCAATAGTTTTGTAATGAGTTTACATTTTATTTATTTATTTATTTATTTATTTATTTATTTATTTTGCGGTACGCGGGCCTCTCACTGTTGTGGCCTCTCCCGTTGCGGAGCTTCGGACGCGCAGGCTCAGCGGCCATGGCTCACGGGCCCAGCTGCTCTGTGGCATGTGGGCACGAACCCGTGTCCCCTGCATGGGCAGGCGGACTCTCAACCACTGCGCCACCAGGGAAGCCCGAGTTTACATTTCAAATTTGTATGGAAAAACCCAGCCATATATATATATATATATTTTTTTTTTTTTTTTCTAACTACAGACACTTGAGAATGGAAACAATTTTACAGAATTCTGAATGTTTGATCAAGGCTTTGGTGTCTGCTTAAGTTAAGCGTGAACTGATTCTCATGTTTCTGTTGTTGGCGGACAGCTCTCCAGTCCAGGACTAAAGACTCCACAACGTGAATTACGTCCATGGCCACCAGTTTGGCCAGAACTAAACTAGGGAAGGCAAACAGTAGTTCCTTATCTTGCCTTAGTGACATTAAAGAATACTGTTGTGAATACATTGAGTACATGCTTGGTTTTATTCTTGGGCACAGGATCATTTGAACAGCTTAGTACTTAAAAAATAAAATCCTTTGTTGCCACAATTGAATATCACTAAGTTTATGGAGCATTTAAAGTCGCATAGCGCTTAAAAGATACTAATCAAATGAATCACCACCTCATGTGTTGTTTTGACAGGAAATGTATCACGTCTCAATAATTTCCTTAAAATTTTTTCCTGCCAGGTGCCTGTTTTCTTCTGTTAACTTATTCCCATAGAATTCCAAATATGTGGTTGATTTCCCTACTGATACTTTCATAGTTTCTTTTCTTTTCCTTTTTTTCCCCTTCTTTAGAGTAGCTGCTACACTTTTGTTTGTATTGAATTTAAGGCTTATTACAAGGAAGAGGGAATGAGTAGCTTTTTTGAAGACTGATGTCCAGCCAGGATGACTCTGTCTGGTGAGCAGATCTGCTTGTCTCCAGCATGTAAAATTTAGCTAAGTAGGTGTTAAGACGTGTCTGTTGACAGACGTGGCCTAAGGCCAGACGTGCATGAAATATTGTTCAGTCATCTATGGAGAGATTAGAGGGAGTTTTTATTTTCTGTGTACATATGCAGTTGAACACAATTTTTTACAATGACCTTGAGGTACCTTGAAATAAAACAAGTTAGGGAAATAAAATTTGGGGCTCTGTTATAAGCAAGGTGCTATACAAAGCAACACGAGAGATGTGGAAAGTTTGTTGCAGCCCCTGATGAGGTGTGTCATGCAGGCTGCCCTTACAGGGCAGCGTGTGCAGTGGCTCTAGGGAAGGTATGGGCTTAGTGCTCTGAGATGCTCAGTGCTGGGGCCTCTGGCAGGGAGGAAGAGCCAATGAAACACCCTTCCTTGGCCTGTGGCATCTTCCGGTGGAAGTAGGTGCAGAAATCTCCTTTTTCTACATTAAGAAATTACATGGATGTGTGCAAAGAAGAATTTTTAAGTCAGTAACTTGTGCAGCTGTTGAACATTCATGTGTTTACCTTTGGATTTTGAGTCAGTATATTTCTGATTAGTAAAAATGTGTATGTATCAATAAAATCATAACTAAACTTACATGCATTCTGTCACATAATAAAAACACTTTTATAAATTGTATTTTTATCAGTGAGATACCAGACACAGCATTTTATTTTATAGTCTGCCTTATTTTTTGTGTGATTTTGTGATTTACTGCTTGCTTTCTTTGGTAGGATAAGTTTATGGTTTAAATCCTTTATTTTTCTTTCTTGGATACAGAATTATTGCATTTTTTAACATCTTTATTGGCGTATAATTGCTTTACAATGTTGTGTTAGTTTCTGCTTTATAACAAAGTGAATCAGCTATACATATACATATATCCCCATATCTCCTGCCTCTTGTGTCTCCCTCCCACCCTCCCTATCCCACCCCTCTAGGTGGTCACAAAGCCCAGAGCTGATCTCCCTGTGCTATGTGGCTGCTTCCCACTAGCTGTCTATCTTACATTTGGTAGTATATATAAGTCCATAAGAATTATTGCATTTTAAGTATAAATATACAGTAGGTAACTTCTTTTAACTAAAAAGACAGTGGTTTCTTCCACCAGAAGTCTTCCCGTTCTTGTGACGTGGGATTACATGGTATAGTGAGTCTTAACGTCACTAGACATTAAGAACATGTAAGTTTATAGTGTATCCCATGTAACTTAGAAGACTGTGAGTAGATTTGAAGAAGGCATGCCTGTTGTGATTATCACTTATGCAATCACAGACAGTCCTTATGACACATTAGTATAAGCTTTTAGCTATGATAAGGAAGTTAGTTTTTCACATTTGTACTCTTTTATTTAGGAATAACAAATTTGTGTAGAAAAAGAAGAGCCAATGAAACACCCTTCCTTGGCCTGTAGCATCTTCCGGTGGAAGTAGGTGCAGAAATCTCCTTTTTCTACATTAAGAAATTACATGGATGTGTGCAAAGAAGAATTTTTAAGTCAGTAACTTGTGCAGCTGTTGAACATTCATGTGTTTACCTTTGGATTTTGATTTGCATTTATTGGTAAGCCAATCTGTTTCAGAAATGTTAACAATATATATCCCATTTTTGTAATGCATCAATGCAAGTGTCAAAACCACTATATGATTAAGGTGAGACGCACATATGGTGAATAGCAGTCTTGAAAATGGCAAGTCTTGGACACTAGCACTACGGTATGCAAGGTGACAGGAACGGGGTGAGGTGGGCCTGGGCTTCTGACCTGAGCTCCTGCCCCTCATCTCAGCTCTTCCTTGCGTTCTTCTCTGCATTCCTCTTTCAGGGATGGGGCAGGCACCTAGCCACAAGCCCATAAGCAGGACTCATATCCCTGTCCTCAGTTTCCTCATCTGTTGCCTTCTGTGACTCTCTGAGCAATATATAAACAGTTACATGTACAATATGAAAATCCCCTAAGAAAGTTAAGCAGCCTTATTAAGTATATTTTACATGCCTTGTGTCAGAATGCCACTCACCCATCAGTTTGACAGAGTTTTGATATTTATAGTGCCAAAGAGGTCAAAGCAGAACTTTCTTCTGCACTACTAACATTAGAAAAAAGTTTTAAAAAACTTTCTGTCAGCTAGTTAAGAATTTATTAACAGGCCACTTTTGCATAAAATGCAGGTGTTCTCACTTAGTCTAAAAATTAAACTTGAGATTGGGAGTGCAAACCTTGTTGAACTTTAGTAGAGTGTTTTGCACTTCTAGGTTCCCCCTCTGTGAATGGGGATGATACCAGCCCTCTAGATAAAGCTGAGGAGTTTGCCAGTCAGATGAAATTATAGATGGAAATACTTGGCAACTTTAAATAACATATAAATACAAAACCAAAACCTAAAGGATGACAGTTCTGTTTGTGAAAACTTCTTTATGGCATAACTCTGTGAATATACACGTGGAAAGCAGCGAAGGTGATCAGTTGGTACGGTGCCAGTCCTGGGTCTTTTTGTCTGCATTCAGCGACATGGGAGGAAGATGTGGAGCCAACTCAAAGCAGGGGAGGAAAGTCTCAAAGAGGCCTGTTGTGTGAGAAAAGGGGCTGATGAGTGGCATGTTCTAGCAGGAATCCCTGCTTCTGTACTAGAGGTTGCAAAAAGTAAAACACAGGGCTTCCCTGGTGGCGCAGTGGTTGAGAGTCCGCCTGCCGATGCAGGGGACACGGGTTCGTGCCCCGGTCCGGGAAGATCCCACATGCTGTGGAGCGGCTGGGCCCGTGAGCCATGGCCGCTGAGCCTGCGCGTCCGGAGCCTGTGCTCCGCAACGGGAGAGGCCACAACAGTGAGAGGCCCGCGTACCGCAAAAAAAAAAAAAAAAGAAAAGTAAAACACAAACAAACCCCCCTCAAAACCCATTGTTTTTCTTCTCTTCTGTTGCGTAGCCAGAGTATAAAGCCACTTGAGCAGAAGCGTTAGTGAGGCATTTCATGAGACCACAGTCCCCCTTTCAGAAAAGATAAATTGCCACCAAGAGAGGTTTTATGAGTACTTCTCTCATACGTTGGTGGGAGTATGTACACTTAAATGATTTGTAAATGTTTGCCTTACTCTTTCATTAGCCCCAAGCATTAGTCTCTTCTAATCCTTCAAAGCCAATGACAAAAAGACCCTTCTCTCTTGGGTTGGTGGTCATAATAAAAAGGCAACCACAGGGTCAAGAATTTTTTTTGCTCATCTCATGTGGCTTTGGAGTCATTCAATTGTAAAATTGTGTTACTGTTGTCAATTGAGTCTCCATACTAGAAATGATTTGGGCTAAGTATACACTGGTTATCCCAGAGTCTTGAGTTGGGCCACCTCCCTGGGAATGAACTGGCTGTTTAACACAGTTGGGAAAAAAAAAACAAAAAACCTCACTTCTGGATCTTGGGGTGGGGATGGGACATAGGGTACATAATGTTCCTACTGTAAAAGATGAACTAATTAATAATAATTAGCTAAGCATGTGATGGTCATAGGCCATAGATAGAACCACTGTGTTTTTTGTCTTCGTACAGTTGGAGGAATGAAGCTGATGAGGTTTATCCAAACATCCATGCGGCCCCTGTAGCATTTGAGGGCCCTGTTACAGGGAGAATGGTGTGAGATTTTCATCAGCTATAGAAAGACCTCTTTGTGTCATTTGGTTTGGAGTTCGATAATGAAGATGATGATAACCATTTGTTTATTGCTTTCCCTTTGTTCAGCACTCTGCTTGGAGCCTGTGCCTCTTATCTTTATCTCCTACAACAACCTCTTTTGTTTTACAGATAAGGAAACTAAGGAGATATGGGAGGTTAAACAACCTGCTCTAGGTCCAGCAGTTTGTTTATTGATCCTTCCTCGTCTGTGGGACTCCTTTCTCTCTTCACTTTCCTGTGGTGTCTCTCAGGAGGCTTAGAGGGGAAAGCCAGCTTGTCCACATGTAAAAGAGCCCAGGAGAGCTTATGCTCTATTCAGCTGATCCAAAAAAATGTTCACTCCCTCTGCATTTTCAGATTTGTCTTCGTAGTGGAACTAAGTATCTCATCTTTGCCATTTGTCACAATTCAGGTAAGACACTTGTCAGTGGTAGAGGATCTGACTTATATACCTTGTCATGTTAAATCTTTCCAGGATGAAAACCAGAAGTTAAAAATTGTTTTTCCATAGAATCTAATATGCTATCTGGTGGGTCAATTATGACCTCTAAGTTTATGGCTTTTTCTTAGAGAGAAGGCTCCAGGCTAGGCACAATATCCTAGACTCAGAGTTCTGACCTCTCAGTACCTGTGGTTTGTTCCCAGAATTCTTATGCATTCCAGCAGCCTGTTGGCGTTTTAAATGTGTTTCATTTTGAACTTGAAGTTGACTTCTGATTTCGTCACTCCCAAGGATTTATCTGTTTGCTTTTGTTCAACTCGCTACTACTCTGCACTTGTTCCTTGTTGGCCTTGATTCTGTCCCCTTGGCCCTTTTCAGTTTCAGTGGCATCCCAAGGATGGGCAGTGGTCATCCCCGCCCCCCTCTGCTGCCCGGCCAGGGTGCTGACAATAAAGGAGTAGTTTTTCTGCAGAAATTGACTTTAGTCAGTCTGGTTTTGCTATCACCATGCACTAGCAATCATGAACAATATCTGTTAATGTTACTTCTTGCCCACAGAATCCTTCTGTTGGTCTAAGCTCTAAATAATTCCTGCAGTCACTGTGGCGTTTTAATAATATCCATGAAAGCTTCAAATTAACACATTTAATGACTTGTTTAATAAACATTGTATTCAACATGGAGTTGAATTTGGACAACTCCCAGTTATATACTTGGTCCCCAGCACATAGTATACAAGTTGGTTCTGAGAGTAAAATCAAAGATTTGGCATTGTTCAAGCTTGCTTTGGGTTCAGTTTGTGTATCTGATCTCTGTAGTACTATTTAACAGTACATTTAAACAGTCGATTTGAAATCAGCAATGATATTGCAACAAAAAGAATAAAATATCTAGGAATAAACCTACCTAAGGAGACAAAAGACCTGTATGCAGAAAATTATAAGACACTGATGAAAGAAATTAAAGATGATACAAATAGATGGAGAGATGTACCATGTTCTTGGATTGGAAGAATCAACATTGTGAAAATGACTCTACTACCCAAAGCAATCTACAGATTCAATGCAATCCCTATCAAACTACCACTGGCATTTTTCACAGAACTAGAACAAAAAATTTCACAATTTGTATGGAAACACAAAAGACCCTGAATAGCCAAAGCAATCTTGAGAATGAAAAATGGAGCTGGAGGAATCAGGCTCCCTGACTTCAGACTATACTACAAAGCTACAGTAATCAAGACAGTATGGTACTGGCACAAAAACAGAAAGATAGATCAATGGAACAGGATAGAAAGCTCAGAGATAAACCCACGCACATATGGTCACCTTATCTTTGATAAAGGAGGCAGGAATGTACAGTGGAGAAAGGACAGTCTCTTCAATAAGTGGTGCTGGGAAAACTGGACAGGGACATGTAAAAGTATGAGATTAGATCACTCCCTAACACCATACACAAAAATAAGCTCAAAATGGATTAAAGACCTAAATGTAAGGCCAGACACTATCAAACTCTTAGAGGCAAACATAGGCAGAACACTCTATGACATAAATCACAGCAAGATCCTTTTTGACCCACCTCCTAGAGAAATGGAAATAAAGACAAAAATAAACACATGGGACCTAATGAAACTGAAATCAGCAATGATAGGAGAGGGGTGGTAAAAAAACAAGAAACAAAACTGGGGTTACTTTAATTCTGTCACTCTGTGTGACCCCTTGGAGTTCTTGTGTTTAAAATGTAAAGCGGTGAAGCAGAGTGAGTGTTGTGAGTCTTAATGTTGTTTCATAAGTGAATATTTTATATTTGAAATATTTTATTTTATTGAATTTGAATATCTTCCAAGTTGAAATTTGTTTCAGAACTGAAAGACAAATGAAGAAAAGTTGTATGACTGGCACAGTTTAGTAGTTGTCTTCATTGTATCTTTGGAAGACATTTTTTTTTTTTTTTTTTTTTTTACATTTTATTTTTTTTATTTTTTTGCTTTATAACAAATTTAATCAGTTATACATATACATATGTTTCCATATCCCCTCCCTTTTGCGTCTCCCTCCCACCCTCCCTATCCCACCCCTCCAGGCGGTCACAAAGTACCGAGCTGATCTCCCTGTGCTATGCGGCTGCTTCCCACTAGCTATCTACCTCACGTTTGGTAGTGTGTATATGTCCATGCCGCTCTTTCACTTTGTCACAGCTTACCCTTCCCCCTCCCCATATCCTCAAGTCCATTCTCTAGTAGGTCTGTGTCTTTATTCCTGTCTTACCCCTATGTTCTTCATGACATTTTTTTTTCTTAAATTCCATATATATGTGTTAGCATACAGTATTTGTCTTTCTCTTTCTGACTTACTTCACTCTGTATGACAGACTCTAGGTCTATCCACCTCATTACAAATAGCTCAATTTCATTTCTTTTTATGGCTGAGTAATATTCCATTGTATATATGTGCCACATCTTCTTTATCCATTCATCCGATGATGGACACTTAGGTTGTTTCCATCTCCGGGCTATTGTAAATAGGGCTGCTATGAACATTTTGGTACATGTCTCTTTTTGAATTATGGTTTTCTCAGGGTATATGCCCAGTAGTGGGATTGCTGGGTCATATGGTAGTTCTATTTATAGTTTTTTAAGGAACCTCCATACCGTTCTCCATAGCGGCTGTACCAATTCACATTCCCACCAGCAGTGCAAGAGTGTTCCCTTTTTTCCACACCCTCTCCAGCATTTATTGTTTCTAGATTTTTTGATGATGGCCATTCTGACTGGTGTGAGATGATATCTCATTGTAGTTTTGATTTGCATTTCTCTAATGAGTAAAGATGTTGAGCATCCTTTCATGTGTTTGTTGGCAGTCTGTATATCTTCTGTGGAGAACTGTCTATTTAGGTCTCCTGCCCATTTTTGGATTGGGTTGTTTGTTTTTTTGTTATTGAGCTTCAGGAGCTGCTTATATATTTTGGAGATTAATCCTTTGTCAGTTGCTTCATTTGCAAATATTTTCTCCCATTCTGAGGGTTGTCTTTTGGTCTTGTTTATGGTTTCCTTTGCTGTGCAAAAGCTTTTTTTTTTTTTTTTTTTTTTTTTTTTTTGCGGTACGCGAGCCTCTCACTGTTGTGGCCTCTCCCGTTGTGGAGCACAGGCTCCGGACACGCAGGCTCAGCAGCCATGGCTCACGGGCCCAGCCGCTCCGCAGCATGTGGGATCTTCCCGGACCAGGGCACGAACCCGTGTCCCCTGCATTGGCAGGTGGACTCTCAACCACTGCGCCACCAGGGAAGCCCGCAAAAGCTTTTAAGTTTCATTAGGTCCCATTTGTTTATTTTTGTCTTTATTTCCATTTCTCTAGGAGGTGGGTCAAAAAGGATCTTGCTGTGATTTATGTCATAGAGTGTTCTGCCTATGTTTGCCTCTAAGAGTTTGATAGTGTCTGGCCTTACATTTAGGTCTTTAATCCATTTTGAGCTTATTTTTGTGTATGGTGTTAGGGAGTGATCTAATCTCATACTTTTACATGTCCCTATCCAGTTTTCCCAGCACCACTTATTGAAGAGACTGTCCTTTCTCCACTGTACATTCCTGCCTCCTTTATCAAAGATAAGGTGACCATATGTCCGTGGGTTTAACTCTGGGCTTTCTATCCTGTTCCATTGATCTATCTTTCTGTTTTTGTGCCAGTACCATACTGTCTTGATTACTGTAGCTTTGTAGTATAGTCTGAAGTCAGGGAGCCTGATTCCTCCAGCTCCATTTTTCGTTCTCAAGATTGCTTTGGCTATTCGGGGTCTTTTGTGTTTCCATACAAATTGTGAAATTTTTTGTTCTAGTTCTGTGAAAAATGCCAGTGGTAGTTTGATAGGGATTGCATTGAACCTGTAGATTGCTTTGGGTAGTAGATTCATTTTCACAATGTTGATTCTTCCAATCCAAGAACATGGTACATCTCTCCATCTATTTGTATCATCTTTAATTTCTTTCATCAGTGTCTTATAATTTTCTGCATACAGGTCTTTTGTCTCCTTAGGTAGGTTTATTCCTAGATATTTTATTCTTTTTGTTGCAATGGTAAATGGGAGTGTTTCCTTGATTTCACTTTCGGATTTTTCATCATCAGTATATAGGAATGCCAGAGATTTCTGTGCATTAATTTTGTATCCTGCAACTTTACCAAATTCATTGATTAACTCTAGTAGTTTTCTGGTAGCATCTTTAGGATTCTCTATGTATAGTATCATGTCATCTGCAAACAGTGACAGCTTTACTTCTTCTTTTCCAATTTGGATTCCTTTTATTTCCTTTTCTTCTCTGATTGCTGTGGCTAAAACTTCCAAAACTATGTTGAATAAGAGTGGTGACAGTGGGCAACCTTGTCTTGTTCCTGATCTTAGTGGAAATGGTTTCAGTTTTTCACCATTGAGGACGATGCTGGCTGTGGGTTTGTCATATATGGCCTTTATTATGTTGAGGAAAGTTCCCTCTATGCCTACTTTCTGCAGGGTTTTTATCATAAATGGGTGTTGAATTTTGTCGAAAGCTTTCTCTGCATCTATTGAGATGATCATATGGTTTTTCTCCTTCAATTTTTTAATATGGTGTATCACGTTGATTGATTTGCGTATATTGAAGAATCCTTGCATTCCTGGAATAAACCCCACTTGATCATGGTGTATGATCCTTTTAATGTGCTGTTGGATTCTGTTTGCTAGTATTTTGTTGAGGATTTTTGCATCTATGTTCATCAGTGATATTGGCCTGTAGTTTTCTTTCTTTGTGACATCCTTGTCTGGTTTTGGTATCAAGGTGATGGTGGCCTCGTAGAATGAGTTTGGGAGTGTTCCTCCCTCTGCTATATTTTGGAAGAGTTTCAGAAGGATAGGTGTTAGCTCTTCTCTAAATGCTTGATAGAATTCGCCTGTGAAGCCATCTGGTCCTGGGCTTTTGTTTGCTGGAAGATTTTTTATCACAGTTTCAATTTCAGTACTTGTGATTGGTCTGTTCATATTTTCTATTTCTTCCTGATTCAGTCTTGGCAGGTTGTGCATTTCTAAGAATTTGTCCATTTCTTCCAGGTTGTCCATTTTATTGGCATAGAGTTGTTTATAGTAATCTCTCATGATCTTTTGTATTTCTGCAGTGTCAGTTGTTACTTCTCCTTTTTCATTTCTAATTCTATTGATTTGAGTCTTCTCCCTTCTTTTCTTGATGAGTCTGGCTAATGGTTTATCAATTTTGTTTATCTTCTCAAAGAACCAGCTTTTAGTTTTATTGATCTTTGCTATCGTTTCCTTCATTTCTTTTTCATTTATTTCTGATCTGATTTTTATGATTTCTTTCCTTCTGCTAACTTTGGGATGTTTTTGTTCCTCTTTCTCTAATTGCTTTAGGTGCATGGTTAGGTTGTTTATTCGAGATGTTTCCTGTTTCTTAAGGTGGGATTGTATTGCTATAAACTTCCCTCTTAGAACTGCTTTTGCTGCATCCCATAGGTTTTGGGTCGTCGTGTCTCCATTGTCATTTGTTTCTAGGTATTTTTTAATTTCCTCTTTGATTTCTTCAGTGATCACTTCGTTATTAAGTAGTGTATTGTTCAGCCTCCATGTGTTTGTATTTTTTACAGATCTTTTCCTGTAATTGATATCTAGTCTCATAGCATTGTGGTCGGAAAAGATACTTGATACAATTTCAATTGTCTTAAATTTACCAAGGCTTGATTTGTGACCCAAGATATGATCTATCCTGGAGAATGTTCCATGAGCACTTGAGAAAAATGTGTATTCTGTTGTTTTTGGATGGAATGTCCTATAAATATCAATTAAGTCCATCTTGTTTAATGTATCATTTAACGCTTGTGTTTCCTTATTTATTTTCATTTTGGATGATCTGTCCATTGGTGAAAGTGGGGTGTTAAAGTCTCCTACTATGAGTGTGTTACTGTTGATTTCTCCTTTTATGGCTGTTAGTATTTGCCTTATGTATTGAGGTGCTCCTATGTTGGGTGCATAAATATTTACAATTGTTATATCTTCTTCTTGGATCGATCCCTTGATCATTATGTAGTGTCCTGCTTTGTCTCTTCTAGTAGTCTTTATTTTAAAGTCTATTTTGTCTGATATGAGAATTGCTACTCCAGCTTTCTTTTGGTTTCCATTTGCATGGAATATCTTTTTCCATCCCCTTACTTTCAGTCTGTATGTGTCTCTAGGTCTGAAGTGGGTCTCTTGTAGACAGCATATATATGGGTCTTGTTTTTGTATCCATTCAGCCACTCTGTGTCTTTTGGTGGGAGCATTTAGTCCATTTACATTTAAGGTAATTATCGATATGTATGTTCCTATTCCCATTTTCTTAATTGTTTTGGGTTCGTTATTGTAGGTCTTTTCCTTCTGTTGTGTTTCTTGCCTAGAGAAGTTCCTTTAGCATTTGTTGTAAAGCTGGTTTGGTGGTGCTGAACTCTCTCAGCTTTTGCTTGTCTGTAAACGTTTTAATTTCTCCATCAAATCTGAATGAGATCCTTGCTGGGTAGAGTAATCTTGGTTGCAGGTTTCTCTCCTTCATCACTTTAATTATGTCCTGCCACTCCCTTCTGGCTTGTAGAGTTTCTGCTGAGAGATCAGCTGTTATCCTGATGGGGATTCCCTTGTGTGTTATTTGTTGTTTTTGCCTTGCTGCTTTTAATATGATTTCTTTGTGTTTAATTTTTGACAGTTTGATTAATATGTGTCTTGGCGTATTTCTCCTTGGATTTATTCTGTATGGGACTCTCTGTGCCTCCTGGACTTGATTAACTATTTCCTTTCCCATATTAGGGAAGTTTTCAACTATAATCTCTTCAAATATTTTCTCAGTCCCTTTCTTTTTCTCTTCTTCTTCTGGAACCCCTATAATTCGAATGTTGGTGCGTTTAATGTTGTCCCAGAGGTCTCTGAGACTGTCCTCTGTTCTTTTCATTCTTTTTTCTTTATTTTGCTCTGCAGCAGTTATTTCCACTATTTTATCTTCCACCTCACTTATCCGTTCTTCTGCCTCAGTTATTCTGCTATTGATCCCATCTAGAGTATTTTTTATTTCATGTATTGTGTTTTTAATCGATGCTTGATTCATCTTTAGTTCTTCTAGGTCCTTGTTAACTGTTTCTTGCATTTTGTCTATTCTATTTCCAAGATTTTGGATCTGGGAAATAGAATCTTGGATCATCTTTACCATCATTATTCTGAATTCTTTTTCAGGTAGAGTGCATGTGGGATCTTAGTTCCCGACCAGGGATTGAACCTGAGCCCCCTGAAGTGGAAGCACGGAGTCCAAACCACTGGACTGCCAGGGAAGTCTCAAGGAGGGGGATATGAAATGACCTGCTTTAGGTATCAAATTCACTAGGAATGCCACTGCTACGATCACCCTAAATGTTGCTCTTGTATCTTCCCATTATACATTATCTGCTAAGTTAGTGGGAATCGAGGTTATAGAGAAGCATTTAACTAGCAGACCCTGAGTTAACTTCTGTGGAATTCTTCCTATGATCTCCACTGTGTGCCCTATGGTTCAGGCCTCTTTTCTCTAGATTACTATAATGGTTTCCTAATTATAATCCCTGTTTCCAGGCTCCCTTTACCTGTCTGCATCCTCCTACCTCCCACTTCACACACCAATCTTCCAGTGCTCTCAGGGCGACGTTACTAAAATACAAACCTGAGCATGTCAGTTTTCTGCTCGGAATCCTTCACTAGTGCCTCATAATTTTCACGACCCTTTGTGGTCTGGCTCCTGCATTCCTCTCTGGCCTTCCCTCCTGCCACACAGGTCTCAGGCAGCTCCCTGGACACGCCTTGGTTTTCTGCCTTTGCACTTCTCCCTCTTCTCACCACTCCCTTTTCTCTGCACTCCTCAGCTCCCTGCAAAAGCCTGGCTACCTGCTGTTCTTCTTGGAGTCTGGGTCAGTTTCCCCTGTCCTGCGTGCTCTCTGAGGACCTGCATCTACTCTGTCAGAGCTCCCTGTTGTCATCGCTGGTGTACATGTTGGCTTTAATTTCCCCTGCTAGATCATAGGCTCCCTCCCGGCACCTAGCTCCGTGTCTGGTGCAAACCGTGTGCTCGCAATAAATACTGCATGAGTGGATAGACCGACCGCCACAGAATCCAGCCAGCTGAGTTACAGTGTATGCGAAAGGGTCTGTGATCTGGCCAGCATTTTCTAGCTTTGAGTCCCCAGTCTAGCTGGTCATTAGAACTACCTGGGGTCGAGGGCGGGGGAGCTTGAAATACAATTTCCTGGGCACTGAGACTGCTCAGATTAGAATCTCTGGCAGGTGGCACCTGGGAATCTGTATTAAACTCCACTGGTATAGATTATTTTTTGCCTGGGAAACTTTTTATGAAAATCAAGATTAATTATTACTGTTGCTTTCTCTGCATCCATTAGCTTGCCACTGCATCCAAGAAAGAACTTTTAGTAGTCTTGCAGAGTTTCTTCTGTATAAGAAAATAAAATTTGTGTCTCCTTCTACAGTTTATAGAGGGCTCCTGTTAATGTCTCACAAAATCCTCAACAATTCTGGGAGGCAGGAAGGTGGGTCAGATTTTCATTGTAAGGATGAGGAAACTAGAGCTCAGAAATGTTAAGCAGCTTGCTCAGGGTCATGTTTTTTTTTTTTAAGATATTTATGTAACTAGGTTGTAAGGGTTCCCAATCACACTAGCGTTTTCAAAATTCAGAAGTGATGGGATTTCTTCTCAGGTTGTTTCCTAAAAAATAGGCAAAGTGAATACACAAGTTCTGCAAAAATAGCAGATCCTGTGGTCTAGAGTCTTGAAAAGAAACTACTCACTACGAAATTTTAATCTCATTTTGATTAATTTTAGTTTTATAAAACTTAAAATGGAATTGCAGTATCTTTATGTGTGATCCTTCCTTAGGAAACATGGTAATGAATTTGAGAAGATGAAGTATTCTAAGTCATTTGGGATATGCTTTTATTACTGATAAAATTTAATGTAGAGGTTAAGAGAGCCATTTTGGACGAAAGTTTTGCTTTAAGTTTTTATAATAGTTTCTACTCCTTTTTGTTTGCCATTTCCCCCTAAAAAGTCTTGTGCACGTTTGTTTCTCTACTTTTTTTTCTGAGAAGAGCCTGGAGAGTCTCAGCAGTGTTTTATATTCCTGTGATTTTGATTAACTTCGTTTTACCGTGGGCCTCTCACTGTTGTGGCCTCTCCCGTTGCGGAGCACAGGCTCCGGACGCGCAGGCTCAGTGGCCATGGCTCACGGGCCCAGCCGCTCCACGGCATGTGGGGTCTTCCCAGACCAGGGCACGAACCTGTGTGCCCTGCATCGGCAGGTGGACTCTCAACCACTGCGCCACCAGGGAAGCCCTTGATTAACTTTTCCCTCCCTTTTCCTTCCTCTCCTTCCTCCCGTTGTTTACCATCCCCTGTTGGGCCATTGATGTCTGTGGACACTGGGTGTCTACATAAGTACCCCCCTGGCATCCGCATCTTGTTCCTGGTACCATATTTAAGCTCTAGGCAAGGGACAGCTGTTAATGACGTGCTTTGGCACAAATGGCGACATCTCTGTGTGTCTGAAACGGAGGCTGTCACCTCCTACTCCACCCCGAATGGCTCCACCTCCTGCCTTAGTCGTTGGTCCCCTCCTTTAGCCCAGAACTCTGAGAGTCTCTTTTACTTCTCCCTCTTCTTTGCCCCCTAGGGTGACTGGACCTTTTGAACAGGCTTAATTCTGTCCCGTCTTCTCCACACTGCTACTGCTGCAGGTCAGACCCCGATCACACCTTGTCTGGGATACTCCTTCACTTCCTGCCTTTGATTTGGCCTCCTGAACGTCCACTTTATGCACTGGCACCAGAATGATTGTCCCCTCCTTAGGTAGAATCTTCAGTAGTTCTCCATTCCTATGTGAAAAAGTTCCAGCTTGTCAACCTCCCATTCACGGCCTTTCAGGCATTTGACCAGCCTTTGCAGCCTCATTCTTGAGTGCTACCTCTCCCTCTTGCAGAGCTCCCTGTCTCCAAGCTTGTGCTCCTGTTTGAAAGCTCACTGGACACATCCCACTGACCCTTGCCTCTCCGCCTTGGCTCTGTCATCTCCTGTGCCCCAAACACCCTTCTTTTTGCACCTGGCCCTCATGACCAGCATACCTCTCTCCTTTGCCTGGCCAACTAATGCTCTCGAAGATGTCTTTAAAGGTAGGCTCTCCTTTAGGAAGCCTTTTACACCCTCCTCTGTTAGCTAGAATATAGTTGAGGTGACTTTAGAGAGACTTCAACAAGGCAGGAATTTCTCTTACGTGCATAAAAGTCTACCTGGAGAGGCAGGTGGCTCCCTCTGTGAGGTTATCCAAGGACCGTGTTCCTTCTTTCATGTTGCTCCCCCACCCACAGGGCATTATCTTTATTGGCATGAGTGCACTTGGCTCACCTCCACGGACCTGCATCCAACCGTTGGTAAGAAGACGGAAAGAGGGTGTGGAGGCCCCACTGCTTCCTTTGAAGGGCCTGACTCAGACCCTGCATACAGGACTCCTGTTCACATTTTGCTAACCAAAACGTCATCGTAGGCCCACATTGAACTCCAGGGGAGGCGGGCTAATAGAGTCCTTAGCTCAGCACTGTCAAAGATAATGGGAGCTGCATAGGTAACTTAAAATTTTCTAATAACCATATTGAAAAATAGAAAACAAGTGAAATTAACCCAGTACATTTAACCCAATATATTTAAAATATCGTTTCAACATGTAGGATTAGCTACATTTCAAGTGTTTAAAAGCCATGTGTGGTAGCGGCTACCATTTTGGGCCATGTGGCTTTAGCTGGTTGGCCATGTGCACAGCTGAAATCGAAGGATCCTACTACTAAAATGAAGCGGGGAAGGGATATCTGGGGTCATCTGGCAGTCTGTCATATCTCTTCCAACCAGTTTCTGCTCTTCTAATTTGATCCTACTACTTGGTATTACCTGTGACACACTGGGCATATAATCTGTTTTAGTGTATCATTCTCATTGGATTGAGCATTTTAAGGGCAAAGATTGAGTCATCTTTTCTCTAGATCTTAGTACAGTATTTGGCACATTTTTAATTACCCAATAAGTGTTAGTTAAGTGAACTAATAAAGTGATTGGGGATTTCATTAAGTTTTTCAGTTGTCTTTATTATTATCCTCATTCTTATGGATATTCTTCTTTCTTGTGCATCAAAAGTTATATTGTCCTCAGGGGGGTGAATTTATCTTGATTTTATTTGACAAATTTGCTGTGAACACATCCAGAGGTGCTTTAGTTTGACCTCCACATGCTGATATAATGGCAGGTTCTCTGGCTCCATGAATAATGTTTTAGAAAATTATGTCCAGAAAACGCCTATTTTCCCTGAAATAGTGAATCTTGCTTTGGTTGAGGGTGCCTCCGCACTCTTAACTGGATGGAGCTGTTTGCATGGAGCCCCTTACACTGAGAGCTCCTTTTCAGTGCTTGGGGAAATAGACCATTTCCAGGAAATACTATTAAAAATCTGCTGCTAGAATGCAGAGGCAGAGGATGATATTTTACGTGTGAAGCACAGTATTACCAGAAGTCAGTCAGTAAAACTTAACCAACGATTCCTAGAATTTTAAATGAAACATGAATGCAGCTTCTCATTAAATGACATAGGGGACTGATTGTTCCCTAAACAAGTTCAATTCTAGATCTGACAGGCTGTTCTTCTCTTGCACAGGCCTGCCTTGCATCCCTCAGAGTCAGGTGGCTGTAGGAATGCCTTTCCTGGGCTAGCCCTTGATGTGAGGGCCCTTCTCCCTGGAGAACGGGAGGGTAGGAGCAAGGGTAAATGCATAGGACTGCATCTTCCCCTCCCACTTCGCATCAACAGCTCCCCTCGCCCCTCACCCCATCTTTCAATGCCCCCTGCAAACAGAAGCTTCTCCCCGTCTCAGGAGTGGCTCTTGGGTTAAATTTTATAGGTTAGTCATCCTCTGGGGGAGAATCTCATTTCAATCAGGCTGTAGCATCCTTCAGGGAAGTAATATTTGTAGCAGTAATAATCACTGCCACCACGACCACGATAATGGCATCATAGTGCGTGCATGTGCCAGGCTGCTAAGGGCTTTATGTGTGTTACTCACTTCTTCTTACAGCAATCTTATGAAATAGGCATTGTTAGTGTCCCCATTTTATAGATGAGGAAACAGAGGCTTAGACTAAGTGACTTGCCTGGGGTCACAGGCTAATAAGTTGCTCAACTGGATTGACACCCATATCTGAATCTAAATCTTGGGCTTTTAACCATTGTATGGTCCTGCCTCCGAAATATCACTTATGTAGCTTTCTTCCGATTTGGTATGTTCTTGGTGGCGGTGGGGCTGGAGAGGGAGAGGGAGAGGGGCCCAGGAGGGCCTGACCCAGAATTGAAGGGGTTGAGGAGGGTTTGGATGAAGCTTTTTAGAACCAAGGATGATTTTGTCGGTAGAGCAAGGAAGAGCCAGAAATATCAGACTCCCACTCTGAGTGTTGGGAGAGGTTTCATTGCCACCCACTTTAGGATTAGGGAGCTGTCGCTGTAAAGCAGTTCAGCCCTCTTGTTTTCTTGATCAGGAAACTGGAGCTCAGAGACTTGAAATTCTCAATGCTTGCCCCGGGGGACGTGCTCCTAGTGAGTAAAATAAAGCCAGGACAGCATACTTGAACCCCCTCTTCTCAGTGAATTTAATGTATATTTTGTAACCAACTCTTATTTGTTATTTCTATTGGATGTTTCTATTTGTTACCAGTAGAAAAAGTACCTGGAAAATATCAGAAGAGAATGTGTGCTTGCTTGAGGAATAGTAACAGGGTAACGGAGAAACTGGGACAGAAATTCGTTTCTCAGGGACACCATGTCTAACACAGTGGGTGGTGGCAGGGAAGGGGACTGTGGGTCAGCCCCTTGCATCCCCCCTGCAGTAAAGGGAAGGGGACCCAGACTACAGATGCTGGGCCCTGCCGCAGCCCTCAGACTGCAGCCCTGATTCTCACATAAGTTGGAAGCGTCCTGGCTTCCATGGCTCCACGAATGTGGGGGAGGGAGAAGGGTCTAATCCCACAACCAGGGTTATAGCAGGAGGAAGTATGTTTTTGGAATTCTAAATGCGAACTCTGATTGTCGTGTGGAAACATGGGTAAACATGATGCTTAGGACAATACTCATGGGTTAGGGACTTCCCTGATGGCGCTGTGGTTAAGAATCCGCCTGCCAATGCAGGGGACACAGGTTCGAGCCCGGGTCTGGGAAGATCCCACATGCCACGGAGCAACTAAGCACGTGCACCACAACTACTGTGCTCTACAGCCCACAAGCCACAACTACTGAGCCCGCGAGCCACAACTACTGAAGCCTGAACTCCTAGAGCCCGTGCTCTGCAAGAAGAGAGGCCACCGCAATGAGAAGCCCACGCACCACAACGATGAGTAGCCCCCACTCACCCGCATGCAGCAACAAAGACCCAACGCAGCCAAAAATAAATAAATTTATGGAAGAAAAAAACAACTCACGGGTTAGTATTTGAGGTAAAAAGGCTCTTGTGGTCTGGTCTGGATATTTAACCCCCATGGCATGTAGCAGCTGCAAATAACCCATTTACAAGTGTTGGAATCTGGCCCATTCATAACCTGAGAGATGTGTCCTAATTGAAATTACCTGTATATGTAGGTTTCTCATCTATCCAAATGAAAAGCTTGTCTGTATACAGGTTACTTGATAATTCATGTGTGGAGGAGTCATTAGACACTCTGAAACTCTACATCTCGGGGAGACCAAAATACCTTTGAAAGACAAATGCTACAATTAGGTCTAATACATTTAGGAGAGTTATAGTGAGAGCATGAATGAGGTAAGATTTCCCAGGAACTCAGCCCTGGCCTGATCACACACATGGGGCTTTGACAGTCTGCTGAGTTTGGTTGGGCCTGAGAGGGGGATGGAAAATGCTCTTGGTGTTATGGTCCAGGTGATGAGATCCGGACGAGATATACATGGCTCTAATTCCCAGCTCTACATTTTTTTTAAGCTGGTGACTTTGGCCCCTCCGTCCGTTTTCTCATCCATGAAATGACAGTAACAACACTTTATGGACAATGGTGCAGAATAAATGATTAACATATGTTAAGAGGCAACTCCAGCTTTTCACTATAGTAAGAATGGAGGGAAAGCAGTTGTACTAGAAAGAGGGGGCTTGTCTTGAAGCCAAACACAGTTTTAGTTAGGTTGTGTTATTTGGGGGAAGCTGGTGGAGATCATGGGGGATGTGGAAGGTCTCACCCAGGCTGCCCTTGTCGTGGTCATTCTGTGAAGTGCTTGAGGTGGGGCCTGGTGGACAGTGAACCTGTGGTCAACAACAGCTAGTTTCACCGTGACGTAATTGGGATCACATAGTATGTACACGGGGCATTCTTTATTTTTTACTTTTGATATTATTAATGTGTTTGTTAAATACCCTTCAAAAATTATCATTTTCAGTGACTGCATAAAATTAGTATACTATTCTCAATGTGAGACTTTGTGATTATTCCCAATATTTTGCTCATAATGCATTAAGTACATCTTTGTCAGAATTCATGGCTCGATTCCATGCGGGTGAGTGGGGGCTACTCATCGTTGTGGTGTGTGGGCTTCTCATTGCAATGGCCTCTCGTTGCGGAGCACGGGCTCTAGGAGTGAAGGCTTCAGGGAAGAGGCAGTTTTGTTTTAACTGTGGTTGTAGATTGAAAGTCAGCATTAGAATCTGCAGCTTCCCCTGCTCCACTGGACTGGAGTCTGTCATTGACCTGTTGGTGTCTTGAGCCTCTAAGACCTGGGAACTTGCCCTGCTCACCTTGGTTTCCTTAACATCAAGCACAGAGTAGGTGCTCATTAAGAGTTTGTGGAAATGAACCAAGGATGAAAGTTTTGGTGCACAGAGAGATGTGAGAACCTCCCATCCATGTTCTCCTTCTATGTTGTTGCGCTATGTTGAACTTTTTTTTTTTTTTTTTTTTTTGCGGTACGTGGGCCTCTCACTGTTGTGGCCTCTCCCGTTGCGGAGCACAGGCTCCGGATGCGCAGGCTCAGCAGCCATGGCTCACGGGCCCAGCCGCTCCGCGGCATGTGGGATCCTCCCGGACCGGGGCACGAACCCGTGTCCCCTGCATCGGCAGGAGGACTCTCAACCACTGCGCCACCAGGGAAGCCCTATGTTGAACTTTTTAGGGAATGGGGAATGGGCATAAAAATGCCATGCTCTCTTCCCTCGAGAAGCTTGTTACCTAGTTGAAGAGAACACTAGCAGAGAGGAGAAATTAGGGAATTTAGTAAAATGTCAACTGAGAGTCTGGTAGGGAGTTCAGAACTAGGAGAGAATCCTCGTTGCTGGAGTAGCCAGCGGTGTAATGGAGCAGGTAGAATAAGCTGGGTGTTAGGATTTATCCACTTAGGTCAATAGAGAGGGAGAAGGAAGGGTGCTTTAGGTAGGAGAGCCAGCGCAGGGGCGGGAGTCAGTGTGGACCATGAGAGGGATGGCCTGCAAATCTGGGGGAGCAGGAGGAAAGGGTATTTGAGAGCCAGGTAAGGTGGGACCACGTTAAGGAGGGTTGGAAATCAAACAGAATTTGAAAGAAGCCTAACAAGCATAAAGAGTCTTTGTAGGTTCGTGAGTGACATGAGGAAAGTGGTTGAACTGGAATTTCAGAGGTGGTGTCAGAAGTATGTCTCAGAGAAGGTCATTTATAAGTACACAAATACTTGGTGATGAGAGTTTATGTATCTGGAGTTTATAAAAGCTTCTGTGACCCTGCCTTAATCCTTGCATGTCCAGGAGTGGACAGTGATTATTGTCTCTATTTTACAGATATGGAAATGGAGCTCCCAGTGGTTGGTTGACCTCTCCCAGTCACACAGTTGGAAATGGCAGTTATAGGAACCCACATCTCCTCACTCCTGGACCACTGGTTTTCCAGTGATGCCTCAGGGTATGAGGGACATGCCTTCCAGAAACTGAGGTCTTTGTTGGGGGAACTGTTTCTTGGAAAGAAAGGGACGGTATCATTGTGTGGCTGATGTGTACCAGGGGCTTTAGGTACATTCAGTTTCATCACCCTAACAGTCTCGTAGCTGTTGTCATCATTAGCTACATTTTACAGTTAAGGAAATCAAGGCTTGAATTAAGTAACGTGCCCGAAGTCACACATCTAGTTAGAGACAGATTGAGAACCCTAATCCAGGTTATGTGTCTCTTTTCTGCCTTGGTTCTTTCCACAGCCTGACACTTGGACACACTGCAGGAATGTGATCGGGTTGATTTTTTGGGGGGGTGCTGTGTATGCAAAACTAAATTATTTTGGAATGAGCTTAACTGAAGCAGGTGTCTTGGCTTAATATTATGTTGTATTTTGTGGAGGTGAGTGCATGTATTAAGAGTAAATGTTAGGAATTTCAGAAAGCTAATTGGGAGAAACAGAGTTTTGCTCTCTTTCTGGCTTTTAGGGATTTATTCTTGTATTTCTTCTAAGCCACCCCTTAAGCTTCAGGATGGAGACTCAAATGGTAAAGTGCTGAGTGGCGCTCTGCTTGCATCTCTAGTCTCAGCTTTTGTCGCCTTGTCATCTTGCACACAGCTCTAAAGAAGAGACTTCAGATCCTACATAGATCGACATGTTCTCTGTGCTCCATGTACAGGCTGGAATGTGTCTCCTCCCCAGCCCCGCATCCTTGCCTTTAGTCTACTTCACTTGCCTTCATCCTTCAAGACTCAGCATGCCCAGCTCCTGGACTGGGTTTGTTGTTTCCTGCCCTGTGCTTACCCCGGTCAGGCGCCTCTGCCCTGTGTTCTCCAGGAAGATAGCACAGGGGTGGAAGCGTACATGCAGTGTTTGGGTAGGGGAGATGGGGATACACAGTAGGCCACCCTCATAGAATGGCCAGCCTGTAATGGGAAGTTGTAGGAAATAGGCTGGAGAGTGCTTTAGCCTTAGTTCTTGGGTGATAACAGAAACAGACTTTGATGCCTAACTGTGACCCTAACTGCTCCTATGGCACTCCCTTGCATAAGCTCTCCACCACGTACCCACCCCTGGCTGCAACGAATTCCCATGGGCTTCTGTAAGGACAATGGGATCCTACTTCCTGTCAAAGCTGTGCACAGTGGAGGGCCCCCCAGAGGGGGGATGCAGGTGCTAACTGGAAAAAGGGAAGGATGCCCGACAGCCAGACCACCACAAAGCCCCCTCTAGAGGAGAAAGGAAGTGTTGTCAGAGGCCCTGGGAGGGACGCTCACACACAGTGGCCTCGAATGGCAGGTGTAGAAGGGTGGCCTTTCCTCTCTCGGCAGTGGGGAGCCACCCAGAGGCTTAGAGTAGGTGAGGGGGGCTGGACACCCAGAGCAGTATTTGAAGAAGTGGAATCTTTTGGTCGCAGGCCTCACGGACTGGAGGGAGCTGGGGCCAAAAGTAGGGAAACCAGTTGGGAGATTAGTGTCCGTGTGCAGTAAACACAGAACTGGGAGTTTGGAATTTACTGTGAGTCATGAGCAGCTCAGGGATTAGAACGTACTGACCTTGGGCGAGTCGGCCTTTCCCGCCTCAGGTGTCCACGGTGGGAAGATCGTGCCGGGCTCCTCGTGGCAACGTTGTTGGGATGAACTCATCAAGATCTTTGGTCTAGATCCAGGTGAATCATGGAGTCATTTGTAGCTTGTTGTTTCTGCCCTCTGCATGTCGGATATTTTTCTAGCCACCACTTGCTCTTCTCTTTCTGAAATGAAAAGTTGAGGTGCGAGAAAACCTGATGGTCCCAGTAATCTGAGCACATCACTGCTTGGTGGGGGAAAGGTTCCACCTCCAGGTCATGCGTTCATTTGGTTTTTGGCACAGTCTGAGCCAGGAATGAGACAACATGAAAGGTTGTTTGAATACTGAAGTAAAAATCACAGTGGGCAGGGAAGACCGTCTACCTGGATTATCAGCAGAATCTATACAGTGGCCTCTTCACTTCAGTGGTAACCGTGACCACTTGAGTGGACTTGGACGGCGTCTAGAAAATAAGGGAAAACACCTTCAACAAAGCTCTTTTCATGGACAGCTCTTACGCTGTGCTCGATCCTACGGCTCTTAGACAAAAGCCCATATTTTCTTCCCGGGTCTTGTCATGTTTCCAGCAAGATCTCAGAACATGGCCTCACAGGTCAACACATTTAACCACCACGGGGAGCTTTACTAGAACTACAGCTTTTTGTTGGTTTGTAATGATTCCTAACCTGTTTAATATTGCATTTTTATCTTGTTGCTGGAAATCCTAACATTGGAGTTGAACTTCGCAAAGAGCTTTCAGACATTCTCTCATCTTGTCTCTTCAGGCTGGTGCAGGATAACTTCTGATAGCTCAGTCTGATTTTCAGTGGGGTTTGTACGAAAAGTGTTAAGATTGCTCCGTCTGGACCTCAAAAATTTACAAATAGAGTTTCATTGTTCTTTTATCTGAGTAGCTCCTAGTGTTTTATACACATTAATTCATTAATGCTCACAAATGCCCTGTGTGTAGGCAGTGGAAAATATTTTCCCTGCTGCAGTATTTACACATTGAGAAACCAAGTCAGGAGGCAGAGGCAGGGCGGGGCCTGTGGAGGGGAGCCAGGGCTGACTCAAGCTGCCGGGTTCTTAGTCTCGTCCGCTTCCTTGACCATTAGAAAACCGGAACACATTTTCCTTTGGAAAATGATCATGATTTCCAAGGAAAATAGCCCTGGAGACCACACTCTATCTGGAGAACAGAACTGTAAGAGGGAAGTTTGGGGGAAATTTTATCATAAAATGGTGGATGTGGTTTCATTTGCTTGTATCGTTGGCGTGTATTCTGGCTACAGCTGGAACCCAGACAGTCAACATGGTGGCGTGTGTTTGTGTCTAAAACCACTCTTTGGATGTACTCATCTCATTCCTTTGATGTCTTTCCAAGTGCTAGAAAAGGAAGATGCCATTTCCAGCTTAGGCTGTGCCATAGGTGGCAGAAAAGGCTCTCATGTTCCCTTTTTAGATTTCCACATCCTCAAGGGCAGGGAACCGTCCCTTCTCTTCCTCTTTTTAATCTCTTATCTTCCCACTAGCGCTTTGATGAGAATAAATCCGTAAAAGGACTTGGTGGGCAGAATAAACTGCAGACTGTGTATCTCAGTGCCTGTGTGACAGCTCTCCACGTGTGGGCATCTCAAACGTATGCCCAAAACTGAATCCCTGGTTTCCTTTCCCAAATCTGCACCACCTATGCCACTCCCCATCTCCGTTAATGGCAATCCCGTCCTTAGCTCAGTCTTCAAATTTTGGAGACACCCTCTTTCTCTCACATCCCACTTCCGATTTGCCAGGAGATCCAACTGGCTTTTATCTTCAGAATGTGTCCAGAATCCAGTTACTGCTCTTGCTGCCCTTGCTACCACCCTGTTCTTGCCCACCATCATCTCTTGCCTCGATTATTGCAGTGCCCTCCAAACAGACAAGTCCCCCACTCTGCCCTTGGTCCCTTTGTCAACCTGCAACCTAGTAGTTAGAATAATACTGTTAGTGTATATGTCAGATCATGTCACTCCTTAGCTTGCAACCCTTGAATGAATCCTTTCATACTTAGAGAAACCCAAGCCCACGTGATGACATATAAGGTCTTATGTGATCAGGCCCTCCATTTTTCTCTGTCCCCTTTTTTCTTTGAGTGCATGTGTGTGATTTTACTACAGAGTATCGTAAAAAAAAACACAAACGCAACTTGGTCACAGCCTCTTAAATATAGTTATAACGTTGTCCTTCCTAGAAAGCTCCAAGCCTCTGTCTATGGAGCTCTAGCCTGCTCAGGGTAGAGCTTTGGAAGGAGGCAGAAGACATAAGCAGTGTTTCTCACACACACACCCCCACCCCCCAGTGTGTACGGAAGGTTCAGAGGACACTGAGGACACAGGAGTCTGTAAATATTTAGTCGTGGGTAATGAAGTTAATCTGGGAAGGGGTGGAGCTCTGGCAGTGGCTGGTACAGGTCCGGCTCTCCCGGCTCTTTGGGGAAGTAGTGAGGCTTTTGCTATTGGTTCAGCCAATCTGATGGTTGAGGCAGGTTTGGAAATTTTCTCAACACTTACGGTAGTTGGTACAACTCTTCTGGTGGGTTTCTTGGAAATTCTTAAAGGTGGAGCTGCTTTTGTCTTTTCCTGCTGCTACTGAGGGGTCCTATAGGCATTCTAGAAGGGACTATGTCAGTCTCTGCTGATTTTACAACTCTTCCAGAGCCGGGAGAAGTCATGCTTTTAAACTCTGAAACTCTTTCAGTAGATGGTATGTGTTTTTTTGAGGATGCTCTCAATATTTCCTCTGGTTACTGAGTATCTTCCAAAAGATGCTGAAGATAGGCTGCTGTAAGTTGAACAGGTTTTCACGAATCATTGTTTAGTTGCAATAGAGCACCAGTTTATTAAAAAAGGACGTAACTCAGGAAGAACCATGTGGAAGAGATGCAGAGGGCAAGGTATGTGGAACTTCCACGCTCCCTCTGAGCATGCCACTCTCCCGGCACCTCCACGTGTTCAGCAGCCCAGAAGCTCCTGTCCTCCTTTTTCTGTTCCTCTCCATGTTACTCACTCGGACTCCTTGCTGTTCCTTGATCACGCTCGCACTGGTCAGTGTCCCCACCTTGCTTCACGACTTTCCACTCTCTCCTTCCTCTGCCTGAGACTCTTAGCCCAGAAATCTGCATGGGTCTCTCCTACATCTAAGTCTTTGCTCAAATGTCATCGTCTCAATGAGGTCTTTCCTGACCACTGTACTTAAAATTGCACCCCACTGCCCACCCCTGCCACCCTTTCCTCCTCCTTTGCTTCATTTTTAAAATAGCACATATCACTTTCAAATGTACTCTTAGAAACTTTTCTGGTTATTGTCTGTAAATTGTACTGTCAGCTTCAGAAGGGCTGGGATTTTTGTTTCTCTTGTTGAATTATATCTCCTGAGCACATAGTATCCTGTTGCCCGGCAGCTGCTCAAATGCTGTTGAATGAATATGTTGTGTTTTCAAACACAATAGTCACTCTTAACCTCCACTCCTCGTCAAAGAGTATATAATGATTGGACTTAGTCTCCTAATTTTTTGGTATGTATGGAACACAGCAAAGGATGCAAGAGAATAATTTAGCTGGGGATATAAGATAAACACATGAAACAATTAGCAACAAGTGCTGGGATATAACTGTTAGATTGTAGAATAAATAAAAGATACAGGGGCAGTCATTGGGAACATGAGGGGAGGGAGGACCCTGGAGTTTACTGAGTACCTACTGAGTGTCAGTTCTACTCTAGGGGTTTTGTGTACTGGATTCCATTTGATCCTTACAACAGATATTGTGAGACCAGTGAGGCAGTCCAAGGTCACAGAGTTAGTAGGTGTTCGATCCAAGATTCAAACCCTAGTGTCCCATGCTACAGAGTTAGAATATTCAGAAAGGGATTCATGGAAGTGTAAGGTGGTAGAGTCTGGGCATGGGACCCATGGGGAGCAAATCTGGGTCAAGTGAGATTTATGTGGAGAAGTGGTGAACGATAGGTTATGTGTGGGATGAACAACATTGCAGGATGCTCTGGAAGCCCAGTGTGGGAGTTTGTATTTGATTTGATAGGTACTAGAGGCTAAGATTTGTTCTTGACCAGAGGAGTAAAATAAGGGAAACAATGACTTTGAGTATTAAATTGAGTATTTAACCTGGTGTTAATATCCAAGATGGATTAGAAGTGGGGAGGGGGGAACATGCTTCTGGTGATCACTTAACAGACTCTTGGAATATTGCTGGGAGGTTGGGGAAGGTGATGGGAATGGGGCGCCAGTTTAGTAAAGAGAATGAAGAGGGGAAGATGGGGGGGAGACTCCAAGTAATTACTACATGGTACATGAGTGAGTGTGGAAGTGAAGGAGGAGGAGAAATAAACGTTCTAGGGTTATAAACCTGAGTGGCTTTTATTACCTTTAGCAAATGGGCAGTGTAGTTAATGTGGACCAGTTTGGGCCTGATAATACTGAATAGTTCTTGAAGCAGTGATATTAGGGAAATAATCAAAGAAACAGTTCTCCTCCTAGAGAAGAGAAAACATAGGGGATGGAGAAGGAATGATGAGATAAGTAGTCATCAAATATTGTGGGAAAAGGCATTAGCCTAGTTCTGTGCAGTTTCAGAGGTCAGTTTAGAACTAATGGGTGAAAATTAGGAGGAGGCAGATTTTGCCTTAAAATAAGGAACTGTAGTACCAACACTGGGAAAGTTACACATCTTCACAGGTCTGCAAAGTAGACACTATCACCCCATCCTTACAGGTAAGGAAACTGAGGCCTTGGAGCACACTGCTTAAAAAGTGCAGAGCCAAGGTGTTTTGGTGTTTTATTTATTTTCCTTTTGTGGCTGAATTTTTTTTTTAATTTAAAAGATTAAAATTAAATATTTAAAATGTAAAACAAGTTGTTAAATGTAAATAAATTATTTTAAATATAAAAAAATTACATTGTAAATTTAAATATTTTTATTTAAAAAAGACATGGTATCACCAGCAAAATAATAGAGATTTTTTTTTTTTTTTTTTTTTTTTGCTGTACGTGGGCCTCTCACTGTTGTGGCCTCTCCCGTTGTGGAGCACAGGCTCCAGACACGCAGGCTCAGCGGCCATGGCTCACGGGCCCAGCCGCTCTGCGGTATGTGGGATCTTCCCAGACCGGGTCAGGAGCCCGTGTCCCCTGCATCGGCAGGCGGACTCTCAACCACTGTGCCACCAGGGAAGCCCAATAATAGAGATTTTTAAAAGACCTTTCCATCACTCCCAGCAATTTCTCATTGTAAGAGAACCAATATGTACAGTTTACATATTTTTCTTCACTTTTCTCTGATCATACAAAATGCAGTATATATTATTCTCCATTATAAATCATTTTAATATCACATCTAGACATGATTCTGCAAAGTTCTTTTTAAAGATCTCTCTGTGTTCTGTGCTTTCACTATGATGTATCTAGATAGAGATTTGTTGGAGCTCAATATATTTTCAGCATCTGAGAATTGTATCAATTAATAAGAATTCTCCAAAATTATCTCTTCACATATTCTTTTGTCCCTTTAATCTCAGTCTGGAACTCCTATAAAAAGTATGTGGACCTTTTCATACTATATTTCATGTTCCTTAACATCTTTCATATCCTTCCCCTTCTCTAGCTTTTTACTATATTCTGGGTAATCTCTTAAATTTGAAATTCTAGTTTACTGATTACCTTTTCATTTTTCTTTCTTTGTTATTTAACCTGTCCAGTGAAGTTTCAGACATTATACATTTTTATTTTCAGAAGTTTTATTTGGTTCTTTGTCAAGTCAGCCTGGTGTTTTAGGATAGTGTCCTGTGCCTTTCTCATGCTTTCAGTTATTTTTTTCAACATCTTATTTAAATATGCTTATATTTTAGAGTATTTGGTTAGTCTGTTTGAAGTTCTGAGGGTCTGATCTTGCTGTTTGTACTGTCTTTCTTGTGATTCATAGCTGCATAGAGTGTTTAATGATTTGGAATTGTGAGCCTATGACAAATGAGACTCTAACGGTGGGAGTTTCATAAATCTGAGTTAACTCCAAATGCAGCATTACCAGCCTGGGATTATTTTTTGTATGTTAATCTCTCAGTTGAAGATTTCCAGGGAACGCTTTTCCCCCGCCTCTTCAAAAGCTTAGGCTGAGACAAAGTTCCTTGCCTTTTCCTTTTACTAGTGGTCATACTTTTCTATTTGACTAAAGGTAGAGCCCTCTGGGTACTGCCTTATTCAGGAGATGGATCCATGACTTTGTCTCTTGCCCTCAAAGGCCGTTTAAACTCTATCTTCTGGGCTGAGACCAGCCAAACTCTTCAGGGCAAAGATTCTCAGTAGGTCATCACTGTATTTCTCAGTGAGTCTTAATTTTGTGACTTTTGGAGAGCTCCCTTGTTTTCTTGGGAGAGTTCAAACTATGCATTTGAAGTAGTTCTTAAATAGTCTAACTAATGCTTTGAGCAGTAGGGGTCTCAGGTTACTTAACCCATCATATTGGCAGAAAGAAAGTCTGTTTTCTTAAACACTTAAAGGAACAAGTCCTTGTCAACTCATCTTACAAATTTACGCAGCCCATTCCTTGTAGGATTGGTGCCTTTTCTCTGTTCTCTGGTAGCAACCAGTGCTTTTCTTTATTCTAATGTTAATTACATGGCATTGGCTGTTTTATTGTATGCTTCCTCCAATAGGCCAGGAGTTCCTGAGGGCAGACCCTGGACTTCTGTGGGTGCAAAGTCCCTCAGCTAATGGGAACAAATGGGACCCAGCACACATGAGGGGAGATGGATGAGGGAATTGGAGGCAGAGCCAGAAAGAAAGAGCTCTAATGGCCTAATATGTGACCAATTGATGAAAAGTTTGGTTTCAAAATAGGGAATGAAGTCTTTGTTCAGAGTGAGGTGGCATCTTAAGGATGGAGGAAAAAAGGAAAGAACCATAGTCGTTCTTTCTAAAAATGTAATGTAGTTAGAAAGGGGAAAAGAATTGGTAGAGCATAACTTGGCATGAGCTCATTTCAGAGGTGGGTGATGGATGTGGTCTGGAATTGATGTTATAGACTGTCTATCAATAAATCACTCACTGTAATTAAGTTTACTAGGTACATTCCACAGCTGGGACGTTTTGTATGGTATCGGTATTTTACTGAGTGCTCTGTGAACGCTCATCTAAAATGAGGTTTCCCCACAAATATGTAATCTAAATTTATAGGCCACACACCTAGACAGATCTGTGTTGCGTATGGGCGCATACACATGCACTGAGTCAGGGAATGGCATATTTTCTGTAATTTGGCTCATAGACCTGCTTGCTCCAAACTGTGTGCCCTGCTTTCCTTCTGTGTTCCTGTCTTTGAGTCAGTGTTTTTGAATGAAGACATGATTTGTTGGTAGGAAGATCAAGACTTTATATCCATGACTATCCATTACCCTATTAACCTGGATTATATCACTCGATTAGTTAGCTATCACCTACTAGAAGATAGGAATGTAAAGAACTAGGAGATGAAAGGTAAACTTTTGTGTGTACCTGTATGTGTGTATGTTGCGAGTGGGGTTAAGATGAACTAAATTTAGTCACGCTGATGAGAAGACCTAAGGTGATGAGAGGTATCTGTTAAGTGTGACCATGTATTTGGCATTGCTATTATGAAATACCTTTATTTCTCGCAGTTCTGGAGGCTAGAAGTCCAAGATCAGGTGCCAGCCTGGTTGCATGAGGCCCCTCTTCTGGGTCATAGACTTCTTGTTGTGTCCTCACATGGCAGGAGGGGCTGGGGAGCTCTGTGGAGTCATCTTTATAAGGGTACTAATTCCATTCATGGGGACCCCACCCTGATGAGCTAAGAACCTCCCAAAGGCCCTGTCTCCTAATACCATTATCCTGGGGGTGAGGTTTTCAACATTTGAATTTGTGGGGGGAGACACAAACACTCAGGCATGCACATACCACACCTGTGTATTCTGTTGGTGCAAATGTTAGTTTTTTCAGATTGCGTTTTTTTTCCTAGAACAGGTAGAGAGTAGTTCAGCTCATGGCATGTGAAGATCTGCCTTGATGTGGCATTTACTGCTTCAGGTTCTGCAAAGTGTAGCATTTAGTTCCTAGTTCCTTCGTAATAGTGCAGTTTTTCAGAATAATGAGCTCAGTGTTGCTTTAGGAAACACTGTTATGCGAGAGCCATGGAAAACATGATCTGAAAAGGGACTTGAGTAAATAGTAAGAGGGAAAGGGCCCAAGTTCTACCTGCCTCACAGCAGGCATTGCAGTTTTTGGAGCACCTCCAATCTTAAGAGCCACCCACTTGTCCAAGATCAGATTGATAGAAAGACAGAGCCTTATTCTTTGGTCTCTCTTGGTGAGGACTGTCAACAAGGAACTTATATGCCGTGAAATAGAACCATTCACTCCAATGGAAAATATGCAGATTTAGAAACTAAATTCTTTTTACTATCTTTTTGAAAAATGGAAGTAAGATTAGTATTCTGTTTTCATTTTTAACTGAAAATCAATATTAATATACAGTTTATGAGTTGGGTAGTTAAATTATAATTTAAATGAAAATATTTAGAAATTTTCATGGTAGATCTGAAAAGAAATTATATGCTAATTTCCTGGGGGATTACATCAAGGATAGTATTATGTAGTGAACTGGTATGACTTTCTCGAATATAGGAACTCTCCCATGAGGGATCCCCTTTCTGGAGGAGACTTGAGGTTGGCTAACCTCTCTTTTGAGGAGAAGGCACACCTAAGCCATCAGAAGCAAAATTAAAATCTGTTCAGATTTCAAAGAAGAGCATGGCACAGTTCTTCAGGATGCAGGACTGTCCCCGTTATGTGACATTTAACATCCTTGGCCACTAGGTACCAAGTGCCAAGATCTGTTCTCCCCAGCACTTTCGACATTCTCATTTCTTTCCCTTGTCCTGGTAAGCATGCACAGGTCCCCACTAACAAAAAGACCAAAATAAAACAAAAGTTCCCTTCATTTTCCTCTTCCTTGCACTGGAAATGATACCCAGTAACTTTCTAATTTCCAAAGACCATGGCCCCTTCTGAGTCCTCATTCTCCTTGACCTCACTGCAGTCCCTCGTGAGCTCTAAGCAATTATGTATTATTATCAAATTATTATTTAAGCTCTTGAATTGTTGCTGAACTGTTCATGTGGTTGGACTTGTTATAAATGTCTTGAGGGCAGGATCTTATACTTCTCTGTGCCCTTAGTAATATTCAGGACAATGTATTTGGTGTTTGTTAGCTGAATATTTATTTCTAACTCATTGCACTGTTTTAATATTTATCCTGTAGGAAAGTTCTTTTCTGTTTTAATCTTGAATCCCAAATTCTGAATTTCACATCTTTACTGTATATGCGATGGAAATTTGTAGTTATTATTCTTAGCATATGTAGGTCACGTTTGTTCAGATCACTGGAGCCCAGGGATATATCTGGATCTCAGTCACAGTAACGATATAGTTTTTGACTTGGCTTTCACCAGTGATTTTGAATACCAGTTCTCACTCTGTTCCTCCTTTCCGAGGCACAGGTCAAGATCCCTCTTCCCAGAAGAGTCCTTTCTGACGACTTCAGCCACAAAGTTCTCTCATTTTCCTAAACTCTTAAAGCATTTACTATTTAACATGATTTTCTCCACTCCTTACCTCCTGGTTACTGCTCCACTGCCCTCATTAGGCTGCTCCTTCCAACATGGCTGTGGCCAAGCAGGCCAGCAACCTCTCAAATCATGGCTTCAGTGGGTCCTTCTCAGTTCTTACCTTGCTTTGCGTCATTTACCCACAGGGTTTGCTGCCTTGTTCATTTCTCTTGGATTTTTGTCACATTCTAAATTTCTAACATAGCAATAGTTAGATAGTTGGGAGTGTGGGATCTGGAACCAAACTGCTTGGGTTTGAATCCTGGTTCTACCACTTAGCAGTTGTGTGCCTTTGGCCAACCTGCTTAACCTCTCTATGCCTCACTTTTCCCATCTGTAAAATGGGGACAGTAGCAGGAGGTACTCTGTAGGGTTGTGAGGATTAGATGAACATTGTCTAGCACAATAAATAGTGCTCAGTAAATGTCAGCCCTGATTATTTCTCTATTTCTCAATGCCTTCTATGAGCTCCTCTTCCTCTACCTTTCTCTTGGAGTTCTCCAAGGTTCTGTTCTAAGCCCTTTTTGAATTTGTGTGTATCCACTTCCTTGATCCATCCCATTTACTCCCAATGACTTTAACTACTGTTCTGTATTATCAAACTCTTTCTCTCCAGCCCAGACCTCTTTCTTGAACTCCAGATCCCTGCTTTTGACCTGTCTTGGACACCAGTCCTCACATCTCAAACTCATTATGGCCAGTACTCATTTTTTTCCTGAGTCATTCATCTGCTTTTCCTTTCACTTTCCCCATCTTGGTCAATGTCATTGTCTATCTCATTTCCCAAACCAGGAACCAAGGAATCACCCTAGATTCCTCCTGATCCTTATGCCCTGCATCTAATTAAGCATCAAGGCCTTTCCATTTTGTTCTTTAATCTGTTAAATTTGCCTACCCTACAACATTGCTTTGAATCAGGCTCTCAATGTCTTTCACCTGAACAATAGCAATGGTCTCTTACCTGGTTTCCCTGACTTTGATCTCTCTCTCTCTTTCCAATCCATCTACCACCTGTGTCACAATGATCTCTTTAAAACACAATTTGGGGGCTTCCCTGGTGGCGCAGTGGTCGAGAGTCCGTCTGCCGATGCAGGGGACACGGGTTCGTGCCCTGGTCCGGGAAGATCCCACATGCTGTGGAGCGGTTGGGCCTGTGAGCCATGGCCGTTGATCCTGTGCGTCCGGAGCCTGTGCTCTGCAATGGGAGAGGCCACAACAGTGAGAGGCCCGCGTACCACAAAAACAAAACACAGTTTGGATCACACCCCTCTCTTGCTTAGAGCCACTCACTGGTGTGAAGTTCATGTTACTTAGGATGACATAACATTGGGGCTCAGAAAAAGTTTTCATTCTTCTCTCCCACCACTACCCTACGCACACTTTCAGTAGCCCTGGAGGTGCTACTGAACAACCTCTCCTTTTATGCTTCCATGTAGTTGTACCTATTTCTTCTGCTTGAAATGTCCTCCCATTTCATGGTCTACCTGGTGAACATCTATTGTCTGTCTCAGTGATTTTCAACAAGGCATACTATTGGCATTTGGGGTGGGACAGTTCTTTGTGAAGGACTGATCCAGTATTATAGGACACTCAGTATCCATGGCCCCTGTTGCTGAATGCCAGTAGCAGCTCCCTTCCCTCTTCTGCTCTTCTCCTACCCCACCAACCCGGTCAGGTAAGAAACCAGACATGCTCTGCCCTCATTTCCAAATGCCTTTCTGGGTAGGAATGCCCCTAGTTAAAAGCAGTAGTATGTATTCTTTAAGACTTAGCTTAAGCCTCATTTCCTTGGGGAACCATGCCCGATACCTCACCTGCTGACTGATTTAAGTATTTCTGCTTCCCTGTGTTCACAGAATCCCACACGTATTTTATATTACCATTGTTTTCCTTTTTCTCACTGGGCTGGCATTTCCTCTAGGACAGAATTCATCCTTGCATCCTCATCCTAGGATATAATAGATACTCAATAAATATTTGTAGAGTAAGTGAATGTTTATGTTATCCTTGGTATTTAGTTGTCTGTCCTCTAGCTTATTTGCCTATTTCATATCGGTATGCCCTTTTCAGATAGATTGATAGACACTTGAAGGGAGACATTTATACTTTTTTTTTTAACTGAGTACTAAGCATATAGGAAGTTCTGAGTAAATGTGCTAAACTAAATGAAACATTTAGAGACTAGCTATATTTCTAAGCTTAAACCTCATTTCTTTTAATTGTTAAGGTCATATTTCTAAACATTAAAGCATCATTCTAGAATTTCTCCAGGTTTTACACATTTGTCCACTAGTTTTATAGTCTAGAATTGGATGCACTAGTCTAGCTCTTCTGGTTTAAGAATGTCTTAATTTTTATGGGTGGTGGGCAGAGAGTACCTTTTTGTTCCTACAAAGACTGTATAAAGCCTAGTTGGGAATGGGGAGGTAGAGGAGGGTGGCTCATAGCCACAGTTTGCTGCCTGAAATACAGATGAAAGCCATGAGGGAGGTGGTGGCTGCCACCTCTGGTTAGATTTGTTAACTTCTCTGTAGAAATGATTCTTAGTATCAGGAGAATTTTCCATGTACCTATTCCCCCAGCTACTCTCTCTGCCTCTACTTTCTTCTCTCTCCAGTCTATTCAGCAGTCTTTGGGTCAGCCTCATGACAAGGCAACCTTAGGTAGGTTATTGCCTCACTTCAAACACTTCTTTGGCCTCGCATTGCCTCTAGAAGGGATTTTCAACCAGAAGTGTGTGATTTTTTAATCTTGGATCTCACAACCTTAAATTCAGCCCATGACTCCATCCACAAAAGAGAACCAGTTTCTTGACTTAGCAGTTACCTTGTTTTTGCCCATAAATAGTATTTCCTACTTTGTTCACTCATGTTTCTTCTCTAACATAGTTCTGAATTTCTTTTGACATTTTAAATTATCAAATTTATTCCTAAGGATAAAGCCTTGCTGCCACACAAAATAATCAAAACATGTCATAAGCTGAGAAAGAAATTCTAAAAATATTTTAAGCAATGGCAATATTATTGGAAAATGTGGGCTGGGGGTGGGGGGATGGCTACCATCAGAGAGAAGATTGATTAGCATACATAAATTTTAGCATGACTTTTTTCCATGACTTTTCAAATTGACAATTTTATTGAGATAATTGTACAGTCACATTCAGTTATAAGAAACAGTATAGAGAAACTTTATATTCTCTACCCAGTGGTAACATTTTGTAAAACTGTTATAATCAGCTCAATGAATATCGACAGTGATACAATGTACCCATCTTATTCAGGTTTTCCAGTTTTACTTATATTCACTAGTACGAGTAATCTTAAATTTCTGTACCATTTTTGTCACGTGTGTAGGTTCATGCGTTCACCACTACAGTCAAGATACTGAACAGTTCTGAAACCACTAGGATCCCTCATGTCGCCCTTTTATAGTCACGACTGCCTTCCCTCCTCACCTCTCCCAATACTGTTTCTCACCCCTGACAACCACTAATCTGTTGTCCATTAATTTTTCTCATTTAAAAAATATTATTATATAAGTGGGATTATAGTCTGTAACCTTTTGGGACTGGCTGTCATCACTCAGCATAATTTCCTGAAGATTGATCCATGTTGAATAAATAGTTTGCTCCTTTTAATTGCCGAGTAGTATATCTTGCTGAGTTATGTATGTACATATGTAAGTGTGCACAAAGACAACAGAGTTTAACCATTCACCTATTGAAGACATCTGGGCTGATTCTAGTTTTTGGCTGTTATAAGTAAGGCTATGAACAATCGTGTCCAGGTTTTTGTGTGAACATAAACCTTTATTTCTCGGCGGGGGGGAAATACCCATTAGTGGAATTGCTGGTGGCAGTGTGTGTTTAGTTTTTAAGAGACTGCCCAACTGTTTTCCAGAGTGACTATATTATTTTGCATTTTCACCAGCAGTGTATAAGTGATTCAGTTTTTCCACATCCTTTCCAAGATTTGGTGATGCCACTATTTTTATCATCAGTGATAGGGGCACTATTTTATATATTTTATATTTTATATATTTTAATATCCCTCCCATGACAACCTGCATGGTGTTGTGCACACAGAGACAGTGAGTTGACGTTGACCTGATGGAGGAACTTTCGAGATCTGTTGCTGATGAGGACATTGATGCCCTGATAGGATGTAACTTGCCCAAGATACTTGAGTGATTGAGCTTTGCATTGACTATGAAGGATACACTGAACGGATTAACAGCATAAGTGAGATGGTACGGGTATGTTCAACTGACTTATAAAAAGCTTTTAAGGGCTTAATCACTTTGTGTGCAAATACATCCTGTGACATACCAGCAAGTGTGACTGGTTGGGCGGAACATTTTGTTAGCAGCGAGCTCCCGCTCCTCTTTGTACTTTGCAAATGTCCTCTAATTTAGGCTGTACTATTTCAGACTGACTGGCTCCCCTTCTTCCTCCCCACCCCCAGTAGTTTGAATTAATGAGATCCCATTGAATGGTTATTGTGTTGCTTGCTTGCTAATCTTCAGACATCTCCCCACACTGAGTTCACCACATAATTCTACTCTTTCACTTAAAGCTGCTTAGACCTGCATAACTCAGGTAGATAACTGAAGTCTGAAGCAGGTCTGTAGACACCGTTGTGTATTAAACAGTAGGTTTATTTCTAAAATGCTTTCTTCTTGCCCATCCATTGTGCTGCCATTGAAGGTTTTTACTTAGACGTGGCCTTACCCCCCATTTAACTGTTCTTTCTTCCTCCTGTTAGAATAACAGTTGTGAAATACAATTAAAATTCTACACTCCTAGGTTCACAAAGGAGCTGTGAATCAACATTTCCCTCTAAGTGCAGAAGGTTTCAAACTGAGGTAGCAATTGAATTACCCCAATAGTAATTGCTCTCTGCCCTTTGAAGTTGCAAACTGTAGGGGGAATATTTGGTTCTATAAAGTCAAATAAAATTCTTTGGAGCTTGACAGTATTATATTGATGTGGTACAGTGCTCTTCAGAATTCCTGATGCCTGGGGATTCCTTGGGGCTGCCAGGATGAGGCTGAGCGGGGTAGGCCTCTTTTAGACCATCTTCACCCCAATTACTCCTGAATCATTTTGATCAGTCTAATATATAGAGGTTCTGAATGATAAATAAAGATTCAAATGTTTTAGAAAATCCTTTGCGTATGCTTAGTGTACAATGATAATAAAAATAGTTACAGCTAGCATTTATTGGGTGCTTATGATAGGCCGTTAAGTGTTTTCTCTTTTTTCTCTATCAAATCTCTTAATCTTCCCAACAATCTTAGGGGGTAGGTACTGTTACTTGTTCTACTTGATACGTTAGAAACTGGCCCAGGGAGGTAAATAACAGACCCAAAGTCACACAGTTAGAACAGGGTATAACTGGTGTTCAAAGGCAGCCTGTTCTTGAGTCTGTACTCCTAGCTGTGAGGCTTTTGCAGCCTTTTAGCCAAGCAAATTGCTGTCTTTCAGACCATAGTAATGTTACAGAAGCACTGTGCTGAGGCCAAGGAGAGCCTGGGCTCCGGGCTCAGACAGGTTGGATCCACATGCCTCGGCCATGTCTAGCCTCTTGGCCTCATCCTCAACCAAGTGGCACAACTCTGCTGAGCTTTTCTTCGCTCTTGTGAAGTGGAGACGGGGGTGCTGGAGGTCCTCCTATCTGAAGAGAGTAAGTATCAGGAAAGCCCTTTGAAGTGAAGCTTCTTGGAATGGGGACCACAATTCAGAGGTAACAGGGGTGGAGAAAAAATATGCCTGGGGTTCTAGTTTTTGAAAATGAAATTAAAATTATGAAAATATTTTTAAAATTTAAAGTTTATTCCTTTGGCTGAAAGGCAGCAGAGCATCACGGCTAGAATTACAGGCTCTGGAGCGGCTGCTCGAATACCAGCCTAGCCTTGTTCAGTGTGACCTAATGCATACTGAGTTTTTAACTCTGCCAACTCTTAGAATGAACATAAGGTGAATCATGTATGTGTGAGAGATTAACTAGAGGAGGTTGTGACTTTTTTTCTGACATGACTGATAGCACAGTAGAGCATCCATGTCATCACGTTTGATTTTCAGAGCATTATTATGGGGTTCATTTTTATTAGAAATACCCAAGAACGTCTCCCATTTTCTCCTAGGGTGGGGAGAAGGTGCTGTTATTTTTTTAATGTTGAAGTTACTATCTTTAAGCCTTTATCTCATTGTGATTATTTCTTCTTACTTGTTAATGGATCTCTGTCACATTCTCATTGATAGTTTTGTATATGACTTGAAGTTCTCCAGTACTCAAGTTCTTTTCTCAATTTTATTTAACCTTATTTCATGCTTAAAAAAGATTTCCAGTTGTATTTTGAGTTGATTTGTATTTAGCTATACTATCTGGTAACCATACCAAGCCCTGAACAAACAACTACAAAAAAATTTTTTTTGATGTTCAAGATAAAATGGCTAGAGAGTAGATGCTAGCATTGGGTGGGGTGAAGAATGAACAAGGGAGGTTTTTGCTTGTCATTCTATAAGTGGTCAGTTCATTTAAGTATTTTTGTTTAGGTAGCTTGCTCCTCAGTTGACCTTGTAACTGGAGGGACTTGTAAATGAAGATTTAGATAACTAGGACTTCCACACTTTTCTCAACGCTACCATGAGGATTCTCTGAGATGATGTTTGTGAAATACTTAACGCAGTGCCTGACACACCATTAGCCTTCAAAATGTAGTTATTTATAATACAGACAAATATTTGAGCATTATCTGTTAATAAGTTGTATGAGAGGCATACGCACCAATGACTTTTAGCATGTTGAAAGACAAAATTAGTCATGGGTTTTATATCGAATCAGTCTTAGAATATTTCATTTAGATGCAAAAACATGAGAAACCCAGAACTTCAAAGAACTGATTTTTTTCTGTATTAGTTAAATGTTATGTTTTAAATTTAAAATACCCTTTTCACCTGTTGAAAATAGTCTAATATTTTTCTTTAGTGTTAACTAGCAACCAGAGATATTGCAATATTATGTATTCTTCATAAAATATCTAAACTATTGAATCTTTTATGTCTTGATGATCTTTTCATAAGATTTTTTTCCCCTTTCGGGAGCAAACTTAAAAACTTTGTACTAAGACCCCGAATTATTCCATGGTGTCTGCCAGCAAGACTAGAAATGTATTGGCTCTTTACTTTCCCAATAAACATTTTCAAAAATACAGTACAATAAAAAAGTACTTGAGTCTCAATTTTTGAAATTGCAGGTGGAGAACTCAAGCTTTAGGAAGTGGAGTGTAGCGCATGATACTTCACTTATATAGTGAAAAGCTGCAGCATGTGAAGAACTTAAGCAATTGTGACTTGCTTAGCAAACACAAATTTTTTATCATTAAACTTGATGTAAAAGGAGGCATGGCCATATTTAGCCATGCAGCTCAGCAAGTGAGCACAGAACTTACTGCTCTTTGCTATAATAGAGGAATTAATTACAGAAAAGTGAGAATATAGTTTTTAATATCTATTTTGGTTTGAAGTTTTATTTGAAGATATAATATATTGGCAGCAAACTATGTTCTCTACAACTTAAGTAGGAAATCCTGATAGGGGTTTTAGAAGTGTTGGAACAGAGGTTGAGAACTGTGGGGACTTTAGTTTTTAGTTCATTTTTTCAAGGAGTGAAAAGTAGTTTCTCTGAAAAACAAAATAACTGCTGCTCAGAATGGCTCCTAAGTTTCTTTACTGAAAAGTGGTAAAAGGTAGAGCAGGCAGGAATAATAAAATATGAGTTGTTATAAATATCAGGTGAAATATAAACAACATGTTGTTTAGCCCTTGATGTTTTGCCTTTTGCCTGAGATGATTATGATTCAAATTTGAGGCAGGCATTTGATGGCGTTGGTGGAGAACCTGGATCCTTCACAAAGCTGTGTGAGGTTGGATTCTGCACTCCAGTTCAGCTCATGTGGGCCTTTTCACTGTATAAATACAGAACTCCAGAGGCGCTGGTGAGCACCCTACACTCCACTGGTCGTGCGTTTGTCTGCTGAGCCTGGAGGAAAACTATTGGGAAAAGTAGCCTAACAAGTAGGGGAAAAGGCTTACTTTATAGAGCAGAGCATCAAAATGTTGACGTGTATATACCCTTAAATATAATATGTTAACATGTATCCCTTAATGTATTTATTAATAAAACATACTACTGTAACAGTGTATATTCTAAAACATATCTGAAATCTGCAAAGCTATAAGGATTAAACATTATAGTAAGATTTTTTTTTATTAATAGCCCTTTTTGCACTCACTAAAAACATTGACATGTAATACATGCCAGTGAGAGTAATATGATGGAAATGTATCGTTCTTTTGAAAACCTTTGCTTAATAATTTTAATGCTGTGTTCAGTTCAGCTTGAATGTCTGGTTCCAAGTACTGTTTACTTTGAAATTGATTTTGAAGTGTCATAGCTGAAAAAGATACTATATTATGATAAATAGATTCTAATTGAAAAAGTGAGTGCTGGCTGTACTTGTACATAAGGGGATTTATACTTTAACTCCATCCAACAATTGTACAAGAGTTTAAATGTGGCTAATAAATTCCCATCTTCCATGATGTCAATCATTCCTCCTGTAAATTAATCAGAAGCTGTTGCATTTAAAGAATATAAAACCCATGAAACATTTGGAAAGTTTAAAAAAAAATAGATTAGAAAGCTTTTTCCAAAAATTTAAAGCATGCCTGTATGAGGGCTTTTGTAGGTGGCAAACTTTAAATAATTTTTGCAACAAAATCACAAAATGGAAAGGTGTAAATACTTTTTCAAAATGTTTTTACGGTGGTATATACTGTCTATAACCTGAGTTTCTTTTGAGGTGCATTTTCTTTTTCACTTATTAAAATATCACCCCTTTCTTGAAGGGATAGGATATTTATTTGAAAACTATTTTTAAAAGATCTGCTATAAACAGCCAGTTTTCATCTCAGAAAACCCAGCAAATATGGAACACTTCTATTTTTGTTAGAAAATTAGGTAGTACATGTTTGGCAACTTTTTAAAGTACTCTGCTGCGAAATAACCAACACACCTTAATGTGGTAAAGATTTTTATGGTCATTTCCCGTCTTGTTACAGCAATTGTAAAGATTTGACCATGTTTGAAGGTCTTATTTCTATAAAGTTAATCACACTGGCATCCTGTGGAACTGTGTGCTTTTGGCTTCAAGGTCTTCTTTGCAGTATCTCACCCATGAATGACACAGTGAATGAATTTTGCGTATGTGCTTTTTAAACTTCTTATCTGAGAAGCTACCCTATCAGTGGTTGTACTCGAACAGTTTTCCTGTAGATCATTACTTATTAAAGAAGTAATTCACTCTTTAACATGTCTTCATATTCTCACTAAAAGTGGGGTTTTTTTTTAGTGTATTTTATCAGACAAAAATCTAATACCATCTGTACTTTCTTCTAAGTGTATGGCAAGCCTCCCACACAGCTTAATATGTCCTAATATGCTTCCTAAAATACTAAGTTTTGAAAGTTTTGCTCATAAAGGAAAGCATTTTCTTTTTTTTGTTTATTTTGTGGATTTCAGTCTTTTTTCTTAGCACTGCATTTGCTATAGAATACATTCATTTCTTTTGCTATTAGGTAGAAATCTTAAAAGGATCTTCTAATTTTATTATCAAGTTTACTGAAATTTTGTAAAGGATTGGAATTGTGTATGGCATGACTGTGAACATAGTTGAAAAACATGGCTACTGTCTTGAGACACAGTGTACATTTAGTGTGAGGGTCATGGTACATGTGCTGTTGGATATACATTCATATTTTAAATGCCTTCTTGATAATTTTGAATCTTGAGGGGCTCTACTCAGTGCTCTTGGATTGGTCATAATTTTTATTTCATAGTGTAGCTGATGAACAATTCATACTGGGATTGGGGGTCTCAGTTTTGTCATTCTTGTGGTTAGTATTATCTTTAATTTGAACTTTCTTTCTTGGACTCCTTAAGCCATTCATCCAGTTTGTGAGCTTAGTTTCATTACACATTGATGATGATAACCCATAAGCCCATTTACGTGGGTCTACATGAACTGCCACAGGGCACAAAGTGTTGAAAATGTGGGCCGAGGAGGGCTCTGCTGTCAACCCCTTGGCCTCGTGTGACCTTCAGTCTTCTCTCAGGATGACTCATGGAATGTAACTTGTGACCTAGGAGGGTACCAGTGTCCGCATGTGTATGAACTATTAGTAAAACTTGAGGGAAATGATTTTTTAAAAAGTAAATTAAAATAGAATTCTTTATATTTTTCCTCCAAGTCAAGTGTGACCTCTGGGGGTCAGAGTCACAATTCAGGTTGCTCTGTGTCTGCCTTCTTAGGAGACATCCCCAAAGTACTGCAGCTGGCTGTGGCCTGGGGACCAGAGCCAGGCTTGGCCTGGTGAGCAGAACCCTGTCCCAGATGACGCAGGTGTGTGGGTGGAGAGGGGAAAGGTGATGGGGGCTGTGAGTCTCCTTGTCTGCCCTACTCAGAGTTCTCATGCAGCCCACTCTTCACTTTCTTCCAATCTTTAGGTCTCTGTCATTCAGCTGTGAGCTCTTTGAGGGCTGGACCATACTGGTCATCTTACTGGCCATTGAAGGTGTTCAATGAACCTTTCTTAAAGGATGCTCCTTTTGCCTAAGTTGCTAGCTGGTTTCCGGGTACAGATGGGATGTGTGCACCTAGTGGAGAGGTTGGTTAGCGTGACAGCGGGCTGCATCCCTCCAGACTGAACTCTCTGGCCCTCACCAAGAGGTCTTAGAACTATCTTGTCTCCACAGGCTCCTGCCTCGTCCAGCCAAGAGTGAATTTTGACCTCAGAGTAGCCTATATCTAAGTGATTAACTAAGGCAAAACTTGCAACATGCTTATGTTGGCCTTTCTTGGCTTCCTGAAATATAATTTCTATTCGGGAGCAGTCTGTGGGATAATGTTTGGGGTGATAGATTTTCCTTATGTGTGGATCTTCATGTGAAAGAAGAAAGGGAGGAGGATGTTTTATATGGAGAGCATCTTATTCCCTTGTTCTTAATTTTGTCTTTGCCGGTTGTCCTATCTAGTGGGTTACTCCTCCCTCTACGATGTTAACTAAAGGGCAGGGCGCAGCTCTGCTGGTTGGTCACACGGGGCTCCTACAATAACTCTCACTTCTATTATTTTCATTGCAGATGCGGAAGCCATGGAGCTGAACTGCAGTGAAGTACCTCTTTATGTAAGTGCCTAAGCATTGGGCTGCAGGTCTAAGTGGCCCTTTCTTGAACTTGAAACCCCTTGTGACTGAAGTGGGAAGAAATGTTCTGTTGGCTATTGAGTTGGGGCTTTTAAAAAAACAACACACAACATTACTGTCTAGTTCAAGCCTTTGCATGGAGCCCTTTAAAACTGGTTGGCTCCTGGTTCCAAAGTCTGGGTTTTAATTATATTCTCCTGAGTAACTTTTAACTGCATAACTTCTGGAAGGCAGCTCTGCTCACCACTATAACCACCAATGCTTAACTGTATAACTTTTGGACTCAGAAATACTGAGTTCATCTATGTGAATGATTTTTGAACACATTATTTTATGATATCCTGATAATAGCCAAGAATGTTTTCTGTGTGTATCTCTTTTGGGGAGAAAGTTCAGTGACCATTGTGTCAGGTAAAATCCTGAAGTAGGAATTCAAAGGGAAAAGTGCTGGGACATACATAGAGTAGGTGGGTGATTGGATGACAGAGCTGCCCGGTGAGATTCCTGGTCAGATGTGCCTTCTGGGCTGAGAGAGGATTCCAATCTTGAGAACAGTTACTGGATGTAACAGAAGTGAGCCGATTGTCTCCCCACATAGAAAATGGCAGATGATTTTCTCTTCCTTCCTTATTTGAGGCAAAACCTCTTTCCTTTGGTGGCAGGTGGGCATGGTTTGGTGGCAGGTGGGCATGGATGTGTGTATGGGAATTGGGGTTTCAAGTGGCCTTTGAATCCTCAACTCAAGAAATACACCAAGAGTACTAGATCTAGAATAAGAATATGACCTCAATTCAGATGTATCCCGAATAGAACAGAATATCAAGGACTTGGAACAAATTTAGTCAGAATCTTAAATCAATTAAAATATATTCATTCATTTCCCCTTAACATACTTCATTACCCAGGTGACCCTCCCTCTCTCCCTTCCACCTCTTTCCTTGCTGTCACCTCCCTTCCCCTTACACATACCCCACTCTGTTCGCTGGAGAAAGACAAAATGATAAAATAAATGGATTTCAGAATAATGAAAAAGTTGCCTTCTGGGTTACTCAGGGGTCTGGAGTATTCTCTCTCGATTGTGATTTGCAGGTTATAAAATGTATTATAGATAGTTAGACTTGGCCCAGCTATAATTAACGAGTAAAAAAAAAAAGACTGGTCTAAGGCTAAATTTAGAGTACTCCCAAGTCTTTTTTTTTTTGTACCTTTCTCCTCCTTAGCTTTATTGATTCCACTCTGCTCTCCTATGTCAAACCAAACAGATCTACAAGTCTAATGAGGATACAAAACCTGGTAGTTTTTCTTTTTTTTTTAATTGAAGTATAGTTGATTTATAATGTTGGGTTGGTTTCTGGTGTACAGCAAAGTGATTCAGTTATACATATGTATACATATATTATTTTCTTTTTCATAGTCTTTTCCACTATGGTTTATTACAGGATATTGAATATAGTTCCCTGAGCTATACAGTAGGACCTTGTTGTTTATCTATTTTATATATAGTAGTTTGTATCTGCTAATCCCAAACTCCTAATTTATCCCTTCCCCACCCCCTTTCCCCTTTCATAACCATAAGTTTGTTTTCTGTCTGTGAGTCGGTTTCTGTTTCGTAAATAAGTTCATTTGTGTCATTTTTTAGATTCCATATATAAGTGATATCATGTGGTATTTGTCTTTCTGTTTCTGACTTACTTCACTTGGTATGATAATCTCTAGGTCCATTCATGTTGCTTCAAATGGTATTATTTCATTCTTTTTTTATGGCTGAGTAGTATTCCATTGTGTGTGTGTGTGTGTGTGTGTGTGTGTATGACATCTTCTTTATCCATTCATCTGTCAATGGACATTTAGGTTGCTTCCATGTTTTGGCTATTGTAAATAGTGCTGCTATGAACATTGGGGTGCATGTATCTTTTCAAATTATAGTTTTCTCCAGATACACGCCCAGGAGTGGGATTCCTGGATCATATGGCAACTCTATTTTTATTTTCTTAAGGAACCTCCATACTGTTTTCCCTAGTGGCTGCACCAGTTTACATCGTCACCAACAGTGTAGGAGGGTTCCCTTTTCTCCACACCCTCTTCAGTGTTTGTTGTTTATAGACTTTTTGATGATGGCCATTCTGACCAGTGTGAGGTGATACCTCATTGTAGTTTTGATTTGCATGTCTCTAATCATTAGTGATGTTGAGCATCTTTTCATGTGCCTGCTGACCATCTGTATGTCATCTTTGGAGAAATGTCTATTTACGTCTTCTGCCCATTTTTTGATTGGGTTGTGTGGGTTTTTTTTGTTATTGAGTTGTATGAGCTGTTGGGATATTTTGGAAATTAAGGCCTTGTCAGTCACATCATTTGCAAATATTTTCTCCCAGTCCATAGGTTGTCTTTTCATTTTATTTATGGTTTTCTTTGCTGTGCAAAAGCTTATAAGTCTGATTAGATCTCATTTGTTTATTTTTGGTTTTATTTCTGTTGTCTTGAGACTGACCTAAGAAAACACTGGTACGATTTATGTCAGAGAATGTTTTGCTTATATTGTCTTCTAGGAGTTTTACGATGTCATGTCTTATATTTAAGTCTTTAAGCCATTTTGAATTTATTTTTGTGTAGGGTGTGAGGGAGTGTTCTAACTTCATTGATTTACATGCAGCTGTCCAGCTTTCCCAACACCACTAGATGAAGAGACTCTCTTTTTCCTACTGTATATTCTTGCCTCCTTTGTTGAAGATTAATTGACCATAGGTGTGTGGGTTTATTTCTGGGCTCTCTATTCTGTTCCATTGCTCCATATGTCTTTTATTGTGCCAGTACCACACTGTTTTGATTACTGTAGCTGTGTAGTATTGTCTGAAGTCTGGGAGAGTTATGCCTCCAGCTTTCAAAACCTTGTAGTTGATCAACATCCTGGTACAGCTATTTTAACTCAGACCTACCAGATTATGACCAGACTAGGGAAGAGTCAATACTCATTGCTTACCGAGGGAAGAGACTTAAATAGACCAAAGGAGAGCAAAATTTTTTTCTCTAATTATCAAATAATATATACTCATTAGAATAAAATGAAAAATACAGAAAGTGTTAAGAAAATAAGTCACTCATAATCTCATCCTCTGTAGATAATTTAAAACATTATTTCATCAATTTTAAGGTACAGTTTTCTCATTTTATATCTCTGAAATTGAGATGCTCTTACTTCACTGTGTATCCTGGCAGATATCATGATGGAGCTGTCATTATCTATGCATGTGTGACCTTGGTCACAATGCTTCATGTTGTTGTCATTTCAGATTACTTATGTGCCTTGCTGGAACTATATGAATTAATTGCTTTCAAAATGATTTCACCATGATTTGGCATTAAAAAGGCAAAGTTACTGTGTGTATAGAAAGACATGGAAAGAGCAACATGACAAATGTGGTAAAGTCTCTATAAGTAAATTTAGATGAGCTCTTTTAATAAGTATAAAATCTCACATTATGTCATACTTTGCAGTTTTGTCTCTTAGTGGAATATAAAATGCATATCATAACTGGTATCTCAGATGAAATACATTATATATTTAACATAATTGACTCATTATATATACATATATGCGTGTAATCTGCTTTTTTCACTTGATGTTTTATGTCAATATTTTTATGAATTGACCTAAGCCAACGTGGCCATTTGATCTCATGCAGGAAGGGGTCAGTGGGGAAGTATTATAATGAAAACAAGTTTTAAATTTCATCAAATAAGTAACACATAAACAAAGCAGACACAAACTAGACTCTGACTTGTTTCTGTATCTTGTGGCAGACCCCCTCTGTCACCTTCTGTCTTCAGAGGTTTCATAAATATTCACTTCTAGTTTCTCCTAGTTAACTGCAATCTGGTTTATAAACTCTTAACATTTTATTCATATTTACTGTATTTCATATATACTTATCTAAAAATATATGCAAAAATCAAAACCGTCTTTAATCCTGTTATTCATAATGATCACTGTTGACATTTTTGATATATTTTCTTCCAGAGTTTTATCTATATCTGTGTAGAATTTTATTGAAGGTTCTCTTGTCATTTATTTACATGATGTGTTTTCTCATTTGACTGATACATTGGATCTCTTAATTTTGTTGCTTTCATGTACTTTTAGCAATTCTGTCTAGCTGTCATGACTAGTTCTTTGGGAAAAACAAGATAACTCTGCTAAGTGTGATTAAGAGAGAACCCAAACAAAACTAGAAATTATGAAGATTCCATAACATATTGAGATGATATCTTAATTATAAAATAATACTAAGCATAACTGTATGCTTATGCACTGGCAAAATCTTTTGAGGCAGTTTTTTAAAAAATATTTATTTATTTATTTTTGGCTGCATTGAGTCTTTGGTGCTGCACACTGGCTTTCTCTAGTTGTGGTGAGCGGGGGCTACTCTTTGTTGCGGTGTGAGGGCTTCTCATTGCAGTGGCTTCTCTTGTTGCAGAGCACAGGCTCTAGGCATGTGGGCTTCAGTAGTTGTGGCATGCAGGCTCAGTAGTTGTGGCTCACGGGCTCTAGAGTGCAGGCTCAGTAGTTGTGGCGCATGGGCTTAGTTGCTCCGCGGCATGTGGGATCTTCCTGGACCAGGGCTCGAACCCGTGTCCCCTGCACTGGCAGGCGGATTCTTAACCACTGTGCCACCAGGAAAGTCCCAAGACAGGCTTTAAAAATATAAATTACAAGGTTTATCTCAAGAAGAATTAAATCACATAGTGGGGCAATAATCGTGGAGAAAAAAATTGATAGTAATTATTCCCCAACTTCTACCTATCCTTCACAAAAGGATACTTCATTCAAGTGGATCCTGTAAGTGATATTTTTGTTCCTTTGATTATAACCTGTTTTGATTAATCTCTTATAACATTTTTTAGTTAAAATGTTTTTCTGTCTTTACTTTTGGGTCATTATAGAGAATCCTTCCTACAGATGATAGATTCTTTATACCTTTAGAAAAATCAATAATGTGTCCATCGACAGATGAATGGCACATGTATACAATGGAATATTACTCAGCCATAAAAAGAAATGAAATTGAGTTATTTGTAGTGAGGTGGAGGGACCTAGAGTCTGTCATACAGAGTGAAGTAAGTCAGAAAGAGGAAAACAAATACCGTATGCTAACACATATACATGGAATCTAAAAAAAAAAAAAAAGGTTCTGAAGAACCTAGGGGCAGGACAGGAATAAAGACGCAGATGTAGAGAATGGACTTGAGGACATGGGGAGTGGGAAGGGTAAGCTGGGATGAAGTGAGAGAGTGGCATGGACATATATACACTACCAAATGTAAAATAGATAGCTAGTGGGAAGCAGCCGCATAGCACAGGGATATCAGCTCCGTGCTTTGTGTCCACCTAGAGGAGTGGGATAGGGAGGGTGGGAGGGAGACACAAGAGGGAGGAGATATGGGGATATATGTATATGTATAGCTGATTCACTTTGTTATAAAACAGAAACTAACACACCATTGTAAAGCAATTATACTCCAATAAAGATGTTAAAAAAAAAATCTATGGATGTAAGTCTTTGTTTCTCCCCCTCATACCTTTTGTTTGGATCCGTGAAAACTTCCAACTTCTTTTTTAACGTTTTATCCTTTTGTCTTTCAGTATTGTTTGCCCCTTCTAGAATAGCTGATATTCTAGGGTTAGACTGTTCTAGCCATTTTTTTTTTTTTTTTAGTCTGAATTCTGGTAGCATGTTTTCTTTTCTATGTAAGCTTTCTGTACTGTTAAGTTTATTTCCTGCTTGCCAGAACAGTTTTAGACCATTACTTTGTTTTTAGTTTTTGTGTAGTATTTTCAAATCTTGGCCTGTTTCTTCTTATGCCCACATAGTTTTACTGTGAGCACAAAGCAGGAACTTAATTTTTTTCCTCTATCTCCCAGGAATCTGTTTCAGAGGGAGGGAGGCAGTCTCTGATTCTGTGTGCTTTAAATTTTTTTGACCGTTTTGGGGCAAACTTTTTTCTCCTTTTTTTGGGGGGGTGTGGACAAACATTTCTGTTTGCTTATCTTTAGGAAGGAGGCAATCTTAGTATTGGGAATGCAGGAATATTCCCGAACTCAGCCACAGACTTATGCTAATTTTTAAAATGAGCCATGGAGGTCCACTGAGTTGCTATTTCAGGAAAAGAGAAACACTGTACTATAATAAGATTAGAGAAGAAGCAGGAGTTGGCAAGACTGGTAGCGAAGAGTTTATAATATTGATTTGCAAACCTTAGGGATATAAGCATTACAAATCCAGTTTTCAGCCTCTGAGCAGCTTCCTGCATCTGTACTTTAAGGGGCACTAAAGGAAGCAGCTCTGGAAGGCCAGGCTGTTTGTTCCCAATAGAAAAGGTAGCAGAGGCATGCCATCTGGTTTGAAGTCTAGGCTTAATTTTTAGATAGAATGGTAACATGGTTTTAGGAGGAGATGTTTTAAGCTAGCAAAGAGTCGTAGTGAAGAAGCTAATGAGAAATGTGAAAGCCTGGAAAAAGGTAAATTAGAATTATTATAACTGATCTAAGATACTTGTATTCTAGCGTAACACTCTTCTAATGGACACCACTTGGGAACTTAAATCCTATATTTGAAGTCATAAAGTTATTTTTTTATTTTAGGTTGTTTTTAGTCTTATTTTATTTTCTAGTCTGTATATAAAGAGAGGAAATGATGCAAGTACAGCTTGAAAAGAGATTTTGCTTACTGAGTATCTGATTGAATTTTGAAAGAGAAAGCGATTGTAAGCCAAATTGTATGTTTTTGCTGAATTTTTTTAAAAATTGAAGGATAGTTGATTTACAATATTGTGTTAGTTTCAGGTGTGCAGCGTAGTGATTCAGTGGTTTTTTTTTGTTGTTTCTTTTACAGATTATATTCCATTGGAGGTTATTTTTGATTACTTTTTAAATTGAGTTTTCTCTAAGTTTTTGTGGATTAAGGAAGGTTATAAAACACATGTTGTACTTACGTACTTCATCCAAGAACTTCCTTTTCCACATTAATTATATTTTAATTTTTATATAAAGTGTACTTAGCATTCATCTTTCCAAAAATATCAGTTCAGTGCTGTGAACAAAATAGAAGAGCTTTTCCTTGTGAAATTGTTGTTTCCAAAGATTCTTTTTTCCTCAGTAAAATAGCTTTATTTTAAATGATTATTTAAACCACACTTGCTCATTATAAAAAAAAAATAAGAAATTACCAAGAAGAAATTACCAAGGAGAAAGATCCCTTTAAATTCCTCCTTTGGGAGAATTTTCATTAGTGTTTTGGTGACAGTCCTTTCAGGAATTTGTTTTTGCATATCTATACACACATCCACACCCCCCCGCCCCCACGATCCATAAAAGGAATCGTAGAGAAAAGCTGTTTATGTTATCTTGCATAGATCCCCATTATTCTCTCCCCCCATCATATCTCTACTTCCGTCCCACAGGTAACTATTTTTTTTCCACTGTTTTTTTTTTTTATGAGTTTCTGCATTATAACAAAGTGAATCAGTCATACATATACATCTGTTCCCACATCCCTTCCCTCTTGCGTCTCCCTCCCTCCCACCCTCCCTATCCCACCCCTCCAGGCGGTCACAAAGCACCGAGCTGATCTGAAACCTATTGCAGTCACTCTCAGCAGCATTAGCATCCTTGGGAAACTTGTTGGAAATAGAAATTCTCAGACCTCACCCTAGACCTACTGAATCAGACACTCTGGGCATGGGGCCCAGATATCTGTGTTTTAACAAAACCTTCAGGTGATTCTGATGTGTGCTAATGTTTGAGAATCATTGACTTAGTGTATATATTTCTACATTTTTCTGTGCTCATACAACCCTACACGTACATATATATAGATACAAGCTTTAATAAAACCATTTTAAACAATCTGGATCAGAGAATTCCCTGGTGGTCCAGTGGTTAGGACTCTGCACTTCTAATGCAGGGGCCATGGGTTCAATCCCTGGTCAGGGAACTAAGATCCTTCAAGCTGCATGGTGCAGCCAAATATATATATATATATATATATATATATATCATATTATATAAACTTCTGTATCTTTTCCAACTCAGCATTACTTTGTGGAAATTCCTGCAAGTTGTCAGGTGTAGCTCTAATTCATTCTATTTAATAAATGGGTGTGGATCAAGACACTTCTCTGTGGATGGGTATTCACTAGACATCCTCGTCCATATGTCCTTATTTATCAATACTTTCATCTTTATGGGATAGATTCCCAGGAGTGGGATTGCTGGATGCAGGATGTACATACTTCAGGTTTTAATGATTTCTTTGCAAATGAGGTATACGTGTTCACATTTTATTCAACAACTTTCAGATATATTTAATATCTAGTTCTTTAGCCCTAACAACTGTGATAATTATGAATTGGGAGTTATAAACTCACTTTTACTGTGCAAAGGTAGCATGTTAAATTTTGTGTTAAATTTTATAAAAGTTCAAAAAATTCCCTTGTTTTAATCTTTTTTTTTTTTTTTGCCATGGTGCTTCATTTCTGCTCTTTCTTGGATTCTGGCTAATATGAGCATCTAACCCATGGAGACTTCTACAACATCTGCAAAGGGTGTGTCTGCGGAACTTTGCGTGTGGGCTCTTGCTCTCTTCCACCCTTTAGATGTGTTAATCGTAGCAGTTGACTGAGAAGAGTAATCATTTCTTTCTCCTGAGGCTGCAGATTGTATAACGGTTTGGACGGGGTTTTAGCTTCAGTAGCTTGTTGCCAGCTGGATCTAAATGGCTTCCCTTTTCCCTTAGCATTTTGTGTTTGTTATTCTTTTATTCTGAGTCACAGTATCCTGCTGAGTTTGGTCCCAAGTATATTGGTTGCTGTTGGGCTTATTGTACGTAACTGAAGGGGTAACCTGATGTTTGCTGATCACTTCACGTAGTTGAGCTAAACCTCCTCCATTCAACCACTTCTATTTCTGAGGCTTGGTACACTCTCCTAGGCCCCAGCCTTCTGGAGGGGGGACCCTAGGACAGGACCCAGGGAGGCAGTTTCCTATTGAGGCTGCAAGTGACTTGGTTGCTTTGTTCTGCACTCACCTGGCGGACGCCTCCTTCCCGCAGATTCCTTCTGGCTTCTGGTTCCTGTTGAAGGAAATCCTGTCCTCCAGATGCTGCCCCTTCTCTGCTTGTGGCTCTCTGTCCCCTCATGGGCCGCCTGTGATCAGCCTGTCTTAACCATCAACTTGGAATCTTAGTATGTGAAGGCACCTTAGAGACCTTCGCCTGGCCACCCGCCCTTTGCAGATGAGGAAATTCAGGTTCCGAGCAAGAGAGTCACTTATTTGACTAGTTAACTCAGCTGGTTTGACACTCAGGATTTGTAAATGATGTATTGGAAGCCATAACATTTTTTTGCTCAGAAAGTTTGTTAGTGGCAGATCCACGGTAAGCCTGGGATTTTCCCACCTTCACCGGCTAATCAAAATGACCTTCTCCATTGCATTGCTTCTGCACTTCATTTCCCCATTGGCCAGGTACCCATTTTGTCCTTTGCCACCCTGCAGTCTTCCTTTGAGATTTACAATGTGAAGAATGGTGCTACTTCTTGGACCTTCAATTAAAATATCTCCCTTTTCTTACACTTTTTTGTCCTGCTGGAGGATGCTGCTTGTAACTAAGTCTAGGCAACCCTGACCCTCTAAAGCTCATTTGCTCACAAAAAGGCTGGGCCTGGTAACTGATGGTGATTTGTGCCATCAAGCTCTCAAGCTCAACTTAATATAAATTTCACTAGTTCGGGTGTCAGGGCACAGGCGAGGGTATCTTTTAGCACATGTCAATACAGCTCATTCTGGCTTTGAGAAGGGAATCAGGAGGGGCTTTTGACTGAGATGAACTTCTGGATCACACGTTTACTTTGTGCAAATTTGTTTTTAGGAAATTATACTAACGTTAGCTGTGTTTTGACTTAAACATGGCAGCCTGAGCATCTCAACTAATTTCTACCTGTTGGGTGGCATCCTCCATCATTGTCTGAGCTGGGCCAGCTGAAGTCAGCTCTCCTTGGTGGTTCTTACTTTCTACCAACTTAGCTTGACCTTTTCCTGGCTGGTCTTTCTCTGCCTGGTCCTGCTTTTACCTTTTTGCCTTTTCTCCTGTTTTCCTTAAGGAGGGGGCAAACCAATTCCAAAGCAGCATGTTGTTCTAGCCACACAGCAGGAGGACCGTGGTATCTACCCTGCCTGGCGAGCAGCCACAAGATGTCAGTTCTTGTGAAATCTTGAGCTCCTTAGCTGCTACAAGAGATTGCTTGATGGTTCTGGCAGGCAGGGAGGGGAAAAACCACTTCTTAGACTCTAGCAAAACCTTTGACTTAGAGACGTTACATAAATCCTCCCTTAGCTTCGTCCCTGTCCAGATTCTTAAAGAAACACTACTGTTTCCTCTCAGCACAATGGCACTTTATGATGCCCTCTTCTGTTGTCACCGTGAGATGACAGACTTCTGTGAAAAGGCCTGAAGGTAAAATGTACAACTGCAGGAAACTGCAGGAAGAATTAGCCCCAGCACTCAGCATATTTGAAGGAATGTCTTTGCTGGTGTGGGCTGGGGGCTGTGGGTACCCAAGTACCAAGTGTTCTTAAAGTCTGATTGTCTCACTTCCCATATTTCAGTGGCAGCCCTCACAATTTTGGGTAATGTGCAGTCTTGTATTTTCCAACATAGAACTCGCAGGAACTAACATTTTTGTTCTATTTGATTTTTTTTTAAAGATGTATTACCATCTTAAGCAAGAATTTTAGGCATGACGGGTGTGGGTCAGATTTTTCTTTGGGAGAACCCTCAGTAGAAGAAATAAGGTGTGAAGCAGTAAAAATGTTTTAGTTTCACATTCTGGAAAGGCAGCTCTTCTAGAAGGTGTGATATATAGAGATTCTACGTTATCAACAATTCCTTCCCCTCACCCCTGAGCGCGTGTGCTGTTTGGTTTGAATACTGTTGTCTCCAACTCCTGCCTCTTTTTCCTCTCCATAACTTGATGTAGTTTGGCTTTAACCTTGTTTGTTTGTTTGTTTTTCTGAAAGTAGGCTCACTCACGAAGGGCACTAATTTGGCTCTTGCTTCATCTAAGGTTTTTTCTTAAGTCCCCATGTGGTGCAGTGCACTCTTCGAGTCACTAAGGGTGTAGTGGAGAGGGAAACAGAAAAGGTCGTGGGACCTCACTCTGCTAGAGTCCACTTCAGAGTTGGAGAGACAGACAATGAATAGGTAAACAAATAAAGACATAAGAATTTCAGCTAGCAGTGTGCGTTAGGACAATCCAGCAGTATGATATGGTAGAGAATGGTGTGTGTGTGAGAGATTTGATAGTTTAGGAACCAGAATCCCCTGAGAGCCTTCTAGTAGAAGGAGCAGAAAACACAAAGGCCCTGAAGTAGGAATGAACCTCATGTATCTGAGGGACAGCAAAAGGCCAGTGTGGCCGGCACATCCTGAGTGAAGGAGAGGAGGCAGGTCAGAGAGGTGGGTGAGGTCATTCACGGAGAGCTTTGTGGCCAAGGTGATGAAATGAGAAGTCGGTGTGGGAGTCTCGGCGGGGAAGTTGCCTGATCTGATTTATACTTTAAAAATGTATTCTCAGTGTCCTCAAACTCCGCTGGTCCTCTTTCAAGTTGTGCTCTTTCTTTGTCTGTTGCACTTTCTTCTCATCTGCTGATGTGGGCGTTCCCCGGGCCCACTCCTTTCTCCTCTCTTTCAAGGCAGCTTATCTCTCCTTGTTTTTTCAACCACAGCTCCTCCACGAAGACTCCCACACGTGGGCCCTCCTCCCGACCTCTGCGCCTGCTGCATCTTCTGTTTCCAGCTGGCCCGTTTGCTCTTTCCACTCAATTATCCAGCCTTGGCTTCAAATCCAGACTGTTATATTTAAAAAAACTTTTTCAAGTTCTCCTCCAAACCAACCCCCTTTCTAACTTCCTGATTTCTGTTACCATACCCCCATTCTCCCAGGCACCGTGGCTTTAAATAGGAGTTTTCCTTATTCCTCTGTTACTGTCTTCTGCACTTGATCAGTCATCAAGACGTGTAGATGGTCACGACTGTCTCTTTTCTCTCCTCTGCTGCGATTCTAATTCATCTTTGGATTGCTGCCTTTAGCCTCTTCAGAGATGCCTGTTTTGTAACTTTGAACACTTTACTCTCCCACTCAGATATGGGTTATCATCTTGCATTTGTCTCTTGCTTTGTAGCCATATCCTCTTTCTGTTCTAATGAGACAAGTCCCCTCTCTATCTTGGTGGGCTTTCTTCATTCTCTTATTTGCAGAACTTTGCCCAAGCTGCTCCAGTTCCATAACCAGGAATAGCCTCAGGTAGGGATGGGATACAGTGTTGTATGTAGGTTACAACACTAGAAAGCTGTGCATTAGGTATCTTTTTGGCAATATTCTAAGGCTTGGATTCACTTTATGGGTTAAGCTACCATTTTGGAAGCTGTTGCTTTTCTTTTTTTTCTTTTCTCATCTTTTATTTTTTTGAATTTCTGAATTTTATTTTATTTATTTTTTATTCAGCAGGTTCTTATTAGTTATCTATTTTATACATATTAATGTATACATGTCAATCCCAATCTCCCAATTCATCCCACCACCTCCACCCCCCCCCACCACCGCCGCTTTCCCCCCTTGGTGTCCATACATTTGTTCTCTACATCTGTGTCTCTATTTCTGTCCCGCAGGCAGGTTCATCTGTACCATTTTTCTATATGTGTTAATATACGATATTTGTTTTTCTCTTTCTGACTTATTTCACTCTGTATGACAGTCTCTACATCCATCCATGTCTCTACAAATGACCCAGTTTCATTTCTTTTTATGGCTGAGTAATATTCCATTGTATATATGTGCCACATCTTCTTTATCCGTTTGTCTGTCAATGGGCATTTAGTTGCTTCCATGACCTGGCTATTGTAAATAGTGCTGCAATGAACATTGGGGTGCATGTGTCTTTTTGAATTATGGTTTTCTCAGGGTATATGCCCAGTAGTGGGATTGCTGGGTCATATGGTAATTCTATTTTTAGTTTTTTTAAGCAACCTCCATACAGTTCTCCATAGTGGCTGTATCAATTTACATTTTCACCAACAGTGCAGGAGGGTTCCCTTTTCTCCACACCCTTTCCAGCATTTGTTGTTTGTAGATTTTCTGATGATGCCCAGTCTAACTGGTGTGAGGTGATACCTCATTGTAGTTTTGATTTGCATTTCTCTAATAATTAGTGATGTTGAGCAGCTTTTCATATGCTTCTTGGCCATCTGTATGTCTTCTTTGGAGAAATGTCTGTTTAGGTCTTCTGCCCATTTTTGGATTGGGTTGTTTGTTTTTTTAATATTGAGCTGCATGAGCTGTTTATATATTTTGGAGATTAATCCTTTGTCCATTGATTCGTTTGCAAATATTTTCTACCATTCTGAGGGTTGTCTTTTCGTCTTGTTTGTAGTTTCCTTTGCTTTGCAAAAGCTTTTAAGTTTCATTAGGTCCCATTTGTTTATTTTTGTTTTTATTTCCATTACTCTAGGGGGTGGGTCAAAAAAGATCTTGCTGTGATTTATGTCAAAGAGTGTTCTTCCTATGTTTTCCTTTAAGAGTTTTATGGTATCCGGTCTTACATTTAGGTCTGTAATCCATTTTGAGTTTATTTTTGTGTATGGTGTTAGGAAGTGTCCTAATTTCATTCTTTTACATGTAGCTGTCCAGTTTTCCCAGCACCACTTATTGAAGAGACTATCTTTTCTCCATTGTATATCCTTGCCTCCTTTGTCACAGATTAGTTGACCATAGGTGCGTGGGTTTATCTCTGGGCTTTCTATCTTGTTCCATTGATCTGTATTTCTGTTTTTGTGCCAGTACCATATTGCCTTGATTACTGTAGCTTTGTAATATAGTCTGATGTCAGGGAGTCTGATTCCTCCAGCTCTGTTTTTTTTCCCTCAAGACTGCATTGGCTCTTCGGGGTCTTTTGTGTCTCCATACAAATTCTAAGATTTTTTTGTTCTAGTTCTGTAAAAAATGCCACTGGTAATTTGATAGGGATTGCACTGAATCTGTAGATTGCTTTGGGTAGTGTAGTCATTTTCACAGTATTGATTCTTCCAGTCCAAGAACATGGTATATCTCTTCATCTGTTTGTGTCATCTTTGATTTCTATCATCAGTGTCTTATAGTTTTCTGAGTACAGGTCTTTTCCCTCCTTAGGTAGGTTTATTCCTAGGTATTTTATTCTTTTTGTTGCAATGCTGAATGGGATTGTTTCCTTAATTTCTCTTTCTGATCTTTCGTTGTTAATGTACAGGAATGCAAGAGATTTCTGTGCATTAATTTTGTATCCTGCAACTTTACCAAATTCATTGATTAGCTCTAGTAGTTTTCTGGTGACATCTTTAGGATTCTGTATGTGTAGTATCATGTCATCTGCACACAGTGACAGTTGTACTTCTTTTCCACTTTGTATTCCTTTTATTTCTTTTTCTTCTTTGATTGCCGTGGCTAGAACTTCCAAAAGTGTTGAATAATAGTGGCAAGAGTGGACAACCTTGTCTTGTTCCTGATCTTAGAAGAAATGCTTTCAGCTTTTCACCATTGAGAATGATGTTTTCTGTGGTTTTGTCGTATATGGCCTTTATTATGTTGAGGCAGGTTCCCTCTATGCCCACTTTCTGGAGAGTTTTTATCATAAATGGGTGTTGAATTTTGTTAAAAGCTTTTTCTGCATCTATTGATATGATCATATGGTTTTTATTCTTCAGTTTGTTAACATGGCATATCACATTGATTGGTTTGTGTATATTAAAGAATCCTTGCATCCCGGGGATAAATCCCACTTGATCACGGTGTATGATCCTTTTAATGTGTTGCTGGATTCTGTTTGCTAGTATTTTGTTGAGGATTTTTGCATCTATATTCATGAGTGATATTGGTCTGTAATTTCCTTTTTTTTTGTAGTATCTTTGTCTGGTTTTGGTATTAGGGTGATGGTGGCTTCATAGAATGAGTTTGGGAGTGTTCCTTCCTCTGCAATTTTTTGGAAGATTTTGAGAAGAATGGGTGTTAACTCTTCTCTAAATATTTGATAGAATTCATCTGTGAAGCCATCTGGTCCTGGACTTTTGTTTGTTGGAAGATTTTAAATCACAGTTTCAATTTCATTACTTGTGATTGGTCTGTTCATATTTTCTATTTCTTCCTGGTTCAGTCTTGGAAGGTTATACCTTTCTAAGAATTTGTCCATTTCTTCCAGGTTGTCCATTTTATAGGCATAGAGTTGCTTGTAGTAGTCTCTTAGGGTGCTTTGTATTTCTGTGGTGTCTGTTGTAACTTCTTTTTTATTTCTAATTTTATTGATTTGAGTCCTCTCCCTCTTTTTCTTGATGAGTCTGGCTAAAGGTTTATCAATTTTGTTTATCCTCTCAAAAAACCAGCTTTTAGTTTTATTGATCTTTGCTATTGTTTTCTTTGTTTCTATTTGATTTATTTCTGCTCTGATCTTTATGATTTCTTTCCTTCTACTAACTTTGGGTTTTGTTTGTTCTTCTGTTCCTTTAGGTGTAAGATTAGATTGTTTATTTGAGATGTTTCTTGTTTCTTGAGGTAAGCTTGTATTGCTATAAACTTCCCTTTTAGAACTGCTTTTGCTGAATCCCATAGGTTTTGGATCGTGTTTTCGGTGTAATTTGTCTCTAGGTATTTTTTTATTTCCTCTTGGATTTCTTCAGTGATCTCTTGGTTATTTAGTAACGTTTTGTTTAGCCTCCATGTGTTTGTGTTTTTTACATATTTTTCCCTGTAATTCATTTCTAATCTCATAGTGCTGTGGTTGGAAAAGATGCTTGATATGATTTCAGTTTTCTTAAATTTACCGAGCCTTGATTTGTGACCCAAGATGTCATCTCTCCTGAAGAATGTTCCGTGCACTTGAGAAGAAAGTGTAGTCTGCTGTTTTTGGATGGAATGTCCTATAAATATCAATTAAATCTATCCAGTCTATTGTGTCATTTAAAGCTTGTGTTTCCTTATTAATTTTCTGTCTGGATGATCTGCACATCAGTGTAAGTGAGGTGTTAAAGTCCTCCAGTATTATTGTGTTACTGTTGATTTCCTCTTTTATAGCTGTTAGTAGTTGCCTTATGTATTGAGATGCTCCTATGTTGGATGCATATATATTTATAATTGTTATATCTTCTTCTTAGATTGATTCCTTGATCATTATGTAGTGTCCTTCCTTGTCTCTTGTAACATTCTTTATTTTAAAGTCTATTTTATCTGATATGAGTATTGCTACTGCAGCTTTCTTTTGATTTCCATTTGCATGGAATATCTTTTTCCATCCCCTCACTTTCAGTCTGTATGTGTCCCTAGGTCTGAAGGGGGTCTCTTGTAGACAGCATATATATGGGTCTTGTTTTTATATCCATTCAAACAGCCTGTATCTTTTGGTTGGAGCATTTAATCCATTCACGTTTAAGGTAATTATCAATATGTATGTTCCTATTACCATTTTCTTAATTGTTATGGGTTTGTTTTTGTAGGTCCTTTTCTTCTCTTGTGTTTCCCACTTAGAGAAGTTCCTTTCACATTTGTTGTAGAGCTGGTTTGGTGGTGCTGAATTCTCTTAGCTTTTGCTTGTCTGTAAAGCTTTTGATTTTTCTGTGGAATCTGAATGAGATCGTTGCCCAGTAGAGTAATCTTGGTTGTAGGTTCTTCCCTTTCATCACTTTAAATATATCATGCCACTCCCTTCTGGCCTGTAGAGTTTCTGCTGAGAAATCAGCTGTTAACCTTATGGGAGTTCTCTTGTATGTTATTTGTTGTTTTTCCTTTTTTGCTTTCAATAATTTGTCTTTAATTTTTGTCAATTTGATTACTATGTGTCCTGGCGTGTTTCTCCTTGGGTTTATCCTGCCTGGGACTCTCTGCGCTTCCTGGACTTGGGTGGCTATTTCCTTTCCCATGTTAGGGAAGTTTTCGACTATAGTCTCTCCAAGTATTTTCTCGGGTCCTTTCTCTCTCTCTTCTCCTTCTGGGACCCCTATAATGCGAATGTTGTTGCATTTAATGTTGTCCCAGAGGTCTCTTAGGCTATCTTCATTTCTTTTCATTCCTTTTTTCTTTATGCTGCTCCGTGGCAGTGAGTTCCTCCTTTCTGTCTTCCAGGTCACTTATCCATTCTTCTGCCTCAGTTGTTCTGTTTTTGATTCCTTCTATTTTATTTTTCATTTCAGTTATTGTATTGTTCATATCTGTTTGTTCTTTAATTCTTCTAGGTCTTTGTTAAACATTTCTTGCATCTTCTCTATCTTTGCCTCCATTTTTTTTACGAAGTCCTGGATCATCTTCAGTATCATTATTCTGAATTCTTTTTCTGGAAGGTTGCCTGTCTCCACTTCATTTAGTTATTTTTCTGGGGTTTTATCTTGTTCCTTCATCTGATACAAAGTCCTCTGCCTTTTCATTTTGTCTATCTTTCTGTGAATGTGGTTTTCCTTCCACAGGCTGCAGAATTGTATTTCTTTTTGCTTCTGCTGTCTGCCCTCTGGAAGCTCTTCCTTATCTTCTGGGTATGTTGGCAACAATCAGGGTGTATTGCTACCCCATGTTGCCTTGGGTATAGCCTGTGGCATGAATCGCTGGGCTTTCCAAAGGTGAGGTTAATTTGGAGAGAATTACAGCTCCCTGCTTAAAAAGATGAATTAGAAAAATTAAATTGCCATTAAATAATACTAGATTCACACTTAAGTAGGGCAAATCATTTGGGGCAAAGTAGACCCTTGGCTCCAATGAAATAGCTTAAAAACCAAACATTTCTAATAAACCTGTTATGTGCTAAACACTATACAGTATACTCTTTAATGAGTTCTTATTTAATTTTCCAAACCCTGTGGGATAGGAATTATCTCCATTTATAGATAAGAAAATTGAGGTTCAGGGAAGCAGGGTGGTGTTCCTTCATTAACATGTATTTATCTGGGCCAATATCTGGGTTTCTTACTGAACTGAGTGAGGTATGGCCACCCAGCTGAATTCTTTTGGAACTTGGATTTCAACCCCAGATTTTCTGACTCTCAGTCCAGGGCATTCTCAGTTATACCAAACTATCCCATGAACATAGACTGTTACCCTTTGTTTATATCGAAATACTGAGTGCAGTCTCTACTGCACTGTGGACTTTCAGTAAATGTTTACTCATTGAATTTCTAGAGAATCACTGAGTGGGGAGACAAGCTTGCTCTCTGATCCTTTATAGGAGCATTCTAGACAATGGCTGTGGTCACTGGGTGGGTGGGTCCAGTTGACAAAATGGTTGATAATTAAAGATGGTGCTTGGTCACATCTGATCACATCTGACTGTACCCTGCTTTACCGCATTATATGATGATCCATGTGTTTTCCATGTTCTCATACTTAATTTTGCACTCTTTTCTTCTAAATATAGAGGAGAACATCATTCAGTCTTTTCTGACAGATAGTGGAACTATTGAGGGCAGAATCAGCAGCCCAAGCCAGGGAGGGGACAGGAGGACATTTTCAGAAGAACAGTGGTAGTTATACTCCTGGAACAAGTAGCACCTATGTGGGAACCCTTTGAGCGTACATGGCTGTCAAGGTTCCATGTTTCCCCAGGGACTTGTCTGGTTTAAACCTTCCTCCTTTCCCTCCTAATAGGGAAAGGGGATCCACTAGAGAGGGAAGTTTAGGGGGAAATCTCATGAAGCACTTTAGAAACAGTTGCTGGTATAGATCACGTTAAAGACTTTATCTTCTATGAACTTCCAAAGACTTTTGTGCCAACTTGGAATTTGAAGTCACCAGGCTGTGGAGCAGCATGTAGACAAGGGCTGGTCTCCCTGGTAGATCTGGGATGTGGGAAGTGGTGAGCATGGGAGAGAATTTGAAAATCTAAGTTACTAAAACCAAAAGCATTTAAGCATCTGACATAATCATTTATTGTTTAGAGTATGGCTGTAGTTATTAAAAGTGACTTTCTAGAAAGAAGAAACATAGCTTCTTGTACTCCCTTGAGAACAGATACCAAGAAATCCACAGAAAAAAATGAAATGGTTACTGAAGTATTCATTTTCAGCAGAGATTTTCAGCACATTATTTAAGAAAGTTGCATCATTAAAGCATTGATCGATTTAAATGTACTTGGCCACCCATAAATTTGTAGGTCAAAGAGAAGGCCCACATCTTGCCATTTAAACTCATAATAAAATGTTGTGTAAATGGGGTAGTGCATATTTTGGTAAGAAACTGAAAACACTTTGCATGGATTGGAATGTAAAGGATTAGTGGTACAAACATGACTTGAATGACTATGTGTGTGAAGTCCAAGGCTGGCTTTCATAATCAGTTGTCTGCTTTTATTTAGAATTGTGACTTTATGGTTCTTTATACCTTCACTGTATTCTTCTTTAATAAAGGTGTTTTGGGAAAGTTACACATAAATAAAATAATGTTTTGGCAGGTGAGTGCCCTATTGAATAAAATTCAATGGTAAATACTCTTGATAATCACACTAGATTGTATGTTTGAATTCAGATTTTTATAAACTAGATTTGTTTGAACTGTGAGCATCCTATACATCTTTGTGTATTTTGGAATTTTAAAAAGGTATTTATACATGAGTGGTAGAGGATTAAACATGAAAATAGATGATATTTGTCAAAACCACTGACTGAATTCTATAGTAAGCTTCCCCCGTAGGCAAAACAGAGAAGAATATCAGCTAAATTGTGGTGGGTATCAGTTAATATGTGACAGTTTGTTGGTGGAATTTTTGTGGGTAGCTGCCATTGTGCGTTCAGTGGAAACTGAGGTCACTGGGATGGGAAATGAGCCATTAAATTGCATGGGACCCTTGATAAAGAATACAGAGTTTGTGAAGCTGTTTTTTTTTTTTTTTTTTGGCTGTATGCGGGCCTCTCACTGTTGTGGCCTCTCCTGTTGTGGAGCACAGGCTCCGGACGCGCAGGCTCAGCAGCCATGGCTCACGGGCCCAGCTGCTCTGCGGCATGTGGGATCCTCCCTGACTGGGGCACGAACCCGTGTCCCCTGCATCGGCAGGTGGACTCCCAACCACTGCACCACCAGGGAAGCCCGTGAAGCATTTTTTTTGATGGTGGAAAATAAAAGTATCTTCAGCTAACACAGATGAGTAGATAAACTTAGGGTACATTAATATACCCACCACCCTCCTCCCTCCACCATTGCTAACCCCTGGCAACCACTAATCTGTTTTCCATATCTATAGTTTTGTCATCTTGAGAATGTTATGCAAATGAAGTCATACAGCATGTGATCTTTTGAGGTTGGCTCACTCAGCATAATATCCTTAAGGTGCATCCAACTTGTTTTATGAGTAATTTATTCTTTTTCATTAATGAGTAGCATTCCATGGTATGGGCGTACCACAGTTTAACCATTGACCTATTGTAGGACATTTCAATTGCTTCATATTGGTTATTATAAATAAAGCTGCTATGAACAATTGTGTGGATGTAATTTTCATTTCTCTGGGATGAATGTCCAGGAATGCAATTGCTGGGTTGTTTGGTTAGTGTATGTTTAATTTTTAACGGAACTGCTAAGCTATTTTCTGGAGTGGCTGTACCTTATTACATTCACGCCTACAGTGTATGAGAGATCCAACTTCTTTGCATCCTTGTCCACATTTAGCATTGCCACTATTTTTTATTTTAGCTGTTCCAATAGGTGTTTAGTGATAGCTTTTTATAGTCCCTGGTACAGACTTTTTCCCTTTATTCTGGTAAAATATTGCAGAACTCATTTGAACACTGTATCCACTTGTAAGTGTACAGTTCAGTGGCATTAAGTACATTTATATCATATAACCATTACCACCATCCATCTCCAGAACTTTTTTATCTTCCCAAACTGAAACTCTCTACCCATGAAACTCCCTATTCCTCCACTCCCCAGCCCCTGGCAACCACCAGTCTGCTTTCTGTCTCTGTGAATTTGACTACTGTAGATACCTCACACGTGGAATCATGCCATGTTTGTCCGTTTGTTTCTGACTTACTTGGCATAATGTTTTCAAAGCTTGTCCATATTGCATGTGTCAGAATTGTGTTCTTTTTTAAGGCTGAGGAATATTCCATTGTATATGTACACTACACTTAGTTTATCCATTCATTTGCTGGACATTTGGGTGGTTTCCACCTTTTGCTGTTGTGAATAATGCTGCTATAAACTTTGACGTACTAGTTTCTAAGTCTCTGATTTCAGTTCTTTTGTGTATATATCTAGAAGTTGAATTGCTGGATCACATGGTAATTCTATGTTTAATTTTTTGAGGAACCACCAAAGTGTACCTCCACATCGGCTGTACCTCATACATTCCTCTCAGTAGTGAACTGCACGAGAAGTCTAATTTCTCCACGTCCTTTGCCAGCTCTTTTCTGTTTTTGATACTAGCCATCCTCATGGATGTAAAGTGGTCTGGTATAGATTTTGATAAAGAGATTTGAAATGTTTATGCAGCTATCCCTGTAGTAGGGATTACTGATTAGGGTCCTTCAGACCTTTCAAATTGCGACCAGTTTTCATTCTACCTCAGGGTGAGATTAAAGTTAATTTACACATCACTCTGAAATTATAGGTATTTTTCATGATCTTAATATATTTGGATCCTGAGTTGAGATAGTAAGAGTTTATGTGGTGAGTTCAGATAGCAAAGAATAATCTATCTAGATACTTTTGGGTAGGAAAAGTTGAGAGTTCAAATAGAATAGATTTATCTAAAAAGTTATGTGAATCCAATTAAAAAGCCAGAATTGAGAGTGGGAGTTTAGAGAGGAGATGGTCTCTATTTTAAAGTCATTTGTCATATGACATAGCAGGGAAAGCTCAACCACTTTATGCGACTACATGTTTTATGGTTAAATTGGCGACTTTAGGTCAAATTGCCTGACTGGTGTCTAAGAGAATAATTAATTTCTATAATGCCTGCAAATCCAAATTCAGGGTTTTTTTTGGGGGGGGTTGGGGTTTTCTGATCCTTACTTCACTGATTCTTTGACTCCTAGAAGGTAAGCCCTTAGGAGGTATGAAAGAATAGAGACTCTGGTTCCTCTTGGGGGTTTCCTGTGGGAACAGGACTCCCTGAGGGATGGCACTTAGGATGGTTCTCAAGCCCCAGGGAGGATGGGGAGGGCAGGTGACTCAGAATGGTGATTAATTAAATAAATGTCTATTGTGCTCACCTGCTTACCTTCAAGGCACTGGTGGAGGTCAGGTTATGGACCTTGCCTCTTTTCCTTTCACACTTTAATAATTGGAAAGTCTTAAAATTGTACTCATTTTTTGCTAAAAGTCTGTGTGTGTGTGTGTGTGTGTGTGTGTGTATTTGTGTATTGTGAATATTACCTGTATATGTAAACTGCACATTGACTCTCCATGGTCATCTTGGCTTAAGAGAGAATTAAAAAAAATAAGTGACTTAACATGGGTGTCTGTGTGGGCAGGAGTATGGGGAGGTGCTATGGTCTGAATGTTCATGTCCCTTAAAATTCATATGTTGAAATCCTAATACCCGGTGTGGTGGCGTTAGTGCGTGCGGCCTTTGGGTTGTCGAGCCCTCATAGATGGGATTAGTGTCCTTATAAAAAAGACCTCGGGGCTTCCCTGATGGCGCAGTGGTTGAGAGTCCGCCTGCCGATGGAGGGGACACGGGTTTGTACCCCAGTCCGGGAAGATCCCACATGCCACAGAGCGGCTGGGCCCGTGAGCCATGGCCGCTGAGCCTGCGCGTCTGGAGCCTGTGCTCCGCAACGGGACAGGCCACAACAGTGAGAGACCCGCGTACCCAAAAAAAAAAAAAAAAAAGACCTCACTGAGCTCTCTTGCCACTTCTGCCATGTGAGATTACAGTGAGAGGATGGACATCATTGGGGAAGTGGGCCCTCACCAGACACCGATTCTGCTGGTGACTTGATCTTAGACTCTCTAGCTTCCAGAACTATGAGAGATAAATGTCTGTTGTTTGTAAGTCACCCAGTTTACAGTATTTTGTTATAGCAGCCTGAATGGACTAAGACAGGAAGGAATGGGAGAAGGCAATTAGGACATTTCCTGCCTTGACTAAGGTAGATTTCTGGGAGATCTTTGCTTCTCCCCAGTAGACTGATGAGTGTTACTGTGTTGGCCACAGGTTGTTAAAGGCCCTGATTGGGGAGGGGTCCACTCACTGACCCAGGATAGGTCAGTGAACCTTCTGGAAATACCTAAAAACAAAACAAAACAAGAAAACAGAAAAGAAACCAAAAAACCCCACCATTTACCTGTTAGAAGGGAACTGCTTCATTTTCTTTCTCTTTGGAGGTTGCCTTATGGGAAAACCCAGATAGCCTTTCCAAATGCAAATCCAGCCAGCCTGGAGTTAGTAAGCCAGGCTGTGAACCAACTGAGGATTATTACTATTTTTTTTTAAAGGCTTTTAAAATGAAAAAATGCAGATGAAAATAAGTTAGAAACTACAGGAGGAAACTTGAAACATAATCATAGTATAACAAACTTCACATGCTAAGAGCCAGCGACCACACAGGGTTACTAGAGCTGTAGCACTTTTAAGAGCTTCTGGCAGTCGGGAAAACAAATTCTAGGTCATTTTCAAGCAATGCTTTATGGCAGGGTGAATATGGCTCTGAGTTCTGAGAGGAGGGAGGATTCTGTTGAAGGACATTCTACACGTTGACCGTAACTTCTTCCAGAGTTGGCTTTGGCTAATCAGCTTTCCTTCATTCTAATGGTACAAGTGATTTTTACTTTTTCATTTTTGCCTCAACCCTCTGTTTTCCTTTAAGTAGGGTGTAGCCTTTTATCTTGGCCACGTGATCACCTTTATTTGCCAGATTTTTTTAGGCCTGATTTAGGCAGGAGGCATTTTGATTTCCTTTTTCCTTTGAGTTTTTCTTTGTTCTTTTCTGACTTGCTCAATAAGTGTGCCATTAGAGTTTGATACTCCAAAGTGAAGACTGCTCTGTGTCCCCAGGAAGGCCCCATTTCACCTCATCACAAAGCTGTTAAATCGCTCAGGTTGGGATTTGTGACTGGCCAGAAGGTTCAGGGACTACTGCAGAAGAACTCCCAGATGAGTCCGCAACCTCCAGCTGAGTGTCAGGACATCTGGTTCACTGGGATATCATCTCGTGCATCATGGTGTCCTGGGGTTCCTGCACTGCCATTGGCTAATATTTGATAGAGGCATGGGGAGAAGACAGGAAGTTCATGTACGCAGAACACAATTTGGGTAGGGTAGGTGGAGCACTTTTATGCGTACGTTGAAGGATTTAATGTTTTGGGGACTGAAGTACTTAAACATTTCAGAACTGAGATGCTTCTACTTGTGGCCTGTGACCTCTTTTCTTAGGTGACATTTAAACCTATGAGTTACTTTGTCTTCATAAAACAGTTAAAACAAGCAGAAGATGTCTTATCTATTGAAAGCCATTGACATGTGAGGACAGAAGCAACCAAGGCAGCCTCCTTATTAAAAAAAAAAAAGCAGCTTATTAAAAAAACTTTAAAGATACACCCTTCCCTGCCCCCTCCTACATTGAGTTCACCCCTCCCCACTCTGTTCTAGCTCAGTTAACAACCTGCTTTACTAAGCCAGTGCTCCCACCTTCTCTGTTGACCAGTACCAACTTCACACTTCCTACCCAATACCTCTGTCCTTCCAGGTCTGGGTTAACTATGTGACCTTTGAGGAGAGCGTTAAGCAGCATATGGAACTTGCAGAGTAAGCACTCGGTCAGTGTTTATTGCCTGGACTCATCATAAACACTGCGATCAGCATAATCCTTCCCAATTTTTCTATGGATGAATACCACCTAGTGGCCACTGTCCCCTCTCTCCAAATCTTGAGTGTGCACGCCTCTGGAAGAAGAGTTCGCTGTTTGACTCTAGGTATTGATTTTAGGGGATGGGAAAGGAAGTGGGGGCAGAGAAGCCCACTGGAGGAGACCTAGTCTTAAAGTGCCTGCTGTGCGCCAGGGAAAATATAGTCTCTGGCCAAAGTTTCCAGGGATTGTGATTTCTGGGACTGTTTCAGAAGTTATTTTATTTTTTATTTTTTTATTTTTTACATCTTTATTGGAGTATAATTGCTTTACAATGTTGTGTCAGTTTCTGCTTTATAACAAAGTGAATCAGCTATACATATACATATATCCCCATATCTCCTCCCTATTGCGTCTCCCTCCCACCTCTCTAGGTGGTCACCAAGCACCAAGCTGATCTCCCTGTGCTATGTGGCTCACGGGCCTAGCCGCTCCGCTGCATTTGGGATCTTCCCGGACTGGGGCACGAACCCGTGTCCCCTGCATCGGCAGGCGGACTCTCGACCACTGCACCACCAGGGAAGCCCCCGTCTGCGTCTTTATTCCTGTCCTGCCCTTAGGTTCATCAGAACCATTTTTTTTTTAGATTCCATATATACGTGTTAGCATACGGTATTTGTTTTTCTCTTTCTGAATTACTTCACTCTGTATGACGGTCTCTAGGTCCATCCACCTCACTACAAATAACTCAATTTCGTTTCTTTTTATGGCTGAGTAATATTCCATTGTATATATGTGCCACATCTTCTTTATCCATTCATCTGTTGATGGACATGTAGGTTGCTTCCATGTCCTGGCTATTGTAAATACTGCTGCAATGAACATTGTGGTACATGTGTCTTTTTGAATTGTGGTTTTCTCAGGGTATATGCCCACTAGTGAGATTGCTGGGTCATATGGTAGTTCTAGTTTTAGTTTTTTAAGGACTTTCATACTGTTCTCCATAGTGGCTGTATTAATTTACATTCCTACCAACAGTGCAAGAAGGTTCACTTTTCTCCACACCCTCTCCAGCATTTATTGTTTGTAGATGTTTTGATGATGGCCATTCTGACTGGTGTGAGGTGATACCTCATTTTATTTTATTTTAATTTTAATTTTATTTATTTATTTAGGCTGTGTTCGGCCTTCGTTGCTGCGCTTGGGCTTTCTTTAGTTGTCGCGAGCGAGGGCTACTCTTCGTTGCAGTGTGCGGGCTTCTCACTGCAGTGGCTTCTCTTGTTGTGGAGCACGGGCTCTAGGTGTGCGAACTTCAGTACTTGTGGCTCATGGGCTCTAGAGCGCAGGCTCAGTAGTTGTGGCACACAGGCTTAGTTGCTCTGTGGCATGGGGGATCTTACCGGACTAGGGCTTGAACCTGTGTCCCCTGCATTGGCAGGCGGATTGTTAACCACCTGCGCCACCAGGGAAGCCCCCTCATTGTAGTTTTGATTTACATTTCTCTAATGATTAGTGATGTTGAGCATCCTTTCATGTGTTTGTTGGCAATCTGTATATCTTCTTGGGAGAAATGTCTATTTAGGTCTTCTGCCCATTTTTAGATTGAGTTGGTTTTTTTTTTGCTATTGAGCTGCATGTAAATTTTGGAGATTAATCCTTTGTCAGTTGCTTCATTTGCAAATATTTTCTCCCATTCTGAGGGTTGTCTTTTGGTCTTGTTTATGGTTTCCTTGCTGTGCAAAAGCTTTTAAGTTTCATTAGGTCCCATTTGTTTATTTTTGTTTTTATTTCCATTTCTCTAGGAGGTAGGTCAAAAAGGATCTTGCTATAATTTATGTCACAGAGTGTTCTGCCTAACTTTTCCTCTAAGAGTTTTATAGTGTCTGCCCTTACATTTAGGTCTTTAATCCATTTTGCGTTTATTTTTGTATACGGTGTTAAGAGTGTTCTAATTTCATTCTTTTACATGTAGCTGTCCAGTTTTCCCAGCACCACTTATTGAAGAGGCTGCCTTTTCTCCACTGTATATTCTTGCCTACTTTTTCAAAAATAAGGTGACCATATGTCCGTGGGTTTACCTCTGGGCTTTCTATCTTGTTCCATTGATCTATATTTCTGTTTTTGTTCCAGTACCATACTGTCTTGATTACTGTAGCTTTGTAGTATAGTCTGAAGTCAGGGAGCCTGATTCCTCCAGCTCCATTTTTCTTTCTCAAGATTGCTTTGGCTATTTGGGGTCTTTTGTGTTTCCATACAAATTGTGATGTTTTTTGTTGTAGTTCTGTGAAAAATGCCATTGGTATTTTGATAGGGATTGCATTGCATCTGTAGATTGCTTTGAGTAGTATAGTCATTTTCACAATGTTGATTCTTCCAATCCAAGAACATGGTAAAACTCTGTATCTGTTTCTATCATCTTTAATTTCTTTCATCAGTGTCTTATAGTTTTCTGCATACAGGTCTTTTGTCTCCTTCAGTAGTTTTATTCCTAGGAATTTTATTCTTTTGTTGCAGTGGTAAATGGTAGTGTTTCCTTAATTTCTCTTTCAGATTTTTCATCATTAGTGTATAGGAATGCAAGAGATTTCTGTGCATTACTTTGGTATCCTGCTACTTTACCAAATTCATTGATTAGCTCTAGTAGTTTTCTGGTAGTGTCTTTAGGATTCTCTATGTATAGTATCATGTCATCTGCAGACAGTGACAGCTTTACTTCTTCTTTTCTGATTTGGATTCCTTTTATTTCTTTTTCTTCTCTGATTGCTGTGGCTAAAACTTCCAAAACTATGTTGAATAGTAGTGGTGAGAGTGGACAACCTTGTCTTGTTCCTGATCTTAGAGGAAGTGGTTTTAGTTTTTCACCATTGAGAACAATGTTGCCTGTGGGTTTGTCATATATGACCTTTAATATGTTGAGGTAAGTTCTCTCTATGCCTACTTTCTGGAGGGTTTTTATCCTAAATGGGTGTTGAATTTTGTCAAAAGCTTTTTCTGCATCTATTGAGATGATCATATGGTTGTTCTCCTTCAATTTGTTAATATTGTTTATCACATTGATTGATTTGCATATATTGAAGTATTCTTGCATTCCTGGAATAAACCCCACTTGATTATGGTGTATGATCCTTTTAATGTGCTGTTGGATTCTGTTTGCTAGTATTTTGTTGAGAATTTTTGCATCTATGTTCATCAATGATATTGGCCTGTAGTTTTCTTTCTTTGTGACAGCTTTGTCTGGTTTTGGTATCAGGGTGTTGGTGGCCTGGTAGAAGGAGTTTGGGAGTGTTTCTTCTGCTGCTATGTTTTGGAAGAGTTTGAGAAGGATAGGTGTTAGCTCTTCTCTAAATGTTTGATAGACTTCACCTGTGAAGCCATCTGGTTTAGGTTTTTGTTTGTTGGAAGATTTTTAATCACAGTCTCAATTTCAGTGCTTGTGATTGGTCTGTTTATATTTTCTATTTCTTCCTGGTTCAGTCTCAGACATTGTGCTTTTCTAAGAATTTGTCCATTTCTTCCAGGTTGTCCATTTTATTGGCATAGAGTTGCTTGTCATAATCTCTCATGATCCTTTGTATTTCTGCACCGTCAGTTGTTACTTCTGCTTTTTCATTTCTAACTCTATTGATTTGAGTCTTCTCCCTTTTTTTCTTGGTGAGTCTGGCTAATGGTTTTTCAATTTTGTTTATCTTCGCAAAGAACCAGCTTTTAGGTTTATTGATCTTTGCTATTGTTTCCTTAATTTCTTTTTCATTTATTTCTGATCTGATGTTTATGATTTCTTTCCTGCTGCTGACTTTGGGGTTTTTTTGTTCTTCTTTCTCTAACTGCTTTAGGTGTAAGGTTAGGTTGTTTATTTGAGATGTTTATTGTTTCTTGAGGTAGGATTGTATTGCTATAAACTTCCGTCTTAGAACTGCTTTTGCTGCATCCCATAGGTTTTGGGTCGTCGTGTTTTCATTGTCATTTGTTTCTAGGTTGTTTTTTTTTTTTTTTTTTGCGGTACGCAGGCCTCTCACTGTTGTGGAGCACAGGCTCCGGATGCACAGGCTCAGCGGCCATGGCTCACGGGCCCAGCCACTCCGCGGCATGTGGGATCTTCCTGGACCAGGGCATGAACCTGTGTCCCCTGCATTGGCAGGTGGACTCTCAGCCACTGCGCCACCAGGGAAGCCCCTGTTTCTAGGTATTTTTTGATTTCCTCTTTGATTTCTTCAGTGAGCTCTTGGTTATTTAGTAGTGTACTGTTTAGCCTCCATGTGTTTGTATTTTTTACGGACTTTTTCCTGTAATTGATATCTAGTATCATAGTGTTGTGGTCGGAAAAGATACTTGATACGATTTCAGTTTTCTTAAATTCACCAAGGCTTGATTTATGACCCAAGATATGATCTATCCTGGAGAATGTTCCATGAGCACTTGATAAGGACGTGTATTCTGTTGTTTTTTTATGGAATGTCCTATAAATATCAATTAAGTCCATCTAGTTTAATGTATCATTTAAAGCTTGTGTTTCCTTATTTATTTTCATTTTGGATGGTCTGTCCATTGGTGAAAGTGCGGTGTTAAAGTCCCCTACTATTACTGTGTTACTGTCGATTTCCCCTTTTATGGCTATTAACATTTGCCTTATGTATTGGGGTGCTCCTATGTTGGGTGCATAAATATTTACAATTGTTATATCTTCTTCTTGGATTGATCCCTTCATCATTATGTAGTGTCCTTCTTTGCCTCTTGTAATAGTCTTTATTTTAAAGTCTCTGTTGTCTGATGTGAGAATTGCTACTCCAGCCTTCTTTTGATTTCCATTTGCATGGAATATCTTTTTCCATCCCCTGACTTTCATTCTGTATGTTTCCCTAGGTCTGAAGTGGGTCTCTTGTAGACAGCGTATATATGGGTCTTGTTTTTTATCCATTCAGTCAGTCTGTGTCTTTTGATTGGAGCATTTAATCCATTTACCTTTAAGGTAATTATCGATATGTATGTTCCTATTACCATTTTCTTAATTGTTTTGGGTTTGTTATTGTAGGTATTTTCCTTCCCTTGTGTTTCCTGCCTAGAGAAGTTCCTTTAGCATTTGTTGTAAAGCTGGCTTGGTGGTGCTGATTTCTCTTAGCTTTTGCTTGTCTGTAAAGGTTTTAATTTCTCCGTTGAATCTGAATGAGACCCTTGCTGGGTAGAGTAGCCTTGGTTGTAGGTTTTCCCCTTTCATCACTTTAAATATGTCCTGGCACTCCCTTCTGGCTTGCAGAGTAACTGCTGAAAGATCAGCTGTTAACCTTACGGGGATTCCCTTGTATGTTATTTGTTGCTTCTCCCTTGCTGCTTTTGATATTTTTTCTTTGTATTTAATTTTTGATAGTTTGATTAATATCTGTCTCGGTGTGTTTCTCTTTGGATTTTTCCTGTATAGGAGTCTCTGTGCTTCCTAGACTTGACTATTTCCTTTCCCATATTAGGGAAGTTTTCAGCTCTAATCTCCTGAAATATTTTCTCAGTCCCTTTCTTTTTCTCTTCCTCTTCTGGGACCCCTATAATTCGAGTGTTGGTGCATTTGATGTTGTCCCAGAGGTCTCTGAGACTGTCCTCAATTCTTTTCATTCTTTTTTCTTTATTCTCCTCTGCAGTAGTTATTTCCACTATTTTATCTTCCAGGTCACTTATCCATTCTTCTGCCTCAGTTATTCTGCTATTGATTCCTTCTAGAGAATTTTTAATTTCATTTATTGTGTTGTTCATCATTGATTGTTTGCTCTTTAGTTCTTCTAGGTCCTTGTTAAATGTTTCTAGTATTTTCTCCATTCCATTTCCAAGATTTTGGATCATCTTTACTATCATTACTCTGAATTCTTTTTCAGGTAGACTGCCTATTTCCTCTTCATTTGTTTGGTCTGGTGTGTGTTTACCTTGCTCCTTCATCTGCTGTGTGTTTCTCTGTCTTCTCATTTTGCTTAACTTACTGTGTTTGGGGTCTCCTTTTCGCCGGCTGCAGGTTTGTAGTTCCTGTTGTTTTTGGTGTCTTCCGCCAGTGGCTAAGGTTGGTTCCGTGGGTTGTGTAGGCTTCCTGGTGGAGGGGACTGGTGCCTGTGTTCTGGTGGGTGAGGCTGGATCTTGTCTTTCTGGTGGGCATGACCGTGTCCAGTGGTGTGTTTTGGGGTGTCTGTGACCTTATTATGATTTTAGGCAGCCTCTCTGCTAATGGGTGGGGTTGTGTTCCTGTCTTGCTAGTTGTTTGGCACGGGGTGTCCAGCACTGTAGCTTGCTGGTCGTTGAGTGGATCTGGGTCTTAGCGTTGAGATTGAGATCTCTGGGAGAGCTTTCGCTATTTGATATTACATGGAGCTGGGTGGTTTCTGGTGGACCAATGTCCTGAACTCAGCTCTCCCACCTCAGAGGCACAGACCTGACAGCTGGCCGGAGCACCAAGACCCTGTCAGCCACACGGTTCAGAAGAGAAGGGAGGAAAAAAAGGAAGAAAGGAAAAATAAGTAAATAAATAAAATAAAGTTATTAAAATAAAAAAATATTAAAAAGAAATTTAAAAGTAATAAAAAAAGAAAGAAAGAAGGAAGAGAGCAACCAACCCCAAATACAAATACACCAATGTTAACAAGTGCTAAAAACTGTACAAAAAACCAAAAAACAAAAAAAAACTGGACAGGCAGAACCCTAGGACAAATGGTAAAGGCAAAGCTATACAGACAAAATCACACACAGAAGCATACACATACACACTCACAAAAAGAGAAAAAGGAAAATATATATATATCTATATATAAAAAAACCCAGGAAGAGAGCAACCAAATCAATAAACAAATCTACCAGTGATAATAAACTCTAAATACTAAACTAAGATAAACATGAAACCAGAAACAGATGCAGAAAGCAAACCCCAAGTCTACAGTTGCTCCCAAAGTCCACCTCCTCAATTTGGGATGATTCGTTGTCTATTTAGGTATTCCACAGAATCGGGGTACATGAAGTTGATTGTAGAGATTTAATCCGCTGCTCCTGAAGCTGCTGGGGGAGATTTCCCTTTCTCTTCTTTGTTCGCACAGCTCCTGGGGTTCAGCTGTGGATTTGGCCCTGCCTCTGCGTGTAGGTCGCCTGAGGGTGTCTGTTCCCGCCCAGACAAGATAGGGTTAAAGTCGCCGCTGATTAGGGGGCTCTGGCTCACTCAGGTCTGGGGGAGAGAGGGGTACAGAATGGAGGGCGAGGAGGGCGAGCTTGTGGCGGCAGAAGCCAGGTGACCTTGCAACAGCCTGAGGTGTGCTGTGTGTTCCCCCGGGGAAGTTGTCCTTAGATCACGGGACCCTGGCAGTGGTGGGCTACACAAGCTCCCAGGAGGGGAGGTGTGGATAGTGACCTGTGCTTGCACACAGGCTTCTTGGTGGCTGCAGCAGCAGCCTTAGCATCTCATGCCCGTCTCTGGTGTCCACACTGATAGCCGTGGCTCGTGCCCGTCTCTGGAGCTCGTTTAGGTGGTGTTCTGAATCCCCTCTCCTCGCGCACCCCGGAACAATGGTCTCTTGCCTCCTTGGCCGGTCCAGACTTTTTCCCGGACTCCCTCCCAGATAGCTGTGGCGTACTAGCCTCCTTCAGGCTGTGTTCACGTAGCCATCCCCAGTCCTCTCCCTGGGATCTGACCTCCAAAGCCCGAGCCTCAGCTCCCAGCCCCTCCCGCCCTGGCGGGTGAGCAGACAAGCCTCTCGGGCTGGTGAGTGCCGGTTGGCACCGATCCTCTGTGCAGGAATCTCCCCGCTTTGCCCTCCGCACCCCTGTTGCTGTGCTCTCCTCCGCGGCTCCGAAGCTTCCCCTCTCTGCTCCCGCAGTCTCCGCCCACGAAGGGGCTTCTAGTGTGTGGAAACCTTTCCTCCTTCACGGTCCCTCCCACTGGTGCAGGTCCCGTCCCTATCCTTTTGTCTCTGTTTATTCTTTTTTCTTTTGCCCTACCCAGGTACGTGGGGAGTTTCTTGCCTTTTGGGAGGTCTGAGGTCTTCTGCCCGCGTTCAGTAGGTGTTCTGTAGGAGCTGTTCCACATGTAGATGTATTTCTGATGTGTTTGTGGGGAGGAAGGTGGTCTCCACATCTCACTCCTCCGCCATCTTGAAGGTCTCCTCAGAAGTTTGAAGGAGGTTTTTAGAGACCATGCTGTCATCTCAGGTGTTGGCTTCCAATGACAGGAGTGGTGCTGGCAGTGAATGCAGTGGCTTACTGGTAGGCACATGAGCACATGCCAGTGTGCACCTGTCTGCAGCCTTAGACCCAAGTTTCGGGAGCGCCGGGAGTGTGGTAGTGTTCTCACGACTGCTGCTTTTCATGATGGTGAACTCCACTGAGGTAGAATAAACTGTTTATCCCAGGATGCTTGCAGAGAAGGTCCAGCAGCTGCCAAAAACTCTGAGTGGAGGTGAGGCAGCCAAGGGTCTGGGTGTTTGCACACCTTGCGGCCACCTGCTTCAGAAGGGCTCCTTGGTGAGAGGGTCAGAAATAGCTCAGACAGGAAGCAGATGAAATCCAGTTTGTTATTTTTAGCCTCTGAGGTAGACTATTCAAGTGAAGACCATTAAAAATCAACCAACCAACCAGCAAAAGAACATTGAAAGTGGTGATTTTGATTTCTGTGTGTCACAGTTAAATGGGCCATGCGGAACCATACAACATCTTAAAATAGATTCTGTTAAAGTTCATATATTTAAATTCATCTGTTTTCCCACTGGAATGTCAGCTCTGAGAACAGAGACTTTGCCTTTCATTGCTGAGTCCTGTGTACCGTGCCTGGCATATGGTATTTGTTTTTCTCTTTCTGACTTACTTCTCTCTGTATGACAGACAGATAGTGAGGTCCGTCCACCTCACTACAAATAGCTCAATTTCGTTTCTTTTTATGGCTGAGTAATATTCCATTGTATATATGTGTCACATCTTCTTTATCCATTCATCTGTCGATGGACATTTAGGTTGCTTCCATGTTCTGGCTATTGTAAATAGTGCTGCAATGAACATTATGATACATGACTCTTTTTGAATTACGGTTTTCTCAGGGTATATGCCCAGTAGTGGGATTGCTGGGAGGTATGGTAGTTCTAGTTTTAGTTTTTTAAGGAACCTCCATACTGTTCTCCATAGTGGCTGTATCAATTTACATTCCCACCAACAGTGCAAGAGGGTTCCCTTTTGTCCACACCCTCTCCAGCATTTATTGTTTGTAGATTTTTTGATGACGGCCATTCCAACGGGTGTGAGGTGATAACTCACTGTGGTTTTGATTTGCATTTCTCTAACGATTAGTGATGTTGAGCATCCTTTCATGTGTTTGTTTTGCCCACTCATTTTATCATTCATTCATGTATCTTCCTGAAGCAGTTATTACTGTGATGTTTTATTGGCGGCTTTCTATTTCCCTCATTCTTTCTATATTTATTAATTGGAGTTCTTCTGTAAGGAGGTTCATATCAGTATGGACTCATGATATTAATTTGGTTCTTTGGGTTACAGCCAAATACTATTGGTATTATTTACTTGCTTAAGTTATTCCAGCTTTGGACATCAGGGGCTCTTTCAGATTGGTTCCTGTGTCTCTTTGAGATGCTCTTAGCTCTTTCTGTTTTTGTTGGGGACTTCCTTACTTTTTGGCACCATAACATGCTCCAGGCTGATCTCATATTTTCCATAACTCAGCCATTTCTCCAAAGAGCCTTGGTTCCTTTTTATTGGAGAATAGTATTTAGAAACCAAGATCTGGACACCTAGGTATGGTCATTGCTACTGGAGTGTCACTGCTTCTAGGTCCTCTCAGTGGACAAAGCCTGGAAATGTATGTATGTACACTAACCCATTTATACAAACATATATATTAAAATAAACATGAGTTCATACTGATACCTTTGACTACAGTCCAGCACCACAAGCTTACTCTAGTATTCACCCTTTGCTTATAACTCTTTCGACGGTGAGTAACTTGGCTTTTGTTAACTACATGTATTTACTTGTTTGTTCAAACTTAGTACACTTGTAATTGCTAACCTGTACTCCTGTGAGACTATAGATATACCAACTAGAGTACCATGCTTGTGTCCAACATAGTTTGTTCTTTATCACTGAGTAGTCTTTATTATCAAGAGATGTTGAATTTCATTAAATACTTTTACTGCATCTATTGAGGTGATGTGGTTTTTCTTCTTTAGTCTCTTAACATGGTGAATTACATTGGTATTTGAATGTTGAGCCAGTCTTGCATTCTTGAGATGAACCCCACCTGGTTGTGATATACTATTCTTTTTATGTATTGCTGGATTTAATTTCTGAATAATTTGTTGGGTTTGTTTCTGAGTTCATGAGGAACAGTGGTCTGTAGTTTTCTTCACTTGTAATGTCTTTGTCAGGTTTGGGTGCTAGTGTAATTCCACCTTTATTTGAAGGAATAGATTCCACATATACAAGCTAAGAATTCTTTCTTTATTCATATAAGATATGAAGGAATAAAATGATACGTACTACTATGATTATACAGGTAGTCTACTTTTTTGACTGAAGTGAAAGTGTTAGATCTCTTGATTTCTGTTTGCCTTTCTCGGCTTCCTGGTGAGATGGATGCTTTCTTCTCTTCCATAAGTGGCTTGGTATCTAAAGTGCACTCCAGGGCCAGTGCAGGTATATATCTTTTTACTAAAACTGTGCCATTCTTCTCCAAAGGGCAGCGTCCGCAAGTTCCAGCCAGCCTGTGCTCAATTTGCATAGAATTTTGCATGCATGTTAACCAGTGGGGAGAAACGGGAAATAAGTATTTGGAACAAGCACAAAGTTCATTGAATTTCCCCCTTGAAATTATTAGCATGCTTCCATTATACATAGAACAATAGAAAAGTCCTCATTAAACTAGCAGAACAGAGGCATAGTCCCACTACTTGCATTCCAGACTCTTAACCTAGTTCATGAATTGCCCTTTTTTTAATCCTTTTGGAGGAAAAATGGAAGGAAATAAATGAGTTGTGTGATGATATAAATTTTGTTCTGGCGTTGGAGATCATTTCTTTGTTTATTGATCTATTGAGTATAATTATTTAAGTATAAATATAATGAGCATTTGTTGTTTAAAAAAATCACTATTTATTGTGGTTTCCCCAAATATAATTATATTTCCTTTCACTTTTACTTACAGGTGGGGGAAATGCAACAGCCCTAAGAAAATGAAACTATATGAAAACCAAATTTTTATGAAAATGTATTGTTGTATGAAGCAGTTATTATTGTGAAAACAATTCTTAACCTCTTCACAATGCCTTTCTTTAAGTTAGTATGGAAAACCTGTTTCCCAGGTGCCAGGCTGGTGAAATCTATTGCCTAGGCAAATCCCAGGGGACCAGTTCCAACATATATTCTCAAATGCATCCAGCCATTCTTCTAGGACCTCTTGATCTCTCTCTTTTGCTTTCTTCATAATTGCTTTGTAAAATTCTTCTTTGTTTTCATTCACTTTCTCTCTCCCTCCCTCTCCCCTTCTCTCCTTTTCCCTCCCCCTTCTCTTCTCCTTCCCCTCTTCCTACCCCTGCCCCACCCCACCCTGTTCACCGGGTGTTGAGGATCCAGGGCTAGGTGTCAAATCCTAGTTGCTGTAGTTTTCTTGCTGATACAATTTACCTTGCCTCTTGGGATGGGTGAGGGTTGACTCAGGGGCAGTGAGTGGTAGGGTAAGGGCACAGGAAGAAACAATTGGGCTGTTAGTGTCTTTCCAGGCCTGTTGACTTCAGTTCTGAACAAACAGAAGTTTCTGGCTGAACTATTTGAGGTGTGATCTTGACATGTTCGTGAACATTACCACTGCTCAGAAGTCTGGAGGAAGGGAAACATGATGGTATTTTGGGAGGAAGAGGCAGATCAGTCAAGGGTTTGGTCATTCTGAATACATGTTATGTTTGTAAGATGGACTTTTGTAACTTAGGAAAGACCATAGAAATTTTCATGGTAAGTTAAATATTGTTGTTCTCATCTTGAAGGAAGGAATACAGAGTAATTATATATACAGCTTCCGGGTTGAACTTTCTTTTCCTCTTTTACTGGGCATTTTGTTTTGCCTTGAGTGCATGTGTACATGTGTATGCAGAATTTGAAATGGCAAATGGATGTCTTTAAAGAGAAATCATTTGTTCCTCACCAGGGAAAATGAGGGAAAGGAAGAGACTGAGCATGAGCTGAATTTTAGATCTAAGGGTGAGCTGGGAGATGCAGTTCGAGCGGGTCCTCCTGTGTTAGCACTTTAAGGAAGTTATTAACACCCAAATGTCTTGGGTCCTCATAGGTAGAGTGAGGAGAATAATAGTACTTGGCCATGTAAAGCGCTGGCATCCTTGACTGGCCTGGAGTCATGATCATCATCATCTCTGGGAGCAGGTAGTGATCAGGGTCACTTGATTAGAAAAGGAAGCACGAGGGCGGGACTTGCAGAAGAAGAAATCGGTCTCTAGGTCTGGCAACTGAGATGCAGTGAGGTATCAATACAGTTGAGGTATAGTGAAGTGGAGGATGCAGGACTTCAGCTCTCTCGGCTGGAACCCTGCTGAGAATTTTGATGAAAACATTTGAAGGTGTGATGAGGAATGAAACCAGAACTGGACATGCCCATCCTTAGAAGGCACTGAAGAATTTCATTAAATGTGTCCAGTGGTAATTCTTTCAGCAGAATAGAATGTCCAGGAAAGTCCAAGGTCAAAGGAGATAGTACGTACAAAGTTTATTTGAAGACATTCTTTGTGTTTGCTTCATCATCAGTACGATGACATCTACATCAACACAATTTCTAGGCCATCTGTCTATATGTCTGTGTGTACGTGTATTATTTAGGTAAACTTACATTCAGTCATGTGCACAAATATTAAGAGTACACATGGTACATTTTTACAAATATATACTTGTGCCATCATCACCCAGATGGAGACAGAACATTTTTAGCACACCCTGTGTTAAAAAAAATACTTTAGCAAAAGGCAAAAATATGTTGAGATAGAAAAGAAGTGAGACCTTAGTTATGTTATCTTTACCAACAACTCATTATCACTCCTTATACAAAGTCAACGCTAATTCATGAGGTTAGCTCATTTCTTATCACTCATGGGAAAACATTTCTCCCATTGTGTGAGTCAGAGCTTTTAGCTGCAAGCTAGAGTGCTCTGATTTAGCCAAAATATAAATTGTAAGATGGCTGGAAATTCAAGCTTGGGAAAGAGACAGGAACTGCAGTTGAAGTCTTGCCCTGTCCCTGATGGAGTGAGGCTTTGGTGTTGCTGCTACTCTGGACAGTGCGGCTGCCTCCCCTTTGCAGGCATCCCTGCTGCTGCCATGAATCATGTCTACGAACTCTGCGTCTTTAATGTCACTCTCTCCAAGTTCAGATTCTGGAACGGGACTCGCTGAGCTGAGTGTAGGTCATAGGATGGCCAAGGAGCAGCAGAGGAAATAGCCATTTCCGTATCGTGAGGTAGGGTCTTGCCTGCCACCGAGACCCACACAATGGGTGACTTGCTAAAAATAGGAAGAGCTTTGGACGCTGTTCAGACAAAAAAGAAAGTAAACAAAACCCAAAAGGTGAAATGTCAGCAACACCTTTAAGTTGCTGTTACTTCTAATGTTATTTTAAAGCCATTGTTTGCTGTAAAAACAGATGTTTAGCTGTAGGTCACAGAACACCCAAAGTATAATCACGTGTTGGGGTGCAGACTCCAGGTACCTTCAGGCCAGAGCACTACTGTCTCTTTCTATCGCTTTCTTCGGGAGCCAGTAACGGGGCTCCTAATGGTCACCTCCCAGTGCCTTGAGGTTTCAAATAAAATTGTCTGGGCATCATTTTGCGAATCTGTTTCACAAAAATAAGCTGGCATTGCAAAGAAGCCTCACCCTGTCCTGTAACGGAGTGGAGACATGTGCTAATCAGAGTTCCCACTTCCTATGCTTATATGGTATCAGCTTTCATAGCCCAGTAGATGCTTGAATAAAGCTGAGGTGTTACCCGCTTCATTTATTACAAAGAAGGAGGAAGATAATCTCTTCTGTTTTAAACTCCAGGCATATTTGAAAATGAATACCAATCTGAATTTGATTCACTTGCCCTTAAGAAGTTAAGAACTGCTATCAAGGAGAGCCTTTTCTTTTTCTTTTAATGACACGTTGTGATGCACCCGACTCTTTTATTCCTTAAGTTAATGTCATCACCTAAACTGTCACGGTTAACTGAGAATTATTGCATTCTGTGTTTTGATGGTAAGTCTTGAGAATTAGATGAAAAATCTGTCGGGCTTCCCTGGTGGCGCAGTGGTTGAGAGTTCACCTGCCGATGCAGGGGACATGGGTTCGTGCCCCGGTCCGGGAGGATCCCACATGCCGCGGAGTGGCTGGGCCCGTGAGCCATGGTCACTGAGCCTGTGCGTCCAGAGCCTGTGCTCCGCAACGGGAGAGGCCACAACAGCGAGAGGCCCGCGTACTGGGAAAAAAAAAAAAAAAAAATCTGTCTAGTGACCTTGTCGGTGTACAGTATTGAGTGCTGAGGGCCTGTTTTGAGATCCAGTATTCTTTTACCCATGTTGTTTACCCAAGCGGTAGGATTTTACACATGTTATCTAACCTTTTGGGGCCTGGATTTTGCTTGTGTTTGTTTTGGTTGAGTAACGTTGGGGGAAGATAACGCTTACTTCTGCTGTGTCCAGCTCTATTACTCAGCAGCAATGTCCTGTTCACCCAGTGTTTGCGGGAGAGCTCTGTGGCCCCAGGGCCATCCACCCACACTGAGTCTGAGCATGGGCCTCCCTTTGTTTCAGTTCACTCTGTTATGGAAATACCACTTCTCTCATAACTGGCCAATCCCAGTTGTTGCAGTTTCTTCCAACATTGTCTATGGTCCCATCCATGCTCCAAAGGCTTGAAGAAAATGTCTGTTTTAGCTAAATGAATTTGGCTTAAAAATACCTAATATTTAATATTTCCTAATTCTAGGGAAAATATGAATTCTAATGTTTTGTGAATATTATAAAGTTATGTTAAGGATATAAATCTCATTACTGAAAGATGCTCTCTCTTCCTGTGCTCAGAGCTTCCAAATATTTCCCACTGTGAAAGGTGCATCGCTGCAGTTACCAGTGACCTGTTTACATACTTAGAATAAAGTATATTCTTTATTGGTATAGTTGGTGAACCTAGAATATTTATTGAGACAGAGGATCCAGAATGAAGTTAAAAAAAAATCCTGAAGAACCCACCCAAGCAGATGCTCAGGTGCACACTCAGTGTCCAGTAATCACATCTGGGGGCCTGACAGTTATGGTCTTTTGCTGCTGATAATTGAAACATAATTAAGCAGCACACAAATACGTCTGACATATGTGGACTCAGAGACAGAAAAGCTTGCTTCTATGCCAAACTGTTTAGTAGGCTAAAGAGAAACATTGTGAATATATAACAAAAGCTTTTCAGAAGGAAGGGAGAGAGAAAAAGAGAGAATTAGTATTTTTGAATATCCACTACATAGCAGACACCGTGCTCTTTTGTAAACCTTTTATCTAATTCCCATGACTAACTCAGTGTGCTAAGTATGGTTTTCCCCTCTCTAAGGCTCAGAGATTATAAATGATGTATCCACAGTTCCACAGGTATTTAATGGATATCCTGGGACTGTCAGACTGGAAGGACTCAATAAAAGTTTGTGGAATGGATGACTAGAACAGAATGGCCCAGCTCTCTTGATATGTTATATATACACACGTATATATATTGTTTATTTTATATCTTATATTATTTTATGTTTATATTACCTGTGTAGGTATATATGTGCTTATATATGTGCATGTGTGTATATCTGTGTGGGTGTATATTAAAAAACAAGGTAATTGAGTTTAAAAAATTCTTTTCCAAACAGGCTTTTATTCATTTATTTAAATTAATTAATTAATTATTTTTTGGCTGCGTTGGGTTTTCGTTGCTGCATGCGGGCTTTCTCTAGTTGCTGCGAGCCGGGGCTACCCTTTGTTGTGGTGCGCGGGCTTCTCATTGAGGTGGCGTCTCTTGTTGTGTGCAGAGCACGGGCTCTAGGCACGCGGGCTTCAGTAGTTGTGGCGCACGGGCTCTAGAGCGCAGGCTCAGTGGTTGTGGTGCACGGGCTTAGTCGCTCCACGACACGTGGGATCTTCCCGGACCAGGGATCGAACCGGTGTCCCCTGCACTGGCAGGTGGATTCTTAACCATTGTGCCACCAGGGAAGCCCAGTCGAGTTTTAAAGTAACCATTCTTTGGTGATCTGGTTTAATGAACAGATTAGGGTATTCTTTTTTAAATGTAGATAATCCTTTGAGGCCTTAAGAATAATTTAATCTCTTAATTAGCCAAAGAACATTAGTTTGCTAGTCACCCTTTCTTATATGAAAATTTGAAGATATATTTCAGTCTACATTCTAGTTTAAGAAAGTTTTACTCATTTTCAAAATGTCTAGCAAAGAGATGAATGTGACTGTTGTTCAATAATTATTCCTGAACCTGTCCCAGGACACTGTCTTCCTTTGTCTTCTCCAGACACAAGAACCATGGCTGTTACTCTCTTCCATTTGGAGAGAAAGGATGTTTCTTTGGAAAAACAATTTCTTATTTTATAAAAACCAGTTTGCATATCTCTGATCTAATTATTGCCCTTGGAGCTCATAACGAGGATCAGTTAAGGCTTAGTTGTGTGCTCTTCCAAATGAAGAAAAACAAAAGAAAACAAAACAAAAACCCAGTTCCCTAAGCTCAGGAGAAAGTTCCTTGTTCCCAAATCCCTAGGAAGAGAAGGCATTCTAAATCTCCTCTTGACACCTCTCAGAAGCACTTCTCTAATATCATGGAGGCGTGGCAGGCATTTTAAGCCCTCAACTGAGCAAACCAAACTGGCCTGGGGACTGTTTAGTCATGCATTCATCACTGTAGAAATGGTTCTGACTCGGGCATGAGGGAAATTAGAAGTGCCCAGCTCCAGCCAAAGCCCTGGCTCTCTGGAGTGGATTCCAGAGTTTGCATTCGGCTACCTTCTGAAAGTATTAGGCTGGAAAATGGGATCTTCTATCCTCAGTCCCTTTTAAGTATCTTCTCTCCAGCTCTGGAATCCCTTGGTGGTTGTCCAGCAACCCACAGAGGTACCCCTGCCAGGCAGAGGCATTGCAGACAGGCCTGAGTGTTCTGAATCTTATTTAATCTACTCACTCCTATTAAAAATTCTCTCTTCCGGGTCCCATTCCTTTAGAATTCTGTGCCTACTATGTGATGATTATGTAATCCTTAAAAAAAATTATTTTTTTTAAGGAAACATAGATGCGTTTTGGAGAAAGAATTGCAAAGAACATAACATAATCTGGAAGTGAATAGACTCTCAGTTGGGTTTTTTTTGAGGCGAGTTTATTAAGGTATAATATGCATAGAGTAAAATTCAGCCTTCTTAGTATACAGTTCTAAGTTTTGACAGATGTATACAGTTCTGTAACCAGCACCACAATCCAGCTGTAGAACATTTCCATTACCCCAGAATTTCCTGTGCTGCCCCTTTGATGTTAATTCCTCCCTTAACCCCCATCTCTGGCAACTGTTGATCTGCCCCCCTTCCTATAGTTTTGCCTTTTGCAGAATGTCCTACAAGGTGGGTTCATACATCAGGTAGCCATTTGAGTCTGGCTTTTGCCATTCAGCCTAATGCATTTGAGTTTCATCCACTTGTAACATGTTCAATAGTTTGTTTCTTTGTATCGCTGAGTGGGACTCCGCTTGTGTGTAGGTACTGCCCTTCATCTCTTGGTCCCTGGAGGGATATTTGAGGTATTTCCAATTTTCAGTGATTACTATTAGAGCTGCTATTACCATTCATACATGAGTTTTATATGAATGTAAATTCACACAATACCTAGATAAATACTTAGGAATGGATTGCTGGGTAACATGGTAAGTTTATATTTATCAAAGGTGATTGTTAAATTTACTTTAAATTTTATAATTTTTCTTCTAATTATAAAAGCGATACATGTTTATTGTCGAAATTTTGAAGAATATAGAATAGTACAGGACCAAGAAGGTTAAAAAAAATTCTAGTGCCATATATCTTTCCTTTTCATCTGGGTATGTGCACAATTTGCTTTAACAAAAATGGTTGTTATTTATCTATTGTTTCGTGACCTATTGTTTACTTCACAAGTATTTTTGTATCATTAAATATTATTTATCATAATTTTTAATGACGTAGTAATATCCAAGAAGTAAATTTGAAGATAGGAGTATCATAAATCATGGCAGACTGATATAGGAGGTATTTTGGTACAGAGGAACTTAGAATTATTAGTTTGTCGATGTTTGCACAGGCCTAATCATATTTGCATAGCCCTGTATCATGTAAATTTATTTAAGAAAGTTAGAAACTAATATGTCCGATTGCCTGTGTGTGGCTGTACCCTTTAGGTTTGAGGAATGTGGGTATGAATAAAATTTTGGTTCATTCTGCTTTATTTTCCCCCTTGGGTAAACTCAATAGCTATTAACAATGCTTTAAATGGTGACTGTAAGAATATTATCATTTTTCACTTTCATTAGATAATTTGCACTATTTTTCTTAAGTAAACTAAGAAATTGAGGTTAGAGACTATCATATAGTAAATAACTAGCTGATAACTAAAGATCTTTATTTATTTTTTTTAATATGCTACCTGCACTACTAATTCAGGTGGGGTCTCTGTACTGAGATAATCAGTGAGTTTGCTATTTGGGAAGACTAGGTGTATTCTTGTGAGAAGTACATTCATTCACATGCCTGATTTGCAAAGCCCCAGGCATGTCAGGTGTATTTTTGTGGTTCTCTAAAGAGTAGAATAACGATATTTGGCTAGGTAATGAGGAGCAGAAAAAGGATCTGAGAAGAATTTAAAGACTTGCTCTTACCATTTTGGATATCTGGCAACCCTTTCTTAAGCACCCACCCTTTCTTCTGCCAGGCCTCAACTTCAGGATACATATTTCTTAATTAAGAAAGCACTAAATTAGAATCAATTGTTAATCTAGTAATCAAGGTGACTGACTTGGACAATGTGAGTTCTTCCCCCATTGGCATGAGCTTGATTGCAAAGCCCAAACCCTTCACATTTTAACCAGGGAAGAAAGTGTGCATGTGTACCAGTGCACCTCCGCATAGGGGAAGAGACTCATTGCCAGCCCAGAACAGAGGAGCCCATGGTTTAGTCTGAGAATGGAAAGGAAGTCCTCTGGAGCATCTAGGCTCTGAATTCCCAGTCTACTAGGTATGGCCAGCTAACCTCTAAACAAAATCCAAGTTATATGGATAGTAATTTGTTATCTTGCTTGTGGACATATTATCTAAAACCCAGCAATAGTAGTAGGAACAATAATTTCTTTTAAAAGAATTGATCTAGAGCTTGGCTTTGGTTTTATCTTTGTTAGAGAAGCAGTTAAAGAGAGTCTAGAATGTATGCCTTCCAGTTAATCGGGAACTAAAGCATCTTAATGGGAAATTGGTTGGTTCACTAGTAGTCAAATTAGTTTGGTGCAGGAGTGTATCAACGCAGTATGTGATGAATTTACTAAGCACAGTGTAAGTAGTTAGGAATAAGGGCAGCCGGAATCCTACGCTAAGCAGTGTTTCAAGGCGGTTTTGTACTTGGGCAACTTATCTAGTTCCTAAAGAGAGGAGAAAATGACATGTTTCATTTAATTGGATTTTAGTACCTTTTAAGCGAACGAGGCATTTATAAGTACTTAATGTCACTAGCCTTTGAAGGCTGTCCTGTATTCCTTCTACCCAACTGTAGTTTCCCCTCAGTTTTGAGTGATTTCAATCTAAACACATTAAGTTTCAGTTTTGTTTTTTCTGCTTAGAGATGGAAAGCTGGGTCTGAAGCGAACAGCAGAGCTCTTATACAAGGAGGTCAGTGTTCGCACTCAGAAATGAAAGTATGTCAACTAGTCTTGTAATGGATTTTAGAACTGTTCTGAATGGCATTTGGCATTTAGAGATTAGAAACATTTACAAGTTCATTGCTTATTATTTTTTCTTTGGAAATATTTTTTCTTTACTAATTTATATGTTCTTATGTCAAATGTTTTCCTGCCATGATCATTACAGAGCCCATTCTGGTATCCATGTGAACTAGTATAATTGGAGCCAGAGAAAATCAAGTTAGACATCAGGAAGAACTTCCTGAAAAGCTAGGACTATGGGAGTGCTAAGAAGACAGGGAAATCTTTTCTTGGAGACATATAAAGGAAAAATTTTTAAGTGATCTTTGTGCTGTGTTTGATTTGTCTCTCTCCTCAGAATTAGGGGGAGTGCATGAAATCTTTTGTGACCACTTCTACTCTGTGCTTTTGTGATTCTCTGAGTATCAGCAAAGGGAAAACGTCCAGTGCAAGCTTGAACCATTTCATTATGGAATCTTAGGTGTAGGAATTCTTTCTGACAAGAGGAACAGATGGCCCTCTACCCTCTTTAAACACTTCTAACGGTGGAAACTTCTTTACCTCATAAGGAAGAGAGTCCATATTTGGACAGTTTAAATTATTATAAATAATTTTAAATTGTGGTCTAAAATTTGTCTTTGGTAATTCTCTTCATTGGTTTTAGTTTTGTCCCTGAGCCATTGCACGCGAACCCTGTTCTTTTTTTTTTTTTTTTACTTTTAGTAACTTTAAAAAAAAATTTTTTTTTACATCTTTATTGGAGTATAATTGCTTTACAATGGTGTGTTAGTTTCTGCTTTATAACAAAGTGAATCAGTTACACATATACATATGTTGCCATATCTCTTCCCTCTTGCATCTCTCTCCCTCCCACCCTCCATATCCCACCCCTCTAGGCGGTCACAAAGCACCGAGCTGATCTCCCTGTGCTATGGAGCTGCTTCCCACTAACTATCTACCTTACGTTTGGTAGTGTATATATGTCCATGCCTCTCTCTCGCTTTGTCACAGCTTACCCTTCCCCCTCCCCATATCTTCAAGTCCATTCTTTAGTAGGTCTGCATCTTTATTCCTGTCTTACCCCTAGGTTCTTCATGATATTTTTTTTTCTTAAATTCCATATATATGTGTTAGCATATGGTATTTGTCTTTCTCTTTCTGACTTACTTCACTCTATATGACAGACTCTAGGTCTATCCACCTCATTACAAATAGCTCAATTTCGTTTCTTTTTATGGCTGAGTAATATTCCATTGTATATATGTGCCACATCTTCTTTATCCATTCATCTGATGATGGACACTTATAGGTTGTTTGCATCTCCGGGCTATTGTAAATAGAGCTGCAATGAACATTGTGGTACATGACTCTTTTTGAATTATGGTTTTCTCAGGGTATATGCCCAGTAGTGGGATTGCTGGATCATATGGTAGTTCTATTTGTAGCTTTTTAAGGAACCTCCATACTGTTCTCCATAGTGGCCCTGCTCTTTCTGAATCCTGATTTATAATTACTGACCCTCCCAACTTTGCTCCTGCCATTTGTAAATTTGATAAGGACATTTATGCCTTCATTGAAGCCAGTAGTAAGCATGTAGAACAGGATAGAGACCTGCTTGGTTTTGGGAAGGCTTCTCAGTCTTAAAACAATTATTTGTTTTGTCTCAATACAGTAAAGAAATGGTTGGGCCAGTCGCCATCAAATCATGGGTCACAATTGGTGGCTTCCCTTTGTGGCGTCTCTACAGATCTTGGATCAACTCCTTAGCTTTGCAAGTCTGAAAATTCGATTTTTCTTTCAAGTCAGATGTGATATATAAATCTATTACTAAAAACTTTAAACGGTTTTAAATTATGAAATATTGGAAAAAGTACAGTGCACAATGTACTACAAAGCCTTCTTTGTACTTATCATGGAGAGTTAAGATGAGTGGAAAGGTTAATATTTTCCCCCTTGTTCAGAATGCTAAGGGATATTCTTAGCCACAGAGACTAGTGCCCACCCTACGCTGAACACAGGGTCCTGAGAGTTGTAGCCAAGGGGAGGGTTCCCACTGGGAAATCCTGATGAGACCAGGCAGGGAGTGAGCTGCCAAGCAACTCTGGCAAGTGTGTTCTGCAAGTCTTGTTTTCTGTGGCTGTTCTTTCCACCATTTTTCTTGTGTTTTAAAGGAGCAGTTTATTTTGTTGTTGTTGTTGTTTTTAAATAACTTTATTTATTTGTTTGTTTTTATTTTTGGCTGCGTTGGGTCATCTTTGCTGTGCGTGAGCTTACTCTAGTTGTGGCGAGCGGCGTCTACTCTTCGTTGTGGTGCGCGGGCTTCTCATTGTGGTGGCTTCTCTTGTTGTGGAGCATGGTCTCTAGGCGTGCGGGCTTCAGTAGTTGTGGCATGTGGGCTCAGTAGTTGTGGCACATGGGCTTAGTTGCTCTGCGGCATGTGGGATCTTCCCAGACCGGGGATCGAACCCATGTCCCCTGAATTGGCAGGCGGATTCTTAACCACTGCGCCACCAGGGAAGCCCCTAAAGGAGCAGTTTTGATGCAGGATGGTTGACCAAAGGTGTGTGAACTTGCCCCCAGAAACAAAAGAAGAGTATGGTGCTTGGTGTTAAAATGTGAATTTTACAGCAGTTCAAGGTGCAGTCAAAGAACTGGAGAAGAAAGATGAGCAGAAAATTAGGAAATGGCAAGAAAGCCCAGGACATTATATAGGGCTTCATAAATATTGCCACAGCCTGGTGAGATTGACCCACAATTGTGTGCAGCTAGAGGCATGTCTTGGCCTCAGGGGAGGAGCATGTAGGGATTGCCAGTGGGCCCAACGGCATCTGTTTGAGGATTTAGCTATTAAGAGACTGCCTGGGGCTTCCCTGGTGGCGCAGTGGTTGAGAGTCCGCCTGCCGATGCAGGGGACACGGGTTTGTGCCCCGGTCCGGGAAGATCCCACATGCCGCGGAGCGGCTGGGCCCGTGAGCCATGGCCGCTGAGCCTGCGCGTCCGGAGCCTGTGCTCCGCAACGGGAGAGTCCACAACAGTGAGAGGCCGCGTACCAAAAAAAAAAAAAAGAAAAAAAAAAAAGAGACTGCCTGGCTCAGCCTCCTCATAGGCTGTGTGACCTCGAGTAAGTTATCTAAGCACCCCTGCCTCATTCTCCTCATTTGTCAAATGGGGATTATACTCTAGAACACCTACCTTGAAGGCTCGTTGTGGACTCACATGAGTTAATGTGTTGAAAGCAGTTAGAACCGGCCTTGGCAGATCAGTGGAGGGATGGTGATACGTGATGCTCTAATAATGAGGATGACCGTGCACAGTGCTGATTGTATTTTCAAGAATATATCCCCTGGGGTAAAGGAGGACTGTCTGCAGATTCTGCTTCAGGGAGCTGCGGTATTCACTCTAGGTATCTACTGTCAAACCGATCGAAATATTCAGATTGGTTGGCTGGGTCTTCTTGTCTGTAGGACAACAGTCTGAATAACTGTTGGAAAATTTTCACTCTCCAGCTTTTCTGTTTCTAAAAGTCATTTAGATCATCATCCTTTAATTTGTGTTCTTCATTATAGCCTCGCCCTTTATTTCAGTACATGGTCAGAATGTGTTCAGTTTCTCGTTTGCTTAGTCACTGATCACATGTTAGGCAAGCTGCTGCTTTCTGTTATTATGGAGGCAAATACTCTCCTTTCTTCAATAAGGTGAGCACATTACAGTAAGCAGCCAGTTTCACCCAAATTGTGTGGGCTAATTTTTTTAGTTTCAGAGAGGGACTTCAGGAGTTAGGGCCTTGTCTTTTTTGGGGCATGTAAATACCTACAAACCAGTTATGCAATAATAATTGTTTTGATCTTGAAATAGTAGCAAGCAGTAGATAGACCTGAATCCAAATCCCAGCTGTGACCTTCTAACTTGTACTGAGTCTCACTTCCTTCATTTATAAAATAGGAATTACAAAACCTATCTTGCAATGTTATTGTAAGGATTAAATGTATTTCCTAATAGTGGTGTACAGTGTACATCTTGCTCACCTTGCTGATTCCAGTGTTACTTGGCATCAGTAGGTATCTTTTAGGCAAAATAAAGGAAATGAAAGTATTTTTTTCAGAAAACACATTCCAGTGGACTGCTGACTTTATAATGGATGTAACCTACTATCAATATGGGTTAAAAGTATCTGCTATGAAGAGGAATTTCTTTAAAGATTGACGTTTTCAGTGGTTTAAAACTTTAGACTTGAAAAAGAGAAATCAATTCTTGAGGTTACCCTAAAAATTAAGCACTAGTTTAGAATCTTTTGATCTTTTAGTCCGTGTTGAGTCTTTTGTCAAACAGTTAAAGACCAGCATCTTGGATGTCTTTGGAACAGTTTTTATGATTGAACTGGATTGTTTTTATTGTAGTAATCCGTTGAAATTCTTTAATTTTTTCCCCTTCCTTGCCTTGAAGCTTTAAAACAAAATACCACAAATCTCTCATCCAGAACTGTAGAAAACTCTTGATGTTCTCTATGACAAGAATAGTCCATTTTTAGCAACTGTGTGCTCCGTATGCTCAAAATTTAGCAAATTGGGTTTCAGTGGGAATGCTTTAATTTCTGTGATTATTGGGAACATGTTTACACTGATGTAGGGAGAGTTACATGTGCTTTCCTTATATGGTCAAAAGGTTTTGAAGGTGTGTAATTTGGAAGGAGGGTATAACCAGTTAAAAAGCAGAGCCTGTCCATGGGTATAGAGAACACACTAGGGGTTACCAGTGTGGGGGGGAGGGGCATTGGAGGGGTAGGGGATTAAGAGGTACAAACTTAAAAAAAAAAAAAAACCCAAACACAGTCTGTCTATCCTGTTAGGAATGAGAAAACTTCAGGGCTTACTCTCATTTAAGGATTTCTTCAGTTAGCCAGATGTCTTTAAAAACACAAATCATCCTAAGTCTTGGGGGCATGCTTTTGCTTGGCTATTAAAGACTTTTTCAGAGAAAGGACCTTGTGGAATGTTGAGTGCTCCTTTGGGTTTGAGGAAGCACTGAGGGCACTGGCACAGTCAGCAGAGTAGCTGACGGGTTTCTGTGTTGTCATGTACTTGAGGGGAGCCCCCAGTTACCACGTGGCCAGCGAACTCCTCTTTGAGCTGTTGTTTTTAAAGGATAGAGTCATCCTGGAATGAGCATTAACGTTGTGCCTCTCTGACAGGTAAATTATAACGTCGTGTACCTCTGGGAAACTTTGAGCACCCATTAGTGGTGCATGCTGTACTTTCGGGGTAATACCTAAGTGGCATGATTTAATGGTCGGTGTCAGAAATCTCCTTTATCGTTTGGAACAACGTTTAAAATAATGCAGTTTTCCTTTATTATGTAAGCAGTTCTGTATTGATGAAGCTGTTCTCTCCCAGCTCCTTTTTTTTTTTCCTGAATTAAGGGACACTTGCAGAAGTATAACTTTTGGCACTATGTTTGGGGTAAAATTGTTGAGGGAGAGAGCATGTGTGTGCGTATGTGTGTGTGTGTGTGTGTGTGTGAGAGAGAGAGAGACAGAGAGAGAGACAGAGACAAAGACACACAGACAGGGGCAGGCAGAATGTGCTTTTGAAAAGAGCCATGTGAGGAACTTCCCTGGTGGTCCAGTGGGTAAGCATCCACACTCCCAGTGCAGGGGGCCCGGGTTCGATCCCTGCTCGGAGAACTAGATCCCACACGCATGCCACAACTACGAGTTTGCATGCTGCAACTAAGAGTCTGCATGTCACAACTAAGATCCTGCATGTCGCAACTAAGAGCCCGTGTGCCACAACTAAGACCAGGTACAGCCTAAATAAATAAATAAATAAATATTAAAAAGAAAAGAAAAAGAAAATAGCCATGTGAGTATGATGGCATTGCTTAGCCATTATTTACTTTCAACACAATCCCCAACTCTTGACTCTCTTAGATTTTTTTTTTTTCCTGCGGTACGCAGGCCTCTCACTGCTGTGGCCTCTCCTGCTGCGGAGCACAGGCTCCGGACGCGCAGGCCCAGTGGCCATGGCTCACGGGCCCAGCCGCTCCGCAGCACGTGGGATCCTCCCGGACCGGGGCACGAACCCATGTCCCCTGCGTCGGCAGGCGAACTCTCAAGCACTGCACCACCAGGGAAGCCCCCGATTTTTTTTTTTTTGAAGTGTGGTATTATTCAGTTTTCATTAAACTGAGCTTGGGACTTAGTGACACTGTTAGCTCTTAGATGTTCTCTAGGAATCACTCATCGTGCCAGAGCCTGTGGCAGAGATTAAGCCAATAACCAAACCTTTTCTTCGACACACAGCTCTACAGTATTTTCCAGTTACTTTCGGTAGCTGAGGCCTTACCAATGGAATGGGACAGGAGATGGGAGCCAGGCTCAAGCCTGGACAGCTGTGTTGGCCCATATTCTTTTCTCCTTCAGGCTGGAGTGGAGCAGGGTCACTTGGAAGCCAAGTGTTGCCGGTGGCAGAGCCACAAGGTGGCAGGAACCTGGGTCCCTGGAAAGCTACTTGGAGGAGAGTCACCCAATCAGCAGTATCTTCCTGGGGCTGTTATGTGAGCAAGAAATGAACTTTTATTGTGTTACACCAACGAGCTTCCGGGGTGTCTCTGTTAACAGTGGCCAGGTTTACTTTCCTACTTACCTGTTACCCAGTGTAAGGCGTGGAGCAGCTCCCCAACACTTCAGACCTGTGTTTGGGCCTAGGGACAAAGCCTTCATTGATTGTTTCCAACAGATTGGCTTTCTTCACTGACCTATCCTTCTTTGTTTGCTTCCCTTTCACTCCATTCTTATTCCTTTCTCTTCTTTCATTAAAATAACTTGCAGATCTTGCAGTTCAAATCTCAGCTTCCATGCCCTGCCTCTCAAAGGTCTCCTTGACTGCCCAGTCTAAAATAACTCCCTAGGCACTTGGCATCATTCAGCGTTATCTGATAGTTTCTCCATGCAATCAGGGGTTTGCTCAGTTCACTCATGCCTCTGTTGTTCCTAGAACAGTGTGTGGAATGTATTCTAATAGGGCTTAATACTTGATGAATGGAGTATGAAACTATCTTACTTTGGATTAAGAAAAAAGTGGTATATGAAAGATCACAGTGGAATCAACAAACAGTATGAAATGATTCTTTTGCTTTACAGAGATGGACTTTCTTTTAATTTAACCTTTTGAGTCCTGTCTGTCTGTAAGATACTGCCTAGACCTAGACAAAAAAGGATAGGTCAGTGACAAAGGCAAGTCTAGGTCCCATGAGACCCAGTTTGCCAGATATTTGGTTGAGATCCTCGAAAATGAGTGCTCTCTTTGTTGACCTGTAAACAGACAGCAGTAGCGCCCGGGTCCAGAAGAATGAATAACTGATATTACTTTGCCAAACTGTTAGAGTGAATTATCTTTAGGATAAAAATGCCTTTAGTTTTTTTTTTTTCTTCCCCTGCAGTTTAGAGGGAAGACTGTTTTGAAGTAGAAAGAGTTTTCGTTGATAAAATGTGAAATCTTTTTAATGGATGTATAGTGCTTATTTTACCTTTCTACATTGATTTGGATCCTGTTGCTGCCTCTAAGAGGAATTGGAGAGGGTCATAGTAACTTTGGTGAAATAATTTAGCCTAAGAATGCTAACTAATAATGTTTTTAGTACTATCATATTAACAGCTAGTTAATTTACTTATTAAGCACTTAAATGTTAGGTGCTGGGCAAGTATCAATACACTTGACTTCATTTAGTCCTACCTATCCCATAAGATGGGTTGGTTCTGTATTTATCCCCATTTCACAGTTTAGGTAGCTGAGGCAGCTGAGGTTGCAACCCAGGTCTGCCTTAACCCTAGAGGCCTCACAATCAACCTTTGCCTTCCTCGCTCTAAAGCATTACCAGACCAGCGTCTCTTGTCTACCTGGTCAGTTGTGTTGACCCAAACCCATGTTCTTCTACCTTCTAGGGTTATCTTAAGTACTCTTTAGAAATTATGGAGCCATAGGGTACTGTGAAAGAGACTGTACTCCAAGAAAGGCCAGCCTCCACAGGGTCCTTTCTGGTGTGACCACCTCTGTCCCCTAGATCAAATGCAGATCTGATGTGTCCCTCCCCTGCTCAGAATCCCTCTGGTGAATCCCTGTTCCCCAAGCCCGCTGTGAGCTGGCCTCTGCCTTCATGTCCAGCTTCCCCTCTAGCCCTGCTCTCCACCTCCGGCTGCAGTAAACCCCAAGGAACTGTTCTATACCCAGTCTTTACTTGGAATTCCCTTCCATTGACAAAGTCCCTTTCATCCTCTGGGAAGTCTTTCCCAGTGTTGCAAGGCAGACTTGGTTACTCCTGCACCCATCTCTGCAGGGACCCCTGGTCCTAACTTGGGTGTTTAAGCTTTTCTCTGCCTACCAGACCACGAGCTCTGTGAAGGTAAGGGTCAGGTCTTGTCTTCTTCCTACCATCTGTGCTTGGCACACATCAGGTATTTGTTGTATGAAGGGAGAAAGGAGAATAAGATAATTCAAAAGTGGTCACAATATTCATGTTCCTTGAACACGAGTCTTTTCTTCTAAGTACTCATAGTACATTCATACGTAGCTTGTTAAGACCCCATGGAGTTATGTCTGGGGTGACTGTCAGTCAACGCAATGGGCCAGGCACTGCTTCCAGGTGATGCAGTGCTGAGCACAGTGGTAGGATGTGCCAGGAGTTAGGTGGGAAGCAGAGTCTACCTAGCAGAGATGGGCTTGAACCTCCAGATTCTGCACCTGAATCTGCTCCAGATCACTGTGGTCAGAGTACTTTACCTCTGAAAGCCTCGGTTGCCTCATCTGTGAAATGGGGGTGATGGTTTCTACCTCAAAGGGTGGTTGTAAGGATTTCATGAGATAATTCACTTAGCATGGTGCCTGCGACATTCAAATGCCCGGTACTATAAATTAAAACACAAAAGGATCCTGTGATGGCCATTTTTATCCTTATGGGTTCCTAAGCAACCTCAGTGAATAAATTGGTAAATACTACTGTTTTCACATTGAATTTCCATGTCCAGGAGTGAGAAATTTCATACTCACTGTGAGTTAAAACAAAGTCTGACTCTTTTTCCTGAGATGACTTCAATAACTTCTTTATGGTGGGGGCTTGAACGATGGTGGAGTATCTGCAACTAGGCATCTGTCACAGTAAGGTTTGTAAAGCATATTAGGTTATATTTGTCCATTGAATGTTTATAGTTGGCCCTATGAAAAACCAGAAGTTTATATACCACAGAAGTTTGGGTTAGAGTTAGTGAATGATCAAAGCTGTTTCATGTTCAGATTGAAAAGCCGTTTGACCGTAAGTACTATTTGGTCAACTGAATTTGTAAATTGCTGATTGATAAGTGCCAGCAGAGGGGTAAATGGGAGTTCTTTCTCTCTTCCTCCCGTCCGTCCATCATCTGTCTGTAAGAAATGGAAGGAAGGACTGGGGTTTCAGGCCAGCACTTTCCCGAGGGCCCTGGAATAACTGCCTACTTTCACACAATGGCAAGGGTCCATTTCTGCCCTGTGGCCCCATCTTCTCAGTGGCACAGGGCTTTTGGGGGCTGCTGCAGTCAGCGGTAAGCAGAGCTGAATAAGGTTGTTGTTTCCTGGGAAACTGGTGCATTTTCCTGCTCTTGGAAGAACCTCCACGAGAGGGTAGAAAAGGTCAACCGTTTCTTGCCCGGGTTCCTGCAGTGGGCCTCTCTGGTTTCAGCCCCCCATCATGGTCTATTCCCAACAAAGCAGCCAGAGTGATCCTTTTAAAATGAAGTTCCGCTCTTGTCACTTTTCTACCCCGAACTGCGCAACAGCTTCCCACTGCAGAGTTAACACCCAGGTCCTTACAGCGGCCTTTACTTACCCCTGACCTTGCCTCCCATTTCCCTCCTCTTCTGCTTCAACCAGCAGGTTTCCTTGGTGTTTTCCAAACACTCCAGGCACATGTCACTTCAGGGCCTTTGCCCCTGCTGGTCCCTCAACCTGAAATGCTCTTTCACATCCGCAAGGCTCACTCTCTTACTCTGTTCAGGTCTCTACTAGAATATCCTACTACTGTCCTATCTAAAACATCTCTCTCTTTACCCCGCCTTATTTTTATTGGGTCTTCCTAATCATTCACGTATCAGGGGCTTAATTATTTGTTCATTGTATCTGTCTCCCCACTAGAATGATAGGGTAGATCAGCGATCCCCAACCCTTTTGACACCAGGGACTTGTCTCACGGAAGACAGTTTTTCCACGGACAGGGGTGAGGGGATAGTTTCGGGATGATTCAAGTGCATTGCATTTATTGTGCACTTTATTTCTATTATTATTACATTGTAATATATAATGAAATAATTACACAACTCACCATAATGCAGAATCAGTGTGAGCCCTGAGCTTGTTTTCACTTGCCACTCACTGATAGGGTTTTGATATGAGTCTGCAAGCAATTGATTTATTATGGTCTCTGTGCAGTCAGACCTCTCTGCTAATGATAATCTGTATTTGCAGCCGCTTCCCTGTGCCAGCATCACTGCCTCAGCTTCTCCTCAGATCATCAGGCATTAGATTCTCATAAGGAGTGCGCAGCCTAGATCCCTCGCATGTGCAGTTCACGGTAGGGTTTGCGATCCTATGAGAATCTAAGGCCACCACTGATCTGACAGGAGGCGGAGCTCAGGCAGTAATGCGAGCAGTGGGGAGTGGCTGTAAATATGGAAGAAGCTTCGCTCTGTCACCCGCCACTCACCTCCTGCTGTGCAGCCCGGTTCAGGGGGGTTAGGGGCCCCTGGGGTAGGTGATTTGTTTTAGCCACAGCACCTAGTCGACACTCAGTACATATCTGGAATGAAGGCGTGAATGTATGGGGAGACCAGGGGCTGGTTCTGGCTACCTGGGTCATGGGCCAGTCTCTCATCTGTCTGTGTCTCTGGGGGTTGTGAGGTTCAAGTGGGGTAGCATGCACAAACGCCTTGTGAACAGTGAAGCCCTAGGGAAATGGGAGGTATTATTCTGAACAGGATTAATTACATGCTCAGCCTTTTCGGATTGGTTCTCTGTGTGTGTTGCTCCAAACGTTGTGCTGGTCCTGCTGCACTCGGTGCCAAGTAAGGAAGAGAGAGGAGACTCCAACTGACTTTTGGCTGAATGGTACCTCTGATGAAGCCAACATGGCAGTTCTGGATGTAGATACTGTTTTTCACTGGCTAAGAACCCTGAACAGTTGACCTGAAGATTCAGAGAGAATCCTAAGTGAGGGGCAAAAAAGGACAAGGCCAGAAAAAGGGGCTCTTGCATTCTAAAGCCACTGTCGATTCTAAGGGAGAATGGGAAAGCAGTCTCTAAGTGTGTCCTCCCTTCTCCCTACATTGTTGTACATGACATAGGAAAGATGGAATTACTAGAGTGGGGGTGGGGCAAGTAGCTGGATGTGAGTAGTTTGAAAACACACCCTCCCCCTTTTATGACGTGTCACAAAAATACGCATTCTGTAGTGTTTCTTTTGCCCTTAGTTCTTGATTTTGATCAGATGAAATGTTCTTTGTAGGCGCCAAAATTTAGGTCCTTCCCTCCACCTCCCTTCTTTTTTTTTTTTTTTTTTTTTTTGCTGTACGCGGGCCTCTCACTGTTGTGGCCTCTCCCGTTGCGGAGTACAGGCTCCGGATGCGCAGGCTCAGCGGCCATGGCTCACGGGCCCAGCCGCTCCGTGGCATGCGGGATCCTCCCGGACCGGGGCACGAACCCACGTCCCCTGCATCGGCAGGCGGACTCCCAACCACTGTACCACCAGGGAAGTCCCACCTTCCTTCTTTTTACAAAGGTGTTTCCAGATTGTAGTTCCTGGTAGGCTGGATATTTGTCTTTCTTCTGCTCATTTCCATTTATCTATTTTCTATCTTTCTTGCTCTTTTCAATTAAATTGCACGTTGCTTTGTTTGTCTAGCCATTTGTCCTCTTCTGTTGTCATCCCTCCTCAGCCTGCTGCTGCTGCTGTTTCTGCCTTTCCCTCCCCACTGAGCCCTCATCTTTTGAGTCTTCTTCTTTCCTCGCTTCCCATCCACTCTGTGGGAGCTGAGGCTGATCTTGGTCTCCGGATGCTCCTTCTTCATTGTCCTGCTTCTCTGGTTTCTGTGGCTTCATGCTTTCCATTCTGTGACTGAGCTGGCTTTTACCTGCATTTGTTCCAATTTGAGAAGGAAAAGAGTCAGGAGAAGAGCAACAGGCCCTGAGAGCGCTCTTTGGTTGAACAAAGGTGATGGAGGTCTAGGAAGAGAAGAGACGGGAGGATGGAGGGATATGGATGTAGTGGGGGTAGGGGACGTCGGGAGAGTTTGCTTCTGATCCTAACTTGTTTCCATAAAGATTCTTCCCAGTCCTTCGGGGAGGAGTAGGATTCACTTGGGGGTCAGAGGTTGTAGCTTGGAGCAGTGGGAAGAGGACTGGATGGAGGGTGAAGACATGGGCTCTGGCCTGAGGTCTGCTGTGTGATGGGACCCAGAACAGGTCACCTATTGTGGGCCTTCAGTTTCCTCACTGGTGAAGTCAGGGTTTTGATCCAGATGAGTTTCTTTCAGCTGTATATTTTATAAATTTCTGAACCTATGCTTCTTTTAGTGAGGATTCTCTGATTCTTTAATCTTGAATGGGTCATTACTCTGCAGAATCTTCCACGCTCTTAATTAAGAATGGCCTGTGTGTGTCTCTCTCTCTGCGTGTGAGCGTGAGTGTGTGCCTGTGTGCATCGGGGATAGAGGTTAGAAGGGGTGTTCTGGCACAGCTGGCCAGATGAGAGGGTCAAAGGGCTCCTTTCCTTTGTGCCCTCATGAGAGGGATTTCCTGTGGAATGCAGGAGCTCTGTGATCTACCCTGAAATAAGAATACAGGTGGCAGGTCACAGTTCTTTGTTTAGGAGAGATCAATTTATGGAGACTTAAGGTTCTTTGTATTCCTGGTAGTCTTGGTTTTGGTATGGTGTTTTCAGTCCTGTCAGCTGACCTACACTGACCTTCAGACACCACTTGGTTTGACATAAATCTGTAGACTTCAAATGTTAGAAATAACCATGTGAGATTACTGTCTGCATGGGTTCAACCTGAATATGAAATTGGAGAAACGTAGTGTTTACCGTGTTGTGAATGTAAAGCTTGAGCTATGAAATATAAAATGAGCTAATAGGACTTTATTTTCCAATATAGACTACATAGCAGAGGGTGTCCTAGAGTCAGAGGGGCCTTAGAGACCCTAAATAGAGGTGCTGAAACTTTTTTTTTTGAAGGAGAAATCTTTTTTTCCCCCCACACAAAGTATTATGGAGAATGATGTGTAAACTTGATACAAACTTTATCATAACTATATTTTTCAAATTTATTACATTTATTAATTCAATGAGAGCAATGACTTAGTCTAGCAGTTCAAGTCTTCTCCAGTGTATTAAATTTTGGTAGATAATACATTTAAGTGAATGCAATCTTTTTAGATGTAAATATAATTGAAAACATATTTTCCAAAATGAAATTTAAAAGGAAAGTTTGTAAAGTCCCAACATTCCTCCATTAGAACCTATGGTTCCCCTGATTTCAGTTTGAAGACCACCAATGCAGAGAGTGAAAATAAACTAATCATCAATCTAAGGAGCTAGGAAATAAACCAAAGCAAAAAAATAAGGGAGAAATTAAATCCCAAACACCACTTATCTAGACTTCCCATTTTTTTATATTGAAGCTGTTAATGTAGAATTATATACATGGTGTGACAAATTCTAGACTTTCAAGTCTAGATAGTTAGCCCCATTCTCTTAGAATAAACAAATAAGCAAAACAAAAACAAAAATCAAAGCCACCATCTCCTGGTAGTGCTTATTCCTCCTAAGCTGAAGTAATCCAAGTCATCTTTGGACATCTCTGATCCTTAGAAGGCTCTCACTGTGGTACTGAACTCTGTGTTGTGCCCTGTCCTTCCGTCCATTGTTTTGTGCTTTCCCCTGGGGGCCTGCAGAACATGTGTAATCCCTTGTCTGCATGGCAGACCCTCAGATATTTGTGACAGTGACCGTTTAATCATGAGTCTTTTCTCCTTTGGCAAAACAGTCCCAGTTCCTTCAATTGTTCCTCATATGACAGCATGGTTTCTGTGTCCCTGAAGCATCCTTGTCACTTTTCTCTGAACATGTTGTCAGTTTTGTCTATATTTCTAATAAAGTATTCCATGGCCCAGGTATATCTGAGAGGTATAGAGAAGAGCTGGACCGTAACCATTCTTAATGAACTTAGTAGATTTTCTTCGATGTAGGGTTGAGCAGAATTAGCATTTTTGGGTGGCTGTCTCAGTGATAACTCACACTTAGTTGATTATGGACTAAAATCCCCACTGATATCCAACTGTTAAACGGCGTTTTGCTTCATTCTTAATTTTTTCAGTTGATTATTTTGGAACCAAGTGCAGGACATTTATTCCTCAAGAAATATTGGGATAATGGAAGGGTAGAGATTATAGTTTAAGTATTCTTATATCCAACTCAGTATATTTCCTACTATGATCTACTTGAAGAATCAGTTTTTGTTTTCAGTTTCTAGGAGTTCTATGTTTTTATGGAATCTGTGAGTAAGTTAGTGATTTTAAAAGGAAGTAAGCTAATCAACTTTTTAAAGCCTGCTTCTGGTCTTGCGAGGAATCTAGAGTCATTTACTGACCTTCGTCATGAATTGTTTTTCACTCAATTTAGCTGTGTTACAGAAACAAAGGCTATTTCATTTCTATAGTGGTGAATCATTTCACCAAATGTGAAAGTCGTCAAGAATTTTTTATGCTTGTGTCTATGTTTAACTGAGTTTAATGCAGAGGTTTGGATAATGGATGCCTTTTTAATAAATATTACTGTATACATCTAATTTATGGTAATTATTCCTTTTGATTAGTAATCTTGGTAATTGTGTAATTCAGGTGTTTTATATCCTTGTCAATTTTGTCTGCTTGTTCTATCAGCTATTGAGAGAGCCATGTTAAAGTTTCCCACTGATTGTGGATTTGTCAAATTTTCTTTTATATATTTTGAAGCTATGTCTGTATTAGGTGCATACAGATTTAATACTGTATCATCTTGTTTAATTTACACTGTATGATGAAAAGTTCCTCTTTCTCTAGTAATATGTCTTGGTTTAAAAACTACTTTGATATTGTTTTGGCTATACTAGCTTTCTTTTGGTTAGTGTTGCATAGTGTATCTTTTTACTTAAACTTTTTGTGTTATTTTTAGTGTGTCTCTTGTAAGCAACATATAGATATTGTAACTTATTGAATTAAAAATCCATACCTAACTTTATCAGTATTGTATTTGGATCAGTCTGTTTATATTTAATATAATTGCTGATATAGTTGGATTAATATCTATCATATAACTCTCTATTTGACACGTTTTACGTTCTTAATTTCTCCTGTCTTATGTTTTTGATTATTTATTTTCTATTTCATTTTTTACTCTATGACTTGTTAGCTATACATTCTTTTACTATTCTGTTAGTGGTTACTCTCAACATACATGTAGATGTGACATATTATAAATATAGTAAGTTATTACTTTTAACATTTTCCCAGAACTGTTAGATACTCTAAATACACTTCCCTTTTATGTTACTGTAGTCAGACATTGTAGTTGTACAAATACTTTAAACTCCATGACATTTTAATTATTCTTTTGTACATTAGGTATTAATTATATTTATTTACTTCATTGTGCCTCACTGCCTCTTTTCTTTTTTTAATTTATACTTCATAGTGTTTTTATTTAATTTTTTTAAAAATTTTATTTATTTTTGGCTGCGTTGGGTTTTTGTTGCTGTGCACGGGCTTTCTCTAGTTGTGGTGAGCAGGGGCTACTCTTTGTTGCAGTGCATGGGCTTCTCATTGCAGTGGCTTCTCTTGTTGTGGAGCACAGGCTCTAGGTGTGTAGGCTTCAGTAGTTGTGGCGCACGGGCTCAGTAGTTGTGGCTCGTGGGCTCTGGAGCGCAGGCTCAGTAGTTGTGGCCCATGGGCTTAGTTGCTCCGCAGCATGTGGAATCTTCCTGGACCAGGGCTCGAACCCGTGTCCCCTGCATTGGCAGGCGGATTCTTAACCACTGCTCCATCAGGGAAGTCCCCTCACTGCCTCTTGTATTTTCATGTTTCTGTTTGAGATCATTTTACTTTTGCTTGAATAAGTTCTTTTAGTAATTATTTTAGTGCTGGCCTGCTGGCAGTGGGTTCCCTCAGTATGTGTCTTAAACATTTAATTTCAACTTCATTTTTAAGAATATTTTTGTTAGGTGGGGAATTTTAGGTCATCACTTACTTTCTTTCATTGTTTTAAAGATACCATTCCATCGTCTTCTAGCTTCTGTAACCTCTCAGAGTGGTTCTGCCCTTTCCAGAGTTTTTATTACATTTTATTCTCATTTCCATAGTTTTCTGACGCTTTTAAGAATATTACTTTTAATTTTTCAGTCTTTATTTTCTTCTTATCAGTAGGAATGTTGGCCTGTTCTGTTCTATTTCATCCTGTCTGGGAAAAAAAGCCATTCCTACCCCAAAGGCTATTTCTGAAGAAACATATTATATAAGTCTTTTAGCTCATTTTGGTTTACCTTCCTTAAAAAAAATGACATTGTGATATTTTCCCCTGGATCTAACCAATTTATATTCAACTGAATTTTGCTGACTTAGATTTGGTTTGGATAATAAATTTTAATGACCTTTATATTTTACACTGTACAAAAGATGCTTTAAATCAGTGGTTCTTAACCTTTTTGAATCATATGCTCCTTGTACCCTCCTAGGAATCTCTGGTTAAAAGACAGACACTCTCCCCAGATGAATGCTTAAAACTGTGCATATATCTTCATGGGGATTAAGCAACATTTCTCCTACCTCGCATTCCCTCTCAACCCCACATCTACCCATGGGTTTCAGGATGAGAATCCTTGTATTCAGTACATAAAATAAATGTTGAGTTAAGTGTAAAGGTGTAGTTAAATCAATTAATACCTGAGCACTTGCTGTTTGTACCATGACATGTTGGGGAGAAAAGTGTGCTGGGCCTGAAACAGGAAGATCTAGATTTGATTTGTGACTTTGCCACACACTGGACCTGAGAGTAGTATCAGTGTTCTCATTTATAAAATAAAATTCATCATAATACTTCCCAGACATTATTGTGGGAATAAGATGAGAAAATACATGAGAAATCACTTTATATACTGTTCGTATAAAATAATATATGTATGTCTATAGATATGGATTTATATCTAATATGTGCACACAACATATAGGAAATAATTTTTGCATTTTCAAACTTTGTTTTAAAGAAATACTTGAGTTGAATACAGTAATTAGAAAAAAAAATATTGTGCCCACAGCCCTTTCTTTGGAATTTTGCTTGAGGAACGTAAAGGGTAGTATAACTTAGAGGGTGGGGCAGAAAGCAAGAAGCCCAATACTGTTCATCTGGCTCTGGGATCCTGTTAGTGCTGGTACTAACTAGTACCTGTACTTTTATTCACTTACCTATGACATGGGACAATGCATCTTTTAAAAATTTATTTGTTAAGGATCTTACAACATTCAACACACTGTGCTCTGCAGAGAAGTCTCTAGGTAGAATTACTAACTTTTTTTTTTTGGTTACTATAAGGAGGTCAAGATTCCAATACTAAAAACAAAAAATCAAATTTGATAGTTCACTTAGAATGCTGTATTTATATTATGATAATGGTTTTAATGGCATGTATTAGGAAACATTCATTGTAATATTTAATGTCAATTAGCATTTACCTTCATTGTACTTCTGTCAAAAATCATCCCATATAAAGGCTGTGTAGGGCTTCCCTGGTGGCGCAGTGGTTGAAAGTCCGCCTGCCAATGCAGGGGATATGGGTTCGTGCCCCGGTCCGGGAAGATCCCACATGCCACGGAGCAGCTGGGCCCGTGAGCCATGGCCACTGAGCCTGCGCGTCCGGAGCCTGTGCTCCGCAATGGGAGAGGCCACAACAGTGAGAGGCCCGTGTACCACACACACACACACAAAAGGCTGTGTAGAATACTAGAATACCTTAGAAAACAGAACAGTCTTACTGTTATATGAAAAGGTGACAATTATCAATAAAAAGCATTTATTAAATTCCCATTTTTGTTTGTTATCACGAAAACTGTGGTTCATAACATTTTTTGAATCTTTAGATGCCTTTGAGAATGTGATGAAAATCATAAACCTTTCCTTAGAAAACTGGACACACATGCACATAAACAGTTTTGCTCATAATTTTTAGAGGTTCGCAAACCAACTGAGACCCATATGGACTCTTTCTGTGGCCACAGATTAAGAAACCTCACTATAAAAGGATGCACACTTTGTTCTCATTGTCATCATTTGAAACTATAGTATTTGTTTACTGCCTGTTGCGCCAGGTTTTGTTTTTTTTTGTGGTATGCGGGCCTCACTGTTGTGGCCTCTCCCGTTGCGGAGCACAGGCTCCAGACGAGTGGGCTCAGCGGCCATGGCTCACGAGCCCAGCCACTCCGCGGCATGTGGGATCCTCCCGGACCGGGGCACGAACCCGTGTCCCCTGCATCGGCAGGTGGACTCTCAACCACTACGCCACCAGGGAAGCCCATACCAGGTATTTTAGAAACTACATAGTTAAGGTTGTTGTCCATCAAATGACGCTGTTATTAACAAAGTATACACAGATACATTGTCTATAGAGGGTGAGAGAGAAGAAAGGGAGAGAGGGAAGGAGAACATTAGCACAAGAATACTCAGTGATCAAGATAATAGAGCCACCAAGTTATTCAGGGTATTAGAGAACTTGAATTAGAGACCGTTGTAGATAAAGGAAAAAATATTTAGAATATGCACATCAAGGTCACTGTCCATTTCCATTTTAAATGCCATTGGAAGAGGAGCTGGGAGAGTTGGATGAAATAGTTTATGGTGGCAAATACATTTAATACCTCTTTGGTTTCTTTGGTGAAATCCATACATGATAACAGCATTTCAGCAGAAGGTTTGATCTTTGAGAATTATTGATGAGTTTTACAAGTAGAATTTCTCTAGGGGGATACTTGATTGTAAAAAATGTTGGTTTAATTTGCCTAATTTTTTTGTTTGTGCTTATATTGAGAGATATTTAGTGTGATTATACTTAGTTAAGTTTTCTACCTTAGTTACTCCTGTTTTCCATGTTACCTGACCTTTAGTGGTTTTTTTTTTTTTTTTTTTTTTTTTTTTTGCGGTACGCGGGCCTCTCACTGTTGTGGCCTCTCCCGTTGCGGAGCACAGGCTCCGGACGCACAGGCTCAGTGGCCATGGCTCACGGACCCAGCCGCTCCATGGCATGTGGGACCTTCCCGGACCGGGGCACGAACCCATGTCCCCTGTATCGGCAGGCAGACTCTCAACCACTGCACCACCAGGGAAGCCCCCTTTAGTGGTTTTACAGGAGTGTTTGGGTGCTTTTGATTTGGGCACAAGAAAGTAATAGGGGAAAGGGGATGATTTTGATGTTGCTCTCAATGGGTTCATTTGGGAAAGTGAAAATTTTGACCTGCCTATGGCAAAGGTGAACTTAGATGTAAATAGAAGAGGGAAGGCTAGAATTCTTTAAATCAAAATTTAATCAGGCCACTAACATTGCTGGCACCATTTAGTAATAGGCTTTGATAAAAATGGGCAATAAATTTCAGTGGCAGTGGAAAAAATATAAATTAAATCAATGAGGAGCTGTTTATTATCTGTCAACTTAGGAAATAATAAAAAAGAAAGTTTTGGCAAAGTTGGAATGAAAATGACACTCTTGACCAGCACAGGTGGTAATGAAAGTCGATACATTTTTGGAAAGCAGTGGTGACAATTGTGCCCATTCTTGGCCTCATTTCTGGAATTCTACTCTATGAAAGTAATTTAAAGCATAAAAACAATACACATGAAAGTATTTATTGTAGTATTTTTTATAATATTAGCAAGCTACAAATACCCTTAATGTACAACAATAGAGGAATGATTAAGTAAATTATGGAACATCAAACACTTGATGGAATGCTATTAAAAATCGTGCCAAAAATTGTAACAACATGGAAAAATGCTTTTGATAGGCAAAAAGTACAACCATATGTGTGTTTATGCCATGAGTATAACTATGTAATAATTAGCTGTGCATTGAACAAAGACTGGAAGGAAATAGGAAAAATAAAAAAAGGTTGATTAACTAGGGTGGTGTCAGTATAGATGAAATTTAGATATTTTTAATTGCTATCATTTTGTTCAAAACTGAAAAATTTAAGACAGTTTTCTAATTTTCTGCACTTATGGATTATGTTCAATATTGAATTAATTAGGAATTTAAGTATTTGGTGTGAAGAATGTTTTTGCTCCTGATGGATAGCTACTGTTCCAGAATGATTTATTGAGTAGTTCATTCTTTCCCCACTGATTGGAAATGCGACCTTTATTATTACATAATTTCCAAGGCAGGAAATTCTGCCATGGAATTCTGATGGTCTGATCCCTCCCCCCACAGCTCAAACATTATTCTCTCTCTCAGAACTTTTGTTTCTAGTCTTGTGTATTTATTCTTCCAGATGAACTTTACGGTAAGCTTGTTGAGTTTCATTTGACAAATTTAGTTTCAGTTTTAATTAGAGTATATTAAGTCTACAGATTAATTTGGGAAGATAATTTTGCCTATTAAGCCTCTTATTGTTTTCAGGAGTTTCAGTGAAGTAGCTGAGTGTTTTTTTTTTTTTTAATTTGGAATATAGTGAATTGACAGAAAGGTTATAACACATCTCTATTTTTTCTGCATAGAAGCAGAATGATTCTGATATTGATGCCAACATTCATTTACAAAAATTTATAGTTTTCAATTGCCTAAAACAAAGTATGCAATTAAATCCAGATGGGGAAATCATGGCGACACACTGGAAATCTGTACATTGGAATTTATCTTTGCCATTAATAAAATTAGTGGCCTTTTGAGAAAAGTAGATTTTGAATGGCCAGAGTGATTAGAAAGTCCTCAATCTTAGTCAAAAATTGTCACCTGTGCCTTATCATTTATGCCGTGCTTGTTCCTCAGCACATGATGAGAAGCTCATTCCTTCTGCTGGTCTTCTTGGTAGCTTTATCTAAATCTCCTTTGAGCTTTGTCTAGCTTTTTTGAATGAAAATGTTCTTGTTCATATTCATATTTCCTTTCCCTGTCTTCCTCTCCTGCCACTCCACCCCCCATCCCCTTCTATCTCATTGAGTCTCTTTGTTCATTTCTGTATCATCCCCTCCCTCCTCCTCCCATAATATTCTTCACCATATCTTTCTGATCTCTTTGTGATTAGCAAATGAGAGACCCTTTTTATTGCTGAATATTATTCTTAGTGCTAAGACTTCTGAGCATCTCTCTTTAATGGCCATGTCTTATTTCTGACCTGACTGTTATTTATCTTCTTTGGCCAATATAAAGCTTGGTGTGGTCTTGAAAGGGAGGCATAGTTGAATTATAAAACTCTCCTGTTTGGAGTTGTATTGCATTGAAAAGGGTTGCAAACACTTTCATAAGTTGTAGTCCTGGTTCACCTAACCAAATAAAATAGTAATATGATCCTTGTTTTGAATAGATACAGATTAGATATCCTTGTGATCTGAAAAACTTTGATCTGTTTATACAATTTATTTTCTAGCATTACAAAAATGTATCACCAACAGGTCGGTTCAGATTTTGTCCGTGGATAATTAACAGTCTCTTTAGAAACTGGGAACATGACTAAAGCAAGCTGTTCTTCTGTTTTTAGGAAATGGAATTTCATCTAAGTTTCCTCTGTCTGTCATGTCAGACGTTTGTTATTGTTTTTTGCTTTTCAGATCCTCTTCCTGAACTTTTTTTTTTTTGAAGCTATTGTATGGTAGATTTTTCTTGGCATGTTACTTTCTATTGATTATGTGTTTGTGTGTGTGCACGCGCGCACACACACACAGAGAAAGGACAATTCAAAATTGTGAACTGGTTTTTTTTTTTCAGAACTCCACAATGTGTATTTATTCCTATTAAGGGGGATTCAAGATGATGTTTTATGTGTGTGATGGATTGCAAACCACTAGGGAAACATAGCCTGTTTATTTTTAAAATTTTAGCTAGAACAACCATGTAGTTACTGGAAAGAGGAGGTCCACACTGATTTTGTTTTTGGTCCTGATTGACCTACCTCTTGATATCCTAAGGAATACCATGCTAATTATCATCAAAGGCAAACAGATGTTTAGGAGACTGTGGAGGCTTTTCTGTGTTCACTTTTCTCTCCTGTCACGGGCTGAGGAACTCTCGAAGAGTGGGTTTGTTTTTGTTGGGCAAGCACACAAAAGCCCAGATGCTTCTCCACACTGGGCTGAGCTCTGGAGGCCCTCCAAAGTGGGTAACCCTTTCCACCTCCTGATTTCCATTTTCCTGCCACTCCCACAAGCTGGGTGGTATGTACCTGCTCCCTGGAGGCCCCCTTTGTATTGCCTTTTTGTGGTTGAGGGGAGGGAGCATCCTGAATCCTTGAAGCCTTCCAGGCCCTAGACAATCTGGCAGGCTCATCCATCACTGCTGCCTTGGTTGTAGCACTGATTGAGCCGCCCGACACCGCCTCTGGATTATGATATACTGGGGAGCATTAGCCTGCTGCCCATTCATTCTTTCCTTCCTTCCTTCCTCAGAGTGTGCCTCAGTGACCCAGGCTGGCAGCTCCTCTCCTTGGGACCAGGATATTTAGCAGGGCTTTGTGCCAACCAGAAGCTTTCAAGAGAAAGTGTGAGGCCAGGCTAGATAAGAAAGAAGACAGAGAATTCCCTCAGGGAAGACAAACAGCGGTGGGAAAGGGCACAGCAAGTGTTGGATCACATAGTGCTGTTTATTTGGCAAATGTTTGTGAATATTTAATTAAGGTTCTTAGAAGCCACTGTGGTCCAGTACAGTGTAAGGACACGGCTAAGAATAGTTATTCTGAAGCTTTATACTATGGTGGTATCTCAGGTACAGGAAAAAATTAATACAAGCAATGATGTTCATCAGGTAGTAGGAATTCAAAGAAAGTAAAATACAACCAAGTATCATAATTGCACATCTAGTAAATTAAGAAATTCTTTTGTATGCTCTGACTTTTTCAATTTTTTTTATTTTTTTATTTTTTTGCGGTACGCGGGCCTCTCACTGTTGTGGCCTCTCCCGTTGCGGAGCACAGGCTCCGGACACGCAGGCTCAGCGGCCATGGCTCACGGGCCCAGCCGCTCCGCAGCATGTGGGATCTTCCCAGACCGGGGCACGAACCCGTGTCCCCTGCATCGGCAGGCGGACTCTCAACCACTGCGCCACCAGGGAAGCCCTAACTTCTTCAATTTTGAAAACAGAACAAACCAGCTCTGACACGCATACTTAAATAGATCAGGAAACATCTCCCTGTTGTCCAAAACATTGTTTTTAGGAAGAAGGATTCATGATATTTGGGCTGCCCACATGAAATGAACATTACAAAGGACGCTGTTTTGTATCGGGGCCCTTTTTATTGTGGTTTCTTAGAGCCAGGACGAGGAAGTGTGATGATACCTTGACTTGTTCATTTTTCAGGGGCAGATGACGGTCTATGCGAAGTTTGGCAAAAACGTTTATCTTCCTAAAGATGCCGAGTTTTACTTCATTTATAATGGATCTCATCAGAGACACATCGTGATTGCAGAGCGCATGGAGGATAACGTTCTCCAATCCAGCGTTCCAGGTGAGGTGTCCTCTTTATTGTGCAATGGAAAAACCTGTCTGTGAGCACCTTCATGGTGACTCAAGGTGGGGTGGGTATGAGTGAGAGCGTATGTGTGTGTGAGAATGTGTGTTTGTGTTTGTGCATTTGTGTGTGTGTGTATGTAAGAATGTGTGTTTGTGTGTGTGTGTGTGTGTGTGTGTATGTGTATGTAAGGAAGAACACTCACACTGGGTTATCTCACGTCTGAGCCGCTTCCAGCTGTGTCTGCAGCTCCCTGAGCAGCCCAACTTAGACTTACCCTCCAGGTTGGGGGTGCCCTGGATGCAATCCCGTGGAGGAGATGCTCTGTCTTCGTATTGCTGCCTGCAGTCCCGGAGCCGTGGCCAAGGACAGCTCAGGCAGATCTGAGATACTTGGCAGTGGTCTTCATTCTCTCTTCTTCATTCTCCTGTGGTCAGTCTAGCAGCTGCTCTCTGCTTTGCTCCTTTGGGTGGCAGGGGTTCCTTCCTTGGCAGCATGTCTATCCAGACGCTTCCCTGCTGGATCTCAGCTTCCAGAACTGTCTCTTCCCACCACCAAAATGTTCACATTCTGAAACGTGTAATTCTCCCAGCTGTCTTCAAGTACCACGGTGACAGATGACAAATTAGTGTATCGTGTTAATGTGTTATCATGAAGTAACAGCCCCTCCTCAGGTACAGTTGTTTTGTATTTTCATTGGCATGTGGGTTGTACATCTGAGACATCAAGCTGTAGACTAAACGTGCAATTAAGATGCCATTACCTGCAGGAAAGGAGGTGGTGTTTTTCTTGCTTGTTTCTCGGTTTTAACTGTGGGTCTCTTAGGCCTTCTTAAATTGTATCATAGAGGGAACCTTCAATTTTTTAATAGGTAAGACAGGCCTCATTTTTAAAAGAAAAATGTTTCTAAGTGCTTCTGTAGTGTATCTGTTGCATGTGGGAAGAAGGAAGACAGGAAACATGCAAACACAGACATAGAGAATTGTAGTGATGTACAAAGACCTTTCAGACCTACCTGGGTTTGGTCACTGAATCAATCTATTGTGCAATTTCTGGGGCTTTGGGCAATTTTAAGCGCTTCTCTCTCAGGCCCAGTAACTCCCATCCTCATAAGAAAAAAAGTCAAACCACATTAATGGCACAGAGTTATACTGGCTTCTAGTCTCTTTTGCCTCTCCCTTTTGCTTTGGTATTTACATTGATGTTTTTGCTGCATTTAGCTTGGCCCTGTTTTCTTGGTTTTTCTCTTTTTTATCAGCCTCTTATAAGAGAAAGAATAAAAATAATAACTAAAGTGCCACTCTTAACATCAAAACTTTTGTCTTTTTCTTCACTTGCATGTAGGGGTGAACCTCCTTCCCACTCCTTGTGTGTTACAGAAAATCTTTTTTTATTATATTGTGGCCTGCTTAGAAGGGAGGGTTCTTACCTTGATTTTAACAAACTCACTGCAGACAGTTCCACATTTCTGAATCTTACATTTTCCCGGATACAGCTTTGCCAGGGTAACTTTCCAAAGTATGTACAACAGTTTTCTGTAGTATACAGTGGACGTATGTGGTCTGGGGGTAAGGGCTGCACTCTGTGCTGTACCATTGGACCACTTTAAAAAGGCAATGATGTGAAAATAGCAGTAAGCTCTTGCCTGGTAAACCTGGGACGCTCTTATTCCTTGAAGCCTGGCAGCATAGCTTCTGGGGAAAAACTTTGGAGGATAAGGCAGAGCAAAGATGATTTGCACCCATTAGCCGTTTGCTTGGGGGCCAGTGGTGGCTGAATGTTAGCCCTTCTTCTGTGCAGCTATTAATACCATGATCGCAGAGGTTTGGTGGTAGTAATTCCTGGACATTCTGCCAAGGACAACATAAAAACATACCTGGGTAGAAGTTCACCAACCTTGGTAAAATGGAAGAAGAGTGTAAGGAGGAGGGACGGGTAGCAGGATTAGGTGACCACCCAGCAGAAGTATTAAGAACATCTACAAGACAGAGAAGCCATTCTCAGAAGTGGTGGTGGGCCAATGAAGAGTATATATAATGTTTCTGTTGAGTAGTGTTTACCCACCCTACTCACGTTCAAAATAACTCTGAGGAACTAGGGTAAACTTGTGTAACTTTGTGGTGCTACCTTATAAAACTATCACCTAAATAAATATATAAAAACATATGACTCAGAAGGAAATGCCAGAACAGGAAAGGGCAAAGGCCTTTAAGACAACAAACTTGAATTTGATGGTTGGGTAGAAGTACAAGGTGAAGCTGTGCCAGATAACAGTGGTAATGATAGAAAAGCAGCCCCGAAATGGTCAGAGCTCATAAAGGTCAGTTTGAAAATCAGGAGTCACTGGAAGAAGATGGGGTCAGTGTTAATTTGGGCCCACAGGCTTGGCAGCATTTGAAGATAATTGGCCACATTTCCTTTCTGCCTTGCTCTCCTGGAGCGTGTGGTATGCTCAGGCCAAAGCTTTGGACACTGGGAGAGCATCTTCCGCAGACTCTGGGTGAACTGTTCACTATCTTGTCATCCAGGCCACAGGCTTCAGGAGACGGTGACGGTGTCTGTGTGCCTCTGCTCGGAAGGTTACTCCCCTGTGACCATGGGCTCTGACTCCGTGACCTATGTGGACAATATGGCCTGCAGGCTGGCTCGTTTGCTGGTCACCCAAGCCGATCGCCTCACAGCCAGTAGCCACCAGACCTTGCTGACCCCATTCGCCCTGACGGCGGGAGCATTGCCTGCTCTGGACGAGGAGCTCGTGCTGGCTCTGACCCATCTGGAGTTGCCTCTTGGGTGGACTGTCCTGGGAAATTCTTCACTTGAAGGTGGGTCCTTACCAGGAAATTAAGATGTCTCCTCTCTATGTCAAGTTCAAATGTGCCTTACAATTTGTTGCCTGTTTGCCTGGGTGAGTTTTCCTGCCTACTTTTGACCTGAGCGTTGCACTGTTCAGTCTGGGATCCCTGACATTCGGAGCCACTCATCTCTGGGCTGGTTGATGCCACTCTTTTCCAGGAGGTGAAGAGCTTTTCCTCAAGGAGGGAAGGACTGTTTCTTTGTGGCAGGCTCTCGAGCCAGCTGCTTTGGGCTGTGGCTCCGCTTCCTTTGGTATGTTTTCTTGCTGTAAGAAGGGGATATTGGTGTCCTATTTCCAAATAGGTAGAGTCATTGAGCAAGGAAGAACACGCAGCCAACTCTGTGGAACAATGAGAAGAAATGTGGCCATGCAGGAAATGTAACCAATGCATTGACATCTTTGAAAATGTCAGTGTCACTGACAGCATTCATATTTACTATATTTATGCTAACTTTTGGAGTTACTTCTGGATGCCCCTTCTTTACTAAAAGACTAAATAGACTCTTAATATCATTAAATAGACTCTTAAAACCATTTGGAATCTGTGTGAACAAAGATATAGATGTTGTATATAAGCTCATACGATGCATGAGGCTACACTGTTCAACAGATACTACTTATGGTGATTACAAATAACATAATTGTATTGGAGATAGAACTATTGCTCTGTATTTTATTGGACACAAACATGTACTATTGCTGTTTTTCTGTATTCTTCCTATGACTTTAGCTTTGTGGTTGGATGATGCTGTCTTTAAGAGTTTCTGCTTCCTGATAAATTCTGGTTACAGGTTGGTTTAAAGTTGATCATGGATTAAGATTAAATTAACTACTCTAGGTAAAAGGGGTATGATTTTTTTTAAGCAGAATCAATCATAAGGTCATAAGCCACAATCAGAGAGGACCTCCATTTCTTTCCTTTATTAGGGTTATACTTAAACTCTGCTGACACTTAAGGATGTTTCTTATTTCTTAAGACCTTGGATGAAAGAAATCATCCATGCCTGAATCCCATGTGCTGCACTTAGCTGTGTGGCAGCTGACTGATATGAATGAAGGGGTGGGCTTCCTGAGGGAGTGGATGGTGTGTGTTCTGCTCACCATTATCCCTAAGGACCTAGCAAAGAGCTTGGCACATAACAGGTGCTCAGGAAGTACTTGAATGAATGAGTGGTGTATCCTGAGACCTTTAAGGAGTTGCACATCCTAGATATTGCTATTGTAATTCTCCTGTATGTATAGGAGGAAAAAATGTTTTCTGGCTAAGGAACTTTATTCATATGTATATACACACATATATTCATATATTCATTGGTGTATGTACACATGTGTATACATATATTCATTCATATGAGTGTGTATATACATATGTATCTATGTATCTATCTATGTATCTATCTATCTATCTATTTTATACTTTCTGGCTAAGGAACTTCATTTGCTTAAGCCTCCTGGCTTTTAAAACAAATTTTATCAATAATATTAGAGGGTATTTTATATTTTGGAAGGCAGACTCATTTTGACAAAGACATAAAGCTTTCATAATTTCTCACTGGTCACCATGCTCAAAGACATAAGTAAAGAGCCTCAAAGCCTCATGGATAGGCAGGTGTAGGTCAGCGAGGGGGGTACTTTCCTAGCACAGCAACTCTCTCAGCATAGCAGGTTGGACTCTGCCGTGGTTCAGTCTGTGCCTCTGAAAAATGATAAATTGTTGAAAGTTATGGAACTTCATAATTTCATATGAACAGCCTAAACTAAGAAACTTCAAAGTGGGATTCATGTTATCCACATGCTGTATTTATTTTTTATCCTAAGATTTAGAAATAAGATTTCATAATCTTCAGTCTGTACATTGACAGTAGTATATGCATACAATTTTCTGGGTTTGGGGCATATGTGCAATTATTTTTGCTGACAGAGATGCATAATCAAATAAGTTTGGAGAAAACTGGGTTAACCACCAAACTGCCAAGGGTTATCTTATTGCCATTTTCATTGATGTTTGGAGATGTGTTCTTGTTTTCCAAGCCTCCATCTATCATGACCCTTTGGTTTATCCATATCCTTATAACAGACAGATTTATGTCACCAAGATATATAAGTATATATTGTATAGATATATGTATTTTCATGAGAAAAATTGGAGCAGTTGCTTTACATGGTGAGACATTGTATTCTATTGGAAAGCAATTCTAGTGTAATAGTCATTAAGATTATATGCCGGGCTTCCCTGGTGGCGCAGTGGTTGGGAGTCTGCCTGCCAATGCAGGGGACACAGGTTCGAGCCCTGGTCTGGGAGGATCCCACATGCTGCGGAGCAGCTAAGCCCGTGAGGCACAACTACTGAGCCTGCGCGTCTGGAGCCTGTGCTCCGCAACAAGAGGAGCCACGACAATGAGAAGTCCGCGCACCGCGATGAAGAGTGGACCCCGCTCGCCACAACTAGAGAAAGCCCGCACATGGAAACGAAAACCCAACACAGCCAAAAATAAATGAATAAATAAATAAATTTATTTTAAAAAAAGATCATGTGCCAAATCCTCGCCCAGTTGCTTCCTGTCTCTGAGATCATCTGGGCAAGTTATTTCTGTTCTGATGCCATGGTTTTAATTTCTAAAATGAGGCATAATAGTACCCACCTCATTGGCTTGTTGCAATGGTTGAATTAGTGTATGGTGAAGCTTCTACAACAATGTCTGAACATACTGAGTTCTCAGTAAAAGTTGACTTTCATGTGTGTATGTGAATGGATTTCTGTGTATAGAGAGTAGATTGTATGTACATATGTGGAAAGCAAATTACAGTTGGTCTGGGCAACTGAAGCTACAGGCAAAGGACAAAATCTTGCTATTGCAAACAATTCCTTGAAAATTCCAGTAAATTTCTAGACTTTCTCTAAGAACAGTTTGTAGTACTTGAGGTAACATTGCTTGCAGCCTAGACTTGTAATAGAACTCTACAACATCAGTATTCAGGGACAGGGTTAACACTCCTTTTTCTTTTCAGTCCTCTGATTAGATCAGTTCCATCCCCCTGTCTTCTAGTTTGCTGATCCTTTCTTCCACTTGACCTAGTTTGCTGTTGAATTCTTCTTTTGAATTTTTCATTCCAGATACTGTATTCTCCGGCTCTGTGATTTCTGTTTGGTACTTTTTAACATTTTCTGTCTCTTTGTTGAAATTCTCACTTTGTTCATGTGTTGCTGTCCTGACCTCCATGAGCATCTTTGTTATTTTGAACTCTCTATCAGATAAATCACTTATTTCCATTTCATTAAGATCAGTTTCTGGAGATATATCTTGTTCTTTTGTTTGGAACTTATTATGTTTCTTCATTTTCCTGGACTCTGTTTTGGTTTCTGTGCATCAGATAAAACAGCCACCTCTCCCAGTCTTGACAGACTGGTCTTGTGTAGATGAACCTTGTCAATCATCCCAGCCCAAGCTCCTGGTTGCCTCTTAAATCTTTGTGCTAGTCCAAGTTGCTGTCTTTGTTCATAGTGGCTCCCAGTAGTAGAGGGTGTACCAAGACCCATCAGTGTCCTAAGGGGGAGGATCTCAGTCAGCACCTAGATGCAGGCTGATTAGAAGGCATAAGCTGACAAAGTATGCAGTCACATCCCTTCCAGGGAAAGACTGGAAGATGGATGTTTTTGGCTTGCTCCTCTGTGCAGAACCTTGGGGGGATGGTTGCAGCAAGTACTTATGTGTACACCCATTAACAACTGCTTCTTTATCCACCGCAGTCCTGTGGGACTCCTGAATGCAAGCCCCATTGGCTGTCAATGCCAGGGGATCTGGGACCTGTCTCTTGAGTGACAGCCATAAAAGCAGCTCCTTCCAGAGAGATGCTGGTAACCTGGCTTTATTGTTGGAGTGGACTGGAGCAAGGGAGTGGGGGAATTGCCAACTGGCTTCCTTGGGGTCCAGGGAGAATGACAGCCAGCCCCTAGATGCATTCTACTTAGATGCTGGACCCTCGGGCAGCAGCTTATAAAGTATGAAGTCAAATCTCTTCCAGGGAAAGACTGGGAGATGGGTGTTTCTGCCTGCTTACTCAACACTGAGCCCTGGGGAGACAGCCTAGGTGCCTGCTTATATGCCCATCTAGAGCTGCTGATTTATTTGCTCTAGTCCCGTGGGATTCATGGATGTAAGTCCTGTTGGCCTTCAGAGCTAGGCATTTTGGGGGCCCATCCCTCAGGTGGGAGCCTTAAAAGTTGGGGTGCTACATGTATGGTGAAAACCCTTGATTCCTCAGGGAAAAGTTGGGAGTTGGAAGTTCCCTCCTGATTGTATGGTGCTGAGCTGGGGATGGGGTTTATGGCAAGAGTATGTCTCAGCCTTTCCTACCCACGTGAGTATGGGTATTTTCTCATCCAGTCCTATGTGTGGGAGTCATCGAGCTAGTGACTGGATTTCTCTCAGTGGGAATTGCTCTGTGTGTAGCTGTACATTTGGTACTTCCATGGGAGGAGGGAAGTTCAGGAGTCTCCTAGGTCACAATCCTGGTCCTTCCCCTTCAATGTAGTAGAGTTATAATGTAAGCCATTTAGAATCTCTTACGAGCTCAATGCATCTTTTTTTCAGCGTACATATTTTATTAGTGTTGCTTGTCTTTGAGGCAGATAAATTACATTAGCAAAGTGAGAAATAAACTGTGGCTTGTGGCCCACTGGAGTTTATCATGTGTTAATGGTAGGAGCATCGTAAATGGAAAAGTTTTTTTCCCTAGTAGTTATTTCTCCTAAGACCTGTCCAAAAACTATTTAAAACCTTACTATTCACATTTATTTAAAATTCTTTTTCTTTATCTGTGTTTTTTAGGGGGGTACAGAGGATGTTACAGAATGAGTAAAATTGACTTCTGTAATGATTTTGTCATGGAAGAGTCTGATGGAAGCCTTACTGTGAAGCATTCCTGTATTTCCTTGCATTTTATAATAAATCTCTTATTTTCCTTTCTTTTCAAACACTAAGAGTTATCAGGAAGGCCTGAGAACCTGTAGAAGGGCCAGAATCTGAGCAGAGTATTGTGTCTTATGAAGAAAAGCAGAGCCTTTCCTTGGCCCTGCATCTTACCCATCATTACTCACAATGCAACTAAGTTACTCTCCTACGGAAGGAAATATCCTGTGTTTTATTTAATTTTGTGCCATAAATAAAATTGGATTTCTGTTTTGCAAAATTAAACCCATTCTTTCTGTGAAATAGCTTTTATGATAAAAGCTTCTGAGGTGCCTCACATTTACAGTAAAACTTTAAGTAGTAATATACTATCCCATAAAATTTCATGATTAACTTTTTTGTTCTAATTTTTTGCTTGTTTGTTTTTTGGACAGAAATCTTTTCTCAGAGATTGACATAATTTTGACAATTAGGTTAACTGGCATAAAATACTCTTTTTTTATTCTGTTGGTGCTCAGATATCTTGAGTTAAAGTCTTCCCTTCCTGCTCAATCAAATTACTTCCTGTCACTTGTGTGTCCAGAAGCCTGATGTGGCTGGCAAGCACCAAACTTGCCGTCACCAGTGGGGAGGCTGCCATTTGAGTAAAGATCCCAGAGGGACTACAAATGCCATCTCGGAGGACTGATGGCCTTGCCCCTGAACATAGTAGCTCTTCTCCCAACCTATGGAATTAGGTAGAGCTTGTCTTGATTACGCGTTCTGATTTAAGGAAAAAAAGCCCCTTTACTTAAAAAAAAAGTCATATAAAGTCTCTGTCTCACAGCATATATTTACACTTACAAACCAATATGTAGCAACAATTTGCAGATTCAAGGCATTTTCTGCCAAAGTAAATTACTGTTGTGAAAAATGAGTGGAGTTTTCTGCAGGTCTCTAGGTAAAAGTACTTCATATGTGCAAAGGTCTCCTTAATAGGCAGAAAGAAGTTCTTTGTTGTGGAAGAGATAGAACTCTTCATTAATTACACCAATTATAAAAACATAGCAACCTGTTTTTCAGCTTTATTGAGATATAATTAACATATTTGTGCATGTTTAAGGTGTACAGTGTGTTGATTTGGTGCATTTATATATTGCAGATGACTACCACCATAGCATTAATAACTCCCTACCGTCACATAATTACCATTTCTTTTTTGTGGTAAGAACATTTAAGAAAGGTGGCACCATGAATTGAATCTGTAGGGCAAATACATTAAAATTTTTTATAAAGCAAAGAAAATATCTGTTAGATTGCTTTATCAAGTTTAAAGAGTTAAACTTTATTCCTGTCTTTATAGTTAGTTTTATAAGTGGAAAAAGTTTTTAGGGTAAGCCAACTGAGCTTTTGCAACTTTTCTGCAGGGCTGTCTTGGGTACAAGGCCAGTGTATTTTGGGTGCTGGCTTCTCATTCTGTAGTTGTATGATTGGTTGGAGAACTGTCCTCAAAGAGAAGCAATGGATGGAACGGGTAGGACCCACTGAGAACAACTTAGAGAATGTATTATTTTAATGATTAATTCCAAATATCAGATCAAGAGTATGCTCCTTTCCTTGCAAGTAACACCAGTGGAGTTATAGCAACCAAAACATATATAAACTTGAATCAAGAGATTAGAGAAATGGTGCATTGGTTGCAGAATACATGTTGTAAGGGCAAGTCCAAGTAGTATCTGTAGTAACAAGTCACAGTGTAATGAGTAGTGACTTAAAGGAGAAGTAGGAACCTCATGAGGGGCTATAGGTTTAATGGATAAGGACTGCTGTTACTAGGAAGAAGGGTGGTTAGCATGATGCTGTGCTTTATTAGTAGGGTCTTTATAAATTCCCTTTGAAGGAGAATGTTTTTCTCTATTTTACAACTAATGGGGGAAAAAGGAAAAGAAATGCAGTTGACCAAAAGGACTTAGAAGAATGGGGGTTATTCAGCAACTGTTAAATATGTCTTAATAGTTTAGTGTTCCCTTAAGGAGTTTAAGGAGCAATCGTAATATTGCTTATCTGCAGGAAACGCCATTAAGTGAGAATTAACAGTTCATTATGAGAGACTCAGTGGGAGCTGCCAGTTTTCTGTGACATCTACATTTTGCTTCAAGCCACATACTGGGAATCATCACCTTCTTTCTAGGCAATGAGAGAAGGCAATGTGTGGGCCCGCAATGTTTGACAGAGGGAAATATCTGTTTATCTTTCCTTGAATAGAGGAAAGAGATCTCTAACCAGGAAGAGGCAGAGTTTGTTTAACACTTGAAATGGAGCTTGGCTGCTGTTGCTGTTTTTTACATCTTTATTGGAGTATAATTGCTTTACAATGGTGTGTTAGTTTCTGCTTTATAACAAAGTGAATCAGCTATACATATACATATGTTCCCATATCTCTTCCCTCTTGTGTCTCCCTCCCTCCCACCCTCGCTTATCCTTGAATATAGTCTGCCAGCTCTAGAAATCGAAAGGAAATAGAGCCAGGCCCTGTTGGTTGGTCCCCACCTGTGTGCCATGTCTTGTTAGCCAGGGAATGGTACATTGGATTAGAAGACTTGCTTGCTGTCCCACAGACTATGTGAAATGTCAGCTTTGTCTTTCTGCCCCAAAGCTTTGTCCTGGACCGAAAGTTTCAGATAACATCAGCTGATGTCCTACCAGTGGGTAGGAAACCCATAAAGGACAGATTTATTACAAAATACAAGTTCCTAGGTTTTAAAAAAATTTTTGGAGGAGTTTTAAAATTAATGCATTATGGGTATTGACTAAGTCTGGGATATATGTTTTTCTTGGAAATCTTGACATTTTTCAAGCAGTTGTGTATACACTCAGTATTACTTTCTTGCTTTCTGGCACTTCTGATAGTATCTGGTGGGACAGACATCTCCACACTTTCTTTTCTGACATTTAAAGCTGGTATCATATTCCTTCAGTTGCTAAGGTAACCCACTGGATGACTGCTAGTGGTGGAGAGAATGTTCTTTAAGACAGGTCCTATGGTAAATGGGTAAAACTGTTTCATAGTACTTAGCCATGCACATGCACACAAATGTGCATCATTTGTGAAGTTTTAAAATCCTTAACCTAAAACTGGTTTCTCTATCTTCTGTTTCTTTTTTTAGCTTTTCATTTTTAAGGAATAGGTTTCTCTGGCAGTAAAGAATTTAACACAGAATTGACCTCTTAAGGAAAAGGACTTTTTTTCCCCATGTCAAATCATTTGGACTTATCCTGCAGTTAAGTCAGTCAACTCTTATTAAGCACCTTCTCTGTTTAAGGCACTATATATATATATATATATATATATATATATATATATATATTTTTTTTTTTTTTTTTGTGGTATGCAGGCCTCTCACTGTTGTGGCCTCTTCCATTGCGGCGCACAGGCTCCGATGCGCAGGCTCAGCAGCCATGGCTCATGGGCCCAGCCACTCTGCAGCATGTGGGATCTTCCCGGACCGGGGCACGAACCCGTGTCCCCTGCATCGGCAGGCGGACTCTCAACCACTGCGCCACCAGGGAAGCCCCAAGGCACTATATTTTAAAGAAGAAAAAGCAGCTTAAGCTTTTCCTTAAAAATTAAGCCTCCTACAGGGCACCAATGGCCCTGAGACTGGAGTAGAGAATTACATATTCACTCTCACACCTGAGAAATAGAGGATAGGGTTCTATTCAGGTTATTTTCAGGTTATTTCAGGTTATTTTCTCCCTCTCTCAAAATTTTCAAGGAAAAAAAATGTAAATGGAAGCTTTTATTTTCAAACACCCATCCCTGATGTGCCTCCCAACAGATTCAAGAAAGTGGAAGGTTTTGAAATTTACCTCTGGGTGGCTGTTCTCCTCTGGGAACCCTTCAGAGGTACAGGGCAGTTTTGGTTTGCACACAGGAGACTCAAATTGAATTTGAAAATGACTGTAGCTGAGGATTCTCTTAATACTCGAGTAAAAAAAGTTTAACTTTTTGCTGTTTTCGTGGATTTCTTCAATAGGATTTGAATGCTGGCAGCTGTCCTTGTACTACTTTATTTAAAAATTAAATAAAATACTGGTTTAAAAACTACCAAATGCTTGGAGGTTAAAAGGCTGATGGTTGAAAATGGGTGGGAGAGGCCTGGCAAAGGGGGCGGGCAGTGAGCCAGAAGTGATGAGATAATCCGAGGGAAATGACCAACCCTGTGTCCTGGTGCAGCACCCCTTTTACTTGGCCCCAGTGAACTTTACAAGGCCTTGTCTTGACTCTTTCAAATATGGGCCTTGATGTGAGCATGAGGCTATATAGGTAGAAGCTTGTATCTTCTGTAATTCTACCCTAGGTTTTAGTTCATAATGATTCTCAAATGCCTACTTTCTCTTCCCCACATCTATAGCTGTAGCAGCTTTTATTTTGCAGGTTTGTCATGAGGGTGTGTGTGTGTATGTGCATGCGGAGACAGATGAGGCCGACATCTGGAGAGTGGGGTGCAGGCCTGAGCCCTGAGGATTGGTGAGGCTTAGTTTCCTTCTGCTTGCTTTTCCCGGCTCTGCTTGTTGATTTATTCAAGTCCTATCTTTTCTGCCCTTCTTTTCTTGGGTTTGTCTTCTTTTATCTAATTATCTTTGCCTAATTGGAAGCATAACAGTTAGGAACTTGAGTTTTAAAGGTAGAAAAGCCTGGGTTCGGATCCTTGATGCTGCATTTACTATCCGAGTGAGCTCGGGCAATTGCATAATTGTGTCAAGCCTCAGTTTCTGCCCCTACCTTGTTCAATGCCTGTCAGGATTAAATGAGAGAACACATGTAAGTTGCTTAATAAGTGTTAGATGGAAACAAGAAATATAAAGTCCTTGTAGTCATTGGCACCTAGCAAGAATGAAATAAAGATGCATGTTGTGGTTTATTTTCCTTCATGGGTAACAACTGCCATCTGGACTTCTAATGAACGTTTCCCAACCTTTCACCCTCACTCTTATCCCAGGTAGGCTTCGTCTTATATATTGACTTCCTGTTTGGTTTATCCCATTTATCTTCTCCTTCTCTCACCAGAATATCCCTTCCTGAGTGTGCCCCTGTGCTGAAGGAGGGGATAAGATCTCCCACTAAAGTTGTAGCTCATACCCACAAAGCTTAGTATTTCTCAATCTGGGCTTGGCTGTTTCCTGGTTGTGCTTGAATTCAGAATCCCAATGCAAACTTCAAAAGGCCATTTTCAAGATATGATGAGTCAATGCTTTTTCTTCTTGTCAACAATAAAATTAGACTGCAGTGTATTTTCATTTGTCACCCAAACAGAACAGGGTTCCTGGAGGGTCACTTGGAAGGGTGCCTGGGAATTCCACAGGCTCACCTGTGGTGTGAGTGGGGAGCAGAAGGATGCCCAATGCATAGTATGTTGTCAACAAATATCTACTGAATGAGTGAATGGTAGATGTAAATTAGAGCCTTGAAGAAATATTAACAAATGAAAAAATTCTATTGCACAGGCTGGAAAAGCTGGTATGACATAATTGCTGCTTATGGCACCTAATGACCACCTGCTGCCCAAACCATGGGGCTGTAGCACATTTGTCTTATGGCACATCTGGTGTCTTTCAATTTTTTTTTTTAATAAATCTATTTATTTTATTTATTTATTTTTGGCTGCGTTGGGTCTCCGTTGCTGCACGCAGGCTTTCTCTAGTTGCGGTGCGCAGCCTTCTCATTGTGGTGGCTTCTCTTGTTGCAGAGCATGGGCTCTACGCACACGGGCTTCAGGAGTTGTGGCTCGCGGGCTCAGGAGTTGTGACTCACGGGCTCTAGAGCGCAGGCTCAGTAGTTGTGGTACACATGCTTAGTTGCTCTGCGGCACGTGGGATCTTCCTGGATCAGGGCTTGAACCCGTGTCCCCTGTATTGGCAGGCAGATTCTTAACCACTGTGCCACCAGGGAAGCCCTGGTGTCTTTCATTGATGCAATTATAGTGCCTCTTAATCACATAACTAGTTCCCTTAAATTATGATTTTAAATTATAACCAGAGGAAAACTGCTTGCAGATATACATAGATCTATGTAGTGACTCTTTATTATATTTTTGTATTAAAAAGACCAGACAAATATGTATGACTGGTAAGTCTCCCCATACAGCCTGTCTTAGTTCTTGAGACCCCTGTCCCATATGTTATTTTCGTTTTAGCCTGCTGACAATCTTGGATACTAGGCTGAGCAGATACTCCTTTCCTTTTTTTCAATCTATTTATTTATCTATCTATCTATCTATCTATCTATTTATTTATTTATTTTTGGCTGCATTGGGTCTCCATTGCTGCATGCAGGCTTTCTCTAGTTGTGGCGAGCAGGGGCTACCCTTCGTTGCGGTGCGTGGTCTTCTCATTGAGGTGGATTTTCTGGTTGCGGAGCACGGGCTCTAGGCACGCTGGCTTCAGTAGTTGTGACACGTGGGCTCAGGAGTTGTGGCTCATGGGCTCTAGAGCACAGGCTCAGTAGTTGTGGTGCACGGGCTTAGTTGCTCCGTGGCATGCGGGATCTTCCCGGACCAGGGCTCGAACCTGTGTCCCCTGCATTAGCAGGTGGATTCTTAACCACTGCACCATCAGGGAAGTCCCTCCTTTCCTTTTACAGATCAAGCAGCTTAAAACTTGAGAATTCAGTGGTCTTTCCAAAGCTACGTCCCTGTAAGTGTTCAACTCCAGATCTTTCAGCTATTTGATCTGCTCCCATTGCACTGCACAGTGTTGTGTCTGGCTTCTTAATATCTTGTGTTGTTGTCCATGTTGTACATGTCACTCTGGAAACGTCCCCAGATTGTGAAAGCCAGAAATCGTATTACCATCTTTGAATTCTGATAAGGACTTTTTAGTGTTTCAGCTGATTTAGTACTAGTTCCACAAGGTAAGTATAACCAACCTATATGAGGTACAAAATCCATGAAGTGCATTCCAGTACTGTATATCAAAATGCGAATTTTCTGGAATGATTGTGTGTGTGGTTGTGTTTTCCCAGATTTTCAGTCAGGAGTTGCTGTAATCTGAGTGTCTCAAATGTTTCTGATGCAGAGCAGACACTTTGGGAAGCTAAAACCTGCCATTATGCTTTTTCAGTCCTCTTCTATCTGTTGGCTATATGATCCCACCATGCCTGCCACGTTGCTATTGTGCTCCATGGGACGTCCTGTTTCCATATCTTTCCTATGATGTGTTTATATTTGCAATTACTATCCTAGACTCACCAACCTCCGATCTTCCGTATGGAAGGCTGATTTGTTTATACACACACCAAAGCCCCAATCAGAGCTACCCAAAGGGAAGATGCCGTACTATACAACTTCTCCTCCCATTCTCATTAAGAGTCCTGAAAATTATCAGAGATTGTGTGTGATGTTCATGCCAAATACTCTCTTCCACTCTCCATGTAAATTTTTGCTAATATTTCTTCCATTCTCTTTCTGCTCATCATTTTTGTATTTTATAAACATCTGTAAACTTTCAAATCATGATGCATGATGTAGGTTGATTAACCTGTAGAGCAGTTTCCTTGTAGGTCAGATAGTTTTATTTATTTCTGTTCACACTCTTTGTGTAAGCCTAGAGCTATAGTTTACCAGACAGGATTTCCTGGGCAAGATACTTATTTTATTGCAAACTAAAGTGGGCTGGCCATGTGCTTCCCCCTTTGTGTCCACGGGGCCTGGCATATTGTAGTAGTTTGACTCAATGTTTGTCTGCTCAATGACTTAGATGCACAAATTGAGACCTCTATGAATATATATGTGGCTTTGGAAACCAGAGAAGAACTTATTTTAATTGATAGGATTTATTTTTTTAATTCATTAAAAAATGAATTAAAAATATATTTTGTTCATAAGCTTACAGGGTTGAATACATTTAAGTGGCTCTACTCAGGAGTTATGAAACATTAGTAAACCCTACAAAGTAGAAGGACTTCTGAATTAACTTGTTTAAAAATAACATTTGCTTCTAGATTATTATCCCCATCACAGTTTTAGTATTTTGCTAAATGTTTAAGGCCATATCTTGGCTTGGCAGCAAGTGATGTAGATTAAAAATAACTTGTAAAAGTCACAAACTTTTTTTGGTCTTATTCATTGGTGAAATTTGTTAGCTAATAAAATCTTAAGAGATGATTGGGAATACAGTGGTATAAAATGGAGGCATAGATATGGATTTTGTTAACCAGATGTTTAAAGTAGCAGATCTCAACCCTGGCTTTTACTTAGAATCACTTTGGAATCTTTAGAAAAGATTGATGCTTGGGGGGGACTTCCCTGGTGGTCCAGTGGTTAAGAATCTGCTTTCCAATGCAGGGGATGCGGGTTCAATCCCTGGTCAGGAAACAAAGATCCCACATGCCACAGGGCTACTGAGCCCATGCGCCACAACCAGAGGGCCCACGTGCTCTGGAGCCTGCGTGCCACAACTAGAGAGAAGCCCACACACCACAATGAAAGATCCTGTGTGCTGCAACTAAGACCTAAAGCAGCCAAAAATAAATAAATAAATAAGTAAATAAACACATATTAAAAAAAAAAGACTGATGCTTGGGCCCTTCCTAGAATTTTAATTGTTCTGAGGAGGGTCTTGAACACAAGTATGTGGGGGTGAATGGGAAGAGAGAGGGAGAGACATACAGACATCATTGGACCCCAGAAGTACCAACACCCCTCATTCTTTCCCAGCCACATTCAACTCTTTCCCCTTGGAGTTACTATGCTGACTTTTAGAGTAACCGTCACCTGATTTTTCCTTATAGTTTGAGAACCCATGTATTCATATATAATATGGTTTGTTTTCACTTTTTAAAAACTTCATATTAATTAAAACATATTCTGTGTATTCTTTTGTGACTTTTCCCCCTCAACATTATATTTCTTGGTTTCTTCTATATTAGTCTGTAATTCGTTTTTATTGTTAGAATACTTGTGTATGATCATACTGCAACTTATTCTATTGTTGATTAAGTGATTAATCAAGTGATTAAGATCACTTCTATTTTTGACCATTTTACATTTTTATGCATGCTTCCAGGTGCATACAAAGCATTGTCCTCACTAGGGCTTGTATGTAGGAGTGGAATTGCTCAGCCATAAGACATGAGTTTCTTCAAATTTATTAGATTATACCCCAATGTTTTACAAAGTGGGTGTGTCAAGTTACATTTCCTCTAGCAGTGTATGTAAGTTCCTAAGGCCCTGATCATTTATTTTTCAATCTTCCAGCCTAAATTTCCTGCTACCTTAAAGGCACAGTCAGACCTTGTGTAGGTGTGATAATGGTCCCAAGTTTGGACTGAACAGTACATAAAATCAGCTCCTTCAGTAGCAAACTGGCCACCCCTGCTCTTGTGCCTCAGGTGCTCCGGAAGGGCTCTCGGTCTGGGCTGTATGTCACGGATCTTTGATCCCCAAAGAGTCAAGGCAAGGATGAGTATTCCTAGGACCTTGGGTCTTTGACGTGACAGCCTCATTTTCCAGGCAGAGAAACTGAGGTGTGGCAGAGTGAGAGGCGTGGGCTTTGAGCCTCCCTCCCTGTCACGGGGCCAGATGAGCCCCACTTCATGCCGTGATGGGTATGTTGATTGAACATTACAGCCTGCTGTTCCTTTTTGTGTCTGGGTGATCTTGCTCCCAGGATGGTACAGGTCATACCTTTTAATGGTTTCCATTAGAGCAATTATTAGTAATTCTGCTTTAGTTACATTAGTTCAAATAACTTCTGGTACCAAATAAACAGGAAGAGACAAATTTATTTGGTAAAAAAACCCATTCATTTTAATTAAACACCCCCATGTCTACCAAATTGTAGAACCCCTTTCCACAGCTTGTTTTCCTGACTCCTGTTAAGAATCTGAAACTCTATAACAAGCAGAATTATTTATATATGTCATGATGTTTCCTATTTCAAGCTGTTTGCCTGATTCTGGGCTCTGAACTTCTATACTGAGTGATAAAACTCTTTCTTAACACATTTTGGGCAGCCTTTTATTTCTTCAAACATCAGAAGATCTTCTCTTCCCTGGATTTGGAGGGACGGAGAGGGGCAGCAGTGAGCACTCAGTCCCACATGTCTGCTGTCCTCTCCCACTGAACAGGATATGAGGATGGAGCCAGAAAGGAGAGAACAGGGAGCTGGGCTAGCACACAGGCCTGGGAAGCTCTGCTGGTACAGGAATCAGGTTGGGTACAGTGAACTACAGCCCAGGTTGGAGGGTATTTAGGGTCTTGCTCCAGGCACTAAATGGGAGTACCATTTAAATGGTTGACACCATACTGCCTTTATCAGTGGTATGATTTTAAAAGGGAACCCGAAAGGTTTAGGAACCGGGTCGCACAGCAGGAGGTAAGCGGTGGGCCAGCGAGCGAAGCTTCATCTGCCGCTCCCCACCGCTCCCCATCACTCGCATTACCCCTGGACCATCCTCCCCCTACCCCGTCCGTGGAAAAATTGTCTTCCACGAAACCGGTCCCTGGTGACAAAAAGGTTGGAGACTGCTGGTTTAGATATTCTCTTTTGGTCGTATTTTTCTTGGAAAAAAATTGTATCTCGTATAACCATGGGCGTTTCTCCCTAGGTTCAGACTGAGATCTGTGACTTAGAAATTCCATCCTCATGTGGCTGGTTACCACCTTATGCCTCATGCTGACTGGTACATTGGGCAGTGTACTCGTGTGTGTGTGTGTGTGTGTGTGTGTGTGTGTTTGTGTGTTGTTCCCTGATCCTAACAAGTCTCTTCACGATTATTATTTAAGGAGGAAAAAGAGTGTAAATGTTACCAAACATGCCTTGCTGGGAATCTGTTAAGAGTAAAATCCTTACTTTCTAATTAAGTGAGTTTAAAGATCAAAGACTTAAAGGATAAAATAATTAAAGATAAGTTCTTTAATAGCCTTTAGAAGATAGCAAGTATATTAAACAGATGTCTGGCGGGGTGCACTGCTTTGTCTGTTTTCAGATGTTTTGGCATTTCAGATGTCATTTTACTGAGGGGGGTCTGTGCTGTGTCACACAGATGGATGATGGAGCAAATATACAGTGAAGTCTGTGGCATTTACATCTTTGAAATTTTATGCTCATCGATCTAGACATAGAAATAGTATAAACCAACTAAACATGTAAGCTAAGCAGCTTTCTTTTGCGTCCATGTGCTGCGGAGTGCTTCCTTCTGATCGTTTCAGACTAGAGTTTTGTTGGATGCTGCCTCCACACACGTCATCATCACAACCTGCTGGTAAGACAAAGCGGAGTTTATTGCCGGCCTTATAAGGGAGAACTCTGCCTCCATTGAGCCTTAGCAGGATCTTTTTTTTTTTTTTTTTTTTTTTTTTGCAGTACGCAGGCCTCTCACATTGCGGAGCACAGGCTCCGGACATGCAAGCTCAGCGGCCATGGCTTACAGGCCCAGCCGCTCCGCAGCATGTGGGATCTTCCCGGACCGGGGTGTGAACGCGTGTCCCCTGCACTGGCAGGTGGACTCTCAACCACTGTGCCACCAGGGAAGCCCCTTAGCAGAATCTTGAAGGAGGAAGGCAAGGTTGGGATTTGTTCAGAACTCGAAGTTTGGTTTAATGAGGGTCTTTGGATGCAGGGGAGGAGTGATGGCAAAGGGGTGTCAGGGAAGGGATTTTGATTAGGTTTAGATAAGGATCGTGATATAGTAGCTAAAGATTGGTTTTGCGGCTTAAACTGTCAGTGCTTCCTGCCAAAGAGTTGATGGGCCTTGAAGGAAGTTCCTCTGACGAATAGTCAGTCTTTGCCTAGGCAAGAGTCTCCTGGACAGGTGAAGTTATGCTAATGAAGACGACAGAATAGCAAAATCATATTAGTGTAGACGGTAAGCTGGGTGGAGAAGTAGGTAGTTTTTGTCTTCAGTGTCCAAGCTGTGTGGGAGTATGTACTTTGTGTTCACAGATTTTTCTCAGGAGGTATCAGAGGTAGAACTAAGAATGATAGATGCTCCAAGTAGCAGCTGTAGCCATGTATTAGAAGCTAACTGTCATGGGTGGTCATCAGGGAGAGAGCCATTGGTCATTTATTCATTCAACAAGCAAATATTTATAGAGCACATACACATGCCAGGCACTGTGCTAGGATAAAAGACAGATAAGGTCCTACCCTGTTGGGCCTTCCACTCCAGTGTGATGCAGCATCCTCTGGATCTCTTTCAGATTACAAACAATCAATAACATTACTTAACTGGAGGGTATGTATAACTCAGATTCTTACTGAGTATTTATTCTGACAGATCTTTTTTTTTTTTTTTTTGCCGTACGCGGGCCTCTCACCGTTGTGGCCTCTCCCATTGTGGAGCACAGGCTCCGGACGCGCAGGCTCAGTGGCCATGGCGCACGGGCCCAGCCGCTCTGCGGCATGTGGGATCTTCCCGGACCGGGCCACGAACCCTCGTCCCCTGCATCGGCAGGCGGACTCTCGACCACTGCGCCACCAGGGAAGCCCCTCTGACAGATCTTGAGTGTTAGGATTTTCATGTTCAGTTGTTAAGACTAGGTTTGTTTTAAGGTGTGTCTTGATGTCGATGGAGTTCATGGGCCTAGCTTTTTAAAAGTAAGCAAACGTATTCTTTTACATGTTTCCAATGTAATGTTTATCATGGGCCAGCTGTGTTCCAGGCACTGAGTCTTTGTAGGAGAAATACAGGAGTACAAACTCTATACAAATTAGACAATTTAAACAGACACAAATAATTGAGATTTTAGTAGTCAGTTGCCATTCAACTCAATAAATACTGAGTGACTTCAGTTTGCCATATACCATGCTAGGTGTTAGGAATAAAAAACTTCCAGGATGCCCTCAGCCTGTAAGAAGATACTCAGGAAACAACCATAAGACACAGCGGCAAACACGAACAGCAAAAACCCAGACACAAACCAAGCAGGAGCCCCCTTATCAAGGGGGATGTGAAGAGGCACAGGCCGAATCTTTGAAGCAGAGCGCTGGTGTGTGTGGCTTTGGCAACACTGAAATAATCCCAAAGCTCTAATAAACGGGTAGAAGTACCTCCACAACGTTTGAGAGAGACCATGGACTCAGAGTCCATTTCTGCCCCAGCTGCTGACTGGAGAGGAGCACCTCTGAGGACAAAAAGTGGAAATGGAGGCTCCTTGACATTCTTGGCCTCTAGTAGCCTGTCCTGCTAGGGTAACAGCATCTCCTTAGAGGACACCTTGGAAATTGACGATGTCTGTTTCCAAAGGATGGCGTGCTCCTAGCACTTGTTTTCCATGGATGACCTCACTGCACACGAGTGAAAGGTGATGCGAACGTGCACCATAGTGCACAGAACAGCATTGTACCAGTGGTGAGCGAAGCTGGCTCCAGCACCTCCCTGACCTTGCACAAATCACTTGACCTCTCCACATCTGTAAAATGAGGTTTCTGGATTAGATGCTTTTGATGGTTCCTTCCAGCTCTGACATGTTTACTATTACTATTCTTACTTTGACAATCCCTTTGATAAAATATATAAGACAAACTTTTTAAATGAAGGAACTAATATTACATGTTTTTCTTTTCAGTTTCTCTACATAGAGAGTCTCTTCTGCACCTGGCTGTGAGATGGGGCCTTGCTAAGCTTTCCCAGTTCCTCCTGTGTCTCCCTGGAGGAGTCCAGGCCTTGGCTTTACCCAACGAGGAGGGTGCCACGCCATTAGACTTAGCTTTACATGGTGGATGCTCCAAGCTGTTTGAAGACATCACAAAGTGAGTTTGGATACCTGATAGATTCTCTCTCAATCTGTTTCTCTGAAGTCTTCCAAGCATTATGGAAAAATTAAAATAACCAAACCACGAGCTAACATTGGTTTATATTTTACCATTAGTTCCCATGTATAAAGTACAGATATACATATCATACATAAACAGATATACAGATATATTCGGTATCCACATTTCATGGGGGAGAGGGAGTCAGGAAAAATGTCTTAAAAGGCTCTATGGTTGGGGGGCTGGCTGTAAGAAGAAGATAAGTTGGGAAACACTAGCCTAACCCCTACTTATCTTTCAGGTTTTTGCTTAAATGTCACTTCATCAGAGAGGCCTTCTATGTTATGGTCTTTTACAATTATGATTAACTTACAGTATTAATTGTGATTAAAATTATGATTAATTTATAATATAAATCATAATTTATAATTTTATATATATAGTCATCATTTATTTCATATATATCTCCATCCTAAATCATTTGAGGACTGAAACTATTTGTTTTACCCACTGTGTTCAGCATATACATTCATTGAAAGAATATAAGTTTTTGTTGAATCAATGAATAACAAACAAACCCCAAGATACTATGTAGCCAATGGGCTGGTTATTAGGATCTAGAGATAATGGAAATGAAATAATTTGTCAACTGTGAAGTTCTCTATGTTGAGGATGATACCAACACTTTTAATGTTTGTTACTTAGAGTGGTTCAGATTGGTCATTATATCCTATACAGTGATTTCCTTGACTTAACATGTGGTAAAAAATAAGTGGGAAACTACAATGAAAATGACAAATTACTACATAAATATTAAATATTATCAATGTTATTACATGGTGTGTCTTAATGGACTGGTATGTTTCATTTGTCCCATGGAACTCAATGTAATTAATTTACGGTCGTATGCTACCTAAGTGCATGTTGAAGTCACAGCTTTCTGTTTATTTTTGTTCTTACTTGGTCAAGTGACCGCCAACTAAGGAAAGAGCCCATCCCAATGGAATTGCTTTTATCTTTGCTCTACCATGACCCCACTTTCTTTAGCTAAAAAGGGCAAGACAGGACCACTTCCTCTGACTTCGTCATTGTGGATAGTTCAGGGTTACATTGAGGACCTGGAGCCTCACTTCATCTTTGGTAGCTTTGTATCTTTCTATTGTGTCCAAGACCAGAAGATGACATGTGTTTTTAAAGTTTATACATCCTCTATGTCAAAAAAAACAAACAACCTAATCAAAAAATGGGCAGAAGATCTAAATAGACATTTCTCCAAAGAAGACACACAGATGTTCAAAAAGCTCAACATCACTAATTATCAGAGAAATGCAAGTCAAAACTACGATGAGGTATCATCTCTTACTGGTCAGAATGGCCAAAAAGTCCACAAACAATAAATGCTGGAGAGAGTGTGGAGAAAAGGGAACTATCCTACACTGTTGGTGGGAATGTAAATTGGTGCAGCCACTATGGAGAACAGTATGGAGGTTCCTTAAAAAACTAAAAATAGAGTTACTGCATAATCCAGCAATCCCACTCCTGGCATATATCCAGAGAAAAACATAATCCGAAAAGATACACACACCTGAATGTTCATAGCATCACTATTTACAATAGCCAAGACATAGAAGCAACCTAAATGTCCATCAGCAGAGGAATGGATAAAGAAGATGTCTTACATATATACAATGGAATATTACTCAGCCATAAAAAAGAATGAAATAATACCATTTGCAGCCACATGGATGGACCTAGAGATCATCATACTAAGTGAAGTAAGTCAAACAGAGAAAGACAAATATCATGTGATATCACTCATATGTAGAATCTAATTTAAGAAATGATACAAATGAACTTATTTACAAAGCAGAAACAGACTTACAGATATAGAAAAGAAACTTATGGTTACCAAAGGGGAAACATTGGAGGGAGGGATAAATCACACATGAACATACACACACTACTATATATAAGATAGATTACCAACAAGGACCTACTGTGTAGCACAGGGAACTCTATTCAGTATTCTTTGATAACCTTTAAGAGAAAAAAATCTAAAAACGAATGAGTATATGTATATGTATAACTGAATCACTTTGCTGTACACCTGAATCTAACACAACATTGTAAATCAACTATACTCCAATAAAATGAAAATTAAAAATGTTTACACATCTAATAAATCCATTCATGGATGGGATTAGAAGTAGACTGTAACTAAATTTTGATTATGTGATGGAGCCTCCATTTTCTAAATTAATTACAAAAATCTTATTGCTCAGGCTGAATCATTCACTTCAGTGGCTTGTAGTTGGCATGGGGAGTTGTTTTCTAGAAGATTCTGAAGTCCTTGCAAGTAATTGTGTCAAGGGTTTGGGGAGATACCGCAAATCTTAGAGTACAGGTGCTCTTAATGGATCTCTTTTTGTCACTCCGTGTGATAGAGATAGCATTTTTGTGGTTGGAGCTATACTATAATTTTGCAAATATACAAATGCTGATTAACAAAATGAGGTAATGGAAGAAGAGAAAAGAGACATAGAGCTAGTTCTGTGAACTGAAGAATCTGGGAGCATCTGGGGGCTGTGACAACATGCTGAGGCAAGCTGTTATCTGGGAGCACTAGCATCTCCCTCCTGAGGCCTCTTTACCATAACTACTACATGACCTATGGGCCATCCAGAATATTATGACATTAACCATGAAGCCTACATAGAGCTAATAAACGTGCAGTTGTTCTTAACCACAACAGAATGGAAAATAAGCCAATATTCAGGAATTTAGTTTGGGAATATTGTTCCTTTGTTTATGAATGAATTCAAGAATGCAACACGATCAACTTTATGCAGGTTTTGATTTGCATGAGGAAATGATTTACAGCAGTAGACCAGTGTGTTGTGAATATCTCGCTTGTTTGTAACATCCAAACCTCACCATGCTCTCTGGAGATTATATCTGTTTTCCACTGTAATCGCCTAATAAACTGTCTGCTGCCAGCTAATTTGTGGTACGACATGTGGTGCCATTAAGGCCAGAGGCATCTTTTCAGATTAAAGTGAGAATGAGGTAAAATACTATGTTTAAAAGTCAGTACTGTTGCATTAATTATGTAAATCTTTATAGTATATAATATATGTGAACAGCTTTTCAATTGACGTCTTCTCCAGGTGGAAAAACAAAGATGACTTTATTAGGATCTATTTACATGATCTTATGTACCTATCTTCAGTAGGTAGATTTTATGGCTTGTTTTGCCAGTTGGGTTTGTAATATCAGGGACAGTGAAGAATATTGGGATCGTGGGTTTTGATTTGTGGTGTTTCAGCTTCCAGGGCAGACGTTCCCCAGGTTTCTCCCGAGTGCAGCTCAGCGAAGATGCCTCCCTGCGGTATATTCACTCATCAGAAACACTGACCCTGACGCTTAATCACACAGCCGAGCATTTGTTGGAGGCGGATATTAAACTCTTTAGGAAATACTTTTGGGATAGAGCCTTCCTCCTCAAGGTTTGTGCCCTTTATTGTGGTATAAGACATAATAACTCACTCTCTTTGAGAGTGCAGACAGCAAACTCATTGTTTTGGGAACAGTATTTTGGTGGGGTGTAGCACTTTCTTTTTTTCTAATGGGACTTTGAGGGACATGGAATTAGAAACTGTTACCCCAGTAGAAGGAAGATTATTATATGATATTTTGGCGGTAGGTAGAAAATAGTAATTTGTGTAATATTGTTTCCTTTACTTTTCATGAACCAGTATCACTGATGTTTAATATTCTAATATTAGGTACTTTCTATTAACTTATTGACTGTACTATAATTCTTATCTAAAGCAGTTGCCTTTAGGGTTATTTTAAATGAATAATATCTTCTTCTGGGATTTCTTAAGGCTTAGATATAGTTAAGCCTTTGTTTCAGTGTACAGATTCTTCTTGAATGGGGACTGGTCACTGGAGACCAGTTCTTTTTCAAAGAGGTTTTTCCCCCTCCCACCGTGGCCCAAACATCAGCTTTGACTGTTATCAGAGCATGCCCATCTCAGGGTTTAAAATGTTTCATCTTCATTATTTTTATTTTTTCGTTGAACCTGGAAGACTGTAAAGCATATTCATATATTTTAATTATTATTAAGTAGAATGTTCTTTTGAGTAAAAGGGTTTCAGTCAATTTAGTTGATAGTGCTCAGGGGTATAATGGATTCACTCACCAGATCGTGTGACGCCCGCCGGCAGACCCTCTGCCCCCCCGCAGTCTTCTCAAGCACATCCATTAATAAGCACCAGTTTCATGACTAGATAGGCTTTACAAAGTAAGCAGTCAGTTTACTGTTATCAGAAAACTGATATTGGTATTTATCAGTTTTGGCTTTTGTAAAGTGTTTGCCTTATATAACTAAATTGAAGGTTTAACCAGAAACATTATATATCCAAGATTATTGCTTACTCCATATAGGGTTTTATTAAATAATTAAAATAAACATGCTCTTCAGAGTGTGAACTACCTCTCCTGGGTTTAGGGAGTTTAGTGGATAATTTTCTGGCATACAGTATTTCCTCATTTTGCTTAAGGGTATTTTCTGCTTAAAGAAACAGAAGTTCTCAGCCCTCCCTGTGGCTTCTCACCCAGGCCCCCAGGGGTGGCTGTTTCAGTGGGGCAGCAGCCTTACTCAGGGTCAGTGCCTCCCCCTGCAGTTGCAGAGGGGCAGAGCTCAGCAACACGTGTGTCCTTAGAGGGGACACTCAGACCACAGCAAGGCCACAAAGCTCCTGCAAAGGCTAGAGCGTGCTCCATGTGAAGCAAAAATTCTGAACATGTGTTGCATTATAAAAACTTCCAGCTTCTTAGGTCAGATTCGTGATTTCTTGTAACTTGAGATAATTATGACTGATGACATTGGGGGAGATGTAGGATGAGTAAATCTAGATGCTTTAATATTTGATTGTAGTGGACTTTACAATAACAAAGACCAAATGAAGATTACTTTCCAGTTTATCAGAGATTTTAATTTTATGGAAAACACTTGATAAAAGAAGAATCCATTGCAGTGGGATGGCCTTGTGTTCCAGGTATCAGCACCCCTTTTTCGTTCTTCCTGTCCTAAGCTTTTGGCTGGGTAGTGTGTAGGGAGACTGGGAAGGGAATAGGGCTGAGGTTCTTTAAGACACTGTGATACTGTAGCTTACAATAAGAAATATATCTGGTCTCCGTCCATGGTTCTTGGCTCACAGCCCCCTAGACCCTTAGGATTTCCTAAGTATGGAGCGGATAAAGGTGTTTTTTGGTTATGTTAATGAGGCAATTTTTGGAAAGCACCTAAGGATGGGGGCTAGTTACCTGTGGAGCCAATCGCCTGGTAACTTTCAGTCCCACCTCCGTGACCTCCAGGGAGGGGAAAGGGCCTGGAGATGGAGTTTAATCACCAATGGACAGAGGTTTAATCTATCATGCCTACGTAATAACGCAAGCCTCCATAAAAACCCCAAAGGACTGGATTCGGAGAACTTTCTAGGTTGGTGAACTTGTGGAGGTACTGGGTGACGAGCCTGCTAGGAGAGGCATGGAAGCCCTTTCCCCATACCTTGCCCCATGCATCTCTTCCATCTGGCTATTCCCGAGTTATATCCGCTTATAATAAACCTGTAAGCTAGTAAGTGGTTGTCTTTGGCCTTGAGCCTGCGTGGTTAGCCCCCTTTTAACCCCAGGTACTCATGCTACCGTCTCCTTAGTACCTCTCCAGACATATACCTGCTTCGGTCCATCTGTTAATTCCATGGCGGGCCCTAAAAGAGAGAGTACTGTGTCCTGGGAGTAAGGCTGGGAGCGGTTAATAGCCACAGAGGGTGAGTGACCGGGTACTGCTTGTTCCCTGCCTCTTTGTGATTTGGTCAGTTATGTATATTTTCATGTTCTCTTTGCTCTGGTCTCAGGATGTCCTGAAATAGTCAGGAGCAAGGCACTTGATATGCTGAGCTTAATAACATGCCCGGCGGGGTGGGATTCAGGGCTCTGGGTCAGTTGTAGGGTTGCTTGCCTCAGTTTGCCCATGTATTTGTTTTGGAACATGTGCTGATGCAGCCTTGGGCAGTTTTTGACACATCAACACGTAATTCTGTCTCTTCGCATTTTCACTGGCTGTGGGGAATCTATTTGAAAAGAAAATACAGAGGGCTCTAAAGGCATCTTCTCTCTACAGATCACAGCTCAGTCTTGGCCAGGGACAGCCTGCACCAGCATGTGCCAATGTGTATCCTGAGGCTGATGCTCATCTGGGTCCTCCCTGTAATAGTGGTCCTACCCCCATCTCCAGGCCCCCAATCCCTGTGTCTTAGAGTGTGGATGGAGGCTGGTCTAGGTGGGCAGATGCATCAAACAGAAGTCCTTACAGGTTTCAAGATTTTCTGTTCTCTGTCCCCCTTTTGGTTCATGCGTCATGTTCCTGAGAACCTTCTGGTGGTGTGATCTGGGGAAGCAGTGAGGACTAGTGGCAGGGACAGTTTGGTCCCTTGTCTCTGGTTCCTCCCACTGTCTCTCATGTCTTCCGGGGTGCTGCTTACATGTTCTCCCAGCAGCTTTACCACCCTATCTGCCCCTGCCTCTCCAGGCCATGCCTCTGGCCTGTTCCGGCGCTGAGATGCTTGATTGTGATTTTCATCTCTTGTTGCTTATCTGAAGCCTCAAATGGCTTTCAGTGATTTTTTTTTTTTTCTTTCCTCTCTTAGGCTCTTGAAGAGCAAGGAGCCAGGTCAGAGGAAAAATCAGATATGCCCTCCAGCACTGCAGAAACCGAAGAAGGTACGCATGCTCCTTTCCGACCCCGGGAACCCAGAAAGCGCTCAGAACTAACGAGTCACCTGGGGGTTGAAGTGTGTGGTGGAGGAGAGCAGGGTGCTGGGGTGCCACTGGGCCCCGGGGTCCTCCAGCAGCGCCGCACCAAGGTACTGTGTGTTTCCACTTTTCATTCAGGTAGCATTTACTGGGTTCCTCCCACATTCCTGATCTTTGGGGACCTCTCTTGACACGCAGAGCGTGTTCCCTTCATTTCCAAGTTCAGTCTGTTCGTTCCGTTCAGCCCCCCGTCACTCACCTGTTCTCCAGCTTGCTCCACCTGTGTGGAGCTCCTGCTCTGTGCTGGCCCAGGGGGTCTTAGAGGATGGAGGCTGTGAGGGTGTCTTTGTTGCCATGGATTCTGGGGAGCACCCCTGGCGTGTAGAGGTGACGGGAGGGGGCACGCTGGGGGTTCTTCAGGGCACAGGCGGCCCTACCCGACCCAGGTTGTCCTGCACAGCCCTGATGGAGCTTCAGAGACTGAATGTACAAATCTGCTCGAGGTGGGCGTCCACAGCAAGAGGTGTGTGTTTAAAATACATTGTCACTGCTCTGTTCCACATTGTAACGTGGAGTCATGTTGATGGCACACCTGGACGGAACACCCAGCTGGTAGGCAGGAATATCGTCCTGCGTCGTTTTCTCTAACTTGGCAGTTTGTCTGGGCATGTGATCTCTACTTCTATTCAGGTTCTTTCCCCTTTAATGTACGCAAGTAGGTCTGATCTGTTAGCGAGTCCTAGTAATAAACACGGGTTTTGATCCGCTGGAGTATCTTACCTCTGTTCTTGAATACTCCTGTACTATTTATATGGAACGGATTGTCGTTTTGTTTTTTTGTTTTCCAAAACCCAGTAGTTTTAGGAATCTGACCATACATCACTATGTCTTCCAGGGTAGTCAGGGCAAAGGTTTTAATACATATTATCTTATTATCAATTACGTTCCTTTTGCTTCATATTTTAGAGTGTTTTTTATTTTTTGAAACTAAATGCGAGGTTAGGTTTATTTATGTCTGGGGGTAGGGTTATAGTATCTACTTAATTTCAGATCAGTGGAGCAGACATTACAAAATATCTGTTAATGTAAAGCGACAATAGTCTGATAGGGCTGAGACGCAGCATGCTAGATGCTGGGGTTAGGGAGAAAAAATAGGACAAGACTCCTGTTCCCAAGCCACCAGTGTCGACAGCTGGAAGACCGGTGGTTCTAAGTGTGTGTGCCCCACGCACCTGCACTCAGTCCCGGGTTAAGCCAACCGGTTGAGCTTCCCACCCAAGCTGCACCGCTTGGGCCCCTGTGCAGTTGCCCTCTCTGCTCTCCCCCGTGGGTGGTGCGCTGGCTGCGTGGAGGGCGCTGCAGCTTGCCGGACCTGCCCAAGGAGGTGGTGGTGAGTTTCACACTTTCTCCTGCAGACCCGTGGGAGAAAACTCTGGGCTCAGGTCACAGAGCGCTGTCATCTCCTGAGCATTGGGCTTGGCTTTTACTACTCTGACAGTAACTGATCAGGTTTCTTGCTGCTAGTTGGCTGGTAAACCTGGGGCTAAGTTTCTGACCTGCCGGTTGCAAATTTGTAGGGTGCTGCTGACCGCGTTTTGATATTACCCTTATTTCTTAAGGTTTCACTCTTGCTTTTCCTTTTTTTTTTTTAAATCAACTCCTGATTTTTACTCTATCATTGTACACATTTTTCTTCCCTTGTAATCCACCTCCAAACTGACTTAGAACAAAGTGAGGTCTAAACAAGTGCTGAAATTCTAACTTCTTGCCCTCAAGGGACTGACAGCTTGGGACTAGTGCAGAAAAACAAGCCGTCCCAGCACAGTGTAAGTGCTATAGGAGTCACAGGCAAGTAATACTGTGAGAACTCTGTGGCGTGTGATGGGGGGGTGGTCAGGGAAAGCTTCTTGGTGGAGGTGACCCTGGAGCTGTGATCTAAGGGAGGGAAGGGAATTCTCGACAATGGGATTATATGCAGTACAGAGCCCTGAACCAGATGATGCGTCGGGGGAGATGCAAGTTGTTTTGTGGTCCTGGAGTATAGGAGTGTGTACATGATGCCAGGAACATAGGCCTGAAAGAGAGGCAGATCAGCAGGGCTTGTACAAGGCAAGGAACTGGAACTCCACCTTGACAGCTCTGGGAACTGTTTTAAGCAAATGAGATCAGGTTGTTATTTAGAAAGGTCACTCTGTGAGAGTGTGAAGAATGGGTTAGAGGGGCCAGGGGCTGCTGAGAGTAATGCAGAAGACAGTCTGCACCATAGCAGTATAATGAGATTGGAGACAGAGGGACCGATGGATACTGTCCTGAAGGTGTAGGATGTCAGGTGGGTGTCAGTGGCAAGGGAGAAGGGTGATTCTTCCATTCCTGGTGTGTCCCTGTGCGGGACAGGCCTTACAGGAAGCAGAATCATGACAAAATACCTACTCAGACAGGTTGAGTTTGATGGGCCCAGGGGGGCAGGCAAGTTAATATACCCGGCTGCCAGCTGGACTGAAGTCACTCAACCAATAAGCAAAAGAATTTGGACAGAAACTCAAGTTCTCTAACGCCAAATAATTAATGTGTATATTTTACAGACCTTGTAGACCATGGTTTTATCTGTATACGTTTGGAGTACATGTTAGAAACTGTGTGCACATTCCAGCAGAGGGCAGTATTCACCTAAAGTGAAAACATTCAATTAGCTTTTGTTCATTCGCAAGCCTGCAGGTGACTCAACTGGAAGAACAAAACATTTTGAGTGTGAGAGCCTGGTTGTTTGTTTGTTTTTTTTCCCTTTAACCCCCAAAGCAAACTTTCCCTTTGAGATCTCACAGAAGATTCTTAATAGATAATGTTCTCCCTCCTGGGGCAGTGGGTAGAAAGGGAACTTTTAAGTGTGAATCTGTAGCTGCCATTGATTAAAAGATTATAATACCTTTAGCTTGGAAATTTACTTTGTTAGTGTGATAAATGGTTTTATTATTATCTCTGAACCAATTATGTTTCCATAATTTCATGATTGTAATTGTCCTCCCAGAATGATGGGATGTTATTCCAAATGAATTATATGGCCAAAAGGTCACCTCATTTTCATTGTGTTCAGATGAATAAGCTAATTATGAGTATGTATCGATCCACCAACTGACTCCGTTTTGTCCCTTGCCGCCTTTGTCGTTATTTGATCTCCTCCCCTAGGAGTTCCCAGAGAGCATTGTACCGAACACCAACCTTGGAAGATGCTCTGAAAAATAAGTATTCTGTGTCCAAATAAGCAGAAAATGCTATATATGAAACCCCCCTGTTGGAAACTGAGAATACATTTAACGTTTTGTAGGTTCTAGTTAAGTCTTGCAGTCAAGAAACCTGTGTTTCTTGTTTAACCTCACAGTTCTCTAACTTGATCAGGGGAGAATCCCTTCTTCTTAGCTCTCAGCATCTCATGAAAGTGGTCTGTGGAAGGTGCTTTGGAAATGTTGCTCTTCCTCATCTCCCCTGATCTTGCCCTTTCTTAGGCTTATGTCCTCCTTTTTTACGATCATGTGGGTTCTTTCCATCTATTAGTACATAGTGCTCACACTGGGAGGGAGCTAGGGAGGCTTTTTTTTTTTTTTTTTTTTGCGGTACGCGGGCCTCTCACTGTTGTGGCCTCTCCCGTTGCGGAGCACAGGCTCCGGACGCGCAGGCTCAGCGGCCATGGCTCACGGGCCCAGCTGCTCCGCGGCATGTGGGATCCCCTGGACCGGGGCACCCCACTGTACTTTTTGATGTTTTTCAGGTAGCTGCTGCCTGCCTAGAGTCTATGGGGCCATAAGACAAGCAACCATTGTAATACTGTTGACCACTCACTGTATGAATCCATCTTCTTTCATTACTTTGGAGTTTTTAAAAAACCCTGTGTAATTTGCTGTCTCGACTTTTATGTGACTAGTCCTTTACCGTGTTCACTTCTTCCCATTAATTTTCTTCCACGTTCTCATTTAACGAGGACATAAGGAGTAGGGGTTGGAACGCAAGTGCCAGTCACAAAGGGAGAGGGCAAAAGCATCTCCTTCAGGGCCGAAGCAGCAGCTCCCAGTGGGCTCAGAGGGGCTTCCTCCTCACCATCCTGTGCGAGAGGCCGTGGGTCCAAACGCAAGGCCCAGTCTAGGCAGGCAGACGTGAGCCCTACAGGCCCATTGACTTACCCATTCAGTAAGTCTTTTCCGAGCACCCACTCTCTGCCAGGCACTGTTCTCAGCACTGGTGATGAAGGAAGCAGTAACCAAAAAGGCAAAGAGAAAAAGCCCTCATCTCATGGAGTTTACTTTCACTGAATTTCACTCATGCCTTTGTGGAGTGACGAACACTGCTCAAGGCGCTGGGCACGCAGCTGGGAGCCGAGCCAAGTTTGCACACTCAGGGAGCACACATCCCAGTGGCCATGGAGAGAGGGACATTTCAGGGAGTCAGGAATCAATTCTCCCCATTTTGTGCACAAGGAGGTGGTAGCAGAGAGAGGTCACATAACTGGCGTGAGGTGACACAGCTTGCTCAGGCAGTCAGACCTCAGGTGGGTAAATTGTTACCCACCACACTGTAGATACCCACCACCCTTCTCTAACAGGCTGTTTTCCTGTTTAGTCTTTGGACTGCTGCTCTAGAGTTCTCTTCAGCTTTTGTGTGACGGAAAAGTGCAAAATTGGAATCATTGCCTTGAAATGAGCTCTCTTCCATGTGACCGACCTGTCTCATAAAGTCCTTACGATGGGAGATTTTGACCCACATGCAGGGACAGGTCTTGATGACACATCAGCAGCAAGCCGACTCTGCTAAAAACCTCAGCTCTGCCATGAACAGGCTTCTGAACAGGATGCAAGTTACTCAGCTGTGTTTCCTTTTGTGGAAAATGGTGGAGTGGGAGTGTCATGTAATACTTCCTTCAAAATAAGGTTTAAATGAGAAAATACAGGTGGGGCACCTTGATCAGTATCTGACTGTGGATGCTTAGCCAACAGTATCTTGTGATGAGTGCAAGTTATAGCACGTGGCTAGAGCGGACTTAGTGGTTATCCTGTGTGTGCTGAGATATCAGGACATAGCTCTTCCCCTCATGGTGACCAGGTGAGCAGATTTTCTGCTTGAACATTCCTTAGACGGGGGTGCAGCTCTTCTCTCTGTGCTCTGAGTGAAATGGGAAGAGGGTGTTGTGTGGTGGATTCTTTTTTTTTTTTAATTTTTATTGGTGTCTAGTTGATTTACAGTGTTGTGTTAGTTTCAGGTGTACAGCAAAGTGAATCAGTTATATATCTGTATCTATATATCTCCACTCTTTTTTAGATTCTTTTCCCATATAGGCCATTACAGAGTATTGAGGAGAGTTCCCTGTGCTGTTCAGTAGGTTCTTATTAGTTATCTGTTTTATATATAGTCATATGTATATGTCCATCCCAATCTCCCAGTTTATCCCTCTCCCCTTTCCCTCTGGTAGCCGTAAGTTTGTTTTCTACATCTGTAATTCTATCTCTCTTTTGTAGATAAGTTCATTTGTACCCTTTTTATAGATTCCACATATGAGCGATATCATATGATGGATTCTCCTTATTTGAATATCTCCTGTGAGATATTATTGGGAAAACCAAGAAGTCTTTTAGCCATGCAAAATTTCCTTTCCAAGATTTTTCATTTTGAATACTGTGGCCCAATGTCTTTTTAGAACTGTTGAATATGGTTCCAATGTCTTATCAAGATGCAGGTCCTTTAACCAGGGTGCCTGGGACCTGAGGTGTTGGGGATTTAGGAGAGCAATTAGGGAGGCTGTTCTGCAGGGGTGATTACTCAGCTGGATACACAGCTCTTATCTTAGCCTCATTGTGGAATATCCATCCAAGGACTTGGTCAGTGTTGCCCGCCTAGAAGCTAGGTACCTGGGCATTTGCAAGACACTTATACTCCATACCCGGAGAATGTACCTCCTAGCCCCAGGAAGTCACCTGTGCTTCTTTCATTTGACAGAGGGGCTCAGTCTTCTCTCTGTTTCTTTTAGAGACTGACTTTGCCAGTCCATGTTCTCCTCCTGCCTACAGAAGAGAATGAGTTTCATCTTTAAAAGGCCAAAATAAGATCTCAAGCTGATATGATGCTCATTTTGTGTACTGTTATAATAATATTAGTATTCTCTCACATATAAAGAATTCTCCACCTTACCTCCCCCAGTTCATCACAGAATTAAAGAATCCTAGTTTGAGCTGGAAAGAATCTCAGATTCCTCAGAATTCACCTAGATACAACGGGTTCTGCTCCCATCTGCTATGGATACTTTGTTCTAGCTGGGTCTGATTAGCAGGTTAGGAGGAAGGACAAGCATTTACTAAGCATATCAACTGAGGAGTCTAATACAGTTGAAATAAGCTTATAAGTTGAAGGTATATTTAAGGAGTTTTTCCCCCTGAATTGAAATAGACTCTACGTGTGAAATCTTAGGGACATAAAAGTATTCCCAAGAGAAAATTGTATCTTGTTTATATTGTTGAAAGATGACTTTGCCTCATTTTATTCAAGCAGTTGAATAAATTAGAAAAATTATGTCCTGACCTCGGTTTGAAGTATAATGATTTAGAGCTTCTGCTTAGTTGATAGTTGCCACCAAATTTTGGGGCTGAGGGTGATATCTTTTATTTTACTCCATGACTTAAGTTTTGACTGCTTGAGATTTTATGGGGATGGGGGGTGGGGAGGGTGGAAGAGAGTGCACACTCTAGATGTAGAAAACCCATGTTATAAAAGCATATTAAACATAGAGTTACCATGTGACCTAGTGATGACACGCCTAGATATATACTCAAGAGAAATGAAAACATAGATCTCCTTAAACTTCCACACAAATGCTCAAAGCAGCATTATTCATAACTGCCCCAAATGGAAACAATCCAAAAAGTCCATCAGCTGAGGAATGGATGTACAAAATGTGATCTATCCATACAATGGAGTAGTATTTGGCAATAAAAAGGAATGAGATACGGACACATTATAACACAAATGGACCTTGACAACATGCCTTGTGAAAGATGCCAGTTACAAAAGACCACATATTGTATAATTCCATTTATGTGAAGTATCCAAAATGGGATCCATTAAGACAGCAAGTAGATTAGTGGTTACTTAGGGCTGGGGTGGGAGCGGTGGTGGTCGGGGAGAAATGGGTAGCGAGTACTAATGGGTATGGGGTTTCTTGTTAGGGTGATGAAAATGTTCTAAAACTGGTTGTGGTGATGATTGCACAGCTCTGAGTATATTAAAAATCATTGTATTGTACACTTTAAATAGATGAATAGTATGGTATTGAATTATACCTCAAAGCTGTTATATATATGTATACATACGTACATATATATACATGTATATACATGCATATATGTATATATGTATCTACATACATATATATACAAATACAAATATACAAATACATATGTGTATATGTGTGAAGGGAATATACGAAACCATTAATGGTGGATTTATGGATTTTTTTTCCTCAGTCCCTTTCAAGTTTTCTTAATTACTTTTGTGACTCCAAAAAGTGTCACAATAATTTGGATTAAAAAAAAACCACTACGTATTTCAAAAAAGATGTCTTAGTTTTCTTCTGAAAGAATTCAGAGTAGAAATGTAAAAATTATATTGTAAAAGAGCACGTTTTGTGTTGCTTGAGGTCTTCTCTCGCCTTGACCTCCTCTCCATGACTGCTGGTCCTGGGGGCCTGGATCACTGGGGACCTGGTTGAGCTTGTTAAATTATATGGAACGTTGGGACTCATGGACTAACAGGGCTCATGTTGATGTTTCTACTGATAAGTGCTTCTTTGTTTCTCCCAGTCCATATTTATACTGGGAATGCCAACAGCTATCAGTTGGCATTAGTAAAGGTGGGATTAGTATTCCCACCTTTAGAAAAAAAGAAAAGGGAGTAATCGAGATACTGAAACAAAAGATCAGAGTGTTATAATAGCCTGTGAATTGAGAGTGGTAGATGGTTTTTCAAATTTTTTCCCTTTGCCATTTTAATTCTCTAGCAGTTATGAATCAGACATGCACACTAGGGTAAGATATTAAGGTGACTCGTGCAGTGAAGTTCTTAGTGAAACTCCAATGCGTAACTAGAGAGGAAAGGGTGACTTTTGGGCTTGCAGAGCTGGAGGGGTGGGAGGAAGCCAGGGGAAAAGTATTCATCTGTCTCATCCAGCTGGCAGTTCAGAAGCTGTGATGAAATAGCACCGGTATTGGAGTATTTGAATTAGTAATTTAATAAAGTAAACAACTTTCCCTTTCTTGTCCCTAATGATCTATTACATCTCATCAGTTATTTTGGGCCATTAGATCTACATCGAGGAGAGAAACATTTGTTCAGCATCTGTAATATGCTAGGCACCCTGCTTGGCCCTGGAGATACAGGTGTTGGGCTTAAATTGATTTGGACCCAGCCTTCCCAGAGCTAATAGTCCATTGGGAGAAGAGGATTCATTCAAAGACTGCGAACTACCCCATGAGTCCCTTTGGGCATTTGTGGGGCAGACAGAGCAAGCTGAGAGCATGACCCGCGTTTTCCTTTGTGCTTTTGATGCTGCCCTGCATGTCTAACCCAGCTGGGGACTTGATCCTGGAGAGCTGAACCTGAGGGTCGGGGTGAAGCAGCAGTAGTTGTCTGGCTGACTCTGATCGAGATCCTTTTCGCCTCCTTCCTGGGGGAGGAGTCAGATGACACAGCACGTTGTAGCTGAAGGAGAATACTGAGCACCCTGTATTTTCCATGTAAGCTTTCTCTTTGCTTAAGTCTAGCCTCCATGGTCCCATTTCTCAAAAGGAGACGGTATGACTTGTGCACAGAGTTGAGCTCTATTAGGCTAATCTGTTTCCTAACAAGACACTGGTATTGATCTTACGCTGTTTGCTAGTGCAGTGTCCCTGGTGACCATGAATATTAGAGATTATTTCTTGATCCATCATAGTATGGCAATAAAAACCATGTTTATGATGTTTGGCAAATCTGATTTAGGAGGTGGAGATCCTTACTTCTGGGTAGGCCTTGAAGGGGAGGTTAATAGACCTTTAAAACAGCATAGCTTGGGGTTACTGATATCATTCTCTGCTGACGGTTGCTATAGCAATGAGTGGTTTGATTGCACTGCGCAGTTGCTGGTGCAGTGGGTGAGTGTAAAAGGATCCTCGTCATTTAGCAGAAACTCTCCTGGAGCAATTTAATTAAACTCTGGTGGAAGGAGTGCCAAATTCTTTAAAAGCTCTAAGATATAGTTCTGTATCATCCTAGATTAATTAAAGATACATGACTATCCTGTCACAATTTTTTTTTTTTTTTTTTTTGGCTGCATTGGGTCTTCGTTGCTGCGCGTGGGCTTTCTCCAGTTGCGGTGAGCGGGGGCTACTCTTCGTTGCGGTGCACAGGCTTCTCACTGCGGTGGCTTCTCTTGTTGTGGAGCACGGGCTCTAGGCGCACGGGCTTCAGTAGTTGTGGCTCGTGGACTCTAGAGCGCAGGCTCAGTAGTTGTGGCGCACGGGCTTAGTTGCTCCGCGGCATGTGGGATCTTCCCGGACCAGGGCTCGAACCCGTGTCCCCTGCATTGGCAGGCGGATTCTTAACCACTGTGCCATCAGGGAAGTCCCACAAATATTTTTAATGATTTTGAGATAGTTTTATAACCTTGAAAGTTGTTTTTAAAATGATTATGTGTTTTATGAAGATGTCTATTTTAACATAGTTTGTAGTATTTGTTTGAATATTGAACAAAATTGCATTAGACTGTAAGGAAAATGTAGGCTGGCAGTGTATGAAGACTAGCCTTTTGAGAGGGGTAGGGAGCTGGAATCTGAATATACCACTGGGGTGGACTCTGAACATATTACTGGGTGAACACATCCTTTGTTGTTATAGGTGGATTACCTGACCATAGAGCCTTCTTCATCAGCAGTCTTGAATAAAATGTGTGTTATTCTTCTGCATCAGTGCTGTAGGTACAGAATTCTTTAGAAATGCAGATTTTTTTTTTTTTTTTTTTTTTTTTTGCCGTACGCGGGCCTCTCACTGCCGTGGCCTCTCCCGTTGCGGAGCACAGGCTCCGGACGCGCAGGCTCAGCGGCCATGGCTCACGGGCCCAGCCGCTCCGCGGCATGTGGGATCTTCCCGGGCCGGGGCACGAACCCGCGTCCCCTGCATCGGCAGGCGGACTCTCAACCACTGCGCCAGCAGGGAAGCCCCGAATTGTTATCATTTAAAAGCCTATGGTCTGAAATGTCTCTAAAGGAATATCCAGTGATGGGCAATAAAAATGTGTGTGGGGGCTTCCCTGGTGGCGCAGTGGTTGAGAGTCCGCCTGCCGATGCAGGGGACGCGGGTTCGTGCCCCGGCCCGGGAAGATCCCACGTGCTGCGGAGCGGCTGGGCCCGTGAGCCATGGCCGCTGAGCCTGCGCGTCCGGAGCCTGTGCTCCGCAACGGGAGAAGGCCACGGCAGTGAGAGGCCCGCGTACGGCAAAAAAAAAAAAAAATATATATATATATATATATATGTGTGACTCTCTTGCTGTCTATGCAGATGTGTCTGTTGAAACTTTAATTCTAGTTATCCTCCTTCACCCAATTTTTAGGATTTGGGTATATGTATTTTAAAACAGAAGACCTGCTGTGCTCCCATATGGTAAACACTATAGTAGATGCTTCACATCAGTTTTCTGCATCTGTGCAGTAGAATGAAAACTTTCTCTTAACAGTGTTTTGGACTTCGGTGCTTAAACAGCAGGCTTTTGAAGGGTGAAGGTGTCTCATTTCGACATTCCCATCGCGGGCCCAGTTGTTCTGCAGATGGTACTCTGCTGCCACCTGGAGGCCTCTTGTGGGGTGTGCATGTAAAGGTAGGTGGGGATGCTGAGGAGCACAAGCTGCCCAGGCTGGGTGTCAGCTACAGCCTTGTCCTTACTCCCTGTTGAGGTCTGTTGGCATGACCACATGAAATTGAGGCTATTACCCTTTCATTTTTCATCATAGAAGCTAATGTGCATTATGAATTCAAGAGCAATATACTGTTGTGGAGGGCAGATATCTTACTAACTTGCTTGATGTAAAGCAAATTCAAAGTTATTGTTATGCAGATTTTTTAAAAAATCATGGCTTTGTGTTTGTTGACTTCTCTGCTCCATCCTTACCTTGTTAAGATTCATCATGGAAAGCCACCTAAACGAAAACCTTATACTTTTTTTTTTTTTGCGGTACGCAGGCCTCTCACGGCTGTGGCCTCTCCCGTTGCGGAGCACAGGCTCTGGATGCGCAGGCTCAGCGGCCATGGCTCACGGGCCCAGCCGCTCCGTGGCATGTGGGATCCTCCTGGACCGGGGCACGAACCCGCGTCCCCTGCATCGGCAGGTGGACTCCCAACCACTGCGCCACCAGGGAAGCCCAACCTTATACTTTTTCTAAGCAGAAACATGGATGGAAACTGGCATTGTTGCCAGGCAGTAAGAAGAGCTTGAATAAATCCACTTGGAGGTTTGAGGCCTCATGTGACTTAAATTAATAGGAGTGGCAAAGTATAGGAGGGAATGCCTAGTTAATGGACCTGGTGGGAAAACTAAGGGGCTCCCCAGAACTGGCATCCAGCAGGGCCTGGGGGGCAGGGAAGCTGAGGGGTCGAGAGGAGGGCCTGGGCCCACAGTGTTGTATATTAATACAAATTCAGGGTGAAGATTTCCATCCAGCTGCCCTTGTTAGGAATGCCCAACACTTCTGTTTTCCTGTTTTCCACCTACGTTTGGTGGTTATTTCAATAACGCTGGCTCTTGTTTACGGGCAACTGAGTATTTGGGAAGAAAACCAATCAATCAAGACACAGAGAAAAGCACACCTTAAGTGGACCTTCTGTTCATCCCAGAACATCACGACCACTGATGCTTCCAGGAAAGCCTCTATTCAGAGCAAAGGCCCCCGGTGTGCATGGGGCTGGTTAGTGCAGAGCCTGGCACTGTCTGAGGTCCCAGCCCAAGGGCTATACTGATGTTCTTGACATTAAACAATGGGCAAGGGAAAAACCAAACCTCATCTAGAATGAATTAGGCTCTTTTGAAACATGAAATCGGTGGCACTTGGGGAAGGAGACGTGGAATTTCCTCAGGTGGGTACGAGTCATGTCCTTAGAATCTGTGCTGTTTTGAAGAGGCTTCGGTCAGTGCACAACCTTCCTTCTGAATCAGGGGCATTTGTTTATTTAACAATCATTGTCTTCCTCAGGATTTCCTGTGAGAGCTCCTGGGCTTGTTTACATCTTGGTCCACACAAATAATACCAGAGCATGGGCTGTCAGGTTATCACATACTCTGCTCTTCGGAGAGTTGATTTTTCAGAATCCTAATCTAAAACCTAGCTCCACACAGACGGCTCTGAGCAACTCATTTATATTTGTCATCTAGTTTCTTTCTTTTTTTTCCTTTTTATTCTTCTTCCTTTTTTTTTTAATGGAAATTCCTATCAGCAGATCCTGATAAGAATTATTCCTTTTTCAGAGATTAAGAATTCGGTGTCCAGCAGATCATCGCCTGGAAAGGAGAATGTAAAGGTAATGACTCCCTGCCCATTTTCATCTTTGTGCTTCTCTCCAGAGTTGAAGTAGAAGTGAAGACCTAGCAGTAATAAACATAGGATAAAAAACCCAAAGCAAAAAAAACCCCTCAGGGATATGTCCCAGGGCACATTCAGAATAACTTGAAATTGCTTCCTTTATCGAATTTTAGATCTCTACTCTTAATGAGCAAACCTAGCTGTCTTTCTGGGTCGCAGTTGTATATGCAAGATGACTGTATACCTTTTCCAAAAATTTGTACTTGAAGATGATATCTACAGATGTTTGCCAACAATGCCATTGCAAGAATGAACTTGGGAGATATTCTCTGAATATAAAATAACTTATGGATAGCTTTTAGGCATGCTTCAGCTTGGGACAGATTCTTCCCTTATTTCTAGCTCTTAATATTACATACAAGACTAGTTTTCTGTTTATGTGTGGTGACACATGTATCATGTCTTTACTGATGTTTTCTTAGGTTGTTTTTTCATTTACAAAAATAAACATTACTGTTATCAAGTAAGTAACTTGTAAAAAAAGCCACCTGACTTTATCTTTTCCAGCGTGTGAAAAGCCCGGTGGTTCAACTGAATGAACATGAAGACCAGGACAGTCTATATTTGGGTATGTTCCAAAATATTGCTTCCCCCAGCATGCATATAGGGGTATCACAGACCCAGGTATGCAGGGGACAAGAAGAAAATCTATTTAGAAATAAAATCTTCCTTCCTGGGAGCCTTGTCTATTTCTTGAAACCCAAACAGGTAAAATTTTTTTGCAACATCAGTTATAATACTATGACTTCAGGCATTCAGTCTCCATTTACAATCTAAAAAACAAAACAAAACAAATCAAAACAAAGAAAGCAATCCAAGCTTTTCAAGACAGTTTTACTCTGAGCCATATGTTGGCTCGGGGCTTGTCGTATGTTACCTTGTTATTCCTATGAGGTAGGCACTACCAGCTTCCGTTTCAGGTGATGTGACTGAGCCCACTGGTAGAGGGTAAATGGCACAGTTGAGACTCATAACTTCATCCTGCCTGGCCTCAGAATCCCCAAGTTTACTGCTATCCTATTTTGATACCCGGTGGGGGCCCCTTGGAGCTGAGCCTGTGTGATCTTATCCCCTGGCCTCAGGAAAAGACCAGACGCTTATCCTGGGACATGGATCTGATGTGGGTGTCCCTTCAAAGGAACCAGGAGCTCCCTTGGCAAGGGGAAAGTATTTCTCCCCTTGGCCTTGGGAATTCTTGTCTGCTCACAAGCCTTGTAATTCACCACTCCCCAAGGGGCACCTCCCCAAATCTCCTCCTGGGGCATTTTCTAATTCTTCAGGGCTAATGCGGGCTCCAGACTTACCTTTGAGTTAGAGCCTGATGAAGCTCTTGGGGGTTTGAGGACATGCACAGGCTGGGCTATCAGCAGATGCCTCGTCTGGGCACTTGGATGGTAGATAATCCAGAAATTGCCCAGTTGGTTTCTTCAGGCTCAGTGAAGCTGAAGCAGCTCACACACACCTGGAAGGTGCCTGGGCAGAGCAGTCTTAGGAGTTGCAGGGGTGTGGTGGTGGCTATGGCAGTGACCAAGTGCTTGGGCTGATGTGAAATCAGGGAAAAGCAAGACAGCTCCCTGGGTGAGCTTAATAACGAAGGTGGGTGGCCTGCGGAGCGTGGCGGTGCAGGGGGCTCCCTGGGGAGTGCAGGCATGCAACAAATCAGTTACAAGAATAAAGCAGGGTGAGGAGGAAGCACCCTCAGCATCGGTTGGCTGTGCTGCTTGTAGTTTGGCCACAAGCCAGAGGTGGTTTCTGGCTCTCCTTGTGTGAGGTACTACTGAAATTGGAATAGAAACTAGACCATACCGGGCTTTGTGCACACCTTTAATATTTCTGCTATATAAGGTAAGAGTAATGATTTACTTCCAGAAGAGGGGAAGTGGAAGGAGAAATGAAAGCAAACGTGCCCACGTGGATGACTGTCATGGGCTGTTGAAGCCCAGAGCTTGGCTGCTGCTCACGCATGCAGGATGTCTCATCTCCAGATTGCATCATGCTCCCAGGCATGTTCGCTTTGAAGAATGTTTACCGAGACAAGTTGCTGGTGGGGGAGGAGTGTTGGCTGTTAAAAGTATTTAAATAGCAGGATTATTTTCATGTTAGGCTTCAAAAATTCACTCCGTTCTCAAACTGGTATCCTTGCTGGGTGAGAAGGCACACGTTATGGAAATTGTAGTAGCCTGACCTAATCGGAGGGTTTTGTCAGTAATGTTGTATCTGAGGAGGGATGTGATAAAAAATTTGAGAGAGACGAGCGTGTATGGCATTAATCCGGTGATTTATGAGAAGGTCTATGAATGGTTATCCCTTGTGCAAACATTGGCTTTGTTGTTCATTTAAACTTGGTGGATTAGAAAAGGTCACCTGATTTTATGCAAAGAACGTAATAGAATCAGGTGGTAAGCTGGCGTCTGGAACCGGAAATGGCTTTTCCCCATGGCCGCTTCTAAACCGTTCCACTTTATATGTGCTTATATTCTGCTTGGTCTCTAAGGAAGTGCTGATAAATGTGGCATTGAGGTATATGTCTTTGCTGATTTGTATTATTCAAAATGGTGTGATGTGAGTTTAGTGCGATCTCGTAAACGACATCAGCGCCGTTCCAGTGGAACTTTCTGTGATGATGGGCATGTTCTGTATCCGCTATACTATTCAGATATAGCCAGGTAGCCACATATGTCTGTATAGCATGTGATGTGTGACCGGTGTGACTGAGGAACTGCCTTTGAACTTTATTTATTGCACTGGACAGGGAAGCGCCAGAGTAAGCTCCCTTTGTATTGCTGTCGTTGGCCCATCAGCATCAGGAACCAACTCACCATTAGTTTATACACTGAAAATGACTACTGATTGGAAGAATAAAGTCTCCAGTGGGTCACAGCTGGTAACCTCATCCAAGCTGGGGCCCCCGAACCACCACAGTAGTGAGTAGTGATAGTAAGATTACATTTATGGTGAGTCCAGAAGTGAGGGCCCCGCTCTCTGTGGATAGATGTGAGGGCTTGGCCTTTTGCTCAAAGGGGAGGGTATGAGTTGAGCGCTGGGGTCCGATTCTGTTGCTGCCACAGTGAAGAGTGAGACTCCTCAGCGTGCAGTGCCTTCACATTCTGGGCAGGTAGGGTGCGGGGAGAGGGCAAGGCATTTGGAGGAAAGGGTAGAAGAGAAGGTAAATGAAATGGGTCAATATGGAAATTAAAAGGAAGGGTCCATTTGGCTCAAGGATATGGGGCTAAATATGATTAAGGAATAGAAGCGCAACAGTGGACAGCTGTGAATGTTGTACCAGGGAGAAGGGATGCGAACATCTAGTGGGAAACGTGGACAACCTCTGGGAAATACAGTGGAGAGGGTGAGCTTTGGCTGCCCCGTTGGAATACCAGCTGCAAACAAAGATTCATAAGTCGTCGCTGGATTGGCAAAGCCGGAAACGGCTTGGTTAGTTGTTGTCTTGCACACTCTTCTGTTGAAAGGTTGAATCTGAAGAAAATAAAGCCATGTGCCTGATTAGAAATTCAGATTTCCAGTTAAAAGTTAAGTTTGTGCCTGAGGACTGTGAAACAAGAGTGCCAGTGCCTCGGGTGGGTTACAGAAGCCCCTGGAAGGTGACACTCGGGCTCTCTCAGCAAGTGATATTCAAGTGTGAGTGAGGCTGTGTGGGACAGCCCAGATTTAGTGACACTCATATTGAAGCTGACTTTCCTGCAGTAAGTTATCAGCCGCTGCCTGCACTGGACTGAAGATAACTTGAACTTTACCAGGCTAAAGCTGTATATCGTATGACCATTTGGATGGAAAAATGAAGGATTGGTAAAACTGACATGTTACGACAAGAACTCTGTGAGCATGTTTAACTTTCCCCATGGGAGAAGGTGGTAGGGAGGTAGAGACCCTAGGGGCAGTGGTGGTGGAATTGGCTGGCATCCACCTCCTGCCTGTGAAGTCTCGGTACCGTGAAGTGTTGGGCAGGAAGTGGTGCCATATCTGCTGTTTGACTGGCGGAGAGTGAGCTTGATGCAAGTGCCGGAGGTTCTAAGCGTAATATTGTACTAAATAAGCCTTTTGGAAAAAATAAATTAATTTTGTCTTTTGTAATTACAGAAGTAATAAATGCTCACAGTAGAAAAATTAGAAATTTTAGAATAGAAAAACAGCCCTATCATTCTGCCACCCCCAAAGCAGCTACTATTAAATTTTGGTGTGTTTACATGATCATAGTTGTAATCATGTAAACAATAGAATTCTATGTCCTGCTTTATTCATGTAACATTATATGCCATAAGTAAGCTTCATTTTAGAAGGTAGCTTAAAAAGATGCTGTACATTTTTCTATGAAAAATGTGGATTACTTTTGTATGAAGAAGGAAAAATGTCATAGATTCTCTCCACAAGTGTTTATCGACCAGGAAAACAAAACAAAACAAAACCAAACCCTCCTTTTTATAATATGTATTGTTGATTTTACGGAGTGGCCCAATTGTCAGTACATGCTGAGGCTCGAATCCCAGTTATTGGTTAATGCCCTGGGTCACTTCCTTGCTGTTACTCTTCATTACTTATATGTAATATGAGAAAACCTCTTAGTGGGTGTTGAGACTGGGAAGGTGGGCACTAGGGAGACAGATGAACCAAAGCTGGGTGTGAAAGGAAACCTGACTTGATACCAGAAAAACCATCCAGACGAGTCGGGAAGAGAAGGAAGCAGAAACAGAAACAAACAGTAGGAAGTGAGGTGTTTCAGGGTGCTCAACGCAGCTGACACAGACCAGACAGAGAGAAACAGAGACCCCGCATAGGAAGCTTAGGAAAGCATCACCGAAGGGAAACTGGAAGGAAATGATTGGGAGATCCAAAGAGCAGTCCCTCAGAACAGAATCTTAGGGGCAGCAGGAACTCTTTATCCAAGATCTGCTTTTGTGGGTGTATCTGGGAGAGTCCAGGCCCATGGATTTAGGTAGTAAGCTGGGTGGAGATGGTACAGTCAACAGTGCTGTCTGGCAAACCACCAATAAGTAGGACTAATTAGGTTAGTCTTTTCTTCTTATACTAACTTAAAGTTTGGAAATGGAATTGTTGCTACTAAGCTATAAAACCTTATAAAACAGCAATTTTAAGTTGCTTGGAAACATCTTGAAACTTTATTTGCAGAAGCAAGATCCAAAATGTGGAATCTTAAGATCTAGGACCCATGTCACTGGAAGCTGGCCCTCTTTTGGCTGTTATTATTTAGTAACTCGTGTATCTATGTTGAGATCTCAGAACTGTTGCATGAAACATGAAAGAAAAGACAAAAGGAAAAAAAGGGAGAGGGGGTAACCTTAGCAGAGCTCTTAGCCTTCTGAAAAGTAAGTTTTCAAGCCTAATTTCTGGCAGGTCTCTCTTTATGCCCTGGGCTACAAAAGTCTTGGGTAGATTATCTTCTTTTTTCTTTTCTGTTTTTGGGGTCATCTTTCCACCACAAACCAAAGCTTACCAGTTTCAGTTTTGAAATAGAGGGGCTGGGGCTGGAGAAATATCCCAAGAAGATCACTCGGAATGCACAGTTATTTGTAACAATTCTGATTCAGATTTTATTCCTTTCATTCACTTCAATGAAAATTTCTTATTGCAGTTGTTGAGGTTTTAAAAATTGGTTTTGGTAGAAGAAATTGCCAACTCACTGGAATTCTGCCGAGTGGTATAAGCTGAATTTGGTTCTCTTATCACGAGTGTTCTGCCTTTTCTATTTGTGGTTTCATTCTCTGGATAAAATTCTCCTTGTGGAATGCAAATAAAGCATTTTTCTTTAAATTAGACAATTGGAATATTTATTGACAGACTTTTATCCCATAAGTTAAAAAGGAACTTTGGGGTTTTCAGGTTAATATAATACTACAGACAAGGAAACGTGAAGGAACTAAAGTCTTATTGGATGTGTAATGTCTTCATGTTATCGTCTTTTCTTATAAGTTAACATAGTTGTTTTATGTTTTGTTTTTTTTTTTTAAAACAAGTCCCAAGGCTAGGAAGCTCTCTGGTCTAATGATAGATCTAATGTTCTGCCTAGTTTTTGCTCACAAATATGTGTTTAAAAACAAAAAGCAAAATGAAAGTGAGTTAAGATTAGGAGTCGCTAATTAATCTAAGTACTCTGTTATCTGAACTCTGCCTGCCCGTTGGAATTACCTTGGAGCTTTAACAAACAATCCTGAAGCCCTGGTCCCACCCCCAGAGAAGTCTGACCTAATTGGCCTGAAGTGCAGCCTGTGTTGCAGGAGTTCTAAAAGCTTCCCAGGTGATTCTCAGGTACAGCCAAGGTTGAGGACCATGACAGAGCTCCTTAAGGGAGCCCTGCTCTGCTGAAATCACTCTGACCTACTGGGTTTTCAGTGTTTTGGGAATTGGAGAATTGTGGTTCTACTTTTATCTCAGTTGGTTACAAAAGCAGTTAATGGAAGCCCATTTATATTAGGTTTGCAGACTTTTAATGATGATCACCATCAATATCATGGTAGATCCGTGGGAAAGGTAAAAAACAAAAAAATTTATTGAAAGTTTCCTAAACGCTTGAACCTAAATGAGATGATTAAACCTTTAAAGATTATTTTTAAACATTAAGAAGGAAGCAAGTGATTGTAGTTTGCTGTCACATTCATTTATTGGACTTAAGAGGTGCACAGTTTGGGATGAAGGGAGTGGATGGTTGTTTACACCAATGTCATAGGGCGTTACAAGGAGGCCTGATGTTTGACAGCAGTACCAACCTAGCTGTAGTGTATTCTAAATCACCTTTTTCTTTCATGTCACAAACCAACTTAATTTCTGAAATGTAATCTAGGAGGGGGGAAAAATGGCAGTTCTTTCTCTGAACTCTAAATTTTTCATTCTCCAAAATAGGATCCTCAACTCCAAATAAACCAGCTTAGTGAATAATTCCATAGCTTCTGTCCCTAAAGATTCTGTTTTGATTAAATCAAATAATTATAAATTTCAAACAAGTATAAAATCTTAAGGAAACTGCAACTACCTTATAAAACATGAAACAAATGAAAAATATGAAATATATCCTGGAAATAGAATTTGTAAATGCTTTTTGTGGAAAGTTAAATTTCCACTTAAGGATTTTGTCCCCTTTTCTTTTGTTGAAACACTTCAGAATACCTGTGTGTGCAGACAAGATAATGAAAGAATTGCCCGCACAGAGGAATCCTTAGGTTTCGTGCTTGATTGCAGTGTCAGTGTGTTTATGTGAGTTTAGGCTTGCTGAGTACCCAGTGGTTAATCCCTTGGAAGGGACTTCAGGGCAATTAAGATTCTGGTTAGCTTTCATTGCCAGGCAGTACGAGCTCTATCAATTTATTAGGACAATTGGCTGTGACTTTTAGAGTGCCTAATTTGGAAGACATTTTTATGAAACATGGCCTCTTACTTCAGTCATGGGCAAGAAATCCAACAGAACTTATTCTTCTTATTCAATATGAGATTCTTCTGAAGAATATGTGTAAAGCATAGGAAAGAAATATGCCGAATAGGAGAGCCAGGGGTAAATAGTCTTTTGTTTCTTCATAACATTTAAAATAACAAACAAAAAACAGAATAAAGAGTGAAGTTAAAGGTGTCTAGAATTTTGAAGCAAACTTTGAATAAGCGAGCTGGGCTTCATCCAGATTCTTGAGATTTATCTACCTTTAGGTTTCTGCTGATCTAACTGAAGTAGACTTACCTACCCCGCAAGTGCTCATTAAGTTATTAACTCTTAGGGACATATTAACCCCAAAGTGACACTATTTGTTTCTGAGAAATTACAATTATTTTTAGCACATAATCTTTTAATGTCTAATTAGTTTCCTCAGAGTTACATGGGAACTTCACTTCAGACCTTAAGCAAAGGGAAATGGAGTTTTATGCATGACTTGAATTCTATGTATCTGAATAAGGAATGCACACTTTCTTTCAGCATGAATTCCACAAATATTTAATGAACATAGAGTCTGTACATTTTGTCCCCATCCTTTAAAACATTTTTACACTTTATTTTGTAGAACAGTTTTAGATTTACAGAAAAGTTGCAAAGATGGTACAGAGAGTTCCCATACACCCAGCCCCCTAGACTCCCCTAGTTTCCCTTATTATTAACACCATCTATTATTATGGTATATTTGTTAAAATTAATGAACCAGTTTTGATACATTATTATTGACTGAAGTCCATCCTTTATTTAGATTTCCTTAGTTTTTACCTAGTTTCCTTCTTCTGTCCCAGGATACCATATTACATTCAGCTGTGTTTCCTTAGGCTCCCCTTGGCTGTGAGAGTTTCTCAGACTTATTTTTGATGATCTTGACAGTTTTGAGGAATACTGGTCATGTATTCCATAGAATGTCCCTTAATTGGTAATTTTGGGGTGTTTTCTCTATCATTAAACTGAGGTTATGGGTTTTGGGAGGAAGACCACAGAGGTTAAGTGCCATTTCCATCACATTATATCAACAGCATATAATATCAACGTGACTTGTCAGTGTTGATGATGACCCTGATTACCTGGTAGAGCTAGTGTTTGTCAGGTTTCTCCTCTGTAAAGTCACTCTTCCCCACTCCTCTTCCCATATTGTGTTCTTTGGAAGGAAGTCATGGTGTGCAGCCCGCACTTTAGGAATGAGGAGTTATCTGTATGCTTCCCTGTGGGCAAAGTATCTACATAAACTATTTGGAATTCTTCTCCATGGGAGATTTTTATCCCTCTCACTTATTTATTCAATCATTTATGTCAATATAAATTCATGGATATTTATTTTATACTTTGGGTAGTAATCTAGTACTACTTTATTCAGAGTGTTCTAGCTTTGGTGATGAGGGACTCTTTCAGTTGGCTTCTGTGTCCTTTCTACATATTCCTGTCATTGTGGGGTTTTATCTTAGGGTGGTGAATATATTCTTTATGATACTGTAATGGTAGATACATGACAGTGCATTTTTCAAAGCCCATAGAACTTTATGGCACACAGAGGAAACTTCAATGTGTGCAAATAAAAAATTAGGAGGTTGGAGGATCCTGTGATGGAATGCAAAATGTAGCAAAACAACCTAATTGTACTAAAAACTTTGGAAACAACCTCACTGTAGAGGATGGGAGCAGGGTGCAGACCTCAGTAACTTTGGAGATGAGTAGAGTCTGTAAGAATAAAAGCAAAAGAAACTGTACATAAGCATGTCTTCTAGGTGAGAAAGTTGTTTCCCATAGGGGTACAGGTTAACATTTCTGATACCACTATTAATATATACTGGAAATAAGTAAGTCAATGGATGATGGAGAGTAGGTGTCAGCTTTTTCACTATTGGGGTGGGAGTTTACAGAGAAGCAAGGGGAGGAGGCCAGAATGATCCATGTGCTAATGAATGAGAGATGTGGACATCACTATGTACTCATGATTAGTTAAAATAGATACACATGGTTGTGTATGGAAATATTTGTAGGTATGTGTATAGACCTAGGTTAGGACACACATATTTCATTGCTGTGTCAGTTGAGAGGGCCTAGAAGCAACAATACTCCAGTAGCATGTACAAGATGAGCCCACCCTTTAAAAAAAACCCAAACAAACAGGATTATCCATCACATTTTGTGTGAATTGCAGCTTCAGAACTGTAGGCTTGATAACACTTATATTAAAACGATTTAAATTCTTTGCTCTTTTAACTTATTTACATGTGAATGACTGTAAAAGTCTATAGAACAATAGGTTGAACTTTGATGTTAAAATTGATTTAAAAAAAAGTTTGTGAATAAGTCCATATCATGTAAGAAACGTTTTCCGAAGGTTTGGGAAAATTAAAATTGGAACATTATCAGAAAAAACTTCAAATGTAATCATAGATGTTGCTTCCCTAGGTACCTCAGCTCTTCCTACTATGAAGAATTTTTTTTCTCCTCAGGCTGTAACAAGATACTTTCCTCCCCCTCCATCCTTTCTCTGTCCAGACTTATGGCCCATAACCTTGCTTCTTCCACCTCCAGGGACCCTTACATTTACTATCCACAGCTGCCTCTTCAGGATAAATTCAAAATTCTTCATAATGTATCATTCAGAAAAACTTAGTGGATTTGTCCTAATTCTTTCCTTTCAGGTTATGCCCAGGAACTTCAGTGTTTAAGACAAAAAGAGGTCCACCAAGGGTCTTTATTTCCTTAAGAGAATCAGCTAAGTAGAACCTGTATCTGTAGCAATACCAAATGCTGGTGGAAGCTTTGACAACATAATTCTTTAATATGTTACTTTGGTCAGAAAATCTATTATTTTCCTATCCTGAAGTGTTTTTGAGATTTTTTTTCTCTTTTTGTATTACATGTGGGTATATCATAATACAGGTAATTTCATTTGTTGGACTTCTAGGTTGTGTCTGGGATTTTTTCCCCCTTAGATAGTAGGATGACATAAGGGGGCATATCAGAACTTTCGGAGGGGCATGCAGAGTTTTTGTTCAAATAAATCAAGGTAATTAAGGTAGATAAGAAGTAAAAAATATTTTTAAAGTAAGGTGGTATTCTGAATGGTGGCACCCTGGGTTTCTAATTTATGACCACCATTGTACCATGCTCCTACTTCATGTCTATTTTATGTGAATTCAACTTTATAGGCTCTATTAAAAAAATACAACAGGGAGGGGAGATAGGGAGAAAAATAATAATTTAACCTCAGGTGGTTCTACACTCAGTGAGTGTAATGGCCCTGAGTGAGCATGAGGCTGGACATGAATGTGCGCTTCCCTCCCTGGGGCTCACAGTGAGTGCATCTTACACGTGGATGTGAGCCGTGCTTTTAGGACCTTTGTTTTCTGTAAGACATGGCCTCTCAGTGAAAGCCAACCATTTCTTCTGGTGCCCGACCGAGGTAACGATGTTCTCCAGCAAAGAACTGTTTCTGTTGAACTTAGAGTGATGACATGGTGCCTTCTAAGAGGTTTTTGAGGAAGACTTTGATCATCTCTGACTTTCACCTAATGCTAGAACTTGAACTACATGAAATTGTCACTGTTTAGGCTGAAATTATCCAGGATAGGCTTGTCCTTGCATCATGGGTCCTGCTGCCTTTTGTCTGTATTTTTTTATTATTATTTTTTTTTTTCCCCAAGAATGATGTTTAACAGTGTTAAAAACTGTAGTCTCTGGTGGTCAAACAATGGAGCAGAAAAGCAAAGCAAATCCTCCTCTTTCTGTCTCAGTATGATTTCCTTGGAACTTCTTTTCATTTTGCCATGTCTCTGTTTTGAAAATCAAGCTATTACTCTTGAGATAAAGATAAGAATCTTTCAGTGCCTCTAATATAGGAGAGAAATATAATGAAAGGGAAACTTTATTTACAGTTAACATTTAAACTGAAACTTAGTGAAAACGTGTGTTCTTTACTGTTATAATCTCATTTGATCCTTACAACTCTTTGAAGTATAGATATCCCATTTTATAGGAAACAACTGAGGATCAGAAGGTATGAGTGACTTGGTTAGGACCACTAAGTAAATAAGTGACAGAGTCCAGATATATAGATCTTCCTTGACTTATGATGGGGTCATGCCCCAATAAAACCATCATAAGTTGAAAATATCATAAGTGAAAAATGCATTTAATAAATCTAACCTGCTGAGCGTCCTAGCTTAGCCTAGCGTATTTTAAATGCTCAGAACACATACATTAGCCTACAATTGGGCATCATCATCTAACACAAAGCATATTTTGTAATAAAGTGTTGAATATCTCATAATTTATTGAATATGGTAATGAAACTGAAAAATGGAATGATTGTATGGGTACAGGATGGCTGTAAGCATATAAGGTGTTTACCCTCATGATCCTGTGGCTGACTGGTATCTGTACTCTCTGCCACTGCTCAGCATCATGACAGAGTGTCATAGGGCATATCGCCAGTCTGGGAAAAGATCAAAATTCAGAATTCCAAGTCCAGTTTCTACTGAATGCGTGTTGCTTCTGCACCATCGGTAAAGTCGAAAAATCCTAAGTTGAACCATCATAAGCCGGCCACCATCTATATATGTCTCCAAAATCCCGTACTTTTTCTTTTCAGCTTGAGGCTCCTTAAAAATATGAATGTGAAACACAGTTTTTGTCCTCAAGGAATTTTGGATCCCATTGGAGGATAAGAAAACTGTACAAATACTGTAATTTAAATTGAAAAATAAATACTCTTCTAGGGAGGTTCAGTTTTATCATTGTTGAGAGGTAGGTGACAGCATGTGTCCTGGATAATTGTGACTTTATGGAGGTTATTTTCTAAGTAAAGGATTTTCTAATTAGAGCAGGCACAGTAAGGCTGATGAAATCATTTACATTCTTATGTTGTCATGGTTGTATGATATCTGGTGAGAAAGTGGCCTTGGGGATATATCATTGAATTCTGCCAACTGCAATTGCAATCAGCCAGTCAGAGAAAGCAAAGAAATTAAGCCGTTGAATATGAATGAGATGTAAATAACATCTTGAATTAATTTAAATGCAATCACATTGACCCAGTGCCGGGACAAACTCAGTTACTGTAGAAAACAAGGAGGATAAATGACCCATATTCAGGAGAAATTCTTTGGTAAGAAAACGAGTTGGCCTAAAAAAAGACTGTCAACACAATATTTGATACTCTACTTTTTATGTTAACTATGCACACTGCTGGTCAGTAAACTCAATTTATTCTTTAAACAATGTTGATAAATAAGCAAATGAGGAGATTGGAAAGTCTCTTGTTGGGTTTCTCATATGTACTGGTTGGGTAATTCTAGTAGTTTTATTGCCAGAATAATTTCTATATCAACAATCAGTTGATATGGAATTGGTCAACAAGGACTGTGCTTTGGGGATAATTCGATTGAGATGCACCTACCTGGCATCTGAACTCAAGAACTGCATTTTACAAAGTTCTTTCATATCTCTGCATTGTCCTGAAGGTCTTCTGACCTGTCTCTGATGCTTAAGAGAGGAGCAGCCTACTCCAGTAGTTTGTTGACCTGGGATTTATCCCAGGTTTAGTGGCTCTAAAACTTTAGTGGCTCTAAAACTTTACTTTGCATGATAATGAGAAAGATAACAGTATTTCCTGACCCAGTACCTTCATTTCCAAATGGTGCTTGTCTACACTTGTGGAGGTTCCCTTTCTAGGGTCTCTGGACATCTCTCAGGCAGCCAATAGTTCCGTGCACACCCCAAGTATTGTATGGAGCCTTAGAGAACAAAGGGTTTTCTCCACCCAACAGTATTGCTCTTTGCAAATGTAGATACTGTTATGATGAATAAAATGCAAATATATATTTAAACACTTTACCAGAGTTCGCATAGCATTTTTTTTTGGTGAAGATACACGCTTCAATTAGCAGATATTTACTAAAAATATCACAGCTGTCATATAAAGATTCCTCGTCTATGGGTTGGGACTTAACTGTGTAAATCATTCATTCATTTAGCAGCTGCCTACAGTGTTCTAAGTCCTATAACTGAGAATGAATGGAAACCCATTCACAAGATTTTATCTATTTTCTTATAGAAAGTTGTGTATGGACTAAAACTCTCTTATCTGATAGTAGAGTTGAGAGTAATTTTTCCTTACAATTGCTCCAGCTGAGTAAGAAAAATATGTACTTATTCTTCAAATAAAAGGTCACAAAGTAGAGAATATATTTTTTGTTTTAATTTAGTTGTGATGCTTGTCATTACATAGCTTATAGCTGATCTACTTGTATGCTATATTTACATAGCAACCCATATGAAAACAGAGGTGACGTAGGTAATTCTGATTTCCTTCGCATCTATCTGTACCCCTCACCCAACCCCAGCCCAATCAGACAGGATTAGCTATCAGGGAGCAGGCTATGCATCTGTTTTCTCACATAGCGTGGCACGAGAGTGCCAACAGTTTTTGAAATAATTGAAGTAAAGAGATGAATGTTAATTAAGACACATATTGTCATATTCCAGATCTGCAGAGTTGAAAGGATCCTCATATCGTTTCCACTCTCCTTTAGTTTATTTGGCCGTCAGATGCTGTCAAAACAAAATACAATACTTCTGTGAAAAAGAAATGCTTAAAAGAGACTGCCGTGTGAGACTTGGGATATACTTTTTTTCTGCTGAAGACCTCGGCTGCTGTGCTTGAGCTTATTTGGGGCCCATGTATCTGTGCGCCTGCCGGTGGGGGTTTAAAGTAAGTTTGCGCAGTGGCAACGATTTATGGGGAGGCAGTAATGGGCTTCTACTGAATGCTAATTACCGACGAGTCATTCAGGGAGACCGTGTAAGAACTGTTGGTTTGTGGTAAATGAGTCGCTAGCTCCATTGAGATGGACTGCAGGTTTAGATCAGAGCCCCAAAGCCGCCCAGCTCCTCGTGACTGATAGCCAAACTTGGTGACAATTTGAGAAAAAACGCCCCAATTGTGCTAAACAGTAAAGTAGATGACTTTACATGAATTTAATAAGTACAATTCTGGATAAAAGTTAAAGCTTCCAACCCCTTTTGGATTAAAAAGGATGGGGAGACTGGATTGTTAACTGAATTATCAGAGTTGTTTTGGCTCTCAGATCTGAAAAGCTGCCAAACCTGCCAACGGTATGAAAGAATAGATTGCTCTGGAAAAATCCCTGCCCTGAGTATGACGGCCTTTATTTGTCTGTGTACTGGAGCTTTCTGGCTGTCCACACACATAAACCTCAACCTTTATCTCACGCTGCACAGGGTGGCTTTTCTGAGAAATGATCCTCTAGCTCCCGACCAAAACAGGCGTCTGCATTGGGAGGGTTTCCTTGAGTCTCAGGCAACATTTCCAGCAACAGAGAAGAGAGTTAATGATTCATTTGCTCCCGGTGACCTTTTGAATAACTGGACTGCGGTGTACCAGTACCACTCTGAGCTGCTGTGCGCGCCTCCTTTTACTTTCCCAGTTTGGCTTGCATATTTATAGCCTCCTTCTTGGTCTACATGCCTGAACGCCTGAAGGAAGCAAAACATTTATTGCCTCTCCCTCCCGGTGTTCGCAGCTTTCACCCAGCCCCATTCCTTCCTTTTACATCACACGGGAGACTCGCCTCCTGGCCGGGGATGTCCGAGTTCTTCCTGAGTCTCTGCTGTTGAATCTGTTGATTTCATCAAGACAAAAAGATGGATTCTGACTCAGACTCACCTTTTAACTACTCGTGGCCTTCCTTTCCCAAAATGAAGATTCGACGGAGGGCGTCCAAACAAGGTAGATCACGCGATCTTTTACCCCCAGAGCCAAGCCGGGCATCTTCCTATTCTTACCTTTCTTTTCCTCGTTGCTTTGCGAGACTCTTTCTGATAAGTGCGTGTTTATACATGTCTTTATAAAACTCTTATAAATATTTTATAGATAGACTTCTGAGGTAAAGCTACTCATCCTTCTTGTGTTCCTTTCACTTTAAATCTTCCTTTGTGCTGTATTGTGCATGCGCTATTCCTTTAAAAAAAAGGGGAGAGTTTAGTACAAGGTAAATGTTTTGGATTCATTTGCTCAGTTACCTTGGTGTTACCTTGACAATAAAGTGTCTTGTTGATTTAAATGTGTCTGGTCTTTGTGGGATGTGCAGAGAACTATGCCTACGCTTAGTACCCGGTGTCCGCTGCATTTGTGTTTTAGTTTTCAAGTGTGTGCTAATTAAAAAAATTTTTTTATACCTAACAAAATTCTTTCTTTTCTACTCTACTTTCTTGATTTTGTAGATGCTCTAAGGAAGGGATTTTAAGAAAGTAATTTCAATAAGAAAGCCTCTATTTCTCCAGGGGATGCAATCACATATTAAAAAGTTTATTAACGGTAATTACCAAGTATGCAAAATGCTTTACTGCCAAAGGCAGAAGAGCTATTTGCAGCGCAATAATAATGGAGTGGCTTCACGCTGCTTATTCCCCCTCACCTGCAACCCACTCTCGTGGTGCAGGTCTTGGAAACCAAGGGACACGTTGGTGTTAGGGAACAGTGGAAGTGGCCTGAGTATCCGGTGCACCATCCCCAGCAGAGGGTGATTGTTGCCTTCTGAGGTTTATCAAAACTAGAAAGGTAGTGAGTAGCCCTTTCTTGTGTTGTAGAGGGACTTTATGTGGTTATGTTTTTAGTTCAAACAGAAACATTTTTGTGAGCTTATAAGCAGAAGAGGTGTTTCTGAAAGTGGGCCGCCTCTGTAGCTTTGTCCTGGGGGAGCAGAATTCTCTCTTGAGAACAGAATGACCAACCGTATCACCCTGTGCTTTACCTGGAGAAAAATGGAGGCTGGCAGTTGTCACCGTAACTGTTTCATTTCAAGGCTTTTTTTTTTCCTTCTAAAATAAAATGGAGGTGTGTGTATGTGTGTGTGCGCGCACACGTGCGTGTGTGTTTGCTCTTGGCCTGGGATCAAGGCTGATCCCAGGAATACAGTGGGTTGACTCTCTAGGAATAGTAGAAAGCCTCAACCTGAACAAATCTCCCACGCTGTTCATTGCCATTCTTGAAATTCTATCACTGGGGACTTAAAACATTTGTACAACATTCTATTTTCCTGATATTCTATTTTAAAATGTAATTGCTTCTTCTTTGGGGTTAAAGGGCCATGATATAAATGCAGCTTACCATTCATTGTTTTGGGGGCAGGGGAGTATCTATAGGGCACACAAATGTGTGCATGTGAAAGCAAGCTCAGACTCAAATGGGAAATGGAGTAAAATGTTAACAATAGGTAAATCTGGGTAAAGAGAATGTATTGGGTTCGTTGTGCTATTCTTATTCTTTCAACTTTTCTGGAAGTTTGAAATTGTTTCCAAATAATTTCTTTAAAACTTTTAAATGACTTCTGAGAGGGGAGATACACGAAGTACTTAATTCCTTAGAGTGAATGTTATTAGTTCTCGTACATGGAGAAATTCTTGAGGGCACGTAGCAGTTCTGTAAGACCACTAAATCTTTGTGCTAATTCTCATCCAGTTAAATTTGGGGGATAATCTGCTTTATATAGTTTTGTGTTTATATTGCCTGGCTAGCGGACTGGATGCCTTTGTTGTAGGGAGGCCTCGTTAGGTAGCCTAACAGCCTGGAGAGATGTGGGATTAATGATTAGGAGGCCAGTGGAGAACCTTGAGAGTCTAGTGGCATTGTAGGGAATGCGTTAATCACATTCTCCTTTGAAATCCAAAGCTGGAGCACAGCCAGTTTGAACTACAGCAGAAAGTCATAACATAGCCATGTATAAATTAAACTCAATTCAAGTGAAAGCAGGTACCTGGGATTTGAAAATGATTAACTATTTGCCCCTAATAAACAAAGGGCAAGTGAAACTAAGATTGGTAGCAGAGAGCTGGGGATGGTCAGACTGTGTCCCATGCTTTCTTTGTCTGTTAAATGATGACGACCTAAGTGTGAAGGGTGGGTTTGGTCACACTGTAATGTCAGCTGGACGGAATCCCAGAACCATAGACATTACAGCCAAAAGGGCCTTAGAAATGACCGGGCCCAACCACCTCGTTTTATAGGTGAGTATGATGGGGCCCAAAGGAGTGAAGTGATGGGGAATCATTTGAGTGTTCAGCAAGCACGTCCAGAGTGCCAGGTGCTTCCTAGAGGTTGGGACGAAATAATGAACCAGACGGATACTGTCCCTGCTTACAGGGATCTTAAGCATTTGGAACGGATCGTACCTCTCCCAGGATACAGACGTTCCACCTTCATAGAGTAGAAGAAACACCAAGGGACCTGATTTTTTTCAATTCTGTGGTTAAGTTGTGAAAAACTGTGGTCTCTTGTCCCTTATTCTGTCAGTCTTTAAAACTAAGGTGGCTTGAGTTTCTTCCTTAGTCTTTCCTTCCTTCTAATCATCACCGACATCATTCTCAGGATGTGGGTTCTGGTCTCCTGGGAAATCATGAAGGGGTGTTGAGGGCTTGGGATTTCTGGCTTATTAGCAAACCTTTCATATTTGGTCAGAAATATTTTTTATTCTCTCTTCTTTTTTGTGTCCTGATCCTCCTTGTTAGTATTCTCTTTCTTTTAATATCCCCTCCTGCCTTATTATCACTGTTCTTTGATAGACACACGTACACATTACTGGTTTGTTTCGAGAGGTGAAAATTTAGAGGGTTTGGTAATAAGAGGAAAATTGGATTAGCAGAAACCCATCAATACTTATATATTAACTAAAAACCACATCTACTACTTTCTTGAAACCCATCAATACTTGTATATTAACTAAAAACCACATCTACTACTTTCTTATCCTCATGCCCTCAGAAGGAAAGAGAAAAGGATCTAAGTTAGAAGCAACGCCTTTGGAAATGACTGGTGTCTAGAGGGGAATGTGATGTAAGCAGAGGGTGAAAGCAGTTAAAACCAAACTGCCCAAAATGTATTCCTGGGATCTCAGAGTTGCCCTCTGTCATATTGTGGGCAGCCCAGGACAGGCTGTACTGGAAACTGAGTGGTTAATGATTGGCGTGGGCCAGAATCCACGACTGTCCACTTCAAGGACTCCAGGAATGCCTGGATTTTTGTTTTGTTGATTTCAGTTAGAGAGTCAATGAAGAAATTTAATATTTACTAATGAAAATTTTTAAAATATAGGGATTGGACTTCACCTAAGTTCCCCATAATTGTCTTTAAAGTGAATTTTTAGTATGAACCATCAGGTCCCAGAAAGTGTTGAGCTGTTCTTCTCTTTGTGCCTTTCATCCACTTCTGCTGTGTGTCTCATTCTCTCCTACTTCAGCTCATATCCATCATATGCCTCTGTAATGACACAAATGTGAAAGACTGCTTTTTTTTTTTTTTTTTTTTTTTTTGCTGGTGCAAGAGGCGATGCCTATTTGAAAACTTAACAACCTTGAAGAGCTTAGATAGGACCAAACTTGCTGTAGTCATAGTCAAAATAACTAGTTATGTATGTACTACTTTCTTAATCATAATAACCATTGTTTACTAAGCTGTGGTAGGTACTTTACACTATAACATTTGATTCTCAAAATAACTCAAGATACTATCCCTGTTTTACAGTTGAGGAAACTGAGGCTTAAAGAGTTTTAAAGTTATGTCCAAGTCCATACCAAGAAATACAGGGAACAGTAAGCATGGTAAAATAAGGTGAATGGCATTCATTCATTCATTGTACACAAGGTGGTTTTCACATGTGTTATCTTATAAAAGACCTGTATGTCAGGTGTCATCTTCACTTGTTAGTTTGGGGCTCTGAGGCTCAGAGAAATGAGTTGGCCAAGATCAGGGCCAATAAATGCAGAGCCAGACCTGCAACAGGACCTAGTCCTTGACTTTAAAGGTTTTGTTCTTCCCAGTGTGTTTCACCACCTCTTAGTAGAGGTAAGGGATGGTGAATTCAATGGGTAGCTGTCTTATATTCAAAAGGTGCCACTGTATCTCACCATCGTAGCTTCTCCCTGTCCTGTGCATCTTGGACTAGGAATAGAGGTGGCATTGGAAACTGGGGAAGTAAACTGTTAGTGCTGTTCCTATGTCTTGTTACATCCACACACATATGTATCTAGTACTGACACACATCGTTGGCTCGTGAGGGAAGAGATGAATGGATGACTGGAGCATTGGATAGTCGGGTGAGGAACAGAAGAGGCAGGATGAACTGAGAAAAGGATGGTATGGGAGAGCCTCCAGTGTATCCTGGAAGATAAAGTCAGAGAGAGTGAGTGTGCTGGGAATGGAGATAAGAATCATGAGACCACTGTCTTGGTCTATGTCATGAGCTCATCGAGTGTTTGGAGAGCAGGTACCAAATCTGAAAAATAATCCCTGACCTGGTACGTATTAAAGGTATGATGACATTTCAGAAGGTTTAATGATAATTTTTAGAAGTGAGTTACTTTGGTCTCATGGACTTACTTGTTTTCTTCCTGTTTCCTGCCCTCCCTCCCTCCCTTCCTTTCTTTCAAGAAGTTTTGTTAAATACATACACAGTTTCATGTGCGTGTATGTGTTCCATCTAGAAATTCCCCAAAGGATGCCTGAATACCATAGGAGGAATAAGTCACTACAGAAATCCTTCTTTTTTTTTTTTTTTTTTTTTTTTGTGGTACGCGGGCCTCTCACTGTTGTGGCCTCTCCCGTTGCGGCGCACAGGCTCCGGACGCACAGGCTCAGCGGCCGTGGCTCACGGGCCCAGCCGCTCCGCGGCATGTGGGATCTTCCCGGACCGGGGCACGAACCCATGTCCCCTGCATCGGCAGGCAGACTCTCAACAACTGCGTCACCAGGGAAGCCCCAGAAATCCTTCTTAAGGAAGAGAAACATTTTCCTAAAGGTGACATAACCTACTAGGATTTCGTTGGCTCACAATGAAGAAAGTGTTTAACCTCACGTGGAGCAGTTTCAATTTCAGACTCTTCCAGGAGGCCTACCTTTGTCAGCCTGGGAGAGGAGGGCCATTACAAGCCTGTTGCCAAACCACATAGCTACATATTTGAAACTGATTTTTTCCCTTTATTTTGAGTTAGTTCGAATTCTTAGGCAAGATGCATTTCTGCATTAATTCCTGTCAGTGGAAAGGAGGCACTATTCTAATTTATCACCCCATGTTCAAGGGATTCCTGCCTACCACTCCAGTTTTGGGGAAGGACCAATGGTTGTTTATTCAGATATATTAATTAAGGCAGAATGTGATAAGTCCAATAGGGGAGCTCAGGACAAATTACTGTCAAAGTTCAAGGTGAAGAGGCCTGTTCATGTTGAGGGCATCATGAAAGGGATGTCATTTCAATAGCCTGAGGTGAACTGGTGGGGTTTTAATAGACTGTCCTTCCAAGCAAATGGGCAGAGTCAGGCATACATAGAGTGTATCAAGGTGATGGACGATAGCCCGGGCTTGTGCGCTGTTGATTCATGGGGCATGGAAATGTAGAGAGGGGCCAAATGTTAACTGGGCCTGGAGAGTTGGTTCTGTCTGCATCATATTCTCTTGCCCTTCACTGAACAGCACACACATTCTTTAGTGGGCGGCCCCTCCACTGCTCTGGCCATGGGTCCAAATGAGGCTGCCACCTTCTCATATGACCTTGCCTTCCTGGATGCAGTGGGGTGGGCATCCCACCCAGGTGGCCCGATCACAACACTCCTCCTGCCTGGCCACAGCTGTTGTCCCAGGGTGGGCACATGATCTCAACTTGGTAAATCAGTGTGTTTCCTTGGTATTCTTCAAACTGGAATTTGGAGGGAGATGTCTTCCTTCTTGGGTAGCAGTGCTGGAAGGGTGGGAATGGAAGCCGTTAGCTGGGAGAAAGCAGTCTGTAGTAGGAGGAAATACTGCGCACATATAAAGAGAAGCAGTCTTGTGGTAGGGTCCTGCTGGATTCCAGGCCCTCGTTCTAGTCCTTGGGGGCCTGTTGCTGCCAAGATGCCCCCCTCTCAAGGCTTGGATATCAAATTCCTTCAGTTTTGGAGTTGCCCTCACATGGCTTCAGTAAATCTTTCCCCTCCCCCTTTTACTTTTTGTTTAGCAAATTCAGGTGACTATTTCTCCCACTTCCAACTAGAAATCTCTAACTTGCCCTTTAAGATGCAGCTTGAGGATCCTTTTTCTGGAAGCCTCCCCTGAATTCCCTTGAGTTCATCATTCTCTCCTTTGTGCCAGTCTGGCTCATGTATATTTGTATAACAGCCCTCACATTTCTGTATCACAACTATTATTTAGTGTCCCTCACCCCTAAGACACTGAATTCCTTGAAGGTGGAGCCTAGCTGACCTGTTTTCACATCTCCAATAGCTGGATCACAGAAAGCAGGCAGTAAATAGTGAAAGTGTATTATGCACAGTTTTACTACACTACACTCAGATGCTTTTTATTTTGCCTTTATTTCTCTATTTTATCTATAATAGATCTGATCTTTCTTATGAAGTCCTACCGTCTAGACAGTGGGGACAAGAAAGGGTATATTTTGGTCTAACATAGAAAACTTGGTCCGATGCAATAATGAAAATAGTCAGTTTGGGTAACTGCTCGGTCTCTTTAAGTAAAATATCTACTCTCTCAGATTTCTTCCTCCTCCTCTTCCTCCTTTCTTGCCAGGCTGGTATTGAATGTGATTTCCTGGTGAGGGTGGGGGGTAAGTTGGTGGGGGTGGGGAGGAGGCCCCAGGGTCCTCCTGGTCTCTGCTGCAGATCTGCTGACCTGAGCTCTTCCCTGAGGCACCATTGTTTTATTGAGTGTTCTGGCATCTGTGACCACAGTCCTGCAGCTGGATCCTCTCCCTGGCGTTGGTCAGGTCCCAGGACGCTCCTTCACTGAGTTGGCCTCACCTTGGCTCTTACACTACAGAGACCTTGGAATCTCTGCCTCTGGCTGACAGGCTTCCCTAAAAACATCTGGTATGGGGCCCTTTCCTCTGCACCATGGTGGGCCCGTGGTTGGCCACAAGTACTCATCTCAGTCACTTCCTGATCTTCTCAGAGGCCTGTGGGATCTTGAGGATCCATTCTCACCTCTCAGGCAACTGGGAGCAGCCCAGGAAGGCTGGCCCTGGCCCTGCTGCTTGCCCTTGCTCTCTCACCGAGGGTGCTTGGTGGTGGTTGTCCTCGTGATGGGGTGGGGCAGCCTGCAAGGTGACCTCCTTCAGAGCCCCGAATGGAAGGGAGAAAAGCCAGGCCACCCCCAGAGTAGCCCCCGACCTATCTCACACTGTTCCCTGCGGGCAGAGAAACCACGGGTCTTGTGCCTTTGGTCTCTGTTGCCCCTGCCAATGGAAAGCCCTAGTTATGAATTGTAACAAATCTCCTATGCAGCTGTCATTCATGCTAACCTGCCCAAAGTTGCTCAGGCTAATGAAACAGTATTCAGGAACCAACCAGCATTTCCCGACGAGGAGAAAGCCAGAACAATTTGCATGTGTGCTAGGCAGTGCTTAGCTTCCACTATTTATGTGTTCACTAATTCAAAATGTTCTTTCACCCAAAATAAGTGAAAGGTATTTGAAAGCTGCTAAGAGTAGATTTTAAAAGTTCTCATCACAAGAAAAAAAAAATTGTAACTATATGTGGTGATGCGTGTTAACCAGACTTACTGTGATCACTTTGCAGCATATACAAATATTGAATCATTATGTCATACATCTGAAGCTAATGTTATGTGTCAATTATACCTCAAAAAAAAAAGAAAAAGAAAGAATTTACATTTCAGTGGAGAAGTCTATTTTGCTAGTGGAGTTCCTTGTCTGAAGTAGAACTCAGTTACTTTGGGGGATATTAAGGGGAGCAAAACACATGGCTCTAGGGCTAGGTGCAGGAGAATTGGAGCTCCTGGTGACTTTTGAAGTGGGCACAATCATATTTATGTGCCTGTGTCTTTCCGTAAGGTTATGCAGGATTCGAATTACTCATAGGGTTTCTTGTGATGATAGCATACAGGAACATCTGCCTCATCAGTTTGCCCATGTTTTTTTGTCTACAGTCACCTGAAGTGGTCTTGTGCACGTTCTGACACTTTCTTTGAACTCTTTCACTTCTGTCCTGGTGTTTGTATAACGTGTTAGCTTCTTTCCCCTCAGCTTGCCCGTTTTTCCTTTCTGTAGACGAATTGGCTGCAGGCTTTGGAGAACTGCATCAAGAAGGAAAGGAATTGCTGATTAAATCGAATCACACCAAAGTCTACATACACACCGCACATGACTGAGCATCTCCTTGATAGCTTGGGGGAAGCAAGGGCAGAAGAAAGTTTACATATTTGAGTCCTCCTTTTTCAAACATAAACATATGTCCTCTTGAAGGCTACTTTGTGCTACTGTAATTAGGAATGAGGACCTGGAAAGGGCTGGGAGAAAATTGTAGCTGTTCTCTGAGCCTGTATTTGCTTTCCCTCTCTTCCTTCTCTTTGCCCACCTCCCTCGGTGCCTCCAGTGTATTATGAGGGAAAAGGCTTGTTTTCTTCTTCAATATTTTTGATAATTAGGTCTCTCAAAACAGCAGAAAGGACTTCTTTTAGGATCTGATTTTAGAGTGCCAAGTTGTAACTTCTTGTTTCGAAGGAGTTTTAAACTGCGGATCTGAGGAAGAGAACTGGAGAAACTGCTCACACCCAGCACTTCTGGAGTCCGTTCAGTTGGTCCTCAGCTGTTACTGTTGTGAACAGGACTGGTTGAGAGGCCTGATCTCATCCCAGGGCTTACTTTCCTTTTTTTTACAGGATCCTAGGAGGATGAGTTGAGTTCTGAGGGTGAATTGGACATTTGGATCCATGTTCGAGCCACTGTAGTTTGGTAGACAAAGGTTCCCTGGGTTCTCCCAGACACATCTTGGTGTGAACTAAAGTCTTCTGAGTAACGTTAGCTTACACAGGACCTGCAGGAAATTCCTGAGCTAAGGCTAATCTTGGAATTTGGATGGATCCCCTTTGTAACTTAAAGTCCACCTTAGAAGAGTAAGGCCAAGAGATGTTCCAGGCCAAGACTAATATCAGGAAAATCCTAAGAGAATCGTACAGGAAGAATAGGCAGGAAGATACACCAGAAATACAGCTACACGTGGAACAACTCCTACAGAACACCTACTGAACGCTGGCAGAAGACCCCAGACCTCCCAAAAGGCAAGAAACTCCCCACATACCTGGATAGGGCAAAGCGGAGAGATCCCCACACAGAGGATCGGTGCCGAGCGGCACTCACCAGCCCGAGAGGCTTGTCTGCTCGCCCGCCGGGGCAGTCAGCACTGGGAGCTGAGGCGCGGGCTTCGGTCAGAGCGCAGGGAGAGGACTGGGGCTGGCGGCGAGAACTCAGCCTGAAGGGGGCTAATGTGCCACAGCTAGCCGGGAGGGAGTCCGGGAAAACTCTGGAGCTGCCGAAGAGGCAAGAGACTTTTTCTTCCCTCTTGGTTTCCTGGTGCGCGAGGAGAGGGGATTAAGAGTGCTGCTTAAAGGGGCTCCACAGACGGGCACGAGTCGCGACTGAAAGCGCGGAGCCCAGTGACAGGCGTGGGACGCTGGGGCTGCTGCTGCCACCGCCAAGAAGCCTGTGTGCGAGCGCAGGTCACTGTCCACACCGCCCTTCCGGGAGCCTGTGCAGCCCGCCACTGCCGGGGTCCCGGGATCCAGGGGCGGCATCCCTGGGAGAACGCACGGTGCGCCTCGGACTGGTGCAACGTCACGCCGACCTCTGCCGCTGCAGGCTCGCCCCGCACTCCGTGCCCCTCCCTCCCGCCCGGCCTGAGTGAGCCAGAGTCCCCGAAGAGGCTGCTCCTTTAACCCTGTCCTGTCTGAGCGAAGAACAGACGCCCTCCGGCGACCTACACGCAGAGGCGGGGCCAAATCCAAAGCTGAGACCCAGGAGCTGTGAGAACAAAGAAGAGAAAGGGAAACCTCTCCCAGCAGCCTCAGAAGCAGCGGATTAAAGCTCCACAATCAACTTGATGTACCCTGCATCTGTGGAATACATGAATAGACAACACATCATCCCAAATTGAGGAGCCCGGAGTCAGTGCTGTGCCTCTGAGGTGGGAGAGCCAACTTCAGGACACTGGTCCACAAGAGACCTCCCAGCTCCACATAATATCAAAAGGCGAAAATCTTCCAGAGATCTCCATCTCAACACCAGCACCCAGCTTCACTCAACGACCAGCAAGCTACAGTGCTGGACACCCTAAGCCAAACAACTAGCAAGACAGGAACACAACGCCACCCATTAGCAGAGAGGTGGCCTAAAATCATAAAAAGTCCACAGACACCCCAAAACACACCACCAGACGTGGACCTGCCCACCAGAAAGACAAGATCCAGCCTCATCCACCAGAACACAGGCACTAGTCCCCTCCACCAGGAAGCCTACACAACCCACTAAACCAACCTTAGCCACTGGGGACAGACACCAAAAACAACAGGAACTACGAACCTGCAGCCTGCAAAAAGGAGACCCCAAACACAGTAACATAAGCAAAATGAGAAGACAGAAAAACACACAGCAGGAGAAGGAGCAAGATAAAAACCCACCAGATCTAACAAATGAAGAGGTAATAGGCAGTCTACCTGAAAAAGAATTCAGAATAATGATGGTAAAGATGATCCAAGATTCTATTTCCCAGATCCAAAATCTTGGAAATAGAATAGACAAAATGCAAGAAACAGTTAACAAGGACCTAGAAGAACTAAAGATGAATCAAGCATCGATTAAAAACACAATACATGAAATAAAAAATACTCTAGACGGGATCAATAGCAGAATAACTGAGGCAGAAGAACGGATAAGTGAGGTGGAAGATAAAATAGTGGAAATAACTACTGCAGAGCAAAATAAAGAAAAAAGAATGAAAAGAACAGAGGACAGTCTCAGAGACCTCTGGGACAACATTAAACGCATCAACATTCGAATTATAGGGGTTCCAGAAGAAGAAGAGAAAAAGAAAGGGACTGAGAAAATATTTGAAGAGATTATAGTTGAAAACTTCCCTAATATGGGAAAGGAAATAGTTAATCAAGTCCAGGAGGCACAGAGAGTCCCATACAGAATAAATCCAAGGAGAAATACGCCAAGACACATATTAATCAAACTGTCAAAAATTAAACACAAAGAAATCATATTAAAAGCAGCAAGGCAAAAACAACAAATAACACACAAGGGAATCCCCATCAGGATAACAGCTGATCTCTCAGCAGAAACTCTACAAGCCAGAAGGGAGTGGCAGGACATAATTAAAGTGATGAAGGAGAAAAACCTGCAACCAAGATTACTCTACCCAGCAAGGATCTCATTCAGATTTGATGGAGAAATTAAAACGTTTACAGACAAGCAAAAGCTGAGAGAGTTCAGCACCACCAAACCAGCTTTACAACAAATGCTAAAGGAACTTCTCTAGGCAAGAAACACAACAGAAGTAAAAGACCTACAATAACGAACCCAAAACAATTAAGAAAACGGGAATAGGAACATACATATCGATAATTACCTTAAATGTAAATGGACTAAATGCTCCCACCAAAAGACACAGAGTGGCTGAATGGATACAAAAACAAGACCCATATATATGCTGTCTACAAGAGACCCACTTCAGACCTAGAGACACATACAGATTGAAAGTAAGGGGATGGAAAAAGATATTCCATGCAAATGGAAACCAAAAGAAAGCTGGAGTAGCAATTCTCATATCAGACAAAATAGACTTTAAAACAAAGACTACTAGAAGAGACAAAGAAGGACACTACATAATGATCAAGGGATCGATCCAAGAAGAAGATATAACAATTGTAAATATTTATGCACCCAACATAGGAGCACCTCAATACATAAGGCAAATACTAACAGCCATAAAAGGAGAAATCGACAGTAACACAATCATAGTAGGGGACTTTAACACCCCACTTTCACCAATGGACAGATCATCCAAAATGAAAATAAATAAGGAAACACAAGCTTTAAATGATACATTAAACAAGATGGACTTAATTGATATTTATAGGACATTCCATCCAAAAACAACAGAATACACATTTTTCTCAAGTGCTCATGGAACATTCTCCAGGATAGATCATATCTTGGGTCACAAATCAAGCCTTGGTAAATTTAAGAAAATTGAAATTGTATCAAGTATCTTTTCTGACCACAATGCTATGAGACTAGATATCAATTACAGGAAAAGAGCTGTAAAAAATACAAACACATGGAGGCTAAACAATACACTACTCAATAACGAAGTGATCACTGAAGAAATCAAAGAGGAAATTAAAAAATACCTAGAAACAAATGACAATGGAGACACGACGACCCAAAACCTATGGGATGCAGCAAAAGCAGTTCTAAGAGGGAAGTTTATAGCAATACAATCCCACCTTAAGAAACAGGAAACATCTCGAATAAACAACCTAACCTTGCACCTAAAGCAATTAGAGAAAGAAGAACAAAAACATCCCAAAGTTAGCAGAAGGAAAGAAATCATAAAAATCAGATCAGAAATAAATGAAAAAGAAATGAAGGAAACGATAGCAAAGATCAATAAAACTAAAAGCTGGTTCTTTGAGAAGATAAACAAAATTGATAAACCATTAGCCAGACTCATCAAGAAAAAAAGGGAGAAGACTCAAATCAATAGAATTAGAAATGAAAAAGGAGAAGTAACAACTGACACTGCAGAAATACAAAAGATCATAAGAGATTACTACAAGCAACTCTATGCCAATAAAATGGACAACCTGGAAGAAATGGACAAATTCTTAGAAATGCACAACCTGCCAAGACTGAATCAGGAAGAAATAGAAAATATGAACAGACCAATCACAAGCACTGAAATTGAAACTGTGATAAAAAATCTTCCAACAAACAAAAGCCCAGGACCAGATGGCTTCACAGGCGAATTCTATCAAGCATTTAGAGAAGAGCTAACACCCATCCTTCTGAAACTCTTCCAAAATATAGCAGAGGGAGGAACACTCCCAAATTCATTCTACGAGGCCACCATCACCTTGATACCAAAACCAGACAAGGATGTCTCAAAGAAAGAAAACTACAGGCCAATATCACTGATGAACATAGATGCAAAAATCCTCAACAAAATACTAGCAAACAGAATCCAACAGCACATTAAAAGGATCATACACCATGATCAAGTGGGGTTTATTCCAGGAATATAAGGATTCTTCAATATACGCAAATCAATCAACGTGATACACCATATTAACAAATTGAAGGAGAAAAACCATATGATCATCTCAATCGATGCAGAGAAAGCTTTCGACAAACTTCAACACCCATTTATGATAAAAACCCTGCAGAAAGTAGGCATAGAGGGAACTTTCCTCAACATAATAAAGGCCATATATGACAAACCCACAGCCAGCATCGTCCTCAATGGTGAAAAACTGAAACCATTTCCACTAAGATCAGGAACAAGACAAGGTTGCCCACTTTCACCACTCTTATTCAACCTAGTTTTGGAAGTTTTAGCCACAGCAATCAGAGAAGAAAAGGAAATAAAAGGAATCCAAATTGGAAAAGAAGAAGTAAAGCTGTCACTGTCTGCAGATGACATGATACTATACATAGAGAATCCTAAAGATGCTACCAGAAAACTACTAGAGTTAATCAATGAATTTGGTAAAGTTGCAGGATACAAAATTAATGCACAGAAATCTCTGGCATTCCTATATACTGATGATGAAAAATCTGAAAGTGAAATCAAGGAAACACTCCCATTTACCATTGCAACAAAAAGAATAAAATATCTAGGAATAAACCTACCTAAGGAGACAAAAGACCTGTATGCAGAAAATTATAAGACACTGATGAAAGAAATTAAAGATGATACAAATAGATGGAGAGATGTACCATGTTCTTGGATTGGAAGAATCAACATTGTGAAAATGACTCTACTACCCAAAGCAATCTACAGGTTCAATGCAATCCCTATCAAACTACCACTGGCATTTTTCACAGAACTAGAACAAAAACTTTCACAATTTGTATGGAAACACAAAAGACCCCGAATAGCCAAAGCAATCTTGAGAACGAAAAATGGAGCTGGAGGAATCAGGCTCCCTGACTTCAGACTATACTACAGAGCTACAGTAATCAAGACAGTATGGTACTGGCACAAAAACAGAAAGATAGATCAATGGAACAGGATAGAAAGCCCAGAGTTAAACCCACGGACATATGGTCAACTTATCTTTGATAAAGGAGGCAGGAATGTACAGTGGAGAAAGGACAGTCTCTTCAATAAGTGGTGCTGGGAAAACTGGATAGGGACATGTAAAAGTATGAGATTAGATCACTCCCTAACACCATACACAAAAATAAGCTCAAAATGGATTAAAGACCTAAATGTAAGGCCAGACACTATCAAACTCTTAGAGGAAAACATAGGCAGAACACTCTATGACATAAATCACAGCAAGATCCTTTTTGACCCACCTCCTAGAGAAATGGAAATAAAGACAAAAATAAACACATGGGACCTAATGAAACTTAAAAGCTTTTGCACAGCAAAGGAAACCATAAACAAGACCAAAAGACAACCCTCAGAATGGGAGAAAATATTTGCAAATGAAGCAACTGACAAAGGATTAATCTCCAAAATTTATAAGCAGCTCATGCAGCTCAATAACAAAAAAACAAACAACCCAATCCAAAAATGGGCAGAAGACTTAAATAGACATTTCTCCACAGAAGATATACAGACTGCCAACAAACACATGAAAGGATGCTCAACATCTTTACTCATTAGAGAAATGCAAATCAAAACTACAATGAGATATCATCTCACACCAGTCAGAATGGCCATCATCAAAAAATCTAGAAACAATAAATGCTGGAGAGGGTGTGGAGAAAAGGGAACACTCTTGCACTGCTGGTGGGAATGTGAATTGGTACAGCCGCTATGGAGAACGGTATGGAGGTTCCTTAAAAAACTACAAATAGAACTACCATATGACCCAGCAATCCCACTACTGGGCATATACCCTGAGGAAATCATAATTCAAAAAGAGACATGTACCAAAATGTTCATAGCAGCCCTATTTACAATAGCCCGGAGATGGAAACAACCTAAGTGTCCATCATCGGATGAATGGATAAAGAAGATGTGGCACATATATACAATGGAATATTACTCAGCCATAAAAAGAAATGAAATTGAGCTATTTGTAATGAGGTGGATAGACCTAGAGTCTGTCATACAGAGTGAAGTAAGTCAGAAAGAGAAAGACAAATACTGTATGCTAACACATATATATGGAATTTAAGAAAAAAAATGTCATGAAGAACATAGGGGTAAGACAGGAATAAAGACACAGACCTACTAGAGAATGGACTTGAGGATATGGGGAGGGGGAAGGGTAAGCTGTGACAAAGTGAAAGAGCGGCATGGACATATATACACTACCAAACGTGAGGTAGATAGCTAGTGGGAAGCAGCCGCATAGCACAGGGAGATCAGCTCGATACTTTGTGACTGCCTGGAGGGGTGGGATAGGGAGGGTGGGAGGGAGACGCAAAAGGGAGGGGATATGGAAACATATGTATATGTATAACTGATTAAATTTGTTATAAAGCAAAAAAATAAAATTAAATTAAATTTAAAAAAAAAAAAAAAAAGAATAGGCAGGAAGAGAAACGACAGTGTACCCCGACAATGTTCATTTTCATTTGTGAGGGCAGGTCTGTTCTTTCCTCTAGAGCACACTCAGACCAGGGGAAGAAAGGACTATCTGTACATTTCAGAATTTGGCAAAGTGCTCTTTGAATTTGGGAAGTTGGGAGGTAGTGAGCTGCAGCGAGAAAGGATGTCTCTGTCGGCGCTCTGTTTGCGTTCTTCTTCTATCAATTAATAACGTCTGAGGGTGATCACCCTCCTTGGACCAGAACTTTCTTATCTACAAAATGAACAAAATAATACCTCCTGTGGTTATGGAGAGTGAGGTTAGCAGATGGGCAAAAACAATACTAGGTAGTCTTGGGTAAAACATTTCCAGCTAATATGTTTACATGTGTATTATCTGATACAGTTATTTACTGATAACCTATTTTGCATGAGACCCTACAGCCGTTCTTTGACAATAGGAGGCAAGTTTTTAAACCATGACTTGTTTTTTTCCTCTTATTTTAGTTGTTAAAATGGCTATTAGAAATGTAGAAATTACAGACAGTAAAGTGTTGAAAGTAAAAGCCACCTGTGCCACGTCACCTAGAGATAGCAGTTAACATCTTAGTGTATCTTCCCAGTTTTTTCCTGGTTATCTTGCATAGTGTTGTGTGGGTAACCCAGATGAAGTCATGTATTTTCTGTTGCATGCATGTTTTCTCAGCAAGGCTCACATTGTCATATTCTGGCAGTAGATCTCCAGGGGCAGGTAGCACAGACCCAGGAAGTGAATTAATACACTGAGGCACAAGTCATACTGTAACCGATTAATGAAACCTAATGGGAAAATACCAGGCATTGCTCAAATACCATTTTCTTTGGCTCAAAATAGGATACTCAGTAACTCCCATTATTAAATAAAGTACTTTGAACTACCTAGCAGAGTACCTGCCTATCTAGAGCTGCCATTTACTAGTAGTGTGACCTTGGGAAGTTAATTAAATAGCACCAGAGTTTCCTAATCTGCAAAATGGAAATAACGAATAGTACAGCTTTTACTGGGTTGTTTTGGGAATCAAACGAGTTCATGTATAAAAATCATACTGTGCCTGGCTCATAGGAAGTGCTATATTTGTGATAGCTATAATAGTAATATTAACCAGTATAAGTACCCAATATGGTACAGGTGTCCAATAGACGCTTACTCTTCAAGTACCTAGTAGTTTGCTTCTACTCTTTCCCTTTTAATGTTTTTTTTTTCCTGATCATCTTCCAGTACCTTTACTTTGCAAATCGGCCTGATCATCCCATTATTCCTTTAAAAGTAACCTACCTGCTATTGTATAAAGAGATTAAGAAGTAATATTCCTGGGCTACTGCTACAGAGGGTGTGTCGGATGGTGTCACACAGGAAGTGCTTAGCATCTGTGTGGTGGTTTGCCCGATGGGAGATTCTGTTTTCAGCTCAAACACCAACCAGGAAAGTTACTTGTTCTACCAGCAGGGGCAAAATGAAACTCTCATCGCTGAAATGTGGTAGACAACACAGGACAAAACACAGAGGTAACAGACAAGAAGGGCCTGGAGAAGGAGGACAGCCTCGTGATTGTTTAGAGTCTTGGCAGGGGACCTCCTGGGGGATTGTCCATGATGACTGTAATTTGAGGATGTCAGAGATGGAGGCTGAGGGCCAGGTAGCATAGTGACTGGTAGTCAGTAGACACTCAGTAAATGTTGAAAAAGAGAATGAATGAGTAAATGGGCGAATGAATGAGAGAAATAAGAAAGTGACCCTCCCTTCACAGCCTGAAGTAGCACAAGAACAGCTGGGCAACAAGAAAACCTTCAGAATTGGAGGAAAGTTTACTAGACCAGAAGAGGATGGTTTCTTAGCTGTACCTGGTACAAAGTTTGTGTTCTTTTCTTAATGAGAAAGTATTCACTCCTTCGGAGAATATTTATTGAGTATCTACTATGTACCTGACCTGGTTCTAGGCACTGGGGGAGTGAACAAAGCATTCAAAGTCGCTCTTCTCCTGGAGCTTACATTCTAATAGAAGGAATCAGACAATACACAATAAATGCATAATATGCTAGGTGATGTTATATGGTGTAGGGGAAAATAAGACAGGGCTTAGGGGATTGCTATTTGATAGATATATATAATGGTCAGGGAGAGCCGCTTTGATAACATTTGAGTAGAGAGCTGAAGAAAGTAAGGGAGGGAGCAAGGCATCTGAGCATCCAGGAGAAAAGCAGTCCCGGTAGAACAGCAGGTGTAAATGGCCTGAGGCACAGAACAGCAAGGCCAACTTGGAAAGAGGAGAATAGGCAGCAGACTTCAGACAGGTTGGTTGAGGGTGGAGGAGGGGCAGGTTATGTAATTGAGATATTTTGGTTATAATAAGAAATAATATTTGTAGTAAGAACCTGCTGTATAAAAAAATAATAATAATATTTGGTCTTCATCCTTAGAATGTCCCAAGTGCTAAAAGTGATACAGGTGCTTTTGTTTTGTTAATGAGGTGACTTTCGACCAAAGGATGGGGGCTGAAGATTGAGTTCAATCGCCAATGGCCAAGATTGAATCAATCATGCCTATTTAATGAAGCCTCCACAAAACCCCAAATGGACTGGGTTTGGGGAGCTTCCAGTTGGTGAACACGTGGCGGTGCTGTGTGACTGGCCTGCTAGGAGAGGGCATAGAAGCTCATCGATCTTTCCCAATACCTTGCCCTATATTACTTCTTCCATCTGGCTGTTTCTGAGTTAGATCCTTTTATTATAAGCTGGTGATCTGGTAAATAAAATGTTTATTTGAGGTCTCTGAGTCGGTCTAGCAAATTAATCAAAGCCGGGGAAGAAGTCGTGGGGACCTCGGATTATCAGCCAGTTGATCAGAAGTACTGGTGACAACCTGGACTTGTGACTGGCGTCTGAAGTCCAAGGAGGGGCTTTGGTAACCTCCAATCTGCAGCCAGTCAGAAGCACAGGTAACAACCTGAACTTGCAACTGACGTCTGAAGTTTGTGGGGGGCGGTCGGCAGCTTGTAGGATTGAACCCTTAACCTGTGGAGTCTGATGCTGTCTCCGGGTAGGTGGTGTCAGAGTTGAGTTGAGCTGTAGGACGCTCAGCTGGTGTCCAAGGATTGCTTGAGTGTGCGAGAAACTTCCCCCAGTATTGGAATGGGGGCCCAGGCAAGTTCTGTTAGGCTCTGTAGGTTGTGCTAAAGTTTGGCTTTTTTTTTTTTTAACAACTTTATTGGAGTATAATTGCTTCACAATGGTGTGTTAGTTTCTGCTTTATAACAAAGTGAATCAGTTATACATATACATATGTTCCCATATCTCTTCCCTCTTGCGTCTCCCTCCCTCCCACCCTCCCTATCCCACCCCTCCAGTCGGTCACAAAGCACCGATCTGATCTCCCTGTGCTATGCAGCTGCTTCCCACTAGCTATCTACCTTACGTTTGGTAGTGTGTATATGTCCATGCCTCTCTCTCACTTTGTCACAGCTTACCCTTCCCTCTCCCCATATCCTCAAGTCCATTCTCAAGTAGGTCTGTGTCTTTATTCCTGTTTTACCCCTAGGTTCTTCATGACATTTTTTTTCTTAAATTCCATATATATATATGTGTTAGCATACGGTATTTGTCTTTCTCTTTCTGACTTACTTCACTCTGTATGACAGACTCTAGGTCTATCCATCTCATTACAAATAGCTCAATTTCGTTTCTTTTTATGGCCGAGTAATATTCCATTGTGTATATGTGCCACATCTTCTTTATCCATTCATCCGATGATGGACACTTAGATTGTTTCCATCTCCGGGCTATTGTAAATAGAGCTGCAATGAACATTTTGGTACATGACTCTTTTTGAATTATGGTTCTCTCAGGGTATATGCCCAGTAGTGGGATTGCTGGGTCATATGGTAGTTCTATTTGTAGTTTTTTAAGGAACCTCCATACCGTTCTCCATAGTGGCTGTATCAATTTACGTTCCCACGAGCAGTGCAAGAGTGTTCCCTTTCCTCCACACCCTCTCCAGCATTTATTGTTTCTAGATTTTTTGATGATGGCCATTCTGACTGGTGTGAGATGATACCTCATTGTAGTTTTGATTTGCATTTCTCTAATGAGTAAAGATGTTGAGCATCCTTTCATGTGTTTGTTGGCAATCTGTATATCTTCTTTGGAGAAATGTCTATTTAAGTCTTCTGCCCATTTTTGGATTGGGTTGTTTGTTTTTTTGTTATTGAGCTGCATGAGCTGCTTATAAATTTTGGAGATTAATCCTTTGTCATAAAGTTTGGCTTTGACTCAGGGTGAGGTGGGAAGCCACTGGAGAATTGTGCAGAGGATGGCATGATTTGATTTCCTCTGTGAAAGGAGTGTAGTGTCTACACTGTGGAGACTAGGATAGAGGAGCAGATGCAAGGTGACCGGTGAGGAGACAGTACCTTGTAATAGTCTTGGCAGGAAGATGGTGGTGGTGTGCCCTGGGTGGTAGTGGAGGTGATGAGGAAAGGTCAGGTTCTGCATCTATTCAGTCGTGAGAGAGAACAGTCAAGGCAAGTCCAAGAGTTGCTATTTACTGAGAGGAGCCAGTGTAGGAGGGAAAATGGAGAGCTGTGTTTTACACCTGTTGTGCTTGACCTGGCTGCTGCACAGCTCAGTGGAGATACCAAGGAGGCAGTTGTATTCAGGGGAGAGGGCTAGGCTGGAGGTGAAAATTTGGGAGTCATCATTATATTATGGTACATGATGCCATGTTGTCAGGTGACCCAGGGCATGAGTGCAGAGAGAAAGAAAAGACATTTGAGGATTAACCCTGGAGCACTGCAACTTGCCAAATCTAGAAGTCTAGGAAGACTGAGAAGGAAAGGCAGGAAGAGAGAGAGAGACAAAGGGGCAAAAGGGCGATCATCTGTATCAAAGGCTGCTGTAGGTCACACAAGGCGTGAGGCCTGAGAACTGACTACCAGCTTCTGTAATAGGAAGAGCAGTGGTGACCGTGATGGGCGTGGGTTCAGTGCAGTGCTGGGAATTGGACTCTAAAGTCAGCCTTACCTGTTTTGTGGTGGTTAGTCATTCTAGGTTTAAAACAAAACTGAATGAATGAAAGGGAGAAAGAGACACACGTACACACAAGAGAGATCTAAACTGAGAGGCCCTTTCCTGCCTTTCACAGCGAGAGCTTGGCACCCAGAGTGGGCCAAACCAGGTCAGCAGCAGGTTTGCAGAAGGCTGCCTTAGCCGGGTTTGTTTATGTCTGGGTGTGGGTCTCTTACATAACCAGGCAAGTAGGCCACGTTTTCCCTTAGCTACTAGGCCCTTAGCTTCTTGAGGGAGAGTTGGATTTCATTAGAAATCAAGTTGCAGAGGCCGTAGGCTGGTCGCTGCTATTAACTATTTCCTGCCAGAGTTGGGATAGGTGTAAATGTCAGAGAACCAGGAGGCATCTGCCTTTCCCTCTCCTCCTTACGGGGTGACTAATTCTCCTTCCTTCTCTGGGTGAAATGTATTTACTTTCAGTTGTCTCTCTTGTGTCGCCTAACTAGAGCATCTATTATTATAGCAAGGAAATGCTAATGAAAATTTCTCCTTCAGGGACTCCTTGTAGAGTTCCATGTATCGCATTACAGAGTCCTGAGAATAATGGGAGGGGGGAGAGATGGGGAATCCCCTCGGAGTTACTGTTTATCCTCTAAGCATTCTGCAGGGAGAACCTGGCCGGAGTCCACTTCATCATGTCAGAACATCGGTAGTTTCTGAAATATTTCCTTTGTTCTTGAGAAATGCTGTCTCTGATTGTCTGACTTTATGCTTTGTTCGTCCCACTCTTATAATCTCTCCCATTTCGTAAGATCTCATCCTTACATCCTTGGAGGTAAATTTTATGGGCAGGTTGGCTTTGTTTTTTGGTTACTTTGTTCAGGATGGACTTTTCAAAGTTTCTTAACATTAGCTGAGTCTGAAATAAGAGTTAAAACATTTTAAAAGCTCTTTGTGTAGTAAATGGAATGTTTTGTGCATTCCAGTTGCCTTGGGTTAGTTTTAAATGTGTAAAGTTAAACCAAAGTTGAAATCTTTTTTTTTTTTTAAGAAGCAAAACTACATGAAAGTATCAAAACTATACAACCTCATTTACTTGTATAATAATAGCAAGAATTTATATAGTGCTTACTTTGTGTCAGATTAAAATCCTTCTTTGTGTCAGATTGTGTTCTAATCACTTAAAATGTTAAACCATTTAATCCATGCAACATTTCTATGAGAGAGATGTATTATCATTCCTATTTTATAGATCAGGTAATGGAGGTACAGAGAGGTTAAGTAACTTGCCCAAAGTCACCCAAGCTAATAGATGGTGGAATAGGGCTTTGAATCCAAGCATTCCAGGACCCTTGCTCTCAATTACTGCCATACATTACTCTTCACTAATTTAAAATTGGCAGCTACTGGATGGGAGTTGAGTTTTAGTTACTTTTTTTTTTTTTTTGCGGTACGCGGGCCTCTCACTGTTGTGGCCTCTCCCATTGTGGAGCACAGGCTCTGGACGCGCAGGCTCAGCAGGCATGGCTCACGGGCCCAGCCAATCCACGGCATGTGGGATCTTCCTGGACCGGGGCACGAATCCATGTCCCCTGCATCGGCAGGCGGACTCTCAACCACTGCGCCACCAGGGAAGCCCTAGTTACTTTTTTACCATCTCTGAAATATGGGTTTACCAAATATTAAAAATTCATACTATCAACAAAACTGTAAGATTAGCTTTTTGCTAAGACGAACTATTTACAAAACAGCATTCGTTTAAGCCAAAGAGATGATTTTTTAATTGCAAATTATTTCTATATGGTCATTGATGAAATACCTGAAGGACACTTTTTTGGGGAGGGCAATATTTTTTCACTTAATTTGCTACTAAAATGGTTACATATGGAAGTAATGAAATCATATATCTTGAAAATCTTGAAAAGATCAGTTTTATTTTTTATTTAATGAAACCATTGTGCTTTTTCTTTGGGCTGAAGCACAGTAGAGCGTTAACCACTTTAATATACGTAGCTGATGTTTATTTGAAGGTACTTTTTAAGACTTAATTTCTTTCCACAATAAATCTTATTCTGCTGGTTTGAAGCCCGTTATTTGCAGTGACTAGTGTTGAAGTTAATAAAGGAGTGGAAGTCTAGTAAGTCTGTGTCATCTTTTGGTTGCTAGTCTGTGTTCACTTTTAGATCCTATTATTTTTCGGTACCTTTTGGCAAGTGGAAGCTATGGATGCTCCAGAGAGTTATACCGCACAAGATTTGGGAGCCAGTTTTATAAATAGTTGCAATGAGTGACACAGAAAATCTACATGGCAGGTTTTAGATGACAGATCTAGAGAGGAGGAAGATTTTCCCTTCCCACTACTATCTTAAGATTTTGTACAGTTGTGTCCTCCCCCACCAAGACTTACTGTCATTACCTAAGTAACAGGATGAGGACAGGGTCTAGGCAAGTTGTCCAAAGTGTAGGGTAAATTCTTCTGGGCATTGTTGATCTTGGAGATGGTGTCCCAGCCTAACACTAGATAACATTGAGTCACATAGTAAAGCAGGTATTTCCTTTTCCATTTTCTTTTGACCTTCTGATTCAAGGAGGAAGTCAGTTGGCACCATTGCCTCTTTAACACCTCTCACATCCTTCAGACTCTCCCTTTATGACAGAGAACAGGCCCTGTAGACTCTCAGCTTTGAGAGGCAACTGTGTTTAGTCAGAATGTGGTTTCATTGTTTTGTGTTCCCTTGTTTTAGTATGTATAATTCTCTTCCGCTTTTGACAGGAAATACTGGCTTTTTGTTTACAGTGAGAATAGGTATTTCTATGAAAATTAATTTTTTTCAAAGGAAACTGGTGAGTCAATCTAAAAACAACTACTAGAGAATATAATATAGAGGTGATCTATAGATATGGCAAAACTGAATTTGGTAGAGGAATAACAAAATCTTGGGAAATACTGGTCTAATATCTGCTATGGCTAATTTTATAGAGATCTACAGTCTCTTCTTTGAAACTCTTGGGACCATATTTGTTTTGGAATTCAGAATTTTCAGATCTTATTGGCATAGTGCTTATATATGATATGACTTACATAGTATACACTAGGGCAGTGCCATCATCTAGCATGGTAGTATTTCTGCAACAAAATGTATGAATGTTCATACCAAGTGGGATAAACAGGGATTCTACAGGGCACCATGTGAGTTCAGGTCAGGCCAACAAATATATTTTTGAACCAAACTTAAGAAAAAAGTTTTGATTTTCAGAGATTTCTAGATTTCAGAATCACAGATAAGAGATTATAGATCTTTGTAAAAAAATTCCATCATTTTCTAAAACACTGATCAAATTAATCATGCAGAAAACAAATTAGACCCCAACTTGGTCCAAGTAACTCTACCATCTTTAAGTTTATTTAACTGCTTGTGTATGATCTCCTTATAGATTTTGATCTGCTATATTGGGCTAGGTAGATTTGTTTGTGGAAGAAAAAGTTGAATCCGAGTGACTTTTACCTGTGTATGTGAAAAAGGAAGTAGTTCCTGGTCCTGCTCATCCTTGAGATATGAGGGTCAGTTCTGAATACAGAACTTGCTCTCTTGGTAATTAAGAACTTGGATATTGGGTAACTGGCCAGTACATTCACTGGTGCCAGAAAATTTGGGGTAATATTTCATTTTGTTCTGTGTTCTTAAAATCCATCAAATGTTTGCAATTGTTTTGTTGAGTATATTGTTAGTTCTTAAGATAGTCTAGTTATCAATGAAGTCTTAATTTAGCCATGATCAAAATGGTTAAAAAGGGGCACAACCAGCCTCCCAAGCCAGCTGTTTTATAGTCTGTGAACTTAAGATGTTGTAGAGCAGTTAAGCTGGATTAATTACAGTTCAGAGGGCCATGTTGAGTTATTTATGATTGTTTTTCAAACATTCTGGAAAATGATAAATGAGCAAGTATTTTCTTCAGAACACATTGGGTTTGTCAGATTCTTGATTTATACCTTTTAGAACATGCTTTTATTTTTTGTAATTAGAATGAAAATGTATAGTAATTGATCATAAAAATTATACTTATGAAGTATTTATAGGCTTTGTATGTTATATTGCTAACTATTTAAATAAATTGATAAAACGAGATACTGTAAACAATGTTTTCCTTTTACATTGTATATTTCCTCAAGAAGATTAATTAAATCTCACTTGACTCTTCTGTGGGGAAGAGGTGTACTTAGATGTAGAATCTGAGGCCTGGGCCATTTGGCTCATACATATTTGTATGTAAATTTTGTAATGTCACCTAGGACTTTCCAGGAAAGAATAGATTTTTTTACTCCTGTTACATTAGCGCAATAGTTATTAATGCTTTTCCATTTCTTGACTCATTCCCACAGGCTTACCTGGATTTTAAGCCATGACATAAATAAGGCAGGTGGTAGGATTAGTGCCATTTCTGATGGAATAGACGTAACACTATCCCTTTTGTACCTACTCAAGAAAACGTACTGGAATGTCAGTGAGGGTGACGTTTGCTATGGATATAACTTTCAATCTACCCTAGTAAAGTCATTTACAGATATTAAGAATCTCTTATTAGTATAATATACTATGATTAGTATTAATAACCTTGTACCTCACACTGAAAATGGTAAAATCACCATTAATAATAACAAAACATAAAATATAATAGTGACAATATTTATTGAACAGTTGCTAAGTGCTAGGCATGTGTTAAGTGCTTTGCATATCTGAACTCATTTAATCCTTATAACTGCACTATGAAGAAAGCATAATAATTATCTGCTTTTACGGATGAGAAAACTCTGTAAAGGTATTTGGAGATCAAGTAAGTTAGCCAGAGTCACAAGAAATGAGGCATTCTGGCTCGACTGTGTTTTATTACCTTCAACTTTATGTTCCCCACAAATACAGTAACATCTCAACTCTCTGGGACTCAACTTTGAGCAACTTCATCTGTTTGGAAGAAACCTGAGAACATGGGAAGCAAGCAAAAACATTTCTGTAGTTAAAATAGAAGCAAAACTCTTTCTGAATGAGATTATGCATATTCAGCAGGCAATGAACTGCTAGACTGTGTCCTATCTTGGGTCCTTGAGTAAAGGGTCTGGAGTCTGAACACTTCAATGGAATCCGAGGCTCACAGTATGACCACTAATGCTTCCACATTATTAAGTGAAACGAGTTTTAGTTTAGTGTTAGGAATTGAAGGCTAAAAACCTAACTGATTTTTATGCGCATCTCTCATGATTGGAAAAATACTGCTTGAAATGGGCACATATTTGTTTATCTAGAACTATTCATTTGCAGTGTTGATCTTAATATGTGGAGACAGCAAAATGCCATCTTGATTTTTTTCTTGTGGTTTGATTAAGAAGGTAAAGCTTAACTGTAAAATAAATTCCTTCTACTTTATTTGTCCTGTTTTCATTTTTCCTCTAGATCGTTCCTTTGATGTCCTCAAAAAATCCAAGCATCCCCCAACGTTCCTTGCTGCTGGCAGGCTTTCTGACATGCTGAATGGCGGTGATGAAGTCTATGCTAACTGCATGGTGATAGATCAGGTAAGGTGTGAGTGATGTTACTAGGGGGATCTGCCCTCTTTTCAAAACCTGAGCATGTGAGAAATACATTCCACGTCGCTGTGTTCCTCTGAAAATTTCCGCCTAAGTGCAGCCCAGGTGATGTTGCTGTGAAATCTCGCCATATGAGCATTTAACGTAGGTCCTTCCTTCAGAACACAGCACACCATAGCTCCCACTGAGAAGCACTGTGGGAGGAGTCTTAGGACACCATTCAAGGAGAAGAGTGTGAGGGCTCATCCATGAGGCCAAAACTGGACATGACATTTGGGAGACCAATTTCTTCTCTGACCTGATTAAGCAGTATTCATATTCAAATCCAGCAAACACTAAGAGCCAGAGCTTGATGCCAGCCCCATGTGAAGCTGTCACATAAATTACTTGCTTAATCCTCACAACACACCTGTTAACGTGTACTTAGGTTATAGAGCTTTAATATGAAAACAGAATGGTGTCCTGTTGTAGGGAAGCTGGAACCCTTTAGAGTTCTCCACCCATTCCCTGATAGAGATGTGTGAGTTAAAACTCATACAGGCAGATGGTTTGAATGTGCATCTACATATGGATTTATTCTTTGATCTTTTCTCTAGTTCAGTGATCCTCAAATTTTAATTTTTATAAAAATTAAAGTATAGTTATAGATCTGAAAATTTCTGCATGCCCTAATTTATGAGAGACTTAAGGGATTTTCAAGAGTAATTCTGACAGCACACAATTTCTGCTTTACCCCCAGCTTTAAAACCTAATCCCTACATAAGAAACACTATGTAGATGTTCACTGAGCAGTAATCTATTTTACCCTTTGTTGTTGTTATTGTTAGTATGCATATATTGGACCCTATTACTTACCAATGTTTTCTCTGATACAAACTTTTTTCTTGTCTAGTAGGTCTCAATTTCAGCCCATTGGTTGGATGTCTTTGCTTTTTCCTTTGGGTTATGAAACATTGTTACATTAAATGCGTAGTATAAATGACATAGATTGGAATGATATTCAAAACAACAGAAGAACCAATAAATCAGAATGGACATCAGCTGTAAATAACTGGTATAGTTTTTTTTGGTATAAAGCAGCTGAATGTCAGCCCTAGTTATAGAAATCTAGGTGAGACACAGAGTTTAGGACAAAGTGGGAGTTGTGGGGACAGTCTTTGAAGATACAAGGTAATTGGACTTACTGTGCTCTAGCCACATTCTGATTTTAAAGGTTTTATTCTGTTGCCATATTTTCTCAGCATTTAAATGAAATACATTTGAGTCCTTATATATATATATATATATGTTTTTTCATTCTAAGCCTCAGTGAATACTGCAGCACTTCCATTTACTTCAAGTAGCTTAAATTATACTTGACTGGACATTATGTGGAGGCAAACTGTGTCTTTATATGTTCTAAAATACATTAAAAATGCAAAACTTCCCAAACCAAAGATGAAGTTAGGATACAATTTCTGTTTGGAAATACTTTGAGTGAGAGAAATATTGCTTTAGTAATGTGAATCATACATTTAAAGAGCATACAAACAGCCTGATTGATAAACTGAAATGAGGAAGAGGATTGCTGAATTTGTGCCTTGAAAACAAAACTCAAAATCTGGATACAAATCACAAACTTCACTATATCGGTGTAGTATAGTTACATCATTTCTTTTACTGTTCCTGTGTCCATTTGAATAGCAAGGACAAAATAAGGAGTCCAAAATCTGCATATCAAAAATAATTTCTAGCAATATCTGGAAAGAACTTTATCTAATTTTCTTCATCTCCTTCAACCTGGCACAGAAGCCTAAAAAGATTGCTAACTTGTTTATGATGCTGTTTCCCATAAATTTTCAAGGTTATCAGCCTATTTAATGAGGAAACTCACATGACAAAAACTACTTTGAACATTACTCTGTCAGGTAAACTACTTTGAAAAAAAATTAATTTGGACATCATTTCAAGCCTGCATAATTCAGTACAAAGAATCCCTCTATACTCTTTATCAAAAAAATCTCCAAATTTTACCATATTTTACTTTATTATTCTAAGTATGTATTGTGTGTATGTACATGCAAATGCTTATGTATATAAATAGTAAACATTTGGGAGTAAATTGAAAATATGGTGCCCCATTACCCCTCAGTCTTTCATGGTGTATTTTCCTAAAAGCATGGATATTCTCTTACTTAAGCACATATGGTTACCAAAATCAGGAAATCATCATTGACACAGTACTATTAGCTGTCCACAGACCTTATTCAATTATAGTCAATTGTCCCAATAATGTTCCTTGTAGCAAAAGAAAATTCAATAACATGCCTTGCATTTAGTTGTTGTGTCTCTTTAGTCTCCTTTAAGCTGGGACAGTTCCTTAGTCTTTGTCTTTTATGACATTGATAATTTTGAAGAATACAGACAAGGTTGTTGTTTGTTTGCTTGTTTTGTTTTTTGCTATACTGTCGTTTAGTTTTGGTTTGACTTTATTTCCTCATGATTAGATTCAGGTTATGTGTGATTGGCAGGAATATTACAGAGGTGATGTCATGTTCTTCCCAGTGCACTGTATCAGGAGGCACATGACAATAATTTGTCCCATTATTGGTGATATCTTTGATCTACCAAGTTTCTTTTCAGTAAAATTACTATTTTTTAAAAAAATTATTGCGTATCTTGTGAGGAGATAGTTTGAGTCTTTGTACATATCCAGTTACTGATTTGACTCTCACTCACTAGCATTCCTTCATTGTTTTTGCCTTAGTAAATTATTATTATGATGGTGGTTGATTTAGGGCCCTACATTTCCCCCTTTGCTTCTTTTCCCCTTCACTGTCTTATTTCTAAATGGTGTTACTCTCTTCGTTTTTACTGTCTTCTCCCCCAGAAGTGATGCCTTTTGATGACCACCACCTCAGATCACCAGTACTTTTAAACCCCTTCCTTAGAGCAAGCGCTTTGATCAACTGGGACTTTTTTTTTCACACTGTCCAGAGGAAACTGTACTTTCTCTTCCTGGTGATGATTTTAGATCAGTCTTAGGCCCTCCACTAGCTCCCTGTTCTCCCTACCATGCAGATTTTTCCAGACTGCCCTTACTTTATGCAAAGGCTTATGGCAAGTATATGACAGATTTCTTGCTGAGATTTGATGTTTATTATTTACAGGTAATTTAAAGTTTGGGGCATTATCTGTCTTCTAGTTATGCTAAATCCATATGTCTTATGTAGCTTTATTTGGTTTTCTTTTTGTTTGGGAGACTCAGATTTATGTGACCACCACTAACTTGGTTACCCAGATTCCTATAAACTATTTTATAAGCTAAAATGCCTACTCTTTAGTTTTTCTCTCAGGTATTTAAAACATTTCCCCTCTTTTGAGTCAGTGGTTCATAAAATGTTAAAAGCATAGTCAGTTTCTGGTTTTGTAATAAAGTTTATAAAATGCTCAGTCTTCTTCCTTTTGTGAATTATGGGATAGCAACCATGTGAACAAAAATATAGCATGTAAGAATTCTCTGCTTACATAAAGCAAAGCAAAAACAAGAACAAACAAAAAAGGATAAATAAGTTGGAAGGTTTTTAAATTATGAAAACTTTATTCTTTGCTCAGCAAATATTTTTCTTTCAACTACCAGGTTGGTGATTTGGATATTAACTATATTAATATAGAGGGAATCACTGAAAACACTTGCCTTGAATCCATGGGTTCTACTCTGGGGCCTCAGAGCAGCAAGCCCATCCTTCCTACTGAAACCAGCACTGGCATGTACCCACCAAATGAGAACACAGAAGTCACATCACACACTGAAGCCCAACCGTCTTTCATGTCACCATCTAGTTCATATGCTTCCAGTTTGAATCTTTCTTTTGGTCTTCATGGATTTGAAAAGGAACAAAGTCATCTAAAGAAAAGAAGGTAAGGTACTACATTCTAGAGGGAAAATGTAGAAAATCAAAGAACCTTGTAGCAGGACTTAGAAAATTCTATTTTCTTATTGTTATTGTCCCCACCATTTTTATTTCTACATCAAAATTTGCCCCCTTTTAGGTTCTTATATTCCTCGACTTGAAAGTAAGATACATAAGAAAAGTGACAAAAATATAATAGAGGAAAACCACGAGATACCATTTAATACTTACTAGATAAGCAAAAATTTTAAAGTGTAATACCATATTTTGGTGAAAATGCATACAATAGAAACTCCTGTGTACAGTTCATAGGAGTGAAAATTGTATAATAACTTTGGAAAACACTTTGGCATTTCCTTATAAAGTTGGATACGCATATATGTTATGACCCAGCAGTTTTACTTCTGTGTCCTAAGAGACATATATAAGACTATTTATTGCAGTAGGAAATAGCCCAAATGGTGGGGAATGAATAGATAAATTACACTATAGTTACACAATGTAATACCGTACAGTAGTGAATATGAATTCACTACGACCACATCTACATGCGTAATCATGTGCAACTTAGAAACATGAAGTGGAACAAAAAAGTAGCCACAAAATACTTCAGTTAGATTTCACTTTTATAAAATGCAAAATCAAACAATCTGTTAATATAGGGCATGTATAGTGTGCTTAAGCAATAAGGAAATCATAAATGAGAATGAAGAGGATAAAAATCCCCAAATTTAAGATAGTTGTTACATTGAGTGGGCAATGTAGAGAATGAGAAGGAATAAAACAATGGTGTGGCCAATGTTCGTTTCAAGTTGAGTGGGCTCATGGGTGTTTGTTTTATTTTTATGCTCTGTAACTTATAGTTACCTTATACTGTTTCTTGTATGTGTAAAAATGTCACTAAAACAATAGTTTTACTGTATAGGATATGATTGTACATATTTATATGTGTGTGTGTGTGTGTATGTGTGTGTGTGACCCTGTACCTTTGTATTCACGTCTTATCTATTCATACTGTTGTCTGTTTTCTTTAGGGAATAGGCCCATTTTTACTGATTTCGTTTTATCCTACTCTCTACTTTCCTTAGGAAATAGCTTATTTTCTCCTCATGCCTTAGACCTCTGATTATATGTCTAGTTTTACACATAAAATTATGAATCAAAATGAAAATAGAATGCACACGCATATGTGTGTATATAAATATTTATCTGAATGAATATTCTACAGAGGCTTAATCAGAAAGGAGTGAAAGGGAGAGGAAGCAGCAGTCACTGGGTGCCAATCACTGGGCTCCACTTTGCACTGATATACAATAACTTAAGGTTATAAAACTTTAGCAGATATCGGTACCAAGAGTAATGTCTGGTGCATAAATAATAAAAGATTTTCTCTAGATTTTTATTGTGTGAATTATGGTTTTAAAGACACTTGCATGGTCATGGCTGCAAATTGAACTGATGGGACATTTTGGGCTCTCCACAAATCTGCTTGGGACCAGAGGCTGATGGTCAAGGCAAGATTCTACAGAGCTCTGCAAAGACAGATTGAACCATGTGATTAATGCATTCTGGCAGGATCTTTAAGATCTGTTGAGTTTGTGACCCAGATCTCAAGAGGTGAATAAGTTCTTTATAGGAGCTTCTCTAGCGAAAAGGAGGAAAAGCCAGATGGGCTTTCTGTACTGCATATGCAAATATTCACAGGATATCTAAATTGTATTTTCTGATCATGGTCTTCTCTGGGACATTTAAACGTCTCACTGCTGCAGATGGATTTGAATATAAGAAAAACTGTCCAGTTTGAGTAAAGGTAATTTGAAGCCTCTGTAAAAATGTCATAACTCAGGTGTAGGGGGAGGGAATAAGGAGAGGATGATGATGTCTTATGAGAAAATGGTCCCTTCTGACTTTACCTCCTGTACATTCCATCTCCTCTGAAAACTAAAGGAGTGAGGAGAAAGGACTTGAGTTCCCCAGAAAGCTCCATCTTGGCCCTGGGATGGCCATGGGACCCTCCCTTCAGTGGGTGTCATGGTGGAAGACAAGGAACAATTGATAATGAACCCAAAGTGAAATGCACCCAATTCATTAATAAGTGAATTTATTCCCAGAGGCTGGGAACTTCTCATGAAGGAGAAATTTTGGGGCTCACAATAAAAACTGAGGGGAGAATAAGCAATGCAGCATTTATTAAAAAAAATTATGTAACAAAAATTTGGTGATAAAAGACAAGTGTTTGTTTTAAAACTTGCATTTTTAAACCTTTTTTGTCTTACAAAGAATTCTTGAAAGAAAAAAAAGAATTTCTTTTTCGTTTAAAAAAGAAATCCTTGTAACACCATGAACCTTCCCCTCACACACACACATAAAATTTAAACAAACATTACATTCCACATGTTATTTTATGTATTCTGCTTTTTTCTATTCTATACTATTTGAAAAGAAAATTCTGGTCACAACCTATTGAATCTATTTCATATCCCACTAATGGGGTTTTGAAAAATGGTTATAAAATGAGAAACCTAGAGGTAATCCTGAAGAATATTATCACTGATACCAAATATCTTAGTTTAATAGCTTAACAAAGGAAAATAGTCACCCAATTTGAATGAATAGAAAAAGGAATGTTTTAAAGTATAGTATAAAGAATAAAATAAAATACTTCTAGGGTATATTCATAGTGATGGAGAAATGCTGTATATAACTGGAAAGGCTTGTGTTAAAACATGATATTCTCGTAGGCAGCCAACCATTTGAACTAATTTTCACTAGTATGGCGATCACTAGTTGAAAGACAAATGCAGAGGCACAAGACATCAGCAAATCTCCCCTCCACTCCCACCCCGGGTCTCTTTCTGCCCTCAGGTTATCACTGAATTAAGGAACCTACATAGCACCTTAAAATATTTGTAGTTACATTACTGTAATACTCAATGCATCAGCATTTACCAGAAAGGTTTTCTTAACTAAGCTTTAGTTTTTTTTTTAATGAGAAATAACTTTATGCTCTCCACCATCTTTAGGAGTTGAATTAAAGTGTGAGGTCCACCTCCAATTTGTCCTCTCCTCCTCAAGGTCAAGGTGGAGGCCCTCAATGAGTTCTCCAAGGAGAAAACCCCACGTTGGAAATCCTCAGTGGTGACGATCATGGCCTTTACTGCTGGGTTTGCTGGTGCCCAGGAGGGACCCTGAAATAGCTCAAGGATTAGAGATGAGTCTGAGTATTTGGATTAGAGACATATATGGTAGGATCTCTGTTCCAAATGCCATATAATTTATTAAGTTGAGATTCAGTGGCCATTAAATAGCCTATGGTTTTTTAAGGAAAATAACCAAATTTGAAGTCTGTTTCTGGTTCTTTGTATTTCAAAATCAAGATGGTTTATTGTGTTGTTATTAAAATTTTAACTCCAGAATTGTAACAACCAAAGAAAAAATACATTTAAAAATGCACTGTGCATTAACATGCCTGTGGAAGCCCTCGGCCTCAAAGTTTGAGTGGTTTAAAAGGTAGATGGATGGAAGGAGCCAGGAATGTGCAAGGTCAAATTCTTGCCTTTTCATTTTATGGTTATCAAAGTTAAATGAGGAAAGAAAAGCAGTAGATAAGCAGAATCACCACCTGTTTCTGACATGTAAGTTTCATGGGAATCATTTTTTTAAATCTCTAAAAATGATAATTGAATGTGACATATTTGGAACCTCACTTGACTCGTGCCTGACCCATTTCTTGACACCAACTCTGGGATGAGATATTTGCATGTCTCTCCTTGTTTTCTTATGTGTGCCTCCACCCTCCTGTGCTGTCCAGGGGTGAAAGAGGAAATGCCACGTGGTATCTTTCATGTCCAAATTGCCCCAAAGGCCCTCCCCTGCCCCCCCACCCCGTGGCTCTGTTTTGTCTGTGTTTTTAATATTTGAAGGGTAGCTATTTGGGGCTTGTAATAATTATATTTACAAAGCAAAAATCGTGAGGATAGTACTAACTTGAACTGGCTTTTGTTTCTTAGAGCGCCTGAAGTGGCTTTTGCTAGGTTGAAATGTTCATTTGGGGAAACATAAAATCTTGTTTAAAAAGAGGCTATTTGGGGGGAGAAAAAAAACAATAAAAATCACTTAAGCATGAATTTTGTTAGATATTAAACGGGTGCCCATTGCAGCTGATGCCAGTGAGAAAATCTGAATTCAGAGAAATAGAAACCCATGGCTCGGGACTTCCCTGGTGGCACAGTGGTTAAGAATCCGTCTGCCAGTGCAGGGGACACGGGTTTGAGTCCTGGTCCGGGAAGATCCCACATGCCGTGGAGCAACTAAGCCTGTGCGCCACAACTACTGAGCCGGCACTCTAGAGCCCGTGAGCTACAACTACTGAGCCTGCATGCCACAACTACTGAAGCCCGCACGCCTAGAGCCTGTGTTCCACAACAAGAGAAGCCACTGCAGGGAGAAGCCCGTGCACCACGAGGAAGAGTAGCCTCCACTCGCCGCAACTAGAGAAAGCCCATGTGCAGCAACAAAGACCCAATGCAGCCAAAAAAAAAAAAAAGAAAGAAAGAAAAAGAAACCCATGGCTCTGTCTTACTTGGTGATTTAGTTGTTTGTTTACTTTGTGCTCCATCCAGTTCCAGCCTTGATGCCCTGGATGCTGACAGTGAAGGAGAGGGGCATTCCGAGCGGTCGCACATTTGCTACACTCCAGTGTCTCAGAGTTCCTCGAGAACTGGCATTCCTAGTGGGGATGAATTGGACTCTTTTGAGACCAGCACTGAACCAGATTTTAATATCTCCAGGACTGAATCACTTTCTTTATCAAGTAGCCTGCAGCTGAAGGTATTCTTATTGGTATTAATTTGGTTTATTGTAAGCCTGAAAAATATGTTGTCTAAATCCACCCATCTCTGAAAGACAAATTACGTTATGGTCACATGTGTAAACTTTTTTTTTTTTGAAGACCCATGAGCTGCCTGAGCTTGCCTTTTTACTCTCTCCCACTCTAATGTGTATAGTCCTTACTTACAATGGCTGATTTGTTTTCATGAATCACCACCAATACAGATAATCTTTCACATACTTGGAAAATTTACCATTTTATACTGTGATTTCTGCCATCACCCCTTAAGCAAGAGAAAAGCTGGTAGTATGAAGTGAGTTTAAGTGATCAAACTTGTTTTGCACACATAAAATTTTACTTGGCACTGGTGTTAAGGTAAATAATATTGCTAAGGCAGAGGTGACATTTGTTGAGCGTTCCTGGCTGCATGAACTCATCTGGAACACCATAGACTTTGTCAGTTTTTCCATAGGAGACAGCTTTTCTGTCATTGGCGTTTTCGCATTGGAATTTCATTTTGTTGTGGTTTTTTAAAAGACTAAACTCTTCCAGTCTTGCAGAGAAAGCCCTTTTCTGTTTGGACCTATGTTTTCTTTTTGATTTCTGTTGTCCACTTGTTTTCTTTTTCAATTGAGTTTACTACTATAAAACAATGTGTGCTGTGCCCAAACATCTCATACCACAAACATATGGTGGTTATGGTAATGCTTTATTTTTGTAGTGTTCTCTACAATATACAAAACATGCTTTTATATAAAATGTTTAATTTTCTCATAACTCACCTAGGATATAAGGAGTACTTTTATTTTAATTTTTAATCAGTTGAAGTTCTGGAGAGATTAGATGTCCACGTTGCCCAAGCTTGGTGATAGAGTCAGAACTCAAATCTAGGCCTTCTGACCCCAGATCCTGAATCCTCTTCCCTCAGCTCTGAGTTCTGTGGAGCTGTCATAATCTTCTGAACCTAAAGGTCATGTGATATTTCTGGATAATAAGAAATAGGTATGATTGTTAATGTAGCTACTTCTCAGATTTGCATTTTGAATGGAACTGTGAAAAATTCATCATTACTTGGAATGAAAAGTAATTCTTTGTGAAACAGTTCCATGCTGTTCACTTTTAAGAAGAATCTGTCCTATAAAATATGTCTTGCCTGGCCTCTGTAATTACCCTGTGTAACTTTTTGCCAAAGAATTCTGGATAATTTTCAAAGCCCTGTTATGAAAAATGATTACCATGCATGACTTAAATGCAGAGGGTGGTACTTGGCTAGGGCCCTTTGTGGCCAACTCACTGTTAGGGTTATAGGACAACTCGGGTTGGCCTTTCTGACATCCAGGCCCGCTGGGTCTTTCCCAATAAGTAAGTCAGAGCCATGGCTTAAGACCTTTTGAAGCAGGGTCAGGCTTCTGTTTTCAACTTTCCTCCAGGCTCTTCAACTAAACCGTAAGCCTAGCACAACCATGTGCTTTCACTTAGGGAGAAGAAGAAAACAGTGCTTGTGAGAAGAACAGTTGCTGATGGCTTAAGTTTAGTAACACATTTTGCACCACTTTCTTTCACCTGTAACCTTAAGTGGTATCTTAAAAATGAATGGGGGTGGGCATCAATCCTAAGGCCACTAGGCCTCTGTTGCATGGGATTTGGGTGCCATAAATGGCTTTAGTGGCATTCTATTGTGTATTCATTTAAATTTTCTAGAACATGTAAGAAAAGTGTTTTTTAACTTATCTATCCATCTTGTATTTTTCATGTATGTTGCCAATATAATAATAGAAATAATAGGTAATTGGGAAAACAGGAAAAAAATAGCAGGTCATTTAAAAGAAATAAAATTGAACATATATAAATAAGTGATAATTCAAGCAAAATCCCAGGAAGTGCTGGATGGAAGGTCTGTTGAAAGATGAGCACAGACTAGAAGGATTTGTGTAATGACCTGATGCATTCTTTCCTGGAGGCTGCAGCTAACATTACAAACTTAAATAGCCATTAGGAACTTTTAAAAACTTGTCATTTTAGGTGACTGTTCCTCTACCTTCTAATAATTATGTATAGAGATCTCAGTTAATATGGAATTTTGCTTAAATGCTATAGTTTAAAGTAACAAAAATAAGCGACAACTCAGGTTAAAAAAAAAGTCAAACTCGTTGAATATGCAGAGAAAGTCATGTGACTTGATTTTTCACTTTTAACCAACATGGTTGGAATGTCATGATTGTATCCTAAAGTATATAGGAAATATAGAAACTATTCCCAAAAGCTCAAGTTTACTAAAGCATTAAAAAGACAATAACATTTTTAAAGTTGTGAGAGGCAAACAGAAACAAATCATTAATAAGATTACCTCAGAAATGTTCAAGTTGAATCCTTTTTTTAAAGGTTCTGATTTTGATGATGAACACATACTTTCAAGTCTTCCATAGAATTTTTTTTAAACTTCGTTATGATTTCTTTTAGGAATCATTGTTTTCTGGAGTCCGCTCACGTTCTTATTCCTGCTCATCACCCAAAATTTCTTTAGGAAAAACTCGATTGATCCGTGACTTTACAGTGTGCAATTCAGCTGAAGGTAAGCATTGGTTACCATTTGGCTGTGAAAGCATTCTTTTCTAGAGTGGATTTTCAGTTAATAAAAGTGCATAAAGTATGTAAGAGCAGCAGGCAAGTATTTTCAATTTCATTTTCACTATTGATTTTTCTAAGCTTAGCAAAATCCTTTTCTCATTGGATATCAGACAAGGTATAAATTTGATTTTGATGAAATCACAGATATGTACACACCTCTCTGTTGCCTTATTTTTTTTGAATAAAATGTTTTCCTCAAGGACAGTGTAAAATACGATTTATTCTAGGTTCTTTATTGTGAGGGCTTTAGAGAATTTTATTTAAGGAAATTATAAAAGTTACTTTTGTCCTACATATAAATTGCTGAAATAATCCAATTCCTCACAGTTGCAAAAGCATTGCAAAATGGATTGTCTTCATTTCTTTATTTAACAAGGGACTTTAGAAAGTTAAAATAACAGAACATACTTGAAACACAAGTGAATATATCTCAAACATTTTTTGTGGCCAATGTAAGCAATCAGAAATACAACTTTTATACAATAAAATTTTAATTGAAATATAGTATACCTACAGAAAGAGGTGCATATTATAAGCATATAGCTTGATGAATTTTCAAAAGTGAATTGAGATCAATAAAGAGAACAATGTGGCAACTCAGAGTTGCCCTTGTAGCCCTTTTTAACCGCTACCCCAATTTTCAACTTAATTCTGGAATGTAATTATTTAACACTTTCTGTGTACCATATGTTATGTAATAATTACATTTAAAGCTGTATTTGGAAGTATTAATGTCAATCTGTAATACATAGCATTATAACAAATTTTTTGTCAATGTATTAGATGATGCCTTTTTTTGTCTATTATCCTTAAGAGCCTTAGAAGACTCAGAAAGTGAGAGATGTGCTTAAGTATTCTCAATTTCTCAGCATAGAATATTTAAAATAGGATTTATTTTACTCCTTTTCCTTTCCTTTTTTCTTATTCTTGCTTTGTTACATTGCCATTCTTTTGCATCCTTATGCCATGTGGAACAACAGTGAAAGCATAATCTTTGTGCCTTGGACCTGCCATCCTAAAACAATGTCTAATGTATGGAGATGTTCAATCCATATTTGTTGAATGAATGTAGCAGACAAAATACATAAAATACAAAAGAAGTGCTACAAGGCATTTTTTCTCCTTTTTCTTTCTGGGATGTCTTTTTGGGGAAAGAGAAAACAGGACTGATAATAAATGTCAGTTTTGATTTTTAGAATGGGAAGATGGAGAGAAAGGACCAAGAGAAAGAAAGGAGACAACTACCTTGAGGGGACAGGAGTAGAAGACGATTGACTTTGCCCTGGATGTTTTTTCTTTCTTTCTTTCTTTTTTTTTTTGTGGTACGCAGGCCTCTTACTGTTGTGGCCTCTCCCGTTGTGGAGCACAGGCTCCGGACGCGCAGGCTCAGCGGCCATGGCTCACGGGCCCAGCCCCTCAGCGGCATGTGGGATCTTCCCGGACCGGGGCACGAACCCGTGTCCCCTGCATCGGCAGGCAGACTCTCAACCACTGCGCCACCAGGGAAGCCCCCTGGATGTTTTTTCAATACCATAATTCTTTCTAGGATCTCCAGGTCTCCCTAACCTTAGTTTAGGTTGGGATTCCTTTTAATGGCAGCTTTGATACCTTTTCACTGATAGTCTTAGAGATGGGGAATTAACTTTGTACTATAACTATTTGGAAAACACTTTTAAGTCTTCTGTGCAGTGTGCAAAATGGTGCCTTTGCCTTTATATCTGTAGTATCTCTGATTATTATATTCCGACAGTTCTGCTGTTTGAAATCTCAGACGACTGAGAGAAAAATGGATAGTTTATAAGGGGAAAGAGCCCTGATTTATGAATTCTTTAATGAACAAGGGAGGGTATTTTTGCTTTACATACATTCCTTAAATCTTCGCATTTGAATTAGAAAGAATAAAAAGCAGAAATCAATTCCTGTGAATAAAAGCTTGTCTTTAGACAGTATGTTTAAAAATAGGGCTATTGGATGAAGTTTGGCACTCTCCAGAAGGTAAGAATTACAAACAGGCAATTTAGGTTGAGGCTACACACTAAATGTACAAAAATTCCAGTGGATATTCCTCTATGGTAGCAAACATTTGGAGTGACATCATTTAGGTCAGTCAAAATCATAGGACTGTGAAGAATAAATTAGCTCTTAAGGAAGAAAAAATAATTTTAACTGTGTGTGTGTGATCAAAGCACAGGTGTGAAAGCTTGACTACTTCAAAGACATATTCTAATGTTTCATTGTTTAATCTGCTTAATCAGAGGTAAATTGACATTTGTGTTGTTATAAATCCTCTCTCAATGAGTTTTGAATAGTTCTAAAATTGTTTTCTATTTGAACCGAGTCCAAGTCTTCCTTTTTCAGTGGAAAATTCCCGTAAATGAGCTATTGATATAATACAGATATACAGAGACAGGATAGTCTTTCAGTCCTTTTTATACTTATTTGTGATGTCCTCTCTTTCTTGTCACTTTCAGAGGGTTACTTACAATCATTTATCATGCTTCTGTTGTTGTTTTTGAGGGGGACAAGAGTACAATGGTGGCAACTTTATTATTTAATGCTTTTTATATATAAAACAAAATCCAATCCTATATTTCCCTTGGGTACATCATGGATTTAGATAGAAAGGAATATTCTCCATGTTAAAATGATAATTACAGCATCACCAAGACAAAAGTGCCCTACATTTAAACATTTGAGGAGTGAAGTGAATGCACTTTTGAAAATTGTTGTGCACTGATGGATGGAATCCTGTTAGACTTTGTCCAGTTGTCTGAGTCTGATTCTGTTACTTTATTAGCTTGATTGTTTTGGATATATGGCTTATTCTCCTGACACCTCAGTCTGTATACAAAAAGGATAATGATTTCTGCCCATGACTTAATTTGAAGAATACTTAATGGCAATAAAATAAAAGTCTTCGAATTCTTCAGAGTAGGTTTTCTGTTACCTACAAGATAGTCTCGGGTTCAACATTGATATTTCCACATTTCAGGAGATGTGTATTCATTAGTTTTCCCCTGTATATATCTGGCCCATCTCCCTTTGCAACCTAGTTTTGCCTCTTCACTCTTCCGGACTGTAACGGTAAAGGATTTGTCCCTGCTCTGTAGATGGTGTGCTCCACAGTGGCCGTTCCCTCCTTCAGTCTCTCTCACTGTCTAAATCAGTGTCTCTGCTCCATCCCTGTAGTAAGTACTCCGGTTTGGGAAACAAGATGGCGCTACGCTGCTTGCATGAGCCTGCCCCTTCTACCCCGCCACCCCAGTCCAATGGAGGAGGGGCTCTCCCTTTCTCATGAGCCACAAAGCACACCTCCGAACTGGCTGCTCTGTAAAGGCATTACAGCTACATTAAAATGGACTCTTCCTTATGCTGGCCTTCAAGACTTTTCTTTTAAGCTTTGCTAAAAAGCCGCTAAGATATTTATTGATTCTGTACGTTGGGGAGTTAGTGTTACGAATAAGGGATGACGCTCTGGTGAGAAATATCCAGAAACATAGAACAGATTTTCTGCATCTCTGAAAATGTTTGCTGCCCCTTGCTGATGCAAACTTAGTTCACAAAATCATTAAATGTTTCCCTATGTTGGCCTCCTCCCCATTCTCTCCAAATTAGGGAAAGTGATAAAAATATCCAGAGCAATGCCCTAGTTATATAAAATGACTTTTTTCATTATTTTCTAACTTGTGGTATGTGTAATGATAATGTACGGTTGAGTGTGTGCACTTCAAACTAACACACGACTGCTAATTTGTCTGCCTTCGTTTTCATTTTATCGTTCTGTGTCTTGTAGAGCAAAGAGCTTACAGCTTACCGGAGCCACCAAGAGAAAAAAGGTATTTTAACCCTTCCAGATTTCCTGAGGGACTGCTTGATCCATCTTTGGAAATGTTTGCACATCATTTTTGATACCTGTTCAATAGTTTGTGAGAGGTTTCTGCCTAATGAGCCTGCCTGAATCCTTCGTACCCTTTGTGATATGTATGGGTTTAGGTTTGCCAGCTGTTCCTTTCAGTCTCCAGATGAACAGGCCTCAGGACTGGGGACAGAGTAGTCTGGGGTTATTTTCAAAGCCAAACACTTACAGTGTACAGCACCGTGCAGAGCAGTGTGAGACCACCTGCTTTAGGAAGGTATCCGGTTCTCACTAGGTCTGTCCACTATGACAGGAAGACTTATTGTGGTAACAAACCCCTGGAGTCAGTTTTAGAAAGTGCCTAAACATCTCTGCTGTCTGTCGTCGTAGAGTATTGCTTAGAAGTGTTAAGTGTGAAACAAAGAATAAATGATGCAGAAAGTACTTTGAGCATTATCAGTTTTCTGATTAATATGAAGATTTGAAAGCTGTATGCCTAAGCTGCTCTTTTCCCTAGAAGGTAAAACTGTCCTTAGAGTAAAGCTTGGGCAGCTGACTAGCGAGCAGGCTGGATTGCTGCACTCTGTTGGTCTTGAGAAACTAACTGCTTGTGAATCACACTGTGAAATAGCCCTGGGATTGTGTCAGAAATGGTATAAATGCTTGGCTTTGAGAGACCATGGGAAAAGGAGGAAAATGGTTTTAATTTGGGTGCTATTAATGCTCAAACTCTGAAACCTTTTACTATATAGATCAAAAGGAATTATTTTGCTTTAAATCTTGGACTGAAAGTATGAAGAAGAGGGAAAAAAAAATCTCCTTTTGCTCATTCCTATTTTTTTGAGACCAGAATAGAAATTCTGAAATGATAAACCAGAGGAAGACTAAGAATGCCCTTTAAGAATAAGCTGATGATGAAAGGACATCAGGGCAATGATGATGGTGACAGCGGGAGCAGCAGTAACTGACCGTTGTTGGGTGTTTTTATGTGCCTGGCACTGTTTTAAGCTGCTTACGTTTATTACTTCATTTAAGCGATTTGTTGACTAATTCTGGAATTTGTTCATCATTCTGGTCATCGTTCTGGTTAGAAGTCTTATCCTTGCTATCTTTTTAACAATTGGAGAAGTAATAGACTGATTGTAAGGATTTTTTTTTAATCAAAAATATTTTCCATTAAGAGAGGGATTTAAGACTGGAAGAGCCAATAACAGAATTGGTTAAATATTAGCCTATAAAATGTGTTAACTTGGATGAGATGTATAGGGATGTATTGGATGGGATGAATATTTTTCTCATATTCCTCATTCTTGTTTTTTTCTTCCTGTTCTTGGGTCCATCTTGGGTCTGCATCCCAAAAGCATCTGACTTTCTTAGTCATATCCCCTGGTGTATCTAGTAGAGTAGATATTCCATTTCCCCTACTATGTTCCTGATACCTTGTTGGATACACCAGTAAGGTCCCTGGCTAGACCTAATGCTTTGCTTTGGTCATGCAATAGACATTTACTTGGGGGTTTGCCTTCTTTGGGATTCCCTTATTTATGTTGATCACTTCATTTCTGGAAAAGAGTGCAGCCAGCTAAAAGGGGGGCTCACTCCAGACCTTTCAGGCTCATTTTTATAGGAGCAGGCACTTCATCTATCCCATCTTCTTAGGATTATATGGTACAACTCAGTTATTTTATTGCCACCATCTATCTTAAATCTGATACATCTGTTACCTTTTATTTTTTTAAGAAAATAAGAATCTGGCTGTTCAAAGTTGAAGTTTTACCTGTGTCAATTTTCAATTTGGATAGTTGGAGCTTTTTAAATACTTAGATGCCCAGTTCTTTTAAAAAATAGGTTATAGATATAATAGGTTAAGGATTAAGATATTGAGGCTATATCCATATTATTCAGATACTTAAAATATCTGCTTACCTATTGAAAAGGTAATGCCAAGAATCTCTGAAGAATGGGGCTTGTAAAACTTTATTGCGGGTAATTCCATTGGTCATCAAATTGATAATAGAGTTAGGCATTCTTGTTCTGGGATGTTGAAAGAGTTTAAGTAAATTTTTCCAGATTCTTATAAATTGAAAAGCTGTTTACATTCTGTTGTGAAATCAGTTGAGGATTCTTCCCTTCTGAGTTCTCTAAAGTACCTAATTTTTATGTAAGTGAATACCACATAGTTAAATTAGATTTGAAACATGGAATCAACCAACCTTCTACATCTGCCCAGAAGTTACACTGTGTTTCCCATTGTCATAATCTGAAAATGGGTCATGTCTATGATATTCACGTGTCTACCAGGTTAGATGATTCAGAGTTTTTAATATTTAGTGTTTCAGTTTTTTTGTTTGTTTGTTTTGTTTTGTTTACTTTGTCATCTCGGTTCTTATCAATCTTTGGAATTAAAGATTAAGTGGTATGATTTTGTCTTTGTTTTTTATAAATTGCAGTGCATCTGTAGGTTTTAAATCAAAACTGTAACATTGTTCTTGATACAGTCTTCTGTAGCATAGGGAGTTGGGAGTAGAGTCTGGTAAACAGGAACTCATTTTCTTTCATTTGAGAGAGTGTCGTTGTGTTCCTGCTGGAAAGTAGGGGAGAGGACTTCTTCACCTCAGAAATCACATTGACCTCATCATTCTTCAATTCTGAGATTTAGGTTTCCTCCCCATATTTTTCTTCTCTTAGACATTGGGTGGCTCTTGGTGGGGTCCCAAAAAGTGTTCCAGAGAGGATTCTTTCTCAGCTGTCAATTGTGCTTTTTTCCCCATTCCAAAAGTGAGCCTGTTGAATATTATTCCACGAGTTTTGCAAATTAGGATGCTTAAGACACAAGAGGTATGGAAATTTACAGATATATTAACCAATGATTTATCTAAGAAGGTGGCTGTGGAAGTAGAAAGGAAATGAGAGGGTCTAAGTTCCTTGTGTTATTCTGAGTAGTATAGGGCACTTTCACTTCTGTTTTCCATCTTTGCTTTCTAACTTTTTCAATTGTTTTCTCTCAGTAGCAAACACAATTTCATGAACTGTGCAGGGCTCGAGTGGCAGGACACCCACTGTCCTGACTATACCTGCGTGACCAAGAGGTAGCTCTGAAGTAATTTATTATTTATACTAAATGCATTCACTGAGGTTTGAACTCTCAATTATCTAATATAGAGGTCAAATAACTTAGTTTTGTTTAATATGTACCAGTTAAGTACTTATTCTATTTAAGCATGAGAAAGGGCCTTAGAAATAACTTAGTCTTTGATCAGATGAGAAAAACTGAAGTCCTAGAAGTTGTCTTTTTTTTTTTTTTTTTTTTTTTGCGGTACGCAGGCCTCTCACTGTTGTGGCCTCTCCTGTTGTGGAGCACAGGCTCCAGACTCGCAGGCTCAGCAGCCATGGCTCACGGGCCCAGCCGCTCCGCGGCATGTGGGATCTTCCTGGACCAGGGCATGAACCCGTGTCCCCTGCATCGGCAGGCGGACTCTCAACCACTGCGCCACCAGGGAAGCCCTAGAAGTTGTCTTTTAAGTCATTTTTGTAAAATGTAATCATATATATTTTGGTGCATATCAATAGTATGATTACTTTTGAAGGTATTTCCCAGAGATGAATGTATTACCCACTAATGCTGACAAGTGAGAAGTTTGAGGGATAGGAGAGACATGGGTTATGAAATGTTCATTTTGGAAATTGTCTACAGAAGTGTTATCTGGTTTGACATGATAGTTTTGTTGGTCTTTAATATATTCACTCTTTCTTTCTCTCTTTGTAATAATATTAGAATACAAGACCATCAGAGAAAGTTCTAGGGGAAATATAAAAGTTCCAGGGAAATTTCCTCTTCATAGCTGGGACTTTTTTTTCTCTAGAGAATGATTCTGTGGATTAGAGGAAAATCAGTGGTGTTCAGTGTGTTCACAGGTTGGGTACAATTACCTCTAACTTGCCTCTTATTTGGGGGGAATTTCCACAATGTTCTCTCCTTTGCAACCTAGAGTCTCAGATTGCAAATAGCCTGATTGAGGGGGAGAGATGGAACCATGAGGCAGACAGTCTGTTTCTCAGGCTGTATTGACAAAGGAAATGTGTGTCTGCTGAGTATTATCTCTGTTCCAAAAATAAATAAAATCCGGTTTAATGTCGATGGTTATTTGGCTTCTATGTGCCTGGAGAATTCTATTAGCATAGTAAACAGGGAGATGAATATTTTCAGAGTAAAATTATAAGTGTAAGATTTCCTTTATTTCTCTAATATTTTAATATGAAAATTTTAAAGTATGCAGAAAAACTGAAAGAATTATATATTAGAATACCTATTTCCACCACTTAGATTCTGTAAGTGTTAACATTGTGAGATAGTTGCTTTATCATACACTTATCCACCTATTCATCTATAAGATATATTTTTAATAGTTTCTATCCTTATCTTTAGAATAACCATTAAAGCCTGAAAAATATATATGTGTAAAAATAATATGTACAAAATACATCTGTGTGTTTGTATACATACACACACATACATACACACACATATGTATGACTGCTCTCTTTTGCTCCCTCTGGTAAGTTTTATAAGCTGTGATAACAGATTCTTTTTTGTAGAATTCAGGAAGAAGAATGGGATAAATACATCATACCTGCCAAATCAGAGTCTGAAAAGTACAAAGTGAGCCGAACTTTCAGCTTCCTCATGAACAGGATGACCAGCCCTCGGAATAAATCTAAGGTAATTAAGGTTTTATGCCTATCGTCTATAAAGCGTAGATGCTCCGTTTCTAAGCAATTAGTATAGTTTCCACTTTCCCTTTAAAATCATTTACCTTAGGTTTTGTACACACATATTTAAAAACCTCTATATTTCTTATGGGGTATTGTCCAAGTCATTGAACATACTGAGACCACTTCATGCTGGGTGCTGTTACATTTTGGCATTATCACACCTCTTGGTGTGTGGCCCTTCCGTCCTGATAGAACACGTAGAGACTTTGTATGGTTTCTGTAAGTCGATTGGCTCTGAGCATTTCTCTTTTCTCCCCACTTCGCTGCTGCGGCCACATCTAAAGACAAAAGGCAAGGATGCCAAAGACAAAGAGAAACTGAGTCGACATCAGTTTGTCCCTGGAACATTCTCTGGGACTCTGCAGTGTTTGGTTTGTGATAAAACGCTCCTGGGGAAAGAGTCGTTCCAGTGTTCCAGTAAGTTCTCGGGCCCCATGTGTGCTGTCTTCTTGCGTGCTTTGCCTCCCCAAACAGTAAGCTCCCTGAGAATAGTGCCAGTGCTAAGTGTGTTCATGTAGACTTTTGTTTTCATGTCTGTGTGTGGTTTCATCAGCAAGAAATGACCCATGATGGTTGAGTCAGTACTTTGTGTCCACAGACAATAGTCTCTCCTAGAACCCAGACTGTTATACCTCACTGCCTTCTGATGTCTCCACTTGGATGTCTAAACAGCATCTCAAATGGAGCTCCGTTCTCCCCCTTCTGTGCCCACCTACAAGCTGACCCTCTCAGTTTAATGGCAGTTCCATCATTCCAGCCAAATGCTCGTGCCAGAAATCTTGGAGTATTTCTATATACCTCTCTTTCTCTCAGTCCCACATACTTCAGCATTCCACTTGGCTGTGTCTTCAAAATATATATGGAAGTCAGCCTCTTCTCACCCCTGCCACTGTTATCACCCTGGTCTAAAGCCATCATTTCAGTAGCTTTGCAGCTGGTCTCCTTGTGCTTTTACTTCAAAATGCATAGTTCTCAAAATCTCAGTCCGAGCGAGTTCGTCAAGGCATTTGTCCTTGTGTTCCAGATGCTCCGATGGCCTCCTGTCATCCTGAGGATGGCCAGAGCCCTGACAGTGGCTGCAAGGCCCCCATGATCTCTCCTGTCGTCCACTCCTCCCAATCCTCTGCTTCAGTCCCTCTGGCATCTTTGCTGTTCGTCCAATACTCCGGGCGTCAGGCATGCTCCTGCCATGGGGCCTTTCCTGTGGTTCTCTCTGCCTGCAGTGCTCTCCCCTCAGCTAGCTGTGTGGTTTGTCCCCTCACTTCCTTCAGGTCTGCTTCAGATAACACCCCCTAGTCGGGCCTTTCTTGACCACCCTCTGCTTGGCTCATTTTCCCCCTTTTCCTCCTTTTTATCCCACTATAGCATTCAACATCATCTAACTCACTCTCTGTTCTGTTTATCAATTTTATTATCTATCTCCTTCACCGGAATATAAACCCTACAAGGGATGGATTTTTGTCTGTTGATTTTGTTCTCTGCTATATCCACAGTGCCTAGAACAATGCTTTTGCATAGCAGGGGCTTAAGTAGACATTTATGGAATGAAAGAATAATTCAGTGCAAAAGAATTTAGGCCCGGGCAGGTGAAATCCATTTCATGGTGTTTGTTGGTGGCCAGAATTAGGGGAACATTTGGGGGGTGGGATGGGAGTACAAAGGGAGGTGAAGAGCAGAGGAAGGTTATATGTAAAGTTCTTCATTAAATTCCTAGAAAATGATTAAATTAAATTTTTTTTGCTTTATAACAAATTTAATCAGTTATACATATACATATGTTCCCATATCCCCTCCCTTTTGCGTCTCCCTCCCACCCTCCCTATCCCACCCCTCCAGGCGGTCACACAGCACTGAGCTGATCTCCCTGTGCTGTGCGGCTGCTTCCAACTAGCTATCTACCTTACGTTTGGTAGTGTATATATGTCCATGCCGCTCTTTCACTTTGTCACAGCTTACCCTTCCCCCTCCCCATATCCTCAACTCCATTCTCTAGTAGGTCTGTGTCTGTATTCCTGTCTTACCCCTATGTTCTTCATGACATTTTTTTTTCTTAAATTCCATATATATGTGTCAGCATAGAGTATTTGTCTTTCTCTTTCTGACTTACTTCACTCTGTATGACAGACTCTAGGTCCATCCACCTCATTACAAATAGCTCAATTTCATTTCTTTTTATGGCTGAGTAATATTCCATTGTATATATGTGCTACATCTTCTTTACCCATTCATCCGATGATGGACACTTAGGTTGTTTCCATCTCCGGGCTATTGTAAATAGGGCTGCTATGAACATTTTGGTACATGTCTCTTTTTGAATTATGGTTTTCTCAGGGTATATGCCCAGTAGTGGGATTGCTGGATCATATGGTAGTTCTATTTTTAGTTTTTTAAGGAACCTCCATACCGTTCTCCATAGTGGCTGTACCAATTCACATTCCCACCAGCAGTGCAAGAGTGTTCCCTTTTCTCCACACCCTCTCCAGCATTTATTGTTTCTAGATTTTTTGATGATGGCCATTCTGACTGGTGTGAGATGATATCTCATTGTAGTTTTGATTTGCATTTCTCTAATGAGTAAAGATGTTGAGCATCCTTTCATGTGTTTGTTGGCAGTCTGTATATCTTCTGTGGAGAAATGTCTATTTAAGTCTTCTGCCCATTTTTGGATTGGGTTGTTTGTTTTTTTGTTATTGAGCTGCATGAGCTGCTTATAAATTTTGGAGATTAATCCTTTGTCAGTTGCTTCATTTACAAATATTTTCTCCCATTCTGAGGGTTGTCTTTTGGTCTTGTTTATGGTTTCCTTTTCTGTGCAAAAGCTTTTAAGTTTCATTAGGTCCCATGTGTTTATTTTTGTCTTTATTTCCATTTCTGTAGGAGGTGGGTCAAAAAGGATCTTGCTGTGATTTATGTCATAGAGTGTTCTGCCTATGTTTTCCTCTAAGAGTTTGATAGTGTCTGGCCTTACATTTAGGTCTTTAATCCATTTTGAGCTTATTTTTGTGTATGGTGTTAGGGAGTGATCTAATCTCATACTTTTACATGTCCCTATCCAGTTTTCCCAGCACCACTTATTGAAGAGACTGTCCTTTCTCCACTGTACATTCCTGCCTCCTTTATCAAAGATAAGGTGACCATATGTCCGTGGGTTTATCTCTAGGCTTTCTATCCTGTTCCATTGATCTATCTTTCTGTTTTTGTGCCAGTACCATACTGTCTTGATTACTGTAGCTTTGTAGTATAGTCTGAAGTCAGGGAGCGTGATTCCTCCAGCTCCATTTTTCGTTCTCAAGATTGCTTTGGCTATTCGGGGTCTTTTGTGTTTCCATACAAATTGTGAAATTTTTTGCTCTAGTTCTGTGAAAAATGCCAGTGGTAGTTTGATAGGGATTGCATTGAATCTGTAGATTGCTTTGGGTAGTAGAGTCATTTTCACAATGTTGATTCTTCCAATCCAAGAACATGGTACATCTCTCCATCTATTTGTATCATCTTTAATTTCTTTCATCAGTGTCTTATAATTTTCTGCATACAGGTCTTTTGTCTCCTTAGGTAGGTTTATTCCTAGATATTTTATTCTTTTTGTTGCAATGGTAAATGGGAGTGTTTCCTTGATTTCACTTTCAGATGTTTCATCATTAGTATATAGGAATGCCAGAGATTTCTGTGTATTAATTTTGTATCCTGCAACTTTACCAAATTCATTGATTAGCTCTAGTAGTTTTCTGGTAGCATCTTTAGGATTCTCTATGTATAGTATCATGTCATCTGCAAACAGTGACAGCTTTACTTCTTCTTTTCCGATTTGGATTCCTTTTATTTCCTTTTCTTCTCTGATTGCTGTGGCTAAAACTTCCAAAACTATGTTGGATAAGAGTGGTGAGAGTGGGCAACCTTGTCTTGTTCCTGATCTTAGTGGAAGTGGTTTCAGTTTTTCACCATTGAGGACGATGCTGGCTGTGGGTTTGTCATATATGGCCTTTATTATGTTGAGGAAAGTTCCCTCTATGCCTACTTTCTGCAGGGTTTTTATCATAAATGGGTGTTGAATTTTGTCGAAAGCTTTCTCTGCATCTATTGAGATGATCATATGGTTTTCCTCCTTCAATTTGTTAATATGGTGTATCATGTTGATTGATTTGCGTATATTGAAGAATCCTTGCATTCCTGGAATAAACCCCACTTGATCATGGTGTATGATCCTTTTAATGTGCTGTTGGATTCTGTTTGCTAGTATTTTGTTGAGGATTTTTGCATCTATGTTCATCAGTGATATTGGCCTGTAGTTTTCTTTCTTTGTGACATCCTTGTCTGGTTTTGGTATCAAGGTGATGGTGGCCTCGTAGAATGAGTTTGGAAGTGTTCCTCCCTCTTATATTTTGGAAGAGTTTGAGAAGGATAGGTGTTAGCTCTTCTCTAAATGTTTGATAGAATTCTCCTGTGAAGCCATCTGGTCCTGGGCTTTTGTTTGTTGGAAGATGTTTAATCACAGTTTCAATTTCATTACTTGTGATTGGTCTGTTCATATTTTCTGTTTCTTCCTGGTTCAGTCTTGGAAGGTTATACCTTTCTAAGAATTTGTCCATTTCTTCCAGGTTGTCCATTTTATAGGCATAGAGTTGCTTGTAGTAGTCTCTTAGGATGCTTTGTATTTCTGCGGTGTCTGTTGTAACTTCTCCTTTTTCATTTTTAATTTTATTGACTTGAGTCCTCTCCCTCATTTTCTTGATGAGTCTGGCTAATGGTTTATCAACTTTGTTTATCTTGTCAAAGAACCAGCTTTTGGTTTTGTTGATCTTTGCTATTGTTTTCTTTGTTTCTATTTCATTTATTTCTGCTCTGATCTTTATGATTTCTTTCCTTCTACTAACTTTGGGTTTTGTTTGTTCTTCTTTCTCTAGTCCCTTTAGGTGTAAGGTTAGATTAAATTAAAAATTTTAATGTATCCATTCACACTGTCTTTAATGATGCCACTTTCACTGCATGCTTGAACTTGGCTTTCCTTGGAGACTTGATTTCTTTCTTTTATGTGACCTGAGATAGCATCAAGCAAAATAATAATAATAATAAAACTACTCTAAACAATAGTCTACTAATTAAAAAACAAATAGCATCAAGCAGTTCAGCTGTGATTTAATTTGCTAAATTTTTAGAAGTTTGCCGAAAGTATTGTTTGTGGATTATTTTTTAAACATTCGTTTTATTTATTTATTTGGCTGTGCTGGGTCTCAGCCGCAGCACGTAGGGTATTTTAGTTGCGGCATGCGGGATCTTTTTAGTTGTGGAATGTGGGGTCTTTAGTTGTGGCATGTGAGATCTCCGGTTGTGACATGCGAACTCTCAGTTGTGGCGTGTGGGATCCAGCTCCCCGACCAGGGATGGAACCTGGGACCCCTGCCCTGGGAGTGTGGAGTCCCAGCCACTGGACCACCAGGGAAGTCCCTGTTCATGGGTTGTTAATGGCTTGCCCCCATGTCAGCAGTCAGTTTATGAGTTTGATGGCATATGTTTCATAGGTTGTGGCTCTTCTCTTGTTCATAGGGCTGGATCTCTTCAGCTGTACCCCCCAGCCACATCCATGACCTTTCTCTCCCCTCATTTTAAGACAAACTCCTCAAGTTGGGCAACCTCCACTCACTGCTCTGACGTCTATTCCTGCCACTTCTTCCTTAACCATCTGATTTTGGCCTCTGACCCCACTACTTAACAGAAGTCCTGCTCTTGACCTGAGCATCTTTCCTCGTTACTGTTCTCAGACTCACTGATCTCTCTCCTGTTTCCATGTTTATTGTCCCTTTGTGTAGGTAGGTGTCCTCTTTTCCATGGCACACTACTCTTCTGTTTACCACCTGTATTGTCTCCTTTCTCCTAACTTTGAGTACCCTCCAAACTCAGTTCTTGGGCATTTGTTCTTTTCTGGGTATAGTTTCTAAGTATAGTCATCCAGTCTTTTGTTCTAAAATACTGTACGGAAACCTGTTCTTCCCAGATTAACGTCTTTATCATTCACTTTCTAATTCCATATTTCTAGTTGCCTAGAGAGGCTGAGCCCCCATGTAACTTGTGGCTATATTTGAGCATTATGGCAGAGCTACAGTGTAAACCAAGACTGTCCTGGTCACACCCTGTCTGTGGGCATCATCACTCAAAGATCTTCTTGTCTCCCAGACCAACATGTCTAAAACCGACCTTCCAGTCCACATGCAGAAGGCCGTTCTTGCTGTGTTGATGGTACCAGCTCGAACGCTGGGCATGTTGACTCTTAGTTCCTCTTCCTCCTGGCACCCCAGTCCACGTGGTCCCTCTTTCATTTCCTTTCGTTCCTGCTCTGGTGGATTCTCATCACCTCTGGACTGCTGACAGCAAACTGTTCTAGTTTCCCCTCTCTCTAGGTATTTTCACTTACAATTTATTCTGGATACTTTCACCACCTTAATCTTAATGAAGCACTGCTTCCATCTGCACACATATGCTTGAGGACTTCTCTCTTTTTTGTTTACTGGACTAAGCCCAGGCTTTTCAGATGTGCGTTTGGTTCTACCTGCATCCTGCTGGCTAGTCCTACGGTCACTTCCCTGTTCAGCCTTGGTTTACAACCAGAGGCCTTGCCAGGCCTGTTGTCTTTTCTCCCGCTGTGCATGTTTTCCTGCCTCTGTTCCTTCACTTACGATAGTCTCCTATCTCTGTTTTCCCTGCTCCTCAACTTCATCCAGATTTCTTGCCTCTTCTTGGGAGGTCTTCCTTGACCACTGTGGCCTGAGTTCCTGCACATCACACTTAGGATCTATTTATCCTATCCAGTTTAATACTGGGGTATGTACAGCCTCTTCTGATTAACTACTAGCATAGACTTTATGTTCTTGGAGGTCTATAGTCACATAATGGTTCTTTTGTATCCCCTACAGCATCTACTGCAAAACTGGGCCCTTAGGCCCTCATATGTAGTTCATGACTACTGAAAGCTTAGGGATCACTGAAAGGCAGATCCTTGCAGTACAGAATATGTTGGTTCACACTGAGTTGGTCAAGTGGGTTGTCATGAAAGTTTTAGTGGAAGATGGAAATTGCTGAAAGTACACAGATTATATTTAGCTTTTAAAATGGTCATTATTTTTTTTTAAAGGCAGCGGAATTCATAGAAGATACAAGGTTTAAGGAGAAACAGAATTATCCAGACTTTTACCACCTAGAGAAAATTGCTATTCATATGTGTATGGAATCCCTCCTAATCACTAAAACAGTCAGCTTTGTATGCTGATATCTCATTTGATGATGATATCAAATGTGCTTAATTGTTCCTTACTAGTTGTGCATTTAAGTTTTTTCCAGTTTTTTCACAACGTAAATCATGTTGCAAGGAGCATTCTTTTCCACATATCACTGCCCACGTCTTTGATCATTGCCTTAGATTAAATTCTAGAATCAGTTTGAGTATATGGTTTTTTTTTTTTTTTTTTTTTTTCTTTTTGCGGTATGCGGGCCTCTCACTGTTGTGGCCTCTCCCGTTGCGGAGCACAGGCTCCGGACGCGCAGGCCCAGCGGCCATGGCTCACGGGCCCAGCCGCTCCGCGGCACATGGGATCCTCCCAGACCGGGGCACGAACCCGTATCCCCTGCATCGGCAGGCGGACTCTCAACCACTGCGCCACCAGGGAGGCCCTGAGTATATGTTTAATTTCCTCTTTAACCATAGTCTTTTAGAAGTTTTAAGATTTACAATTTTGGGGGAAGGGGAGTATTGGGCATTTAAACTTTGGTTATTAAGTTTTTTACATTGGGTAGGAGAATACAATGTTCAGATTGCTGATATTGGTAAATAACCCTACTTCATGGTGTATTTTTTAATTATGAATATCAATATTTCTAATCTTAAAAATACAATATGATATAAAACAAATAATATAAATATTCAAAATCTTGGTGTCTGTATTCTTCTTTATTAAAGCCTGAGTTGCTAGTTTTACACAAATATTGTATTTCTGTAAAATTCTCCTTGTTTATAAATAGATTTCACTACCTATATTTTGATGTTACATTATTTGATGCAGAAGTTTACTAATCACAGCTTCACTGCATATTTAACTTCCATAAGCTTAAAACTACCCTTATGCAGTTAAATGCCATTTATAAGAATTTTACTTTGTTTAAAATTAATATTCTTCTTGCTTTCCTTTTGTCTGTATTTCTCTTACCTATTTCTGTGTTTTTAATTTGAGGTGTGTGTCTTTAATTTAGCTATAGGTAATCTTTAATGTAACTGAGAGACCTTGTTTTATAAGGGTTTTTTCCTTATTTACATTTAATTTTACAGCTGTCAACTATCTTTTATAGTTCTTTGCTGTTTTCCTTGATGTCTGGTTCAGCTATTTAGACCATGTGTTGTTGTCTTTTATCTTCTTCAGGGATTTGGCAAGATATGCTCTTTTAATACTTAACTAATAATAACTTTAAGGCGGTGTAAGGCTTATAATTGAAAACTCTTATTTCCCTTATAGTTACCCTTTTTTCCCCCTAGCCTCTGTGAGTATACTGAATTCATTGTTATTACTTTTATAATGTATGTTTAACCTTTCAGGAATAATTTTCTATTTCAACAATAATTTGATATTTGTATTCAGTTCTGTGTCTCTACTTAACAATACTTTTTAAGATGTGATTCTTTAGTTTCAGTGCTCACTTTTGCTCTTTTTTTTTTCCTTCAATAAAACTGATCCATTCTGAACTCTTAATTTTGATTCTGCTTTTAATAGGTAATAGGATTTCAGGTAATTTTTTTTCCAAGAAGGTTATTGGAGTAATCTGTTTTCTGAAATCTTGTATATCTAAGGGTATATCTTTGCTTCTTTCACACAATAAAACCAATTTTATCTGGCTAAATAAATTCTTCAGTCAAACCTTTTCCCCTCAAGACTCTGCCAACACTGGTCCCTTATATTTGGGCATTTAATATTATAGTACGGTAGAAAATTCTGGGGCCTGCCTGTCCTCATTCCCTTGCTGGGAACCTGCTTTTTTGCCTAGATACTTGAGGACTTTTAAGTTTTTGATCATAGGGATATTGTCAGGCTGTGTCTATAGAATAGGTATAATTTAATGATTTTTTCCTAGAAAACAGTAAGACCTTTTTGGGTTCTTTTTAAGCTTTCTAAACATTTTTGTCAGTTGTAGCTGTCAGTTGTTACTTCTGACCTCATTTTTCTGATTTCTTCCTTAGAGAAGTGTGATCTGTCATATTTGTATGACATCTTGTTTGATAATTATACACTTCTTTTTCTCCACATTCTGGAGGGACTCTTTCAAGTTTAGTTTCATAGCACTGCTTTGATACTTTGTCCCATTGAATCTTCTCAATTTGGTTTAAATTCCGCTCTTGCTCTTTTTTCTTCCTTGTAGTACTTTCTCGTCTCACAAAGCTCCGTTTCCCTGTCATCCTGTTGGCCTATGGTCACATCCTATACTCCCTTCATGGCCTTTTGGTCCTATTGTATGTCTGTTTTGTGTCTCTTAGGGAGGACACGTTTCAAATATCCAAATTTTTCTTCTCCATTTCTGGATTTCATAATATTCAGTGGCTCCCTCTTCCTGTGAGTTTTCAGTATAACTTTGTTCTGTGGTGCCTCCTGGCTTCTGCTTTTTTCCTTATCCTTTCATTCTCTTGTTCTGGGGTGAGGAGAGGGCCATGCCATTTTGATGTTTGCCTGCAGGACTAGTACGTGGACCAGCCTGTCTTCTGCTCATTGGCCATTGGGGTGTTGGCTGGGTGCCTCCAAAGACCTACAGCGGGAGGAAGGTTGTGGGCTCAGCATCTTGCTCGATTCTCAGGGGGCTGCAGTCACTGTTTGACGGGCCTCAGTGAGCCCTGCTACCCTTGTGGAAGGATTTTTCTCCTGAAGTTTCTGATAAGCCTCCGGCTTCTCCATCTGCACTCAGCGTTTCGGGGTGGGGGTGGGCAGGATGAGGGTGTGGTGGTAGGTGATGTGAAGGTGGGAGGGCAGAGGGGCCAAGAAGACAGCAGCCTGGCAGGAAGTAGTCCCCATGCAGGGAGCTCTCTGAGCCTGCGGACACGAGGGGGCAGGCAAAGTGTTCCCTTACTTCTTTCAGTGAGATGCAGCCACAGTGTTTCGTGAAGTAAAATGTAGGCAAGCTGCTAACTTTTCTCTTTTAATTTGGTTTCCTCTAGTTAGTAGGAATTCTCTCGGACCCTGACAGTACATTTTTTCTAGCATTGTTGTGCATTTTTCTTTCTTTCCGTCTTCATAGGCGTTCTCCCTGGGGTGCGAGCAGGCAGTTGCCATATGTCAGAAGTCCCTTACTAATATAGGGCATATAGTAGTACATGAGTTCTCAGGCAGACACAGAAGTGTATGTCATGCATGATTTCAGGTTTCATAATCGATAAGACCGTGTGCAGAAGGGGAAAAAATCTCTCCAAGGAAACTAAAATATTAACAGTGCGATTGGCAGTTAAGTCTGCCCATACGGGAGTCGACTGTATTCATTGTACTACATCATTTTATATACGGGACTTGAGCATCCCCAGGGGCTCCTAGAACCAGTCCCCCAAGGACACCGAGGAAGGGCTACAGAGGGTGTGCCCCCAACAGAACTTCAGGAAATTCTAAAGAATGTACTTTAGACAGAAGGAAAGCAATCCAGAAAAAGGATTGGAGATGCAGGAAAGAATGAAGAACATTGACAGTGTAAAACATTAATACTGTCCGCTGGGCTTCAAGCAGCAAGATGAACACGTAAGAGGGAGAGGAAGTGAGGTTCATATATTCAAATATCCTTGTGTGGTTTGAAGGACTGTAAAGCTATTCATTTCAGATTTTACTAAGTTAAATATGAATTTCAAAATATCTAGGGTAAAAATTATTAAGCTAAAAATATGTCCCATACTTGTAAAAATTAAGAAAGTAATTAGAAAAAATATTTAATTGATCCAAAGAAAGCCAGAGAGGAATAAAAATAGAAAAGAAAGCAATATAAAGCACAAAATAAGATGGACAAAATAATCCAAAGAGAGCACTGATTACCATATAAATTGTAAAAGAGTATATAAAATACAAATAACTAAAAATATTAATTTAAAAAGGACAAAGAGGGAACTCCCTGGCGGTCCAGTGGTTAGGACTCCATGCTCTCACTGCAGGGACTGGTTTCGACCCCTGGTCAGGCAACTAAGATCCCACAAGCCACTCGGCCAAAAAACAAACAAGCAAACAACAGATTGTCAGAATGGATTATAGAAAATAACAGCGTTATATTGTTGACAAGAAATATCTAAAGGTTTAATTTTCAGAAAGATCTAAAGTAGAGGAATGCAAAAGGATACACTTGTATTTAGACAAACTAAGGGAAAGAAAGCAGATGTAGCCATGTTATTATCAGACAAAGTAGAATTTAATGCAAAAAGCATTACTAGATGTTCTGCTCCAGTGGTGGGGCTACATGTGATTTAAATATTTTTCTTTCTTTTTTAAGTTTTCTAAATATTTTTAATGTGTATGTGTTATTTTTATAATGACCCTTAAAAGCATGATGTAGCCGTATGCATTTCACTTTGCAGATTAACTTAAATAAGATGGACACTTTTCTATCTTCTCCTTTTGTTCTAGACTGTAATGCAAATGTACATAAGGGCTGTAAAGATGCCGCCTCTCCATGTACCAAGGTAATCTCTCAGTCGTGTGTGAATATTACATGCTTGTATGCAGCTTGTTGCTTCATGTTATCTGCTTAGGTTTTTAGATTTACTAGTTATTACTGTCTAGATTTATTTTTAAAGTGGTCGTTGTAGTGATAATATAACACATGCTCAAAGTGTATACCTATTCAGTTAACTATACACTTGTAGAAGTAGAGGGAACGCTCCATGATGTGGGTGGGTTAGGCTTCCTGTCAGGACCTGCTTGGTTTACCAGTGCAAACCCTGAGCATATGTAAATGAAGTCTAGAGCAGTAATTCGCAAACATCAGCACACATCAGAATCACCTGGAGGGCCTGTTAAAACACAGATATCTGGGCCCCACTCCCAGAATTCCTGATCCAGTAGGTCTGAGTGGATTCTGAGAATTTGCATTTCAAACATGTTCCCAGGTGACGCTGCTGATCCTGGGACCACAGTGTAAGTCCCACTGGACTAGAGGAATGTTCTCTGTGTTTGGGGGTGGGCTTGAGTAGATGGAGGTATTTATCATTGCGTTCCTTTGTCTCCCACTCTAAAGCCATGCCAGAAATGCACATGAGTGAGCACGATGATCCTTCAGAGGGAAGCATGGAGTCCCCAACTCTGTGTTACTTGAAACACACATTGTGTCAGGTCACAGAGTTGAGGATGACATTTCAGTGCTCAAGGTCATTGTGTCCTGTAGGCTGGAGGAATAGCCAGGAACAGAAAGAACAAATAGGAGAAAGGCAGCGCTGATAAGAACTCCTTTTTGAGCCTGGGTTTGCACACAGGAACTGGAGATTTTCGGTTCCATCGGGCTTTTACTAAAGCTGGGATCTTGCTGAGACGTGTTCATGAGGCACACCTTCCTTATAACTTGCTCATCTCATTGTCATAACATTTTTCTCTTTGTTGTGTTTTATGTCTTTTGCTTTGAATTCCTCTGTTTGAAATAAAATAACAAAGAAAATGGTATAGATAAGAAGCCTGTTCTGTGTAACTGTGGACATTCTTGTAGTCCAGTGGTGCTTTGATCTTACTTTCTGCGTTTCTAATGTTCTTTACAGAAATTCCAAGTGAAATATATTAAGAACAAACCTCAGACCATCCTTGGAAGTAAGTGATGTGGAAAACGGCAAGAACTTTTTTCAGTTTCATACATACACACATTTTTTCCAATGTCAAATACCCCATCCTTTTGTTCTCTCATTTGCCCAATTATTCCTTCTTTCATAGCGTATGCTGGGTGTAATTGGCATAATTTTTAGTTATACAAAGAAGTCAAGAATGTCATAAACTCTGGCAGACTCCTAGCCTTTGCGTTACATGTACTATATGATCTTTATATTAGGGAAGGCTGAATGGAGGAGGTATTATGATGTCGCCTCAATTTTAAGATGTGAACTAGTGTAATATGCACTATTGATAACAGCCTTTTGGGGGAAAAGAGAAACACTACATTAAATGTACATAATTTTATGTTTTCCTAGCAGTGGCACATATTTATCTTGACCAATACATACCATATGCTTCTTAAGAATCACAAAGTTAGGAAAAAGTCTTCAAGTTGAGAATCTATAGATTCTTATCAGTCTCTGTTGCTCGTTATCAGAGCAACCTGATACTTTTTCGTAGCCGTGCCTGAGGCTGTGATCTCATCAGCTGCATTAGGATGGCAGTTGAAATTTCAGGGCATACCTGAGTTTTCTGTGCATATGCTTGAACTCTTTTTCTTGAATTAATACATTGTTGAAATTTAAACAATTTCTCTTAGATAATTGGCAGTCCATGACAGTCTTTACATTGCTCGCAAGGGTCAGTCACACCATTGTCCTCCTGAGTGAAAATCCTTTGATTTGATGTGAGCAATTTTGCAATTTCTTTTGCCTCAAATATTACATAGCTTGCCTTGTGGCAGGCATTTTAAGTTTGTGGTCACTTTTCACTTCAGTGCTGCCATAGTGTCACCAGTGTTTTAAAAGCCACTTGAATCGGGGGGGGGGTCAATGAAATATGCAAATTAATGGTGACATGTGACTGTGTGTGATGTTACACAGGGGTAAACTAGTGCAGGCAGTAACAAGTATGACACTGTTTACTCTCCTGCTTCTTCACCAGAAGTCCTTTTGACCTCAGTTGGAATGTACTCCTCAATTTCATAAGGTTAAGCATGAAAATAATTTAAAAGCATCTTAGAATTGATAGAATACCATCTGTTCCTCCTCTTAACTTAGGAATAACATTAAATCATACATGTGTAGAATCCTTTGTAATATCTTAGGGTTCCATATAAGTATTTTTCCCCTTTACTTAAGAAAGGTGTGTGCCGGGCTTCCCTGGTGGGGCAGTGGTTGGGAGTCTGCCTGCCGATGCAGGGGACGCGGGTTCGTGCCCCAGTCCGGGAGGATCCCGCATGCCGCGGAGCGGCTGGGCCCGTGAGCCGTGACCGCTGCGCCTGCACATCCGGAGCCTGTGCTCCGCGATGGGAGAGGCCACAATGGTGGGAGGCCCGCGTACCGCAAAAAAAACAAAAAAAAAGAAAGGTGTGTGCCAAGCACATAATATTATAGGATTGAAATATTTTCGGAGAGTCACTTTTTAATACACATCACATGTAAATGCGTGGATGCCCATAACATTTCAAACTGACCAGAAAGGTACTGAAGCATCATTTCATTTTCCATATGTGAGAGAGAACAGCCCAGCTTGGCTTGAAGGTTTCATCTGCCTGACATTCTTATACCGTAAAGAACAGACTCCCCAGCATTGTTCCAATCTGTTTACATGCTCTGTGTGTGTGTGTGTGTGTGTGCTTATTTATACACACAGTGTACGTTCTAGTAATAGTGCTAATAACACCTTGTATCTATTTAAAGCTGGCTCTAGGGAGTACACGCGGTGGTTTATGGGCAAGCAATCCCAGTGTTTCCCCATTCCATTTTCTTGTCTGTTTGTGTAATTCCAGCCACCCACAGTCTCCAAGCGGATATGCTGAAGCAGGCCTGCAGCCTGGGTACCAGGAGGGTGTGAACTAGAAGGGACATTTGAAGCAGGTGTTGGGATGTGGCAGGGAGACTAGTTTCAAGTCTGGGCTTGTGACACATTAGAAGTGGCCATTGGAGTGTTCAGCTTCTGGCTTTTAAGAGACATCTTTACTCGTTGGCATTACTGCCCGCTATGGAAACCTCATGAAGCATCCATTCTGATTTCCAGATTCTTCATTTAGAGACGTCCCACCGCCTGGGCTCTCCTTGCACCCTTCCTCCTCCATGCCTATTGGGTTGCCGACCGGGAGGAAGGAAACAGCAGGGCAAGTCCATCCATTGTCCAGAAGTGTTCCAGGCATCACCTTGGAAAGGTAAGGCTCAGTGTAGTCTTACACCTTGACGTCTCAGAGCTGCTGCCGGGGCTGACTTTTCTCCCTGTCCTTCCAGCTTCAGGAGGTCAGGGGCAGCCTTGGAGTCCGAAAGTGACGGGAGCACCTGGAGAAGCAAGTCTCAGTCTGATGAGCTGTTCCAGCCCATGGGCTCACCTCCCTCCACGGACTCCTTCTTAATGGAAGGTGAGAAGAAGACGCCTTTGCATTTACTTGGGTTTCTGTGAGCATTTGCCGAAAGGAATGTTTTCTGAAGGATGTAAGATGGAAACGTTTTCTTTTATTCTTTTTAAAAGAATTCTGTTTCATGGTGTCACTTAGCTACAGGTTCTTCTGATTAAAAAGAATGCAAATTGAGCCACAGAGGAGACTCCCAGATAGTGACCAAGGAAACATGATGCCTCTTTTTAAAGGGACATATTCCCCAAAGAATATGTCATAAACGTCATGAAGAGAAAGAAATATGTGCTTGTTCTTCTTTAAAAATGTTTTACAGCTATTGATGAATTGGTATAGGATCATACATTAAAAATATATGTTTCAGTTACTTAAGACTGGACTTGCCTGGATCTCTGAGATATTTATCCCCATATGTTGCCTCCTACTTGTAGGAGAATAAAAGCATTTTTAAAAAACATGTTTTTGGATAGGACAATCTGGGGAATTGCTTGTTGTATCCTAGCATTATTAATAGGCAAAGGAAAACCAAATGAAGGGAGAGTAGTGATGAGAGAAGGGGGTGGACTCTTCCCCAGGAATCCGCTTATTTTAAATCCATTGTCATCACATCTTGACTTCTCTGAGCTAGAGTATCTCTAAGGAGTGCCATTTGGACAAATAGAATTTAGTTTTCCTGAAAGGGGTATATGTGTGTTGTCAAATTCTATCAGAAAAATCTGTACTCACATGTGACTGGAGGCCTTATACCCTGATTCATGTTTATATTAAGGACAGCAAGCCAAGTAAAGAGCAAATAAAGTGGACAAGTACAAGATTCAGTTTTGAGTAAACAGCGCAAAGCAACCCAGGGCAAAAGAAATCAGTGGGTTTAAGATTCTGTAAGCACATCGTGGACTCTGCAGGTTACCAAAAATAAAACTAAAATAGAACAAGTCAAAAAAAAACAAACAAAAGAATCTTCAATATATATATATATATTTTTGGCATATACACAATCACTATTTTAATACCTGATTCTGCTTTGCTTTCATGAGGGCGATCTTGATTTGAACCACTTCACTTGTTTGGTTTCAGATGTTTCAATTGCCTAACACAGTATTTTGGCTTAATTGTTTCTATGTTCATAGCAGGTTTCTTTAGGGTGATGAATCCATAAACATGGGCACTTGTGAAGGTCTGTTTGTGTTACGTGTATTCACCCACTTCTGGCTTTTCTTTTCTTTCTTCAACGCACATTAGATGTCGTGGATTCGTCTCTGTGGAGTGACCTCAGCAGTGATGCCCAGGGGTTTGAAGCAGAATCTTGGAGTCTGGCGGTGGACCCCTCATTTTGTAGTAGGCAGGAGAAGGATGTCATCAAAAGACAGGATGTCATTTTTGGTAAGCATTTCAAACATTCTCTCTGGGCTCCAGCAGTGTGGTGCAGAGGAAAGTGCATGGCATTTGAAACCATACATACCTGGATTCAAGGCTAGGTTCAAATCCCGGTTCTACCATTTCCTAGTTACTTGGTCTCAGATAAAATATTTAACTCACATGGACTTCAGTTTTTCCTTTTGTAAAATGGGGATAATGATTAAAATGTTGTGAGGCTTAAATGAGGCATTGTCTGTACCTGGTATAAGCAAATTTTATGTCTTCTACCCTTTTCAAGTTTACTTAGGCATGGTCTCTACTCTTTCACCTCTTCTGTTGTATGAATCACAGTGACTGTTCACATATTTTAAGGTAGGGTAGTCAGGACTGCTGCCTGCAGGGCCCTGTAGTTTGCTTGCACACAGCCAGAGACTGTGACTCACATAGACGCAGAGGGACTGGCGGCACCTGGCTTAGGGCCGTGTGTGATTGTGTGCCTCAGTCCTGAGTATGGAATTCAGCTGTGGGAGGTTTTACGATTTCATGCTATTTGGGGTGAAGGCCGTCTGAATTAAGGGAGGTTAGATTATAGACTAGTTAGGAAAAAATGAAGTTTAAAAAATTTTCAAGTATGAAGTAGATGCTAAAACGTGGTTCCAAGAAGATACCTTACTTTAAATATGAGATTAACTCTTAGTTTTTGCTAATCCTGTGTGTACAAAGCATGGGCCGCAAAGTCCGGTGGCGACGATGGCCACTTTTCTCCTGTGTGAAGTGGTGGTTATGTAGACCAGAGGAGCCGATGTGTAGTGTGCTGGCATCTAGGGCTGTGCAGGTGGGAGCTACCTTGGAAAGAGTGGTGCTGTCCCCTTTAGTATTTCTCACTAATTTATATTATACTGTAATTTTTCTTCATTTATTTCTTGATTTCATATATTATTAAAAATAATCTCACCCATGTGGGATGAATTATCATGTCGTGTAGTTCACAGCATGGCCTCAGGGTCAGAAAGTCTTGTGTTCTAGGGAAAATCCTTCACCTCTTTTCTTCATGTCTCTCTTTTAAAGATAGGGAAAATCATTCCTATTTTGGGGGTCATAATAGATAAATGGATTAACGGGTATGGTAGATGCTTAGTATGGAGTAGGTATTAAAAATATGGTAGGATACAATAATTAATAATAATAATTTAAAGTTAGTCAGTTCCCAATTAGAGTTTTGTTTATGATAAAATAATAAACAAAGCTACATTTAAATTTGTTTATCCTCCTTGGCTGATGTTTTGTGTTCTTTTTCAAAACATGTACATGAGTTTGGAGATACTCATTGATCTAGAACTTGTACTTCTGATGCTCCTACAAATTGTGAATTATTGTTTTCTCTCATGATGCATTTGTAAAATTGAGATATAGTTACAAAAAATTGAGATATAAAATTCACCCCTTTACAGTGTATAATCTATATTGTAGTATATTTGTAAAGTTTTAGTATATTTATAAAGTTGTGCAACCATCAACCACTGTTTAATTCCAGAGCATTTTCATCACTCCAGAAAGAAACCCTGTGCCCATTAGCAGTCACTCCCCTTTGTCCCCTCCCACCAGTACCTGGCAACCACTAATCTACTTTCTGTCCCTATGAATATGTCCCTGTGAACATTACAATATTTAGTTTTTTGGGCCTGGCTTCTTTCACTTAACATATTGTTTTCAAGGTTCACCCATGCTGTAATAGAAATCAGCACTCTATTCCTTTTTGTGGCTGAGTAATATTTCATTGTATAGATATACTACACTTTGTTCATCTAATCATGACTTGATGGTCATTTTGGGTTGACCACTGTGGGGGTCACATGGTACTTTATGTTTAACCTTTTGAAGAACTGCCTGTTTTCCAAAGCAGCTGTACCATTTTACATTCACACCAGCAATGTATAAGGGTTTCAGTTTCTCCACATCTTACCAAGGCTTCTTTATTGTTCATCCTTTAACTTACAATTATTGTAGTGTGTGTAAAGTGGTGCCTCATTGTGGTTTTGGTTTGTATTTCCCTGATGGCTAATGATGTTGTGCATCTTTTCATGTGCACATTGGCCATTGGTATATCTCTTTAGAGAAACATATATTCAAATCTTCGGCCTATTTTGAAGTGGGTTTTTTTTGTTGTTGTTGAGTCATAAGTGTTCTTTATATATTCTGGACTCAAGTCCCTTATCAAATACCTTATCAAATATCAAATATTTGCAAATATTTTCTCCCATTGTATGGGTTGTCTTTTCACTTTCTTGATGATGTCCCTTGATCATGACACATTGTTTTCTCCTGGAGAAAATGGAATTTCAGAGACAGATCCAATAATAGAAAGGACCTACTGTTGTATGCATTGAGGAACTTTATTATATTTAATTCAACATAATTCACCAAATTAATTGTGCTCCTACTCAATACAAAACACACACAAAAAAAAAATGAAAGAAGGAAAAAGAAAGAAAAGAGGTAAACTAAGTTACATTTTATAGAGCATTCAGGGGAAAATAAAACCTGGTGCCCAACTGAAGATACCTAAAGATGTTAGCTGGTTATATTATGAAAGTTTGATACATTGGATTCTTACATCTTGGACTTGACTTATACATATCCTCATATAATGTCAGGAAAAAAGAGAATAGTTTAATATTTTGAGCTTACATTAAATGTTTAATTAATGCTGACTTCAACAGTAGAAGAATATTATTATTCCTAAACATTCCCTCTTTTTATTTTATTTGTGTAACATACAGTGTTTAGCTACTAATTTATGTCAATAGGGATACATTTTTTAAAAATGAGGTATAATTGACATACAACATTATATTAGTTTCAGGTGTACAACTTAATAATTGTCTGTATTGCAAAATGGTCACCACAGTAAGTCTAGTTAACATCAGAGGACACTTGTGTTTTTAAAGCTTGTTTCTGCTCACCTGTTTCAGAGCTAATGCAGACAGAAATGCATCACATCCAGACCCTGTTCATCATGTCCGAGATCTTCAGGAAAGGGATGAAGGAGGAGCTGCAGCTTGACCACAGCACGGTGGATAAAATCTTCCCCTGTTTAGATGAGTTACTTGAAATCCACAGGCATTTCTTCTATAGTATGAAGGAGCGAAGGCAAGAATCCTGTATTGGCAACGACAGGAATTTCGTCATCAACCGAATCGGAGATATTCTAGTACAACAGGTGAGAAAGGTTTAAAGGTCTTAAAACCTCAAAGCCTAAAGGTATGCAGACTGTCTAGAGTATTCAAAGCCTGCAGAGAACTGGAATTGATTTCATTATGATTATTGACAGATGGGTTTAGCTGGTTGTCTTTTATTTGATGTTGGTGTGTATGACCGATGTCTGAGAGTTTTTAATAGCCAGTGACTCTTCTGTGTGTCACAGGACTTGGATGGAGAAAATTTACTTAGACTGTTTTTTTTGTTTGTTTTTTTTTTTTCTGCCACGCTGTGCGGCTTACAGGATCTTAGTTCCCCAAGCAGGGATTGAACCCTTGCCCTCGGCAGCAAAAGCGTGGAGTCCTAATCACTAGACCACCAAGGAATTCCCTACTTAGACTTCTTGATGTGATGGGCTCTCTAGTAACATGCCTTCCTGAGTGGCCCGTGACAGTCTCATGGATATCTCCAAGATAAGTGCTGCCTAATTTTAGGAAGAGTGAGGCAGATCTATTATCATGAAAGCCCTGGAGTTCATGCCTGGGGCATAAGACAAGCAAATCTCACTCAAAGGGGGCACTTTTTAGGTGCTTGGGATGTTTGAAGCATCAGTGAGAATGGGCTGTGCCACTCTCGTAGTTAAAAAAAAAAAAAACACCTTACTTTTGACAATTTGTATTGGTCCCCGATCTCTCTGAAAGAGGCTCTGCATTTAAAACATGCTAATACAGAAGTTAAATAACATGTATCCAGCAGCCTTAACATGGCAGGGACTTTCAAGGTACTTCCATTATATTACCTCACTTAACCAACACAACACAGTGAGGCAAATATGTATTTTCCCTAAAACTGAGGCATGGAGAAGTAATGACTTTCTCAAGGTCACACATCTCCTAAGTGGCATAGCTGGGATCTGAGTTAAGAATATATCTTTGTGGGCTTCCCTGGTGGCGCAGTGGTTGGGAGTCTGCCTGCCGATGCAGGGGACGCGGGTTCGTGCCCCAGTCCGGGAAGATCCCACATGCCGTGGAGCGGCTGGGCCCGTGAGCCATGGCCACTGAGCCTGCGCGTCTGGAGCCTGTGCTCCGCAACGGGAGAGGCCACAACAGTGAGAGGCCCGCGTACCACAAAAAAAAAAAAAAAAAAAAAAAAAGAATATATCTTTGTGATATCCACAGTGACATTCTGGGGAAGCTTTCTAACACCACTAGTCTGTAAGTCCCAGTAAGGCAGGAAGTCTCGTCTGTTTGGTTACCACTGTATTTCAACACCTAGAACAGTGCTTGGTACTATAAGTATTTATTGAATGAAGGGGTCACTTGGGAAAAACACACCAGGAATTCACTCCAATGCTATGTTTTGCAGTCACAGCATTTGAGGAAAGGCATGGAGATCTATCCCTAATTACTTTAGTTTGGCGTTCTCTAAGTAGATGCCAAAATGTCCCCTCCAAAATATTAATTTTGTATCAGTTTCACCCTGTCACACACACCAGTCGAGTTTAGCTGTTGGTCTATAGGTTAAACATTTAAATATGCTTAAATACAAATATTTTTAATACACAAAAAGAAAAAAGAATCCTGACAATTGCCCAAAATCTTCTTCCTCATGTCTAACAATGTAAAAATCCACACTAGTTATAAGTTTCTAGTCAAAGCACTATCTGCTTTGCATATTATCTTTGAAGTCCTAGACTTGTTCTGTCTTCATAATTCACCTGAAACATATACAGTGCCAGGTTAAGAGACCGTAAAGTACTTGGGAAGACAGTTTGAATAAAAATGTCTGATTGTGTCTTGGTGAACTTGAATCTGAGTGAGTGCATTCAAAAAATGAAGTGTGAGATTATTTTATCATTTGAAAGTATTTGCATAATCTCTTGTTCCTTGATACAAACAATCATGACTTTTAATTCTAATAATTTAAAACATTTTTTCGTTCTTGTGTCACTTTCATAGTTAACAAAAATTTCACATCTTTACCAGATATATTTTTTATTTAATTTTATGGAATTTGAGGACAAGTTTTGGGAAATTGGCTATTACACAGGGTGAGCCTGGTGGTCTTTTGGATGAAAAGGAAAATCCTCGGTATTCAGAGAAAAGGATTAAGTCTGGTTTTGTGTTCCTGTTGGTGGACATGCTTAGTGGGTATGGCAAGGGCTTCCTTCCAATACTATGTAAGTAAAGTTATCTCCTGAAGAATATATTAGCAAAGTCCTCAGACAATGGCTATGGGAGTGGCACTCTGTAGGAGCAGAGGGAGAGCAAGCTGTTGAAGGATGTATGAGAGAGTCTGGGGAAATCCCACACTCCAACCTCGGGGACTCCATAGATCTCAGGAGGCTGGGCTGGAATATGATGGTAACTTAGTCAGTGGGAACTTGCAGTGTTGGTGAGAACTTGTGAACATGTGGAACATACTTGATATATAGCAGTGGTTTTCCAATTTCAGGTACATAGGAATCTCCTAAAGCTTGTTAAGAACGAGGTATTCTGTGCTCCCAATCTCTAGTGTGTTGTTTGATAGGATTGGGTCAGGGGGTTGACATTTTAAAATTATTTTTTCCCCAATGGTAATATCTTACAGAGCTATAATACAGTACCACAACCAGGATACTGATAGGGATACAGCAAAACGCCAGAACATTTCTATCACAATAAGGATTCCTCATCTGGCCATTTTATAGCCACACCTACTTCCCTCCTGTCCCCAACTGCTGGCAATCACTAATCTGTTCTTTCTATAATTTTGTCATTTCAATCCAGTTATATAAATTACATACATGTTATATAGATTATATACACAATATGTCCCTTTTGGATTGGCTTTTTTTCACTCAGCACAATTCTCTGCATCATCTAGATGGCTGTGTATGTCAGTAGTTCATTCCTTTTTATTGTTGAGTTGTATACCAGAGTATGAATGTACCACAGTTTATTTATTTATTTATTTATTTATTAACATCTTTATTGGAGTATAATTGCTTTACGATGTTGTGTTAGTTTCTGCTGTATAACAAAGTGAATCAGCTATACATATACATATATCACCATATCTCCTCCCTCTTGTGTCTCTCTCCCTCCCACTCTCCCTATCCCCCCCTCTAAGTGGTCACAAAGCCCACAGCTGATCTCCCTGTGCTATGCAGCTGCTTCCCACTATCTGGTTTACATTTGGTAGTGTATATATGTCAGTGCCACTCTCTCACTTCGTCCCAGCTTACCCTTCCCCCTTCCCGTGTCCTCAAGTCCATTCTCTACATCTGCGTCTTTGTTCCTGTCCTGCCCCTAAGTTCTTCAGAACCACTTTTTTTTTTTTAGATTCAATATATATGTGTCAGCATACGGTATTTATTTTTCTCTTTCTGATTTATTTTCACTTTGTATGACAGACTCTAGGTCCATCCATCTCATTTCAAATAACTCAATTCGTTTCTTTTTATGGCTGAGTAATATTCCATTGTATATATATGTCACATCTTCTTTATCCATTCATCTGTCGATGGACACTTAGGTTGCTTCCACGTCATGGCTGTTGTAAATAGTGCTGCAGTGAACACTGTGGTACATGACTCTTTCTGAATTATGGTTTTCTCAGGGTATATGCCCAGTAGTGGGATTGCTGGGTTGTATGGTAGTTCTGTTTTTAGTTTTTTAGGGAACCTCCATACTCTTCTCCATAGTAGCCGTACCAATTTACATTCCCACCAATAGTGCAAGAGGGTTCCCTTTTCTCCACACCCTCTCCAGCATTTATTGTTTGTAGATTTTTTGATGATGTCCATTCTGACTGGTGTGAGGTGATACCTCATTGTAGTTTTGATTTACATTTCGCTCATGATTAGTGATGTTGAGCATCCTTTGATGTGTTTGTTGGCAATCTATATATCTTCTTTGGAGAAATGTCTGTTTAGGTCTTTGCCCATCTTTGGATTGGGTTGTTTGTTTTTATTTATTTATTTATTTTTTTTTTTGCTTTATAACAAATTTAATCAGTTATACATATACATATGTTTCCATATCCCCTCCCTTTTGCGTCTCCCTCCCACCCTCCCTATCCCACCCCTCCAGGCAGTCACAAAGCACCGAGCTGATCTCCATGAGCTATGCGGCTGCTTCCCACTAGCTATCTACCTTACGTTTGGTAGTGTATATATGTCCATGCCTCTCTTTCGCTTTGTCACAGCTTACCCTTCCCCCTCCCCATATCCTCAACTCCATTCTCTAGTAGGTCTGTGTCTTTATTCCTGTCTTACCCCTATGTTCTTCATGACATTTTTTTTCTTAAATTCCATATATATGTGTTAGCATACAGTATTTGTCTTTCTCTTTCTGACTTACTTCACTCTGTATGACAGACTCTAGGTCTATCCACCTCATTACAAATAGCTCAATTTCATTTCTTTTTATGGCTGAGTAATATTCCATTGTATATATGTGCCACATCTTCTTTATCCATTCATCCGATGATGGACACTTAGGTTGTTTCCATCTCCGGGCTATTGTAAATAGGGCTGCTACGAACATTTTGGTACATGTCTCTTTTTGAATTATGGTTTTCTCAGGGTATATGCCCAGTAGTGGGATTGCTGGGTCATATGGTACTTCTATTTGTAGTTTTTTAAGGAACCTCCATACCGTTCTCCATAGTGGCTGTACCAATTCACATTCCCACCAGCAGTGCAAGAGTGTTCCCTTTTCTCCACACCCTCTCCAGCATTTATTGTTTCTAGATTTTTTGATGATGGCCATTCTGACTGGTGTGAGATGATATCTCATTGTAGTTTTGATTTGCATTTCTCTAATGAGTAAAGATGTTGAGCATCCTTTCATGTGTTTGTTGGCAGTCTGTATATCTTCTGTGGAGAAATGTCTATTTAAGTCTTCTGCCCATTTTTGGATTGGGTTGTTTGTTTTTTTGTTATTGAGCTGCATGAGCTGCTTATAAATTTTGGAGATTAATCCTTTGTCAGTTGCTTCATTTGCAAATATTTTCTCCCATTCTGAGGGTTGTCTTTTGGTCTTGTTTATGGTTTCCTTTGCTGTGCAAAAGCTTTGAAGTTTCATTAGGTCCCATGTGTTTATTTTTGTCTTTATTTCCATTTCTCTAGGAGGTGGGTCAAAAAGGATCTTGCTGTGATTTATGTCATAGAGTGTTCTGCCTATGTTTTCCTCTAAGAGTTTGATAGTGTCTGGCCTTACATTTAGGTCTTTAATCCATTTTGAGCTTATTTTTGTGTATGGTGTTAGGGAGTGATCTAATCTCATACTTTTACATGTCCCTATCCAGTTTTCCCAGCACCACTTATTGAAGAGACTGTCCTTTCTCCACTGTACATTCCTGCCTCCTTTATCAAAGATAAGGTGACCATATGTCCGTGGGTTTAACTCTGGGCTTTCTATCCTGTTCCATTGATCTGTATTTCTGTTTTTGTGCCAGTACAGTACTGTCTTGATTACTGTAGCTTTGTAGTATAGTCTGAAGTCAGGGAGCGTGATTCCTCCAGCTCCATTTTTCGTTCTCAAGATTGCTTTGGCTATTCGGGGTCTTTTGTGTTTCCATACAAATTGTGAAATTTTTTGCTCTAGTTCTGTGAAAAATGCCAGTGGTAGTTTGATAGGGATTGCATTGAATCTGTAGATTGCTTTGGGTAGTAGAGTCATTTTCACAATGTTGATTCTTCCAATCCAAGAACATGGTACATCTCTCCATCTATTTGTATCATCTTTAATTTCTTTCATCAGTGTCTTATAATTTTCTGCATACAGGTCTTTTGTCTTCTTAGGTAGGTTTATTCCTAGATATTTTATTCTTTTTGTTGCAGTGGTAAATGGGAGTGTTTCCTTGATTTCACTTTCAGATTTTTCATCATTAGTATATAGGAATGCCAGAGATTTCTGTGCATTAATTTTGTATCCTGCTACATTACCAAATTCATTGATTAGCTCTAGTAGTTTTCTGGTAGCATCTTTAGGATTCTCTATGTATAGTATCATGTCATCTGCAAACAGTGACAGCTTTACTTCTTCTTTTCCGATTTGGATTCCTTTTATTTCCTTTTCTTCTCTGATTGCTGTGGCTAAAACTTCCAAAACTATGTTGAATAAGAGTGGTGAAAGTGGGCAACCTTGTCTTGTTCCTGATCTTAGTGGAAATGGTTTCAGTTTTTCACCATTGAGGACGATGCTGGCTGTGGGTTTGTCATATATGGCCTTTATTATGTTGAGGAAAGTTCCCTCTATGCCTACTTTCTGCAGGGTTTTTATCATAAATGGGTGTTGAAGTTTGTCGAAAGCTTTCTCTGCATCGATTGAGATGATCATATGGTTTTTCTCCTTCAATTTGTTAATATGGTGTATCACGTTGATTGATTTGCGTATATTGAAGAATCCTTGCATTCCTGGAATAAACCCCACTTGATCATGGTGTATGATCCTTTTAATGTGCTGTTGGATTCTGTTTGCTAGTATTTTGTTGAGGATTTTTGCATCTATGTTCATCAGTGATATTGGCCTGTAGTTTTCTTTCTTTGAGACATCCTTGTCTGGTTTTGGTATCAAGGTGATGGTGGCCTCGTAGAATGAGTTTGGGAGTGTTCCTCCCTCTGTTATATTTTGGAAGAGTTTGAGAAGGATAGGTGTTAGCTCTTCTCTAAATGCTTGATAGAATTCGCCTGTGAAGCCATCTGGTCCTGGGCTTTTGTTTGTTGGAAGATTTTTTATCACAGTTTCAATTTCAGTGCTTGTGATTGGTCTGTTCATATTTTCTATTTCTTCCTGATTCAGTCTTGGCAGGTTGTGCATTTCTAAGAATTTGTCCATTTTTTCCAGGTTGTCCATTTTATTGGCATAGAGTTGCTTGTAGTAATCTCTCATGATCTTTTGTATTTCTGCAGTGTCAGTTGTTACTTCTCCTTTTTCATTTCTAATTCTATTGATTTGAGTCTTCTCCCTTTTTTTCTTGATGAGTCTGGCTAATGGTTTATCAATTTTGTTTATCTTCTCAAAGAACCAGCTTTTAGTTTTATTGATCTTTGCTATCGTTTCCTTCATTTCTTTTTCATTTATTTCTGATCTGATTTTTATGATTTCTTTCCTTCTGCTAACTTTGGGATGTTTTTGTTCTTCTTTCTCTAATTGCTTTAGGTGCAAGGTTAGGTTGTTTATTCGAGATGTTTCCTGTTTCTTAAGGTGGGATTGTATTGCTATAAACTTCCCTCTTAGAACTGCTTTTGCTGCATCCCATAGGTTTTGGGTCGTTGTGTCTCCATTGTCATTTGTTTCTAGGTATTTTTTAATTTCCTCTTTGATTTCTTCAGTGATCACTTCGTTATTGAGTAGTGTATTGTTTAGCCTCCATGTGTTTGTATTTTTTACAGCTCTTTTCCTGTAATTGATATCTAGTCTCATAGCATTGTGGTCGGAAAAGATACTTGATACAATTTCAATTTTCTTAAATTTACCAAGGCTTGATTTGTGACCCAAGATATGATCTATCCTGGAGAATGTTCCATGAGCACTTGAGAAAAATGTGTATTCTGTTGTTTTTGGATGGAATGTCCTATAAATATCAATTAAGTCCATGTTGTTTAATGTATCATTTAAAGCTTGTGTTTCCTTATTTATTTTCATTTTGGATGATCTGTCCATTGGTGAAAGTGGGGTGTTAAAGTCCCCTACTATGAGTGTGTTACTGTCGATTTCTCCTTTTATGGCTGTTAGTATTTGCCTTATGTATTGAGGTGCTCCTATGTTTGGTGCATAAATATTTACAATTGTTATATTTTCTTCTTGGATCGATCCCTTGATCATTATGTAGTGTCCTTCTTTGTCTCTTCTAGTAGTCTTTATTTTAAAGTTTATTTTGTCTGATATGAGAATTGCTACTCCAGCTTTCTTTTGGTTTCCATTTGCATGGAATATCTTTTTCCATCCCCTTACTTTCAGTCTGTATGTGTCTCTAGGTCTGAAGTGGGTCTCTTGTAGACAGCATATATATGGGTCTTGTTTTTGTATCCATTCAGCCAATCTGTATCTTTTGGTGGGAGCATTTAGTCCATTTACATTTAAGGTAATTATCGATATGTATGTTCCTATTCCCATTTTCTTAATTGTTTTAGGCTCGTTATTGTAGGTCTTTTACTTCTGTTGTGTTTCTTGCCTAGAGAAGTTCCTTTAGCATTTGTTGTAAAGCTGGTTTGGTGGTGCTGAACTCTCTCAGCTTTTGCTTGTCTGTAAAGGTTTTAATTTCTCCATCAAATCTGAATGAGATCCTTGCTGGGTAGAGTAATCTTGGTTGCAGGTTTTTCTCCTTCATCACTTTAATTATGTCCTGCCACTCCCTTCTGGCTTGTAGAGTTTCTGCTGAGAGATCAGCTGTTATCCTGATGGGGATTCCCTTGTGTGTTATTTGTTGTTTTTGCCTTGCTGCTTTTAATATGATTTCTTTGTGTTTAATTTTTGACAGTTTGATTAATATGTGTCTTGGCGTATTTCTCCTTGGATTTATTCTGTATGGGACTCTCTGTGCCTCCTGGACTTGATTAACTATTTCCTTTCCCATATTAGGGAAGTTTTCAACTATAATCTCTTCAAATATTTTCTCAGTCCCTTTCTTTTTCTCTTCTTCTTCTGGAACCCCTATAATTCAAATGTTGGTGCGTTTAATGTTGTCCCAGAGGTCTCTGAGACTGTCCTCTGTTCTTTTCATTCTTTTTTCTTTATTTTGCTCTGCAGCAGTTATTTCCACTATTTTATCTTCCACCTCACTTATCCGTTCTTCTGCCTCAGTTATTCTGCTATTGATCCCGTCTAGAGTATTTTTTATTTCATGTATTGTGTTTTTAATCGATGCTTGATTCATCTTTAGTTCTTCTAGGTCCTTGTTAACTGTTTCTTGCATTTTGTCTATTCTATTTCCAAGATTTTGGATCTGGGAAATAGAATCTTGGATCATCTTTACCATCATTATTCTGAATTCTTTTTCAGGTAGACTGCCTATTACCTCTTCATTTGTTAGATCTGGTGGGTTTTTATCTTGCTCCTTCTCCTGCTGTGTGTTTTTCTGTCTTCTCATTTTGCTTATGTTACTGTGTTTGGGGTCTCCTTTTTGCAGGCTGCAGGTTCGTAGTTCCCGTTGTTTTTGGTGTCTGTCCCCAGTGGCTAAGGTTGGTTTAGTGGGTTGTGTAGGCTTCCTGGTGGAGGGGACTAGTGCCTGTGTTCTGGTGGATGAGGCTGGATCTTGTCTTTCTGGTGGGCAGGTCCATGTCTGGTGGTGTGTTTTGGGGTGTCTGTGGACTTTTTATGAGTTTAGGCCACCTCTCTGCTAATGGGTGGCGTTGTGTTCCTGTCTTGCTAGTTGTTTGGCTTAGGGTGTCCAGCACTGTAGCTTGCTGGTCGTTGAGTGAAGCTGGGTGCTGGTGTTGAGATGGAGATCTCTGGAAGATTTTTGCCATTTGATATTATGTGGAGCTGGGAGGTCTCTTGTGGACCAGTGTCCTGAAGTTGGCTCTCCCACCTCAGAGGCACAGCACTGACTCCGGGCTCCTCAATTTGGGATGATGTGTTGTCTATTCCTGTATTCCACAGATGCAGGGTACATCAAGTTGATTGTGGAGCTTTAATCCGCTGCTTCTGAGGCTGCTGGGAGAGGTTTCCCTTTCTCTTCTTTGTTCTCACAGCTCCTGGGTCTCAGCTTTGGATTTGGCCCCGCCTCTGCGTGTAGGTCGCCGGAGGGCGTCTGTTCTTCGCTCAGACAGGACAGGGTTAAAGGAGCAGCCTCTTCAGGGACTCTGGCTCACTCAGGCTGGGCGGGAGGGAGGGGCACGGAGTGCGGGGCGAGCCTTTTGGGAGGTCCGGGGTCCTCCGCCAGCGTTCAGCAGGTGCTCTGCAGGAGCCGTTCCACGCGCAGCTGCACCTCCGGTGCATCCGTGGGGAGGAAGGCGATCTCCGCGCCTTACTCTTCCGCCATCTTACCCGGAAGTCCCCTGGGTAGGGCAAAGCGGAGAGATCCCCACACAGAGGATCGGTGCCGAGCGGCACTCACCAGCCCTAGAGGCTTGTCTGTTCGCCCGCTGGGGCGCGCAGCGCTGGAAGCTGAGGCTCGGGCTTCGGTCAGAGCGCAGGGAGAGGACTGGGGCTGGCGGCGAGAACTCAGCCTGAAGGGGGCTAATGTCTGTTTTTTTTTATATTGAGCTGCATGAGCTGCTTGTATATTTTGGAGATTAATCCTTTGTCAGTTGCTTCATTTGCAAATATTTTCTCCCATTCTGAGGGTTGTCTTTTCGTCTTTTTTATGGTTTCCTTTGCTATGCAAAAGCTTTTAAGTTTCATTAGGTCCCGTTCATTTTTATTTATTTATTTTTTAATTTTGGGGTCCCATTTGTTTATTTTTGTTTTTATTTCCATTTCTCTAGGAGGTGAGTCACAAAGGATCTTGCTGTGGTTTATGTCATAGAGTATTCTGCCTATGTTTTCCTCTAAGAGTTTTATAGTGTCTGGCCTTACATTTAGGCCTTTAATCCATTTTGAGTTTATTTTTGTGTATGGTGTTAGGGAGTGTTCTAATTTCATTCTTTTACATGTAGCTGTCCAGTTTTCCCAGCACCACTTATTGAAGAGGCTGTCTTTTCTCCATTGTATATTCTTTTTTTTTTTTTTTTTTTTGCGGTCTGTGGGCCTCTCACTGTTGTGGCCTCTCCCGTTGCAGAGCACAGGCTCCGGACGCACAGGCCCAGCGGCCATTGCTCACGGGCCCAGCCGCTCCGCGGCATGTGGGATCTTCCCAGACCGGGGCACGAACCCATTTCCCCTGCATCGGCAGGCGGACTCTCAACCACTGCGCCACCAGGGAAGCCCTCCATTGTATATTCTTGCCTTCTTTATCAAAGATAAGGTGACCATATGTGTGTGGGTTTATCTCTGGGCTTTCTATCCTGTTCCATTGATCTATCTTTCTGTTTTTGTGCCAGTACAGTACTGTCTTGATTGCTGTAGCTTTGTAGTATAGTCTGAAGTCAGAGAGCCTGATTCCTCCAGCTCCGTTTTTCTTTCTCAAGATTGTTTTGGCTATTCGGGGTCTTTTGTGTTTCCATACAAATTGTGATATTTTTTATTCTAGTTCTGTGAAAAATGCCATTGGTAGTTTGATAGGGATTGCATTGAATCTGTAGATTGCTTTGGGTAGTATAATCATTTTCACGGTATTGATTTTTCCAATCCAAGAACATGGTATATCTCTCCATCTGTTTGTATCATCTTTAATTTCTTTCATCAGTGTCTTATAGTTTTCTGCATACAGGTCTTTTGTCTCCTTAGGTAGGTTTATTCCTAGGTATTTTATTCTTTTTGTTGCAATGGTAAATGGGAGTGTTTCCTTAATTTCTCTTTCAGATGTTTCATCATTAGTGTATAGGAATGTAAGAGATTTCTGTGCATTAATTTTGTATCCTGCTACATTACCAAATTCATTGATTAGCTCTAGTAGTTTTCTGATAGCATCATTAGGATTCTCTATGTATAGTATCATGTCATCTGCAAACTTTGACAGTTTTACCTCTTCTTTCACAATTTGGATTCCTTTTATTTCTTTTTCTTCTCTGATTGCTGTGGCTAAAACTTCCAAAACTATGTTGAATAATAGTGGTGAGAGTGGGGAACCTTGTCTTGTTCCTTATCGTAGTGGAAGTGGTTTCAGTTTTTCACCATTGAGGATGATGTTGGCTGTGGGTTTGTCATATATGGACTTTATTATGTTGACGTAAGTTCCCTCTATGCCTACTTTCTGGAGGGTTTTTATCCTAAATGGGTGTTGAATTTTGTCAAAAGCTTTTTCTGCATCTATTGAGATGATCATATGGTTTTTATCCTTTAGGTTCTTAATATGGTGTATCACATTGATTGATTTGCCTATATTGAAGAATCCTTGCATTCCCCGGATAAACCCCAGTTGATCACAGTGTTTGATCCTTTTAATGTGCTGCTGGATTCTGTTTACTAGTCTTTTGTTGAGGATTTTTGCATCTATGTTCATCAGTGATATTGGCCTATAGTTTTCTTTCTTTGTGACATCTTTGTTTGGTTTTGGTATCAGGGTGATGGTGGCCTCGTAGAATGAGTTTGGGAGTGTTCCTCCCTCTGCTATATTTTGGAAGAGTTTGAGAAGGATAGGTGTAAGCTCTTCTCTAAATGTTTGATAGAATTCAACTGGGAGGCCATCTGGTCCTGGGCTTTTGTTTGTTGGAAGATTTTTAATCACAATTTCAATTTCAGTGCTTGTGATTGGTCTGTTTATATCTTCTATTTCTTCCTGGTTCAGTCTCAGAAGGTTGTGCTTTTCTAAGAATTTGTCCATTTCTTCCAAGTTGTCCATTTTATTGGCATAGAGTTGCTTGTAGTAATCTCTCATGATCTTTTGTATTTCTGCAGTGTCTGTTCTTACTTCTCCCTTTTCATTTCTAATTCTGTTGATTTAAGTCTTTTCCCTTTTTTCTTGATGAGTCTGGCTAATGGTTTATCAATTTTGTTTATCCTCTCAAAGAACCAGCTTTTAGTTTTATTGAGCTTTGCTATTGTTTCCTTCATTTCTTTTTCATTTATTTCTGATCTGATTTTTATGATTTCTTTCCTTCTGCCAATTCTGGGGTTTTTTTGTTCTTTCTCTGATTGCTTTAGGTGTAAGGTTAGGTTGTTTATTTGAGATGTTTCTTGTTTCTTGAGGTAGGATTGTATTGCTATAAACTTCCCTCTTAGAACTGCTTTTGCTGCATCGTATAGATTTTGGGTTGTCGTGTTTTCATTCTCATTTGTTTCTAGGTATTTTTTGATTTCCTCTTTGATTTCTTCAGTGATCTCTTGGTTATTTAGTAGTATATTGTTTAGCCTCCATGTGTTTGTATTTTTTACAGTTTTTTTTCCTGTAATTGATATCTAGTCTCGTAGAGTTGTGATATGTGTTGATATGATTTCAATTTTCTTAAATTTACCAAGGCTTGATTTGTGACCCAAGATATGATCTATCCTGAAGAATGTTCCATGAGCACTTGAGAAGAAAGTGTATTCTGTTGTTTTTGGATGGAATGTCTTTAAATATCAATTATGTCCATCTTGTTTAATGTGTCATTTAAAGCTTATGTTTCCCTATTTATTTTCATTTTGGATGATCTGTCCATTGGTGAAAGTGGGGTGTTAAAGTCCCCTACTATGATTTTGTTACTGTCGATTTCCCCTTTTATGGCTTTTAGCATTTGCCTTATGTATTGAGGTGCTCCTATGGTGGGTGCTTAAGTATTTAAAATTGTTATATCTTCTTCTTGGATTGACCCCTTGGTCATTATGTAGTGTCCTTCTTTGTCTCTTGTAATAGTCTTTATTTTAAAGTCTATTTTGTCTGATATGAGAATTGCTACTCCAGCCTTCTTTTGATTTCCATTTGCATGGAATATCTTTTTCCATCCCCTCACTTTCAGTCTGTATGTGTCCCTAGGTCTGAAGTGGGTCTCTTGTAGACAGCATATATACGGGCCTTGTTTTTGTATCAATTTAACCAGTCTATGTCTTTTGGTTGGGCCATTTAATCCATTTACAGTTAACGTAGTTATCGATATGTATGTTCCTATTACAATTTTCTTAATTGTTTTGGGTTTGTTATTGTAGGTCTTTTTCTTCTCTTGTGTTTCCTGCGTAGAGAAGTTCCTTTAGCATTTGTTGTAAAGCTGGTTTGGTGGTGCTGATTTCTCTTAGCTTTTGCTTGTCTGTAAAGGTTTTAATTTCTCCATCGAATCTGAATGAGATGCTTGCTGGGTAATCTTGGTTGTAGGTTTTTCCCTTTAATCACTTTTAATATGTCCTGCCACTCCCTTCTGGCTTGCAGAGTTTCTGCTGAAAGATCAGCTGTTAACCTTATGGGGATTCCCTTGTATGTTATTTGTTGCTTTTCCCTTGCTGCTTTTAATATTTTTTCTTTGTGTTTAATTTTTGATAGTTTGATTAATATGTGTCTTGGCATGTTTCTTCCTGGATTTATCCTGTATGCGACTCTCTGTGCTTCCTGGACTTGATTGACTATTTCCTTTCGCATGTTAGGGAAGTTTTCAACTATAATCTCTTCAAATATTTTCTCAGTCCCTTTCTTTTTCTGTTCTTCTTCTGGGACCCCTATAATTCGAATGGTGGTGCATTTGATGTTGTCCCAGAGGTCTCTGAGACTGTCCTCAGTTCTTTTCATTCTTTTTTCTTTATTTTGCTCTGTGGTAGTTATTTCCACTATTTTATCTTCCTGGTCACTTATCCGTTCTTCTGCCTCAGTTATTCTGCTATTCATTCCTTCTAGAGAATTTTTAATTTCATTTACTGTATTCATCATTGTTTGTTTGCTCTTTAGTTCTTCTAGGTCCTTGTTAAGCATTTCTTGTGTTTTCTCCATTCTATTTCCAAGATTTTGGATCATGTTTACTATCATTACTCTGAATTCTTTTACAGGTAGACTGCCTATTTCCTCTTCATTTGTTTGGTCTGGTGAGTTTTTACTTTGCTCCTTCATCTACTGTGTATTTCTCTGTCTTCTCATTTTGCTTAACTTTCTTAACTGGGGTCTCATTTTTGCAGGCTGCAGTTTTGTAGTTCCCATTGTTTTTGGTGTCTGCCCCCAGTGGGTAAGGTTGGTTCAGTGGGTTGTGTAGGCTTCCTGGTGGAGGGGACTGGTGCCTGTGTTCTGGTGGGTGAGGCTGGATCTTGTCTTTCTGGTGGACAGGACCATATCTGGTGGTGAGTTTTAGGGTGTCTGTGAATTTATTATGATTTTAGGCAGCCTCTCTGCTAATGGGTGTGGTTGTGTTCCTGTCTTGCTAGTTGTTTGGCATGGGGTATCCAGCACTGGAGCTTGCTGGTCATTGAGTGGAGCTGGGTCTTAGCATTGAGACAGAGATCTCTGGGAGAGCTCTCGCCGAATGATATTACGTGGGGCCGGAAGGTCTCTGGTGGTCCAGTGTCCTGAGCTCAGCTCTCCCACCTCAGATGCTCAGGCCTGACATCCAGCCAGAGCACCAAGACCCTGTCAGCCACACGGTTCAGAAGAAAAGGGAGGAAAAATGAAAGAAAGAAAGAAAAAAAAAACGTTATTAAAATAAAAAATAAGAATAATGTTATTAAAATAAAAAAAAATTTTAAGTAATTAAAAAAAAAAGAACAGAGCGACCAAACCAATAAACAAATCCACCAATGATAACAAGCACTAAAAACTATACTAAGATAAACATAAAAATCAGAATCTAGCCAGTCCCATACAGCAAACCCCATGTCTACAGTTGCTCCCAAAGTCCACCTCCTCAATTTGGGATAATCGTTGCCTATTCAGGTATTCCACAGATGCAGGGTACATCAAGTTGATTGTGGAGATTTAATCCGCTGCTCCTGAGGCTTCTGGGAGAGATTTCCCTTTCTCTTCTTCGTTCGCACAGCTCCTGGGGTTCAGCTTTCGATTTGGCCGCTCCTCTGCATGTAGGTTGCCCTCTGGCATCTGTTCTTTGCCCAGACAGGAGGGAATTAAAGGAGCAGCTGATTCACTGGCTCTGGCTCACTCAGGCCTGGGGGAGGGAGGGGTACAGAATGCGGGGCGAGCCTGCAGCAGCAGAGGTCAGCGTGATGTTGCAACAACCTGAGGCGCGCCGTGTGTTTTCCCAGGGAAGTTGTCCCTGGATCACGGGACCCTGGCAGTGGCGGGCTGCAAAGCCTCCCAGGAGGGGAGGTGTGGATAGTGACCTGTGCTTGCACACAGGATTCTTGGCGGCTACAGCAGCAGCCTTAGCGTTTCATGCCAGTCTCTGGTGTCCACGCTGATAGCCGCGGCTCACGCCCGTCTCTAAAGCTCATTTAGGCGGTGCTATGAATCCCCTCTCCTCGCACACCTTGAAACAATGGTCTCTTGCCTCTTGCACAGGCCAAACTTTTTCCCAGACTCCCTCATATTTTAGGGATCATGCTTTTGATTTCAAGTCTAAGACCTCTTTGTCTAGCCTGAGATCCCAAAGATTTTCTCCTATTTTTTTTTCTAAAAGTTTTATAGTTTTATGTTTTATATTTAGGTCTGTGATCCATTTGGAGTTACTTTTTGTATAAAATATGAGACTTTGGTCAAGGTTATTTTTATTATTTTTTGACCTGTGGATGTTCAGCTGCTCCAATATCATTTGTTGAAAGGGCTATCCTTCCTCCAATAAATTGCTTTTGCCTTCTGTCAAAATCTGTTGGGCATTTTGGGTTCCTATTTTGTTCCACTGATCTATGTGTATCTTTCCATAGTCATAATTACAGTAGTTATAGAATAAATCTTAAAATTGTCTATTATTCTTCTTTTCCAAAATTGTTTTTATCCTAGTTTCTTTACCTTTTGATATAAATACTAGAATAATCTTGTCTATATGTACAGACACTTGCTGGGATTTGATAAGAATTGCATTAAACCTGTACATTAATTTGGGGAGAATTGACATCTTTACTATGTTGAGTCTTCCAATCTATGAACATGGTATATTTATTTAAATCTTATTTGAGTTCTTTCATTAGCATTGTGTAGTTTGTTTTCAGCACACAAGGCCTGTGTAGGTTTTGTTAAATTTATACCTATATATTATTGTTGGTGGTTTAAGGATCATCTCGTAAGATGTATTGGCCTCAAGCATAGATAAAACTGTGAGCAAAGTTGAAAAGACCAGAGATAGGGATGTACATTTTAAGTACTTTCTAAGGAGGTGTAGGTGTGTTCTGGTGTCTGTTACAATGATCTTCAACACCCACATGTATACATAGGGTCATCAGAGTCTGAAACGTTGGCATTCAAATTATTCAGCTGATTCTCTCCATACCACCGTATGATTCTAAGTTGTTCCCATGTAGATTTTTCTACAGAGATTTTTCTGCAGGTCAAGGTTATTGAAATATCCAGCCCACATCCCTACTTGTGTCCATCAGTTAATAAATTGGCCTTCTGGGGCCTCCCTGGTGGCGCAGTGGTTGAGAGTCCGCCTGCCGATGCAGGGGATACGGGTTCGTGCCCCGGTCTGGGAGGATCCCATATGCCGCGGAGCGGCTGGGCCCGTGAGCCACGGCCGCTGGGCCTGCGCGTCCGGGGCCTGTGCTCCGCAACGGGAGAGGCCACAACGGTGAGAGGCCCGCATACCGCAAAAAGAATAGAAAAAAATAAAAAAAAAATAAATAAATAAATTGGCCTTCTGGTTACTCATCTTTCTCTGTCATCTTGGCTAATGATAACCTGCCTGTTGATCCATTTGTGATGACAAAAATTAAATTCCCAACGAGGACTGAGTTCATGGACATGATCAGTTACCCAATGTAAATGTGAACCTTCCTGAGGATCCCCAAATGTGCCCCATACCCTTCAATCTATAAAAGTATTACAACTATAAATTGAAATTATAAAGTTGCATAAACACACAAAAATAGAAGATATCAAATGTTTTTCATTGGGCTATTGATAATTGAGTTAGTTCAATATAATATAATCACATTAGGTTGATGTCTTCTTTTTACCTCTTGACTACTTCCTCTTACTTTAATTTAAAAAGTATCTGGGGAAAAGAAGTGATTGTGGTCAGAAATTCGTGGGTATTTATTCTTTATTTGCCAAGAATGTACTGAAATATATGAAAATTGCATGTTCTTTTTAGTGTTTAGAACTGACTAAATTTATAAACCATCATTGAAATGTTTTTCTTCTCAGTTTTCAGAAGAAAATGCAAATAAAATGAAGAAAATATATGGGGAATTCTGTAGCCACCACAAGGAGGCTGTTAGCCTCTTTAAAGAACTCCAGCAGAATAAAAAGTTTCAGAATTTTATTAAGGCAAGTATTTTAAAACTCTGTTACAAAATGGTAAGCCAGCATGAAGTTCATACTTGTTTTTTAGATGATCTAACCAAGTTTCACATCTAGGTACTATTTTTCAGGGAAGAAGGAAGTGATAAGTTTGTGACAAAGATAGAAAGCCTCTTTTTCTGTGTTAGTAAAATATTTCTCCCGAATCATTTACTTTTGTATTTATACTTGCGAAGCCGTGTTCTTCATACTTCTGAGCACCTTTGTAATATCCTGTGAAGCTTTTCATGCCCTGACAAGTTATAAATCAGAAGAACCACAGTAAAAATAAAGAACCCACCCCATCCCTACTGGATTAATTTGAAGCAAGTCTGTGATGCACATCATTTCATATATAACTTGTATCACTGAACAATATATCTTTTTAAAATTACAGTGGCATTATTCCACTTAAATATACAATAATTCTTTAATATCTTCAAACAGCTGACCAGTAATCAAATTCCCCTCATTAGCTCATAAAATTGGATCAGGATCTGACCAAGGTTTATATATTATCCATGGGGGGTTATGTCTTTTAAATCACCTTTACACTGAATGCTTCCCATCCCATTTTTTTGGTGTCCAACTTATTTATTGAAGAAATTTGTCCTTTAGAGTTTCATAGATTCTAATTTTTTATCTACCATTTTAAGAATGCTACTGGATTCTCCTCCTTTTTTTTTTTTAAACATACGTGTGTATTGAGAACTTGAAAATAAGGCTTTGAGATATTTAGAAAAAAGTTGCCCAGATTAGAGGAAACTTAAATGCTATGATGAATAATAACAAATGTAGAGGAAAACCTGTTAGAAAAACAAACAGTTAATTGCACACTCATGTTCAAAGTGTAACTTTGATTTCTGAATATTTTTCAAAACTTCTGCTATTCATGAATCTTAGCACTTATAAGTCTTCAAACCTGCTCATTTTTGGAATTAACTCTAAGTACATCAGTGTAACTTGAAACTTCTTAATCTTGGAGAGTTGGGTTATTGAAATTAATTTCAAAGTATACAATTTAATGACTATATCAAGTTTTAATTAATGATGCAGCATGTTACGTCTGAATAGAATTATACTGTTGCAGATTCTTTGTATTATTAAATTCCTACCTAAAAAGAAAATACAGGTAGTGTTTGTGTATATTAAAATTAAAAAATATATTCATATATATATATTTTTTAAGCTCCGAAATAGTAATCTTTTGGCTCGACGCCGAGGAATTCCAGAATGCATTCTGCTGGTCACTCAACGCATCACAAAATACCCTGTCTTGGTGGAAAGGATATTGCAGTACACAAAGGGTGAGTGATGACTTCTGGGATAAACATTTGCCTCTTTCATTAGTTTTAAACATAGCTGAGGTGTTGTAAACAGCTATAAATGCTTGTGGGTGCCTGATTCATAAAGATTTTTCGTTATGGAAAAACTGTGAAGCCTTAGGATTTGGATCCGTTTTGAAAAGTTATCTTTCATAATGTGACTTGGCCAGTAGTCTGAATTCCTCCAAGCAGCCCAAAGCAAGTAGACTTCCTCATACTTTGACCCTACCCTTCCCATCTGTATTTCCCCCATATCCAGACCTTAATACCTCTTCTTCTTCATCTTCCTATTACCTTCCCAGCAGTGATTTATTAGATTGAGAATGATTTATGAAGGAGCTATTTTTGACCCTGTCAATTCATCAAGTTCAAGGATTAACATCTGGATGTCCTATAAGAACCTGTTAATGCACATGGCTGGCCCGTAAGCTCCTTGAGGGGTCTAGATTCAATACCTAGTGCAGAATAAGTTATCAATCAATAAATAAATATAACAGTGCAATGAATGGGCAGATAAAAGTGCCTGTTCCTCAAGCTAGCTTATTGATCGTGAGTAAATTATTAGGGTGGTAGTGTCTTCTGTTAACAAGGGCTTTGGTTTGGCCTTGCGTAAACTTGCATGGCCGTTGCAGGTACTTGGCTCTGCCGCTCATTAGTTGGGCAAGGTAATGAAATGAGCCTCAGTTCTCTCCACTACCAAACGAGAATACTAATCTTTATCTTATGGAATTGTTGTGAGGATTAAGTGAGATTGTCTCAGAAAGTGCCCAGTACACAGCCTGGTATAAACAAGGTGCTTGATAAGTGGAAGCTGTTTTTATTATCTTTATTATGACCAACTGCCTTGGAGATCATGAAAGTGGTAATGAGATCTTAAATTCCCACTCTAAAAAGTCAACTTTTAACATCCTTTATTTGGAAGGGGTCTCAGTGAATAGAAACGCATGATTTGGTCTTTCCATTTTTTTTTTAGTCACATTAGGATCTAAGTTCAGGCAGGAATGGTAGCATCCATTCCTTATGTCCCATTTGTATTGCTTCCTATAATTTAACATAAAAGAAAATATAAGCACAGTAGAAAGAGAAAAGCCTCATAATTTTGTTCTCAGTTAAAGAATGAAAACAAAATTAAGACTTTTAGTTTATATTATGGTTATATTCTCTTTCTTACGTTTAATACAATACTCAAAGACTAACATCTGTCGGACTGTGTTAGGCCAGCTAGTGCTCCTCCAAGAATCATCCCATGCCAGATTCCAGGTAGGATGCATGACAGTGATTGCCTACTGTGTGTCGGAAATGTGAAGTGTGACTTCTGGCTCTGCACGCATAGACGTCATAGTGGCTGAACGAACACTGCCTCCTTAGTTAGGTCAGACTTCTCCAACCTCTGTAGTTGCTGGGAACATTGGTTCATGTGACTCTTTATGGCAGTGCTTTTGGAATTTCATTAGGAGTACCCCTCACCTGGGGATCTCATTTACATGCAGACTCCGATTCAGTAGGTCTGGGGTAGAACCCAAGGTAAGCATTTCTAACAAGACCCCTGGGTGGGGCCAATGCTGCTGCACTTTGAGTTGCAAGTGGTTAAAAGACAGTAATTTATTCCTGAAGGTCAGAAGACTCGGAGCCTTTTCTTGGCCTTACTTTAAGTTACTTTGTAATTCAACTTTGATTTTTACTACTCAACTTTCCTATATTTAAAATATGCTCTTTATAAAGAAGAATCTTTTTTTTTTCATGGTGGGGAGTGCTGCTTAGGTGGGTGGCAGGTATAGTAAAGTAGCGAAGTAAATGAAGTATATTCTTTTCATGAGCAATGAGAAAATCTTCCTTGTTAATGATTGGTGTCACGATCTATTCCTTGGTTTCCTCACAAAGCCCTCATGTACCTATCTGAGGCATTTAGAGCCTGGAAAGTTTAGACCCTTTGGAGGACTTGTTCTTATTCCATTTCACTGCTATTTCTGTGTGTTTATTTCTGCTGCTCTAGGCTCTTAGAGAATCTTTTATTTTCTCTGTTGTTTTTCTTTCTCCTCTCCTTCTAGCATTTTCTGACCTCCTGAAACTTTCCCTTTCAGTTCCATTCACCTCAATAAACATCAATTCGTTTTTTTTAAATCAGATATAGAAAACAGCTACATTTGGTTTCATCTAGAGCTCCAGGAGGCTGTTGCAGAAACTTCTCCAGCAGTTTTTCTTAAGATAATCTAGAGATAAGAGATATGGCCAGTATTTCAGAGTAGCAGCTGGATTCGATGATTGTCTACTCTGTTGGCGTGAGCGTGGCTGAGTTACCTACTCTGCACAGTGCCTTGGTCCCATTTTTTTTAGGTTGAAAAAATGTTTTAATATATATTAATATATTTATCTTTATGTTAATGCAGTTGTAAGTTATAATTTTATATGTTATTTTTTTAGGGAGAGAGGGATCTAGGAAAGCAAATGAGTCTGAGGTCTATTCAAGTCACCCTGCAGCTCCCTTCTGGGAAAGGACTCCAGCTTGGGTTTGTAGCTCAGTTAAGTTCTAAGAAGCTAGGTGTGGGGTTTGCTTAATTACCTGTGTCTGGGAAGGTGGAAGGAAGGCCTAACTTGGGCTATGACACATTCACTGCTCTAGGAAGGAAGGTCAGACCAGTCTCTAGAACTCAGACATCATATTGTCACAGTGTTTCTGCTGAAGCATCTGATATGTAAATCTTCTTAATAATACGTTTTAACCATCCTTTTGGGGGTGTGTGTGGAGTGATGATAGAATATTTGAAGTTAATCCAATATTTTTGCTCTGGGATTTTTGCTATTTGGATGATGTATTTAACTTTATTTAAAACTAAAGAAAAAGTGTCTTCCTTATTAGCGCTCTGGCTTATTTCATGGTGTCTGTTCTTTCTTTTTCCCATGCAGAGAGCACTGAAGAACAGAAAGACTTATGCAAAGCTCTTTGCTTAATTAAAGACATGATTGCAGCTGTGGATTTAAAAGTCAGCGAATATGAGAAAAAACAAAAATGGCTTGAGATCCTAAATAAGATTGAAAACAAAACATATACCAAGCTTAAAAATGGCCACGTGTTTAGGAAACAGGCACTGATGAGTAAAGAAAGGACCCTGTTATACGATGGCCTTGTTTATTGGAAAACCGCTACGGGTCGTTTCAAAGGTACCGTGGCTCTAACAGACCAATTTCTCCCTCATGTTCACGCACATTATTCATTTAACAGAGGACAGATTTTCCAAAGAAAAATGGTTCAGTGATGCAGGCCCACACACAAACCCTAGGTCAGTGGAAAGATCCCTGTAGGATCAAGATGAAAACTTCCATAGGCACAGGTGGACCACGCTACAAACCTTAGGGGGAAGTTTGCTGCCTCAAGCAAAAGGCTTCTTATGTATTGCATGGGTTTTCAAGTTTGCGATGTTTGAATCAAAGGACCTGAGAATTCTGCTAATTGTTGGCATGGAAATATTATTCTGGAAAATGTGCCTACACACTCAGGATCTGTTGTGTGCCAAGCCAGCCAGGAGCTCAGACCATTGAGGGGAAAAATGAGCTCTAAACATCATCTTTGGGACTGAATGATATAATGCATAAATATACATAGTAATGCATAAATATACACGTTGACATTGGTGTGCTATTTGCTATCAGGCATTAACCTGCCTATTAATCTGGTTAGAGTCTAAAATAGTTTATTCTGATCCTTAAGAAATGATTCTGTAGCTAGCACCTTGTCCGAGGCTTTGTCAACACTGGCCACTGGATTTAAAACCCTAGAATGGCCTCTGGAGTTTAAAAATTTTACTGATGCTGAAGTCTCCTCCCAGAGGTTCTGATTTTATTGGTCTGGGGGTGAAGCTCAGGCATAGGGATGCTCAAAGCACGCAGGAGGGTCTGCAGTCAGGGTTAAGCACCACTGGCCCAACCTTCTTGTTTCTGATATGTCTTAGTATCTTCCTTAGGTAAGCAATGAGAGGAAGAGGTGGTTAAATTCCAGGTACTCCAAGGTTGCTACCCACTGAAGGATTATCAAGTTTTGATAGTGCTTGCAACAGATGACCAAAGGACTTATTGATCAGAAACTTGCAGTGTTGCAACTAAACATGAACCATACTTAGAATATTAACCACAACTAAAATATTAACCGCAGTCTGTAGATCCTATTGCTCCAAGTCATTTGCTCTTTATCTGTTTTGTGGACTGAACAGCTGGGTAACTTTTTGTTAGAATGTTAGTGGTATAGTGAAGGTGGGTTCTTGTGAACAGTATGTAAGGGAGGTGTAGGACCTCAGACTTCCCTCAGATCCAGATGGAACAAAATAGCAGATGAGTATATATAGTAATTCAAGGCAGAAGCTGCCCATGAACATTTTTAATTAAGCATTTTTTTGCCGTAAAGGTAAGGGCTTGCTCTATTCTATTAGAACCTTGTTTTTTATTGAATCTTTTTCTTCCATTTGGAAGGCTACAACATTAAATTTTGCTGGAGATTTAGCTGTACCAACTGTGACACACACAAGCGTGCACTTAAACACAGCTTACCTACTAAGTTATCTATAAAATAGATCTTTTTTTTTTTTTTTTTTTTTTTCTTTTGCGGTATGCGGGCCTCTCACTGTTGTGGCCTCCCCCGTTGCGGAGCACAGGCTCCGGACGCGCAGGCCCAGCGGCCATGGCTCACGGGCCCAGCCGCTCCGCGGCATATGGGATCCTCCCAGACCGGGGCACGAACCCGTATCCCCTGCATCGGCAGGCGGACTCTCAACCACTGCGCCACCAGGGAGGCCCTATAAAATAGATCTTTAGCTATCATAATACAGGCATTTTAATAAAGGTTTTATAGTTAGACTAAAAGTTAGTATTTATTTTTAGTATGTTTATTTAAATTATTTAAACATGAAATTAGAATTTTAATAAAGACATTTGAATTGTGGTTTGCTTCATTAATACTAGTAATATTTTTCCTTTGAAGATATCCTAGCTCTGCTTCTATCTGATGTGCTGCTCTTTTTACAAGAAAAAGACCAGAAGTACATCTTTGCAGCTGTTGTAAGTATATGGCCGTGTGATGAATATTTCAATTGGTTTAATCCCACATCTCCTTGAAAAATGCCTGAAATTCCTAGTGAAATTAAATGGTCATTGGCAAGATCATGCCTGTGGTATAGTCCCATTATTAGCAATTACAGTGTTCAGTAGCAAGGATCCAGTTGGGTTTACCAAGCATATGCATTGATTTATTGCAACTAGGACTGGTAGTCAGCTGATGCAGCAATTTAACCAGTTGTGAAAATATTGAAGTACTTTGATACTGGTTGGTGAATAGGCACTGCCCTAAACCCCACAAGGGGACCCTCTGCTGTCTGGCTATCTTGGTCTTTCCTCCAGAAACCCCCTCCCCCTGCAGTCCTGACTTCCCAGCACCTCAAATGTTAATGATGGGAATAACGAGTCACTTCTGGCACCTCACTCTCTCTACCCTCATTGGACAGTGCCTGCTGTACCAGTTGCCAACTCCATTCATAACTGTTATGATGCTCCTTCTGCCAGACACGAGAACACCATCCTGGTATCTAAAGTGTAAAGACGATTCTTTCTTAATTCTCTCATAATGGCTACTAATAACTAAGGTTGTTCATGTAACACTTACCTTTGTAGTGTGTTATTGTAATCTCATTGCCAGCACAGAGTGAGACTCAGACTAGCAGTAAAACCAGTATTTTATAGCATTTCTTATATAGCATCTTGTCCACAGTGACTCGCTTAAAGATGGAAGATGTCATGAGTCAACCCCTTGTCAGCATCATGGAGTATCAGGCCCTGTTATAGGAAAGAATCTAAGATGCAGTACCAATGTGGGCAGTATAATGGTGCTTCTCTACAATGTTAGTGTTTATCATCCATTGACTGACAGGATATTTGGGTACCATTAGCAGATATCCTCAATTTCAACTGGTTTTGGCAAATTCATAGCTTAAAGAAGTTTATGTTATGCTGTTCAGAGAAAACAAAGAAGCATGCCTGCTCAGTGATGGATTCTGGGGAGGAAGAGGCTGGAGCAGTGTCTCAGCTGCCTCTCCATCTTGTCAGGTTGGCCCAGTAGCCTTCTTCACCCTGTTCAGCACATTGCCTCTCATCAACACAGTGATGCCAAGTTGTATAAAGGTCAGAGATTATTTCACAAAGCTACACCAGAGGATAACAAGAGGCCTTAAACTAGTTCCATGGCCCTGATCCATTTGAACTGTATATATTGCATATTTCATGACAACCTACTGATTTGTCTAACAACCTGTCTGTGCTATTATCTTGGATGCTCTGAAGGATCACAGAGAAAATAAGCAGGAAGCTGGGAACATTTTGTTTGCCCTGTGGGATGGTGAGGGCCATGCTGGAAGAGAAAACAAATTCACACCACATTTTTATAAACAAAGGTTTCTTCAAAAACTAAGACCGGAAAGAGAAGCAAATCCTGCTTCTTGGGTGGTATAGGCCCGGTGACCTGCTGATGGATCAAAAATTCGACACAGCAAAAAGACAGCTATCAGGCTTCCCTGGTGGTGCAGTGGTTGAGAATCTGCCTGCCAATACAGGGGACACGGGTTCGATCCCTGGTCTGGGAAGAACCCACATGCCACGGAGCAACTAGGCCTGTGGGCCACAACTACTGAGCCTGCGCATCTGGAGCCTGTGCTCTGCAACAAGAGAGGCCACGACAGTGAGAGGCCCGCGCACGGTGAAGAAGAGTGTCCCCTGCTCGCCACAACTAGAGAAAGCCCTCGCACAGAAACGAAGACCCAACACAGCCAAAAATAAATAAATAAAAAACTAAATAAATTTAAAAAAAAAAAGACAGCTATCTTGTTTTCTAGGACAATGTGCAAATGGATTCAGATCAAGTTGTGATGCTCAACTTAAAATATGACCTGAAATATGAATCTGTTCCTCTTACCTGATCTCTTTTTTTGGGGGGAGGCCTTATATACCATTTTTTTTTGAATTTTTGAATTTTATTTTATTTATTTTTTTATACAGCAGGTTCTAATTAGTTATCCATTTTATACAGATTAGTGTATACATGTCAATCCCAGTCTCCCAATTCATCACACCTGCCCCCCCACCGCCACTTTCCCCGCCTTGGTGTCTATACATTTGTTCTCTACATCTGTGTCTCTATTTCTGCCCTGCAAACAGGTTCATCTGTACCATTTTTCTAGGTTCCACATATATGCGTTAATATACGATATTTGTTTTTCTCTTTCTGACTTACTTCACTCTGTATGACAGTCTCTAGATCCATCCACATCTCTACAAATGACCCAATTTCGTTCCTTTTTATGGCGGAGTAATATTCCCTTTTATATATGTACCACATCTTCTTTATCCATTCATCTGTCAATAGGCATTTAGGTTGCTTCCATGTCCTGACTATTGTAAATAGTGCTGCAATGAACATTGGGGTGCATGTGTCTTTTTGAATTATGGTTTTCTCAGGGTATATGCCCAGTAGTGGGATTGCTGGATCATATGGTAGTTCTATTTTTCGTTTTTTAAGGAACCTCCGTACTGTTCTCCATAGTGGCTGTATCAATTTACATTCCCACCAACAGTGCAAGAGGGTTCCCTTTTCTCCACACCCTCTCCAGCATTTGTTGTTTGTAGATTTTCTGATGATGCCTATTCTAACTGGTGTGAGGTGATGCCTCCTTGTAATTTTGATTTGCATTTCTCTAATAATTAGTGATGTTGAGCAGCTTTTCATGTGCTTCTTGGCCATATGTATGTCTTCTTTGGAGAAATGTCTATTTAGGTCTTCTGCCCATTTTTGGATTGGGTTGTTTGTTTCTTTAACATTGAACTGCATGAGCTGTTTATATATTTTGGAGATTAATCCTTTGTCCATTGATTCATTTGCAAATATTTTCTCCCATTCTGAGGGTTGTCTTTTTGTCTTGTTTGTAGTTCCTTTGCTGTGCAAAAGATTTTAAGTTTCATTAGGTCCCATTTGTTTATTTTTGTTTTTATTTCCATTACTCTAGGGGGTGGATCAGAAAAGATCTTGCTGTGATTTATGTCAAAGAGTGTTCTTCCTATGTTTTCCTCTAAGAGTTTTATAGTATCCGGTCTTACATTTAGGTCTGTAATCCGTTTTGAATTTATTTTTGTGTATGGTGTTAGGGGATGTTTTACTTTCATTCTTTTACATGTAGCTGTCCAGTTTTCCTAGCACCACTTATTGAAGAGACTATCTTTTCTCCATTGTACATCCTTGCTTCTTTTGTCATAGAATAGTTGACCATAGGTGTGTGGGTTTACCTCTGGGCTTTCTATCCTGTTCCATTGATGTATATTTCTGTTTTTATGCCAGTACCATATTGTCTTCATTACTGTAGCTTTGAAGTATAGTCTGAAGTCAGGAAGTCTGATTCCTCCCGCTCCATTTTTTTCCCTCAAGACTGCTTTGGCTATTTGGGGTCTTTTGTGTCTCCATACAAATTTTAAGATTTTTTGTTCTAGTTCTGTAAAAAATTCCATTAGTAATTTGATAGGGATTTACTGAATCTGTAGATTGCTTTGGGTAGTATAGGCATTTTTACATTATTGATTCTTCCAATCCAAGAACATGGTATATCTCTCCATCTGTTTGTATCACCTTTAATTTCTTTCATCAGTGTCTTGTAGTTGTCTGCATACAGGTCTTTTGTCTCCCTAGGTAGCTTTATTCCTATATATTTTATTCTTTTTATTGCAGTGGTAAATGGGAGTATTTCCTTAATTTCTCTTTCAGATTTTTCATCATTACTGTATAGGAATGCAAGAGATTTCTGTGCATTAATTTTGTATGCTGCAACTTTACCAAATTCATTGATTAGCTCTAGTAGTTTTCTGGTGGCATCTCTAGGATTCTCTATGTATAGTACCATGTCATCTGAAAACAGTGACAGTTTTACTTCTTCTTCTCCAATTTGTATTCCTTTTATTTCTTTTTCTTTTCTGATTGCCGTGGCTAGGACTTCCAAAAGTGTTGAATAATAGTGGCGAGGTTGGACATCCTTGTCTTGTTCCTGTTCTTAGAGGAAATCCTTTCAGTTTTTCACCATTGAGAATGATGTTTGCTGTGGCCTTTATTATGTTGAGGTAGGTTCCCCTATGCCCACTTTCTGGAGAGTTTTTATCATAAATGGGTGTTGAATTTTGTCAAAAGCTTTTTCTGCATCTACTGAGATGATCATATGGTTTTTATTCTTCAGTTTGTTAATATGGTGTATCACATTGATTGATTTGTGTATATTGAGGAATCCTTGCATCCCTGGGATAAATCCCACTTGATCATGGTGTATGATCCTTTTAATGTGTTGCTGGGTTCTGTTTTCTAGTATTTTGTTGAGGATTTTTGCATCTATATTCATGAGTTATATTGGTCTGTAATTTTCTTTTTTTGTAGTATCTTTGTCTGGTTTTGGTATCAGGGTGATGGTGGCCTCATAGAATGAGTTTGGGAGTGTTCCTTCCTCTGCAATTTTTTGGAAGAGTTTGAGAAGGATGGGTGTTAGCTCTTCTCTAAATGTTTGATAGAATTCACCTGTGAAGCCATCTGGTCCTGGACTTTTGTTTGTTGGAAGATTTTTAATCACAGTTTCAATTTCATTACTTGTGATTGGTCTGTTCATATTTTCTGTTTCTTCCTGGTTCAGTCTTGGAAGGTTATACCTTTCTAAGAATTTGTCCATTTCTTCCAGGTTGTCCATTTTATAGGCATAGAGTTGCTTGTAGTAGTCTCTTATGATGCTTTGTATTTCTGCAGTGTCTGTTGTAACTTCTCCTTTTTCATTTCTAATTTTATTGACTTGAGGCCTCTCCCTCATTTTCTTGATGAGTCTGGCTAATGGTTTATCAACTTTGTTTATCTTGTCAAAGAACCAGCTTTTGGTTTTATTGATCTTTGCTATTGTTTTCTTTGTTTCTATTTCATTTATTTCTGCTCTGATCTTTATGATTTCTTTCCTTCTACTAACTTTGGGTTTTGTTGTTCTTCTTTCTCTAGTCCCTTTAGGTGTAAGGTTAGATTGTTTATTTGAGATGTTTCTTGTTTCTTGAGGTAGGCTTGTATTGCTATAAACTTCCCTCTTAGAACTGCTTTTGCTGCATCTGATAGGTTTTGGATCATTGTGTTTTCATTGTCATTTGTCTCTAGGTATTTTTTTATTTCCTCTTTGATTTCTTCAGTGATCTCTTGGTTATTTAGTAACGTATTGTTTAGCCTCCATATGTTTGAGGTTTTTTACGGGTTTTTTTCCCTGTAATTGATTTCTAATCTCATAGCATTGTGATCAGAAAAGATGCTTGATATGATTTCAATTTTCTTAAATTTACTGAGGCTTGATTTGTGACCCAAGATGTGATCTATCCTGGAGAATATTCCATGTGCACTTGAGAAGAAAGTGTAGTCTGCTGTTTTTGCATGGAATGTCCTATAAAGATCAATTAAATCTATCTGGTCTATTGTGTCACTTAGAGCTTGTGTTTCCTTATTAATTTTCTGTTTGGATGATCTGTCCATTGGTGTAAGTGAGGTGTTAGAGTCCCCCACTATTACTGTGTTACTGTCAATTTCCTCTTTTATAGCTGTTAGCAGTTGCCTTATGTATTGAGGTGCTCCTATGTTGGGTGCATATATATTTATAATTGTTATATCTCCTTCTTGGATTGATCCCTTGATCATTATGTAGTGTCCTTCCTTGTCTCTTGTAACATTCTTTATTTTAAACTCTATTTTATCTGAGATTGAGTATTTGCTGATCCAGCTTTCTTTTAATTTCCATTTGCATGGAATATCTTTTTCCATCCCCTCACTTTCAGTCTGTATGTGTCCCTAGGTCTGAAGTGGGTCTTCAGACCCACTGAAGTGTAGACAGCATATATATGGGTCTTATTTTTGTATCCATTCAGTGAGCCTGTGTCTTTTGCTTTGAGCATTTAATCCATTCACGTTTAAGGTATTTATCGATATGTATGTTCCTATTACCATTTTCTTAATTGTTATGGGTTTGTTTTTGTAGGTCCTTTTCTTCTCTTGTGTTTCCCACTTAGAGAAGTTCCTTTCGCATTTGTTGTAGAGCTGGTTTGGTGGTGCTGAATTCTCTTAGCTTTTGCTTGTCTGTAAAGCTTTTGATTTCTCTGTCGAATCTGAATGAGATCCTTGCCTGGTAGTGTAATCTTGGTTGTAGTTTCTTCCCTTTCATCGCTTTAAATATATCATGCCACTCCCTTCTGGCTTGTAGAGTTTCTGCTGAGAAATCAGCTGTTAACCTTATGGGAGTTCCCTTGTATGTTTTTTGTCATTTTTCCCTTGTTGCTTTCAATAATTTTTCTTTGTCTTTAATTTTTGTCAATTTGATTACTCTATGTCTCGGCGTGTTTCTCCTTGGGTTTATCCTGCCTGGGACTCTCTGTACTTTCTGGACTTGGGTGGCTATTTCCTTTCACATGTTAGGGAAGTTTCGACTATAATCTCTTCAAATATTTTCTCAGGTCCTTTCTCTCTTCTCCTTCTGGGACCCCTATAATGCGAATGTTGTTGCATTTAATGTTGTCCCAGAGGTCTCTTAGGCTGTCTTCATTTCTTTTTATTCCTTTTTTCTTTATTCTGTTCTGTGGCAGTGAATTCTACCATTCTGTCTTCCAGGTCACTTATCCATTCTTCTGCCTCAGTTATTCTGCTATTGATTCTTTCTAGTGTATTTTTCATTTGAGTTATTGTATTGTTCATCTCTGTTTGTTTGTTCTTTAATTCTTCTAGGTCTTTGTTAAACATTTCTTACATCTTCTCGATCTTTGCCTCCATTCTTTTTCTGAGGTACTGTATCATCTTCACTATCATTATTCTGAGTTCTTTTTCTGGAAGGTTGCCTATCTCCCCTTCATTTAGTTGTTTTTCTGGGGTTTTATCTTGTTCCTTCATCTGGTACATGGCCTTCTGCCTTTTCATCTTCTCTATCTTTCTGTGAATGTGGTTTTTGTTCCACAGGCTGCAGGATTGTAGTTCTTCTTGCTTCTGCCGTCTGCCCTCCCCTCTTATCTGATCTCCTGAAGAGTTATTGGTGCCACCCTTAGAGCACATTTGCCATTAAGTGGGACACTAGGAATGCAATCCACCAAATGTCAGAATGGCGGCAGCCACAACTTAGGTCCTCTTGGTATAATGTGTTTGGCTATGGACAGTAGTACAATGGTGCTGATACTCTTTCCTGACGATGTTAGTCTGCCACATAGCTGCCTTCATAAAGGCCAGTCAAGGCCTTGTCAATGTCAGGGAGCAAAAGCGAAAGCATTATTCTGAGAGTCAATGCACACTACTGTTCAATCCTATGCTTTTTAGGTGCATCGTGTACATTTAGTGGACACAAACCCAGGTATCTTACTGTGTAGTTAACAGCATGAGAGAATGGACGCATTAGCTAGGAGTATACAAATATCTGGATTTCCTAGTACTCGCCATAGTATTTTAGAAAGTTATCGTCGTGCTGATGACCACAGGTGAGATGCTCCGCTTCTTGTGCTGTTTGAAACTTCTCTTTAGTAAATTCTTAACTTGCTACATGTTGCAGAAGACTTGATGAATTTGAAAATGGCCGAGAAGATAAGCAGCTGAAAGTAGCCAGAGGTTGGAATAGCTTCCTTACAAGAGAATTTTGTTGGTTTTTAAAGAGGACTCTGGAAATGGGAGTAGGACCAGCTCTAAAAATGAGTAGGAAAAAGTACATGTGTTCACTAAATCCTGGAATACTGAATCTAGGAGGACCTCTTGAATATCAAAGAAGGTAGTTTCAAAATGAATGAACAATAAAAAAAAAAGTGAATGTGTAGATGTGCAAGTGCAAGTTCATTATGAAGCGACCTTAAGATCTTGTTATCACAGTGGAATCCTGAATGGAATGGTTCACTAAGAGAATCAGCCACTTTATGGAATCACCAATGGATATGGTGTAACAATGAGGCTGAATGTAGCAGTTCCTTTTCCTCTTTCCCTTGGGCAGAGGTTGTCAACTCCAGTGTCTACAGGGATTATTGGGCAGGAAATGTAAATGAGTAAACTGGACCGGACTCTTGCTATCAAGGAGCTGATAGAGAGTGGTAGGGACCACAGTGAACTGGTGAATTCATGCCGTGTCTCAAAGAGGGCAGGGATGGCTCAGCTGTCACCTGTGTTTTAAAATGAAGCTATGGGCCCAGGATTGCCAATCTTCTGCTTTCTCCCAAAACCCAGAAATCAAGAGTTTTTAAAAAAGTGAAATGCTCAGTTTTTAAAGGCTGGCAATTATTTTTTAAAATATTTTGTCAAAGTGCTGTGGCACAAAGAAAAGCTCTCTGCAGGCTGAGTTAGGCCTTTGCATCACTAGTTTTTTTGTGTGTGTGTGGTACGTGGGCCTCTCACTGTTGTGGCCTCTCCCGTTGCGGAGCACAGGCTCTGGATGCACAGGCTCAGCGGCCATGGCTTACGGGCCCAGCCGCTCCACAGCATGTGGGATCTTCCCGGACTGGGGCACGAACCCGTGTCCCCTGCATCGGCAGGCGGATTCTCAACCACTGCGCCACCAGGGAAGCCCTACATCACTAGTTTTTAACATCTGTCTCCAAAGTAGACAGGTTACCTCCATTCCTAGAGATTTAATTTGAATTCTTGATCATCTCTAGTGTCCATGTGTGATTAGTATGAATAATCATGGTCATGTCCCTGATGCCTCCTGGTCTGTGGTGGTTTAATTAATGCTACGTTCTACCCACTGACCTGTTTTTCATTTTTAAAATATCTGACACCACCACCTCCTCTCCTGCAACACTAAACAACTAGTTCAAATAGTTATATATACATATGTGTGTGTGTGTGTGTGTGTGTGTGTATTCAAACCTACTCTGCCTCTTTATGTACAGAGGCTACTGACTTTGTAAGCTGAGGAAGTTAAAACTGTGCTTTGCAAGAAGGAAAGCAGATAAGGTCTTAGATAGTAGATCCATATTCGAATAAGGGATGTTAACAGTGCTCAGGGGCTCTCCCTAATTAGAATGGGCAGTGTTCCGAAAGCTCTGCCACAAAGTGGCTTTTACTTCCATGAGCAGAGGCAGCAAGCAGGACTGGGTAAACCAGTGGTCTGTCCCATCATGGGTTGCTTTTTTGTATTTGCTACTCTTAAGAATTGGATGAAGATAGAATGAAGAGGTCCTCTGGTCATACCCTTGCACACAACTTCAGATGTGGTAAAGCTGGGTGATGCTGGGAAAGCCGACATGTCAGCACCAAGGAGTCAGCAGAGAGGGATGGAGCAGTGTGTTCTGGATAAAGGCGTCACTCAGTCCAAGAGTCCAAGAAGCAAAACCACACGCTGCAACCAACTCTGTAAACAGTGGTAGAAGCCACAAACCAAAGAAGATTCTTCATATTTAGCCCCCAAACTCTTCATCCTGCCGGCATTCTTTTGGTCATCATTTTCAACCATAGCTACCTACCCAAATTAGTATTATCAGTGTCTTATTCATCTTTGAATCCCCAGTGCTTAGAATGGGGCATTGAAGGATCATAGTAAATGTTGATAGAAAAGGTGATTTAATCATGGCTTCGATGCCAAATTTTAGACTTTGTTCCTATTTCTCTCTGATGGAATTATGCCAAATATAGGTCTACTAACATTTATTGAGTTGCCTACTTTATTCAAAACATTGGGTTAGGCATATGAAGATGGATTAGACCCATTCCTGCCCACCAAGGGCTCACCTGGTTGGTGGGAACAAGAGGCATTTGCAGGTTGCAGTGAGGCTATTGTGTTCAGTACTACAATAGCAGTAGACATTGGTTCTGGGGAATCTGAGGTCTTGCCTCCCCATTCTTTCTTTCTTTCTTTTTTTTTTTAATTTATTTTATTATTTTTGGCTGGGTTGGGTCTTTGTTGCTGCACGCGGGCTTTCCCCAGTTGCGGCGAGCGGGAGCTACTCTTCGTTGTGGTGCGTGGGCTTCTCATTGCGGTGGCTTCTCTTGTTGCAGAGTATGGTCTCTAGGTGCCCGGGCTTCAGGAATTGTGCCTCGCGGGCTCTGGAGTGCAGGCTCAGGAGTTGTGGCAGACGGCCTTAGTTGCTGTGCAGCATGTGGGATCTTCCCGGACCAGGACTCAAAACCTGTGTCCCCGGCATTGGCAGGTGGATTCCTAACCACTGCGCCACCAGGGAAGCCCTTGCCTCCCCAGTCTTACCTTTAGTATTTACAGTTTACTCTTTGGTACTTGGGGTTCTGTACCCATCAGCTTGTTGAAACAGTGTTACTGTTAACTGCCAAATCCAGTGGACTCTGTAGGTCTTCCAACCCTCTTAATCTCTTTGTAATATTTGATACACTGTTTCCTATACCATGCCCTTCTAGAAAAATCTCTCCATCCCTGACTACAACAGTTTTGATATTTTTTTCTTACTGCTCTGATTGTTCTGTCTTTTTAAAAGATATCCTTTTAAACCACCCATTCTTAAGGACAAACATTCTCCTGTATCCTCTTTTTCCATCCTCTCTTCAGCATACCCTTTTCATTGGAAATCTTATGAACTTCCACAGCTCTTCTGTGGAAGAGAAAAGGTTGAAGTGAAATAAGATGTGCCTAATACTGTTGCTTTCATTAGCTACTGTGTTTTGTGAGACCCTTGCTTTAAATAGGACACTGTTTCATCTGCACCTCATCCTATTTTCTGTAGGATCAGAAGCCATCAGTTATTTCCCTTCAGAAGCTCATTGCTAGGGAAGTTGCGAATGAGGAGAGAGGAATGTTTCTGATCAGTGCTTCATCTGCTGGTCCTGAGATGTATGAAATTCATACCAACTCCAAGGAGGAACGGAATACCTGGATGAGGCGGATCCAACAGGCAGTAGAAAGGTAACATTTCCTTCTGTCCATTATTGAGGCAATGCACTTGTTCCATTGGAGAAAATATTCTAACTGTGTCTCCCCTGCATGAAAACTTAGCCTCAGCTCCCCGTCCCCTGCCCTGGCCTGCAGTAGCCCCTCATCTGCACCTTTTTTCTCCATGCCTTCCTGCCTGTAACACCCTGTCTCCCTCTGCCTGTGTGAATCCTGCCCATCTTGGTGCCGCTCGTGGCTCACCTCCTTTGTGAAGACCTCTTCAGTTCCACTGGTCTCTTCCTTACCTGAAATTCCTTAACACCTGCTCTCAAAGCATTTATTTGGTGCTTGTCATCTTCAGCCTTGCAGCTATTATCTTTTTTATGTATATATGTTTGGTTATTAGATTGAAAGCTCCTTGAGGGCAGGGACCATGTCTGTGTTTCTCTTTGTCCCTAATTCTGAAGAATCATTCAATAAACATTTTTAGATTGGTGGATCTAAGTGTGCTACATCAACTTACCCCTCATTACTTGTGCAAAGACAGTTTTTATAAACGGGGGTGTGAGGGTGATCATTCTTAATGGTAACTTGATTAGTTAGATCTTGAATGATGTTGTATAAAATTCCTCCTCCTCCACTGCACCCCACCCAACCTGGCACCCTACCACCATCCCCTCCAGTCTCTCTACCCTCATTAAGAATGGAAGTGCCCAAATGCAGTAGAAAGCAACAATTATGATTTGAGTTGTACCTACTGGTGGCATTGGTATTGTGTGCATGTATGAGCGTATGTTTGTGTATGTGTGTGTTTGTTGGAATATTTGAGTCATCCTAAACTGCTGACTTTGAGAGCTATGTTATATTATGCAAGGTCCATTATATACTCAAGAAAACCAAATCTCTTGGCCAGGGGGCATGATGAATTCTCTTTCTGCTGAATTTTTCTTCTCTGAATAATTCTACTGCCAAGTTCCCATGTCTTTCTAATGAGCCTAAAGATACCTGGATTTGATTTCAGTTGTCTCTCTTGACTATTGTCTTTTAAAGTTGCCCAGAAGAAGAAGGGGGAAGGACAAGTGAGTCTGACGAAGAGAGGCGGAAAGCTGAAGCCAGAGTGGCCAGAATTCAGCAATGTCAAGGTATAGTGCAGGCGCCTCTCGTTCCCGGGTCATGCAGTTCTCCTTGGAGGTTGGGGAAGCCCAGGTGTCATGAATGGGAACATATGACTAAATGATTAATTCTGTGCACTGGAGGCCCACCCTGACCACTCTCAAAAAAATACATACATAAATGCATATATAGATAGATAGATAGATAGATATCAATCTATCTAGATATTTATACATATATACACTGGCACTAAAGGTGCTCAAATAAAATGACTCCCTCCCTCCTTAGTGATTAAAAATATATTTAAAAAATTCTGCATATAACATAACAGCAATTGTGGACAGTATGGTGTAGATGGGCATTGGACCTGTTGTCTAGTGTTTTGATTTTAGATCTCACACTGTAAGGTCACGGTTGTATGACTTTGGACAAGGAACACAATAGCTCTGGTCCTCAGTTTCCAAATCTGTGAAATAAGGAAATTAGATGAGCTCAGTGATTCTCATCTCTGGCTGGGCCTTAGAATCACTTGGGGAGGTCTTTAAAAATTCTGATGCCTGGGCCTCACCCTCAATCAGTTCACCCAGAATCTGAGGGCAATGGGCTGTAGACATCAGTATTTTAAACTCTCCCTCAGTGATTCTGAGGCAGACTGAGAACCCCTGAATTCACTTCTGGTTAAGGTCCCTTTAAGCTCTAAGAATTCTGTGACATGTTGAAATTAGAGGAAGATGATGCATGCGAAGGTGGTTAAAGACATTGGATGTTGAGAAACGAAAACATAAACTGGTATGTTTGGTTTTGACCAGGACTGGTTGAAGGCCGAGCAGTTCCAGGCCTTGCATTGTTTTCCCTTGTGGGAAGCGCTCATCTTGGACAGTTCCACCTCAATTTTCATTCCTGACCTTCATGTTTAGTCGTAATAGAAAACAGCCTGAATAAACAAAGATCAGCTTTGCAAGGTTTTCTGGAATTAGGGGAATGGGAAATGAAACGAACATTTATTGAGTACAGCAAATTTACAGAAAAGACAAAGGAAGCTCAGAGATGTTAATCATTTGCTGGAAACTACAGTCACCAAGTAGAATAGTTAGGATTTCAACCTAGGTTTGTCCCACCCAATCAATAACTTGTACTTGACCTGTTCAATGTACTGCTTGCTAACTAGCAACGTCTTTATCTTAGAGCTTAGATTTTCATTAGTTGTATTCATGTGATAACTTTCGATGGTAAATACTATTTCTTAGAAATACTCAGTAACCAAGACCAACAAATTTGCACATATTTGGAAGAGAAGCTGCATATCTATGCTGAACTTGGAGAGCTGAGTGGATTTGAGGATGTCCATCTAGAGCCCCACCTCCTCATTAAACCAGACCCCGGAGAGCCTCCCCAGGCAGCCTCATTACTGGCAGCAGCACTGAAAGAAGGTAAGTTGCTTCCAAAAGGATTTGGTTCAGCAAATTCATAAAATGTTTATTGGGCAGCTACGACGTGCCATGTGCTACGGTCTTGGTGTTGAGGACACAGCAGAATAAGACAAAATCCTTACTCTCCAGAAACAGAGAGTCCTTACTTATTCCAGAAACAGCAACATATATTAAAAAAAAAAATGTCAGTTTGGTTCAAGTGCTATGAAGAAAAATAAGGGTAAGTGGAATAGAGAGTGATAGGGCTGGGAAGTTTCTATTTTTTGATAGGATGACCAGGGAAGGCCTCTTTGATATAGTGATATGTGAGCAGACAAGAAGTAAGTGAGAAAGCCAAGTAGATATCTGGGGAAAGAATGTTCCAGATATAGAGAACAGCAGGTGCAAAGGTCCTGAGGCAGGTGAGTGCCAGCCTTGTTTGAGGAACAGCAAGGAGGACAGTGCTGGTAGAGTGACGTAGGGGTGGAGAGTGGCAGGAGATGAGTCACAGTTACTTAGGACTCAGATTACATGGACTGGATCAAGGTAAGCCCTCAGAACTTCATTCTGAGTGAGATGGGAAAGCAGTACAGAGTTTTGAGTAGAGGAGTGACTTGATTTGTGTTTTAAAAGGAACTCTCTGGGTGCTGTGTGGAGAATAACAAAGTCTAGGGCATAACCGTGGGAGTTGGTGGCTGAAGGAGGGTGGAGGACAAGCTCACTGAAGGGGAAAAAGTTAGGGAAATGATAGGCCAGGGTACTGGAAGGACTGTGTTCACAGAATTGAAATTATAGAGAATTCTGACAAGAGTAGCATTGGGGGCGGTGAGGGAACTTGCACAAGGTGCCATGTCGTTTGAGGAGTCTGTAGATGAATGGCAACCAGGAGGACCAATGAGTGGTGTAATCTGGTGGCATGAACTTCAAGGGAAAAACAGGTTTAGGGAGGAAATGGGGCCAATAGTCTGGAAGTGACAATAGGGGCAGAGGGTTTGGGAGATAAAAGAGCCACCACCCGAGAGTGGAAGGGAATGCTGTCATTCAGCACATGGGTTGGTAAATTACAGACCACGGACTAAATGCATCCCACCTCCCACCACCTGTTTTTTAGCTGTAGTTTTATTGGAACACAGCCACACCCACTTGTTTCATATTGTCTGTGGCTGCTTTCTTGCTACAGTGGCAAAGGTGAATAGTTGCAACAGAGACTGTACGGCCCACAAAGCCTAAAATATTTACCGTCTGCAGAAATGTTTGCAGAAAACATATGCCAAGTTCTGCCTTAGAATCTCAGAACACTACCTATGGAAGAGAATTTAGAAATGATCAAATCTATTGTATCTATTTCACGGTTGAAGAGACTGAGGTCTTAAGGAGGGTGAAGAGGTTGTCTGAAGTGGAGTCCACTGGCGGAATCTCTTACTCATTTATTCATCAAATGTTCATTAAGCATCTGCCTACTGTGTGCACTATTGTTGGTGCCAACTAAGGAAACAGTAATGCTTTCATAAAAACTTCTAGTTGGGGAAGATACACAATACACAAAGAAACAAGGTTATTTCAGAAAGTCACAAGAAAATAAGATGATGGGATGGGATGAGGGGAAGGCTTTGCTGTAGAGAGGTCAGGAAAGACTGCTCTGAGATTATATTTTGAGGTGAAAATTGACAGATGAGAAGCCAGCTGTTTGGAGATCTGGGGGAGGACCATTCCTGGGCAGACAGAATGTGACTACGTAGCCCCTGCATCTGGAATGGGCTTGGCATGTTCAGTGAAAGAAGGAAGGCAGGGTGACAGGAGGCAGAGGAGGCTGCTATGGGTGGGCAGGGACCAGATCTTTGTAGATTGTGGTTTAAAAAAAAAGAGAGAGAGAGACATCTTATTCCAAAATCAGTGGAAAGTTAGTTGTTGGGAGCTTTTAATCATGGATGTAGCATGATCTTATTTATATCTTGAAAAGAATGAGGGTTGCTGAATGGAAAACAAGATGGGAAGGAGACTAGTTTGCCTGGAGACTGTTAGGAAGTGCTTACAGAGGCTGAGATGAGAGAGGCTGGGTCCTCGGTCTAGACCAGGACTTTTGGCAATGCAAGTAGAGAGAAGTGGGCAGAGGCAAGGTAGATTTTAGAAGTAAAGCCAGAAGAACTTCCAAATGGGTTGACACAACTAGGGACCTTCTCATCGTCCCTGACGATGTCTTTATCAAATAAGTCGCGCACTCTCAATTTTAGCCTGTGCTGCTGGGCATTTTCTGATGCTCTGATACCTGGATGGCAGAACTTGGCACTGATTGTGTGCTGCCCTGTAGTAGAGTTAGTTGTGTGTGTCTCTTTCCTTCTCTAGTCTGCAAACTCTCCTTATTAGTTAGCAGACACCCAGTGGCCCCCAGAACAGAGTAGGTGCTCAGTGAGTAGTTGCTAAATTGAATCACTGGACAGAGGATTTTAGAAATATTTGTAGAGTCCTCAGATTTATACTATTCTATGAGCTAGTTGCAATTTTTTTTTTTTTTTTTTTGGTACGCGGGCCTCTCACTGTTGTGGCCTCTCCCATTGCGGAGCACAGGCTCCGGACGCGCAGGCCCAGCGGCCATGGCTCACGAGCCTAGCCGCTCCGCGGCATGTGGGATCTTCCCAGACCAGGGCACGAACCCGGGTACCCTGCATCGGCAGGCGGACTCTCAACCACTGCGCCACTAGGGAAGCCCAGTTGCAAATTTTAAATTGTAAATAAGAACTTGACTTTCTTGGTGTGGCGTTTCCCAGTCTTACCAGACCCTAAGAGTAGCCACTGGTGCTTGTTCAAAATTCAAATCCCCGGGCTTCCCTGGTGGCGCAGTGGTTGAGAGTCTGCCTGCCGATGCAGGGGACACGAGTTCGTGCACCGGTCCGGGAAGATCCCACATGCCGCGGAGCGGCTGGGCCCGTGAGCCATGGCCGCTGAGTCTGCGCGTCCGGAGCCTGTGCTCCGCAACGGGAGAGGCCACAACAGTGAGAGGCCCACGTACAGCAAAAAAACAAAACAAAACAAACAAACAAAAAAAATTCAAATCCCCTGTTTTCTCCTCTGGAGAATCTGATCCAGTAGGTCTAGGGTGAAGATTGGGAATCCGTATTTTATTTAAGGCACATTTGGGGAAATACTCTTTTGAAGAATAGCTAATATTCCTGAGTAGCAAGTTTTAAAATCCTAATGCCTGGGGACTTCCCTGGTGGTCCAGTGGTTAAGACTGCCCTCCCAGTGCAGGGGGCCCGGGTTCAATCCCTGGTCAGGGAACTAGATCCCACATGCCGCAACTAAGAGTTTGCATGCTGCAACTAAAGGTCCTGCACGCGGCAAGGAAGATCCTGTGTGCCGGAACTAAGACCTGGCGCAGCTAAATAAATAAATAAATAAATAAATCCTAATGCCTAATATATTTAAATTAATTGATTTCAGGAAGTTTTTTAGCATACTAATTTACTGGAAGTTGCATTTGAGTTATTTTTATACTGTTCATTTTTTTATTGAATTAATTCTCTGTCATAAAGTAATGCTAAAAGTATTGGTCTAGACTGTGGGTTGGTAAACCTTTTCTGTATAGGGCCAGATAGTAAATATTTTAGGCTCTGCAGGCCATATACAGTTTGGGGAACACAATCTTCTTTGTGCATGTGTGTGTATTTTAACAATGCTTTAAAAAGGTAAAAGCCATTTTTAGCTCCTGGGCCATATGAAAACAGATGCAGATCAAATAGTTTGCCAACCCCTGAACTATGTAAATGTATGTATGTGTGTGTGTGTGTATACACATACACACACACACACACACACATACATATTTTTTAATTTACTTTTGTTTTCCTCCTTCTCCTTAGCCGAGAGCCTGCAAGTTGCAGTGAAGGCCTCCCAGATGAGCGATACGTGTCAGTCGCCCAAGGAAGGTTGTGGAGAACCTGCTTTGCAGGATATGTTCAGTTCTCGGGACGCACCCGGATCGCCTACTGCTTGTAAGTGAGCATGTAGCCTTTGCAGTGAGCCTGGGCACAGTCCCTGGAGCATATAGTGGGCACATAGAATTAAGGCAGTGACTCTGTCCTGATTTGAAGGGTACTGAGTATATTCTTTTGAAAAAAACCTGAAAATAAATATGCTAGCCTCCTTTACCTATAGAAGTGACACTGGTGTTCCAAGGACAAGGACTTAAAGAATAGTTTGTAGGTTATACTGCCATTACCCAGGGAAGCTGGGTAACCAAACTCTACCCTGCCTTGTATTTGCTATGACTTACTGAATACAGTCTTGAAAGAGCTTTTACACTTTTTGGTTTTTTGGAAAAGGGTCCCTGCAGTTCATTAAAGAATAAGTCCTTTACCTTAATCTCATATCGTCAACTCAGAAAACATAACTCAGAAAACTAGAATCTAATGCATATATGCACACATGCCCATGCACAGACACAGAAACAGACAGACACACACACACACACACATGAGGTTTGGTGTTCGGGTTAAAGGCAGAAATGCCGGAAGATTCTTGATCACTGTTGTCATACACTTTAGTTGAGGTCAGAATTCATTTATTACACAGTGTTTCAGTAGATTTTAAATACAGAAAAATAGAATGTGGTGAATTGATTTAGATAACTTCTCAGAACCGAATTATATGTATAGTTGTGAGCTAAATATTTAGTTCCCTAGAGGTTTCTGAGATAGGACCATAAAGCATATAAGTTTTCATTATGTCCTGGTGATTAAAAACCTTACTTCCACCAGGTCTTCTGTGCACAGATAAAATGTCTTTAGTAGCTAGAGATTGGAGGATTCAATTGTCTTAGAATTTCTTTAACAGCATCCCTTGGTTAATTAAGATACATGGAAGCAGTACAGTTTTAAAATTCTATACATTTTTTTAAAACCAGAGCCAATAATTATTCTTAAGTTCTACTTTATCTAATCCTGGGTTTCTATTTTCAGAATGTGCACATGTGTTTTTCATTTTGGCACAGCCCAGATTTGTCAGGGGAGTTGTACTGCCCCAGGTGATTTCCTTTTTAAAGAAGAGCCTCATGATGCCATTGAGGAAGTTCTAGCTAAAAATACATGTAGGGATCTGTCACTCTCAGCCTCAGCCCAGGGACAGCTGGACAGGCTCCACTCAGCTCCTGCAGCTGCTCAGAGCGCAGGCCACACCTACCTCCTGTCAGACCAGGCAAGGAAGGCTCTCCCTGTCTATATCCACATCTCCCCTGACATCTGCTAGAACCATCGAGAGGCTGTTTACAGCGGCCTGAAGTCAGGGTTCATGTAGAGGAGGGGCAGGTTGGTGGGGTCTTGTACTGGTTTAGTCTTGTGCTGGGGTTTAGTGCTGGGCTGGATTGGAACACAGTGCCACAAGAGTTTGATTCTCTTGATAGAGTTGATGAGGGTGAAAAGCACTATCCTGAACGAAAGTCTGTAACTGGATGGTTTGGTTCTATGATTGACTTTAAGGACTGGGTCCTTCTAAGTCAGCCCCATGTCAGTCTGAGCTTATTGACCAAGCAAGGCCCTCTATTTTTAGTCCTTGAAATACCTAATCAGGTGGACAGGTATAATCTACTTCCTGTGAAATTATGAAATTCTGAAATAGAATACAGGAGCAGAGAGACCTGATCCATCCCACTCTTCTGCCTTCATGTGGCTCACCATCAGCTTCTTTGCCCATTTGATGGTCCTCGTATCTATTGGGGGGAAGAGAGAATGGCTCATTCTCTGGTAATGCTTTTGGCCTCTCTCTAAGAGTTAAGAATAGTACCCAAGAGTGGAACCATTTTTTGAGTGACAGAAGAATCTCTATCAAGTATTTGTTCACTATAGTAAAAAAGTGTTGACTAGCTTGGGCAAAATGAACTTAATTTTTAGTTGATATAATTTGAAGCTATTTCTGCTTAAACAAAAGAGGCCTTTGGAATCTTAGAGGACTGTCATTTCCCAAAGTGTTTTCTAATTAATTTAAGTAAAGAAAAAGTATTTCCTTCATCAGTAATGAAGTTTCAAGATAGCACTGTCACAAAGCGAATATCTATTTCACCAGGGTCCTGATTGGACATGGTTCCAGTGAGACTCTGTGTGTGTGAAAGGGCTTTGGAAAGTCTAGTTTTAATATGTGCAAGGTGAGCATGGTATACATTTTAACTGAGTTCACGTGGGTAAAGAAATAAAAGCCCACCAATGGAGATTTAATGGATGGCGTGAAATCTGTATTTGGTACTTAAACATATCTCTGGACTAGAAATATCTCTGTGTTTTCATATGTTAAATATACAGTATTTACAGTATTTGTGAATTTACAGCATAAGTAAGAATTGTGAGGGAAAAAACACACTTGGAAATTATTTTAAAAATTAAGTTATTTGGGCTTCCCTGGTGGCGCAGTGGTTGAGAGTCCACCTGCTGATGCAGGGGACACGGGTTCGTGCTCCGGTCCGGGAAGATCCCACATGCCGCGGAGCAGCTAGCCCTGTGAGCCGTGGCCGCAGAGCCTGCCCATCCAGAGCCTGTGCTCTGCAACGGGAGAGGCCACAACAGTGAGAGGCCTGCATACCGCAAAAAAAAAAAAAAAATTAAGTTATTTGGAGATAAGGGCAGCTTCTCAGTTTGTATGACTCTGAGCTCATAAAGTATTAGCCGTCTTCACCTGCTTAGAAAGACGTTTCATTCCTGCCATTGGATGCCTCCCTTCTAACCTTGTTTAAGGTCTGCTGCTCTTGTACTGGCCCTAAGGGAGCCTTTCCCAGACCTGTCTCCTTAGACCTGGCCTGCCAGCCCTTGATTTTCTTCTATGGTGCCTGTTTTCAACTTAACCCTCCCCAGGTGGCTTTTCCTATTAAGTGAAAGTGAGATGCAGAAGCCTACCCTTTTGGTCCCACAAACATCTCTCCGCTAGAAAGAAAGAAAAGTAAAAAGATGGGTGACAATGGATGCTGTGGGTCAGTTTGGCATCTACTAGTGTGTAAGCTCCCTGGGGGCAGGGACTCTGCACTTTGCTCTGTACTTTTTTAGCACCTCTTATAAGAATATTCTATACATGTGATGTTGTGATGTTTCTTATCTTGGAATATGTGTCAGCTGAGTACAAAGAACCCAGTCTACTGGCTGATGTTTGATGATGTCCTTTTTGTTTCTGTCTCAATGGTGTGCTTCCAGCACTAGTCACAGAAGGGACAGGAGGAAGAGGCTGTTGGGATGTGGATCCTGGGACCCAGGGTGTGGGAACCGACCTGGCGGTCTCTGATGCGGGGGAGAAGGTATTGTGAACTGATTTGTTAGTAAACAGCACCGGTTACTACTTTGTGTAATAAAACAACCTCAGCTCCTGGTGTGTCCACGGCAGTGAATAGTCTGCAAGTGTTTTCCTGCATTGTTCTCAATTTCAGTATTCGTACTTAAACTTTCCAACTTTTTTCTTCTTAAAATGTTCTTGCTTTTCTGATATCGTGTAGGTGTAAACCAAGAAACAAATGAAAAGTTATTAAAAAGATTTAAAACTCAAATGTTTATTTGTGTGTCTGCGCTTTTGCTTCTGGTCTCACTTTCCGCCCTGCAAACCTCGAGCTTTTCACCCACTACATACAGTAACTCTTGGCTGAGAGGTGGTCCTGGACATCCAGGCCGTTATGCAACCAGTTGGTGCTAAAGTGGCAGAAACAGTTTTGACTTTGGAATGTTCTGGCTTCTTCACTTTCTTTTACCTTCCTCTCCTTTACGATTGTTTTCCTGTCACCACCCCTGTTGTCACCTGCCTTTTTGTGATAGACTTGTAATCAACCTAACCAATTTCTGCTCTGGGGCAAAGTGATTCCAAACGCCTCTTCTTTTTTTTTACGTACTATACACATAGGTTATAACACACTCTTTTAAACATTAAATGCATGAAATTTTCTGTTAACGTCAAATGAAACTGAGATGTCAGAGAGAGAGAGGGAATAAGAATATGATTTTGAGAAGTGACTAGTGGGCCTTCCCAGGATTATCTGGGGCTCAAGAGTTTTAACTTTATCTAAAATCGAATTAGGCACATTACCAGATACCACTGTGTGTTAATGTGGGAAGATGACATCTGTCAGATCTTTATGTAACGTTTCGTATAGCATATGTATTTTTGTATATATTACATATGACTGAGAAACCAAAGATATTTTAAGAGCCATAAAAAAGATGGCTGTGATTTAGTGTTTTTTTAAACTTCATAGGCCAAAATGAAAATAGTCGTTAGAGTTTACTCCACTTACTCTGACTCTGAGCTTTCTAACTTATTTCTTCTTAAAACATTCCTGCTTTTCCATCCTTTTCAGGGCAGGCTTCACTTTCAAGTCTGTAGCTTCTAGCTGCTTTTACGTTACTAGGGGGGGAAGTTGGGGGAGGGTTGAGTAGGAACAGCTTTCTCTTGAATGGAAAGCTGAGGTGGCTCCCACCCCTAAAGCCCTCCCCTTCCATGATTCAGTGACAGGTAAGAGGTTACGTGTTCAGGGTCCTCTTTGGATGAACCTACCTGGAAAATGTTGCCATTCATAAGGCATTTTGAGAAACGAAATGAACTGACATACACGGCAGGATCATTTGAAATCACACTTTAAAGAAGCATATGATGGGGATTTTGTAATTATCTTTCTTAATATGGTAAGGTTTAAAAAAAAAAAAAGCATTTCTGAAAGGATTTTTCAAAATTACTGATTTGTAACCCAAATGGCAAAATATCCCGTGTGTAAAGCACCTACAGCAGCTATGCACATTTACCACAAGGTGGCAGACGAACTCCATTACAGAGATGATGTTCAAAATTCCTGCCTGGTATCAAACCAAGTGGATCTTGGGAATAAGTAACTACATGTAGCATAATCCAGCTCATGTCTGTGTTTCTTATGTGTGTAGAATATAAAAATTATATCCCATACAATCTTTTTATTGCAAAAGCAGTGGTATGTGGAGCAAGGACAGAACCAGAAGAGCAGAGAGAACTCCAGAACTCACTACAGAACAGGGGTTCTCAGCCCCGAGGGTTGGGCGCAGATCTAATGACTAAACTTCATCTCCTTTCCCATCGTTTGTCCTTCCCCTGTTGGAGGTGCTACTTAGTAATGATGTCTTTCATGGGCAGTGTTGGGGAAGGGTGAGGGGTGGGAAGAAAAGACCTGGCTAGCTCATCATGGCCTCATCAGCCTGAGCTAACTGAATTCAACAAGTCTCAGGTTACCTGAGAACCGTTTCCTGAGGTTTCAATTTAAAGCTGCTCAGACAAGACCACAAGTGGTGTGCAGGAGACCGTAGGAGGGCAGGGAATCTGATGATCCCCATGGCGTGAGGTGTGGAGGGCCTAGTGGCCCCTCACTCTTGATCTATAGAATGGAGTGTGCGTGTCCATTACATGCCAGGCAGCGTCTTTAGGTTTGCAGGTACAGTACTGAATACACAGATGAAATCTTGCTACTCGTTGGCTTACATCCTGAAGAGAGAAAAGAGACAATAAACAAATAGACAAATGTTGTATTCTGAAAACTGGAAACCCTCACTATCCACATGTGCCCCCGATGTGTGCAGTGGAGAGGCAATGAGTGAGGTAGAGATGCATCCCCCCAGGAGCACATGGTCTCCTGTGGCCTCATTCAAGGCCTCTGCTGACAGGGCTTCTACTAAGGCGCTCATGCATGGGCCCAGTGAGCTCTGAGAGGGGGGACCTGGAGCTGACCAGCTGAGCGCTCTCCTTTGGGCTACCTCTGGGTCTGGTTTCTCCTCCCAAACACTGTCTATTGTGGCTTTGTAAATCTCAAAGTGAGTTAGAGACCAGCCATGATGATCTCTAGCTTCCAAATCTGGCCTCCAGGATGGAAGCTGGGCCCAGGAAGACAGCTTCAACCTGGGCGCAGAGAGCTCCATTTACAATACGGTTTGCACGAGATAAACATTGTCACTTAGAGCCTGCAGTGCTCCTTGACCATCTTCCCTGGGTGTTTTAAGGGATGGCTGGGTGGAAAGTTGCCTTGCATCTCAGAGACCAAGTCTGTACAGAGGGGGTTCTCTCTCATCAAGTGGTGGTTTATTCTACAGGCTTTGATTTCTGGGAGGAAACAGTCACTATGGAAGAGTTTAGAGAAGTGATTTCCTTGAGGTCATATACTGTGGAACACTACAGTGCAGCTTTTCAAGAGTAGAGTGTGTTCATTTTCTTATGTTTTTATGTATTTTAGGTGGAATATAGAAGTTTCCCAGGTTCTTCACAGTCAGAGGTGAGCTCTGCATACCTTAAATATGTTACCATCCTTTGTTTGTGGATAAAGAATGCTTTTTCAAAAATTTGACACTCACAATCTTATTTTTCAGATTATACAAGCGATACAGAATTTAACCCGTCTCTTATATAGCCTTCAGGTAACTATGCTTTGACCCTGTGAATGTTTCTCTTCATGCAACTCACTTTATTCGATGAGTTCTGGACTTTAAAAATTAGAACATTTGAGAGGTAGTGAATGATCTTAAAAGAACACCAAGCCTCACCCCAAGTGTAACTCAGCTAGATGCTTTGAGCTTCACCTGGTTTTGTAATCCTGAGGCATCACCACTACTACAGTTTATACCGTTCTTCTTTGAAACCATAAAACAGTTCATATCTTTAAAAAATATTGATGAGTATGATCTGGCTTGAAGTTTATGAATGAATTTCTTTCTTAGGTGAGTATAGCATGACTTCACATTTTCTGGTGAAAACTTAAATTCACACCTAAACTTTTTTCACTTCCACATGTGGCCTTAGTCCTTTGGGGCAGTTAAATAATTCATATGCTCTTTCACTGTTTTCTTGGTTCATCCACCTAACATTTATTGAGTTCCCTGTCTGGGCCTGGCACCGTGATGAGGGCCAAGCACACAAGGACAAGTGGTCCACAAAGTCTACCATCAGATGGCTCACTGTCTGTCCAGGAAAGACAGGCATTGTGAAAATGAGGACTCTAAGGCTGGATGATCCCTTAGGTCGTGCACAAGAAAGGCTGAATACATCTAGTTGCTTAATTTGTGAGTTAAAAAATATTTTAAAACGATGTGAAAGCAATGTTTATAGACAAATTTATAGAAAATCTTGATACAGGTAAATAAAGTAAAATGACTTGTGATTTTGTGAGAGAATTACTGTTGTCATGGGGGTATGTATCCCTCTAGTTTTTTGAATCATTTTATACATACTCTTGGAACCTGTACCTTTCTATGTCATCACTTGTCTCTATAGCACGATTTTTAATGGTTGAATAATATTCAGGTCTATAGAATTTATCCGTTCCTCATAGTTTATACTTTTGTGTTAATAACAGTCTAGCACACATCCTTGTGCACTGATCTCTTTGAACATATGTGAGTGTTTCCTTAGGATAAATTACTGAAATTATTTTTTGAGGTTTTTGATAGACATTGCCAAAATAATCAGCACCCCTCTCTACTTGTCCTCAATTTGAAAATAGGTCAAGTTAGCTTATGATCTTAATTTGCATTTTTTTTGGTTACTACTGAAATTAAACGTTTTTCCCCACTGGTTTATTGTCATTCATATTTCATATCTTATACCTGTTGAATATTAAAAGAAAATAAGGAAAATAAAAGTCTGATTTTAAGGGTTTTTTTTTTTTAAGATTATAACACATTTCTCTTTATAATAAAAACGAACAGAAAATCAGTTAGGTTACAGTGGAATAACAGGAAGAGTAAACTTGACCTAATTAACATGCATAAAATAATACACACAAAAACTGAATAATACACATTCTTTTTAAGTACACCTGGAACATTTCAAAAATTTACCATATTATGGACCACAAAGTAGGGTTCTACAAATTTCAAGCAACTAAAATCATACAAAGTATATTCTAGGGTCACAGTGCAATTAATTTAGAAACCAGTATCAAATATTCTACTAGAATATTCCTGTTGATTTAGAAATTAAGAAAATATATGCTTAAGTAAATCAGGACTCAATGAAGAGAATATATTGAAGATTTTAAAATAGTTTTAACTGAAGGATAATAAAATTACTAAGTATCAAAATATGTAGGATACAGTTAGAGTCATGCTTAGAGAAAATTTAGAGCTTTAAAAAGCACATATTCAAAAAGAAGAAAAGCTAAAAGTCAATGAGTTATGCATCTATCTCAAAAAGTTAAAAATAAAATCCAAAGAAAGTAGAGGGAAGGAAGAAATAAAGTTAGCATAAATTATATAGAAAATAAATAATAGAGAAGATCAATAAAATTCAGATATTGTTTCTTTTGGACATTAGTAAAATTTTTAAAACCTCATATTGATACTAATGAGAAAAAAAGAAAAAGGCATGAAAAAATCATTATCAGCAAAAAAAAAGGGGACATGGACATAGATTACGTACACCTGGAAAAATTTACAATAGGGTAATATGGACAACTTGTTGCCAGTTTGAAAATGTTGAAGTAATGGAAATTTCTATTTGAAAATAGGTCAAGTTAGCTCATGATCTTAATTTGCATTCTTTTGGTTACTACTGAAATTAAACTTTTCCCCACTGGTTTATTGTCATTCATATTTCATATCTTATACCTATTGAATATTAAAAGAAAATAAGGAAAATAAAAGTCTGATTTTAAGTTTTTACCAGAAAAAAATATCATGCTACATTTGCTGTTTTCTTATTAATATTTTGCATCAAGACTTCTTTTATGTTCTATTGATCATCTTCCTATCTTGATCTAGTACCACTATCTTATTTATTAAAGTTTTGGATTACATTTGAATGCATGACAGTCTCTTCTTATTATTTTCCATGTTTGTCTATATGTTCTTTCATAAGAGCTTTTGAATCAGTCTGACAAATTTCTTAATCTTCTAAAGAGACAGTTAAATTAAAATATTACTATATTTATGAATTAGATTGGGGAGAATTGACACTTTTGCAATAATTGGTTCTCTTGTCTGAGAACATGTTATTTTATGTTCTGCTGGAAAGCTTTGTAATTGTCTTCATTTAGGTACTTTTTTTTTCTGCTAAGTTTATTCCTGGATATTTTTGTCTCTTTGTTCTTACTGTGAATGGAATTTTTTTTTTTTCATTCTGTTTCCCCAATGTTGGTTGCTGGTATAAATACAGGTATTGGTTTTTTATATATTTTTTAACTGGCCAACTCACTGAATTTTTGGTTTTTTGTTTTAATAGTTTTTCTGTTGATTCTTTGAAGTATTCCAAGTAGAAAGTAAAAAATTGAAAGTAGTGGTATTTTGGCTACTCTTCAATAATTATATCAATTTCATTTTCTTGGCTTACTGCTTTGGCTAGAAATTCTGAAACGTCTTAAATAATAGTAGCGATAGTAAGCATCCTTGTCATATTCAAGATTTAGTGGGAATGCCTTTAGTGTCTTATATTAGATATGCTGGTCTGGGGTAGATGGTCTTAGAGATTAATTTCTCATGTAAAACAAATATTCTTTCTTTTAAACTTTAACTGAGAAGGGGTATAGTTTGCGTGCAGTTCATTAACTTTTGGGAGATGAAAACATTGAGTGTCCCAGCTTGTGTTGCCTGATGAAAACACTCACAAGGTCATATCTCTTCTTTTCAAGCTTGAATGCAGCCCTCTGTGGATTCAAGGTTCAGAAAAGCTGGATGACCTAAATGACCTAGTTTTTGCAACACTGAAGCAAATATGAAATTCTATAGTGGGTTCTCTTAAAGCTTTTGAGCTGGTCTAAGGATACGGGCTCTCAAAGATTTCTGTTCATGGCACAGTCATCTCTTTTGAAGCTGAATGTTTTATGCATGATTAAAGTTTTTACAAAGGATTTTTGAATCAGATGAAAATGAAATTTGATCCTATGTTAGAAGAATAGAGTTAGAGATGAGGTATAGGCAAGGCAGAAAGGAAAGGACACAGTTCAGCTGAGAAAAATTAAGAGAGAGCGAATATACATGTATAACTAAATCACTTTGCTGTACAGCAGAAATTAACACAACATTGTAAATCAACTATACTTAAATATAATTAAAAAAAGAAAAGGAGGGCTTCCCTGGTGGCGCAGTGGTTGAGAGTCCGCCTGCCGATGCAGGGGACACGGGTTCGTGCCCCGGTCTGGGAGGATCCCACATGCCGCGGAGCGGCTTGGCCCGTGAGCCATGGCCGTTGAGCCTGCGTGTCCGGAGCCTGTGCTCCGCAACGGGAGAGGCCGCAACAGTGAGAGGCCCACATACCGCAAAAAAAAAAAAAAAAAAAAAAAAAAAAGAAAAGGAGAGAGAGTGAATTGGGAATTTTCCTAAACTTCAAAAGCAAGTGTTATTCTCTGTCCTAAATGTAAATGTAAACTTTAAATGTGAAGATGAATATCCAGTCTTCAAATTTCACCTCTCTGCTACAGAAGGGAGTAGTCTTATCCCAAATGTTAAATATATATGAAGAATACTTCATGGTAGCATTTAATTAATCTAATTGTAATCCTTACATGAGCATTACCATTGCCTGTAGCAGTTTTGGCATATAAAATGTTAGATTTTTTGTTTGTTTGTTTTACTCTGATGATGCCCTTAGGATTTATTAGAATTAAGTGGTGATGTGCAGTCTACAGTTTGCTTTAGCCAGGTCAGCAGAGTCCAGAATGGCTTATTATTTCATATTTAAATATCAGAGTTATTAGTACCTATTCTCAATGGTATCATTGTTTTCTTTATAATAACTGCTAAAAGACATTAATCAAATATTCATGTGAATTTGAAATTTTTTGAATTGATTTTCAAATTTAAAAACATGAAGTTTATTTCAAAAGGCCCCACCGAATACATTTTTGAGTCTTACTCTAAGACAAATACCAATTTAAAATATACCTTAGTTCTTTAACCTTCAAAAGCGTGGGAAACTGCTGAGTTAACAAATAACTAATGGTCAAATCCCCATCTTCCCAGCATCTGTTACATGGACAGCTTTTTAAATTTTTAGGAAAGAAAAATGAGAATTTATCCCTAGGAGAGTAATAATTTCTCATAACGAGTCACAACATACACACACATACCCAGTATGTGGCCATTTTCAATTTGTCCCTTTTCTGTTTCTTTGTGCTTTCACTGGGGACTTTTAAAATTAAAAGCTTCCAGGGGCATTTACAGATATTTTTTTGTTTTGTTTTGTGGAATCCTTCCAAAACTTGGCAGTTATTTCCTGTGATACTGCCAAATTTTTTGTAGGCAGATGCCGTAACTCAAAAATGTTTTTTTAATCTGGTTGGTAATGTCCTCTGGGTTTTAGAGTATCTGTGTCCCTGGTTGGTAATGTCCTCTGGGTTTTAGAGTACCTATGTCCCCTGAAGCAGTCCAGCCTCCTTTTAGCACTCTATTAAACAAATGAATTTCAGCTCAGTGTTTTGTGCATGACCTTCCTGCTATAATACAAAGAAATAACAGTAATGAGACTAGCTTTACCACTTATACATCTCCTAAACATGATATTAACTGCTATTCTCGGGCATTATATTATAAAAAAGTTTATTTAGCAAAGCTTCCAAGTGGCTGACTTTTATTTTTATGTCTTCATGTATGTCATATAGCTTAAGTAATTTCTGGTTTGAGACTCAAAGGGGACTACCAGATTTATATAGATTCTTAAATTCTCCTGAATTACTGACTGTCAAGACCTCAGAAAGAGAATGAGGCATAGCACAGGAATGCAGAGTCCTGTGAATTTAGGTACTGAATTCTTATTGCTTAAATATTATCCAACAACCAGCAACAAACCGCATTTCCCAAAGAGGGGATGAGTATTGCTTCTGTGCTTTATTTATTTTGTGTATAAATTCCAGGCCATACCACTAAGGAAATGCAGACAAGCCTATTCGAAGTGCCAAGGTCAGTCTCAGGAGGTAACTTAGAACAAGGACAGAAATATTCAGAGAAAATAATTTGGTCATGCTCTTGAGGTGGTACCAACCCAAGGTGCACACAGGTACGGACGCCTTTGCTTTTTTTGCCCTCTGCTCGGACAGGCCGCCTTGACCGTTCAGGATAGCCACATTGAGGTCCACAGGCTGGCTCTCCAGCAGGAGGAGGGTCTGTCCCCCGGCCCCTCTTTCCGAGGCAGCGCCTTTCAGGACCAGGAGAAGCGGCGGGAGGAGCTGGCCAACCTCCACAAGCTGCAGCAGCAGTTCCAGCAGGACCAGCAGCGCTGGCACCGCAGGTGCGACCAGCTGCAGCGGGCGCAGGAGGCCAAGGCCAGCCGGCTGCAGGAGCGCGAGAGGGAGTGCCGGCTGCAGGAGGCGCTGCTGCTGAGCAGCCGGGGGCAGCTGGACCAGCAGCGCCAGGAGTACCAGCAGAGCCTGGAGCGGCTGCGGGAGGGCCAGCGCCTGGTGGAGAGGGAGAGGGAGAGGATGCGGGCCCAGAAGAGCCTGCTGCGCGGTTGGAAGCACAGCCGGCAGAGGAGCCTTCCCGCCGCGTTGCCTGGAGGAGGCGTGGAGGTACGGGTCTCCCTGTGCTTGCGGAAGCAGCGTGTGAGACGGCCGTGGTCCTGGTGGTTCCGGAGCCACTGACCCCACGTCTGTCTTTTTCGCTGCTTGTGTGAGAGCTCACAAGAGTTACTCGGTGTGTAGGTAACAAAAGCTGGGACCCTTTAGAGACAATACATATTCACCTTGACTTGAAGTATGGACACGTGAAAAGTCCGGGTGCTGCTGGATCATGGGTTCATTGTACTCTGAGACCCCCTTACCCGAGGGAAGAAATACAGACGAGTTGTACCAGTGAGGCAGGCTTTACCCTGGAGGCATGCTCACCGTGAGCATGCTGTAGTTCAAGCTCCCCTGTATATGCTCCAGTCTTCAGCGCTATGTGTAGATTTACCTTTCAGCAGATCAGTTAAGCTATTAATGTCCATAGGTACTGAATGTAACAAGTACACTACTATTCCGTTATCGCAAGCTTATTCTCTTTTTGTAAATTTGACCTCATAAATTCAAAATCCATTTCACTCATGACAGTTAACATAAGTAGTATACTACTTCATATTTGGGCAGCATAAAGCCTTTCCAAAAGTTCCGTGTTTCATTTTGCACCCACTCTAACCATGCTTGACAATTCCATTTGTTCCAAGAGTTTACTTTTCTGTACTATGTGCACATAGATACTTTTTATTTTTTTATATTCTTTTTTTAAATATCTTTATTGGAATATAATTGCTTTACAAAGTTGTGTTCGATTCTGTTGTACAACAGTGAATCAGCGATAAGTATACATATATCCCCATATCCCCTCCCTCTTGAGCCTCCCTCCCACCCTCCCTATCCCACCCCTCTAGGTGGTCACAAAGCACCGAGCTGATCTCCCTGTGCTATGCAGCTGCTTCCCACTAGCTAGCTATTTTACATTTGGTAGTGTATATATGTCAGTGCCACTCTCTCACTTCATCCCAGCTTCCCCTTCCCCTCGCTGTGTCCTCAAGTCCATTCTCTACGTCTGTGTCTTTATTTCTGCCCTGCCGCTAAGTTCATCAGTACCATTTTTTTAGATTCCATATATGTGCGTTAACATACGGTATTTGTTTTTCTCTTTCTGACTTACTTCACTCTGTATGACAGACTTTAGGTCCATCCACCTCATTACAAATAACCCAGTTTCGTTCCTTTTTATGGCTGAGTAGTATTCCATTGTACATATGTGCCACATCTTCTTTATCCATTTATCTGTCGATGGACATTTAGGTTGCTTCCATGTCCTGGCTATTGTAAATACTGTACTTAAAGTTGTAAAAGTTGACAAGCTTCTAAGAGTGATCTGTGTTATATCTGACTTTCCTTTCAAGTTGGCTAACTTATATTTATTGCAAATACTTTATATATACATGAATGTCTTCAACTTTTATTCAGCAAAAGTGAAAATGCTATTCCCTTAAAGTAGAAACACTTTAATGGCAGTGAGCACACAGCTGCCCATGTCTTTTCATTTGATTTTTATTTCTTTTAAGATATGCTGTGCGTTGCCAGTTGAAGTTTTTGGTACTAGCTCATTAAAAGGGGATGGGAGGAGGGAGTCAAGGGTAATATCCTTCTCGACCTCACTCATTAAAATCCTGTAAATATCCTTCTCCACCTCACTCATTAAAATCTTGATTGCTAAATTCTGTTAGGAATAAATACTTTATAAAACTGGTGCAAATTGCTGGAAGAATTATTGTGTTTTTTCTTTTTTCTTACACAGGTAATGGAACTTAATCAATCTGAGGGTTTATGTCATGAAAATTCATTCTTCATCAATGAAGCTTTAGTGCAAATGTCACTTAACACTTTGAACAAACCGACTCCAGCAGATATCCATCAGGATGCCACTTACCCCCCAAGTATATCTCATTCCGATTTGGTAAGGACTAGTGAAAATCAAGTAGACCTCAAGATGAACATTTCTCAGCCCTTGGACGTCAGCCATGAACTGTGGATAGCTGCTGGGTCCTGTCATCAGATACCCCCTCTCCACCAAAGCAGCAAGGATTCTTGTAAAAATGGTAATTAATACTTTAAACATCATCTGTATAGTTTCCACAAGGAGCTGTTTTTCTGAATGGTTGGCTGTTCTTTAGAGCAAATCAAAGTGGGCCCTAGAATGGGAATAAATTGGTGCTGATGAGCTGGAGTTTGTGGCATAAACTTTTCTTTGGGCAAGTCTGAGGGCCATCGCTTGTGAGTATTGAGACAACTAGACCATGGTTGGAGGGCTTAGAGGATGCCACTGAGATGTGAGAACCAGACAGGGTTTTTAGGTCTGTGGGTTAAATAATAACTTTCCTTGAAAAGTGAAGCAACTTGATATTTATTCCTCACTGTAGACCCAACCACATCCTGACACACATACTTGTTGACTCTCAGAAATAAAAGATATGGACAGGGTTTGTGGTAGGGCTGTATTGTCTCTCGGGGCAATTTCCTGCAATGTTAGTAAAATCTTCTGTACTGTCGTTAAATACCCCAAATGAAACTGCTAACATCATTTGTCATTGTAAAAAAAAAAAAAGGTGTTGTGTCTCCATAAGTACCTCATAATGACACAATTTGCTAATCCCATTAAAGCATTTGCCAAATATAAATGAAAGGCAGCTCAAGTTACCAACTCCATATGAATCCAAATCATTTAAATCTATGTCTATTATAAATTGTTTTCTGTGGGATATGAGGTAGGGAATGAGAAGAACTCAAAACCTCTCTACCGAAAAACAGATGGCATGCAATAGAATAAACAAATGGCTGGCCACATGGATGGGAAATAAATCACCGACAGCAAAATGTTTCAGAAACATGAAACAAGCAGTGGTATAGAGATCTTCAGAACTGGACAGAGATTGGTTTCCATGCTTCATAGTTATTCTTAGTTTGTCAGCAGGATAATTTGTCGGCAATGAAAAGGTTTAAGTGCGTTCAGCTTCTCCGAATTAGAGAGGAATAATTCTGACACTGCCTGAAAGTAGATGTATTACTAATCCAAATTATGTTGATTCTTAGTGGTGGATAATTCTTTACATTGTTCAGTCATTGCTGTAACATTCTTATTTCTTGTCAGCATATGAGAGAGAATGAAATAGTTCTTTAAGTATCGTTTCAAGTATTCCTTAAATAAAAAAGAAAAAAATGGAACAGTGAATTGGGGTTTAAAAAATGGGCAGAATGTAGCAAAGTGTAACCCCTTTAATGTATTACGTTGCAGCCCTAACACTACAGAGACCATATTGCAGAATGCCTTCTTCTTTCTTTCTTTTTCTTAGGCATCTTTATTGGAGTATACTTGCTTTACAATGGCGTGTTAGTTCCTGCTGTATAACAAAGTGAATCAGTTATAAGAATGCCTTGTCTTGATACATGTTGCTTTGCTGTGTTGGATTCATTAAGTTGCTGTCTGCAGTGCTTTCTCTGTTGTCACTGTGTTTGGGGTAATTCAGAAACTCAGTTTGAGTTAAACCACATTCCACTTTTGTTTGAAAGAAGTATTTCTGCTTTTTCTGTATCTCCTACCTTTTTCTGTTGACTTGTGCTTTAGAGTAGAAAGCTTTTAAACATTTGGCAGCCTGCATACAGGAGACAGAACATGTACTAAGGAAATAAACAGTGATTATATACAAAACCAGTGTCTCCACATGTAAGGCATTAAATATAGCCCAGGGAAATGCTGAGAAAACGTGCTTCGGCTTCAGATGTTGTGTCCAGTGTAGGCCAAGGACACTCAGGACATTGATAGAACAGAGCAAAATCAACTCTGGCCTTCCTCTCTCAGGAGCGTCCTCGGGTGTGCAGGAGGGATTAGATCAGAAATGCAGTGTGGGCTGTCAAGTGCCGGAGTTTTGCAACTGGTCAGAAAACCCTATTTACGTTTGTTTACTTAAGCGTGATAAGCAGTTTCTGGAGGAGAGAGAAGAAAGAGATTAAGGAGGTGGTAGGGAAGTGGAATGAACATTGGATATATATTCTTAAGGGGGTTGTCAGGGCCAGATAAAATTGTTCAAGCCACTCCAGAGCTTTCACGGTTCTTAGAATCAAAAGTAGCTCAAAATAAGCCACTGATGGTGGTCTTCACTAGAATCTGCTTGTGCTGTCCACGTAGGCCGGTGGGGAGGGAGTGGGAGGCGGGAGGGGGGACAGGAGGAGGCCAGAAGAAACCAGTCCAGGCTATGCTGGTGGAGAGGGGGACAGTCCATGTGCTAGAATCAAGGATGGTGCCATGTCAATGTCCCCTGCTTTCACATTTGCTCCTGTATCTTTGTGTGAGTGGTCATCAGTGATGACCTGGCTAACAAAGTTTGCCTCTCCTGTTCTTGGCTGGTGTTTTTGTTAAATGTGTGTTTAACCGTGGTTTGGTTTCATCAGTAGGCCCTAAGGTCAGCTGTTTTCAGGCAGCTCCTTAAAGAATGCTTTGCTCTTTTGTCTGGTCTTGTACTGGGTGCCTAAGAGCAGCTCAGATCGGTGGAAATATGAATTTTGGGAACAGTAAGTGGAAAAAATTGTATGTAAATAAAATTCTCTAACGTGTTTAGCTGTCACCTAGATTGGAGTTTTCATTTAGTTTTTTCAAGCCAGCTTCACCAGACATTTTACTGTGCTCTTCGTGTTCCAGTTGGTTTTTCAATATCTCCATCACCACTGCCACCACTGACACTTATATGACACTTGCCGAATTTCAAGCACTGTGCTAAGGTTTGACATGGAGAAATTCATTTAGTACTCAAAACCACCCACTGAGATGGTTCTGTTATTATCTCCATTTGAGGGGGGAAACTGAGGCACAGAGAGGTTCAGTGACTTGTCCAAGGCCACAGAGCTAGTAAATAGCAGAGCCATTTGGGAAGACTGGTTCCGGAGCCCATGCTCTGAACCATTACACTGCACGTTGTTAACTTCTAGAATGCTGTTTTGAATTGTCCTTTTAAAAGAAGTTGGAGTAGAACCAGAATAAATCCTATTGTAATATCTGGCAGGATGTTCAGGATGAAGGCCCAGTTCTTTGTTGTTGTTTTCGTCCCTTCCTTCTTTTTTTAATATTACCATTTGGAAAATATTTCTCAATCATTTGGGCTGTGGTGGCCAGTGCTTGCATGAGCTCTGAGGATCTTCAGATATAAATACCCTTTAGCTTCACTTTTTTCCCGTAAGACACATTTTGTTAAGGATCATTTGTTTCTCTAGTGTTGCCTAACAATACCCCTGTGTTACTTGTAAATATTTTTTAAGGTAATACTTTATAAAGAACTTTACTTTCCAGTTTTGGAAGTTGTCTCATGAACAAAATTCTTGATGTTTGAACATTAGATCCAAATCGGTATTTGATTTTATTTATAGTGGAAGAGATGGTTGGTTTAGGAACTTAATCTGCACTCCTCTGAGGGATACTAGCCAAGGCTACAGAAAATTTGAATTTCTTTAAACAATATAGTCCCCGTAGGACAATTGCTATGTAATTGGCCCCATGAAATGCTCAACTGTATTAGTCTTCTTAAAGGCAAAACCAACAAAAAACATTCTTTCTGTGCCTTTTTTTTCTCTCCTAGCTTTAGAATTCTAGGACTATTTACTCAATGTCTCTTTTAGTTTATATTTGCCTTTTTTTTCATTAATCAACAGAGAAAATACTTTCTGGTATGGTAATTAATCTGAAATCTTCTTAGTCTCCCTTTTCAGTTATATTTTTATCTGTACCTCAATATTTGCAGGTTACCTAAAAAGTTCCTTTTCAATGTAGTTAAAGCATCATAGTTTTGCCATAATGCATATGATAAAATTTAAATCGAGAACCAAATTTCATGCCTTAGTCACGTAGTTGACATTGGAAAAAGAATAACTTTATCAAGTTTGGATTCCAGAAGAGTTTTTCGCTTTGCTGCTTGTTAGAATTTGGTGCCCATCAAAATATTTTCAAATTCAAAGCATTGTATTCAGAATACTTCATCTTGGCAATGTTGTTATATTTTTTTAAATACAGACAGCTGCGTTAAATTTTCAATGACATGTTTTTTACATATGGAAATAGGATAGAAAATTTCCAAATAAAAGGCTATGCTATAGTTAGTATTTAAGTAATAGTCTTTAAGAAGTGAGTATGTGATAATTTCTAATGTTTTAAAAATATTCTATAATTCAGAAATGGGTACCTTATTTGTGTAATCTGTGTGGAAGGAAGCTTTGCTAAAGACCTACAGGCAATTTCCCATAAAACTGAAGCTGGCATTAGATAATATAAACTTCAGTGACAAAGAAGTATTTGAAAAGGTGGATGTATAAGTTGGCTAGAGCTGCCATAATAAAGTTCTGGAGGCTGGAAGTCAAAGATCAAGGTGTTGGCAGGGTTGCTTTTTCTGAGGCCTCTCTTCTTGGCTTATAGAGGGTTGTCTTCTCCCTGTCTTCACATGGTCTTCCCTCTGTGCAAATCTGTGTCCTAATTTCATCTTCTTAAAGGACATCAGCCGCATTGGATTAGGACCCACCTTAATGACCTCACTTAATTACTTCTTTGAAGGCTCTATATTCGAATATATTTTGAGGTAATGGGGGTTTAGGACTTTATAATATATGAATTCGGGGGAGACACAATTCAGCCTTTAACACAGGATAAAATTGTTATTTTATCTTTGCTATTTTTAGGTGCCATGAAAGCTTTAATTTTATAAAAAATGTACCAAGCTTGAACTATAATTTAACAATCTAAGCTTTTTTTTTTAACTTGGTTAGGGAAGTGAACTAAACTTTGTTTAAAAAAATGCGTAACAGTAAAATTGTGATAAATATCTATATTCTTTATATTTGTAGATATAGGTATCTGTTATCAAACCTGTGTCAATACAGAAATTAGGGCAGAAAAATGTCTATATATTCATTAGGACATTTTCCCAAACCTAGACCATAATTAAAGAGCCTTGGGAATTTTGAACTCTCTCTCTGATTGGGAGGGAATATTAGATGCCTTTATTTTGGATTGCTTAAATAAAACCAAAGCTGAAGGGTTGAGAATATTCATATGACATCAAGTTATTATCCAGATATATCTATGGGAGTTTGTAGGAGTCAAAATTGGGAAATCATTGATCAGCTCTTTATCTTTTCTTCTAGAATCTTGGCTATCACTTTGGTTAACATTTTAAAGGAAATCATAATACTGCTTGCTCTCGGTCATCTGCGTTATGACAAGAGCATAAATAATTGGGCTCAAAGACTTAATTTTAATTTTTCTCACTGACAAGTATAGATGATTTTGCAGATTTTGTACCAGGAAAGGGAAACATGCCATTTGCTTGTAGAGCCTGGTGAGCCAGGGGTGTTGACTGCCAACTTCCTGACTGCATAGTTCTCTGGGGGCAGGTTTGCTATGTGAGCCAGCTGGGCCAGGGCCATCCCGCCTTAGTGAATAGAGCCCAGTACACAGCAGGAGAGCAAAACCAGCAGGTGGGTGGATTCAGAGGCAGCCAGCCAGCCGTGTGGCTGGCTGTTCATCCCCGCTGAGCTTCCAATTTGGTTTGAACAAGCTGCTAAAGTGGGAACCTACTCAGTATGAAGGATTCCAGGGGGTTAGGCCTGACCTTGGGTCATCCTTAGCTTAAATCCTGGAAAAAAAAAAACCACCCTACATACAAGTACATATATACATACATGTACATACACATGTATGTGGTCTGTGGGTTACATATTTGAACTCTCTAGTACAGTGCGGCTTTACTCTCAAAGTGATTAAGGGTTGGCTTTGCAAGGAAAGTTTGTAACCATTTAGGTACCAAACATACCTGAAGGATAAGGCGTGCTCCTGTCAGTCTCAATGACTCCTGGGACAATGATCCAAAGTGGGCAAAGAAAACATCATGCCTTCCACAAATCAGAATCTGGGGACTGTCTCCTCTCTCACCCCCATGTCCATCCAACCGTGAAAATTCAATTTTTAGGACTTGCCTAAAATGTGGGGTGTTCAGCTAAGGACTGATGTTTTATGTTTGCCTAAGAAAAATATGACCATCTGGTTCAGAGGGGGTGGCAGACTTTTCCTTAAAGGACCGCACAGTGAAGACTTGAGTCTTCTCAGGCCGTCGGTCTTTGTTGCATATAGTCAACTCTGCCGTTATAGCTCTAAATCAGCCATAGACAGTACATTAAGAAACTAACACACCACTGTAAAGCAATTATACTCCAATCAAGATGTTAAAAAAAAAAATGAGATTAGCTGTGTTCCAGTAAAACTTTATTTGTAAAAATAGATGGTCTAACTTGTACTTTCTTTTTCACTTAAATTGAGAAGTTTATATTCCTCTTGGCTTGGAAATTCCATCCCAATTAGTTCACGTTTGGGTGAATTAATGTAATATTATATGGCACTTCATGCCATTCGAAAGCACATTTTGAATTCATGGTCTCATTTGCCCTTTACAACATCCTGTGAGATGGTGGTTGCTGTCTCTGTTTTTCAAAGAAGACAACTTTTCTTTTTATTCATTCAGTCTCTGTGAAAAGATGAATTTAGAAAAATGGAGTTGAGTGTACTGGATGGAGTTAAGGCCAGTGTATTAAAACCCAGAGAGACTTTGCCCCCCAACTCCAGCTCCCAAAATCCTGTGATGGTGTTACAGAGGGCCACCCTCTAACTGTGAGGCTCATGAGAAGTGAGATGCTGTGGGTGGGACTGGCTACCAGAACCGTGGTTACTGTAGCTGGCTGTGTACCATGGTTTCTGGGAGCAGGCAATAGAAATATGAATTCCTCTGTGCAGAGATTCTGATTCGGTAGGACTTGGCTGGGCCTGCAAATTTGTGTATCTGACATTTTCTTTAAGTGATTCTGAAGCAGTCATCCTGTTATCTTCCCCTGCACTGCCAGCCTGGAGTGCTGGGCTTGATGTTAGAGAACCTCAGTTCAAATGCTAACTTGGGCTCCTATGGCTGCGTGATTCCTAAGCCTTAATTCCTCATCTGTACAAAAGAGAAGGAAGTGTTAGCAGAACTTTAAAAAAAAAAATTGCCAAGCATGTTCTGGGATCCGGTGAACTTCAGCTTCATCCCTACCTGGTAGAAAGAATTCATTGTAATTGTGATTCAGAGGTGGCCTGCTGATAGAAATGAAAGTGTCTCCTAAATGTCAGTAGGAAGCCAATAGTTTCAAATGTGATTTTTTTTTAAATATGTAAATTGGGGAATTTTTTTACTCAGAATGGAAATATATTAGAATATAAAGGGTTAACTACTTTTCCATATTGGTCTAGGAGGAGGTGTTTGTTAGTATATCACCAGAACTGTCTTAGGGAAAAAGTCACAGCATATTACTTCCCTTTGTTCCTCTCTGAAGAGAAGAAGTTACATGAGTCAACCATGTTTTCAGAACCAAATGTAAGAGATATTTTGGCAGCAAGACTGAACATCTCAACTTGGGATGTAGAACTTCCATATCTACCGAACATCCAACCCTCATGGGTTGCATTATATAAATGGTTGCATTATATCAGTATATCCCCAGGAAAACTAATAATACTTGAGTTCCCTGAATAGGCTTTCCTACCAGAAAGAAAATGCTGAGAACACCCAACAGGAGTATTTTGGTTTAAACCATTTCTCACTTTAAATTTAAAAATTGTGTTCTGGTTTATGACCTTAATCTCTTTTTGGGTTCAGTTATCCTGAATTTATTTGTCCTTGTTAGTCCTGGATAGACTGATAAAAATCAAGGCTCAGAATCACCAGGAAACACCCCTTGTTAGCACTTCTCATAATTTGAATTAATGACATGTGTAATCATTTATGTAAGGTCTGCCTGTCCCACTGTAGAATAAGCTTCAAGAGAGTGGGGCGCTCCATGTATCTCCTTTGTTCATTGCTCTATCACAATTAACAAAGCACAGTGCACAGTGTTTGGCATCTAATGAACATTTGATAAAAATTTGTGACATGAATGAAGGAGTCAAGGTCCACACTCTTCAGCAGAAATGAAAGCAACTATGAGCTTGAGTCACACAGCTTGACTTGACTGAGGCATTGAAACAGGTTGAGGAAAGCCAGTAGACGTGTGGGGTGTGATGGGGGTTAATACAGGTGGACTAGGCAAGTGCTTCAGGCTAGCTACCTGGATTGAGTGAGTTTGAAAACTTTTGTAAGATGGGTATATGTGAGGTAGCATTCCTGAAATGTCAGGATAACTATAAAATTGCTTGCCATAAATACCTTTCTGGATTCTAGGTAGCAGACTTTAACAGTTGCCAACTTTTCTTCCTCATTAATGTTGAAATAAATTTGATTTCAGATGTATACACATTTATCAGTTTGATATAGGTACTCTTTGTTCAACTCTAGAGGGCATCTTCTTATATGAGTTATTTTTCCCTTTAGAATATTGTACATATAGCCCCACAGGGCCATGTGTAGCAAATGAAAGCTCAAACAGTTAAAACATATTCTCCATAAAATGCCTTAATTTATTCTAAACAAGTAGAAATGAATTCATTGCTGTCCTTTTAGGAAGATGTCACATAAACAACTTAGCATTTAATTGTTATATGAACAACAATTAGTCAGCCTATCTGTTCACTGGGGTATTTCTTTTTTAACCATAAAGTAGCTTGAACACCAGTAAATTAAACATGGGCAGCTAGCTCAACATCAGTGAAACACTTTCTTAAACCCTTTTTCTTCTGCTAAATCCTATTTAACAGTTCAATGTATCTCCCCAGGCAAAACAATTAGTATTTGTTTCGTTAAGTACACTCTTAGAATGTGAACCAATTTCCCCGGCACCACCTTCTACTTGTCAGCCTTAAAGTGTTGCCTGAAAGATCATATATTTATCATAGCAATCTTAAAATCAAATGTGGTGGCATCTTAAGAAATATATCCCTTTGCTGTACCCCAGACAGACTGACTGAAAGGCACCTATGTGTCCTCAGCTGGTCAGGTCCCAGAAACAGCTGGCTGAGGGGCCAACGTCTTGTCCTGTTTTTCTGCTCAGACTTCGAGCCAGATAATAAATAAGCCAGGGCCTGGGTTTTGATCTGTGGAGATGCTAATTTGCCATGATAAATCACTGTGGAGTTTGCTTGGAGAAGGGGCCAGGGTATCCATTCTCTTTCTAGGTAAGATATTAATTCAATTTAATTTGAAATGTTAATCCTTGGTTTGAAGGTTTACCTAAGGAAAAATGTGGTCTTACAGAGGTTCCCAGTTCTGCAGGATAGGACCCTGAGCCTTTTGCTGAACAATTTCACAGTACAACTGTGCAGAATTTAATTATTTTCATGGCGACTCTTTTCCATAGCCCTCTTTGTGCAAATTTCATTACACTACAGGTTTTTCTTCCTAAAACATAACATGCTGGATGTTTGGATTAAATATAGAATATTTGGATCATCCACCAAAAATACAGGAGACTCTACTTCTCAGGTGAATTGAGGTCATTTTGTAAGGACTGGTGCTGCTGTAAAGCTTTGCAAGAAGCATTTACAAGCAAAACATTGGCAGAGTTTAAATTTTATTTAATGACCTGCTTCCTACCAGCGATCTTGGCACCCTGTGCAGTGACTTGCAATCAATTAATCACACAGAATGTTATAACATTGCAATAAGGACCTTGTGTTCTAAGAGTCTCAAAAATACGCCAGCAACAAAAAACAGGAATCGCGTGCTCAGAGCCCTCTCCATGCAAAACCCCAAATCAGGAGGTGATTTTAACGCTCTGTTTTCTAACATGTTCTCAGAAGCCTCAGTACTTTCTTGTAGATTCTGAATTTTGAAGTTCCTATTTCTCAAAGATGGTTTGGGCTGTCAGTATAGGAGTCTGTAAGTGTTCAATTTAGACACCAGTCCTTTATTTTTCTTTTTTTTTTAAGAAGATGTTGTTGGTAGGAGTTTATTAATTAATTTATTTATTTTTGCTGTGTTGGGTCTTCGTTTCTGTGCGAGGGCTTTCTCTAGTTGTGGCAAGTGGGGGCCACTCTTCATTGCGGTACGCAGGCCTCTCACTATCGCAGCCTCTCTTGTTGCAGGAGCACAGGCTCCAGACGCGCAGGCTCAGCGGCCGTGGCTCACGGGCCTAGCTGCTCCGCGGCATGTGGGATCCTCCCAGACCAGGGCTCGAACCCGTGTCCCCTGCATTAGCAGGCAGACTCTCAACCACTGCGCCACCAGGGAAGCCCTAGACACCAGTCCTTTAGATGGGAGGGATTCTTGATTCTTCTGGATGGCTGAAAGAAGACTATGGCTTTGGTTATTTACCATGAATTCAGGGCAGTCATGCTCAATTGCAGTAGGCCATATTTTGGGGAGTCTTTTAGGAATGAATCAGAAAGGAAACATGCTTCCATCCTGGGAATCCACTGACATTTGCTAGAGGCAGATGGCGGAAGATGGGATGGTGAGATATTAGGAGTCAAGGAGAAAGAGACTTCACATACTTGGCTTTGCCAAAAGCTTCTAGAATCTGTGCTTAGGATCTTAGGCTTGTATTCTTCTCATTTCAGATGCACCCTTGCAGTTAACTGTTTAGCTATGCTGGGGTTTTTTTTCTTATTTTAGTGTAGTAAATATGGAGCTATTAAATATTCTTAAAATTACGTAAGCCTAAACTTTTGGATAAATGTAGGTTGTGTTTCCTTGACTTGTTTCCATATGGCTCTGTTTTGAGGATGTTATTATATAACAAGAATATGGAATGTATAATTCTTAATATATATTCCATCTGATTAAAATGGAACCTTCTTTTAAGAAACTAAAGGCTTTTAAAGCTGTGTTACTTCCAATGAGTAGATTAAACTTCTGACTCTTGATGAATTTATTCCTACCAAAAATAGTTAACCTATTTTTGATTACTTGTTAATGTATCCAGATTGGCATGATAGATTATACACAAAGTAGAGCTCATCCTGTATTTTTAGACACTTGATGCTTCTGTTCAGCATGAGCTCTAAAATGCACCCACAAAGTTTTGCATGTGCAAACTACTTTTCACTGGCACATAGCTTGGAAGGAGAAAACAAAAGGAAGGTTTGGGCCAAAATGTGATGGTGTGTTAGTCAGCATAGTCATGAGGCGCTATTTTGCATTTGGGCTCCAGTGTGAGGATGTACAGTCACACACTGATGTGTCCCCGAGGACTGCGGACTGGAATCCCATCCCCCTTGAAAGGAGAATGCAGCAGTATTGCAAGGGGGAGGGTGTGCTTAGCTGCCTTTTAGGGTACTTCACTCAACTATCTGAAAAGATTTTTTTTTAAATTTTAGTTATTTTATGCTGAACAAGCAACCTGAGGTGAAGCATCGTGAAAGATCAGATACCACATTTGTCTTTTATGAGCTACCTCTGCTCTGAGCTGGGTATGAGGTGATTACCTTAATGGGCATAGCGGGGAAAAGCTTAAATCTTAACTGTGTGAGCAAAGTACTGGGAAAAATCACATTAAAATTATCCTACTCTGGGCTTCCCTGGTGGCACAGTGGTTGAGAGTCCGCCTGCCGATGCAGGGGACACGGGTTTGTGCCCCGGTCCGGGAAGATCCCACATGCCGCGGAGCGGCTGGGCCCGTGAGCCATGGCCGCTGAGCCTGCGTGTCTGGAGCCTGTGCTCCGCAACGGGAGAGGCCACAACAGTGAGAGGCCCGTGTACCGCAAAAAAAAAAAAAAAAAAAAAAAATTATCCTACTCAAAGAAATTATCATTGCTTCTGATAGGAATATGGAAGCATTTTTGCAAATGCTGCTGCCAGTGAGTTAAAATATTTCATCTTCAAATTAAAATATTTCCTCTTCAGATAAGAGATATAGGTAATATATAGATATGGTGGGTATTTTTTTTAGAGATGGTTATTTTACCTTTTTAGACTATTGGCTAACTTTGAGGATGTATGGTTCAAGAAAATTTCAGAAAATGTATTTCATGAAGGGCTTGATTAAATGACTAATTCAACAAGGACCCAGAAAAAACACTAGGGCGGAAGCCTGCCTAGCAATATCATTTTTGACCAGAGTGATCAAGACGAGACATATGTTCATGTGAAGAAGGTAGGTGATGTGATATTCCCCTGTCATTCAAAGATAAAAGGATAAAGAATCCATCTTCTCCCACCTCCTAAACCAAGTTTCAGCAAACATAGACTAAAACGATGCTTTTTCCAATGTAATGAACTTTAGGTGTATTTTCTGGTACTTCACTTTTACATGAGGGATTTGAATGAATGAATCAATGAATAGATTAACAAATGAATGCATGAAGGAATAAACCTGATCAGTATTGAACAGTGGAGGTGGCTGAGTGGCATAGTGGTGAAGATAGAAGGCCTGGGTTCAGATTTACCACCTGTGAAAACTTAAGCAAGTGCTTAAACTTGGTGTGTGTCAGTTTCCTCATCTGTAAAATTGGACTTCTGACAGTATCTACTTTGTAGGTGGTATGAGGGTTTTATAAGACGAAACGTACAATTCTGAGAACTTTGGAAGCACTTAGTAGACACAGTTATTGTCTCTGTTACTGTTATACCTTGTGTTTAGAGCATTAGGAAGAACATTCAGTTGCTTCATCCACTGGGCCGCTTCCAAAATAGTTGCTCTGGGGACCTGAAGGACATATTATATCTCATTGGAGTATTATCTAAATAGACACTTCTCAAAAAACACTCCACAGTACATGATAGAAGGTTCCCATAATCAGATGGTACTGGGAAATGGTGGTTTGGTGACTACACAACTTCTTCAAAACTTTCATTGTGCTCATGTGTACTGTGACTCTCCAAAAATGGCACTTCCCAAACCTATTTAACCACAACATCCTCTTCTCCAGCCCAGAACCTTGCAGGGCTACTATTCCTTAAAGTATACTAAGAAGAAAACCAGTGATGTAAGTGGGTGTTGAAATAAACTCATTGTGCATGGCACACCCTTCAAATACATCCTTTCTCCTGTAGGAACAATTGAAATCCAAACGACATATGCCAACGTGATTTACCACGTGGGTTGTCTTCTGAATACCAAATACAACACAATGAATTTTAGATAGAGTTTTGTTTAGCCCCTAGGCCAGCATTTGGGCCTGTGGATAAGGATTTGTGTCCAGTCCTCTTAGAGCTTTTTTGGGTCACGTTCCTTGGGCTTATTCAGATGCACCATGTGCTGAAATTAGTCATTGCTGATGAAGCGCAGGAGGTTATGTGCTTGGGCCTGGAGGCCTGATCTGACCTCTGATCTCTCAGCCTCATCTCATGCTGCTCTGTCCTTTCTCTCCCTGTGGTCCAGCCGTAGGAAGTTCTTCCATTTATGTGAAAGGCCAGCCACCCCTGCCCCTTTTGTACATCTATTTCCTCTTTCAGGAATATCCTCTCCTCCACCCTTTATTCTCAACCTGGTAAACTCTTGTTCATCTTTCAAGACCCCAGCTCCAGGGTCACTTTCCTCCAAATGCCTATCCAGACCCTCCCAATCTGGGTTAGGAGCTTTCCTTATGATTCTGTAGTGTCCAGTAAATCCTTGTGTTACTTTCCACCATATTTTGTCACTTGTTTTCCTTCTGGACTCTTAAGTTGCTATATATCGTTTGTTTGAGATATTTACATACATTGAATGCTCAGATATTAACTCTATTATTCAATCATTTTTGTGGAAAGAATTTCAAGGCACAGAATACTGCCATCACTCTAGAAAGCTCCCTTATACCTCTTACGAACCAACCTTCACTCCCAGAAGCAGCTACTCATCTGCTTTCCATCAACCACAGGTTAATTTTGCTTATTCTAGAATGACATGGAATCAAATACTATTTACCTTTATGTATCCAGGGTTTTTTCGCTCAACATACTGTTTTTGAGATGCACCCATGCTGTTGCATGAATCTGCAATTGGTTCCCTTTTATTACTAAGGAATCTTGCTTAGATGAATTTACCACAATTATCCAGTCTTCTGTGGATAGATACCTGGCTTATTTCTAGTTTTTGGCTCTTATAAATAAAACTGCTATAAACAGTCTGTACAAGGCTTTTTGTGAATTATGTTTTCATTTTTCTTGGATAAATACCTAGGAGTAGAATTCATCCTAGAATTGGTGCCTATTTAGCTTTTAAGAAACTGGAACAGTTTTTGAAGTGATTGTATGGGCTATAAACTTCCTGGGTGCTGAGACAAAGTCTTGTTCAACTCGGTTTCCCTGGTGTCCGACCCAGTGCAGGGCACATCCTAGGCACTCAGTGTTGATTGAAGAGTGAATGGACAAGAAGCTCAAAACAGGTTTCCTTCTGACACACCCTCTACTAACTGAAAAAATAAATAATGCTTTGTCCATTAAAGGGATGGAAACTTGACTGGCTAAATGTGGGCTTATTCCAAGCAGATGAAAAATGGGGAATAACAGTTCCCTTCTGACCCTGCCCTGGACCTACATGTGCAGGTGAAGCCAGGTATGTAGATAGACATGGGACCATAGAAGGGTCCTGGTCACCAGCAGCTGCAAAACTTACCTCCTAAAGTTAAAACTCCCAGCATTCCCATTCAAAACCCTCCACAACCTACTCTTCCAACACAGCCCCACCCCTCTGATTTATCTGCACTAAACTCATAATTCCACCAGACCCAACAGCTCTCTTTTCTTATGTCATCCAGCATTTCCTCCCCTTTGCAGTAGGGGTGAGCTTTACCTAAAATACCTCCACCTGAGGCCACCTCTTCCTGTTGACATTCTGGTCAGCCAGGCTCAATTCCAGTTCTGTCTTTGCTCTGAAGGCTGTCCTGGCTACCACATCTAAAAGTGCTCTCTTTGGAAGATCTCTGAAGTGGTGTCCGCCTGTGGACAGTGTTCATTAGCCTCTTTTATAGTTATCTGTGTCTGCATCTTCCTACTCTGTGAGGTAACAGGCTATCAGAGGGCAGTGTGCTTAGTGGCCCTTATTGGTCTGGAAGGCGCTGGGGCCATTGGTCACTAAGTCACTGAGGCTACTTGCTCTTTGCTCTTGGTGGCTGATTCCACTAAAGAGAAGTTAAATTGTATGGTAATGCTATGGCTCCTTCTTAAAAAGAGTTGTTTACAGAAGAAAGAGGTCTGTCTAAAAGGAGGAGGATGTAGTGTAAACTTGGGAATTTGTGTCACCTGGTAGATAATAAAAGGGAAATTCGTTTCTTAGGCTCCAGTGTTAGTCATAGGTCACAAGTCAGGAAACACAAATATTAACATCTAGAGTAGCTCCACATGACATTTGTATGCATAAGACAATGTAAAATCATCTCCTATAGGAAGAGATGGCTCCAAGGAGTAAAGTAATTAATCTTAGTATATATGTTCTCATTTGATTCCTGTTTTAATAAAGTCCTAATTTTGCCTCTGTTCTGCAAACTGCCTACTTCTCTAATGGTACAATTTCTAAAAGTATTTAAGTTTAATTTCCAGAAATGTAATATAGTCATCTCTGCTCTGATTGCAAACGTAAATATGAAAAGAATGCTGAGTGTGAAAATTTACATTGAAAACATTTTCTATATATTATGTTGTACTTTTAAAATTTTAATCATTTTTGAGTGACATAAATTCAAAGCTGCAGTTGGAAAAGATATTTCAGGGTTTGGTTTCTCAGCAAATGTTATTTCAAACAGATAAGAATTACAAAGTGATTCTCGTTTTTAAAAAGAAAAAAATTTATGTTGCTCTGAAAACTGTAAATACCAATTTCTCAGAACAGAAAAAGGCATGTAAGTTCTTTGACATCTCATAATTTTGTAGTTGATCAAGAGAAAAAAACACTCATTTATATACCTTTAAAGAATTGGGTGCCTTTTTTAAAAAGTCTGGTAATAACATAATTATTAAGAAGTAGGTAGAACTAATTAGCTTGGGTGTGTTTGATCTAATTGCTTGCCTTCTTCTGGTTTAAAGCAAAACACTGGATCTGGTATGCTTAAGAATTTTAACATCTGCTTTTCCCTCTACTGAACCAGTAAGAAGTAAATGTAGCATTAAAATTCCTAGGTTGATTTCCTGCATTATTCACCTGGCAGAGAAATGAATTCAGTTCTTCTTTCAGCAAAGTGAGAGGCATAACTCTTTCAGTGTGGGTAGGGTCATGCAGAAGGCAGTTTCCAATTTTATTGCTATGGTACTTAGGAGTCCCTGGTCTCTACAGCTTTAAGAGGAATTCAATGCCATTTTCAGGCAGGAAAATACTGCCCTGTCCTTGTAGCTGGAGACCTACATATTGTTTAATTCAGCACAATCTTAAAAAGCTGTCCCTGGGCTTCCCTGGTGGAGCAGTGGTTGAGAGTCCACCTGCTGATGCAGGGGACACGGGTTCGTGCCCCAGTCCCGGAAGATCCCACATGCTGCGGAGCAGCTGGGCCCGTGAGCCATGGCCGCTGGGCCTGCGTGTCCAGAGCCTGTGCTCCACAACGGGAGAGGCCACAGCAGTGAGAGGCCCGCGTACCGAAAAAAAAAAAATTCAGCCAGCATATTTTTAATTTCTAAGAGATTTTTCCTTGTTCTCTTATAGTTCCTATTTTATAGAATCTTGTTTGGTGGCCGAAATATCTTTTTAAAATTTTTTGAAGATGTTAATTATGGTTTTTGGATGTTTTCTTCAGCTTTTTGTGTTCCTGAGTTGTGTTCCATTTTCAGGTTAGGTTTGTTTTAAGCTCTCCTTTTCATATTCCATAGTGTACCTACCATTGTGGATTGGTGTGAGGTTTGAATTGAATGCTTGACTCAAGGTCAAATAATGTTAGTGGCTTAAAGAGAGAAGCCCTATTATGCAGTTCTATCTTGACTACATTTTCAGCTTCATTCCTACTGAGAAGACAAGGATTAGAATAAATGAAATTGTAAGGTACTTTCTAAACGTAAGAATTCCAAATTGGTGATTCCCACAACTCTAATTACAGTAGGTAGAGTTTTTGAATAAGGTATTCAGTAATTCATTTGACATTATATATTGACACCTACTATTGTTAGGAACTGAAATTTACTCAGATATTGTTGGACTAGATGTACATCTTTTAGTTCCTATTTCTTTAAAAATGTTACTTTTTAGTTTTAAGTAAACTCAGAAGACTAAAGAATAGGAATCCAAATTCTAAAAGAACATTATCAATTCACAAATGGACTCAGGGTATAAAATGAGATTTTTCTAGGGCTTCCCTGGTGGCGCAGTGGTTGAGAGTCCGCCTGCCGATGCAGGGGACACGGGTTCGTGCCCCGGTCCGGGAAGATCCCACATGCCACGGAGCGGCTGGGCCCGTGAGCCATGGCCACTGAGCCTGCGCATCCGGAACCTGTGCTCCGCAACGGGAGAGGCCACAACAGTGAAAGGCCTGCCTAACCCCCCAAAAAAACCCAAAAAACAAAAACTGATCTATACATATTTCACATCCAGAAGAGACATCTATCTAGTTTATTGCCACAGTATTCTGTTTATATCAGATATATAGAAGCTATGCTATTGGAATAACAGAGAGCCCTTTATAATTTTATAGTCCAAGTATATGAAAGAGTATGGACTTTAAAAAAACTTATCATGGAACATGCACAAAAATAGAATCACTTAATGAATTAACGATTACCGACACAGCTAATCCTGGTTCATCGATGCCCTTTTTTTTGTCCTCTCATGTTAGGTTATCTTAAAGCAAATCCAGGATATCCTATCATTTCATCCCAAAATATTCAATAGTTCAGTATCTTTCTCTAAAAGATATGGACTCTTTCTCTTCTTTTAAACATCACCACGGTATCATTTTTTTTTAATGTGGACCATTTTTAAAGTCTTTATTGAATTTGCTACAACATTGCTACTGTTTTATGTTTTGGTTTTTTTGGCCATGAGGCATGTGGAATCTTCGCTTTCTGACCAGGGATCAAACCCGCACCCCCTGCATTGGAAGGCAAGGTCTTAACCACTGGACTGCCCGGGAAGTCCCCACGGTATCGTTATTACACCTTAAAAATTTTAACAGTTTTTACTTAAAATCATACTCTCAGTACTTGAATTTCTCTGATTGTCTCAATTTTTTTTCCCTTGGTTTGTTTGAATTGGGATCCAAATAATTTCAGGTATTGCATTTGGTTTATATATCTCACGAGTCTTTTAATCTAAAGTTCCCTTGCCTTTAAAAAAATCTTACAACTTGTTGAAAAGACTGGGTTGCTTATTTGGTGAAAAGACATTTTTTTTTCCTGAAAAAAATATATTTCCTGAAAAATTTTCTACATTCTGGATTTTGCTGATTGCATCCCTGTGGTGTCACTTAACGTAGTCTTCTGTCTCTATATTTCCTGTAAACTGGTAGTTGGGAATAGATATTTGATATTTGACTAGATGCAGGCTTTATTTTTTGACATGAAAAAATCTTCATAGATGGAGTTGTCTGTTTCCTATGTTGTAGATGTTGTATATTTCCTCTTGCATCCCATCAGGAGGCTTGAGGTGTCTGTTTCTCTCTTTGTGATATTAAGATTGACCCGTGGGTTCAGATGTTGTCCATCCATTATAAAGTTCCCCATCAGCTCTTCTCCTAATGCTTTTAGCAGCCATTGATGATGATTGCCCAAGTCTGCCATAGATGTTATATACAGAGTTAAGAGTCTCTGAATTTGGAAAACCTCACCTATTTCCAGCTTCCCACCCCTGATTTATTCTGGCATCTTGGTCATTTATTGTCTCTTTCTTTCTTAGTCTATAATAGATTTATTATTCTCTAGTGCACTATTCCCCAAAGTATATTACATAGAACACAACACTGAAAAGTACACTGTGAGAAAAAGCTCCCCGAGTTTGGGACCTGCCACATACAGTTTTTCCCTTTCAGAGATTAATAATACAAGTGAGCCTATTAAAGTTCTGAGGAATTTGTCAGTAAAGAAACTTGATTAACCCAGAGTCTCATCAACTTACTTGACCACTGTATTCTTTTATCATTAATACCTATTAATATCCTGATTAGAGAAACACACTTTGAAATGCATCTCAGAGAAGAGGGGAAGGTGGAGGCACTTGCCCCGTTCTCCCGTGGGACTTGCTGATGTTAAGGTCATGACTCAGTAACACGGGCACCCTTCTGGGTGGGAGAGTGTGAGAGCAAATCAAAGTTCACACAGAGACAATTGACGTATCTTATGCATCTTGTGTTAACATAATTGTACCTTCATTGTATTGATTGCTTCAATTGCTGTGTTTCTTACCAGCGTTACCTACATAACCAACATAGATTATTCCAAATATGTTAATTACTGGTAAGAAAATAAAGTCCAACTCTAACTGTCACAACTTAAAAAATTATGAGTTTGCTTTCTTACATTACACATTTACACATATACAACCCCAGAGTACACTTCGGTTATTTTATTTCAGGTGCAGGATAGGTACGTGAGGAGTAATGAAGGGAATCTTAACACTCATTGAGATCACTGGCTTCAGATATCCAGATTGGTTTTTATGCCAGATGCTCACATGCTGTTTGTGGCTCACTATGGGAAATGCAGTTGAGCAAAAGCAGTGAGGGAGACCAATTTTCCTTAGCTCTGAGGACACCTTGAGTTTTGTACAATAAGTGTTTTCCATTAGAAGGAAAATGCTGTGCATTAATGCTCCTGAGAAAAAAATAGTGATTGCCAGTAATGCCATCAGGAAACAATTTTGTAAATGTTTCACACTATAAGCATGAATCGATCATTAAATGGGGGAACACAACTTATTTTGCAGACTTGGAATATGGATGACAATTTTTTTGAGGTGGTGTTATTCTAAGAAAGTGTGAATTTTGATTATAGGAACTTGCACTAGGGATACAGTAGTAAAGAGTATGAGTTGGAACACTTCATTAAAATAACCAAGAACAGAGCCAAGACCCAGAGACATGAAGCTCTGTTTTGTGAGTCTTCTTGGGGAGAATGGATTGGGATAAGACACGGAGAGGGCTGACACGCATCAATGATCCAAACATTGACTCAACGTGCTTTTGTAGCACTGGGCTGCTGGCTGCCTGGCCATTGGGTAATGTGGAGTTAAATTCAGACCTGGACAGTTAATGTTTATGATGGAAGTTATCCTGGTGCTTTTAAATTGAAACAAAGCTTTTCTTTAAAAATTATTAGGATTTAGGGGCTTCCCTGGTGGCGCAGTGGTTGAGAGTCCGCCTGCCGATGCAGGGGACACGGGTTCGTGCCCCGGTCTGGGAAGATCCCACATGCCGCAGAGCGCTTGGGCCCGTGAGCCATGGCCGCTGAGCCTGCGCGTCCGGAGCCGGTGCTCCGCAACAGGAGAGGCCACAGCAGTGAGAGGCCCGCGTACCGCAAAAAAAAAAAATTATTAGGATTTAAAATGGTTTTCTATTCAGAAAATCCAGAAAAAGGCAAAGACTACATGAATTAAATATTTTAAAACAATAGACAACCGCTTTCTTTATGACAAATTACTGTTAGGTTTAATGTTCATAGAAGGGAAGATCAAGTGTAAATTTTGACTGTGGACCTTATCTTCCACTCATTAGGTAGCTTTCCAAATCCTGTGCTCTGAGGGCTGTGTAGGCTCAACTCAAATATATGTTGTAGGGAAGACTGAAAGTAGAAGGGTGGGGCATATATCCAGAAATTACCCTTAAAACATTATTTTAAATGCAACTTAAGGTAATAAATTTGTATTCCTTGAGCAGAAAGCAGTTGAAAAGTGCATTCATTTGTTGCACTTCTAGAATAGTATTTGGTGCTTTACTGAGCCAAAACACAGGTGTAAACATTCTCCTACAGTATAAGAAGCTTAAGAGGCCTGAATGATGACTTCAGTTCAATCCTTCGTGAACTGAAGCCCAGAGAGCAGAAGTGACTCGCCCAAGGTTACATTTATCTTGTGGTTTAAAAGAAGATTTCATTCACTTCTCAGCTTGGGAGGCACTTCATTCATTTTCAGCGTGACACATGGTTGCATTTTACACCTTGACTTTCCAGTCTGGTCCTGCAAATAACCAATTATCCAGTTGGCTCAAAAGAATAATAATGATGGTGAGCTGATGCAGGGAAGGCCAGTTTTTCTTCGCGCTCGTGTCAGCTTTTCAGGTGCTGATCCCTATGGTTGTATGTCATCCAGATCCCACATTCTCTTCCTTTGTAGTTTGAAATTCCAATAGCATGTGAGCAAAGTGTGAAAATGATAAATGCAAATGTCAACAAATGCATTTTTAGCCCTTCAAGGCTACAATGAAGGGCTAAAATTAGGGGGATTTGGGGAACTGTCTCTGGGTATCAGCACATCATACAGCCCATGGCCTGGGTGTTTTCTGACCCCTGCCCATAAGACAAAGGGGATAGGACCAGCCAAAATCTGTATACTTATCATTTTTAGAAACTTCATGAGAAGACTGACTTAGACCCTACAGTGAGACTGAGGAAATTTCTTGTGAAGGAAGAAGTTTTAGGCTGTGAAGAAAAGTTCAGCTAAATAGGAAAAAAAAAAAAAAAAAAAACCTGCACCAAGATTCTACTTCTCCACTTGGTTTAGCTAGGCTTTGATGTGTTTTAGCCTATTTGTCCTTATTTTAAGGTTAATAATGCTCACTCTTTTGAGTTTCCAGAGGTATGGGAAGGATCAAATTATTTCTTTTATGTCAACTAATAGGGACAGTTGTGTTGAATCAGTAGATTAAAAGGTTTTGTCGTTTGAAGTTTTGTTTCATCATAAGAGCATTTGGTTTTTTATCTGACCAAATTATGATTGTGTTAATATTTCTTTGCTTATTAAAAAATGAGGTATTCTATTTTTTTGAATTTTTGAATTTTATTTTTTTATACAGCAGGTTCTTATTAGTTATCCATTTTATACGTATTAGCGTATACATGCCAATCCCCATCGCCCAATTCATCACACCACCATCCCCACCACCCCCACACCACTTTCCCCCCGTCCATACGTTTGTTCTCTACATCTGTGTCTCAATTTCCACCCTGCAAACTGGTTCATCTGTACCATTTTTCTAGGATCCACATATATGCGTTAATATACGATATTTGTTTTTCTCTTTCTGACTTACTTCACTCTGTATGACAGTCTCTAGATCCATCCACGTCTCAACAAATGACCCAGTTTCATTCCTTTTTATAGCTGAGTAATGTTCCATTGTATATCTGTGCCACATCTTCTTTATCCATTCGTCTGTCGATGGGCATTTAGTTGCTTCCACATCCTGGCTATTGTAAATAGTGCTGCAATGAACATTGGGGTTCATGTGTCTTTTTGAATTATGGTTTTCTCTGGATATATACCCAGTAGTGGGATTGCTGGGTCATACGGTAATTCTATTTTTAGTTTTTTAAGGAGCCTCCATACTGTTCTCTATAGTGGCTGTATCAATTTACATTCCCACCAACAGTACAAGAGGGTTCTTTTCTCCACAAAAAAAGAGGTATTCTATCTTTATTTCCAGTAATTTACAGGCATTTTGATCACAAATAAAGTTGGATGATTCATTCTACTCCCCAAGAATTCTGCTTTCTGAATCAACGAGGGTTTATTTTAACAAATGTTTTTTCAGTTTAGGGTTCTATATGATGATCATACTCTCTAGGGTAGAGCGTGTGGAAAAAGGTGGCTGATCTTGAGAAATATACAATTGCTGTGCTGGAGTCCTTTCAGGGTTGAAATGGAGTAATAAAATCAGAAATCACAGAATGGTTTCTAATTTCAAAGACAGACTGTCTGACCTTGCCTAAGTAGTTCAGGTAGAAACCAAGAAGGAATGTGGAGAAGGAAATTGAGTTCACCTCCAGGTGACACACAAGCGCAACATCAATCCATATGGGATTACAGCGTGGGCCATTGATTCACTTTAGGGTCCAGGAGATGTTTTTCTCCTGTATTTTTATTCTTATTTGAAAAAGTTCTGATTAAATCTCTCTCTCTACCTGCCTTATACTCACACACAAATGAAAAACCTCCCACCATGTTTACTCTTGTTTCTCTATCTTCCTGAACAGGAGCCTACAGTTTAAGATAAAAGAATTCTTTCTGAAATGTATTTGGTTCTTTGGCTCTTTTTGAAAAAGTCTTTTCTTGAAACCATGAAAGGGACTTCCCAGATGCCTAGAATCACCAGTATTTTGGATTCTTTGCTGCATATTTCATACCCCAGAGGAAGGAAACTTACATGGATTAAGGACTTCCGTTCTGCCCGGCTTTGTCACATTTGTCAGCAATCACGTCCCAACTGCTTCTTTCAGTGGATGATTGTTCATTCTCCCTGTAGTGCTTCTTGCACCCTGGCTGGACCTTCTGTGGGCTAGGAGGCAGCGCTGTGGTCGGTGGCCGAGGTGAACTGTTCTCCAGTCTGTCAGCCTTGTTTGTTTTTCTTTCTCTAGTTGCTTTAGGTGTAAGATTAAGTTGTTTATAAACTTCTCTGCAGCTGTTATCAGAAAAGGGAAAATAGGCTGTGCCCGGCTGTTGCTAGGTAACCAGAAAAATAACACACCCAGTCAGTTGTTACCAGAATGACTTTCCCCAGGAACCTGGTTCCTTTTGCTAAGTGATTTGGGTGGTGTTAACAGATTTGCATAATGGTGAGGCTGGAGGGTCTCCACCCTTCGTCTCCTTTCTCCCCTCCCCTCGCCCCATATCAGGAAAGTCCCAGGTACCTTATTTGAGTCTTCCCGATCAGTTCTTGACTTTGAGTTACTCTGAGGGAAGATGCTGTGCAGATGCAAATATGGCTTATTGCACACAGCCGGAGTAGAGAACTGTATTTCTAAGACGTTGAACCCATTTTTAAAAATAACTGGGCACCCCCTTCTCAGCAGGTGCAGTGTTTGAACAGCCCACAAATGGTAACAAGTTTTTGTTTGCCGGTTTTGCTGGGAGTATTTTGTAAAGGTTATTTTTAGCCACAGGAGACGTTTGTACACCCAACCAACCATTTTAGTGATTTTGATTAAATCATTAGATATCCATTTCATTCCTTTCTCACTGGACTCCGTCATTCTCTCCGTGGCTAGCTCTATGGCCACAGCATTTCCCAATCTTCGAGGGCTCTGACTCTGATTCATAGTTTCACCTGACTTGTAGGTCTCAAGCTGACTCTCCTGTGACCTGTGCTGTTTGTTGCAGATTTGGACCTCTCTCAGACTGCATACCCGGCCCCCCAGGACTCAGATCCGCATGGCCCTCAGCTGCAAACATTCATAGCAGAAGCAAAGCTAAATCTACAGAGAGTAACCAGACAAGAAGGGGACACTGGAGATGGAGCAGAAGAAACTATTGTTTACCTCTAATTGTGTTGTTATTTTTCCAAATGAAACAAAATACAGGCATTTTGGGGAGAATTTTTTTTTCCTTTCCTGATGTGTGTGTGACTGTGTCCAAATTGCTTTAGGAGTAATGTTTAATATTTCGTGCAAGTTTATTTTGGGGGCATGAGTCTAATAATTAAATTATTGAAAACAACTCTGTTTGTATTATCATTAACTTATCACACCTAATTCCAGACTCCTGGAGGAGAAATTAACTTAGATAAGCAGAAATAGGTTCAAAGTTGTTATGACCCTAGAGTAAAATTCCATTATTGTATTTTCTACGGGATCATTTGTTTTTTGAAATGCCTTTTAAGATCTAGGTGAAGCACTTTGGATGGAAAGTGATATAATTGGCACATTTTCACAATCACAGCAGCTGATCAGGAGGAGTGACCTCAGGGCCCTCAAAGGCGAGGAGGATGTGGAAAAGGACTTTTCTTTTCTTGGCTAGTCTTTGGGACATCAAAGGGGTCACTCCTGGTGGTGAGCTGTCACAGTCACCAAGCAACCGAGGTACCCTATTTGGACCCCCGTCCTAACCGGGTGGCCACTCTGCTGTGGACACAATCTGGACTCTTGGGACCTGGGGCAGAGACTGTTCAGATGCACCTTCGTGGTCCTCATGCTTGTGGGCTTTGAAGTCATAGTTCAGCAGCATCTTTCAACACAGCCCAGAGGCAGGGCCCCAGCAAGTCGGTTCGAGGTAAGCTTCACTAGCAACACTTTGCTACTGAAGTAAGGCTGTATTAGCCCTTGCTTCTCTCAGCTGGCCTGCCTCCTTTTGGCCCCGGGAGCACCAAAGACCACCACTCACTGGAGGGGTCGCTGCCCAGCAGTTACCGAAGGACAAAAACTGCTCTCTCGGTGAAGCTTGCTGCCTGAATGTGCTTTTCCACAAAGGAAAACTGGCACATCTTGCTTTCAGGGTAATATGGGTCTCTGTGTGAGAAAATAAACCAGGAAATGTTTTCAGTTTGTTCTTCAGAAGTATTTGTGTATGTTTTGGTCAGTGTCAATAAATATCTTTCACCTTGCTATTTTACTTTGAAATTTTAAAACTGTTTAGAACCATAGTAAAATACACATTTCAAACACAATCTCCCTTTATTAAAAATGAAAATAAAGGAGGAATACTAAATTCACCCAGGCTTGCAACACTTACCAGGAGGGAGCTGTGATAGGAAGAGAAAAAAATTCACCCCGATTCCGTTATGTTTTTTTCCCACTTAAGTTACCAGTGGAATAACTAACCTATATTTTCACTTGGGCAAGTCTAATCTGAGTTTTAAAAAAAACCTTTTGGGGGCCACTCTTTTTTCTGACTCTTGCTGCTTCTGGCCATTTTGGTCACAATCATATTAACAGATTCAGAGACTAATTTTCACAGAATGGATAATAGCTTATTAAAATTTTAATCAGTCTTTTCATCTCCAAGATGAACTCCTCACTTATAAGGTGCATCTTCTATTCCTAAAGACATCTAGAGAGAAAGATCTATCTTCCCTGTCTCTCCAATAATGTCTATTCCAGAATTCTCTATCCTTCAAATAAAAAGCATATAGATATTTCAGTATAAATCCTTGCTCTGATAACTATAAATATCTTTCCGTTTTTCCTGACAGAGGCTATGGAAATAACCATACGCGAAAATAGGTAAAGATGTTCAAAATCCCCATGGAGTTCTTTAAAAATACATGTGCTTGGTTGATTTTCAAGCCCTGCAAGCTCTGGGGCTTTGTGTAGCCACCCAGGGGAAGCTTCAGCATTATTTGATATATCTCTATTCATAGGTTCCTCTTGGTAATTTTTAAGTTTAATATTATGACTTCTCAACTGAATCTAAGTCTCAACACTTTCTTGATAAGTTCTTCCTTTTCACTTTGTCCTCGCTATATAATGAGCTCAGATCTCGTGGCATTCACTCTGTGGCTCTAACAGAAATTCACTCATCTTAGGAGAAAACCACCCTGTTTCTCAGCATCATAAATAAGTTTCTCTCAAAGGATATTTCCCACCGATTGAAGATCTTAAGGAAACCTTCATCCCTTTAGAGATTTGTTGCAGAAAGGAAAACAACATTTTTGCCCTGTTCCTTCCAGGTTTCATAAATTCATGTGCATCTCATTTGTAGTCCAAGCTTCTCTGCACTTCATCACGGCTGCATAATTGCCGGAGTCCTTCCTGCAGACACTTCCAGCCCACTCTCAAATGGAGCCCTGCTCATTCGGAAAAGGGGAAAAATAATCGCTGCAGAGGTGGTGGTGGTGATGATGTTGTGTGTAAGGGATATATAAAATGAAGAAGGTGAGCAAGATGAAGTCATGGGATTAGCGAAAAGTGAAAAGGAGTATGTTTTCCTTCTTGTGACCTAGGACACACCATTCAAACTCAGGATCAAACTGAGGTTTTTAAGGTTCAACCATCTCTGTCTTTCTCAACGAGAGAGGCATAGCAGTAGAGTATCTATTCTGGAGCCAGACCTTCCACTTCCTGGCTGTGTCCATGGCCTGTCACTTACCTCTCTAGGTCTTAGTTTCCTCATCTATAAAGCAGGGATGATTACCTTACAGAACTGTGAGAATTAAATGATTATGCAATGTGCTTAGAACAGTACCCGGGGCATAGTAATCACTCAACATATGCTAGCTATTATTATCATATCATAAGCTCTTTTAATAATTGGTCAGCCTGGTCCCAGTCCTTAGGCAGATTGCACCTGCACAGCCAGAAACAGTGAATAGAGGGGTCAGGTGCCTGGAGATGGCTAGCTATAAGAGTGGACTAAGGCTTCATAAGGTCAGCTTTCGACTCATTTGCATCTCTAAACCTCCATTCAACTCATTCAATAAACATTTATTGACCCTCTGCTAAAGGCCAAACAATCTGTTAGGAAGCATGTAAAGATGAACATGCCTGCAAATTGTTGGAAAAGACAAACACATGAACAGATAACTGAGAAATACAGATCACCATGGGAGCTCAGAGAAAGAGCATGTTGGGGCCAGTAATATGTGGAATGAAGGGAGTTGTCCTAAAGTAGAAGATGCCTGAGGCTTGAAATGTAAGTAGAGTCAGAGGGTGTGGAAGAGACATTCCAAGTAAGGAGGGAAACCCAAGCAAAAGTCCAGAGACACAAAACAAAAGACCACTGGAGTACACATTTGGAGGTACTGCAGAATGCGTTCCTTCCCTCTGGATCAAGGTGTCCAGGGAGAAAATCCATCTATCTCGGACTGTTCCAAGCACTCTGGTACAAGTGGTGGGAAAACACGGAAGTGTCTCTCTCAACTTGGTAACTGATCAGGTTCCATAGAGAGCTGGATTATGGAGGACTGCTGAAACCCTGGGGAAGCATTAGTCAAATCCATTTCACCTGCCTTCACGAATCAAGGTCATCTACAAAAGACTTGCCTGTCCTCCAGGTGGCACGGAGCCTAAACAAGATGTCTGCCCCAGTTGTTCGCTGGGAATTGGAGTCAGCTGTGTCTAGTTGGAGCTGCGCTGGTTAAGACTGGATAGGACCAGGATCCTCCAACTGGGCATGCGTGAGTGTCCACTCCGTGACCTTTTGACGTCAGGGGGCTGAAAACTCCACCCTCAGAGCGTGCCAAGCGCCTCCGTTTTAGAACGTGCACAACCCTGGAGCTTAGTTACACCTGAGCAGAGCCATGATTACCGCAGATTTTTCTAATCCTTTCCCCAAGGTCCCCACGCCTTTGCCTGCCCTGCCGCTTTATTTGTTATCCCATAAATATCCCACCCCCTAAGCCCTTGGCTTTTCTGGGAGGTGGATTTGGGTTGCGGCCTTTCGGTGCTTCTCCCTTGGTGGCCTTGCGAGTAAGCCCTCTCTTTGCTGCAAACCTCCGCGTCTCAGCATGTTGGCTTGCTGAGTGCTGGGCAAAATGATGACACCATGTCCCCTCACCCTTCCACCTCCACCTCCACCATAAAGCAACTGGGTTCTGGTCAAATGACCAGTTGGGTGTCTACCTACTGATCCTAAGCCACAAGAAACCAAAAGTAAAGGGGTTCCTGGGGGCTACCTGAAGATGCTTATTGGAAGAGAGGGAGCAGCGTTTTAAGTGGAGGAATAAAGTGGTGATGGGGAGGGGAAAAGTCTCACTTTGCTCTTCTTTATTTTCTTATCTCCGTTTCAGTAAAGTTTTCTTCCTAAGGTTTTATCTTTTCTTTCCTTTGGAACATATTCCTGTTTTCTCCTTTTACCTGACTCGGGGGCGGGGTGGGGGGCGGTTCTGTATCTTAGATGAGACAGCCACCTCTCCAGATCTTGCAGGATCGCTTTTGTTGTAGGAGATGAACCTTATTGTTCAAACCTGCCCTAGCTTTTGGTTATCTCCCAAACTTTCGTGATCGCCCAAGCAGCCTATTTTATTTTTCGTGGCTCCCAGTGTTTGAGGTGTGCCAAGACCTATCAGTGTCCTAAAGGTGGGCGGCGGGGGGGACCTCAGTCAGCACCTAGGTTTAGGATGTTTACGAAGCCAGACCCTCAGGCAGCAGCTTTAAAATATATAAATACAGTAAAATATATACAGTGCTATGGGAACGCAAGCAAAAGCCCTGCTGGCCAAGAGAGCCGGGCAATCTGGAGGTGTCCTCTGGACAACAGTTGCAAAAACTAGGACGCCAGAGGAGTGTATCAACTCCTTTCTGGGGGATACCGGTGAGCTGGAGCCAGGCAGAGGGAGGACGCAAAGATGGTGGCATCCCTGCCTCTGTTCCCCTGGGCTGCAGCTGCAAAAACCTGGGGCACCCCTGTGGGAGATGCTAGTGCGGGGAGAGGGGAGTCGGCTTTAGGGAGGCGCCAGCCGGAGGGGAGGCGGCACCTGCAGAGGGTAAAACAACTGGACTCCACTGGCTTTAGGGAGTACCAGTGTCTCCATCCCCATTCTGGAAAAGTACGGGGCTCCGCCCTGTAGGCCGAGGCTTTAAGATCAGCACGTGAATCTCTTTCACGTAAAGTCTGTGCGCTTCTCAAAGGGCTGCTTCTGCACCGGGCCCTGGAGAGAGTGAGGCTGAAGCCCTTTAAAAGCTGGTCCTCAGGTCCCTACAGCCCTTTGGGTCTTGGGGTTGTGAGCCCCACTGGTTTTCAAGCCAGGTGTTTGGGGGACTTGTCTCAAGTGCTGCTATCAAAAATTGGGGTGCCTGATGTGAGGGATAAACCCTTTGTTCCTTGGAGAGAAGTGTGTGAGTTCCATCCAGATGGCGGGTTGCCACGCTGGGGGTTTAGGGTGAGACCACATCTCAGCCTCTCTTACTCGCCTCCGTGTGGGCTTTTTCTTATTTTCTGATGTGGTGGAGCTGTTTTGCTAGTCTAGGTCTTTTTCAGAGAAAATTGTTCCATATGCTCCTATAGATTCGGTGTGTCCAGGAGAGGAGGTGACTACACGGTATCTTCCTATATCACTATCTTGACCACCGCCTGCCTTTTTTTTTTTTATCAGCTTTACCCCTCACCCCATCTTCCTCTACCACTTAAGGCTTTGTGGCAAAGAAAAAGGAGAGGACACATGGAACAAAGATTCCACAGTGATCTTGTGATTACCACCCAGAGTCCACCATGTTCTTTCCCGACAGCCCGTCAGACGCAGAGCTCCCTCTACTAAGCGTGACAGAGGCAGTGAAAAGGTATGGAAAAATCAGACTTGGGCTTTGTTTACTGAAATTCCCTAGGGCCACAGGGTCACACAACGCCACTTACATTGTCTGGATTTGCTCGTGGAATCCAGCGTGAATGGGATCTCTTGGAGTTGCACAATCCTGCAACCTTGCTTCTGAGCTAAGTTCCCTTATTGATGAAAGGGGATAATAACAGCCATGCCTTGCAGGGCTGTTGTGAAAACGAAATGAGTTAAGCCTAGTACAGTAAATGCCACACAGTAACCACTCTAAAAATGATAGCAAGGATTGCATGCTGGTGATAGGGGTGGGAGGGAGGCGAGCTTGAGCTTGCTCAAGAGCTCAATTAGCTGGGGCATCACTGCTTCCGTTTTTCACAGCCCATCTTCCTTTGCCCTGGGAGATGTCCATGATCTAACAAAGCCTGCCATGATGCTGCACTCAGAGTAAGAGCTTCATGAGACTTATTCAGTTGAGGGGATGAGCCTTTGGAAATCTGAGATCAAAGAGGCGACAGAACTAGAACTAGAACCCTGATCCTGTTTCCATTCCATTTCTTTGCCTCTGGCTTGTGAGTTCAAAACCGTTCCTTTAAGCTGAATATTGTTTTGGGTGAAGTAACTTGAAGGGGAACCATGGTTCAGTAGTTTTGTAGAAGCTTCAACATGCCCTTAATCAAATCCTACTAGTCTGCCTACCAATAAAACTCTCTGGAGAGAGGAAAGTCAGAAGTTTTACTTACAACAGCCAAAAAGCTCATAGAGACAGTTGTCTGCGGATGAAGAATGAACTTGGTGAGAAACAAGGATTATACTTTCTTTGCTAATTTCACTAGATACCATAGTTACATTAGAGAACTGGCCCTTATTCCTGCAGGAGCCCCCAACCCTCCCTTCCCCAATGACTTGTCTTTCATTCAGTTTGGAGATACATCATCCCCAGGGCCAATGTCCCCAGGCCCCACAGACTTCCAGTCACTGGGGAAGGTTCAGGAAGTTCCCCTTCTTGTTCAGAGGCTCAACTGGGTGCTCCAATGTATATCATAGAAGGGATCTGATTTGTCTACTAAAATGAGTTTTGACTTACCCAAGAGTTTGTCTAAATTCTTTTCTTCTCCCTCCTCAGTGGGTTTAGGGTTGTTTCCCTTTCACTGCTTCCTTCTTTGAAGAGGCAAAGGGGCTGGAACTCTGATGAGTGGTTTACTTCTTGTTAGCAACCCAAGTTAAACATTTAATGACGGAGCTGGTATGGACTGAACCGCTACTTGGGGGGTAAATGCCTGGCTTCACTTGTCCATGCTGTCTTTACCACCGCACCCCACAACACCATATGTAAGGTCTGAGCAGGTTTTCTGGAGAGTTGTCAGTGTTTCTTTTTACTATCGCTAACGTAACAGCTTCAAATATAAACGCAAATACAGCCAGCGTCAAGGAGAGCATCTGTAGAGGCCATGGAGCTAAAAGAGACTCTCAGAGATGTGCTTGACGTTTCCCTTGGCAGCGTTCACGGCCCCCTTGGAAAGGCTCAGTGAACCTCTCTGCTGCTGGCAAGATCTAATTTGGGGAAGAAGTTGGCAGATGCCCGCAAAGAACAATAGGCTTTTAATTAAGGTCTGTAGGGCCAGAAGCTCAGGAAGCCCCCCCTCCTGATGAACTTCTTTTTAACACTTGCATTTCTTCAAACTGCCCTACAAACAATAACTGTATGCTCCATCAAGGTAACTGTGGTCATTAATCTTCTGTAGCACAGGAATTTCTTGTAACATAAAGGCAGTAATGGGATTTTTTTTTTTTTTTTTTTGCAATACCTTGAAAAACTAGTGTTAACTTGTGTTCCCGGTTTGAGGCAGTTGATTTTACTAAGGTGATGCTGAATATGATCTCATAACTTGGTCTTTCCACGCAAACACCCTGTGTGCAAAGTTCTCGTTATATCTGACACTAGAATTAATGTAAACATGTTTCAGTAATGGCCGTATTTTGAGTCACTCAGGGGAAGATTTCTGCATGCAGAGACTGAGCCTGCTAAGCATCGTTGCTATGGAGACTGTGAGAGTTGGATTAATTAAGGCCTGAACAGATGTTGTGAAGTGTGCAGAATGCACTGTTTTCTGCTAGTAATTAAAGAGGGTACGTGTGTATGTGAGAGAGGAGAAAAAATACAATCAGAGACAGGGCAGTCAGACAGATAGATGTGCTTGGCACTGAACACGTAACATTTCCTCTGGTAAAACTAACCACTGATGACTCTGCTGACACTACTCTATTTTCTCCTCCACCCATGCCAGACAGAATAATTGCTTGAAATGGACAAGTGGCCCATTCATGCTTCCTTTCTTTGGTCTGATTTATAAGAGGTATAGGAATATACAAAAACATGTTCTTGGATCAGTGGGTTCAAACAACCCATCTTTCTGAGCACTCAAAAATCAAACTGGACTGTGTAAATGGTAAACTGCCTAGCAGGGAGGCCAAATGTGTGGATTGGAGCTATATTAATTGTCCAATCTGCCGGGCGTAGTGTCATCAGTGACTTGGCAGCCAAGAAAGAGATTGGCTGCCCAATGCCATGGAGAAATTGTCACGGGAATGCCTTCTAGATTAGAAAGTAAATGAAACATCAATCTAGTTCAGGTTTGATTGGGAGGATATTTGATTGTTTCAGTTGGAACTAAATGTTGATTTTTAAAGCTTTGCATTTCTATTTTCACTTGAATGATATTAATGTTAGGTTGAGGTCCAAGTTCAGCAAATTAGGTTCCATCTGAATCCTGCTTAGTGGCCCCAAAGATGAGTAGTGTCCCCACGTTGCGTCCTCCTGGTCAGCAGGAAGGAGTTAATGGGCTGAAATCATCCTAAGATTTTTCTGCTGGACTGGCAGCAATTTGACTAGAACTGGTATCTTTCAAAGCACGATCCGTTTTTTCTTTGTCTCCAAGCTGTGGGGGCAGTGTTGTCTGAAAATGGGAATCAGAGCATCACACGCAGAGGTGCTTGTTTCCTGGGGGATAGTGTCCTAGCGTCTTAGTGGCCAAACTCAGCTTCTTCCCATTCCTAGACTGTGGAGCTGAGTCAGAATGGGATGATGTAATAGGGCATTGCAGGGCAGGGGTGGGAAGAAAGGGAGGCAAGGGAAGAGAGGGAGAAAAGAGAGAGAGAGAATGACAAAGCTGTCTCATCCAATGTGAGGTAGGTGTCTGATGATATATGTATGCCTCTAAAGAGTCAGACATCCTGTGCCCCAACCCCTGATGTACCCTTTACCCAGTTTGGCTGTGCCACTGATAACAGCCTGGTTCTGTCTATGAATGGGGCCGTTTCTTTTCTTTTTGGACGAGGTGAAGGCTGCAGGTGGCACTCAATATTAGCAAAGGTCAGACACCTTACGGTTGTGTGCCGCTGAGAGCTCTAGAGATAGGGGAAGAGGGACAAATTGGATCAGTGTGAATTTATCACCATCCGGGGGGGAAATGCAAGTGCACATCTTCCTTTCTGTATTGTCCTCTCCAGACGTGACCTGTAGTTCATTCACCTTTAAACTTGATTGTTGAATCTGTTTGTATTTTCCACTTTTCCTTGTCTGAGGATTATCTCCATTTACCTCATGGGAGAAAGCACTACTGAGGCTACGGAAATAGAAAGGATTAGGATTTGCCTTTTGAATCAATTGTGGTTTGTTTCTGTCTCTGGTCATTAATGAGAAAAAGGACATTTAAAAATATAATTGTCTTTTTCTTCTCCCCAACACATATAAAGGGAAAAAATATATTCTGGGTAATTTGTTTACTGAAAAAGAAATAGAGATGGGAGAAAAACCACAACAGTGGTTTGTTGCCTCTGGAGGGACATCTGTTAGGTACTTTAGTACAAGAGCAACAATGGAAACCTTGAAACAAATAAAAATAGAGCCAGTATTGGGAGTTAGGGGAATATCTCCTTTTCCCCTAACTCATCAAATTCTGAGAAAGTGTTTTATTCTTGTTACCTGTTAACATGTATTCTTTCCATGTGTGTGTATATCGTGGTCACTTCCATATACCTGCTGCCCCAGCAACGAACTTTACTATTTGCCTTCTATTGTGTCCTGCCCTATGTTAGTATGAGACCAAAAGAACCCAACTGCCACAATGCTGCAGACACAATCCACAACCCCGGCAAGCCAGGAGGACAAGAAGCGTATGGAGCTTCTTGTATTTCTTCCTAAGCCAGTGGCCAGGGGTCCAGGATTTAGGTCCCCTCTGTCATCCACCCACGAACTATTCATCTAACAAAATCAATGAGCATCTGCTGTGCCCAGGACTCTTCTTGACATGGGGTCACCACCAGATGTCTATTCTAAGATATCTGCCCACCAGCAGGGCACCATTTATGGAGCCAGATGAGACCTCTTTCTACAGCAAGAGTACAATATAGTTCGAGCAGCATCACAGAGTGGTGAATCCCAGCAATGAAATGAGCAACCCAAGCACACGGTTTTAGGAGTCAAGTGAGGAGAGACTTTGTGGGCTGGTGAGTATTTTGGTTGGTTTTTGTCCGATGTGAGAGTTTTGAAACTCTCGATTTAGTCTCATCTCACCCAGAGCATACCGCAGGTCGGGAGGTGTTTGGAAATGAGTGGAAGGTTTTCCAGATGTCATCATAACTGAGCAGAATTATTAGATTTTAGTGAAGAGGAGGAGCAGGGACACTCAGATGCTGCAGTGGGTAGGATCGTCCTGTAAGGACAGTTGTCACCTCCAAAAGCCCACCGAGAAGCGCCAATCGAATGCTAGCTTTTTAGAATAATTTTTTATTCACAATGTGAATTCAAAGGTGGGGAAGCATTTAGAAATCTTTCATACAGGCTCAGAGGTGACTATTCTATAGACACTGGTATCTGGAGCACCTTGATTTTTAACCAGAGTTCAGATTTTTAAGGAGTGTATCAGGAAGATTCAAAGAGGAATTTTAGGGCAAGCGTTCTTAGAGAGATCCTTTCCTTAACGTTGTCAACCCCAAAGTGAAAGACGAGACCAGCCCAGAAGCGAAGTTCACGGGGCTCTGACATTTTTATAAAACACATTCTAACTTTAGCTGACATTTAAATTAAAAAGCCCAGCAGTGTAGCAGGGAGCTGATGGATTTGGAAAGCGTGGATGTGAGATAATGAGGGCTCTGCCATACTTTTCGTGGTGAGGGGTAATAGGTGATCTATTCCTGGCTAAAAACAAAGGAGATGAGGCACTTTCTGCATTCGCACTGCAGGAACTTGCATCGCATTGAGGCTAAAAGTCATTCAAATACTGCTTTCCTTCTGCTCACTATAGCATATTCTTATATTAATCTTGATAATGAACAGGAAAAAGACCCTGGCAGGCATTTCTTGTGTCAAAGACACTAATGGTTACTGTCTTAAATTTCCCAGTGTGCTTTGGACACACCAGCCCTGTAGGCAGACAGGCAAAAATTGCTTCTGTATGTGGGTTGGTCCTGCTTTGACCTGCCACATGTGGGAGGTTTGAAAAGCTCAGGTCAGAAAGCTAAACCAACCCGCCCTCATTTGGAAACTTGTCATCCGTTTTGGGAAGAGTGCTGCCTTTGGGCTGCCCCGAGGTGCAGTGTGACCAGAAGGCGGACTGGGAAGAGGCAGGGACAGAGGACAGGCCTTGGGCCCTCCTTGATTGCCTCAACTCTCATGCGTCAGTTTTCCCCATCCATAAGATGGTCTAATAAAATTCGCCCTCTCACTGAAGATTAACGAAGTGAGACTTGTAAAGGACTTTACGTCAGGGATCAACTCAAGATACTTTTTTTTTTTTTTTTTTTTTTTTTGCGGTACGCGGGCCTCTCACTGTTGTGGCCTCTCCTGTTGTGGAGCACAGGCTCCGGACACGCAGGCTGAGTGGCCATGGCTCATGGGCCCAGCCGCTCCGCGGCATGTGGGCTCTTCCCGGACCGGGGCACGAACCTGTGTCCCCCGCATCGGCAGGCAGACTCTCAACCACTGTGCCACCAGGGAAGCCCTCAAGATACTTTTAAATCCTTTGGAATGAAACCACACTAGGGGACACTTATCTGGAAGCCAGGTTGACAGAGGCCTTCTGGAAGCCCAATAAAAATTAACAGGAGAAGAGAACCCTTAGTCTCCTTTCAGAAAAAGTAGGTGCTCATTTCATTTTGCTAAATAGAGATAAAAGCACAAGATTGCTGTCCTAAGAGTCACGTCAATAGACACAGAATTTGATTGACAATGAGGTTTGTCCTTTTAATCAGATCCCATTCATTGCTCTAAATCAACTTCAGTTCTGACTCTTGTTCAGAAGCCATTGACTCCCCAGATCGGAGTGATATTTTGCCACCAAATATGGCTCCTTGTCCTTCCTTTGAGAGGATATACTGCTCCTGAACATGAAAAATGAATACACACATATATATATATATTATTCCCTTAGAAACAACAATGGCAAAAAAGAACGAAGCAACACAGTCCCTATGGTCCTTGAAATGTGGTGTATATTATCCTAATTGGACATTTTCTAAACAGATCTATGTGGACTAACTCTTGGGGTATTTATATTAATTAAATATTTCTCCAAGGAGCAAATTATTCTTTATGTGCTTCTTAAGTTGGTTGCTGTTGAACTGTATCTGAAAACAAACTCTTTCCCCCTTGATTTTTCCCTCTGGGATCCATCAAGAGATTGACTTTCGGGCAGCTTAATGAAAGACAAGGGTCCATCAACATTGCTTAAGGAACTGAAAGAATTGTGTGCTAATTGCCAGAGGCTCTGCGTGCTGGCTGGCAGCTTCATGCAGCCCGCTGGGGCACAAGTCTCCCACCCTTTGCTCCACCCTTGCCTGCAGAGAAAGAAAGGGCTTTGGGGGACTGTGGAATTCTAACAACTGCCTCTGACAAGCCTGCTGATGGACTCATCTGGGCAACCTCAGGTTACAAATGGGCATCTAGGAATGGCTGGTCTAAATTCAGTAAGTGGAATTTCATTGCTGGTCCTGCTTATGCATGGTGTCAGGGTTTACTCCTCCAGGGGGAGCAATCTGAAGGTGCCAACTAAGCACTTTGGGGATGCAGAAGCAAGGTAATTTAAGGTTAATTCATCCCAAACTAATTAGATGGGAGTTCATCAGCTGGAATGTGCCAGAGAGAATCCTAGCCTTGTAGAAAGAAATTTAGCCCCATCATTTTCTCCATTGCGTAGAAACAGTTTAAATAGGATACAGTAGAACCAGTAGGCCTTAACAGATCTAAAGTGAATACAAAACACAGTATGAAGTAGCGGTGATAAGCCTGGGTTCTAGAGTCAGACTACCTCAATTTGAAGCCTGGGGCTACTGCTGACTACTTGTATGAATTTAAGTGAGCTATTGCCTAACACTTCTGTGGCTCAGTTTTTCATTTGTCTGTTTGGGTAATAATGCCTACCTCATAAGGTTACTTTGAGGTGTATACAAAGCTCTTAGAACAGTGCACTGTACATAGGAAACCCCCAATAGACTTCCATGATTACATTAATAGCCTTTACTGGGGCTTGCTTTCAGATACTTCATTTGTATCACGGCATTCACCATCCCCATTACTCCCTTGAAATGACTTTTATTCATAGGTTTTCTTTATCTGAGAAGTTAAAAGTGGATGGCAGACCCCTCATTAATTCTCACAACATCATCAAGAAGTAGAAAAGAGAACAAGTATAAGCCACTTTCCCACAGTGGAAAAGAGAAGAGGTTCCTCTAATAGCATCATTGTCAAAGATGGGGAAATGATGCTGCATATACCTAGGTGGTCATGAGCTGGCTGGTTCTCTGGATTTTCATAACCCCTCTCTTTTCACCATGGCATCAAGTTCATGAACTTAGTGACTTCCCCTGGGAAGTGCTGATGGTCATTCACCACCCCCGAGAAGGGAAGATAAAGGGAAGAGGGATGGGGAGACCTCAAGCTGTTGTCACTTGAGAGATACTTAAGTATGACTTTTTTGGTTTTCCACTCAGGAACTGCTGCTAGAGTCACCACAAAAACCCACAGAGAAGGGGCTTCCCTGGTGGCACAGTGGTTGGGAGTCCGCCTGCCGATGGAGGGGACACGGGTTCGTGCCCCGGTCTGGGAGGATCCCGCATGCCGCGGAGCGGCTGGGCCTGTGAGCCGTGGCCACGGGGCCTGCGCGTCCGGAGCCCGTGCTCTGCAGCGGGAGAGGCCACAGCAGTGAGAGGCCCACGTACCGCAAAAAAAAAAAAAAAAAAAAAAAAAACCCACAGAGCAAAAGGGAATGGCATTTGCCATGGCTTTGGTAAAAAGCTACCTCTCAGGCAAGATGCTAATTTTAGTAGGAATATGACCTTCTTGTCCCAGCATATTACATGTAATCAACAGGGATGGGACTCTGGTGGTTAAACACACTTGCCCAAGACTAATTCGGTTTCAATCCATTTCTCTGAAGCAAGATTAATACAGCCCAGAATAGACTTGGAGAGAAAGGAGCCATTTCCCAAAGGTAAAGGTTTCTGGATGCCTCATATTTACGTATCACAGAAATTCCTATTGGGTCTGTCTTCTGACCCAGTGGATTCTCAGGTACAATTTGTTGGGCCCAGTGTGATGGGTTGTTGAATGAGACATAAAATCCCCTGAGTCTCTTCAGCTGGATTAGAGGCCAACTGGGTCTAGCTCTAATGTTCTTCTTGGGCTTGAACTTGTTCCCACAGACTCTGTAAAGGAGACCATTTTGAATCCACAGGTTATATGCTATCAAAAGAAAAAAGATACCAGAAACTTGATTGACTCATTAATTGAACCCAGTACCTTTTCTTAAGCCAGTAATTCCAACAGAACCATTTGGATCTTATAGGGTCCAAAATTTTTATTTTTCTTGAACCAAAGTGAAATTGTCCCATGGCCCTTATTACTTCTGCCCAGCATGCCCATGTCACGATGGTGTATTCTTAGCTCTCTTAGCTGCTTCCATGTTACCACTGTGGTCTGTTTGTGCAGCGTGGGTTACCCCACACAAGCTGAGCTGATAAACTCTGCCTATCTCAATGCAGAGAGCAAGCCACAGGAGGCAACTTAGGAGCCTGGGAGGTATAGAGCCGGGAAGATGAAAGAGAGGAGTGGGCCTTTGATGTTTACTGAAGAAAGTTGACATGTTTGTGCAGATTTGTCTGCAAGATGACATAACATGATTCCCAGAGCAACATGTAATCTGGCTGCAGTGGGGTTGGTGTCACTCAACTTCCCACTGGGAAAAACAGCAGACAGACCAGGCTCAGCCCAATGCCTGCAGACATTTCGGCCTCAACTGTACCCAGTGGGTTCTTGTTGGCTCTTTGCACCAAGTTCTGAAATGCAGCTGTATCTAGAAGGAAACGTTCTCTCTTTGCTTCTGTGTGACCCTTCTACTGAAACCAATTAATGTTCTCCTTCATAAGAGCCATTTGATGTCCTAGAAACCTAATATGTCTTTTTAATTAAAACAAGCTATTTTCTTTTGAATGAGAAACAACCTGCCAAGAATTCTCCTCCAACCTCTGAAACCCAAAAACCACAGGCAAAGTAAGAATTCCAAGACCCAGCCAGATAGCCCTCCAGATTTGCCTGCCATGAAACAACCAGCCACCTAACAAAACTGGCCAGTGGCCGGCAGCACAGTAAATCCAGGACCTCCAGGCAAGACAAGTCCTAGAATCTGGGTGGGAGATGGGTCAATAGACAGAAGATAGGAGGACGTGCTTATCTAATGTTCTCTTCCTATACAAGAGCTGCTGTGGCTTCGTGCTGGGAGCTGGAATTCGTGCGCAGGCCTGGGTCAGAATAGAGATCCAATCAGCATGTAAGGATTACTATCTATTGATCACTCACGACTTGTCATGTGTTGTGCTAACAAGTCACAGGCAGTATTTCTGCGGGTCCTGTTATTATCCTCAGATAATCGATAAGTAGGCTGAGGTTCAGAAAGTTTGAGTGATTTGCTGAAGGTCATCCAGTGGTAAAGGTAGATTCATTCACCACTGTCGGGCTGACTTCAAAGCCTGGGCATGGTTTTCAACATATGCTCCACTCCTGCTTGAGTTAGATGGAGATAAAACAGCTCACTGAGGGCCGCATACTACTCGGCATCAAAAGCGTTTCATATGTAGTGAGGTGGATGGACCTAGAGTCTGTCATACAGAGTGAAGTAAGTCAGAAAGAGAAAAACAAATGCCGTATGCTAACATATATATATGGAATCTAAAAAGAAAAAAAAAGGTTCTGAAGAACCTAGGGGCAGGACAGAAATAAAGACGCAGATGTAGAGAATGGACTTGAGGACACGGGGAGGGGGAAGGGGAAGCTGGGACAAAGTGAGAGAGTGGCGTGGACATATATATACTACCAAATGTGAAATAGATAGCTAGTGGGAAGCAGCCGCATAGCACGGGGAGATCAGCTTGGTGCTTTATGACCACCTAGAGGGGTGGGATAGGGAGGGTGGGAGGGAGACGCAAGAGGGAGGGGATATGGGGATATATGTATACTTATAGCTGATTCACTGTGTTATAAAGCAGAAACTAACACACCATTGTAGCAATTATGCTCCAATAAAGATGTTAAAAAAATTTAAAAAGCATTTCATGTATGTCTAGGACTACCTGCCCAGTGCTTGTTCTTAGTGTTTTACTACCAAATTTAATTCCAAAATGTTTATTCCTAAAAACTATGGATAATAATAGCTAATGTTTATTAAGCATTTACCAGGTATGAGACATTATACCAAGCACCTTAAAATCTGTGACTTCATCGAATCACTACAGCACGGGAGGTGTCATCTCCATTTTACAGAGAAGACAACTGAGGCTTGGAAAAGTAATGTAAACTGTCTAAGCTCTTGTGATGTCAGGTTGAACCATATAACATTGCCATTTTGTGTGTCAAAACCAACCAAATGGTAGGTCAACTTTAACCAGCAAAACTCGGACTTGAGTCCAGGTCTGTGCCCAACTAATGAGCAAAAGAGTAGTCTATGGGGGGAAGCTGGACTCAACTGTCCTTGGCATCTCTTAGAAACAATGCCTCAGATCAGGGAGTAATAAACCATCAGAAACCCCTTGTGGCTTTACAGTGCATGAACGTATATATTGTTCTAGAATGAACAGTCACAAAATATGGTTGGGATGTTGTCTAAGTGGTGGAATTTAAACTCAGCCCTTGGTTATCATGCCACACCCCCTACCCCCATCTTCTTATTGTTTTCCACTTGATTCCTTACGCTTCCCTTCCACTCTGCCCTGTTTCTGCCTCCTGATTCCTGTCCTTGGAGTCCCCTCAATCCTGTGCTTCTCCTGTCGTGACTTGTTTTGACCTGGCTCCTCTGGATTGGCCCTGCTCATTGGGTTGTTCCGTGCGACTCATCCCCTCGCTTGGTTCCCACCTCTCACTCACTCTGGGCCTATGTGCTCCCCCTCTCAGTTTAACCCTCTGGGGCTTCTGTCTCTTGCTCTCAGGCCCAGCCCTACCTGGGCAGCTCTTTACCCTGCGGCTGCCCTTGACATTCCCTTTAGTTCCCAGTTTTCCATACCAGCCAGTTTTCTCTTCCAGATTCCAGATGATCCAACTTTCCCCCCTGTGCCCCCAACCCAGCATGGGGCTGGAGCAGAACAGACTTTGAAGGTGTTGGAGATAAGTTCGGAGGAGGTGGGAAAGTTCACTGTCTCTGTATGGTTCCCATGAGTAGGAGGGGGCTCTTCAGAGAGTGGGCAACTCTGGCAAAGGCCATGAGAAGCTGGTGGCTGTGATTTCAGGAAAAGGACAGCTGTGGTGACGAAAGGGTATGATGGGGTGAGGCCAGTGGGGCGGAATACAAGAATTAGGTTCTCTTGGCTACCCAAGCATGTGAATCACTTAGAAGCTTAGTTCTCAGAGGAAACCACGAACCAGGCAAAAGAAGCAAGCAGGTGATGTCCTGAGAAGAAAGGTGGTGGGAGGAAGAAGTTGATTCCCATAGTTTTAACTTAGAAGGAGGGTGTATTAGGTCTTCCTTTTCCTCTGAGCAATGGTGGTGACTGGGGGTGGGACAGAATGGCATACAGAAGCGGAGGTCGACTGTTTTTCCTCCCTCCTCATGGACCTTATGCCTTCTTCCTGGCCAGCCCAGGCATTTGGCTTCATCTGTATGGGCCAGCTAATTAAAGGGGTGAAACAATTTTAAGATCTGGGAAGAAGGACCCAAAAGAAAGTGATGCTGCTGAAAGATATTAGTGGAGAAAAACCAACCTGCTTTACCGGAAAGTAAGAAGGGTCTTAGTAGACGTATTTGACATGATTGGGAAGTGGCTAATAGGAAACCGCAAAGCGTTGTGTCAGCTTACCTTGGGCTTTTTAATACCTGGCAGCTGTAGGACTAGGCAATTGACCTTCTACATGTTTAAAGACAAATTCAACAAGGAAAGCCCTTTCCCTACAGTTCAATCATTCTTGCCTTCTATGAGGTATAACTTCATGGATAGCTTGCAGTTGTACCACTTGGGCATCTCTGTGAAAGGAGTCGTGAGGGGCTAACGTGAGCTAGGATAGTCATTGGGAAGTACAGAGGGCCAGAGAGCAACAAAGACCAGAATCTGAGCCACAAAGGGTTGGAACCCCTCCATTTCTATCCCGATGCTTCTCTTAAACTAGGCCACTTCCTCCAAGCAGGACTGAGAGAGTTTCCTTGAGCCTGACTCTGTGGAAGAGGTTGGAGGGTGACGTGGTTACTTTGGTGAGCATAAGAACATTGATTAGGGGCTTCCTGGTGGCGCAGTGGTTGAGAGTCCGCCTGCCGATGCAGGGGATGCGGGTTCGTGCCCCGGTCTGGGAAGATCCCACATGCCACGGAGTGGCTGGGCCCGTGAGCCATGGCCGCTGAGCCTGCGCATCCGGAGCCTGTGCTCTGCAACGGGAGAGGCCACAACAGTGAGAGGCCCGCGTACCACAAAAACAAAAAAATAGAACATTGATCAGCATTTAAGTTGTGGGCTTTGGAGTCAGATGCCTGGGTTCATATCCCAAATGCTACCATTTTCTACCACTTAAGCAAGCCTCTTTATTTACTCTTCCATTTCCTTAGCAATAAAAATGGGAAAGTAATAGCTACCTCATAGGATTAAATAAGAGCTTGTGTTTATACAAAATGCTTGGCATAGGGCTTCATTCATACTGAAAAAGTGGTAGGTGATATATAATAAGCATGATGATGATAACAATGATGCTGATTCCTAGTTTGAGAATCAAGGTTAATAGCAAAAAAAGATGCTTTAGTTTTCAACCTCAGAAACCTTCTTTACCTATCTCTGTTCAACCTTTCCATCTCCGGATGCTCTCTAACACCTTGGTTTTCCTGCAGATGCTGGGCCTCATACTAGACTCATAGATGCAGGCAAGATGCTCATTACCTCTTCTTCACCTGGCCTCCAGAGCAATGCTCTTTCCCTTGCTGTCTACCTGACTCCTGGGGCAGGTGGCACTGCCAAACCCGACCAGGAGCACCTGAGAGAAGGCACTTGATAAAGTCCAATCTTTCTTCCATTAGAGTAAGAGGAGAAAGCACACTCTCTATCAAAGAGATGTGAAAAGAACTAACAGCCAAGTAGCTTCCTAGTGCTTCCTGTTGAAGTGTCAAACACCATATAACATATACCCTTTTAGGCAGCAGGGTTATGGAACAGAAGAGTAATTGAGAAGGGCCTGAGTTTTGAGACTGTTAATACTTCTTTAATGGAAAATATTTAGTGTCCATTTACTGGAAGTGATGCGTCTCAATACTGTGGTTCAGTTGACTGAACTGAACCACATTCAGAGAACCACATTCATAGACTATGAACGACTATGTTTCATAGTCATTAAAACATGCTTGAGGGACTTCCCTGGTGGTGCAGTGGTTAAGAATCCGCCTGCCAGCCAATGCAGGGGTCACAGGTTTGATCCCTGGTCCGGGAAGATCCCACATGCCACGGATCAACTAAGCCCGTGTGCCCGTGAGCCACAACTACTGAAGCCCATGCGCTTAGAGCCCATGCTCTGCAACAAGAGCAGTCATGGGCATGAGAAGCCCATGCACCGCAAGGAAGCGTAGGCCCCGCTCATTGCAACTAGAGAAAGCCCACGCCCAGCAACGAAGACCCAAACGCAGCCTAAATAAATAAATAAATAAAGAGTAGTAATTAAAAAAACAATGTTCCATATGCTTGTGGTTAATAAGCATTATACTTTGGTTGTTCTGTTTTCTGTCCTGTAATGTCTAGTCTTGCCTGTGTTATATGTGAGAGGAAGGGGGTTTGAAATGATTTGGAGGCAATTTGTATAGGACTCACATTGACTTAAGGAGTTAGTATGGGTCAGTAAATATCCTGGAGCATGTTTATTTCATTCTGTGTTCAAGTATGGCAATATTTACAGCTTGACTCAAAATGGATTATAATTAGAAAAGGATGGTTACCTCCTAAACATTGATCGTTTTCTTATGTTTTTACAAATTGAACATATACACATAACTTCACTCTATAGATACAATACAGTCACATCTCTCCAGCATTATTAGGGAATTAAGTCCTCCCCAATAAGAATTTTCCAGATAACTGAAACTTATTCCCTTTAAGATTGAAAACATTTATTTTAATCATTTATATGGAAATCTTTTTTGAAATATAAAACACAGTTCTCTAACTTACTAAACAGTGACTCTCAACATAAATTAACCTTTTTTGATGAGTCAGAATGAGGGTTAAAAACCACCATTATTGTACTGATCCAAGACTGGCCTTCTTTAGATGGTTTTTCATTTGATGGCTCCAGGCGGCAAGGTCTTTGGATTTCTGATTTTTAGAATATTTCTTGTATTTTTCCCTGCTGTCATTCTGTTGGTGTAACTTCTTGCCTCTATCAGTAGGTCTACTTCTATGATGTCTCTTGAAATCAGCCATTCCTACTTAACTTTAGACTGAGATCAGAATACCAGTCTTAGTGAACATTTAAGTAAAGCAAGAGTTCATAATTTGAGTGAGGTTTCCTTAGGAAAAAAACATTTACATTTTAGTACATGGACTTAGTGAGTTCTCTTTTGGTTATTCTCGTAGCCTTTTGTGCTTGTTTTAGTGTTTTTCCAAAGTGTTCCAGACAGGGGAAATTACAAGACATCTGAATTCTAGGTAATTGAGATGCTGCTGTAATCTTGGAAAAAAAGGAATCCATCCCTTGAACTTAGTTTGCCTGTGTGTCCATTTGCTCCATCAATGAATGATGCAAGTCCTCCTGATCAGTCCAGCCCATGCTAATCCCTCCCCTGATTCCCTAAGGGTATGGCTTTGATCTCTACCACACAGTAATTTATTACACACAGTAGACCCCTGGAATTCACAGCAGATACATTCTAGAGCCTTAGCAAATCTCCAGAATTGCAAATATTATTGTAACATAATAATATCCCTCACACAATGCAATAAAATGTGGTAGAAAACTTTAAGTGTTCCTTTAGACCCTTAATGACTATAAATATAGGACTTAAAGTTACTTATAAAGTTGGTTGTCTTTCATTTCAGGGCCCTTTCTTACAAAGAAATAAAATTTTATTATTTCACCAACATTACTGTGTGGGCCCTGACAGAGGGAAGCAGAGTCCAGATCTGAGGGGGATGCTGTGGGTTACACTGGGCTCCGACATCCAGCTAAGTGATTCCCCGTACATATCAGGCTCACACCTCGAATGATTCACCTTTGGGTTTGCAACAATTACAGTAGGTCGTGGACCAGGGACTGCAACCTCAGATGCTTCCAGGGCCGTGCAAATGAGTGCAGAGGGCCAGGTTCACCAACGCACTCTGATGGCATTTCCATTTCTGTCTGTTCCAAACACAGCTTTCCGCATACTGACTGTGGCGATAACACTGAAGGGCTCACTCGACCCCCTTCTCCCTTCTGCCTCACGTCTAGAGGCTGAAACTTGATTTCCCAGTTTCCTTGCAATGAGGAGTAGATGTGTGACAGAGTCCTGGCCAATGGGCACAGGCCGAGGGCTTGGGGAAGGCTGCCTTGTATCCCTTTTCCTTCTTGCTCCCTGAAATGTGCAAAGTAATTTTCAACCATGGGCATGAAAACTGCACAAAAGATGGAAAAACAAAGATAGGAGTCTTTCTCTGACAGCTTTGTGGAGCTGCTGACCCTCATACTTCAACCAATATTTTTGAGTTTTCTGTTCCTTGCAGCCAGATGTATTCTTGACCAGTTCACAGATCATAGTTCTCATCACATCTTGTTTCATAATGGAACATTAAGCTGTGTTATTTCACCCAGACACACTTTTTCCTGTTAAACACATTGTCATAGTCTTCCTTTCCATAAGAAATGTACCTCTAACCCACTTTTTGAAAAAAACAAAAACAGAAACAAAAGGCAGCCCTCTCAGTCTGCTTCTCTTTCTTGTTTTTTGAAAAGAAAACTTCTAAAATTTAAAGAAAGTAAAAAAAAGATGATAAATGTTAGCTGAGCTCTGACTTAGTGCTGGAAGAAAAAGTAGGAAACGATGAGTACTAGGGGAAAATGGAGGACTCACACCCCACCCAAAGGCATCTTGGAATGGGAATATGGATTCAGCATTACCTGTTTTCCAAAAAGAGAAACTTATTTGATTTTTTAAAGAAAAGCTGGAAACAGATCTGCAATATGTTCTATTTTTACAAATTTCTTGGCAGTCAGTTTCTAAATTTTTAAACACTCTGTGAGCCAACAATGTGTAGGATAAGCTCTACGTGTATGGCTGGATGATTTGACTGATTGCCAGCATGTATCTTCTATCATGAGGAAGTTCATTAAAATTGTACTGGCGAACACCAAGGATCTACCACACTAACTTACATGGTTTATTATTCCATCTATAAAATCTTATCTCTCCAATTCAATTGCAGGCAACCTGCAAAAAAGGAGCAGGCTATATATTTTTTCGTGTTTTAGGACACCCTGTCTGTGGCTGTCTGGAGGGTCTTTGTAGGATATTTTCACAAAAGTGTGTGGGAGACACACAAAAGAAACTGGCAAACCCCAGGAGTCTAATGGAAGGGACCACGCTCAAATGACCTCGTAATCCTCGAGAAATAGCAACCACACACTATCACCTCGGGAAAGGGAGTGTTACACAACTGCACAGTAGATGTGTTATTACTCAGGGAAACCTTCATACAGGGTCTGAATCTTAAACTGGATCTTGAATAGAAGGAGGACCTACCACACTGGAGGAATAACTATTCAGTCAAAACACAGAAGCTGTCAAAGAAGGAGAAGCCTCTCTCCTAAAAGAATCTGAAACCTGAACGTCTTTTCTCAGACACGGTGAAAAATCATCCCTGCACGAATTGTTGATTTGTATACACATAGCACGTTTCATAACAGGTTAGGTGAAAATGGGCACCGTGAATGCTGAGAATATGCCAGATATGATTGTTAAACATTCAAATGATTTCTATGATAATGAAGGCATGCTCGCTGGGCTGTAAACATTTTAGGTAAGATGAATTACCAGGTACCTTGGTCCATTTACCAGAGCGGGGATGTTATCAGGGCTGGGAAGTTAAATTTAATGCTGAACATTGAACATCCAACCAAGCACCCAAAGAATGTGGAACAAAAGCTAAGGGAGCCACACAGCTCTAGAAAAATGCCCAAACTTGAACAACATGTGCTTGCTTGATGCCTCAAGTTTCAGCAGGCCAGAAGCCAAATTTTCTGAATTCATTTCATACCTGTGATGGCTTCCAAAACTAATAGTTCTTGCTTTTGTTTGGTATACAGTAGTCGTGGGTGATATGATGACAAGAACCGTAAGATGGGGTGGAGCCAGAAGTGGAAGGGCAGCTGTTGGAAGCTCAGTGGGCCTGATGGGAGGAAACGTAAACAAGAAGAGGGGTTTGTGAGGTTCTAATAGTGCTCAGCTCTGTGCTGGGGGCTGAGAAGGGGGCCCAAAGTGATCTGTGTTTGTCCCCAAGGAGGCTGCGACATGGGCACTTTAAAAATGAAGGAGACTGACTATGAAAGCAGACACCTACTTTAAGTTTTGCCTTCCTTATGTCATACATCAGCTGGATGACCTTGAGCATGTTACTTAGCCTCTTTGAACCTGACCTCCATGTCCTCACACCCAGTGTGGGGCTGGTACATCATACCTCAGAAGGTTATTGTCAGGGTTTAATGAGATAATGCAGGCAAGGGCTTAGTTGCCTGATACAGGATCCTCGTGCATTAAAAGCTGGCTAGTATCTTTGTGGCTATTACAATTAATTTGTATTATGCAAAAAATGGAATGAATTAAAGGTGGTTCCTATACAATGGCCTTAGTATCCAGGCAGATAGAGATAAATCATATTTGGCCCAGATGGTACCCTGGATTGTGTCGTGAAGGCATTCATGATGGAGACTCCATTTGGTGGGTACAAAGCAGGCTGTGGCCTGACATGGTTTTGTATTTTTGGAGCCCAGCACAGGGTCTGCCTTGGGTTGTAAAGTGTGTGAACAGATGGTGTCCCTGGGAATTTAGAGTGGAACTGGTTGGGAGGGATGTCACCAGATCTCCCAAACCCCTGAGTCCTAGAAGTTTGTCGCTGAGTGTGAATGTAAAGGTCACGCAGCCTGAACACCTTATCTTATAGAAGAAGGTATCTACTCCCCTTTACCCCAGCTCTAACACTCAGCAGAGATTGCTGGTGGGGGCGGCAGCCTGGGGCATGGTTGGACGGTGTTGCTCTCCTTTTCTCTGCCCGAACTCCACCCCCAACTCCACCCAACATTCCCCCTGCAGCTGCTCCATCAGTGCAACCCTGGTTCCCTCTGAGGGCAGAGCAGAGGAAGTGGGAGAGGGTGGGCTTGTTGCAGGGCTGGGTGGTTCCCTCAGGGTAGTGCGGCTGCCCACCTAGCCTGGGTTGGTTTTGATAAAATTCTGGTGAGAGGTAGAGGGATGAACCAAGATGATCTTCCTAGGATGCTGCCAATAACACTGAGACCCAGGATTTACCAACAGCCAGCAGAGTAGACCTCCTTTAAGAGGGTCAGGGAGGGGCTTCCCTGGTGGCGCAGTGGTTGAGAGTCCGCCTGCCGATGCAGGGGACACGGGTTTGTGCCCCGGTCCGGGAAGATCCCACATGCCGTGGAGCGGCTGGGCCCGTGAACCATGGCCGCTGAGCCTGTGCTCCGCAACGGGAGAGGCCACAACAGTGAGAGGCCCGCGTACCGCAAAAAAAAAAAAAAAAAAAAAAAAAAAGAGGGTCAGGGAGAATGGGACCCTGACATTTCCCTTGGGATTTGAGAGGCACATGAAAAGAGTCATCTTATTTGAGTCTGTGCCTATCGAGCCACTCTGTGCTTTCTAGAAAATGATTCTGGCAGAAGATTTCATTCACTTTAGGTCATTTGGGTAACTCACTGACAACTGGCTTTGAGAGCATGGAGATCGCAGAGCCGCTGTGGGTACAAATGAAAGCAAACTTTTCTCAGTGCAATGAAATGTAATTGAAAGCTGACTCCAAGTTTTAGTAAACCCCAGAATATTAATGCTCTGGGAGTGCAGTGATTGATATTGGTTACAAGATAGCACATCACCCAAGTATGAACCAAGAAGCACCGTGGTGATGGCAAATGAAGGCCATCACATTTCCCGGAAATAACAACCAAAACAACAATAATAATAATGGCTTATAATCTCTGAGAGCTAGGTATTCAATACTATTCTAAAATTTTTGTGTTTTAACTCACTGAATCCTTACACAACCTTAAGGTAGGTGCTACTGTGATTTTCATTTTGTGAATGTGGAAACCTTAGTGCTTTACATTCTGGGATGGGCTAAATTTCCTGACAACAAGGCTTTTGGCTCAACCTTGGGGCCAGACAGGCACCAGAAGAAGCTCTGCAGCAAGCATAGACCCTCACCCATGAAAAGACTGAGGAAGCCACCAGCCCAGAGTCCCTGGGAAGCCATCACAACGTCACCATCACACCAATGGCAGTCAGTGATGACTGGTTTCTCACTAGGGCTCACTCTGTGCTTGATATCACTCAAGAGATTATACACACTGTCGTGTTTAACTCTTACAATTACCTTCTGAGGTTGACAGAAATATCATTTCTATTTTACAGATGTAGTAAAGGGGGACTCAAATCACATAACTGATGAGAGGCTAGAGCTGGAAGGCAAAAGCATGCGCGTGTGACCCTACGGCCGGAGCGGCACACTCACCAAGCACCAGGCTGGGTGGGAGCCTCAGGGGCACCCTCAATTCTTGAAGCCACTCTGATGGCAAGTCCTGTCTGAGAGCCACCCTGGGTTCTTGGTACCATGTGACGTTTAATACCCCAGCATGGGTCAGAAGGGAGGGAGTCTCCTGAATCCCCCAGACTCGGCAAAGGAGGCCTCACCGCTGAATCCCAACAAAGCCCCCATGGGACCATTTAGTTTCAAAAGTTCACTTCTTGCCCCAGAGTTGAGGAGAGGGCGACCTCCCTTCCTGCCAGGCTTGTGCACCATCAGCCCACAGAATGAGATGTCGATCTCTCCAACACAGGGCGGGGTGCCTTTGAACCATCTCCAGCTCAGGCCTGGAAAGGCCCTCCAGGAACCGCTTTTTCTCAGCCAGTGGTCAGTCACCAGGGCCAAACAAAATGGCTCATGCAGAGCTCATGCAGAGTTGCCAATAAGATAAGGAATTAGCAAAATTTCGGTTCTTCCTCCCTTTGTTCATTCTAGGATTGTTTCATCTTGAGTTTCACGATGGGGGACAGTGCGGGTCACAAGGAAATTTATCAGGCTACTGCCCAGGGCCATCTGCAATGACCAGCCATAAATATTTTCAAGGGGATGAAAGCGGCTACTCCATCACTACCTGCCTACACACAAATGGGCCTTGCGGGGGAAGCAAAGCTGCCAGCAGCGAAGTGTGGGAAGCAGCCTAACCCTTATCTTTCCTGGGGGTTGGGGAAGGGAGGGAGGGAGGGGGCCGATGGCTGCTGTTGCAAGTGGGGTCCCAGCCCCTCCCTCTCCACTTGTACTTAATCTCTGGAGACTCGCCTGTGCTTCCGGTGCCAGGCCCGGATCCACAAGGTGCCATTTCCCTCCCATCTCCCAAGCAGAGAGCAACAAAGGAAAGACATTCTAAGAGCCCATGAAGTGCTGTTACTGAAACCCTGTTCTCCAGAGAGAGATTGAGGAAGTGATTCAAGCAACCTTATCACAAAATAAAAATGTATCCTCCTACTCCGTGAAAGGAAATGTGAGAAAGAGAGACAAGTTCATAAAAAAAGCTCTAAAAAAAAAAGTGTGCAGAAGGACTGGAAAGAAAAGGATGTTAAATAATTATGTGCAGGGCTTCCCTGGTGGCGCAGTGGTTGAGAGTCCGCCTGCCGATGCAGGGGACACGGGTTCGTGCCCCGATCCCGGAAGATCCCACATGCCGCGGAGCGGCTGGGCCCGCGAGCCATGGCCGCGGAGCCTGTGTGTCCGGAGCCTGTGCTCCACAACGGGAGAGGCCACAGCAGTGAGAGGCCCGCGTACAGCAAAAAAAAAAAAAAAAATTATGTGCAAAAGCAGCAAAAAACATCAGGAGACTCAAAAGGACCTTTTTTTTTTTGAAAAAGTCTACACATAATATTGCCCCAGGAGGAAACTTCTTTGGGATAATATGCCTTACTTTTCATATTTTCTAATTAGAATGATTCATCAAGCTGTGTATAATAGCTAGGAGGGGAATCCCTTATCTTTACCTTTATACGTTATGAGAGCGCTCTGATGCTGTATCATTGACAGTATTATGAGAGCATTTGGCAGTGCTTCCAGAAAGTTTTCAGGTGCTTCATATTTTGTTTGCATAACACTTGTTATACCATAATTTAGCGTCATCTAAATAAATCTGCTCATTAATGAGGCTGATTAAAAAGCAGGCACAACAGAACACAGCTACATTTCCAGACCGACTATCCATAGCGGCTCCGCACCTCTCCAGCCCCAGATCCGCCAAATATTCCACTGATACTGAAAGGAACAGGAAGTATGCCCCCGCTGAGCCCTGTTTTAGGAAACTTTTTTCTCTTTCTTTTTTTGCTTGGCTTTGACATTGGTTATTGATGGCTAATCTCTCACTAGATCCTCCAGGCATTTCAGAATACATGGATAGGGTGCATTTTTCACAGGAAAACCTCTGCCTGTATTTTAACCCACAGGTGCTTAGGGTTTCCACCTGAGAGTGGGAGGGTGGCCTGGGCTGGGTGTGAATACTTGGAGTATGTAGGTGCACTAAAGCCAGCCTTTTTGTCAGAGGGGCTCATTGACTTTTCAAGAAACACTTCTCTTGGGCTTGGTCTCCTTGGCTCCAGGAGCCCTAAGTGCCTTTTCCCTCCTATGAGGAGTGAGGGTTGAGGCTGGACTGGGGACACAGGCCTCTCCTGCCCCTTTGGGTGCCCGCCTGCTGGAAATGGAACTTGGGACTCTGCTGGTATCCGTGTCACCTGTGAGGGGTGGTCACGGGACAGGAGGAGTATAAAGGCCTTGGCGGTCCCTGGCTGACCCCCTCAGTGTGTTGGCTGGGGATTGGTTGGGGGGGGTTGGAGGGAGACTGGGTAAGTATACAGGGGTAGGGAAGCAGGTGGATGGCTGGGCTAGGGTGGGGTGGGATGGTTGGGTGGAAGGAGGCCAGCAGGGTGAACGACACACACACACATACACAGGGTGATGGGTCACATCTACGTAAGGTCTTGTCTCCTGTCTCATCTCCTACTAACCTCTGGGGGTGGGTACCATTCAACCCCCATCCCCCCCAAAAATGTTTGCAGATGTGGCAGCTAACCAGTGGCATCCACACTATTTAGAAACAGCACTCCCCAAATCTCAAAGCACCTATAGAAAACACGCAGAATCTCAGCAGTACTTGATGTTCTAAATAGCCTGATTTCTCTCTTAAGAAGCTTTTAAGCTTTTAAGAGGACGAAGTCTGCATAAAATTGAGGTAGCAAGCAGTATTATTCCTCCAGGCGTGTTTGAGTCAGAAAGACCCAGAATTTTAAAACTAAAAACTGCCGCCTCGCTTAATATATTCACTCTTCTAATAAGCCACCAAGCAGCCATTGCACTCTCCCACGCTGAAGGACATATATCTTGCTGAGACGCATGTGTCCAAAGTCAGGATATTGTCTGGGAAACCTGAGCCCGCAGCCTGCACAGCAGCAGACATCACCGCATAATTCCTTCCAGAAGAATAGAAACCCAGGCACAAAGCAGCATGCAGAGTCCCCAAAGGATGCGTTGCCATTTCTTTTTTCTGTGGTTGTTTTCCATTACACACTGCGGGAGGGGCGTTTCCTAATGCTCTCTTACTTTCTTTCCATGTCCCTTCCTGTACTGCACCCCGAGAGGCAGTCAAAGTCTCCAGGCTACACTCTGCAATAAAAACTCAGCAAATTTGAAGGATACAGCATGAAGCTTCACAGACTGCCAGAAGTTCTGCTGACGGTACTAAAATTCAGGAGCTCCATCTAGCATCCCAGGCAGGTGCGTTTATTCAGCCAAGGGGGAGCTGGAAATGCTTCCTTTGGGGATGCTTCTTCCTCTTCCTGGTGTGTTTTCCTCCTGGGCTGCCTTGATCCTGGACTTTGCCACTTTTGGGTCTCAGACTAGTTTCTGGGGCTTTATTTGGATTCTGGAGGTTACTTCCCTCAGGATCCTTTGTACTGTTTTGAGCAAGGCTGAGTCCTTTCAGCAGGGGTTGAGGGCTCCTTATGAACTGCGATCTAAGATCAGAGTGTTTTTCTACTCAGGGTTTTTCTTGGGCTGTCCCTTAGTGCGTGGTGACAGAACACAGTCACATGTTGGTTCCTGATATGTAAGCGCAAGGCACCCTCTAAATGTATTCATAGAAAAATAGTATGTTTCCCCACCAAAATAAACTCATAGATGCAATCTCAGATGAAATGGCCCACTTTGCATGTCACTGAGGATATTCTCCTATGTCCGTAAATTTCTGAACTCTGAGTCAAGGTCACTTTGGTGCATTTTGGAAAATGCCTCGGTTGTATCAAAATCAGTGCTTCTCAAAACGTCCAAGCATCAGATTCACCTGGAGGCCTTGTTAAACTAGCTGGGTGGAGCCCTCCCCCAGAGTTTCTGATTGAGTAGGTCTTGGGTAGGGCCCAACAATTTACATTTATAACTGATTTACGGGAATAATGAGTTACTGTTCCCCACCAACGCCCCCCCCAACCCGAATTCATGCCCTTCCCAGAACCTCTGCAGAGGACTTGATTTGGAAATAGGGTTATTTCAAATGTAAGTAGTTAAGATGAGTTTATACTGGAATAGGATGGATCATTAGCCCAGCTTGACTGGTGTCCTTATAAGAAAAGAAGAGAGACAGAGACACAGGGGAGAAGGCCGTGTGACAACAGAGGCAAATTGGAGTGATGCGTCTACGAGCTAAGGACCTCCAGTGACTGGCTGCAGCACCGCAGACGAAGAGCGGCGTGAACAGATCTTTCCCTAGTGCCTTCAGAAAGAGCATGGCCCTGCCTACACCTTGATTTTCAACCTCTGGCCTCCGGAACTGTGAGAGAATGAATTTCTGTCGTTTTAAGTCACCAGTTTGCGATAATCTATTTTGGCAGCCCTAGAAAACTAAGACACCCCAAACCACACTTTGAGAACCACCGATTAAAAGTAACTCATCTCGGGGCTTACCTGGTGGCGCAGTGGTTGAGAGTCCGCCTGCCGATGCAGGGGACGCGGGTTCGTGCCCCGGTCCAGGAGGATCCCACGTGCCGCGGAGCAGCTGGGCCCGTGAGCCATGGCCGCTGGGCCTGCGCGTCCGGAGCCTGTGCTCCGCAACGGGAGAGGCCACAACAGTGAGAGGCCCGTGTAACACACACACACACACACACACACACACACACACACAAAGTAACTCATCTCCCTCTTCAGCAATTTCTCCTTACAATGTCCATGATACATTTTTTTCTGGACTAAGTCCTACTTGCATCTGCCAGCACCTGCTTAATTCCCTAAAAAGAATTTTCACAAGCTCCCGGTTCCTTAATACTTCCCTGTTTCTCGTTCCTAATCTTTTTACCCCCAAATAACCCGTGGGGCTCTCTTTAGCTACATTGTGGTCAAATAGAATCTCTGATCCGACGCCCCCCGCCCCCAGGCTGATAGAATTGTGACTTCATGTGGTTGAGTCTTTATATATTCTAGTAAGAGATGGGATAGCAGGAAGCCAGTGCAGGAGACACCAGGGAGCTGCAGAGATGTGCGGTGAGGGGATTTCAGCCTCAGGAAGACAGGCATTAAGAGGGATTTATCTGCCTTCAAATATATGAAGTGCAACTGTGCATACAATGCAGACAGCCCGCTTTCTACCCCTCCAAGAAGGGGCCAAAGGAAAGCAGGCTTAGGAAGGAGGCCTTCCAGTGGACAGAAAGAACTTTCTGAGGTTGAAGGTTTTAAGTCGCTGGAATGTCAAGGAAGAGGTTTAAGTAAAGAGAAGACACCCCTTCATTAAATGTGATTTAGATGGGGCCCTTCCTGGAGCCAGGAGGATGAAGGAGAGAGACTCCTGAGGTGCTCTCTGTGCTTCAAGTTCGACAACCTTGCAGAACAAGAAAAATGCCCCGTTGGGAAAAAAATAACTCAAAAGGAAGAAACATCTCTCTGTTGGTATATTTGTGATCCTAGGTAGGGAATCTGCCCGAATTTCTTCTCATTTTTAACTTGATTCCTGGAAGACACCCTTTTGGGCTAAGGAGTCAGATTAGTTAGAAGGGTTTTTTTTGTTTTTTGTTTGGTTTTTTTTTGCGGTATGTGGGCCTCTCACTGTTGTGGCCTCTCCCGTTGCGGAGCACAGGCTCCGGACACGCAGGCTCAGCGGCCATGGCTCACGGGCCCAGCCGCTCCGCAGCATGTGGAATCCCCCCGGACCGGGGCACAAACCCATGTCCCTGCATTGGCAGGCGGACTCTCAACCACTGCGCCACCAGGGAAGCCCCAGACTGATGCCTATTTTACAGACCAGTTGTGCTCTAAAGTTCAATTAGGCAATCAACTGTTGGAATTCAAGTTCTTTAATCAAGAACATGATATAAAAATTCGTGGTTTTCTACGTTTATTTGTTTGTTTGAGAGTGTAGCATAGAGGGTATGTAGCTTTGTAGCCAGACTGCCTGGGTTCACATCCTCACTCCGACATTAACTGTGTAGTCTTAGGCAAATCATTTAGTCTCTCTGCCCAGTTTCCTTCATTTTTGAACTGGTGACAATCATACTTTATGGAATGCTGGTGAGGATGAAATTAATCAGTATAAAGCATCTAGAACAATGACTGTCATATCATGAGCACTATATATGTGTGACTATTTGAGTGTGGACACCAGATGTCACATGCCGCTCACACGCGCAACGCTCTGTGGGCATCCTTAGGGCTCTGAGCATTTCTTGGCTGGTAGCTATGGCTCTGCCCCTTTCTTTTCCACTCAGAATGCAAGAAAGAGTGACATTAAAGTATTAAACTTGAACCAGGACGGACTGTTTTTAAAATGAAATGATTTCTAAATTTCAGTCTTTGTAACTAGTAATAATAAGAATGGTTATGGTAGCTGAAATGTGTCGTGCATTTACTATACGCCAGGAAGTCTTCTAAGTGTGGTGTCAGCATCACCCCTCTGAGGAACGTACTATTATCTCCTGTTACAGAGAAGGACCCTGAGGCTTAGAAATTATTCACTCAGCTGGTCAGGAGCAAGGTCTGCCATAGGAAGGAGCTTAAGCAGCTGGACTCAAAACCCTCAGTCTTGGGCTTCCCTGGTGGCGCAGTGGTTGAGAGTCCGCCTGCCGATGCAGGGGACATGGGTTCGTGCCCCGGTCCGGGAAGATCCCACACGCCGCAGAGTGGCTGGGTCCGTGAACCATGGTCGCTGAGCCTGTGTGTCCGGAGCCTGTGCTCCACAACGGGAGAGGCCACAAGAGTGAGAGGCCCGCGTACAGCAAAAAAAAATAAAAAATAAATAAATAAAAATAAATAATAAAATAAAATTAAGGAGTCACGAAATAGGATTAAAAAAAAAAAACAAAACCCTCGGTCTTCATATCTATCCTATACTGTTTTCCCATTTTATTGCTGGCAACTTAGCTCTCAACTTTTGTGTCATGACATGACAGCCAAGAAACACCAACATAAATGACGTAAAAAGGAACCCTGGGTTCCTGTTTATCTAGGTGGGCAGCGTGTAGAAGGAGGGAAACGACTTCGAAGATACACATTTCAGATAAGTACCTGCTACGAATCAGGCATATACAACGTTCCTCACTCACCATTCTCTCATTGACTCCTCAGAAAACGCTGCAGAGGGCTAGTATTACCTTCTTTTAGCAGCTAAACAAATTGAGGCTCAAAAGTTGCCAGTGAGAAGCTGAACCAAGAGTCAAACCCCAAATCTTCAGGCTCCCAGGTTTGCACTCACTGTTCCCATCACACACCGTTGTCTGAGTGGTGAGCCCAGAAGAGGGGAGAAGGGACCGGCCTGGGGCTTGTGTTCTTCCAGGTGGAGGGAGAAGGCCCCGGGCAGGCAGCAGGGGGCCCCATCGGCCTGGACCAACTTGGTTGCTGTTCTGATGGATTTGCCATCAAAGGGCTTTGCCGATTTCTAATTCTGCCAGGTACCACTGCTGTAACCCAGGGCACATTACTCAGATGCCTTCAGCATCAGTTCCTCACTTTTTCAAATCAAATTGATCTTGTTTGAAAGACAAAGTGAGATAATTGATGCTAGCACTGGGTAGATGCTCTAACACTTTTCTCATATAAGCAGATACTCAAAGGGTGGAGGGAGAGAGTAGGAGAGAGTGATTGAAAAGGAGAGGAGCTGCAGGCAGAGAGGGACAGTGTTGATGAGTAGCAAGCCCCCTCTGTGATTTATCATTATACCCCTTTGGATAAAAAGACAGTTTAATCCTGGAGCGTCAGAGGTCGCTCCAGAATGCTATATCCACTCTTTTTCAGTTTGCTTTTAGAAGATAGACATTACGTGAGCAAATAGAAAAATCCCTGACAAACAGAAGCCTATTAAACACGTAGTAGAGAAAACAGAGGCACAGCCCAGTGACTGGTACTGGGCGGGGGCTCAAGAAAAGGCTTCTTGACATCACGAGTTTCAAAGAGCAGAAGCTGACAGAATGGATTTGGAATCACGTGCACCTGGTTCCATTCCCGGCTCAGTGGCTTAGCTATTAAATGGGATAATTGAATTCTATTTTCTCATGTTTAAGATGTAGGTAGGAACAGCAACCTTGCAAGGTATTTGCAATAATTAAATTAGGCAATGATTCAGATTAGCGCAGCGTGGGCCTCATGTGAAGTGCTCATTAGTGGTACCTGGTGCTCCTGCTGTATCATAACTATTAAAATAAGGATACAACCTGGAGGAAGCATGGTTGCTTCAGTTTAAGTACTTTATAGAGAAGTTCTGATTTGAGTCCCACCTTTGGATTCTGCCAGGTGCGATAGGAGGAGAGTGGGACCAGGCAGAACAGGGTAGGTCCCAGATGCCATGTCCACGTGTCATGTCTGGTGCTGGAAACAGGGTGGTGTGGAAAGACAGTTGTGAGTTTCAGGAGTAACTGCGTGCTGACCTTAGAGCCCATGTGTCATCTCTTGGGTCGATAGAGGTGACAATGACAGCTGTGTGGGAATGGGGTAGAGGTGGAAAGAGGTCCTTTCCTATAACGTATGTCAACAGGCCTAAGAAAGTTGCTGACAGTGTCACTCGGCCATTAAGGACACAGACTCTGGAGGCAGGTTTGGTACCTATGGCCTCAGACATTTCACTTAGCTTCTGTCTGCCTCAACCTTCTCATCTGTAAAATGGGAAGAAGGGCTATAATAGTGCTGACCACACAGACTTCTGTAGTGATGAAATAAGACAGCACCCATCCAAAAGCCTTAGCACAATAAGCCCTCAGAAAACGTTAACTCTCATTATTACTACCCCTGTAATTCAGAGGAAACTGAGATTCAGCAAAACCAAAACAATCAGACAAATAAAAACTTAGAAGCCAGTAAAGGTGGATTTTGCACCTGGCTCTGTGATTCCACCTCAGGGGTATTCCTGCCCCTCCTGTTCATCTCAAAGTTAAGAATTCCCTTCATGTTCTGTTCCCTGTCTGTCCACATTGTTACTAAAACACAGATTGTTGTAGAAGTGTGTCCGGAAAGGGGACCTGTAAGGTGCTCACATTGTCTACCGTTTGGCAGCAGAAGGGACTCTTAATGACTTTGATTTTGGGGGGAATTTAGTTGGGGAAGGTCAGTTGTCCTTCAAGACCGTGCTATCATTATGAAAAGGTCCCATCTGACCAGCCGAGACTCACAGGATGTTAAGTACGTCCACCAGAGCTGAAAATGGTTAGTTTCTGATTCCTGTAGCCTCTCAAATGTTCTAAATACGACCTAGAGCTGAAAGCTAAGTTCAAAAGGCGATTTCAAAAGAAACCATTAGGCGTATCCTGAAAGAAATCAGTTGATTTCATCTGCTTGGAAAAAGCATTTCGGCACAAAGTGGCCTAAAACCGATGGGTTGGCCTTTTGCAAAAGGCCAGTTTTTGCGGGGGTCAGGAGGAAAAGCAGAGAGGTGGGTGGGCTGATGGCTAGAGATAAGCCTGAGGGAGGCTGTGCAGGCAGTCTGAGCACGTAGCCTTGTCCTCATGTTAGAGGCATATCATCCGGGGAGAAAAGTAGAAATGGGCATCCCGGGCTTTCAACCGAGAGCAACTGTAAAGGAGAAACACGCGTCTCCTGTGTGTCTGTCCCTGATTACGCACACAGAACACTTCACTTCTGACACTTCTGGTCACCAAACGTATGGGGTTTCTCCCCACACCAGGCAATTCCCCGAGACACCAGCTGCATGTCATATAACTCAATTCAATTCTGACCCTGTCTACCTGGAGAGTCCTCACCCACATACCGCTGAGATTCAGAGTTAGTAGATCTGTGTGCAGGAAAAAATCTGGAGTTTTGGACTCTTTTTGGTTGATTCTGATAATCATCCAGCTTAGGGAGCCTCTGGTCTGCAGTGGAATCTGTTTCTCTAAGGAACTAAAGGGAGATTAGTCCTGTAACTGTGAAGAGCTGAACGATACCTTCATTTAGAACATCTCACCCCCTCAAGCTTCCCTGGAATAAAGGAGACTAAATTAAGAGGAGCCAGTGGCGGGCACACACTATCCGGCAAGGTGACAACAACTGGAGACTGGAGAAAACCATTTATCCTTCTCCAGGAAGACGCCAGACAATCGTACCCCATTGGTTTTCCAACGAACAGATGAAGCCTTGGGGCAAAGGCCTTACATCCTGTAAAATCAGAGTCATGAGCAGGATGGCTTCACTCAGCACTGCAGACTGAGGGAGGACTTGAGGTGAACAGAGCTGGATTGTGGGCTCCGCTTTAGAGCAGGTGGAAGAGTCCTTCCCCTAACAGGCTGCTCCCATGTACCCAGCGCAGGCAGCTCACTGAGTTAGAAGCTCTAATCTGCACCTTGATGCTCCCCACCCTCCCCCTCTCCATCTCTCTGGAACAGACTGAGTTAAATTCTGAGCACATGCTCCTTTCCTTCTTCATCTGCTGATGAAAAGGGCTTTATTCCCAGTGACCTGAGATCCTAAGACCACATCAAAAGCAACAGCTCAGGGAGGCCCTGACCAAAGCCTGTGGCTCAAATGTTAATACGGTATCTTCCAGAGAGCTGGGAGGAGCTCTGTGCAAATGGGCTGGGAAGGAGTTCAACTGCCTGTTGTTCTGGATGAAGGATTCTGTTGGCTCGGGAGGGGAAACCCTCAGCTTCAAAGCCACAGATATTGATTTTCCCACACACTCAGCAACCATTTTTCAGGTAAATGCACGCTTACTTCATTCTCCCTCTAGGTGGGTGAAGACATTCCCGCTTGTTAAGTGCCCACCAGGTGCCAGGCACTGGATAAAACTCAACACATTCATTCCTTTATTTTACCTTCCAGTGACTCTCTGAAGATGCCATCAGTACATCATTACTGTCCCCATTTCATGGATCAGCACATTGAGGTTCAGGGAGGCGAAATGATTTGACCTTCCTTAGGCAGTAAATAGCAGAAGAAAGACTCCAACCCTGGTCTGTCTGCCTTCAGTGCTCTTGCTTCCTTGGTCCTCCATGTCTTGAAGCACAAGTAATGGGTCAGGTTAAGAAAAATATTGTAAGAGCTGTGAAAATTGCTAGCATGCTCAATGATGAGAGCCTTTTAGTAATATCCAAGTCCAATTCATTCTGTTGTTAGTTGAGCATATCTGGTGGTAAAGCTATAAATGTCCATTACTTTCCAAAAGGCTTAGAGGTAACTGCCTGCACATAAGCATCTACTGGTGTTTAGAAGACATTGAGAGAAAAACACAAATTTATCAAACCAATTAACATGAGCCTATTTTTGCCATGAGGAGTCCTAGTTTACAGAAGGATTTCCTTTAAATGGGAGTGGCGGTTAGCAGCCCCATTCGTCCCCCACCAGTTGTTAACTTGGTGCCCATGTAGTGCTCAGTGATTCCAAATCCTGGTGCCTGATGCCTGGGACCTACACTCAGAGCTTGTGATGTGATGGATGGGAGGTGTGGCCTGGGTGTCGGGGCGTTTCCAAAGCTCGCCAGATGGCTCTGATGTGCAGCCAACCTGGCAAACTACTGATTTATACTGGTGGGGAAAGGAGACGAGTGGGGGAGGAGAGCACCAGAATCTAAAGAATTAGGAAGCATGAAGCGGTGACCAACTCTTCCCAGTTTACTATGGACAGTCCCAATTTTAAAACCAAGTCCGATGTCCTGGGAAACCCCTCCACCCCAGGCAAACTGGGACTGTTGGTTGCCCTACATACCACAAGTGTTAAGCAAAGACAAAGGTTCTCAAATGACAATCTCTGTCTGTGGGAAATGGATCTGTTTGCCAAACTTCTCTTTATACAACCCTTTAAAACCACATGGCTCTTACATGGAAATACACAGTGCCATTCCATTGGAAGTCTATCACAACAAATGTATATCCCTGGTTTCACAGCCTGCATTCCCTTTGCTTTGCACTGTGGTGCAAGGCGTAACTATTGTCCATAAAGCTTCAAGCACCAATCTGGCCCTGTGGATTCATTCCACAGCCCTGTTGTTTGAGAAAAGACATGCTGAGAGCCCTTTTTTTTTTTTTCTGTTGCCTTTCACTGAAAAATTCCCAATGCCTGAAGATTATCAGGGCTCTTTGAAGCATCCTATGATTCTGATTCCCATCAAGTTATGAGTGATGTGAGATAAATCTGAATTTACCCAAATTAATGTATAACTTTTAGAAGCACTCCACCCCTGCAAGCATCCTGACTGGTTTCATGGAATCTCATGTGCTGCTGACTTCCCACGGGCTCTGGGATCTGGCCATGGAGAGAGGGAGGCTGTCATTCCTGCTCACTGAGCATGTTTGGCAGCTTTCATAGTAAACACCAGGGAGACTGGTCTCTGCTCTGACATGTCTCAGGTGGTGAATCAATCAAACTATGGGTTTCTGGTGGGCCCTGCGTGCCCAGACTGGGGCTGGTCTCCTGAAAGCCCAGGTATTGGCAAGTGACCAGTAGTCACAGACCAGAATGTCCACCTTCATTGTCAACATGATGCCACATTAGGAAACACATGACACAGGGTGTTTCTCCGTGATACATCCCATGTATTGAGGGCTTCCTCTGTGCTAGCCGCCATGCTAGGGGCAGCACAGACTCGGCCATTCTTCATGTGAGAGGGAGATATTATTACCTCTGGTTTACAGATAATAGAGCAGGCTTGGTGAGAATGAGTAGGTTACCCAGCTGGTGACAGAGAGGAGAGATGGCAGGGCTTGATCTGCCTGTCACCAGGCCTGCGGCTGTGGACTCTTAAGCGCACACATTCCAAAAAGGGCAGAGAGAAACTGCTGAAAACACAACACATAAAACAGACATTTAGATTAGAAAAAATTCTTAAATGTAGCATAATGGTTACATGTTTGGACATGGATCTACACTGCCTACTTCCCAATATTGGCTCCGCTTATCTGTAAAATGGGTTTAAATGAGTTAATCTGGTTAGAATGGAATTCAGATCAGTAGGCATCCTCTCAGTGATAGTTGTTGTGTGGCTCTTATTATTATCTTTATTGTCGTTATTGCTATATTATTTATTATTGCTTCCTTAAGTCTTTGATCCCATATCTTGAGCTCTTTGGGTCATGATAATACCAGGATTAACAAGCTCCTGGGAAAAGAATCCATCCAGAGCAAGGCACAATATTTTCTGTCAGATCATGGCGTACTTATTTTCTTAAAAGTTGTTTTTTTAAAAAAAAATATCCCCAGGGACTTCCCTGGTGACACAGTGGTTAAGAATCCGCCTGCCAATGCAGGGGACACGGGTTCGAGCCCTGGTCCGGGAAGATCCCACATGCCACCGAGCCACTAAGCCCGTGTGCCACAACTACTGAGCCTGCGCCCTAGAGCCCACGAGCCACAACTACTGAGCCCACATGCCACAACTACTGAGCCCGCGCGCCTAGAGCCTGTGCTCCGCAACAAAGAGAGACATTCTCACTTCTCACCGCAGTGAGAAGCCTGTGCACCGCACAGAGGAGTAGCCCCCGCTCACCACAACTAGAGAAAGCCCGTGTGCAGCAATGAAGACCCAACGCAGCCAATAAATAAATAAATTAATTTTTTTAAAAAAGAGAGATTAAAACTTAAAAAAAAAAGATCCTCAAACCTCAGACTTTGCTAATCTTCATTCAAGAAATGTTGCAGCCGTTCAAGAAATGCTGTCTGTTCAATACCCACAGCTGATGCTGAATAATTTGCAGCTGGAGAACATTTTGCAAAGGGGACTTTGAATCGGCCCCCACCCCATTCCTGGGTCCAGATTCATTTTATTTTACTTTTTTATTATTATTATTTTAAAAATTTTTGAATTTTATTTTATTAATTTTTTTATACAGCAGGTTCTTATTAGTCATCACTTTTATACACATCAGTGTATACATGTCAGTGCCAATCTCCCAATTCATCACACCACCATCCCCACCCCACAGAGGCTTTCATATGTTTGGTGTCCATACATTTGTTCTCTACATCTGTGTCTCAATTTATGCCCAGCAAACCAGTCCATCTGTACCATTTTTCTAGGTTCCACATATATGTGTTAACATACGATATTTGTTTTTCTCTTTCTGACTTACTTCACTCTGTATGACAGTCTCTAGATCCGTCCACATCTCAACAAACGACCCAATTTTGTTCCTTTTTATGGCTGAGTAATATTCCATTGTATATATGTACCACATCTTCTTTATCTGTTCATCTGTCGATGGACATTTAGGGTGTTCCATGACCTGGCTATTGTAAATAGTGCTTCAATGAACATTGGGGTGCATGTGTCTTTTTGAATTGTGGTTTTCTCTGGGTATATGCCCAGTAGTGGGATTGTTGGATCATATGGTAGTTCTGTTTTTAGTTTTTTAAGGAACCTCCATACTGTTCTCCATAGTGGCTGTATCAGTTTACATTCCCACCAACAGTGCAAGAGGGTTCCCTTTTCTCCACACCCTCTCCAGCATTTATTGTTTGTAGATTTTCTGATGATGCCCAGTCTAACTGGTGTGAGGTGATACCTCATTGTAGTTTTGATTTGCATTTCTCTAATAATTAGTGATGTTGAGCAGCTTTTCATGTGCTTCTTGGCCATCTGTATGTCTTGTTTGGAGAAATGTCTATTTAGGTCTTCTGCCCATTTTTGGATTGGGTTGTTTGTTTTTATAATGTTGAGCTGCATGAGCTGTTTATATATTTTGGAGATTAATCCTTTGTCCATTGATTCGTTTGCAAATATTTTCTCCCATTCTGAGGATTGTCTTTTCGTCTTGTTTATGGTTTCCTTTGCTGTGCAAAAGCTTTTAAGTTTCATTAGGTCCCATCTGTTTATTTTTGTTTTTATTTCCATTACTCTAGGAGGTGGACCAGAAAAGATCTTGCTGTGATTTATGTCAGAGTGTTCTTCCTATGTTTTCCTCTAAGAGTTTTATGGTGTCTGGTCTTACATTTAGGTCTTTAATCCATTTTGAGTTTATTTTTGTGTATGGTGTTAAGGAGTGTTCTAATTTCATTCTTTTACATGTAGCTGTCCAGCTTTCCCAGCACCACTTATTGAAGAGACTGTCTTTTCTCCATTGTATATCCTTGCCTCCTTTGTCATAGATTAGTTGACCATAGGTGCCCAGGTTCATTTTATAGTCATCAGAGCCACCAGGGATTATGAGGAAACACGCTGATCATAGGCTTAACTAGGCAACTGGAAGTCCTCCAGTTCAATTTTCTCTGTTTCAGGAACCCCACCTCTAGTGTCTTTCTTGGCATTGAATACCTCCAGGGCTGGGGTGCTCACCACCTCAGGATGAAGTCTGTATCACTCTTCACGAGCTCTAAGTGTTACACATTCCTTTCTGGGTTAGTCTGCCATCTGTCTCCCTCCAATCACATTGACAAATTGACTGCAGTCCCGCCATCTTGGCAACATGGAGCACCCCACATCCTCTTCCACAAGAGGGAGACATCCCCTAAACCTATAGTCTAGGTAGTTGGCAATTCTGTCCTTTTTCAAAGTTTGTTTTCAGGGGGAACATGCTCCAGTCTTGGACGTCAGGTCCTAGCATTATGCTGGGAACAATGCACTTACTGTGTGGACTGTTTTTTGGACACAACCAACGAGCCTAACAGTTTTGTGCAAGCATATTCTAATGGGCTTAACTATGAGATTTGGTCATTTCAGCCCACGGCTAGACTGGCCACGTTTCAGGCTTCCAATGGAATCACTAGCTCATAAACACCTTTATCACCTGGCTTGTTCAAGTTGTTCCCTGTACATGAAATCTTTGACCCATTCAGATACCAGTGGGGCCTGATCATTTTTGACTATTTCCATTTTCCAGGAGGAATTGTTATTTTCAGCCTAATGTCTTTCTCTGAAATCTAGAGATAGAGAAGTTTCTCGAGGCAGGAATCTGTAAGGCCACTGCTTTCTAGGACTGAAATTAATTATGAAAGGAGACTTGCTCTGATTTTTGCAAAAAGGGTCGCCCCACATTCATACTAATAATAAGTTTCCTTTTTATAGTCACTTCCCTTCTGTAAGAGAGTTCAAAGTGCTTTATAGGCATGGCCTAATCTTTTTTATTATTTTTTTAAGTGCAAGTTGTGTGCTATATCATTATCTCCACTTTGTAGAGAGGGAAATAGAGGAACAGGGAAGCCTGGGGCATGGGAAAGGAGGAGTTGGACCTCTGGACCCATGACCTCATTCTGCCTGTTCCTCACCTGGGCAATGTCCTCTCACCGACCTCCTTTCACCCATTTCTCAAAGACCATTTCATGTGCTCTCAACTGATGGCGATTTTTCTCTTCCCAATGGCTTGTTGCAATGCCATATGACTCTTGATTTAACTCAGGTCTTTTTTTTTTTCTAGGTAGGCGTTTTGATTCCTAACAATTTGTTCCAATTGTTTACATCTTATCCTTCAAATATGGAGTAGGAGTTCCTTAAGCCAAGGGGCTGTGTAATCTATTTCTGATGTAGCCCAGATAGCTCTTGCCTAAGGGTTGGGTGCATAGTGTGTACTTAACAAAATCTTAGCTCTCTCCCTAGGACTTCTATGATGGGATATGCCACAGCAGGAATGAGTGATTGTTCATGCCTGGAATGTGGCTTAGAAGGGGAGAAACTTCGATCAGTCAACACAGTAACTCAGTTGCCTCCATGTGCAGTGCATTGTGTTATGTTGTGAAAACAATGCAAAGAGAGGAAGGATTCTGCCCCTGCCATCAGGAACTTGAGAGGGTAAGGACCACCTTACAGTGGCTGATGGCAGGATTTGCAGCCTACATATGTGGCTTTGAATCTCTGCTTGACCACTGATGAGTGGCCTTGAGTAGATCTTTAAACTCTTGGAGCCTCTGGAATTTCTTTTGCAAGATGAGAATAATAATAGCATAGTGATGATAAATGAGGTAACGTCTACAAAGCATGTGGCACAATGGTTCCTACAGAGCTAAGAATCAATAAATAGCATCAATTTTAACACAATTATTAAATGGCTGGTAATTCTAAGAAAAGTAAAAAAAAAAAAAAAGAGGCACAGCAAGGACATGTGTGGGAGTTCAGCAGAGTTGCCAGTAAACCGTGTGATGAAGGAGGGACCTGCAATTAACCTTGAAAGATAGGGAGAATTTGGGTTTTGAAAAGTGTGAAGGATGTGGAGGCCTAGGGAAATGTGTGAGTGTGAGAAAGAGAGTGGGCTGGGCTGACGAAGTAAAGGTCCACATGGAGAAAGCCTAGCAGGTAACGATAAGATGAGCGCAATGCTATTGCCCAGAGTGGTAAGTTCTTTCCTTTTAATAATTTCCTTTAATAATGATCAGGAAAGAATTATCACAGCCATTTTAAAGATTAGGAAGCGGAGATTCTGAGACAAGCTGAAGAGTTAGCTGGAAACAATTGCAGATGACTTGGCTGGTGTTGGTGCTCATGCATCCTCTGGCACGCTGTTGGTGGAGGGTGAATTAGACACAGCCTTTTGGAGAGCACTTTGGCAGCGTCTGCTAAAAGTAGGGTAGCTTTTGTAGGGTCCGCTACCCTCAAGGTACTGATTCAGGAGAAACACTTGCGTATGTACCCAAGAGGTAGGAAGAGGGATGTTCACCGAACAGTCCAAAAACTTGGATATGATTCACATGTCTACCAATGATGGAGTATGTCAGTAAATTGTAGCACGTCCTCATTGTGGTATATTTTTCAGCAATTAAACATCATGAGGTAAACCTACATGACTGACATGCAGTAATCTCTAAAAGAAGAGTGAGTTTTTTAGTGAATGAGAAAAGCTGCAAATCATAAAGCCATTATAATTCCATTCACTTTTAGAATCCTATGTGTGTGTGGGTATATTGGTACATGCATTAAATGCATGGACAAAAGGTCTAAACGAAGACAAATCAAACTTTTAACAGTGATTGTCTCTGGGGAGTGGAGGGATATCTATTGGGGAGCGTGTGCGTTTAAAGGAGGATTTACGTTTGAATCTACGTATTATTGTCTTGTTTATAAAGAAGACATATCCAGCTACTACCCAAATTCAGGAACTAAAATTTTAAAATATATATGCTACATCAATATTGTAGAATACTCTAGGGTCATCAAAATATGCTATAAAATATATTTATTGATTTGGAAAAAACTTTCCAATTAAGTGGGAGGAAAAGTTTCAAAGCAGTGTGTACTATATATATAGCTTTATAAAAGTTAGCATACACATAGGACAAACACACATATACATGAATAAATACTAGGAAAGAAATACACACCAAATATTGGTTATCTCTGGATAATGGGTTATGGGTGTTTTTTTAAATTTCCTACTTACGCTTGTAGCACTTAGCTTTTACCACAGTGATGGTGTGTAACAAACCACCCCCAAATGCTGTGCCCGAGGATAATGATGGCTTTTTCTTCACTCACAGCCACGTGTCTTTGGTCAGCTGATCCAGGTGGAGCTCAGCTTGGCTGGCTGTGGCTTCAAGCTGGGTCCAGCCTACTCTACGTGTCTCATCTTCCTTGGACTGCGGACCAATCAGGGCAATGTCAGAAGGGCAAGGGAGCCAGTGGAAACGCTTCCTCTCTCTTCAGCCTTTGATGTGGAGTTGGTACACTGTCTGTTCTGCCCACAGGGCCAAGCCGAAGCCAACAGGGGAGGGAAATAGACTTCGTTTCTAGTGGAAGGATCTGCAAATTCTTTGCAAAGGACATGGATATAGGTGGTGGCGAAAAGTGGTAACTATAATGCTGGTATATCACAACTGAAATGGGTTTTCTCATTCCCCCCACTGTGAATGTCTATTACTTATGAAATAAACATCTTACTATTTAGTGGGCAACACTGCAAAAAGATGTGTAACAAAACATGGAGTTGGGAGCCATGGTGCTTTGTTTAGTCCTTGTCTGACTCAGCTCCAATCTACTGGCTTTGTGGGTCATCTCTAATTTCATCCTGCCAGTCAAGGTTTCCACCACCATCTTTAGGACATGCCTGAGAATAACTTGTCTTCTGTTTGGACAACCTTTCAGGACTCATCTTTCCTTATCAAACTCTGTGTCCAGAGAGTTCATGCACCTTGGGAGAATAACTTGGAATGCTACATGATTTTCTGAGTAATATAAAACTATGAGCAAGAATGGCAGCCAGTCACTGTATTGTAAGGTGAGCACACAACGAAGTTACCTGAAGCCCTTTTTGTACTGTTTGGCAAATCTCAAATGAAACAATGAAGTGCAAATCAAGTCTTCTGGCTTCACCATGGCCGGCAACAATGGTAGCCAGTCATTGCACACAGCAATGACAACAACTTATTATCTCAAGTTTTCTTCTTCCATGTCTTACTGCACCAAAAGCTTCAATTACAATAATGAGAGCTGATTATAAACCCCAAAATTCACCTACACCACACTCCTTGACATCACACCTGCCCACAAAAGAGAACACCACTTTCAGATAATGTGCTTGGGAGAGAAATCACTCCCTGAATTCCCCTCTGCCTCCCCCAAGCTAAACTTCTAGTTCAGTTCCCCTGAGAGAAGCCACTAGACCCTTTCAGGTGTGCAGTAAATCTTCCACCAGCCTATTTTAAACTCCTAAAAGGAAAGGCATTTAACCCCATCTGTGGGGTGTTCGTGTGCGTGCGTGTGTGTGTGTGTGTGTACCCGTGAGACAGAAACTTTTTTATGATACAAATATTTATGGACTTTTTAACCTTGCCCTCTAATCTTAGACATGTCTTGGCCAAACTATCATCTAACTGCTTTAATCTTTCTTTGTAAATCACTCGATATCTCTTCCTTTCCCATTCAAATCTATCATCTTTTCCTTTTTTCTCAGGCGCCCAAAGTGGAGTGTAGAATTGTCTAGATCTACTCCCAGATTATGTTAGGGTTCCACATAGTTAAGTCTCTATCAGAAATGGGCCTGAAAGCTTTAACAGCAGGGGCCTTTCTCCTGAGACTTTAGGCTGAAGTGCTCATTTAATGCAAAAGAGACAACACTTCCATCCCGAGTGGTCAAGCAAAAACCATAAAATCCCTACAGGCTTTTGCACACAGAGGCTTCGCTCGTTTTAACACCTGGGGAACCTGTCTGAGGCGGCTGGAGCGTGAGGGGCTTTGTGCCTGTGGTTGATGGGGGAGAGAGCCCGTGACAAAGGCTCCATATTTTTCCATTTATCTGTCCCCAAATTTGTCCATGGGTGATTTACTCACATACTTCACAAAGCTTCACATCTTATTAACTGCACGTCTATACCTCACCTTAAAATATGTAGGAGAGGGAACCACTTTTGGAAGATGTGCTTGGGACAGAAGTCACATACCCCGCTGCCCCTACCTCCCCTCCACCTCCCTAAGCTAAGCTTTGGTTCACATGTTGTAGTTCAGTTCCCCTGACAGGATCCACTGAGCCCTTTCAGATGCGCAAGCTGTGCCCACCCCCAGCTGCCACCCCATCTCTCTTTGCCGGTGTTTCAGCCGTGCCCTGGTTGTGTTTCTCTGAGGCAGGAACAAGATTCTCAAAGAAACTCAATTGCTCGGTTTATGGTCATGCTCAGTTCTGAATTAGTATCCTTTTCAGAATTGTTCAAGGTGGTCAAAGAGCAGAGGTAGGAACAGGCTGCAAGAACCTCCAAGGTAGCTTGAGGAGGACCCATCAGGGGACCTTCCATAATCACTTCCTGGGAAGTGATTATGTCAAAAAGAACGAATGAATCTTACCTGGTCCGGTGCTTCTTAACAACACAAAGAGAGCTAAATGCTTTCTGGAATCTTAAAAATGAATTGAGGGGCTTCCCTGGTGGCGCAGTGGTTGAGAGTCTGCCGGCCGATGCAGGGGACACGGGTTCGTGCCCCGGTCCGGGAAGATCCCACATGCCGCGGAGCGGCTGGGCCCGTGAGCCATGGCCGCTGAGCCTGCACGTCCAGAGTCTGTGCTCCGCAACGGGAGAGGCCACAACAGTGAGAGGCCCGCGTACCGCAAAAAAAAAAAAAAAAAAAAAAAAAAAAGAATTGAGAAAGTCTAGGAGAGGCCAATATTTCAGAAAGTACATTTGGAACTCTGCAACAAGTCACCTAGAGCAAGTCCTCTGATTCTCTGCTATTGGAAGACTTCATTTTGGGAGTTTCGATTTTTTCCCACAATAGTTAATGCCAATAAAGAGAGCTCAAAAAGTTATTTAATTATTCCTATTACAGTTAAAGCTAAGGAAAAAGCTCCATAAAGCAGAAAATGCAAAAACTTGCTCTATTCGAAGAGGAAGCATTGGTAAAAAACAACGAAGTGGTAATTGACTAAAAGGGTCCACCTTCCTGGGCTGGGATTGTGGAGTAAACACACCACATCCACCACCCCACCCAGGCTGGGCACAAGGTACATCAGGTGCTTTGGAGATGGCATAACTACAATGCTAGTAAAATTTAGATTTCATACGGACAAGAAATGGGCCAGTTCACAGTATTTCTGAAGGATTAGGACTTAGGAATGAAGATGGGGGTGAAATCTGCTAGTTCCTCCCAATGTTTCAGACCACGAGGTTTCCTGGGCAAGCAATAGATACTTATTTCTGAGTCTCATCTTTGGCCCAGTAGTCATTTTCATCACCTGTTTGAGGCCAGTTTCAGGCAAGGAAAGACTCATGGGAGTTAGAGCGGAGCATTTCTGAAAGTGTGCTCTGAGGAATACACGTTCTATGGAATTGTCGTTGAATGTTATAGAGATTCTGTGATCATACAGACTTGGAAAATATGATTTAAACAACCTTAAATCTTTCTTTGCCAGAATGTCATTGAATGTAATAGCAATTCTGTGGTCAAACAAGCTTGGAAAATATGATTTAAACAAACTTAAAAGCTTTCCTTGGGCTTCCCTGGTGGCGCAGTGGTTGAGAGTCTGCCTGCAAATGCAGGGCACATGGGTTCGTGCCCCGGTCCGGGAGGATCCCACATGCCGCGGAGCGGCTAGGCCCGTGAGCCATGGCCGCTGAGCCTGCGCGTCCGGAGCCTGTGCTCCACAACAGTGAGAGGCCCGTGTACCGCAAAAAACAAACAAACAAAAAGAACTTTCCTTGCTGCGTGGTTTCTCAGAGCCTTTTAAATTCTGAGGTGCCCTGTGAACCTCCAGGCAAAAGTGGGGCCGGGGTATGGGGCTTGGCTGGAGAGAGTATAGTGCATATACTGCTTCAAACACTTACCTCATCATAAAACCCCCTCTGCTTTCCTCTCCTAGAAAATCTTTTAGACCTGGTGTTCTGTGAAATATTTTGTGACCCACACTGTTCATGTGGGAAAAGCCCGAGATTGGGAATTAGTTTCTCGGGGTTCCAGTTGTGGCTGCTTATCTTCGGGCATTTATTTCACCTCTCTGAGCCTCAGTTTTCTCATCTGCAGTAAGAGTGAGTTAAGCTCTGATGGTTCTAGAACCCTGTGCTTCCTTTATCTTTTTCTGACCCAAAATGTATTCTGAGGACTCCATTAAGGGAGAGTCAGCTCACCACCAGTTGAAGACCTCACAGGATGAACAAATAGTGGTAGCCCACTACCACTTCTGTGGCTTCCCTAGGTATTTACAGAACCAAGTAGGTTTGCATTAAACCAACACACCACTAGCTGAGCCCTCCTGGAAAGAACAGTTTATACTGTTGAATGCCCTCTTAACAGATGACTTGCAAAGAACATGAATCACACTTCAAGTCCATTGCAAAACTCATCACATTTTCCACCAGGGCCAAGGAGAATCTTCGGTGTGGAGGGAGATATGGGGCTGTTTGTCAGAATGATAAAGAAACTATTCTAGGGCAGATAGGACCTCATAAAATAGCTGTCTGTCGGAGGCTTTGTGGTGACTTTGATGTTCTGCAGGGGAAAACCATCACAAGCGTGGGTGGGCCAGGCTAAGTCCAAGTTGAACTGGAAGGCACAATTTCTTGAACTTCTCATTCATTCAACAACTCTTTATTTAGCACTGACTAGGTACCAGGCTCACTCATGAGCAAGATCATCATCATCAACAGAGGCTTCCTTTCCTAACACTCTTGCCAAAACTGGGTATTACTCTTTAAAACTCTTTGCTAATTTTGGAAGTGAAAAATATTTCACTGTGGTTTTTAATTTGAATTTATGATTCTTGACATTTTACAATTTTTTAAAATTAATTGTGTTTTCTCTTCTATGAATTTTCCACTTACACATTAGGATCTTAGTATGAGTGGAAGGAATAAATGCCAGGAGAATGCCTAATAATCCATGAGCATAGGAACGATGTCAAAACTGTGGGGTAGGGCTTCCCTGGTGGTGCAGTGGTTGAGAGTCCGCCTGCCGATGCAGGGAACACGGGTTCGTGCCCCGGTCCGGGAGGATCCCACATGCCGTGGAGCGGCTGGGCCCGTGAGCCATGGCCGCTGGGCCTGCGCATCTGGAGCCTGTGCTCCGCAACGGGAGAGGCCACAACAGTGAGAGGCCCGTGTACCGCAAAAAAAAAAACCCAAAAAGCTGTGGGGTAGATGATAGGGTATGCAATGTGTGTGAGCGACACTAAATACGCCCCAGACGCCAGGCACAGCCCTGGGTCTTCTCTCTGCCCAGCCGTTGTGCTAACTGTGACCACCTTGTACCGGTGGCCCTTCTGCCTCTATGAGCCCCTCATGACCTCTCGGGGTGGTTGGTCTTCTGGACTGGGCTGGAGTCCAGGACCCTTGCAGGGCAAACTATATTCTGTTTCTGCAGAGGTGGGATACACCTAATACCCAACAACTTTATTTAGGTATTAGACATTTTTTTCCCCTTATTTGTCTTCTCTTCCTCATGTCCTAACGTGAATTTAGAATCCTTATGGGAAAGGAGCAATGTAAACAGCCCATCTGTTTAACAGAGCAGAGGACATGCTTGAATGACTTCCCCAAGGAAACCAAATCCTCAGCAAACTTGGAAGCCAGTCTCTTTGCCTCATTTTATTCCTCCCACATCTTTTATGTCCCACACGAGGCATACTCCCGCGTGGTGTCACAAGGTTTACACAGCAGCAGGCTCATGTGGAGAGTCTCAGTGGCCCAGGGGATCTGGATGGACAGTCAACTTCCTAATGGTGATGTTCTCCTCAGCTACTTGGACCCCCTCCCACCAACCTATTTTTTTCTCCTGCTTAAAAAAAGAGTTGAAGCTACAGTGAGCCCTTTGCTTGGCCTGAAGACAAAGGAGCCTCCCAGTTTCTTTCTCCCTCTACTCCCAGCATGAACCAGTGAGTTCATCATTTGGCTGGCCTCCTCTTAGTGATGGGACAGTCACAGACTTAGGGTGATTTCTGTGCAGATGTAAGACATCCAACACATCCTTTTGATGAATGAGGACCAGGGACATTCTAAGGCTGGAAAAGTTAGGAGAGTCCAGCTTGTGAGGCATGGTGCAAAGTGCAGTTTGCTTGGGGTTGAACAGACAGTCCCCCAGATGTTGTTTCGTTCACTGTTTGGGTTGACCATAGCGTTATTCATGCTGCTCCTTTCTTCTTCTCATCACCCATGACTGAGGATAAGAAATGGTAGAAGTTTGAAAAACAAAACTGAGGTTTGGGCCAATGTCCCAAACTTTCCTTTCTTTACATCTCTCTTTATTATTATTATTATTATTATTATTATTTGCAGTACGCGGGCCTCTCACTGTTGTGGCCACTCCCGTTGCGGAACACAGGCTCCTGACGCACAGGCTCAGCGGCCATGGCTCATGGGCCCAGCCACTTCGCGGCACGTGGGATCTTCCTGGACCGGAGCACGAACCCGTGTCCCCTGCATCGGCAGGCGGACTCTCAACCACTGTGCCACCAGGGAAGCCCCTACATCTCTCTTTATTTAAGGAAGTGTTAGTCAACTCGTGGACCCAGACTTGGCTGCCTTTGGAAGAGTGCCATGCTTACCGTACACACAGCAGAGGAGAATGGATGGAAAGATGAATGTGCGAAGAGAGAAGCAACAGGTCCAGAGAGCTGCTCCTCAAGGCCGACTCTACCAATCTCAGGCTCTTGACCATGATTCTTTACTACATACCAGTTGTGTGGCCTCGGACAAGTACCGCATTATTCTGATGTTAGTATGGGAGTAATTATTGTCCTTATCCCATAGAGTTGCTGAAGGATTGAATGAGTTAATACATGTAAAAAATGCAGAACACCATCTGCTTATGTAATAAGGGCTCAATAATGTTAGCCATTAAATAATCAGAGTGGCTCCAATAAACTGCACATGGAAGCCTCTGGTCTCCCCAAAGGAGAGGAGGATATTCACTGAGAAAGTGATTCATGGTACCAGGAACTACTGCTTTTGGAATTACTGAGCAGCTGCAGCAGAAAGCATGTTGCTTCACCCTCCTTTATGCTTTAATCTCCTAGTAGATAAAACAAGTTTAAAGTATTGTACCTCTGCCCATCTCCTTGGCTTTCCACACAAATAAAATATTTTTTGCAAAGCACTTTGGCTAGAAAAATGCAAGTGGTCATCATTGTGGTTTTCTTTTCAGCCATGAAGGAGCTCAGATTTTTTCCCCTGTCACCAGCACAAGTGAAATGGACTATTTTTTCTTTCTTTTACCGTCCTTTTTTAAAAAGTAGCCTTACAACGTTTGGAAGTGAGAGAGTTGCCTTTAGGGTTTATTGTGTTAAGCGAGATCATGCAGTTATTCACTCATCACCGCAGCCTGTGTCCCAGAAAGTCCCAACACAGAGACAGTAAGCAGGCAGTAAGAATACAACACAAAGGAACATGTGAGATCTTTGTCCAGATGATAGCAGAAAACACAGTAGGTTAAAAAAAAAAAAAAAATGGCCTACCTGGGAAAAAAGAAACTAAATAGACACAAAATACTGGAGTGGCTGCTTGGGGAAGTCAGATCGCCTCTCTGGAACAGGGAAAAGAAAATTGCAATTCACTGTGAACTTATGCAGCCGCCATGGTCTTCATCTTCTAATCATATCTGCTAAAATTTATTGGCTATTATCTGTGTTCTACGCACTCTCCTCAGGGGTCTACAGTGTCTTATCTCTTTTAATCCTCATTAATAACCCAATGGGGTAGGTAAATTATTCCTTCCATTTTACAGTTGAGCAAAGAGAAGCCCCGAGAACTTTCTGCCGATGATAGCTAATAAGTGGCAGAGCCAGGATTTAATCCAGATCTATGTGACTCTAAAGCTCACACTTAGAACCACGGTGCTATCCAACGCACACATCAATGAGTGGTACACCCCACTAGCCTGTAGGGCACCCGTTTTGGGAAGGTAATAAAAATGTGTCCCTCCAGGGCTTCCCTGGTGGCGCAGTGGTTGAGAGTCCGCCTGCCAATGCAGGGGACACGGGTTCATGCCCCGGTCCGGGAAGATCCCACATGCCGCGGAGCACCTGGGCCCGTGAGCCATGGCCGCTGAGCCTGCGCGTCCGGAGCCTGTGCTCCACAATGGGAGAGGCCACAGCAGTGAGAGGCCCGCGTACCGCAAAAAAAAAAAAAAAAAAAAAAAAAGTGTCACTCCAAAGGAGGTCATCAGCTATAAGAGGAATCAGGACACGTCAGATCTTATACTACAGTTGCTCTAGATCTTCATTTCAGTCTTGAGTTTGTGAACCAATGCCTTTAAGGAAGAGACACGAACAGGGGAAAAGCATATCCTGGGTCCAGTATTTCCATGGTAAGTGATCTAAAATGTGAGCCCACAACGAGCTATGCATCACTGCTCCTCAGCAAACCGTAATAATAATGGCAAATGATGAAATCAAAGGCATGTGTACCAATGTGATTCCTCGAGTGTTATACTTTCCAGGGAGAGCCCAGCCCACCTATTGCTCTAACTCAATAGAAATCAGACTCCTGGTATTTCTAGTGGGCAGTGCTGGATAGCTACTTTTTAAGAAGTCTGGAATAATCTTACATACTTTGGTGACTATGCAATTGACAGATAATTTACTTCTTATTCATCAACATCCTCAAGGAAGGAAAATGTTGAAGTGATGAATATGATGATTTAAAGGGGGAGGGAAGGAAAAAAATCAGTTTGGGAACTTGGTATTTGGAGAATTTATGGGCAGTATGGCATGGAAAATGCTACATCAGTTTTCGAGCAAGTACGAGTTATGTGCCTCAATAAGGAGCTTATAAATAAACATGAAGGTCTTGAGCTTCAGAATTAATCTCATCTGAAGCAATAAGGGACTCTGTTTCAAAGATGGAAATCTAGGGCAGAATGCCTAGCTCAGTAGACAATCTGAGGAGGGGAAAGCTTTTGGAGAAATTAAAAACCTCTCCTACTAGTTATTATTATTTTTAAGCTTTAACATAAGAGTACCAAAGTTCTTCACATGTAATCTCCACAAATTTAAGATAGATTAATTCTTATGGTGAAAAGGGCTTTAAAATCCATCTAGTCCAACCTGTCCTCATTTTATAAGGTGAAAAAGAGAGAGCCCAGGGAGCTGAATAGACTTGTATACAGTTGCATGTCCAGCCAGCCTTCATTTCTATTCACTAGATTTAAAAAATAATCATCATTTTATAATCTTTCTGATTATAAAAGTGACAAACACTCATTGGAGCAAAGTGAGAAAAAAATAAACCCTCACAATTCTACCACTCAAATTATCGTTCCATGAATATTTTGGTGTATTGCCACCCATCCTTCTTTTCTTTTTTTTTTTTTTTTTTTTTTTTTTGCGGTACGCGGGCCTCTCACTGTTGTGGCCTTCCATTGTGGAGCACAGGCTCCGGACACGCAGGCTCAGCGGCCACGGCTCATGGGCCTAGCCGCTCCGCGGCATGTGGGATCTTCCCAGACCGGGGCACGAACCCGTGTCCCCTGCATCGGCAGGTGGACTCTCAACCACTGCGCCACCAGGGAAGCCCCATCCTTCTTTTCTATACATTTATATTGAGTTTGTATTTTATTAAAATGGGATCATATTATCCTTTTTTAATTTAGGATTTTGCTTTGGAGAGTTTTACTAAATAGCTTTATTGCTTTTTTATAACTATAAAAGTAATACATGTTTACTGTAAAACTTTCAGACAACACAGAAATTATAAAGAAGAAAATAAAAATCACCTGGAACTCCAGTATCCAAAGATAAAAACTGATGATATTAATCTATTTTCTTCCAGAGTATTTTCTATGGTACCCTTGTCACCTGAATGTCTCCATGTCTCACCAACTTAAGGGTTCATATGAAGACTCTTAAAAATGAGTATATTTATTGGCTCATCCCTGCCAGCTGAAGCCTGCGGGATCTCCAGTGCTGCCCCAATCTCTCCCCCAATCATTTCTGGGGTACCTGGGGTAGCTCAGGGTCCCCCATACTCACCCTCTCCTGTTTTGCTCTGTGACATCCCCTGATCACAGAGCCTTGAGTGAGGCACGTGGTCACCCCAGCAGGAGCCTCTGTGAGAGGAGCCTGGCTTCCTTGTCCAGCGTGCTGTCTCCTGGGACCTTGAGTCTGCAAAATATTCGTGGTGTCCAGAGACCCTGTAGCTTCCCCAGGCCTCCATATGGCCTGCTCAGTACGGAATACAAACCCTCCCTCTCCAGCCATGTTTTTTAGGTTCTACATTCCTGTCTCTTTGAGGGAGGCCAGTGTGCTTAAAACCAGCTTCTGTCAGCAACTCCAGTCCTAATGCAAATTAACTCAGGCAAATTAATGACAGAAGACCTCCTGGCTTTAACTACCTTTAGCTCTCCCTGTGATCTATTTTGGGTTGAATTTTGGATGTTTTGAATAAAGTTTTCAATGTGGTATGAGGTATGGATGAAAGTTCATTTTTTTGCATATGGATATCTAATTGTTCCATTGCATTTATTGAAAATATTATCCTTTCTCTACTGAATTGCCTTGCACCTTTGTCAAAAATCACTTGTCTTGTTATGTGGGTGTCTATTTCTCAACTCTGTTCTGCCCCCTTGATCATTTGTCCTTCAGATCCCAATCTGACGCTGTGATGATTAGTGACCCTCATAATAAGGCTTGAAATGGGTAGTGTTAGTCCTCTAACTTTGTTATTCTTTTTCAAGGTTGTTTAGACTATTCTAGGTCCTTTATGTTTCTATGCAAATTTGAGAATCAGTTTGTTAATTTTTACAAAAACAGTGCTGGGATTTAATTGGGATTGTGTTGAATCTACAGTTCAATTTGGGGAGTATTGACATGTTAATATTAAGTCTTATGACTCATAAGCATGATAGCTCTCTCCATTTATTTAGATCTTTAATTTATCTCAGCAGTATTTTGTACTTGTCTCACCTGTTCTTGGTTCCCCTTTTCCTCTTTGTTATGTCTTATTTTAGATTAATGAAATTTTTTTTTTTTTTTTTTTTTTTTTTTTTTTTTTTCTTTTTGCGGTATGCGGGCCTCTCACTGTTGTGGCCTCTCCCGTTGCGGAGCACAGGCTCCGGACGCGCAGGCCCAGCGGCCATGGCTCACGGGCCCAGCCGCTCCGCGGCATATGGGATCCTCCCAGACCGGGGCACGAACCCGTATCCCCTGCATCGGCAGGCGGACTCTCAACCACTGCGCCACCAGGGAGGCCCTAATGAAATATTTTTAATGATGCTATTTTATCTCCTCTGGCTTAGTAATTAAAACCTTTTATTATTTAAGTGGTTGCTTCAGGGCATATAGTATACATCTTTAACTTACCACACTCTAGATGGTAGTATATAGTTGTATTAAGTGACTTCACATGCAGTATAAGTGATATTATGTGACTTCAGGTGATATATGATTTCACATGTAGTTCAAGAATCTTACACTAGAATACTTTCATTTCTTCTCTCTCAACTTTTGTGGTATTAGTGTCATACAACTTAACTTGTACATCTGCTACAACCCAACACTTCATTGTTACTATTTTTGTTTAAACTGCGAATTATCATTTAAACATACTTTATTAATAAGAAAATCATCTTATATATTTACCCATGCAGTTACCATTTCTGGTTCTCTTGTTTCCTTTGTGTAGAGCTGTATCTGATATCATTTTCCTTTTCTCTGATTGACATCCTTTAATATTTCTTTTGATGGAGATTTAATGGTGATGAATTCTTTCAGATTTTGTATGTCTGAAGAAGCATGTACCTTGACTTGGCTTTTCAAAGATATTTTCCCTCAATATAGAATTTGAGGTTGACAGTTTTGTTTCTTTTAGTATCTAAAAGATGTTGCTCCACTATTCTGTTTTGCTATGAGAAAACTGATGTCATCCTTATTTTTGTTGTTTTATAAACATGTCCTTTTTCTCTTGCTGTTTTGAAGATTTTTCTCTTTATCACTAGTTTTGATTACTTGTGCTCATTTAACTCTTGGCTTGAGGTCTGTCAAGCTTCTTGGTATTTGGAGTTTATAATATTCTTTGGTAAAATTTTGGTCATTATTTCTTCAAACCTTTTTTTTCTGCCCTCCCCGCCTTGGGGGACTCTGATTATACCTATATCAGGTTACTTGACGTCCTACACCTCACTGATGCTTTGTTCATTTTTTAAAAAGTTATTTTCTTTTGATAGTTTCTATTGCTATATCTTCAAATTCACCGATTTTTTTCTTCTACAATGTCTAATCTGTCATTAATACCATTGTTTTTTTCACTTCACATATTATAGGTTTCATCTTCAGAAGTTTCTTTTAAAAATCTTTCAATACCTCAATTTTTCTTTTCAAAGCTGAAAAGAAAAATAAAAATCTCCAGTGTCTTAATTTTTGAACATATGGAATACAGTTATGATAACTTTCATGTTTTTGCCTGATAATGCTAACATCTCTGTCAGTTCTCATTCAGTTTTGATTGATTACCCACCTCATTATAGGTCATGTTTTCCTGCTTCTTTGCATGACAGCTAATTTTTTTTTAAATTATATTCCAGACATTGTGAATTTTACCTTGTTGGGTACTGGATATTTTTTTATCCCTATCAATATTCATGAGCTTTGTTCTGGAATGCAGTTAAGTTGATCAGAAATAGTTTGGTCCTTTTTAGCATCTTTTTTAGTCTTGCTTTTAAGATTTGTTAGGCAAGACTGGAGTTGTACTTTGTCTAGGGCTTATTCCCCACCAATGAAGCAAGATCCTTCCGTGTATCTGTCTAATGAACTGCGAGGTTTTCCAGTCTGCCTATAGGAACATGCCCTGCATCCAGCCCTGTGTGAGTGCTGGGCACTGTTGCCTCTTATCCTGTTAACTGGTCTTTGCCCGTCCATGGGTAGTTCTTCACATGTGGCGTGTGCTGATCACTGTAAGTGAGACTCAGCAGAACTCTCTGTGAAGCTCCTTCCTCCCCAGTACTTTGTTCTAAGAACTCTAGTTGCCTTGGTCTCCCCAGAGTCTCAGCCCCCTCTCCTCAACTCAGGGAACCTTCTGGGATCCACCAGGGAATACTCTCCCTGCTCCATGGTCTGGGAACTCACCAGGGAGTAAGATGAAGCAATTTAATAGGGCTCACCCCATTTGTTTTCTGTCTTACAGGGAGTATCTTGAAAACCACTGTTTTATATATATATATATATATATTTTTTTTTTTTTTTTTTTTTTTTGCGGTATGCGGACCTCTCATTGCTGTGGCCTCTCCCGTTGCGGAGCACAGGATCCGGAGACGCAGGCTCAGCAGCCATGGCTCACGGGCCCAGCCGCTCCGCAGCATGCGGGATCTTCCCGGACCAGGGCACGAACCCGTGTCCCCTGCATCAGCAGGCGGACTCCCGACCACTGCGCCACCAGGGACGCTCTTAATATATTTTTTGTCTAGTTTTTTCTAATTCTCTTCAGTAATTTCAGGCAGGAGAGTAAATCTGGTACCTTTTACTTCATCTTGGCTGGAAGCAGAAAGTGCATTAATATTTATAATTTTTTTTTGTCATTTATACATTTTTTCATACATATTGCCAAATCTTTCTCCAGTAACATCAGACTATAAGTGGCAAAGCAGTTGAACCAAGTTTATGTACCTTCAATGGCCATTCTTTTATTCAAAATGCGTCAACTTGGTAAGTGGCAGATATTACGTTGTCACATACCATTCTTTTAATCACTACTGAAATATAATGTACTTTCTTTATTAGCCACTTGCATTTCCTCTTCGGTGGGTTTGACTGTTCATGATCTTTATCTTATTTTCATTAGTTTCAAGGACCACTCACAGGATCTGAGTCAACACCAAGGGCAGAGAGGCCAAACACTTCAGATTCCTGTTCCAGAAAGTTGCTCTGTGTGCAGGGAGGCTGTGGAACAAGAGACAGGGTGGAGTAGGATGGAGAAGCTAAGCCAAGGTGCTTTGAAAGCCAGAGAGAGCCTTTTACCTAACCCAGAACATTAACCAGATCTTTGTTAGCAGCAAACAGAAGTGTAAGTAAGCTCTAAGAACCAAGCTCTGTTCACAGTTCCTTCAACAGTGAGCTGCCTTGTGTGTTTGCAGGTGGGAGCCAGAGATCTGGAATTACTGGCAACCTTGTAGAAATGACTTGGGGCGGGGGTAGGGGGAGGTGGTTGTTGGCCAATAGAGCTGTGTTGGTCAGGTCTGAGATCAGTCAGCCCCAGTCTGTAATGTCTACACAGGCTGAATAATACTCCCTATTTATAATAAAGTTTTGCTCCTCTTTGGCCCATTTCATGAAAAAAAAGTTCATAATTTAGTTGATTTCCCTTATCATCTTGCTTCAGCAGCAGGTAATAGATCAAAGGTAAGTGAGAAAGGGTTATCTGAAACTCCAGGTTTAACTCAGCAAACTACGAAAGTTTTTTTTTTTTTTTTTTTGCGGTACACGGGCCTCTCACTGTTGTGGCCTCTCCCGTTGCAGAGCACAGGCTCCGGACACGCAGGCTCAGCGGCCATGGCTCACGGGCCCAGCCGCTCCGCGGCATATGGGATCTTCCCGGACTGGGACACGAACCCATGTCGCCTGCATCGGCAGGCGGACTCTCAACTACTGCGCCACCAGGGAAGCCCTTGAAAGTTCTTTTTAATAGCCTACATGTCTTTGATTACACTGGTCTCATACAAGTATTTGCAAGAATGTGTTATTTTAATCATGGCAATTCTCCAAATGAATAAATTTTTTGAATGAAACTGACAGTTACATTTCATCTGGCAAGTCAAGTTGTAATTATCTACAGATTGTCCAAGATCAACCTTCTCAACCATCTTTAAATAAATAACCTGGGTACCAAATTAAGAAGAGTCATACGTAAATTTATGCATACAAACATGTTCGCACATATCCCAGGGCCATTATTAATTTGTGCATTTACCATGAAGAACTAGGAGATGTTCAAGGTTGTTCCAGCAATTCATTTGTGTATTAGACTGCTAGGGCTGTCATAACAAAATACCACAGATCGGGTGGCTTAAACAACAGACATTTATTTTCTTACCGTTCTGGAGTCTGGAAGTCAAGCAAGATCAAGGTGCTGGCAGGATTGGTTTCTGGTGAGACCTCTCTTCCTGGCTTGCAGATGGCTGCCTTCTTGCTGTGTCCTCAAGTGGCCTTTTCTCTGTGTGTGTGCCTCCCTGGTGTCACTTCCTCTTCTTATGAGGACATTAGTCATATTGGATTAAGACTCCACAGTTATGAGCTCATTTAACCAAAATTACCTCTTTAAACGTCCTATCTCAAAACAAAGTCACGTCGGGTATAGGGACTTCAACATATGAACTAGGCGGGGTGGGGTGGGTAAAAATTCAGTCCTTAACAATTTGCAAGGGAGCTCCTGTGCTTTTGGGGAAGTGGAAGAAATACAGAAGATTTTAGGCTTAGTCTCAGGCCTCATGATATTTCTGAAGAATACTCCTAAAAAGGTGTGAAGGGCCTGCTATTCAACCCCTGGATGTAAGAGTCGTAGTGGGTTTGGGGGAAATATTATTTTGGGGAAAAAGAGAACTCACCAAGATACAGGGAAGGGACAATGAATCAGGGTCTGCTCTAGAGATATTATGAAATATATTATTAAGATTTTATTTACTATCTGAGGGCAACTCTATGGAGCTTTATATGACCCCTGCCCCTCACTGTTGAGAGGTAATCACTCTTACTTCTATTGACATCTTATTTGCTCCTTGGGTCCCACAGCTGTCGGCACCCCATTCTTTCCCTTACCACCTCCCACGTCTCCTCGGGTATTTCTAAGGGACTCTCCTTCTCATCGTGAAGATCCAAGCTTGCCGGTTTGGAAGAGCTTACCACTTAGCTCTCTGCTGCCATGCACGGCTAATTACCTCGGGGACTATAACAGTTGGGGTTCACCAGTCCCCTCTTCAGCCTGAAACCTCGCACCCACCTTGAAAGGGGGCAGAAACAGCACTGCAGGTTGTGTGTCCCTAGAGGAGGCCTCACACTAGGTATGCAGGGTCTGCAGTGCTGGAGGAGGCCAGCAGGGGCGCCCTCGGCACATGCTCCCCTATGGATCCCCTTCTATCCCCCCACTGCTCCCAGGTCGCCTTCTCTCTGGTGTTCCCCTCACTGACCTGTCTCCTCACGCAGAGGGTCGTCAGAAGCAGCGAGAGGAGCACGTTCTGAGAGGAGGTGCCAGGGGTCTTCTTTGGCCTGAGGTCCACCATCCCCCCCAACCCTGGCTGCCCACCATTTCTTCTCTGTGTCTCTCGTTTTTCCACAGTTGGGAGATGACAATGTAAGGAGGAGGTAGATGGGATTCTCTTGTTTCTCTGGTTCTTAAAGTACCTCTGGGGAGAGTTTCAGAATAAGAATGTGGCTGACCCCAATCACTTTTGAACTTTCTAGTCTCTAACTTGTGGGTAAGACTGGAATCTGGGGTGGGCAACCGCATTTGTGGAGGAGATATTTTTCTCTGCAGCTATCTAGAAAGAACAAGGGGGGCTCTAATGCAGGTAGAGCAGGGCTCTCAGGAGGGCTGGGGAAAAATACAGAATTCTCTTGGCTGAAGCTGAGGGAGGGCTTCAGGAAGAGCTGAGCAGCTGAGTGAGGCTGCGGCTGCCTAAAGAGGACGCCGGAAGGGCTCACGAGGGAGGAGCCAGAGGGGCCAGGCACTGGGAGTCTGCGCCTGAGCCTCCTTGTTTGGGATGAGGGGTGGGCGGGAGTAGGGGGGAGGGGTGGGGGAGGAGTGGAGAGGGGGAGTGGGGAGTGGGGTGGAGCCTGAGTTTTCCTTCCTACTTCTGGAGATTGTGAGTCAAGGGGTTACCTGCAGGGGATGACCCCAAGAGACTAGGGAGTCACTAGATACGTAATACAGGTACCCTCTTAGATTGAGACTTCTGTGAGGGAAGGGACTGTGGTGTCTTCTTCATAACTCAGCCCCAGCTGACTTACAACACCTGATGTAAATGTAGGTGCTAAAGGGTGGTTGTTGAGTGAATGAATGCATGAAGAAGGAAGACAGCTGGTGTTTGGGGTTAACTTTCTCTTTAAACACTGTGGTCAAAGTGCTCACAAGCTGGCTTGCCAGGCAGATAGCTGAGCTTTTCTTTCTAGATGCTGAATGGGAGTAGGCGCTGAGGTCAAGTCATTCCCCCTGCCGCCTCCCCTGCACCCACAATAAAAGAGAACCTGTGCAGGGTCCAAGCCAGCTTGCTGAGTTCTAAGCTCCAACACATGTCTTTCCCCAGGTCCTCTGGTAAACCTGTGCCTGAGAAAAGCCCATGGAGGTGGGCGAAGGCGGGGCGGGGGTGATGGTGGCAGGTGGACTGTGTGTCTGACCTTTCTTTTTACTCAGCTCTCAAGTCCAAGTCTCTGAAACCAGACCCAGAGCTCTAGACAGGGGTGCATCCTGGGTGTTTGGGGCATATGCTTCAGCAAGCAGAGCCTTCCAGACCACAGGATTTGTCCAAAATCAATCTCCCACTAACCAGGGGATAACTGTGAATAACCATCCCATGCCCAAACTGGAGATTTCCAGGGCCTTAAAAGCTAATTAACAATACCCTGGGAGCACCGAGGACATTGCCATAAAAACCAATGGCACTGCTGCCAGCTCCAACTCAGAGGGTTCCGTGACTCACAGGGCTGCTGACTCAGAGCACTCCCGGGCAGGTTTTAATGGGTTTCATGAGCATCTTTTCTCACTGCTGTCTGAATATGGGAGGGAGGCTCTGCCCAGGTGATAATTGCCTTGACCTTGAGTCTAGTAAAAACTGGCAAGAAAAATGCTGTTGTAGCCTTGGAGTTTTCAGTGCTTGAGAAGAGTGGAAGCAAAGCCAGGGCACATGGAGACAGAGTAAAAGCTGGTTTCACAACTGGGTTGGGAAATCAGATGATCTCAGGAGACCCAGTGGAGAATCCTGTGGCTTCCATGAAAAGCCCAGTTCTAGTTAGCAGGCATGAAGCCATAGAGGGGATTTATTGTAATAGCTCAGAATGGGACTTACAGCCTCAGACCCCCTAGCTGAGCTCCTAGCTGATCATGACCTACCTTAGCCTTTATTTGCTCATCATTCAGATGGAGATAATCATAGCATATATTGCATAGGTTGTTGGGAGGATGAAACAACTTAAATGGTGCCTGGTAGATAATCAGTGTCTGATAGCACTCACTTTCTTCCTCAACAGTAGGAAGCCAAGGGCAAGAAAACCTTTTGGAACATTTATATTAAATGACACATTCTCCTCTTTTCCCACCACTGATATCAAATCCAGCAAACAAAGACAGACAAATACAATATATACATTGCAACTGGACAGTCGATTCTTTTACTGATGTGCAGCAAAATTCTTCACAGAATCACTGTACTTAAGCAGTACTCCAGGCCACACCAAGATACAACCAGTGGCTACTCAACAAGCTTGCATTAAACTCCTATGCTTACAAGATGGGCCAAGCATTATGACAAGCCCTGCCCTCAGGAAGGTCATAGTCTATGTGGGGAGACATGTGCAAACACATAATATTGGCACTAGGGCATGGGTTCTAACACAGTTGTGCTTGAACTAGCCTGTCTCACAATCATCCGCCAAGCTTGTTAAAACAAATCCTGGACTCCATTCATACTGATTCTAACTCAGTAGGTTAGGGATCAGGCCCATGAATTTACATTACGTTCCTCACAAAGTCCCAGGTGATGCGGATCCTTTGAGGAGCACTATTATAATAGAAGTCAAAAATTACGGGGTGTGGGCCTCCCTGGTGGCGCAGTGGTTGAGAATCCGCCTGCCGATGCAGGGGATACGGGTTCGTGCCCCGGTCTGGGAGGATCCCATATGCCGCGGAGCGGCTGGGCCCGTGAGCCATGGCCGCTGGGCCTGCGCATCCGGAGCCTGTGCTCCGCAACGGGAGAGGCCACAACAGTGAGAGGCCCGCGTACCGCAAAAAAAAAAAAAAAAATTACGGGGTGGATTATAGCGGAGCAAGAGAGTAATGAATTATTTTTTCTGGAGGGGGGGAGTTGGTATCTGGGGTGACTTCATGGAGGAAGTAGTATTTAAGCAAAGCCTAGAAGTATGGCTAGGCCTTTAGTAAGCTGCAACTCAAGGAAGTGTTTTCATGGAGAAAAAATACTAAAAAGTCAGGGAAAATGCAGAGTACCTGCAGCAAGCTGAAAAAATAGCAGGGTGTTTGTGTTGGAGAAGGAAGGGTAATAGGAGGAGGTGTTGGACACTGGTTTCTAGAAGACCTGGGTGCTCAGGCTGAGGAAGTTGGACTTATTCTGTGAATAACAGGGGGGCTGCCAAATGTTTTTGAGGATGGGAATGACGTCACCAACTCAATGACCTGATGCTTTACATCTGCGTGAGAGATAGATTAGAGGAAGTGATGAGAAAACCAGTTGGCTGGCTGACTTCTAAAATTCTCTAAGTGAAAGGAGGTCGTCTGGAAGTCTAAACTAGGCCAGTGAGGGTAGAAAGAAGGATTCCTCCATGAAAGACAAAGTGGAGGGAATATCATCGGAGTTGTAAAATTAAATTGCATGTGGTTGATGAAGGAGAGAAACAAGTCAAAGATGGTCCTAAGGAATGCAGCCAGAGTACCAATGCCAGCAGAAGACTTAGGGGTTTTAGGAAGAAGAAAGATTTAACAAGGAAGATAATGACTTTGGTTTGTACCTCTTGAATTTGAAGTGCCTACAAGTTATCTAGTAGTTTGCAATGCAATCCTGGGTTCAGTAGAGAGGCTGGGTCTGAGCATTTATATCTGAGTGCATCACATACAGAAGATTGTAGAAACTGGGAGAGTAGATCTTCATGGAGGGAGAACACATGGAGAGAAGGGTGTAAGCAACAGAGCCTTAGCGAATGTCTAAAGTGGTTGGCGAAGAAGAGCTAGCAAAAAAGGCTCGGGGGCTTCTCTGGTGGCGCAGTGGTTGGGAGTCTGCCTGCTGGTGCAGGGGACACGGGTTCGTGCCCTGGTCTGGGAGGATCCCACATGCCATGGAGCGGCTAGGCCCGTGAGCCATGGCCGCTGAGCCTGCGCGTCCGGAGCCTGTGCTCCGCAGTGGGAGAGGCCACAGCAGTGAGAGGCCCGCGTACTGCAAAAAAAAAAAAAAAAAAAAGCCTCGGAAGTTGTGGTCTGGGAGGCATTGGGGAGGTAGTTGAATGCTGTCAGTGAAAGCACTGAAAGACAATGAGGAAGATTTTAGGAAGGGAGTGGCTCACAGTGTTAACTGCTAGAGAGGAAAGAGGCCTTTGGATGTGCGGATTGGGAACCTCAAGAGTGCGCTGTCCAAGGTGGGGCAGGATCAGGCTGCAGAGAGTCAAGGAATAAATAGGAGGTGAGGAAGTAGAGGAAGCGGGAGTTGAGTGGTGACAGGAAGAAAATGCGACAGTAACTTGAGAGGGAAACAAGTTCACGGGCAGGTTTTGTTGTTGTTTTAGGATCCAGGGGACCGGAGCAAGTGTGTAGGCCAAGTGGAAGGAGCCAGTGGAAAGGGAAAGATTAAAGAGGTAAAACAAGAGGAGATGATTGATGCCGCAGGGTCTGGGAGGAGATGAGAGGGTGGGAGGGAAAGCCCTGGGACAAAGGACCACTTTATAACAAGGTCCTCTAGGTCTTCTGGCAATGAGACAGCCTTGGATGGGCTCCAAGCAAGACTCTCCTTTTACTAAAACAAAGAGCATGGTGGCACCAACACAGCCCTGGGAATCTCAAATCCAGAGCTGTCTGCTTTTTCCCGAGACCAACTTCTCCACTTTCAAGCATTCAGAAAGGACCAAAGGTTAAATGAGAGTTTCGGTATTCTAATTTTCCAACAAATTTATTTCCTCCCTGTTAGCCAAATCATGGAGTCTTTTCCCTCACCTGGGCTCCCAAATTTAATTAGCAAACTTCCTTCTTTCCCTCTGAGCGTCAGAACAGAGACCTCATTTCTCTCCTTCCCTTCCTAGTTTTTGCTTTTCTAAACTAAGGGCCCATGGGAGCTTTCAGTTGATTTATTTCAGCTGGTCCCTCACAGCCACACCGACTCTGGGTTAACCTCGTTGGCCCCTCTGGGACCATTTTTAGGAAGGTCTGCTAGGTATTCTGACCTACTAATAGGTCCCTTGAGGGGAAGTCCACACTGTCACGGTAGATCTTACTACCTAACACCTTGTGAAAGCCTAGGCTTTGCTGAGCTCAGCCAAGACACTGCAGGAAACACATGGGCTGGGGTTCCCAGAGAGACTGTCTAGATCTTGAAGAATAATGCTAAACAGACAGCGTACAAAGCCGTCTGCACTAGGAGCCTTTAACTAGTAGCAGGAGAAAGGGATGAAATGTGTCTGTTTCCTAGAGTTTGTATTATTTTCAGATAGTATCACGGCATTATTAATTATGAGACGAGCCAGGAGTTGTTGGGCGAAAGGATATTATCAAAGGTGTTTTCCCCTTTTGTTCGCCTAGAGGGTGTGGCCTCCTCACCTTGGCCTTGCTCCCGTGCTAATGCTCTCTTTAGGGGCATGTCATTAGTTTGAGCAACAGAGCCCTGTTCTGCACCCTTCATAGAACTACATTAATCTCTGCTCTTCAAACACTTTCTTGAACATCTAGTTCTGTTTCATACCATTTCCACAACCCTAGCGCTGGAAATTGTAACTCTGTGTCATCTTTCATGTTAAATTGAAGATGTCAGGAGAAAGAAAATAGCCACACATGATTATCAACACAGCAAGTGGGATATGAACTTCTGCTCGAAGCCATATTTTTAAAACTTTGTTATAACACATATAGGAGTTTGTTTCCTACTGTCTATAATTTTTGTTTTGGCCTTTAAACATAAGATATGGATGAAAAGTATGGGAAATATAGTTAGTAAAATATAATGAGCTGTGCTTTAAAGTTAGAAATGGAGTAAGAAATATACATCATTGCATGAGAGATGTAGGTTTTGGTGCAATAGCCTTGCCAACAAGTTTTTCTTCTTTTATTTTCCGAAGTGTTGGTCTTAGTCAATCTTTACGTGTTGCAGTAATGAAAATATATTTATTCTCTCTTCGTAAAATGTCGTAGTCATTTTACCTGAGTGGGGGAGACTGCTAACCTAAGTGACTCAGTGACTATGTAAGGAAAAGGATTTGCCCATTTAATGCCACTTCAGATCTTCCCATGTAAAGAGCAGCTCCATATGGAAGCTAGGCACAGGTGTTCAAGGCAGACCATCTTGGTTTAAATCATGGTTCTGTGTGGACTTCACCAATTTACTGCTCTCTGTGTCTCAGATTCCTCTTCTGTAAAATATGGATGGTATCAGTAATAACAGTAACCTACCTCCAGTGGTGTGGAGATTAAATCATTTGATATCTGTAAAGTGATAACAGATACCGTTCCTACTCCACACAGAACCCTTATCCAGGTACCCACACGCATCCCACCTGCTGCAGGTCTGGGCTACTCACACCTGCACCTCCCCAAGAGACTTGCTCTTGGCTGATGGGAGCTGTCTTGCTGGCCACGCTTGTTAGGTGCTCTCCCCACCTAACCCCATTGGGGGTGGCTCAGAGCCAATGACCTTCTGGTCCAGGGATAGAAGAGCCAGCACCATTGCTTCTGGAAGGGATCAACACTGGGGTACAACTCGCCATCCGGAGCTCGCCTGGGATCGGGCTGAGGCTAGACTTCTCTCGAAAAGACACTCTGCCCGGCTTCTCTCCCTGCCCTGCCCTGCTTCTCTCACTCCTTTACTGGTTTCTCCTCAATAAAAGTTCTCCCTGGCAGGCCCAGGAATCCCCATCTCAGGCTCCTCTAGGGAACTTGACCTGAGACCAGTACTTCAGAGAGTGCTTGGCACTTAGTACTCATTCAGTAAATGTTAGCAATGATTAAGGGTTGAAAATAATCAAATTTTTGGTCTTCGTCAGGTGTATGAACTGGAGAAGCCTTTATTGTTTAGAATTGAGTGGCCTACAAATCTGTCATCAGAGTTGAAAACTAAGGGCTTTCACAATCAATTGGCTTTTAAACTATGTTTCTTTTAGTGGTTGTGCTTGAGTGCCTAAAAAAGGCAAGTGCCAGGGCTTCCATGGTGGCGCAGTGGTTGGGAGTCCGCCGGCCGATGCAGGGGACACGGGTTCGTTCCCCGGTCCGGGAAGATTCCCACATGCCGCGGAGCAGCTATGCCCGTGAGCCATGGCCGCTGAGCCTGCGCGTCCGGAGCCTGTGCTCCGCAACGGGAGAGGCCACAACAGTGAGAGGCCCGCGTACCGCAAAAACAAAAAAAGGCAAGTGCCAGAGCTGTCAGGGGTGGTCAGTCAGGCTTGAAATTGAAGAAGCACGATGGAGGAACACCAGGCCCAGCTCCATAAGTGATGAGCGGTGGAGTCTCAGGTGTCCTAGGGTTCAGGGTCTGAGGGGTGTAACAGGAGAGGAGGGAAACAGAGGGAGAAGAGGCAAAGCAGTGGTGACTGGAAAGGAGAAATTGTCCAGTTCTCTCTCATTTCTTGAGAGACAGGGGATAGGTTTGAATCTGGTGCTCAGGTTTTTTTGGTGGGCAGTGGGCGATAACCAGGCCTGATATATTGTTTTGTTCAAATCATCATTGAACAAAACTCCTTTCAGCATTGGGAGGGAAGAGGGAAAGGGCAAGGGAAAAAGGAGAGGAAAGAAGGGAGCTTTAGCTGCCGGAAGATGGTGACTCTTCTTGCGTTGCAGGGGAGAAACAGGCACTCTCTAGATTTAGGAGAGTGGACAGAGAACTTTGAGTCAGATTAACTGCTCAGTGTGTGTTGAAAGGCAGGTGGTAGTCCTTCCTGGAATGTGTTGCTATCGAGGAGAAAAGCCACTGTAAAGCGCACAGCCGGCCATGCTGCAGGAGCCTAGCACCCCGACAGTGCCGTGCCACAGCCCTTAGGTGGGAGAGAGGGCCAGAAGTGACCGTCAAAATGGGCTGCTGAGCCTGGGAATTTCAGCTTCCTAAATTCAAATGCAGTCTTGAAGAAGTTCTTTTCCATTTACCATCTCACGGTCAGGAAAGCCGAGACCTGGGCAGCAATTTGCAGGTGCATGACATCCATTTCAGTAATTGCCAACTACTGGCTTTTTCTCCCGGAAGATGTGCCATTGTCACCAACATCATTTACAGCAGATGAGTTCGAGACACCCGCGTTAGGTAAAAACCTGGCCTCCCAGGACTTACCATCAGATATTGATTTGCTTTACTACTAGGATCACTCATGTGACCAGGTAACAATGGGTTCACCTGGCGGTAAGATGGTAAGGCTGGTTGCATCATTAGGATAGGAGGTACAGGAGAAGCACTGCTAAGTGTCTTCAGGTCCATTCTAGTGAGACTTCTTAGAGAAGGTGAAATTCAAAGCCAGAAGAGGAGGAATGGGTATGCTCTGGAGGTTGGGTTCATGACATTCAACAAGGCCCAGGCTCTCAGGGTTCACTGTATTAGAAGGGTTAACAGCTACTACGTATTGGGACCATTTTAGGGTGAACTTTGCACTTTTACACATTATCTTGGTCTGCTATCAACACAGTGATATTGTCATTTCCTCCCTTTTTTATTTTAAGAGAGAAAACAGAGGTTCAGAAAACTTAACCCAGTTAGGAAGTGGGAAAGCCAGCATTTGGACCCTGGCCATCTGCCTGGTATTTCTGAGTCTGGTATTTCTCTTTACTAGAGAAAAGAGCACAGCCCTGCTGTAAATACATCCTGAGAGAGAGTGCATCTTATAGCATAGGATGTGTCATTTTTCTCTTTTGATTTATTTCTTGATTACAATTAACATTCACATGTATGAAAACCCAAAAAGGATAAATAAAACTCTTCCTACCATCCTGGTCCCTCATCTGCCAAGTTCTTCCTCCCCAGCCCCACAGGTGCCTGCTGGTATTCGTTTCTTATACGTCCTTCCAGGGTCTCCTTATGTCCTAAGAGGAAATATGAGATCCTTTTCTTCTTTCTACTTTCACACAAAAGTTAGCATATTAAAAACATTGTTTCATCCTTTTTTCAATTAACTCTCCTTCCTAGAGATCTTTCCATATCATTTTACAGGGAGTTTCCTCAATCTCTTTCACAGTTGTATTGTCTTCCATTATATGGACGTCCTGTCGTTTATGGAATCAGTGCCCCACTGATGTAAATTTGGGTTGTTCCTTATTTTTCACCATTAGAAAATGCTGCAAGGAGTAACTTGTACATTCATCCTTTAGCACATATACAAGCACATCTGTCAGTTCAATTGCTAAAAGTAGAATTGCTGAGGTAAAATGGTTGTATTTGTAATTTTGAGTTCCTTCAGAGGATTAAGTATTAACTGGGCACCCTGACTACTCACTACAGCCAAGGATGCCCGGGCTTTGGCCTTTAGTTCCCCTTCCTTTCTGTGCCGGCTCTAAAACCAGGAAGCCAATATACCCTTGAAGTTCCTCCTCTTGCCCTTGGACTTATCATACTGGGAAACAGAACTGAGACAGGCAGCCATCTGCGACCTGTCTTAGAGAAACAGAAGCAGCACAGGCTCTGGGGCCAGAAAGACCAGAGTTCTAATCTTGGCTCAACCACTTTGTATCTGTGTCATCTTGGATGAGGTCTTTATCCTCTCTGGGCCTGGATTCCTTTATCTGGGAAAAAGGGGAAATGATGGCACCCATCAGAAGTGGTCATGGTGAGGATTAGAGATCATCTGTGGAAAGCACACCCCGTGCTCCATAAGTGGTTGCTATGATTTCGGGGAATTATCCTATAGCCCATGCTTATAAACATCCTTTTTGTGTCACTGAGGCCCAGCACCCGCCTCTACCTGGCATGCACATCAATGACTCATAACCTCAGCTACAAAACCATCTCATTATGGATGGTTCACCTCTTTGTAAGCAGTTCCCAAGTGGTTTGCCACATCTATCGATGATGCAGGATTCCTCACGAAGCAGCCATGCTAAGCTCCAACCACACCCTTCTAACATCAAAGGACCCTGGCTCATTAATTAGTCAGAAAGCAATTTTTCACTGTTCGGTCCAGCACCTAAGCTGGCCCTTCCTTGAAAAACACCAAGGTTTATCTAGAGTCAGATGAGCTTGGAAATCCTACAGGTAGGGCCACCCACAGCATCCCAGTCCATGACAGGTGTCTGGACACACAAGAAGCAAAGACCCACGGAATAAAGAGCAGACATTTTCAACGCTGCTCTGAGAGGTGCTGCTTCCAATTCTCTTTGTTCATCTTTTTCTGGTAGTTTTTGACCCCCAAATCAGCACACAGAGGTCTGTGTCCTCTTGGTGAAGGGAATGAACGCTCTCTGAAGTACAAACTCCAGTGATAGCAGTAATGCAATGGTGGATTACCCTTGTTTCCTCATGTTCTGAATCCATTAAAAGAGGGGCGCTTTCCTGGTGGCGCAGTGGTTGGGAGTCCGCCTGCCGATGCAGGGGACATGGGTTCGTGCCCTGGTCCGGGAGGATCCCACATGCCGCAGAGCGGCTGGGCCCGTGAGCCATGGCCGCTGAGCCTGCGCATCCGGAGCCTGTGCTCCGCAACGGGAGAGGCCACAGCAGTGAGAGGCCCACGTACCACACACACACACACACACACACACACACACACACACACACACAAAAGGGGGGGGGAATTGAATTCTATCTAATCAGGACCCTCATTCCTCTCCTTAATTGCTTTTTAAACTACTGAAATGAAAAGTTGCCAACAAGGCACGTATTAGCCATTCCTCCCCTTCTCGGCCCATTCTTGCTACACTCCCATCTTCCACCCTTCAAAGTAGTTCAGCAGCAAAGTGTTCCAAACCGTGAGTCACTCACGGATTGTTCAGGCGACCGAAGGAAAATCTGTTAATGGGATTCGCAGAGCTTACAGCCGAAAAGAGCGAGATATGGAATGGCCAATGTGTAAAGGATTCTTCCGTGTCATTCAGAGTAATGAGATTCAGTTGCAGCTTCATCCTGAATTGAAATCACTGACAATGTATTTGCCTATTCATTTTTGGACACTTTGATCTAAAAACCGGTCATTGGAGGAAATCAGTCTAACATCTGAGAATTGTAGGCACTTGAAAATAAAGGAAAAATTCTCTAAGTTTATCTCTTATCTCTTTCCCTAGTACTTTTGTGGTCTTGAAGCCGAGGCTGAAGACTGAATATCTTGGGTGATAAGCTCACTGCCTATTTAAAAAAATCTGATAAAGATTTGTGGCAGGAATATTAACTTATAGTATTTGCAGTTTTTGACTTTGAGATCATCAAGGATTAATTGCAGGCTTTTATGTCACTGTGGAGATTTGAGTGGAAACGTTCTTATATCTGCACTGTGCAATACGGTAGCCACTAACCACATGTGCTATTTGGATATAAACTCGTTAAAATGAAATCAAATTAAAATTTCTGTTTTTTGGTAACACTAGCTACACTTCTTTTTTTTTTTTTTTTTTTTTTTTTTTTTTTGTGGTACGCTGGCCTCTCACTGTTGTGGCCTCTCCCGTTGTGGAGCACAGGCTCTGGACGTGCAGGCTCAGCGGCCATGGCCCACGGGCCCAGCCGCTCCGCGGTATGTGGGATCCTCCCGGACCGGGGCACGAACCTGTGTCCCCTGCGTCAGCAGGCAGACTCTCAACCACTGCGCCACCAGGGAAGCCCACTAGCTACACTTCTTGTGCTCAATACCCACATACATCCGTGAGGCAGTGCAGCTCGGAGGTGTAGAAAGTGTGACGGACATGGATCTACCAGACTGAATGTGATGGAGAGCTCTACAGTGGTTAACTGACAAATTAGTAGCTCCTTATAAAAGCCTTTCCTCTTCATTAGTGGGGCACTCTACTCAGACCTCCTAACATCACTAAACATGGTTAGCTACAGAGGAGGAGACTTACAAATCAGAGTTTATGCATTTATGGTTCAAGAACTAGTTAAGCATAACTGGGTTATGTATAGTAGTCAACCCTTCTGGATCACCAAGTTTATCCAAATTTTTTCATTAAAAAAAAAAATTGAGTCGGGACCATAAATGGACCTGCTTTGGGAGATAATGTTTCCCCCAGGGAAAAAAAATGCATTGGTTTTGCATATTGATGTTATTCAACGTACAAGCACATGTAAATTTCCCACCGTTTGAAATAACACAAGAGTTGGGTCAGATATATGCAAAACTGAGCAAACAAACAAACCCCCCCTAGCCTAAGAGTCTGCATTTTCCGGTAACGAGCTGACTCTCAAGCCTGATGACTTGTCTACTTGCCTTGATGCAAAAAGGATATGAGGCAGTATTACATGTGTTTTATGAGTAAAATCTAATCATTGTTCCATATTCATATGTTCTTTTAGAGATATCTCTTAGGGAGTTAATAGCTGTTACCTGTCCCCCCTCACCCCACTACCTACCCTTCCAACTCCACCTATTGTCAGCATTATAGTCTAGTAGAAACCATCCAAATGAACACCACCAAAGGAAGTCTTGGAAGGAGAACAAAAATTCAAAGGGTTAAACATGAACATTAGTGTGAATTATTCTATGAGCTTCATCTAGGGGGACAAAGGGCAATAGAGGCTTATTTGATGTCTATAAAGTAACTAACCTTTAGAGGGTTTATTCTGTGCCAGGACTGTATTCCACACTCTGTATTTACTCATTTAATTGTCACAGAGCAGCTGTGTTTTTCTGATGAGGAAACTGCGACTGGGAGAGGTTAAGCAATTTACCCACGTTCATATAACCAGGCTACAAAACCAGGCAGTCTAGGGCTGCAGCGGTACCTTTACCCATGAGGCTAACTGCTTCCCTATTGTGTCATGTCTGCTTGGGCACCGGTTGGGCTCCGTCCTTTGTCCTGAGTACAGCCTGCTAGGGTAAGCTGGTCCCTGGAGCTATGTGAAAGCCTCGGAATGTAGGATGTGAGGTCTGTGCCATGTATCATGACTCATCCGGAAGCTGCAAGGTGAGCTCGGCAGTCACTGGAATGCTTACCTCCATTCCCCCTCACCTGGGGTTTATGGCTCAGCCAGGTGTGGAGGAGAGAGAGAGGCTGCTCCGCTCACTCAACAACCTTTCCTTGGTCCAGGTCTAGGCTTTGCCAGGGGAAGCCAGGAGAGGTGGTCCCAGTCCTGCCAGCTCACTCTTTTTTGGCTCTTTGGTGGACTTGGGGGCACCAGGAACTGGTGAAGGCTGGAGGGTATGTGATGTCCCTTAGGAATAGAAAGTTGGTTTTGGTAGGGTCCAGCCTGGGTCCCCAGTCCCTTTGAGTAAGTGTAAACGGGCTCCCAGCTCCAAAACAATTCTGCTTTAAAGCCCCACATCTGGCAATTAAAACCCAAGATACAGTTGAAAAGAAAAGGAAAAAAGGCTTTCCTTTGTAGAAGCACCAAATTATCCCATCGCTAGTAACCTCTAAGGCATATAGTGAAAGCACAGTGTCGTTAAAAAGTGGCCCAGCACAGTGTCTATCCAGTTAGCAGACACTTAGCTGGCTTAGAGCCAGGCTCCTTTTTCGAGGGAAGCCATGTGGTTAGCACAATGCAGGTGCCCTCAGCAGTCCTCGTGTGTTTGTGTGGCTGGGCTGGGAATTTACTCCCCTACCCCTTATCTGTAGCGGGGTGACTGCCAGAAGGTAGGGTTTCGGAGCCAGACAGAAGGCGAGAGGGTTCTCTCTTCTCTGCCGGGGTGGTCTCTTTGTTCCTCTCTTCCTAGAAAAGATGATTAGATACAGCTCCGGGTTAGGAAAGAACCTTGAGATCATATAGACCCACCCGCATTGCTGCTTTGCAGATAAGAAAACTGAACCTTGCAGTGGTAAAATGACATGCCCAAGGTCAGTTTAATGTCAGAGATTATGATCATGGATGTCATCCAGAGAAAATCCCAATTCTTGTCCCAAGCTACAAAGTGGAACCAGTTTGTAAGATAACTTTCTTAAAGGTCTTCAGTGCTGTTTCTTGGTAAAAAGCCTCCATTTTGGGGGTTCACGCATGGAGCCCTCTGTGCAGAGGAAACTGAGGCAGAGGAAAGTGTTTTTTTTATTATTATTATTTATAATGAGGACTCCACTAACTGTCTAAAGAATTTGTGCTGGCTTGTAATGGAAGGGAGGCATCTAATAAGGCTGTTAAAATTAAAAAGCATTTTATGTAGAAGGACAGTAAATAACCATATTAAACTTCTAAGTTAAAGGCAGCCAAGGGGAATAGTATGAGTAACTCAGGTCTCATCATCTGTTGAAATATATTAATTCTTCAGGTACAACATTCTTGTGGAAAATTTAGATGGTTACCTTACCATTCCTCTCCCATTGCAGAGTTGTTTTCTTTTGTTTTGAATCCACTTAGGGAAGGGCTCTAGGGCCAGCAATGATGCTCTGATCCTTACTGGCATGAATGGATAGCGCTCGAGAGGGGGTGCCCAAAGGCATTACTACCATGCTTCGCCATTATTCTGAGGCACTGTTTTCATGGTGCACTATTTTGATCCCCCTATAGCTTTTATCTGGGAGCATATATTGTCACCTAATAACTTAGTTTGTCTTTTTAGAGACTGTCAGGGTCTTTACCTCTAAATACAAGGACACATCTGAGCACACCAAAGGCAGAACTTCCAGCAGGGAGATCTCATCAGAAGGCATTTATCTGAATTCCAACAGCATATATTGAGTACCTACTGCATGTCCCACTCCTGTTGAGGAGGAAGGGATAAGATGTGAGTTGGACCAGATCGATAGATAGATGTGGGTCTGATGACTTAAAATACAATATAATGACAAAATATGGTGTGATATAATGGAACAGTGTCCAGAAAGGCATGTTTTAGGAACACAGTAGAAGAACACATTCTACCCAGGGGCGTGGGAAGAGTCTTCCCAGGGAAGGTAACATTTTATTCATTCTTTCAACAAATAGTTACTGAACATCTGTTTCCTTCCTGAGGTTGTATTGGGTGCTGGGATGATCAAAACAGTCTTGGTTGCCTATCTATAGAGGAAGAAGGGGACTCCTAGAGTGTATTCTAGAAAAAAGGAACCCTATGAACAAGTATGGAAAGGGCATAGAAGTTAAAGGGTGACCAGGTAATGTGAGGGGCATGAAGGAACTTGAACTTAGTCCTATAGGCAATGGGGAGGCAGGGAAGGATTCAAGGAGGAAAGTGGAATGATCTGATTTGTGCTTTCGAAGTTAATTAGTCACAAAGATTTCATTATTTAAAAAACAAAACCATGAAAGTACTAGAAAAAGACACAGGTAAATATTTATATAATTTTAACTTGTGGGAAAGCTTTGTCAGTGTATGACATGGAAAAGTTAAAACCATACAGAAAAAGATTTGAATAGGTAAAGATTTAAAAGTTGTATACAACCAAATCACTATTAAAAGGACAAAAGTTAAAAAAAAAAAACTTAAAAGAAGTTAAAAAGGACAAACTCGGGAGAATTTATTAGCCTTAATAGCCTGAACATACAAATGGCTCTTACACAATAAGTAAGACAAAGAACACCTCCTAGAAAATGGGCAAAAGAAGAAATTCAAATGTCCAATAAAACAGATAAAAAATATTCAAGTGCACTAGCAACCGAAACATATTTGGTGACATTTTTCACTTACCAGATTGACCAAAGGTTTTTTTAAGAAGGTAGTACCCAGTGTTAGTTGAGGGACTAGAGAAACAGGCACTTTAAAGTACCAGTGGCTTTCAGGTACTTTGGAAGAGCAATTTGCAATATGTGTTACAATGAATGGATACACTGACTCAGCAAATTTACTTTTAGAAATACACCTTAAGTAAACAGATTCATTCACAAAAATCTTTGTTCCAAATGATTCATTCCAATGTAGCTTATAATAGTAAAAACAAAGCAAAACCTAACACAAACAATGACCAAAAAACCCCCTCAAGGAAACAATGTAAATGTTCCACCCTAAAATAAAGGATTGGTTAAAAATACAATGGCCCAGCCATGTGCCATGTGACCAAGAGAAAAGATATGGTTCTATGTTCACTGTCAGTGAAATTTGCCCACAATAGATCACTAAAGAAGAATTGAAGATTATGGAGAACTATCGTAGCAGGAGCTCATTTTTGTAAATATATATTTTATATACATGTACACAAGAAAAATCTGGGAAAAAAGACAACAAAATATTGAATGTTATTTCTGATCATAGTTGTTATTTTTTTCATCATGCCCATCTTTATTTTCTCATTGTGCTTTAGGAAACATGAATTAATAAAAGAAATAAGTCAGCTACTGTAACAAAGTAAGACAACTCAGGTGCAAAATCCTGATGGCTTTGAGGAAGCCTTTGCCATAATCCAAGTAAGAAAATGAGAAAGGTCTGTGCTGGGCTCCAGCGGTTTCCAGACCCTGGCAGTACTTCAGAATCACCTAGGGAGGTATTAAAAAATACTAATTCCAAGGCACAACACAGACTAATTAATTTAGAGTCTCTGGCATGGGGTATGTTTAAACCTCTGCTCCCCTAACCCCCTGACCCCTTCCAAGTGACTACAATGTGTGGCCGGAAATAAAGCCACCACTCTCTAGGGCAGTGGCAGTTGGAAAGGAAAGAAGGATTTGATGTTACCTGGGTGGGATCTCTGAACAGGATATTAATAGAAAGACACCCACGAAGCTAGCTTTAGTGGGTTTCCTTTCATTCCATGTAGCTTTCAAGGTCAAGTGTATTGCTGAGGAATGCAGAGGCACTGAGAAACATCCTCTGTTGATCTCTCCAGGCTAAGCTGCCGCTGGCATTGCAGATTGAAGGCTGCATCCAGTTTGGCACACATGGGGTGCACCGCTGCTGCAGGGACAAGGCGCCCATCTTCCCAGGGCCTGCATGTGAGCAGTCAGAGCGCCGGAGTACTGGCAACACAGAGAGCTGCACAGTTCAGAGAGAGGATGACATTTCATACACATGTGTGAATGCGACTGTTACTTACATGATGCTTTTTTTTTAGGGGAGGTTTTGTTTTAAAGCTTGCTGGAGTTGGCGTTTCATTACTAATTGCAGTTTATGTAGGTGTTAGCTGACATTCCAATAGCTTGACTGTTTCCAGCAACACTACATGCAATAGCTTCCCTTAAGGTTTAAAAATTATGATTTGCTTTTAATTACTACCCTTCTGAATAGGCATTACACAAACAGGAAGGAAAACACCACATATTCTCACCAGTCTTTGATGTGAGAGGTTACTGAGGCAATTGGGAGAGATATCTTAAAAGGTGTCAGGTAACTACAGGGGAATTTTAATACATGATATGCACTGACATTTTTATTCTAGCTAGCAACAGAGAGACTTTTGTACAGCTGGGGAGGAATTATATCAGATTTTGGCTAAGGATACAGGATTTCTCACTTCTTACTGGATATAAATAAATAAATAAATAAATAAATAAAGCCATTATAAACAGTATTGAAATATGACTCATGCCTTCCATAATTAAACACCCCTTCTAAAAATAAAAGGTACACAATCTGTCTTTCACTTTCTTTGACTTTCATTCCAACACTAGTGGGAGGCAATGAGCTCTGACTGGAATCAAACTTGGAAGTGATTTTGACTTTGCAGGAAGCAACAAACAGTATTGAGGCAGAGAACTTGACTATATCTTCTCTCCCGCTTGGGGTCAGTGTTTCAGTAGATGCTGGAGAGGCTGAGGAAATAGGACAGGAAATGGCAGTGCTTCCACCAAAGGTGAAAGGAGGATTAAGATAATGGCCTGCATCGCAGACCCAATGCTGACAGGCCCCTTCTAAGTTCAGTGGTGTAAATACAGACTCAGAACCGCTCCCCAAAGGCACGACGAGGTCAGGAGCTTTAGGGAGAGAGATGATGTGGGGAGTGGGAATGGGGGATTCACGGAGCGGCTCTGAAGTTCTCCTCCCAGGCAGTCTTTGACATCAAAGGGCATGTGTGTGCTTTGCATGGCAGGTGAAAGTGCTGTGCAGGTGACACCAGGCCTCTGGGAAGATTAGAACAGAAATCGCTGAGCTTCAAATCACTGATCTTTCTGCTTCACTAAAACTGGTCCTCTCCCCCTGGGGTGTCGGTCGGTCCCAGCTGGGACTGACCACCGAACCCTGAAGGCAGAGGCTCAAGTCCTAGTATGCCCACGGAGTGACTTCATAAACTCTATCGACATCATGTCCATTTTAATGTTTAAGGATACAAATAAAAGTCAAACAACACTAAAAGGTATACAATAAGGAGTTAGTCTCCCTCTGTTCCCCTCCCTGTCCTCTAGACCCCCTTTCCCATGTCCCTTCCCTGGAGACAACCACTGTTTGTCATTTTTAGACATCCTATGAGAGATATTTTCCTCCTCGTCCTCCTGAGCTCCAAAGAAGGAGCTTTGTCTTTTCCCTCCCTCCCACTCTCCCTGTGTGTGTGTGTATATATATATATATATATACACACACACATACATATATATACATACACACATATACATATGTACACACACATAAATATATGTGCACACTTTTTTTTACACAGGTGAAAGTCGACTTTACACACTGTTCTCTGTCTTGCTATGTTCCCTTATGTTCACTTATCAATAGCTTATGGAGATCATTCCACACCATTCCATACAGGACCTACTCATTCTGTGAATGTCTGCACATCACTCTACTGTAGAATTGGACTGTAATGTATTCAGCCAGATCCCTAACGGATAGACTTTAGATTTTTTTTTCTTAACCTATGTTAATGCTTCAACCAATGTCTTTGCACAGCTGCCTTCATGTGGGAACGTTTCTGAGGGGTTAATTCTTGGACATAAAATTTCTGAATCAGAGTATATGCATTTAAAATTTTGGTTGATAGTGACACATTTTTATCCAAATATTGAGCTAATTTGCACCTTATCAAGAATGTATGAGAGCTTGAAAATATTATGTTAAGTAAAAGCAGCAGGTAACCAAAAGTCCACATATTATATAAGTCCATTTATAGCGAAATGTCCAGAATAGGCAAATCCACAGAGATAGAAAGTGGGTTGCTGGTTGCCAGGGGCTGGGGGGAGGGGACAGTACGAAGTGACCGCTCATGGGTACAAGGTTTCTTGTTGGGCTGATGAAAATATTTTGAATTTAGATAGTGGTGCTAGTTGCACAATATATTAAAATCCACTTAATTGTACCCTGTAAAAGAATGAATCTTATGTGAATTACATCTCAATAAAGCTGTCATTTTAAAGAAATGAATGAGGGCATCTGTTTCCCCCTCACCCTTGACAGTGTATGTTCAAATTTTCCCATCATCCTTCATTCTAATTATAACAGTCTCTCTCCATTCTTCCAAGGAGGTGGACCAAGCAGGAAATAAGTTGCAAGATCTAAAGGGCCGGCCGGGGATCTAAGGATTTGGGCTGTCAACATTACAGTCTAACAACAGTGGAAATGACCGAGATGGCAGTAATCAAAATAACCAAGTTGTCAATAACTGTCAGTGAATTCAGCAGTCCTGTAGGAACGAGACTTAAAACAAAAATTCCAGAAAAGATGAAGGACACATTTCTCTCAGCCTAAACTGTTTTGAGATCTCCTTTTGTTTACTTAACTAAGGATCTCCTGAATCTCTTAACCACATCTCCCGAGTGCAAAACTTCATCCAACAACCCAAACTGTCTCCAGTAGAAAATATATTTGAAGCCCTAAGGATGTAAAAAAAGGCTTCGAAGCCAAATAAAAACTCTTATTTTTGAACCCAATTCCAGAGCTACTGAAAGTCGGGCTGAAAAATTATCCATTGTCCATCTCTAACTGGTATTTTCATCAAGGTGGGGCTCCTTGGGATTCCATTTCACCCCTTTTCACCTCTCACCTCTAGCTTAACCCTACTAAATTCTTCTTTTTCTATGATGTCTTATATTTCAACCTGCTTGTGACCTGTGGGATTAAGAGCTAAACACTCTTTAACAGGAGTAATCCCCTAAGTGGACATGTTTCCGAGACTGTTAGGCTTTTGATCACAAAGGAAAGAAGAGAGAGGTATGAAAGCAAAGAACATAGAGAGGTTGGAGATTTTCACTTTAGTAATCATTGATTGCAAAGGGTCTCTCCGAGCCAATATTTGCATGAAAATAGGCCTGTTCCTAGTTCCTAAGAATAAGCTCATTTTCTCTCTTCCTTTGAGAGACAATGTGCCCAAAGGCAGAGCTCCAGAGAGGAAAGTCTTGATGCATTTGACACTTCCCAGTTTTTGATTCAGTTTCTGTGACTCTGATAATAAAAACAGCTAGTACCTGCAAAGAGAGCTTAATTAATAAGTGGCAATCACAGGTGCAGGCACCTGACATTTATTGGTTCATTTCATCTTCATCAAACCCTATGAGGAAAGCATTCTTCGTACCACTGCTATGGACTGATTTGTGTGCCTCCCAAATTCATATCCTGAGGCCCCCCTAACCCCACAATGTCTTGGTATTTGGAGATGGAGCCTTCAGGAAGTAATGGGTTTCAGGAGGTCAGGAGGGTGGGGTCCTCATGATGGGATTAGTGTCCTTATAAGAAGAGACACCAGAGAGCTTGCTTCCTCTCTGTTGCAGGTGAGGGCATGGTGGGTAGGTGGCCAACTGCAAGCTAGGAAAAGTGCTCTTGCCAGGGAAACAAATCAGCCACTACCTTGATCTTGGACTTCTCCGCCTCCAGAATTGTTGAAAAAGATCTAAACCACCTGGTCTGTGGTATTTCGTTATGGCAGTCTGCGCTGACTAATACAACCACCATTTTACAGAAGAGGAAACTGAGGCCAAGAGAAGTTAAGTAACTTGCCTACTAAGAACTAGAATGTGACAAAGGCAGGATTCAAACCCACTTAGTCTGGCTTCAGGGTCAGCGTTCTCCACTATGGTTGATTGCCTGTGATAAAGGCCACGGTCTCCATGTGTTCTAGCCACCCCTCTTTCTGCCATCTTGAGACTCCAATCACACTCTCCTTTAGACTGGAAAAAGATTGTGTTGTGCCTCCACTGAAGCCCTACTCACATTGTTTCAGATGCCTTGTCCTCTACCCACCTGGGAGTCCTGTAAGGCCTGGGACTTTTTTTCACTTTTTCATCCCCTAGTACAGTGCCTGGGTAGGTGTTTAATAAGTCTTTATTTGAGTGAATATGTAGATAGTAAAGATGAAACTGCCTAACCTCAAGAAGTCGTATCAATAAGAAGAAATCACAGTGAGTTCTTTGAAAATAAGAACACTGTAGCATGGGAAGCTATTTTGGTAATAATGCAGCCAACCAACAGACCTGCTCAAGTAGTTGTCCAAGCCCCAAGGTGAGAGATTTTGTGCTGCTCTGTGACAGTCCGAATGGACTCGGGATAAGGCCAAAGGGACACCAGTTTTCTAGTGTGCTCTTAGCTCCTTGCTCATAGCAGTTCTGTTGCAGGTTGGATTGCTGCAGAAGCAGCCCCGAGGTTGTACGTAGCGGGCAGGATATTTATTAAGGGGTGTCCTTGACTTCCACACCTGTGGTTGGGAGGAGCCTGCAGCAGGTGGGGTTAGAGGAGGAAGATGTGATGCAGGGCCAGTGAGAGCCTTGGCCATCCCCACGGGGAGCTCTTGAGCTAGGGTGGCCTTCCAGGTTGTCCTGAGTTGAGCCACATGGTCAGGTCTTCACACTCCATAATGACTAGGCTACTAGGTAGGGGCTGCCCGGGAAGGGGCATGATCTTGATGGAGATGGCTCATTGCAGTGAGGCTTTCCCTGAAGGGGCCACCAGCTGAAGGCTGTCCACTGACAGATGCCCAGAAGCTGGGACAACAGGCCTTCTCTCACGGGGAGATCTGAGTGGTGTAGCCCGGGTCCTCCTCAGGAACCGTACTTGAGAATGAGTGTTTTCGCAGCACAGGAGCCAGGCAGGCCGAGTTTTCTCCTTGTTACACAATGTTACTTTCATCTCTTGAGCCAGATTTCCTTTTATGATTCTTGGCAGACGCCCAAAGATCTATGTCTGTGGAGGATCTTTTTAAAAGGTTTCCTTGCAGATTATCTCTTGACTGAGATTCCCTTTTAAGAACACTCCGCCTCTGAGTCGACTTGGAATTTGTTGTCTCATCTTTCCTTGTATCTCAGAGGAAGGAAGTTCCCTTTTCCCTTGTCAGGTGATTTGCCCTCCTGTACCTTTGACCTGACCTTTCTTGACCCCCCACAGAGCCTTGTCCTCTCCATGATTCTCTCTCAAGCCTTCTCAGTCTCTTTCCTCTCCTGAGCTGGGGAAGGCTCTAGAACATTATCATATAGGTGATGGGGTCTTAGTAGGGGAGTAACACAATGACAATGGCATTTGGGGAGGAATGCTCTGGCAGCTGTGTTCCAGATGGGTCTGTGACTTTAGGCTTGGAAGCAGGGGACAAGAAGTGAGCTGCAGCTCAGCTAGCAAAATACAATTTAACACTTATGAGCAGGTTCTTCTAGGAAGGCCTAGCTAATGATTCTTTGTTGCTTCTTACTCTGTGCAGCCCATTAGGGTAGTATCTCAGGGAGTCTCATAGTGAAGTGGCGGAATGTGGTCTGGGGAGTTGTTCAGGCCTGGATTTGACTCCTTGCTAGGTCACTTCTAGCTGTGTCACCCCCAGCGGTTCATTTACATTCTCAGCCTCTGTTTCCTCATCAGGAACACGTGGCTTAATAAGGCCTCCCTTATAAAGGGTTGCTGTGAGGGGGACACTTGCTGGGATGACATAGATAAAGACCCTCGCATGGTGTCTGGCACACAGTAAGCCCGGGTACACATCAACTGCCTCCCTGCTTTCAGGCGGTTCCATTAAGGCTGTTGGTTCAGAGAAAGGCCAGCTGGTCAGGAGCTGCCTCTCCTTTGGCTCTTTCTAACAAATGGACCCAGTCACTTTCTGATTTTACATTGAAAGCCAGTGTTCGAATCCCCAGCCTGCCTTTATTGGCGAGACAGCTCCTTCTTAATGACAGTTGAGCAGTTGAGTTGGGTGAATGCAAGACTGAACAAATAAAAAAACCCAGCAGGTAAGGAAAACTTAAGAAATGCTTTGCGTGCCCTGAACTCAAATGGTTTGTGCTCTTCCACTCAAGGGTGACATGTTATTTCTGTTGTCACTACCGGACCGACTCTGACAAGATGGTTTCTTGGTGCTGAGAAGAGCCTAACAGGCTCTACCTGTCATTTGCCAGCCTCCTAGAGCATACCAGTCTTAACCAATCGACTTGCTAAAAATTTGTCCCTGCCTTTGCAGTGTGCCTTAGAAGAGTTAAAATTCTTCTTATACTATGAAACCTTGGAAATTCATCTTAAGTCAACAAGCAAAGAATTAGCTACAAGGAAGTGCAGAGCAAAAATCAGCTTTATCATGCAGTTGTATCTTAGGTGAAGAATTGGCCAGGGCTTTTTCCTTGTTTCAGTCGAAACTTCAATAACAGTAACAGAGAGTTAGAGGACAGCTAGATTAATGCTTGTACAGGCAAAAGGAAATAGCCAATATGCTTCATCAGATTAATCAAATACCTATCTGGAAGTGAATTTTGAACAATGACTTTGCTTTGAGAAAGTTGATTCTTGTTTTGGTTTGTTGTATGATTGCCTGATTTACTCTCTACCTTGTATGTCACCTGGTTTGTTTTGACAACAGCCTGACAGGAGGCAGAGAAAACGCCACAGGCCCAGGTGTCAGGCCTGGGACAGGACTCTGGCTTCGCTCCCTCGTGGTGGTGAAACCTGGGGCAAGTTACTCAATCCTCTGGACTCCATTTCTCCAAAAGTAAAATGGGATTTTAGTACTTATTTCTTTGGATTAGAGTGTGTATAAAGTATCACAATGTATACAACCTGCCTGAAATGAAGTACGTATTAAAAATGCTGTAGGTCCTCTTTCCTTGCCTCCTAACTCCCAAGATACCCAGTGGTTTTTTGTTATGCGATATATGTCAGTTGCTACCATTTCCCTGTAAGTTACTACCTCTTGGTTACAGAATAGTCCACGCTTAGTGCCGCAAGCAAGTCCAGATACAAAGAGAGAAAATTGCTGAGGCAGTTTAGTTCAAAGAGTTTGAAGCCAGGCTCTGCCACTTACCAAACCTGTGACCTTGGGCAATTCCCTTAAGCTCTCTCAGTTTCCTCATCTGTAAAATGTGGATAACAAAACCCACCTCCTAGCATTGTGCTGAGGATTAAGTGAGTTCATGTATTTGAAGCGATTAGCAGGGTTCCTGGCAACTGTAAGAACTCTGTGAAGTGTTCGTTATTATTATTGCTGACTCTAGTAGACATGTTTGTGGCTGCCTGCTTACTCAGAGCCCCCATCCTTGGGGACTGCCACCACCCACTACCCCTTCTGCCCCCAGTGATGTTTGTATTCCACGTCACAGTTGTTTGGATCAGGAGTGGACGTCTTATGTGAGTTGGACAATCAGAACCCTCTCCTTGGTTTGGGACCTGTGAGCAATTGAGCCAGTGAGCTGTGGGTTGCTGACCTGAAAGGTTGTGTAGATTCAGGTCTGAGGCCATTATCTGAGCTCTGATGGGTAGTTAGAAAAAGCTCTTCTGCTAAGAGAAGCAGAAAAGTGGGGGCAGGCATGAGAGAAAATCAGAGAGGAGAAACTACATGGCCCATAAGAAATGGTGTGAAGCCTAGGAAAATGAGTTTTCCGGTTCCTGAGACCAGCCTGTGCTGAGCACTCTGGGCTTGAATTCCTGACAGCTCGATTCTTACACTACCATCCTCCAGTGCCAGCCCCTTCCTTGACTAGTTTAAGCAATCCTCTCTGTTCTGTGATGAAAACACTGAACTTCAGCAGAAAATGGTCTGCATCCGTGGTGTACAAATGTTTTTTGCTCACATTGTTGCAGAATTTTGAAAAACTATGTATCCCCACACATTTTCAAGTTGACATCTAAAATTTCTATTTTCAGTTTAAATGTCATATATTATAGAATATGAATATGTGCATTGATTGCAAGCTATTACTCATCATATTTATATGCTGTGTTATATTACGTGCGGCTAAGAAAGAAAAAATACTGTCAAGCTATGACCTACCATCATTGTAAGATGCACCCTAATTTCAGAGATATTAAAATGTGAAAAAAAATTGTGTCTCTTAGAATCATTGAAATGCAGCCATTCCCAAGAATATCATTGCCTTTCTTCTTTAAAAACCAGAGAAAGGCTTTTGGGAACATAGGCATGTTAGTCTCAGACCAGATTAATTTTAGGAAAAAGTACAGTCAGAAATTGAGGATCTGGGGGAAAAAAGAGTCTCAGAACTGTATGTGATCACATAGCCCTTGAAAAACATGTATCTGTATGAAAAAATCACTGGTTTACATGTTTGTTTATAAAAATAGTTTCTTCTTTGCTTTCTTTCTTTAAAAAATATTATTAAATATTAAAGCTATTATAACAGCAGTAAAGGGAATTTTGAAAAAGAAAAAATTTACATTTTACTGGACAAAATACTGTCTACGCTCCCTACTAGACAGTGGTCTTAGTAAACCTGGAGATTCTCCTTTGCCATGTAACTTATTTACAGGTTCCAGGGATTAGGGCATGGACATTTTGAGAAGCCATTATTCTGCCTGCTATAGACCTTAAAATCAGTTCGAGTGCCACTATATTCCCCGTTTTTTTCCTAGAAGAAACAAGAGGACCATTTGGTGTTATTATCATTCCATGTTGTTTGCCTGCCAACAACACACTGGGCTCTCCACTGAAACATATTTCGGAACAGTCCTGTTCATTGTGCTTACAAGTGTAATTATTGTGAACATTTTCAATTATTTAACATTTACTGAGCACCAACCATGCGCTAAGCACTCTTTGAAACATACAATTAGTCATGGTTGATGCCCAAAGGGCTTACAATTTAAAATTAGACAAGTCTAAAATCAGAGAGATGCAAACATCTATACCTAGCAATGCTTCGTGAAAGAATTGACTGTCCCAGACAAGTCAGATGTAGTGCTTTGTGTTATGTATTCCCCAAACTCACCTTTACTCCCATGAGACCTAAAACTATACACTCTTCAGAAAATACACATTGAAACGTTAGGTAAGACAGGAAAACAATATTGTGTAATTGCCACTTACAAGCACATTTTTAAAAGTTTGGGACATCTGCCTTGCTTTCTTACTTCAGATCTTATGACAAACAAGATTTTGTGTGTGCGTTCCATGATTAGTAGGATTCAACTATGAAAAGAAAATATCTCACAAAAGATGCACAGTATAAAATTTAATTGCTAACTGGAGAAAGAAATTTTCAAAAGATGCTGTTGAGAATGACAAGCCAAGTTCTTGGAGGCCCAGAATTATCTAGGAGACCCTCTCACACTACAGCCTAAGAGCAAGCAGAAACCATTTTTACAGTTTAGATGATCGAACCAACCACTGTGTTAATGTCTTCTTACGGCAGGTGGCTGAAGTAGAAACTCCTTTTGCCTATAACTCCTTAAAATAAGAAAAGGGGGGAACATTTCTGTAATGCCATGTGTCTGTGATCATTGGCTTTTCCCCAATGTTCCCCCAAGGTGTCAGGTACTGTGGAAGCATCAAACTACGGCTGCAAGGAAAGGAAAGTCATAATGTTCCCTAAAGAACAATGTCATGGCGCTCCCCTGTCAGGATGGTTGATGAGGGTTTGAGCGCACCTGGTTGACCTGGCTGATTGGCACTTTGTGCTCAAGCATGGGTGGAGGCTCCACCTGTTCTCACCACAGAGCATGGGGCTGCCATATTCAGGGGTCTCACCAGGGCATGCCAACAACATCTGGATGTACAGGACAGATTGTTACCTACATTAAAATAACTTAAGTGTTCATCTGACTGTCTTCCCAGAATTGACTAGTAAATGAAAAGGCTGGAACATGGCCTTTTGTTTTTAGGTACCAGTGCTCTTGTTGGAAGGAGATACGACAGCCAGTTTTACCCTTTCTGCACTTTCCCCACAGACTGAGCATGGCATCTCCACCCATACTGAGTCAGTTTTTAAATTGCTTGAGGCTACCTCCCCCTGACTATACAATGACACTGCCTGGGTTTAACTCTAGCTCCATAAAACTAGACTACATCACTCTCACACCATGTACAAAAATAAACTCCAAATGGATTAAAGACTTAAATGTAAGACCTGAAACCATAAAAATCCCAGAGGAAAACGTAGGCAGTATACTCTTTGACGTCAGTCTTAGCAATCTCTTTCTGGATCTGTCTCCTCAGACAAGGGAAACAAAAGCAAAAATAAACAGATGGGATTACATCGAACTAAAAAGCTTTTGCACACTGAAGGAAACCATCAACCAAACAAAAAGGCAGCCTACTGACTGGGAGAATATATTTGCAAATAATATATCCAGTAACAGGTTAATATCCAAAATATATGAAGAACTCATACAACTCAACCTCAAAAAAACAAACAACTAGATTTTAAAAATGGGCAGAGGCCCTGAATAGAAGTCATTATTCTGCCTACTATAGTTTTCCAAAGAAGACATACAGGTAGCCAACAGACACAAAAAAAGATCCTCACCATCACTAATCATCAGGGAAATGCAAATCAAAACCACAATGAGCTACCACCTCACACCTGTCAGAATGTCCATCATCAAATAGATAATAAATAACAAGTGTTGGTAAGGATGTGGAGAAAAGGGAACCCTGGTGCACGGTTGGTGGGAATGTAAATTGGTGCAACCACTAGGGAAAACAGTATGGAGGTTCCCCCCAAATTAAAAATAGAACTACCATATGATCCAGCAATTCGACTTCTAGGTATTGAAGTGGAATATGCTTTTTGAAAAAAACACTAATTAGAAAATATATATGTGCACCCCTATGTTCACTGCAGCATTATTTGCAATAGCCAAGACATGGAAGCAGCCTTAGTGTCCATCTATAGGTGAATGAATAAGGAAGATGGTTATATATAATGGATTATTATTCAGCCAAAAAGAAAAAAAAAAGAAAAAGAAAAAGAAATCTTGCCATTTGTGACAACGTGGATGGGTCTAGAAGGTATTATGCCAAGTGAAATAAGTCAGACAGAGAAAGACAATCACTGTTTGATTTCACTTATATGTGGAATCTAAAAAACAAAACAAAACAAAATGAAAACAGACTCATAGATACATGGAACAAATGGGTGGTTGCCAGAGGGGTGGGTGTGGGGTAAATTAGGTGAAGGGGGTTAAGAGGTACAAACTTCTGGCTATAAAATAAGCCTCAGGGATGTAATATACACCATAAGTAATATAGTCAATAATATTGTCATAACTTTGTGTGGGGACAGATGGTTACCAGACTTATCATGATCATTTTGTAATGTATGCAAATGTGAAGTTACTATGTAGTACACCTGAAACTAACATAATATTGAACAACTATATTTCAATTTTAAAAATGTATATATACTGTATATTTGAAGAGAAGTTATGCTCAGGCAGTCATGGAACATATTTTTTTTGTGTGTGTGTTTTTTTTTTTTGCAGTACACGGGCCTCTCACTGTTGTGGCCTCTCCCGTTGCAGAGCACAGGCTCTGGACGTGCAGGCTCAGCAGCCATGGCTCACGGGCCCAGCTGCTCCAAGGCACGTGGGATCTTCCCGGACTGGGGCATGAACCCACATCCCCTGAATCAGCAGGCGGACTCTCAACCACTGCGCCACCAGGGAAGCCCTGAACATATTGTTTTGATCCTCTAAGGCAGCACTATCTGACAGGAATGTAACTTGAGCTGCATATGGCAATTTCAAATTTTCTGCTGGCCACATAAAAAGGAAAAAGAAAAAGGTGAAATAAAATTTAATAAAACATTTTATTTAGCTCAAAATTACAAATTAAAATAAAAGTAAAAATAAAATATCACCAAAGAAGCCATACAGATGGCAAATCAGCAAATGAAAAGATACTCCACATTATATGTCATCAGGGCACTTCAAATTACAACAGTGAGATACTACTACTTACTTATTAAAATGGCTAAAATCCCAATCATTGACAGCACCAGTGCTGGTGAGGATGCAAAACTCTCATTCATTGCTGGCGAGGATGCAAAATAGTACAGCCACTTTGGAAGGCAGTTGGGCAGTTTCTTACAAAATAAACATTTTCATATCATACAGTCCAGTAACTGTGCTCCTCAGTATTTACCCAAATGAGTTGAAAACTTATGTCCACACAAAAACCCGCATATGAATGTCTACAGCATCTTTGTTCTTAACTGCTGAAACGTGGAAGCAACTAAGATACTCTTCAATAGGTATGGATATACAAATTGTGGTACATCCATACAGTGGAATATTATTTAGTGATAAAAAGAAATGAGTTATGAGGCCACAAAAAAGAAAACCATGGAGGATCCTTAAATGCATATTGCCAAGTGAATGAAGCCAATCTGAAAGACTGTGTCCTATATGATTCCAACTATATGACATTCTGGAAAAGGCAAAACTATGGATACAGCAAAAGGATCACGGATTCGGGAGGAAGGAGGGATGAATAGATGGAGAACAGAGGATTTTTAGAATAATTTAACTGTTCTGTATGACCAGTGGATACATGTCATTACACATTTGCCAAAACCGATAGAATATCAAACTCAAAGAGTGAATCCTAATGTAAACTGTGGACTCTAGTTGATAACAATGTATCAATACTGGCTCATCAATTGTAAGAAATGTATTGCACTAACGCAAGATGGTAATAGTAGGGGAAACTACGTCGGGGTGGGGGGGAGGGGATTAATGGGAACTCTGTAGTTTCCTCTCAAATTTCCTGTAAACCTAAAACTGCTCCAAAAAGTACATTACTTAAAAAAAAAATCACCATTTCAACATGTCATTAATATAAAATTTTTCCAAGACATATTTTTGTACAAAGGTTTTGAAATCTCATGTGTACATTTTATACTTACAGCCCATCTCAGTTCATCCCAGCCACATTTTAAATGATCAGTAACCACATGTGACTAGTGGTTACTATATTGGACATTGGAAATCTCAAAGTTTTTGTTAGATTAGAGATTAAAGGAAAAATACATACTTGAAAATATTTTACCTCCAAAAACAAACTCACATAATTTGGAGAATGCTGTATGTCACACACAGTTCTCTAACAGCAAAACGTATCAAGATTGTTTCAGTAATCCCCTCGCCAACAATTTTTAAAGAATAAAAGCAAACGCAAATCCAGTCTGACGACTTGCTCGACGGGGTGATTAGGATGTATGGGTGAGCATAAAGCAAGATTTCCTCCTACAATCAGTCTTCCAGTGACCTTCATTAAGGACAAAGAGCATTTTAATGGATGAAGCCTTCACCTTTAATAAGGCTTTACTCTGTTATTTCCTATGGAACCATTCATTAGATTTACAAAACAATGGTAGCTGGCTAATGACGGAGCCGTGGTCAGAACCCCAGGGATAGCCTATGTCACCATTAGCGCCTCAAGGCAAAATGTCACTTGGTCCACCTCGTCCAATCCAGTCAAGAAGACTTTGACCTATAATTGCATGCAGAGTTCAAGAGCTCAAGAGGTTACAGATGGGGGTGAGCGGATCCGTGATTTGCATCTTTGTGTCAGCTTGAGAAGAGGATGTATGAGAGCATAAACAGAGATGGAGACGGGCCAGGGTGAACATTTTGCTTCTGCTTCCAAAAGATATTCCTGTTTATTAGTGACTGCTTTAGGGAAGGTGTGTTTGTTTATTTGTTTACTGTGTGGACAAAAAAATTAATCAGTAGATCTAGGAAAGAAATGGAAAATTTTATTGGAGCCAAATTGAGGATTATAACCCAGAATAGCCTCTCAGATAGCTCCGAGAACTGTTCCGCCTGTTAGAGGTCAAAGCACAGTTATTTAAGATTTTGAGACAGACATTAAATGTATGTCTTATGTACATTAAATGACATATTATTGACAGTTTACACAATCGAGGTTTACACATACAAAACGTGGGTCATCATGGTCCCATACAAGATTAAGCAGAAAGGTTATCTCCTAAGAAGTTATCTTGTTGATGCTAGGAGAATATTGCTCTTTATGATTGAGCAGGTTTGAGCAGGGGCAGAGGAGGGGGGGTTTGGTCGATGCATAATGCAGATACACAATGCACAGTAGAGAGGAGAGAGGAAGCCAAAGGTCAGAGGAAAATGTTTATGTTCCAATTTTCCTCGACTTGCCTTAGAGTATCAATTTTTCTTTCATCAGTTGTTTAAATATATTTTTATTTTGGAATAATTTTAGATTTACCGAAAAGTTGCAAAGATAGTACAGAGAATTCCTGTATCCCCTCACCTAATTTCTGCTTACATAACCACGGTGCACTTGACCAAACTAAAAAATCAACACTGACACTTTACTATTAGTTACACTGCAGGTTTTGCATTGACTTTTTAAAAAATCTCAGCAGGAAGAATTGTGTAAAAAATGAAATATAAAAGCACCTTTTGATCTTAATTAAAAAAAACAAAACAAAACTATTTTGGAGAGAAGATGGATAGAAATGAGGATGACTCAGCTTCCCAGTAGGGACATGCACATGAACTTGCATCATTCAAGTCAGATCAAGGCGACTTTCTTCAAGAAGCCTTCTTGGATTTTACAGCAGTAGTTAGTGTTCACATTAGAAGACAAAGCTCTGTGACACTTTCCATGTTGCATCACCCGGAACTAACAGACACTCAGCTGCCAGCTGGAAGAGGGAAAGGACCCAAGTGTTCCAGGAGAAATTATTACACCTTCCCCCTCTCTCCTTCTTGCCACCCCCATCCCCCTAGTCTGTGCTAACTCGTATGCTTTCCGAAAATATCTCTGAAGTCTTTATGCATGAGGAAAATCAGTCCTTTCCTTTCTGGATTATTGAAAGGGAGCTATATATCTCTAAAGATGTATAGTTTAGGAATCGTCATAGGTAACACATCTTTGTGCCCTTAGGTAAAGCTATTATTACTCTAAAGTGAATTCAGGGGGAATTGGGCTTACTCAGTTGACTACTGACTGTAAATTCAACCAATATAAAAAGATGAAACTCTAATTAGAAAAGATACATGCACGCGAATGTTTATAGCAGCACTTTTGCAATAGCCAAGACATGGAAGCAACCTAAGTGTCCATCAACAGATGAATGGATAAAGAAGATGTGGTACATATATACAATGGAATATTACTCAGCCACAAAAAAGAATGAAATGTTGCCATTTGCAGCAACATGGATGGACCTAGAGATTATCATACTAACTGAAGTCAGAAAGAGAAAGACAAATAGCATATGGTAACATTTATATGTGGCATCTAAAAAATGATCCAAAGAACTTATTTACAGAACAGAAACAGACTCACAGACGTAGAAAATAAACTTACAGTTACCAAAGGGGAAGGGGGAGAGGGATAAATTAGGAATTTGGGATTAACAGATACACACGACTATACATAAAATAGATAAACAACAAGGACCTACCGTATAGCACAGGGAACTATATTCAATACCTTGTAATAACCTATAGGGGAAAAGAATCTGAAAAAGAACGTATACATACATATATAATGTACAACTGAACCACTTTACAGTGCACTGAAACTAACACAACATTGTAAATCAACTATACTTCAGTAGAAAAAAAAAATTCAACCAATATAGTTTGAGTACATGCCATGTATTTGGCTCTGTTCTAGGTGTGCTCCGAGGGCCACTCCTATGGGAACACTGATACATAGGATGTTTCTCTATTAGACTCAAAGTTCCCTGATGATAGGGATGGAGAGAACTGTGTCTTATTTAATCTCTCTTATCCTTAGATCCTCAATACCTAAAACATCCCTCAATGTCTGGTAGATGCTCAATAGTGTTATTGAATCAATAATAGACAAATAAATGTTGAATGGGGAGACGGTTGAATGAATGAATACATGAGTTCATAGATGAGTGATTCCTGATCACTGCCCTTAAGGAGATTACATTCTGGAAAGAGGCAGAGGAGGGCAATCACACAAATGATCATGACGCATAGAGGAAGGAGGTAAGGACCATCAGAGGTGAGCCTGCTAAAAGAAAGCACTGTATAGGTTTAGGTGCAAATGGCAAGTCCTGGGAATGTAAGCAGAGGTAAGTAGTACTTGAGATTGTCCAGGAGGATGGATAGGATGTCCTAAGCAGGGATGGGATAGGAAATGAGGGAAGACATTCCAGCCTGAGAGAACAGAGTGAACAGACATGGCTAGGTAGAAAGTCATGAACATTTTGAGGAGTTAAGTTTGGATAGCTTATATGGCATGTGAAGGTCAGGAAGGGAAAATAAACAAGATTCACACACTGGGTCCTCATCATATGGGTCTTGGATGCCTGGGTTTGCTAATTTGGAAGTGATCACAGACAAATCATGAGGAGAAACTGGCTTCTCCTGGGGGCTGTGAGGTTTGTTTAAGCACATCTTCCAAAAACATGATGGTTCTAAGGAAAAAGGTGGAAGTGTAGGAAAGAAAAGAAATTTGTGATAATATGATGATATAATTTGTCTTTAAGTTCTGTGATGACAAATCAGAATTCTCCTATGTTTGTAATGTAGGAGTCTGTGCTCTGATTCAATCACTCTATCTGCCCTGCCAATAACAGGCAGAGAAAGCCATTGACGCACTTTTGTTAAATAAGCAATTAAAACAGTAGTAGGTTTTGAACTTAATGCCTTTTCTTTATATGTTACATTAAAAGCTGTGTGATTAAGCTGACCTGGGATTTCTGAACAGAAGCTGGACAGTCGACTTCACATTTTTAAGAAGTGAAAGATACATGCTGAGTTGCGACATGTACTGCTCATGGAGTCCCAGGGATAAAATATGAGCATCTCCTGGGGGCCAAGAGTCCTTAGTGAGAGCAAAGAAGGCTCATGAGCATCACATTAATGTTCTGTATTTCAAGACCTTCCACTGCCGTGGAGTACCTCTGTAAGCTTCTCTGAACATCTTTGGCAAAGACACACTGAACCGCATTGCTGGGTGGTTCCTGTTTATTTCCCTTTACAGGGACCTTCTGCTACTCTTGCTGAGTGCCTGGGTGGCTACTCTGTGCCCGGCAAAGCCCCTCGGTCCCCGGCTCCAGGCTCGCCTGGTGTAAAGACAGATGCTCTCATGGCAGTAATGGCTGGATGTACCGTGTTTGCACATCTGCGGTGGCCTTTGAATTGAGTTTTGAGCCCAAGCCAGGCAGCCCCTCCTTTATTTTCACTGTCACACCATTAAAGGAAATGAGATTATGGCACAAATCATCATTCACATGACTCTGACATAGAAGGTTAGGGAGATATTGCCGAGATAATTCCACAGCCGCCATGCCCCTGACAATAATTACAATGTGACCACAGGGGATCGCCTTCTAATAGGCTTTTGTTCAGTCAATTCAGAGTCTGTTGTGTGCTCTGAGTTTGGATAATTAAAGTTGTGTCTCAGAAGCCACATGTGGTAGCTCATAATTATGCAGTCGAGTCTAAGAGGGAACTGAGGTGACTGACACCTGTGCTGGCGTGAGGAATAAGGGCCCTGGTGACGAGGAAGAAAGAAACCAGTCCCCTCACTGAGGAAGCGGGGGATGGCATTCACTCCATAGCATCCACTGCTTTATTTATTCTAAAACGAAAATGAGTAATTATAGCCCTTCCCAGTCCAATTGCTCACCCTCCAGAGGGATTTTGCTAACCCTTTCCTGTAGCCTCCAACAAAAGAATGGGAGCTGACTGGACAGGGAAGAAAATACAAATGGCTTATTGAAACACCAGAATGGTTTAATTATTTAATCATTTGCATGTTGAGAGATTTGCATAAAGGCAGGAAAAGGCCCATGTTGGAATTTGGCCTGTATCTCCCCCTGTTTCTCACTGGAGCAAAAATATCGAAGAGTGGCCTTGTTTTAGCTCTTGAATTTTAGAGAAATGTGAACTTTGGAAAGCTTAGATTTGTTATTTCAAGGACACAATATTTGAAAGGAAAATAAACCCAAAGACCATATCCTGCTGGGCCATGTTTCCCAAGTCAGTCTATGGCTGTCAGAGAAGCAAAGTAGTTGCTTTTCCCCACCACGCAGGACACGCAGACTGCTGGGTAAGTGGGTGCCTTTTTAGCACTCTCAGACTGGGTCCCAGATTTTCTAGATTCATCACATAAGAGATGTTGAAATGTTAGTATAGGACATCTTTTATCTGAAGTCTTTAGACTGTTTAGCAGATTCTTGGAATATAGGTGTAAAGGGTTTTCCATTTCTGAGCCTTGAAAGTAGATTTCTGCTGTGTCCTAACATGAGATATCTTTTCCTCCAGGTTTTGCCAGGTAGAGAAAAAGCCCTCCCTTCTTCCAAACACTGTTTCCCCTTTTGAAGCACAGCAGATTAATTCTTCACCCAATGTGGGAACAACAATTGCTATTCAAAACACTGCCCTTTCCTCAGGCTTTGCCTTCATGAAAATGAAACATATTTCGTACTGAGCACCATATGGTGTTTGGGAAGAGTGGACACGCAGATGCTTCCTAATTAAAGCATTCAAGTTTGTCATGAGAAATGGCAGCCACAAATGACTTTGGCTGGGCGCGTGTCCGGGAAGGGGTGGGTGGGAAGGGATCCCGGAGCGTGGATGAAGTGGGAGGCTGACGCCCAGCTTTTTCAAGCACAGGCTCTGATTGGTCCTCGGGGAACAGATAATGGCAAGAGGCAGTTAATTTGAAGATAATTGAGAGATCTCTTTCCTGTCTTCACACAATAAACCAAGGTGCCGGGCCTCAGCTGGCACTTGCACTCTGGCAGGAAGAAAAGGGCCCGGAATGGGTCTGCTAAAGCTGCCACCTCATTTTCACGTCTCACACAAAGCCGGGAAACGCCTCTCCCGGCCTCCCCCAGCCCCAGATGCTGGTGCCCATGTTTATTGTTTCAACACATCAGACCATAAATAAAAGTTTCCAAAGAGAGAGGCCATCAGAGGAATGGGGATGGTCTATTCTTCTGGAAAACAAGGGCCGTGCCTCTAAAACGGCAAGCTCACCGACCAGTCAGAAGAGACGTGCCCTCTCAGATGGTGGGTTTTCTTGGAGGAGGTGAACTAGTTTTTTGTACCTTTTTATTTTTTATTTTTTTCCCTCAGCATCCTTAGTGCTCTGTGCAAAACTCTTTCCAAACCACTGAAGTCCAGGAATCCTGAGGGCCCTTCTCAGGTTAACTCAGACACTCGTCTGCACACTTCTGTGTGGACAGGAGCCACAGAGGTATCCCAGGCAAGGAATGGACTTAAAAGGAGGCTCTCCCGGGCTTCCCTGGTGGCGCAGTGGTTGAGAGTCCGCCTGCCGATGCAGGGGACACAGGTTCGTGCCCCAGTCCGGGCAGATCCCACATGCCGCGGAGTGGCTGGGCCTGTGAGCCATGGCCACTGGGCCTGCGCGTCCGGAGCCTGTGCTCCACAACGGGAGAGGCCACAGCAGTGAGAGGCCTGCGTACTGAAAAAAAAAGAAAAAAAAGGAGGCTCTCCCAGGGCTTCCCTGGTGGTGCAGTGGTTGAGAGTCTGCCTGCTAATGCAGGGGACACAGATTCGAGCCCTGGTCTGGGAGGATCCCACATGCCGCGGGGCAACTAAGCCCGTGAGCCACAACTACTGAGCCTGTGCGTCTGGAGCCTGTGCTCCACAGCAGGAGAGGCCACGATAGTGAGAGGCCCGCGCACTGCAATGAAGAGTGGCCCCCGCTTGCCACAACTAGAGGAAAGCCCTCGCACAGAAGTGAAGACCCAACACAGCCCTAAATAAATAAATAAATAATTGATGGAAGTGAAATTTAAAACAGGCAGTCCGTGTATAAAAAAAAAAAAAGGAGGCTCTCCCATTGCCTTAGCAAGCCGCACTGAGAGGAGGAGGAGGGGGTCCGAACAAGTAAGGGGCTTTTTTTTTTTCTTTCTGAGGGATCCTTCCCTCTGTCCTGCCTGCTTTCCCAGCCCCTTTTCATTCTCTTTTGGGGCAACTTGCTTATAAATTCTAGGAAACCCTTAAGCCAAGTAGGTGGAAAAATAATCTGATTTCCTCTTTTAACACACAGAAGGACTGGATATAAGGGCTACCTAAGTGTGAAAAAGAATGCTGCTCTTTTTCTCAGGACTGGGAAACTTAATGGTGTCAAGCATACGGGCATAACAATGATAAAGAACGTAAAAAAGTGAAAAGAGCCACGTTCGACAGATTTATTCCTCATCGGTAAAGAAAAGATTTGAAGGAGTGGGCACACAGGCAAAGAGGAGTGGCGGGGGCAGGCTAACTGAGAAAGCCAGTCAGGGGAAGCTGGACTAGGTGATTGATGCAGGATGGCTTGGGGCTTATTAAAGGTAGCTAAGCTAGACAGCTGGGTTTGCTAATCTGATTTGAAATTTTTTTGGCATAAAATACATTTTTCTGTTGTCCTGGTAAGTTGGGGCCAAGTAAGGTTTTCTTCCCTCTGAGCAAGAGGATTGTGACGGTCTCCCCATGGAGGGCTATCTTCCAGCTTTTTCCTGGGGGCTACTGTACAGGTGGAAATATTGGTCTGTATTGTCACTTCTGTACTGTAGTTACACAGAAAAGGCAGAATGGGGAGAAACTGCTAGGACCATAGAAATAAAGAATAGTAAAATGAAAGGTGACAATTTCCGTTTATCAAATGAAACCATAAAGAAAGCAAAGAGATACGATCCAAACTTGCAGAAGAGATTTCCAACATATAGACCAACAAGTGTTTAGTATCAAGAATACAGATATGAAATCAACAACAACAACAACATAAATAAATAACCAAATCGAAAAACTAGGTAAATCACAGAAATGGACAGCTTATGTCAAAGGAAACACAAATAATGGATATATACAGGAAAAAATGCTCCATTTCAGAAGTAGGCAGGAAATACAAATTAAACCCAAATGAGAACCTATTTTATACCCACCAGATTGGCAAACAATTGAGAAGTTTGACATCAAGCACTGACATGAGTCTAGATGAAAGGATCATTTCTACGCTCTGGAGTAGGTCCCATGACCCTGGAAAATGATTGGGTTTAATTGACTCACCCAGGAATTCTAGTCCTGGACATATCCTGTAGGTAATTTCTAGCACATCTACAAGTGGTCATAGCACACTGTAAGAGCAAAAATTATCTAAACAATCCAAAAGGTCATCAATAGGCAAATTTAAGAACAGATAGTGATAGTAGAGTACCACACAGCGGTGAAAATGCATAAATTAGAACTACACACATGATGCAGAATCTCACAAATATTGAGTAAAGCAGAGAAAAAATAAGTTTTACAAGATTGCATATAGTATGTTACCGTTTTTATAAAGTCCAAATCAAGCCAATTCAATTAGCAAATACTGAACCATTGCTCCTAAGGAAAATATACATCCCCACCCCCGCCTCAGACAGATTATAGTCTTAAATTCCAAGAGCAGCTCATCTGGTGGATTCTATTTTCTTTACTTTACAAAAGAGAAAATGAGGTTCAGAGTGTGACAGGACGTGCCTAAGCCCCCCACTACTAACTGCGGAGTTGGGATTCAAACCCCCTCCAACTGACCCCAGGGCCAGAGCTTTTTTTCCCCATGCTGCACTGTCCCCTACCTCTCCATCTTCTGCTCATCTCTGTGTGAGAGCTGAAACAAAGCACAGCGTCTTCTTGATTGACCCCAGATGGGGTCCTGCTCATCTGAGTCATCTGGGTGACTCAGATTTTTCTCTGCTCTGTGGATGTCCACTAATGACTGTGAAAGTGCTAATTCATTCTGTCTGGTTGCTGTCTACCAGGCTAGTGGACACATATAGTTATGTAGTGAACACTTTCCAGATATAACCCAGTCTCCTTTTATGCAGGGGTCTCTGTGTGTGTGTGTGTGTGTGTGTTTAAACAAAAATATAAACATTGGAATCATGGAGTGGGATGATCCCTCTTGATCTAAATAATCTTATAAATTTTTCCTCTATAGTCTCCACCATATAGTACATTTAAGGTGGGGAAAAGATATTAAGTATAATGATACTTAACACTCTCAGAGAAAAGGACAAAGCCCCAAGTAAATACACATATGAGCTTTCCCTCTCTTTATTATGAAAAGAAAGTGTGTTATAATTTTTATCTGCTTTTGAGAGGAAATTTTAAAACCAAGTTCTCCCTAATTATTACAATTGAGAGGAGAGGATAGTAGAGCCATGAATAGCTAACATGTCTACAAACATCAAGAGACTTTTCTGTAGATCGACAATAATGCTACAAAATAAAATGGAAAAATATCCCACCCACCATAGCAGTAAAAGATTTCACACAGTTAGAAAACCTTAACAAGAAATGTGTGACACCTAAATGAATAAAATAATGCAGCTTTATTGAGAGACATAAAATAACGCTTGAATATCCAAAGTCACGCACTAGATGGCTAAATGGCAGTGTTGCTTGTTATGAACATGTTAATTCCTCACAAATTAATTTATAGTTCTGAGACAATCATGATTAAAATCCCAGAGGGGTTTTGGGGGAAAAAAACAGACAAAATTATTTTTAAAGTAAACTACAGATGTAATGAGTAATGAATAGCTAAGAAAATGTTGAAAATGAAGAATATTTCTGGATCCAGTGTACCCACAGTGGGTCACCATGACCTGTGGCTGCATCTTCTAGTATCAACCCTAGAGAAATTAGTGGAATAAGAAGAAAGCAGGGATTTCTGGTTAGTTCCAGAGGAAAAAAAAAAGCCAGAAATCCTTAGGGAGAGTGAAACCTCTGTGTGTGTGTGTGTGTGTGTGTGTGTGTGTGTGTGTGTTGGGAGTGGAGGGCCTGAGGAGGTGGTGGTGGTGGCCGCAGGCAGGACACAGGGCCACCAGAGGCACCTGGGAGAGGATGGATTGGAGAGACAAAGCTCTGTTTTCCTGTGTGGTCTCAGGATCATCCTTACCGGCCCCAGGGCTGTAGAAACAGGCCCTATAGCTCAGGCCACTGGCATCCCAGTGATATCAGGGCAGCAAAAACCCTACTGGGAAGAGCAGTTAATGAAAGAACATTTATTCTCTCCCTCTTTTTCCAAATCCCCAAATTTGGTGAATTTCCCTATTTAAAAAACTGCCTCCTAACAATGCTGCTTGTTTCTAAAAGTTTAAAGGGACTCAAATGAAGCAGGTCTGAGGTACATGTAGCTTTAAGTATATTTATCAGGAAATAAAATGTTTAAAAGCAAAAGTTAGCCAAGGGTTTAACTCACAAGTTAGAGAAAGAGTAGCAGAGCATTCAAAGTAACAAGAAGGAAGGAAACAATAAATTCAGAAATGAATAAAATAACTCATGTGTATACACTTACACACTCACAAATGAGGAATAGAGATTAACCAAGCTAAATGTTATCTCTTTGAAAGTATTCCTGGACTTCCCTGGCGGTCTAGTGGTTAATACTCCGTGCTTCCACTGCAGGGGGTGTGGGTTCGATCCCTGGTTGGGGAACTAAGATCCCACATGCTGTGTGGAGCAGCTGGAAAAAAAAGTATTCCTAGTATTGATTGACTTCTAGAATAAATGATCAAGAAAAAAATATGCAAGTATGCCAAATACAAAATGAAAACAGAGAAATTACTACAGATAGCAGTAAAATTATTTAGAGATAATGTGAAGAAAATGAATAGAAAAGGCACAGTCTGGGAGAAAGTATTTGCAAAACATATATCTGACAAAGGACTTGAATCCAGAATATGTAAAGACCTCTTATAACTCAAGAATAAAAGGCTAAACAGTTCCAACAAAAACTCAACAGAATCTTCACAAAGATATATACACTACAACAGGTACATGAAAAAGGTTTTAATATCATGAATCACAGGGAAATGAAGATTAAAACCACAATGAGATACTATACACCCACTAGAATGTGTAAAATTTTAAAAGACATGATGCCAACTGTTGACAAGGATATGGAACTACTGGAACTTTCCTAAATGGCTGGTGGCAGTGGTGACCCAGGGTAGCAGGAAGGAGTGGCTGTCCTGGGTACAAGCAATAAGCAGGCAGTTCATTGTCTGCAGATAATTTAAAATCAGTAATAAAACTAACTATAAGTCAGTCTGCTTTTTATTACCAACATATGCCAGCAATTCTAAACAACATTAGTGATAAAACACTTCTCTCTGAAAAACATTTTTTGTTGGTCTAAGCGCTAAACAATTGTTGAGGGTTACTCTTGAGTTTTAATGATGTACATGTAAGCTTCAGATTAGCACATTTTTTATTATTTATCCTTTAATAATCACTGCACTTTACATGGAAATAAAGTCCAATTCTCCCAGTTATGTCAGTCTCCTATGCACTAACACTCAGCTACGCGTGTTTTGAGAACAAGCCTCTTAAGGTTCAAGATCTTCTCAGCTGCCTTCAGAGCACATTTTTTTGTCTCAAACTCCTCTGTACTTCACATGCCTGTATTTAAAGAATAGATTTGAAATAATGAAAACATAGCGATCGTAAGTCAAAGAAACAGAACTTTAGTTACTTGAATTCTGTCATTCCATGTGACCACTTGGAGTTTTTATTTGTGTTTAAAATTTAGAACAGGAATAGAGGCCACACTGCAAGTTATAATATTTTTATTTAGAGAAGTGAACTTTTAAATTCATGTATGTAATATTTTACTGGATTTAATTTACATTTTAAAAATGGAACATTGGATTATTTTTAATTTATTATTTATTTGTTCATTTATTTTAAATTGAAGTGTCATTGACATACAACATTATGTTAGTTTCAGGTGTATGACATAGTGATCCAACATTTATATACGTTGCAAGATGATCACCACAGTCTAGTTACCCTCTGTCACCATTTAAAGTTACTACGATATTATTGAATATCTTCCCTATTCTGTATATTGCCATGCCTTATTTATTTTATAACTGGAAGTTTGTACTTCTTAATCTCCTTCATCTATTTCACCCATCCCCCCACCCCCTCCTCTCTTGGTAACCACCAGTTTGATCTCTGTATCTATTAATCTGTTTCTGTTTTGTTTTTTTGTTTGGTTTTATATTCCACCTATAAGTGAAATCTTACAATATTTATCTTTTGCTTATTACGTTGCCTTTCTTTTGCTTAGTTTTCTATGTGCCTATTTATATTATATTTTAAAAATTAAAACTCCAACATATCTTATTTAAAAATTTTTTATTGGAGTATAGTTGCTTTACAATATTGTGTTGTAAAACTCCAACATATCTTTCAAATGTCATTTTATTTTCCAACCCCCCCAAACCTTTGGGGTCATTTTTCCCCTGGGAGACCTGCTCACTCAGTCCCTTGTCCTTCTTCCATCTGCTCTTGATCTCAGAGAGACAGCAGTGAGCAGCAGCTTAGAGAGAGATCTTAGTTCCCTGCCTAGGAATTGAACCTGGGCAGCTGGGATGAACACCAGGAATCCTAGCCTCTAGTCCACCAGTGGCTATAAGCTAGAAGCATGGTTGGCTCTTACCCCATTTGAAAAATGAATTTCTCAAAGAGGCAAAACCCGTAAAAACAGGTACAAAGTTTATTATTAGAGACAAGCACAACAAGTGGGAAAGCACACAGAGAAGTAGTTTATTTATTTAAGATAGAGGCAAGGCAGAAATATACTCCTGGAGAGTAAGGGTGTGGGCATCCTCCCTAATGAGGAGGAGGGCAGTAAGGAAGCGGTTAAATCATTTATATAGGGCAGTTCTTCCAGGTCTTTGTTTACCTTTGACCAATTATCTCACTTCTTTTCCCACATCTGACCTGCCTGAGGACCCTCCCCAATATGCATGGGCAACTTTTTGCCAAGATGGATTCCAGTGCAGACGCCTGTGGGAGGTTTGACAGCACCTATTATGGGGTGGTGTCCCCTCCTTTTTTGACCCCCGAGGAGCCTTTCTGCACATGTGCAGTCAGGGAGGTTTCCCTGGCCTCAGGAGTGATAGATGTGGTCCTCTTATCTGTTCACTCCAGCAGAGCTCAGCTCCTGCCATTAACTTTGTCCTTGGAGTGTCAGGGAAAACAAGGCTCCAATTACTCCACTTGACAAACTTCAGCTGCTTGGTCCAGGGGCCCGCCTACCTCCTACCTCACTCTGATCTGTACCCAGTGCCCTCCTCACCTGATGGGCAGTGTCAATGGGGGACTTCCCCCCAGTAGGTTCTTGTGCTGTGTCTCTAAGTTCCCTGGATACCACGTTTCCTTTCTCTTGATATACTCCCTCATTTTGGTGGAGAACAACCTCTAGAAGTTTCCTAAGAAAGGGTGCCTGAGAGGTAAATATTTTGAGACCTTGCATGACTGAAAATGTCTATTTTATTCTCACTCAATTATATAATTAATTCTAGATAGGAAATAATTTTCTCTCAGAGTTTTGAAGTCCTTCTTCAGTATATTCTATCTTCAGATACTGATCTTGTGAGATTGGTCGTATGAATATGATTCCTACAATTTCTCCCCTCCATAGAAACTTTTAATATTTTCTTTTTATCTCTAGTGTTCTCAGCTTTCATAAGGATGTTCTTTGGTTGTGGTTGTTTTGCTTACATTGTGTTGAGATTTTGATGATCCCCTTAAATCTGGAGACATTTTTTTTATTGCTTCTTTGAACATTTTCTCCCCTCTGTTTTTCTACTGTTTTCAGAAGTGCAACTAATTCAGCACTGGCCCTCTTGGATTGGTGCTCTAATTTTCTCTTCTATTTATTTGCCTTTTACTTTGACTTTCTGGGAGATTCTTGTCTTAGTCAGCTGGGACAACCATAACAAGATACCATATACTGGTGGCTTAAACAATAGAAATTTATTTCTCATAGTTCTAGAGGCTAGGAAATCCAAGATCAAGGTGCTGGCTGATTTGGTTGCCTGGCAAAGTCCCTTCCCTGCCTTGCAGGTGGCTGCCTTGTCACTGTATCTTCACATGGCAGAAGGAGGAAACTCTGGTGTCCCTTCCTCTTCTTATAAGGGCACGAATCCCATCATGGGGGCTCCATCCTCAGGCCCTTATCTGAATATAATTACCTCCCAAAGGCCCCACCTCCTAACACCATCACATTGGGGGTTAGAGGTTCAGTATATAAATTTGGGGCAGAAACATTCAGTCCATAATAATTCCTTGACTTCATTGTATAATCCTTCTATTGAATTTCTAATATTTCTAATTTTAGCTCTCATATTTCTAATTTCTAAACCCCCTGTTCTTTGATTGTTCCTTTCCCTTATTTCCTGCTGTATTTGCAGATACCATACCTTCTTGCTCTGGAGAAAGCAGATCTGTTTTTAAACTCCTAGGCCTGGAGGTGACATCAACCTCTCTGCACACATGGGAAGAACCATCATATGGCCCCACGAGTCACAAGGGTCTGGACAATGTTGTGAGGCGGGTGCTGAGGAAAAGAGAACATTAGCAGCCTCTTCCACAGAGGATTTCCTTGTTGTGTGATGATCTTTGATATTCTGTTTATTTTTAAGTGTGAGACACCAGAAAACTTATTGGAAGCTCTGTGTGTGCAGGTAAAACATGTTGCTCCTGAAAGTGACTGTGGTAGCAAGCCAGCTTTTTTGTTCAGGGACCCTCAAATACCATTGTCTGAGGTTCATTTCTCCCAAGGCATGTGTTGTTTTTTTTGTTTTGTTTTTTTACAGGAAAGAATTCTCCATTCTTCTGTCTAGGGGTACACGTCTGGTTGTCAAATTTTTTGAAGCAGAAGGAAAAGAGAGCTAGGGAGTTCTTACAATCCAAACACAGAATTGCAGCAAGTCTCCTGAAATGATGTGCATGCTTCTCTTCCACCCCTGCTGTGTCTGGTATCCCTGAGTCCAGATTCTCTCTGGCTCAATCTATCCAGAGACTAAATGTCAGATTTCCTGTGGGAGTGGAGAGAAGGGGTGGAGAGGCAGGGCAGAGAATCCAACAGCTCCATGTTAAGACTTCAATCGGTCCTCCTGTTTCCAGCTCTGCGTCTCACTCTACCCTTCAGTGATACCCGTTGCCACCAAGTCCTAGGCCTGCCTGAGTTCTGTAGGGTGAAGAGACCTTCTTGGGCTATTGACCACTGCAGGCCTTGGAACTGTAGCCCCCTCTGTTCTAACAATTTATTACATTGCTTCTCTATCTGCCATCCTCCAAAAATTTTTCAGTCTTTTAATTTTTTTTTAATATCTTTATTGGAGTATAATTGCTTTACAATGGTGTGTTACTTTCTGCTGTATAACAAAGTGAATCAGCTATACATATACATATATCCCCATATCTCCTCCCTCTTGTGTCTCCCTCCCACCCCTCTAGGTGGTCACAAAGCAGCGAGCTGATCTCCCTGTGCTATGTGGCTGCTTCCCACTAGCTACCTATTTTACATTTGGTAGTGTATATATGTCCATGCCACTCTCTCATTTTGTCCCAGCTTACCCTTCCCCCTCCCCATGTCCTCAAGTCCATCCTCTATGTCTACGTCTTTATTCCTGTCCGGCCCCTAGGTTCTTCAGAACCATTTTTTTTTTTTAGATTCCATAGATATGTGTTAGCATACGGTATTTGTTTTTCTCTTTCTGACTTACTTCACTCTGTTGTCATAGTCTTTTATTTGCTCTCACCTCATTTTCTTTGTCCCTGTGATTGCATATTTTAAAAATTCTTTTACTTTCAAAGTGGGTTTTAGAAGAGAGAAGAGAGAAACACTTGTGGTCAATATGCCACATTTAATGAGAAGTTTAGAAATAATTTTGATAATATAGTTGAGTTTATAATGCTTAATATAAAAGGGACAACTTCCCTGGCAGTCCAGTGGTTAAGACTCTGTGCTTCCAATGCAGGTGGCTCGGGTTTGATCCCTGGTCAGGGAACTAAGATCCCACATGCCACACCATCAAAAGAAAAAAAAAATCTTTTGTAGAAACTAACACAACATTGTACAGCAACTATACTCCAATAAAAATTAATTTAAAAAATAATAAATAAAAGGGACAAAAAAGCTATATAAATAATGTGATCTCAGGCAGGTTAAAGAGCATAGAAAAAATAAAGGAAGGAAAATGTCAAAATGTGAATTTTTATTGCTGACAGAAAATAATGGTGATTTTTAGTTTCTCTTTAGTCCTTTTATTTCCAACTGTCCCTACTGAACATGAAAGACTTTTGTAAGCAGAATAAGTACTTTTTTACAGAACTGCAAAGAAAATAAGATCACAAAGTAGAGGAAGTGTTTGAAAGAAATTAAAAAGCATCTCAGCTGGAAGTGTTTTTCTTTGGGCATAGTGTATGCATTTCAAATTGGATGCTGATTGTATCACCGATGAATGATAAGTACACATATACAATGCCATGCATGTGCTATATGCCAAGCTCTATACAATATCTCATTGAATCATTACAGTGATCACAGAGGTAGATATTATTTTCCTCCCATTTATAGATGAAGAAACTGAGGCACAGACGTAGCACACTCATGGCCCTCTGTTGGTACATGACTGAGCCAGACTTGGGACCCAATAAGTCTCACTCCAGAGAGGCACCCTTACCCATCACATTCCATTTCAGTCTCTCACATGTATATACATACATGTAAGTACCTATGTCCTTATCTAACTCCTTGTACACATTTGTGCTTATGTCTACACATATGTTCATACAGTCAAGAGCATGCCTTGGCTCTTGAACAAATTATAAAGTGAGGGCAAGAAAGGAGGTCAGCAGGGCCTCTCTGGGAACTGTGATAATAAACACTAGAGGTGGCCATATAACTGCTTGGGTCTGAATTCTCATCTCCTTCTCTTTCTCCCACTCTTTTCCATAGCAATAAATCATGCCCCACACATGGGAGAAGGGAGCCTTGGGCTTCCGAGTGCATTCAGGAAACAAGCTGCTCTCACACCTGTTTAGGCTTATGCTTTCTGACAGCTTTAGAGGCATAATATGGCCCCAGGTCTTTATTTTGAGTACGGTGGGTGGAAGGGGCTTCTTACCAGCCAGGATGCGTTAAAAGTTCATGGCAGCTGCCTAGAAGCCACTGCAATGTTTCTCATTAAAGACAAACTAGTTTAAACTCTGCAGAATGTCCAGGAATGTAGGAGTTTTTGAAGCTGTAGTTCTTTCCATCCTATTGTTTCAGAGCTCTAATTAAACAATGCCACATGTAATACTCCCCAAGGCCCTAGGAAAGAGGTCATTTGAATGATTTGGGATGGTCTAATTTTCTTTAAAAAGTGCCCACAAGTTTTTAAGACTTTTTTATTTGCAGGCAGTAATTTCTCATGTGGCACCCTGGGGCCACATGCTGGATTCTAGCTGGAAAAGAATTTATTATGCACAGTTTTTGTCTACATAGTTCTCTTTTGCTTGTGAAAGGGTAATCCCCCAGACTAATTTTCTTTTTTTCCCTCTTTTTTTTTGCGGTACGCAGGCCTCTCACTGTTGTGGCCTCTCCCGTTGCGGAACACAGGCTCCGGACGCGCAGGCTCAGCGGCCATGGCTCACGGGCCCAGCCGCTCCGTGGCATGTGGGATCTTCCTGGACCGGGGCACGAACCCGTGTCCCCTGCATCGGCAGGCGGACTCTCAACCACTGCGCCACCAGGGAAGCCCTTTTTTTCCCCTCTTTTTAATGAGAGCTCTACTGAGATTCGCATACCGTACAATTCACCCATTTAAAGTGTACAGTTCAATGCTTTTTAGTATATTCACAAAACTGTGTAACCATAACCACAAACAATTTTAGAACATCTTCATCTCTCTGCAAAGAAACCTAGCACCCAGAATGGGGTTTCCAACACCATTCTCCAATAAAAGAAACCAGAGTTCCTTGGAAAAATGACTGATTCTAGTGCTGGGCAGGAAATATATAAGATGAACCTGGAGCATCTTCTAGTGCCAGGAAGTAAAGAAAGGCTAAAACAAACAAACAAACAAAAACAAAACAAACAAAACCCATCAAACCCTACATTCATGGGGGTACGTCCACTGAAAGCTTCCAATGGACAAAGCTGGAATAATTTGAGCAGCAAAGTGTAGGAGTATTGAATTATAACCCAAAGCATAGAATAAACTAAATATCCACGTGTTCATACTGATTCAAAGAAATGATTAAATAAATAAATAATTGGAGAGAAAAGGCGAAGCTCCATTGTAAAAGAATTCCAAATAATTTATTAATATTCTCTATCGAGACACCGTTACCACACCTCCCTTTAGAGCCTAGTTTCCTTTCTTGTTTTGAAGTCTTTGTCTGTTAAATCCAATATCTGTACTCTCTCACAGGCAGTTTCTGTTTCTTTCTTCATTCCCTGGGTGTGGGTCATACTGTCTTGTTTCCTTCCATGTCTCATAATTTTTTGTTGAAAACTGGACATTTTCAGGAGATATAAAATAACTCCTCTGGGATACTGACCTCCTGCCCCTCTCTGGGGCTTGTTTTTGATGTTGTTTGTTTATTTGGCTGGCCCCTTGCAGGGATGTCTATTTCCCCCATAGTATGAAACTTATGATGTCACCTCTCAGAGGGTGGAGACTTTGTCATGCACACAACCGCCCTAGGATGACAATCATCTAAGCAGGGCTCTCTCTGTTTTTTCCCTCGGTTTATCTGTTAAGGTGTCCGGCTTAGTATCCCACCCAGCTGATAGTTTCCTGTAATTGCTGGCTGGTTGCACTAGTGTTTTTTTGTTTGTTTGTTTTGTTTGTTTGTTTGCGGTACGCGGGCCTCTCACTGCTGTGGCCTCTCCCCTTGCGGAGCACAGGCTCTGGACGCGCAGGCTCAGCGGCCATGGCTCACGGGCCCAGCTGCTCCGTGGCACGTGGGATCTTCCCGGACCAGGGCACGAACCCGTGTCCCCCGCTTCGGCAGGCGGACTCTCAACCACTGCGCCACCAGGGAAGCCCTGCACTAGTGTTTTTGACAATGTCTAGGGCATGAATTGCTCCTCGGTCTGGTCCTATTAAATCCAGCACCTTTGCAGGGGCAGGCTTTGAGGTTTGTTCTGACCCCAGGAGGGCTTTTCTTAGCTACCTCTTTCCCTTGCTCTCTCTGATGAACCAGCTGGCTTACAGTTTAGTTTGTTTTTCTCAGAGAGCTACCAGCTGCCTCTAAATTGCTTGCCACCAAAATATCAGTTGCTTTTGAGAGCATCCTTAGTCTTGAACTTCCCCACAGTCTGTTTCAAATAAATTTAGCTCCCTTAGGAAGAGGTTCGGAGCTCTCTGTTCTTGTGGTCTGCCTTACTCCTTGGAAAAATCTCTGAGCCACTGCTCCAGAGCTGGGAAGAGGGTGACATTCTTGCCTTATGAGCAGGGTGCTGGGCAGGGGCAGTGGCCTATGGTCTTCTCCATGTGTTTCTCCCAGCATGCGATCTCCACCCGTAGAACAAGCTGAGGTGAGAGCAATTGGAGCTCCAGTATTCTGGACCTTCCATGTTTGAGGTAGGACCTCTCTGTTATGAGTTGGGGCTTGAGGCAAGGAAGGGAGCAACCTCTTGGCTGCACTGCCGGAAACTTATTCTCTGCAAATCAGAGCGGAAGGAGGTGAGAAATGCTGGTGTCTTTTTCCCTCTCAGTGAGATACTCTATGCCTTGACGGGGAGGTAAGGGGAGAGGGTCTCCCTTCTTGGCCACACCTGCCCAGAGTGGCGTTTCCATCTCTCTGACTATGGGGGAGGTGGGAGGAGGGAGAGACGGCTTGTGGCTCAAGTGCCACAGCTTCTTACTGTTCTTACCAAGATTTAGTAGAATTTCTCAAATAAATGTTTCTTAGTTTGCTGTATGCCCTGAGAACAATTTCCAGAGACTTTATATGATTGCTTTTTAAAATAGTTTTCACTAGTTATGGTTGCTTTGCTGGGGAATGATTCTATGGAGCTCCTTACACCACCATTTTGAAGGTGGAACTCCTTTTATTTTCTTGCCTTGAATCGAAACCATTTCTTGGTATTCACGGGGGATGGTTCCAGAACCCGCTGGGATATCAAATCCCTGGATGCTCAAGCTGTAGTATTTGCATGTAACCAATATAACCTAGACACATCCTCCCAAATACTTTAACCAACTCTAGATTACTTATAATACCTAATACAATGTAAATGCTATGTAAATAGTTATCAGTTCATGGCCAATTCAAATTTTGTTTTTGGGAACTTTCTGGAATTGTTTTTTAGTATTTTTGATTCGTGGTTGGTTGAATCCACAAATGTGGAACCCATGGATATGGAGGGCCAACTGTATTTCCATGAACTCTCTGATGTTTAAGGAACTGTCTCCCCACCTGACATGAATCCAGATTTTCTGTATGACAGTTTCTCAAGGGAGTCCAATGGGGCCAACTTCCCTACAAAGAAAAATGGATGGAGGTCTGAGACCAGGTCCTGCTATGTCTACCCAAATCGATCAGATGAATATGCACAATATTCCCAGGGCACCAGGTTCAGTGATTGGATCTCCAGGGCGTGAGGAGCAGTAAAGTTGGGAATTCAGTGATAGCAACCTGTTTGAAGTCATACATGAGAATGCTTTCCCCTACGCCCTTCCAATTAACCGACTAAATTCATGAACCATTTTTTTTTTTTTTACAAACTGTAGAACATAGGATGATTTTATATAGTACACGAGTAACATTTTTTTGGTTGGTTATTTATAGGTTTACTAGGAAAAATACAGATAAAAAGATGAATAAATGTGAATATGGATATTGATTTATGGAGAGTGCTTCTGAGCACACAGATAGGTGAAAGATTCAAAGCAGGTGGTAAATACCTCAGTGTTTCCCTTTCAAAAACAAACAAATCCGTTTAGATGCCCACACATTTCCAGGAAGGTCAAAGGTCTCCAATACTGTTTTTCTTTCCATTTTATTGTTTCAGTGCTCTAATTAAGGAGTGCCATATCCATATTTTATTATTCTCCAAGGCCCTAAAAAATTTGCATGGTATGAGATTATACACTGTAAAAATGATATATGCACACACACACAAAGCATATCAAAATTGTAATTTCACAATGCTACTGCTTAGACAAGTCTAAAATAGCTATTTACTTTCATCAAAGTAAGCCAATTTAAAAGTGATCCAGGAAAAAAAAAAACAAAACAGTGATCCAGGGACATAGCCCGAACTGTAAAGGTAGTATGAAAATGACTGAATTTTGGGGGAAAAAAAAAGTGTAAATATCAGGTAAAAATTTTACATGATAGCAAATCTGTTTACACAAAACAATAAATGGGTTGTTTCATTATGAGTATGGCAAGAAGATACCTTCAGAATTCTCTCTGCTAATTAGTTACACTGGACAGCTTGAAAACGAGTGGCCTCAGACAGACAAAAGGGGAAGATAATGGCTCCTTCCACCCACTCAGGCTTCTCATTTGTAGCTTCAGGTATGGCTAATCATTTCCTTTTCATTCTTTGTGAAGCATCAGGAGAATCAGCTTGAATGAGCCGACAGCCTGAGTTAACTTAAAAGTGGAACATCCATAGGCCTCCAGGGAATGACACAGTCAGCAGGACACAGGTGAATGAGGAGTGGACCGGCAGAGCCACGGTTCAGATGGACCCGAAGCTTCTGGTCAGTTGCCGGTAATATCATTTCCAAATTGAAGAGCAACCTTCCAGAGAAGGCCTGTGAGCGTGGCCACCTGTACCATTTATGTGTATGAACTCAAAGCATTGTTTTCTGGTTGTCATCTCCTTTGTTGTCAAACGTTGGTCCTAAAGTCATCATCAAGTTTCTGAATATGTCAGAACAGGCTGTGAGGGAGCTGGTTAATATTCCAGTTCTACACATCTCCTGGCAGCCTCCTGCACGGCTTCCCAGTGACAGAGACTGGAAACATTCGTGTCTCTCAGTGCCTATGTGCCTGGCCATTGTCACCTCCTCTCCCTGCTCCTTCCCTGAGAAGAGGATCAAGTTTCGAGCAAAGCGACACACTCGGTCCCAAAGCCCCCCATTTAAAAGAAAGCAAAGATGTTGCTGAAAACCAAGCTTAAGCAAACACGGTCTGGAAACTACGTCTCCCCCATCCCTCACCTTAATGCCACCTGTCCTCATGCATCTGTATCTTGCTTAAGCAGTTTTGTCAGTGAGCGTCTAAGTGACAGCACTAAATGACATGGGTTTTGCTTCCTCTTGTCTTGTGTTGCCCTTGTAGAAGATCTGAATACATGGGCAGAGTAGGGATACAGAATGGAGAAGTCAAAGGAGAAATGGGTCTGGAAATTTCTTGGTATAAGGGAAGGACTGACCACAATTATTATGATATATCTGTGTGGTAATAATACATCTATGGGCCTCATCAGAGTCTCCTGTGGGACACATCCTATGGGCCTCATCAGAACACATCCTATGGGCCTCATCAGAGTCTCCTGGCCTTACCTGTCCCCTGGGCCCTCAGCTCCTAGACTGGCAGCTGGGGGGAAGACTCCACGCAGGACTCACAGAGCCCTGTGTTGTCTTCACCTCTTCCCCCTCTTTTGATCCCATAAATGCCACTGCCATAAGTTAAAGGGTCTGCTTCCCCGAAAGTGGTCTGCTGCCTGAAGAGGCCAGGGGACCCAACCCAGAAATATAGGCGGTTAACTCCCATGGCCTTCATTTTGATAAATGGGAAAGGGAAGGAGGAAAGGAGTCATTGGCAGGACCTTCTCTCTGTTCCTCCCTCTAAGACCTTGTTCTGAGTTTCATACAGCTTGTTGGAGACATCCTGCACCTGCCTGGCCACTGGCTGTGTTTCTTCGTGGCTTGTTGGGACGCAGGAATGCACGTCCTGGCCTCAGCCTCCCAGCCTTCCCTCCCTGCCTTTCCATCACTCTTCCTTCCCTGTGACTGTCCTTCCCAGTAAAGCATGAGCACTTAAACCCTGCCCCACAACCGCAAGCATTCTGCCTCTTTATCGCAAATGTTTTGGTGTTTGACAAAGCACATGATGCCATTTTTTGTTTCCCTTCAGAAAATCCCAGAGATGCAATGTATAAAACTAAAGAAGATGGTGGCAGCTCTTTAGGTCATTTTAAAATTTGCTGACCTCATTTTCCAATTAATTTTTAAAATTAATTTATTTAATTTATTTATTATTTTTGGCTGCATTGAGTCTTCATTGCTGCACGCAGGCTTTCTCTAGTTGCAGCGAGCAAGGCTACTCTTCGTTGCAGTACGCGGGCTTCTCACTGTGGTGGCTTCTCTTGCTGAGGAGGACGGGCTCTAGGCGCATGGGCTTCAGTAGTTGTGGCATGCAGGCTCAGTAGCTGTGTGGCTCGCGGGCTCTAGAGCGCAGGCTCAGTAGTTGTGGCTCGTGGGCTCTAGAGCACAGGCTCAGTAGCTGTGGCGCACGGGCTTAGTTGCTCTGCGGCATGTGGGATCTTCCTGGACCAGGGCTCGAACCGTGTCCCCTGCATTGACAGGTGGATTCTTAACCACTGTGCCACCAGGGAAGCCCTCCAATTAATTGTGATCCTCTGCTTTTTTGTTTTCTTTTTTCTCTGCCTGGCAAAATTTGACTTATCCTTCCAAGCCCAGCGAAATGCCATCTTCTGGATGACACCTTTCTTGCCACTTGTGCCCACGCCTGCCATGTCAACCTGTGCTGTTGCACGCCAGATGGAATAGAGCCTACACCCCTGCTTCCTAAAGTACTGACCTCCGTGTTCTTGGTTGCTGGATACAATGTAACCATAAGTTTCCTCCACCCCGCTCTAAATCTTACTGACTTTATCTCCAGGACTGCCCACAAAATGTGTTCAATAACGTTTGCTGAATGAAGGTGGTACGAGTTCTCCTTTTTGCATCCATCACTGGTGCATCCATCTCAGCCCAGATAGGCCCACCTCACCCCTAGACGGGACAGTGGCCTCTTAGTCTCCCCGCTGCCAGTCTCCTCTGACAATGGAATCTGCATAAACCACCAGGCTGCTCTTCCTAAAAACTGCATCCTTTCACCCCTAGATCTCCAGAGCCTATAGAAAAAAAAGATAGTGTAGCACATCAATAATATAAATGCACAAAGCCCAGAGAGACTCTAATAGCCCTTCATAAATGTTAGATACATCATCTCTGATGTAAATGCCTTTGTCTGGTGTTCAAGGTCCGGGTCAGCTTAACTCCTGGACCCACACCCCCCCAAACAAACTCTCCATTTTGCTTAGGTTTGGTTCCTCAGCCTGCTAAATGGTCCCCTGCATTGACGTAACTCAGGACACCCCTGCCTCTGTCCAAAGCCTGTCTATTTTTCAATCTCACACCTTCATAGATGCTATGAAGTGGAGTTGCTATAACCAGACAGATCCCCCCTTATCTCAACTTCTATAATCATCAGAGATGCGCCATCCAATTTCTAAGCTTGAGACCTGATCATCTTAGGCTTTCCCCATCTCTTTCTTCAATAAAATTACAAACTTTCCAAGAGCAGGAACCACGTTCAAAATTTCTTCAGGAATCTTCCTGGCCCAGGAGAGAGTCAACAAACATTAGCTGATTGATTCTTTGCTGTAGAAATGAACCTGACCAAGCCAGGCAGAAGACGTTAAGGATAAGCTACAACCTGATAGTTAGAGGGTATCATTAGATTTTAAATTTAAAAAAAAAATGGGGGGGGAATTTTCTGTTATTTTTACTTATGTCAGTATAGAAGGAGAAAAACACAACACACAATTTTTCTATAAGTCTAGAGAGAAAAACCACTACTATACGTTATAATAGCTCATTAAAGCATTCTTCTGCTCCCTTTCCTAACATATGCAATGAATCTTCATAGCAGTCAGGGTACATTTTTTTTCCAATTAATTTTTCTCTTTTGCTATCCTGGCAGTCAGGTTTTCTTATAGCCATTTTTCTAAGTCAAACCCTTTAATTAAAGTTGGAATGAAAAGTCTGATTAAAATCTACATTAGCTCAAGGAGTTGTGATCTTCTGGTCTGCTCTTTGCACTTACATAATTTATACCCCAAATTGCTACATTAGGACTTTGGGTCCACTTTCCTTACCTAAGGGGTTTTAAAAGGCCTGGAGCTTTGAACCAAATAATCCTAATTTGGGAGCTATTGCATACCCAATGTCAAAAATTTCAAGACTAGCAATAGGTTATGGAGTGAGTTTCCAGAATGATTTAATTTTTGAGCAATTCCAAAAGATAGGCACCCAATTTCTTTCCTGTTGGTTGCCTTTCCTACCCTAACCTGTTATTTAAATATATCCAATACTCATCTTAAACTCATTCTTGGTGATAGATGCTCTGCTACAATCCAGAAGAAACCAACTAACTTTGAATATCTAAATGAATAGTTTAAAAAAATGATGATGTGGATTATCTGGGCTTAACTTTTTCTATTTTTCAGAAATCTCTCTGATGATAACCTTTTTAAAGGTAGGATCTGAAAACCCAGAAAAATTCATGTGTCCAAAAGAAAAAACCAAAACCAAGAAAAGAAAACACCAAAAACCTGAACCACAGAGTAAGTTGATAAATCTGATTCCCGTTTAGTGGCTCAGGTGGGTGAATTAACAATTTCATAAAAAAGTATAAGACCATCAGGGAAATGTGAAGGAGAACAAAGGCTGCCGAGAACAAAGGTAACAAACATGGGGAGCATTTATGAGGAAGAAATCGAAGTTACTTGGGTGTCTTGTTTTTCAGGCTCGGCTCTTGGGGGTCAAACAGGGTAGCTGGCTCTATTGCCTTCTCTGCAGATTGAAGTTGGCTGCCGAGGGCAGAGGTCACCCCACAGTATCAATTACTTGCTGCTACCTGGAAAATTTAATTTCATGCCCAGCAATAGATCTGCTTTCTTCTCTAACATGAATGGCAACTGTCCCCAATTGATAACAAGAATAACTCATTTCCTCAGAGTCATTAGACTCTAGAAGCTTCTGAATTCAGAAAGGCCTCTGCAGACAGCTGAGTGAACAGAATAAAAGCTATGTGTTTGCCCTTTTCTTAACCTTTTAAGATATTGTTTGGTTTCTGATTCGTAGTAGGGTTAGTCCAAACTCTTGTGTACGACTGATATTTAGATGAACATCAGTTTCTCCGTGGAATTCCTCAAAGAAAAGGCTGACTGGGGATGTTAGCAAACAGAAAAAATCTGAATTTTCAAACAATGGGGAATCTGGTTGAAAGGAAGTTTGTACTGGGCTTATTTTTGGCTGGAAATATTGTAAAGGTCTAAAAATAATCTCTCCCTCTTCCCCTCCCCAAATCATAGTCTTTGGAAAGACGAGATAAGAGCTGTTTTGATAATGAGATAAATATTATTCTAGGAAGTTGATAGGAATATTTAAAGCAAACAAAGAACAAACACTTTCCATGTAGTCTGCTCCACTACTGACCTGGATCTGGATGCAAGCTAGAAGAGTGAGAATGCAAAACTGCCAGAAATCCTTGATCATAAATGACCAAAGGAAAGCTTTTTAAAAGGATCATATAAACGCTCTTCATTTTTGTTGCTTTTGTTCCCTTGGCCTTAGTTCTAATTCAAAAAAGTTCCTAATGGTTTCCTCAGCATGGCAAAGAAAGAATAAAATTATAACTCAATTAAATAGCAATGTACATTCCACAGTATCTAAATTTTTTAAGGCAGAGATGAAAATTAACATTATTAATTGGTGTTTCTTGCAGAGTATGTATAAGGGCATGCTTGCACGCACGCACACACACACACACACACAAAACACGACACTCTAACCACACAGTAGTGCCTATGCTTGTGAACAGAAACCTTAGGCCAGCTTGCCTGTAATAGAATCACTGGAGAGCACAAAATGGACCTCACATGCAATTCTTTATCTCCAAATCACCCTGTCAATTCTCTTTAATAAAACCACATCTACCCAGGTCATAAAATGATGAAAGGGAAAAAGAGCAGCTAGGGCTTTAGGTGTTAGGCATCTCAGTGGGTGGGGAGATGATGGGGGAAGTGAGCGAAGATAAAGAGGTAGGTGAGAATCGTTTCTTCATCGGCCATTAGTTCCAAGAACAATGCCCCATCTGAGAAGAGCTGCCAGTGTTAGAGGAAGCAGCAAAGATTTCCTGCTGAGGGTCACAGGTCTTCAATTTATTCCATCTTTTTTGATACAAAAGGCCACACTTCACTCTTTCTTCTCCCCATGCTAAGAAATAAATGAACTAACTATTAATGTGTTTCTTTTGACTCGCTGACCACTGTTATGGCTATTTGGATGATTTTTAAGTGTAAGTTGAGTAAAAAAAATTCTCAAAACAGAAACAACCATGAAAAAAAGGCCTTTAGAAAAGGAAGAGAAGGACAATTATGTATCTTAGTTCTTTAGACCTACACAAAGAGAAAGAAATGAAAGGTTTTCTAGTGTAGCTCCCCTGTAATTCAAATGGGAAATTGGACTCAAAAAGCACAATGAGTTGCCCCAGTTCACCTAGCTTCTTAAAGTCAAAAATGTTATTAAAATTCATGGGTCCTAAATCTGGGACAATTTGAACATCAAAATGAGGGATCATAGTACATTATAACCCACTGAATAAAATGAAAATCCCAACTCTGTATTGAAAAGTTCTCTTTAACTAGAATGACAACCTGTAAATCCAGAAGAAATTATTGATTTATAAAGTTATCAATGGATGCTAAAATTAGAGAGTGAAAGCCTTGATGAGAAACAAGTCATCAACATAGTCTAAAAGGATTTTACCATAAATTACATCTTAATTACAAAGGGGAAAAATTAACTTTATAATGGAGAAACCTAGTAAGTACCAATAACCAAGTGACAAAAATTAACATCACCAATACTGGGATAAACTGACATGTCTCTTCTGATTTGATGCACTGAGAACACAACATCACTTCTGTGGCACTCCTGCCAAGGCTGCATCACCAGAATCTAATCATAAGGAAAGATCAGACAAACCCAAAGTGAGGGACACCCTGGAAATTAACTAGCCTGAACTCTTACAAATATCAAGGTGAAGAAGGACAGTGTTGAGGGAATTGACAAAACTTCTATGGCTTAGGTAATTGTATTCTATTAACATCAATTTTTTAAAAGAGTTTGGTAATTGCACAGTGTGTAAGAGAATGTCTTTCTTCTTAGGAATATACACTAAAGTCTTTAGGGGCATAATGTCTCCATTTACTTTCAAATAGTTTAGGGGAAAAATGCATGTATGTACAGATATAAAAAGTACATGTATGTACATATTATATAATATATATTATAGACAGATAGGTGTTAGAATGATAAAACAAATGAGGCAAAATGCAAATCGGTGAATCTGTATAAAGGGCGTATAGAATTCTACATACTATTTTTGTAACTTTTCTGTAAATATAAAATGATATCAAAATAAAGAGTAACATAAAAAAAATCAGGGCTCTTAACTCCAAGACAGAGGCTACTTCAATACATTTAAGAACCAAGATCTTTTAAGATTCTCAAGGTTTGCAGTTATGTAACATAACTGCCTCAGTCAGTCAGGCTGCAATAAAAAACTACCATAGATGGTGTAGCTTAAACAACAGAAACTTACTTCTTACAGTTATGGAAGGTAGGAAGTCCCAAGATCAAGGCAGCAGCTGATATGGTGTCTGGTGAGAACACTCTTCCTGATTTGCAGATGGCCGTCTTGTATCCTCACATGGTGGAGAGGACAGCGTGAGAGCAAGCTCTTGTGTCTCTTCTTATAAAGGCACTAATCCCATTCATGAGGGCTCCACCCTCATGACCTAATCACCTGCCAAAGGCCCACCTCCCAATATCATCACACGGTGGGCAGTGTGGGGGGTGGTTAGAATGTCAGCATATGAGTTTGAGGACACAAATTCATACGTAGTTCATAACACTAACCCTTACCAGGGTGGCCTGTTGAGCAGATTCCTCCCTCTGGTCAGCCTGTTATTCCTTTCATGGGATCAGGCCGCCGGGACAGTCCTGACATACTGACTTTGGGCTCTAAATCATGTTTGGCAGAGGTTGAATTCAGGGCTCTGGGCAACCAAAGGTCCATCGTCAATCCTCTCCTGTAGCTGTGTGTTGGGCTCATGCTTCTGCTCTCACCCATCTGAGTTCTAACCATGGTGCTGCCTCTGGGCTGTAGCACCCGAAGGTGCAGGGGTGGCAGCAAGCTCCCGACTACCACGCAGGGCAGTCACCCCACCCTCTGTGCCACGTATTACGTGGTTTCCCAGGATGCTCACACCTGTGTCCATAAGGGCTTTCAAGGCCTTTGCTCCATGATGTCAACATACCTTTCCAGTGAATGACCTCATGTTCTCCCAGGTGGGTCTTAATCCCTGCCAGATAAATGGTGGATATTCTTTGTGTGAATGGGACCATTCTTCTAGCTGCCCAGGCCACCCGTCCATCGTCTCTACGGATGGAAATGTGTGGAAGTCAGGAGTGCAGTCAGCATTGAAAGAGACCACAATCCATAAAGGCATTGTTCATGGCCTAAAGCGTTCAGGAGAAGGTATGCTTGGAATATGTGCTGTTCTCTGTTGTTGCTATAAAATTCTAAATGGTAAATTTAGCATGACCAGAAAATAAATTATTGCTCATGCATTCCTACATACTCTAGGCACAACTTGCATTTGTGGTCATCATCAATGAAGCCCAGTAACAAATTTGAGAGTGTCACTGGAAGCCAATATTCACAAACGGCAGAACGAGAGAGGCAGTGTCATGAATGAAGATGACACTGGCCTTAAATCAGCAGTACTGGGGATGGCAGAGGCAGGCAGAACTAAGTTGTTTCAGTACAAACAGTTTCCGAAGAGCTATGACATCGTACGTAATAACAGCACTGTTACATTTTTCTTGTGGTGACAGATATGAAATTAGCCAGAAATAGTGCATTTGAGAGTAAAGAACACAAAGAGATAGTTTAGTTCCTGGGCTTGAACAGGAAGAGCTGGTGCTTGGACACTATGGGGAAGCTTCATGTGTGCATATTAAACAATCAGCAAATGCATAAGGACTGTTTTCTGTTGTTCCAAATCTCCATTGATATATCAGTGTACCTCACATGAGCCCATGAATTTTGTAATATACATATACATATATATTATATATGCATACATATATATTTATTGAAGTATAGTTGATTTACTATGTTGTGTTAGTTTTAGGTATACAGAAAAGTGATTCAGTTATATGTATATATATTCTTTTTCAGAATATATTTTTGTAATTTTTTTGTAATATAATATTTTATAATATGTTTTTTAATCTAATGGTTTATAAAGATAAGGGCCCATACAATCTGGGGGGTGCCCTGCCTGTGGTGATGGCTTACTTTGAGGATGATAATTTAAGAAGGATTACCAAAAGAGTTCTTGAGAATTTGTAGTGCCTCTCTGAGCCTCAATTTTCTCACCTAGCTGATGTAGGAGGCTAATTTATTATTTTACACTGAAGCTAGAAACTTACTCTTTTACACTGAGAAATATTATTGTCAAGTCCAAGTAGGTATACAAATTGGCTGGCCAAAGTACTCTCTCTCTCTTTTTTTTATATATTAACTTTTTGTTTAATTCAGACTTATTGAGGTATTATTTACATAAAGTTCACCCTTTTTGGTCAGACATTAGCTCCAAAGCCACCTGTTTCACAGCACACAAGGAGAACATGGAAACTGCTCTGGGTGCTATCCCTCCCCTGTAACTTCGTTTCTAGAGAGGTTTTTAACCCAGGGTGGCTATCAGAATTACCTGCTAGGGCTTCCCTGGTGGCGCAGTGGTTGAGAGTCCGCCTGCCGATGCAGGGGACACGGGTTCGTGCCCCGGTCCGGGAAGATCCCACATGCAGTGGAGCGGCTAGGCCTGTGAGCCATGGCTGATGGGCCTGCGCATCTGGAGGCTGTGCTCTGCAACGGGAGAGGCCACAACAGTGAGAGGCCCGCGTACCGCAAAAAAAAAAAAAAAAAAAAAGAATTACCTGCTATATTTTAAATCTCTCCTATTGTTCTGAAATGATCTATTTCATGTTTCTTTTCCCTCGGGACTACATGTTCCTCCAGGGCACCAGGGAAGCCCCAGGGCCTCATACAGTGCCTGGTACATTGAGTGCTCAATACAGATTTATGGAAATGAACTCGGCATCTTTCTCGAGAAATTCACTTCTTTAAAAGCACTATTCAATAACAGCACTAAGAAAACAAACAAAAAAATCTCCCCACTGGAAGAAAAAGAACCCTGTAGTTTTTTGTTTTTTTTTTAACCAAAGTAAAGAATATAACCATAATCCTGGTTTCCTGACCCTTTCCCCTTATCTGCAGTAATTTCTCTCCATGTGTACAGGGATATTGTCCTGCCCTATTCTGAAGGGAAGGATCAAATGATTGAAAGCACTCTCCTTACAGACAAGATCGTGGGGAAGCAAAGTTATGGGGTCAGAAATAGGGGAGTTTGTTTCACCATGGAAATGTTGAACGTGGCCATCAGGAATTGACAGCCAAATGTTGGGAGACACATTGGTATAAAAGCTTTGGTATAAAAGGGCATACTCTTGCCTGAACGCTGCCAAGAGGGGCAGCGCCAACCTTTAGTTCTGAATCTCTCGTTGTCTAAAATCATCAAACACGGATGATCAGTCTTCCTAGTTAGAGTGTCCCTTATTTATCTATGTTAATAATTTCAGAGAGGTTTGCCCTGCAAGGGAGCTAGAGCTACATGGACCTTGCATATTTTTATTGTTATAGACTCACTGTGTCCCCCCAAAATCATATGTTGAAATCCAAAGGCCACATGTGTTGCTATTAGGAGGTGAGGCCTTTGGTGAAAGATTAGGTCATGAGAGCAGAGGCCCTCTTGAAAGGGATTAGTGCCCTTATATAAGAGACTCCAGAAAGCTCCTTTGCCCCTTCTGCCATATGAGATTATTGCAAAAAGATGGTCATCTCTGAAACAGGAAGAAGGCCTTCATCAGACACCCAAGCTGTCAGCACCTTGATCTTGACTTCCCAGCCTCCAGAACTCTGAGAAATAAATTTCTGTTGTTTATAAGCCATTCCATCTATGTCATTTTGTTATACCAGGCCAAACAGACTGAGACTCTAACCACGAACTTGTGGTTACCAGAGGGAAAGGGTGGGGGGAGGGATGGTTGGGGGGTTTGGGATTGACACGTACACACTGCTATGTTTGAAATGGATAGCAGACGGGAACCTACTGTATAGCACAGGGAACTCTGATCAATAGAATATTATATAACAACCTAAATAAGAAAAGAATTTGAAAAAGAATAGATACATGTATATGTATAACTGAATCACTTTGCTGTGCACCTGAAACTAACACAACATTGTTAATCAACTATGCTCCAATATAAAATAAAAAGTTTAAAAAAATTCCTTACATCTGATACTTTAACTCTCTGCAGGCAAGGTTTCTCTCATAAGTTCCTTGGCATGGCTTATGTCTGTCTGACCAGCGAGGGCTGACCTGTTGCACAAGAGAGATGAGCTGGTTAACAATGATTTCAGTTTTATTTTATTTTATTTTTTTTCGGTTTCAGAAAGCTTGAGGGTAATTGAAGTTTGTATCTCAGCTTGGATGCTCTTTTCCTTTGACTCACCAGTGATCTCTCTGATGCCCATCCCCTAGACCAGGCAGGCTGAGATGCTCCATCTCCTCATGCTATTTTCAGAGCACATTCCTTTAGGATAACATTTCTTTTTCATTGTGCTTATTTTACAGTTCTGCTTGCTCTTCCAAACTATGAGCTCATGAGGGCACAAACCATGCTTGACTCACCTCTGAATTTCCTGGAGGCAATGTAGTGTCAAGGACAAGATCTTAGTCTCTGGAGTCAGACTGTCTAATGTGGGATACCTGCTTCTCCTAACTTCCCTCAGCCTCCATCTTCTCACCTATAAAAAAAAAGGATATTAATAGTAACTGCCTCCTAGACTGTTGGGAGGACTATGGGAGGACATGGGTAAAATGTTTACCATAGTTGCTGTCACTTAACAATACCCACTAAATATTAGTATCTAGTTAGTAGTAGATGGTGTGCCTGAACAGAGTTACTCAAAGAAATGTGTACTGAGTGAATGAATGAATGCAACCAAGTCTGTGAACTAAAGTCACAAACAGAGCTCCAAAACCACAAAATGGGTCCCCATGACATACAAAGACATTTACTGAATGTGACTGCAACAGAAGGAGGAATTCTGTGACTGCCACAGATGGGTGGATGAAACTCTGGCTTCCTAAAATTTTCAGCATCTCCTTCTTTGCCCAAAGGGACTTTTCCTCAGAAATCCCCTGGTAAAGACCCAGCCCCATTGGATGACAGAATTAATATGTGAGGAAGAGACATTAGAAAATATGAAATCCACCCCCATTTAATTCAGAAGTAGGAGGTTTAGACCCAGAGGACTCCTGAGGCTTCTGAGGGCTAAACAATAATAGTCTTCCGGGTTTTCTGCCATCCCTATTAAAGTCAGGGCTCCTCTGGTTGGTGGCGGGACTAGAGGCACACAGTGACCAGTGCCTTCATCTGTAAGGTCAGAGGTTAACTACAAAGTTTCTAGGCCCTCGTTTTTAGCGGGGAGAGGAGTTCTTAAAAGGGCTGCTTCAGCGCATACGCACTGGCATATGTCACTGTGACAGGTAGACACATCTTAAAACAAACCTCACAAATACAATTCAAAACAAACCGAGTCAGTAGGAACTGGTTCCTTACATGAGCTCATTAAGTCCAACCCCTTGTGAAAGAAAATCAAATCTCCAGGTAGAAGACCAAATACTTGATCCTTTCCATAAGGCCACGTGAATTTCACTTCTTTCCCTTGCAGAACTGATAAGATCTCAAATAACCACATAGGCCCAGCTCACAAGAGGAGCTAGACCTTGCTTTGCTAAGAAGCTGGTAGTTGTTAGTGAGGGCCTGAGCCCCCTGAACAAAGGGATTTTCAATGTGCGGCTGTACTTGTGTTTGGTTTCCCGTCAAGCTCTCTAACTCAGTGCTTACGTCACCTGCCTGTTATGTAGACCAAATGAGACGTGTATAACGGGGTTGAAAACCACTGCAAGGCCCTGTGCAGGTGTGATCTGTCCCCCTTCTTCAGGGCATTGTTAATTCATGATCCTTAACCTCAAAGAGCTCTCAGTTTGAATAAGTTTATGATCTGTACACAGGCTTTGCCTGTGTGTGCGATTCTGAGAAATAAAGCTGGCTTGAGCGACAGCCCTTGGACACAGAGAAGACACAGGGAGAGGGCACTAGACACGGGAGCTTAGAGTTCAGAGTAACAGTAACCTGTGTAATTCAAGTCTCCCAAGCCTGAGGATACATGAACAAACCTACACCAAGCCCACCCCCTCTTGATCCCTCTTGTCCACGAAGGGCCCAGGCCCTGTTAAATGCCCCTCCAGTATTTTGGTCTGTCAATGGGTATTGTTCCTAAGCTGCATCTCCCACTGTACATCACCTTGTCCCTCTGTCAGGCCACGCCCTAGGCACCACATGCACAGCCCTGTGGCACCCCACGTTTCCTCTTACTTTCCACTCTGAATCACACTCAGTTCAGCATTATCACAGCAGGGCTGCCTGAGCCTCTCCATTTTCCAGAGACTTCATTCTTATTTGCTGCCCACACTGCTCTCCGCTGAGCCCCACATTGAGTCCAATGGTGCTGCCCCAGGAGCAAAACTAGATGATGGGCTCCATGTGCACAAAATCACTCTTCCCTCCCCATGGCTGAGGCTGTGCTTTAGGGCTCACTGGCTGGACCCTGCTCTTTCCTCAAGACTTCTCTCTCTCAGGAGACTTGGTCTCCCATGGTCTGTGCTGTGGACTGAATGCTTGTGTCCCCCATGAATTCCTGTGTTGAAATGCTACCCCCCAATGTGATGGTGTTAGGGGGTGGGGCCTATGGGAGGTGATTTGGTCAGGAGGGTGAAGTCCCTGTGAACGGGATTAGTGCCCTTAGAAAAAGAGACTCCAGAGCTTGATCATTCTCTCTGCTCCTCACCAAGTAAGGATACCAGGAGAAAACGGGCCATCTGCAAACCAGGAACAGGGCCCTCACCAGGCACTGGATCTGCCGCACCTTGATCTTGGACTTCCCACCCTCCAAAACTGTGAGAAATAAATGTCTGTTTTTTAACCCTCCCCATCTATGATGTTCTGTTATAGCAGCCAGAGCTGGCTAAGACTGTCTGTCCCAGCAGTTTGACTGTTTGTTTATCAGATATCCCCAGAAATGTCTGCATCTTATTTAGACTTAACCTCCCTCTTCCCCTGCCTCACCACACCTGCTTTACAAAACTCTCCCTGCTTTTCTAACGTTCATTTATTCCATAGATTTAGTTGAAGAGTAATTACTCTATGAAAGGTTTCTCAAGCTATAAAATGAAATTGCGTTCCAGCTCCAAGCTGTACTAAAAATGTTCTGTAACTTAAAACCCTGTAACTAGAGGCACTAGGTTTATGGAAAATTGAGAGACTTGTGACTATAATTTATCACGTATATTTGGTTTTAAGAGATGATTTAAATCCAAACACTGAAATAGATTTAAAGGGTTTTATTAAAAATATTTACTCAAAAACTACACCTTAATGAAACTGCAGTATATATCATTTTACAGCTCCAAATTGCAAAGCAAATGGCTAAAATGTGTGGATACTTACCTAGTTCTCCCGGAGGTAAGCTCTGGGAGGAACTGGAAGTTGGCAGAACCTGGAATGGAGAGTGGTCCTGGGGTTTGCTGGAGGCAGCTGGGCTGGGTGGGGACAGGAATGGGCCCCCCGCTCCTCTCTCTTCACCTCCCCCCTCTCCCACCCTCTTAGCCTCTCTAGTTCCCTAGGAGGCCCTAGCTGACCTCTGTCTGCCCGCAAGATAATCTCCACGTATGTGTGGTGGGTGGGATGGGGTGTTGGGAGACAGGACAGGATTCAGAGAGGGAAGAAAGAAGGCGTTCAACATGAATCCCATTTACTTTGAAAGTTTTTCAGCATCCTCTTTTTCCATGGGGAGCAGATCCCAAGCCGACCCCACAGCTCCTTATGCTACCTGGAGAGTCTGGTGTGAGAATAAGGAAGGGAGGGTGGGCATAGTTCTGCTGCCCTACCCCCACTCAATCCTTCCCTCAAAAGTCTCTCCTCCCCCCCACTCCAGTCCACCCCTCATTTCAACTTTTAGAGAGCCGGACAGCAACTCATCCCCACTCAGGCCAGCACCCTCCAGGAGAGTCAGTGGCCTTTGTGATTTGCTGAAATCAGAACAGTGAATTCCTGTGCCTGATTAAAATCAGTGGGGCTGGGATGGTGTTGGGGGAATGAAGAGGTCAGTTTGGGGCTGTGGTGTTTTGGGAGAGAGAGATGGGGGAGGGGCTACGGCTGAAGTTTGGCAGAGGTCAGCGTGAGGGCTCTGGACCTTGGGAAGACTATTCTGGTGCTCCCAGTTCTGGGTTAGTTGTACCCTCCTACACACCCCCAAAGGGCCTCCTCCTTAGCCCTAGCACTTGTCCCACTGCCTGTTTCTTGTATGACCCTCCTATGAGGCAGTAAGCTCCTCGACGGTGCGGACTGCATCCTGAGTGGCAGGGTATCCCCAGCCCCTAACCGTAGCTCCCAGGAGGAACTCAGTGAGGTCGCTTGTCTATGAATTAACTGGGCTGCCATATTGCAAAGGTCACTGGACTGAGACTTAAAAGACAGGAGGAACGCCTGCTCTATCATTTATTAACAGGGCTGGACACTTGGTCTCTCTAAATCTGTTTGCTTCAACAGCAGAATGGATTCAGTTCATCCCATCTTACTAAGGGAATAATGGAACAAAATGGGATAATGGATGTAAAAGGGGATTTATAGACTATATAGCGTTAGTCGCATATAAGATATTATCCAGACGAAGCTTGAGCAAAGAAAAGTATGATTCTGGTTCATTCTATGTAAAGCAAGTCCATGTACTCATATACAGAATTTTATAATACTAGCTCTTTAGCCTCAGAGTAAAAATTTAAAAATGAAGAAAATTACAATAATAAACAATTATGAGATAATGATACTTTAATATTTTGTGAATATTGTACTTGCTATGTGTCAGGAAATTATTTGAAACACTTGGCATGCATTATCTTATTTAAAACTCTTCACGATAGTAGAAAGTAGATGCTGTTATTACCCTCATTTCTCTGAGGCTTAGAGGGTCATGTGACCCATGGTGGGCCTGAATTCAAATGAGATCTACCTGACTTTGGAGCCCAGCTCTAAATCGGACCACTGAACTGTCAAGTAACCACGAGAACCAGTTTGAACCTCCTCAGAAATGAGGTCTTAACTAAAGACAAGTGGTCCTGTGCTTAAATTTTGCCACCTATGAAACAGCAATAAGTTGGTTTTCTCAAAAAACTGTAGGGAACGATTTTATTTCCCAAACACCAAGGGCACTCTGGAGTGGGGGGGGGCAGCATGGCATGTGGGAGGGTGAGGATGGCTCAAAGACCAGGCTAGATGACGTTCTAGGTCCCTTGTTTCCAGTTACATTAATTCTGTTTTTTTTCTTTTGTGAGAATCTTCTAAGGCCCAGGGGAGATTTCATTGTCTGAAGAGGATTTGCATTGGTTCCAACCAAATGTCCCAAATGAGAACTTCTCATTTGGAAAAGCTTTAACTTCTCTACTTCGGGTGTTCTCAACCATGTAGGTGGTGCACATTCAAACCACAGACCCACAGAATGACAGCACAAGGCTGTAGATTTTCCAGGAAATCTATTCTTTCTCACCACTCAAAACCCAAATTAAGGCATGCATGTCTCCTTGTCATCTCCCTTTGCCAATACACCATTTCCCCCCCTTAATCTACACTTTGACTTTAGAAGTCCCAGATTTTGACAGGAGTCTCAGCTCCACCTGCTTAGCTGGCTCAGACCCTGTCCCCTGCACAGTCAATAAGACCCAAGGGCACCAAAATCCTATAGGACCCTCAGCACAGCCTGACTTGGAACTTGCTTCCCACTCTAGGTTCTGGCTCCCCTCTTCATTTTCGGCCCCTTGGGGTTTCCTTAACGTTCTTGTTTGTTATATTTTCCCAGCATTTTAAGGTATTTTATAGTAGGAGGGGTATTCGGAATACATAGTCTAATACATAGTCTATTATAGTAGGAGGGGTATTCAGAATACATAGTCTAAACAGAACTCCCACAGATAGTTTTACACAAGTAAACATGGCTAACGGCTGACATGAGAAGAGAGAAAGAGAACCACCTGAGTGGTCAGTGGTCCTCCTCTTCAAGTCAGAAGTCAGGACGGACAACTACGAGTTTCTTCAGAGTTCAAGGGATGGAGCATTATAAGAACTGGTCCAGGGCTTCCCTGGTGGTGCAGTGGTTGAGAGTTCGCCTGCCGATGCAGGGGACACAGGTTCGTGCCCTGCTCCGGGAAGATCCCACATGCCACAGAGCGGCTGGGCCCGTGAGCCATGGCCGCTGAGCCTGAGCTTCCGGAGCCTGTGCTCCGCAACGGGAGAGGTCACAACAGTGAGAGGCCCGCGTACCCCCCCCCCAAAAAATAAACTGGTCCAACAGATCTGTGAATATAGGGTAGACAGGCATCACTGCCAGCAGGGCTCAAAATGAACCCTGGCTGAGGAGAATGTCTCCAGAGACCAGAGACCAGCACCAGAGTGAAACTACCCCTGCCTTCCCAGCCCTGCCTCTCCGAGTTGCCCCCAAACAGGGCAGGGCAAGGGCAGACAAGAACCCCCATCTCCTGCCCTGGGAAGGATCTCTGCCATGGCCTCGAGTGCCTCCAAGGACAGGCTCTACAAAACCATTGTGTGTTCAAATGTTAAGTTTTTTTGCCACCCTCTTATTGTATGGCAGACTGGGAAAGAACTCAGAGAAATCTTCTCTTGCTGTAGGACACAAAAATTAAAACACTTGAGTCCAACATCCAGCTCTTTGGTCGCATTGCTTAACATAAAGTGGCAGGGAATGTTCTTGACTGAATCACATCCTTTCAGTCAATCCCAGGTGTCTTCCTAAACAAGCAGATGGACTGACTTTGGGAGGCTTGGTGGTGGTGGCAGTGGTAGTGGTGGGGGGGAGTGGGTGGGGAGGAAGAAGAGCCCTTGTTCACTGCTCACTGCCCATCGAACTGACATCTGAGCTGGGCTGACTTCACCTTCACCTTGTACATAGTCACCCATGAAACCCACTTGTCTCAATGAGCTCTTCTTAGACGTCCCCCAGTGGATTTTCACCTTGGTATGAAATCGGGGCCACACTTGGCATGCTTATTGTGTAAGAACCATCTTACCTCAAGTGAATTCTTCAGCTGGAGAAGAAATGCCCCCACAAAATTAATTAGCCTCAGTTGAGTGTCATTGGGGGCACTTGCCATGTCAGACATGCTTCAGCAATTGAGAACAAATCCATCTTTATTCTGGAGATGGGAAACTATGGACCTCAAAAGCCAGTGCTCTTAGAGTTTACATTTTCTCCTCATTCCCTTTAGGGCTACCAAAGTGTCTTAGCCATTACAGAATCCACTTTGTATTTTAAACCCACAGTCCTTTGGTTAATTTTAAGACTGGAGGGGTTTCTCTCTCCTCCCACCTCTTTTTTTTTTTTTTAGTTATCTGTTTTATACATATTAGTGTACACATGTCAATCCCCATCTCCCAATTCATCCCACCCCCCCTCATCCCCCCACCCCTGCTTTCCCCCCCTTGGTGTCCATACGTTTGTTCTCTACATCTGTGTCTCTATTTCTGCCTTGCAAACTGGTTCATCTGTACCATTTTTCTAGATTCCACATATATGCGTTAATATATGGTATTTGTTTTTCTCTTTCTGACTTACTTCACTCTGTATGACAGTCTCTAGGTCCACCCACATCTCTACAAATGACCCAATTTCGTTCCTTTTCATGGCTGAGTAATATTCCATTGTATAGATGTACCACATCTTCTTTATCCATTCATCTGTCGATGGGCATTTAGGTTGCTTCCATGTCCTGGCTATCGTAAATAATGCTGCAATGAACATTGGGGTGCATGTGTCTTTTTGTATTATGGTTTTCTCTGGGTATATGCCCAGTAGTGGGATTGCTGGGTTGTATGGTAGTTCTATTTTTAGTTCTTTAAGGAACCTCCATACTGTTCTCCACAGTGCCTGTATCAATCTACATTCCCACCAACAGTGCAAGAGGGTTCCCTTTTCTCCACACCCTTTCCAGCATTATTGTTTGCAGATTTTCTGATGATGGCCATTCTGACCTGTGTGAGGTGATACCTCATTGTGGTTTTGATTTGCATCTCCTCCTACCTCTTAAACCAAAGACCAGAAAGGTCTGGTGATAGACCCAGGATCACATTGGTCACTTAAGGTGGAGTCTTCAATTCCTAGAGCAGTTTTCCTTCCTCCACATCCTCAGGGCTTCCCATCAAATAGTAACAGAGGAAGCAGAGAAACAGCTGAGAAATACTCCCCCCAAGTAGTGGAAGGATTGGCCGTGGGGCCTGTCTTGCCTGCCATGGAATTTTGTTGAGTAAAGACACCAAACAGACCCTGGGCTCTGTCTTTAAATTTTCAGCCTAACACATGCCATGTCCAGTGAGGGGCTTAACAAAACAAATACTTGCTTTTGATCTTCATCATAGGATGAAGTCACTCGGGCTACTTGTAAAGAGGGACCAACATTTTATAGGCACGTAACTTCTCCAACTCTGTTCCCTTCTTTCCTTCAAAGGATGTCATAGCAACAGGGCCCATACCTGCCTTTGCCAAAAGGTCTTTATGTTAACTTTCCTGGACAAGCAACCTCAAAACCGATTCTCCTTTGAATCCAGTTCAGAGAAACCTAAGCCTCCTGCAAAGTACAAAAGGCCAGCCATCTATACCAATCTTTGGGCTCATTATGATATTAGGACTCCTCATTCTTTATCCCTCTCTGGGAAGAGGAAATTCTCAATTTTAGAGAAAGCTCTGTTGTAAACTCCTGGCAAGTTTGCCTTCCTAGCACCCGAATCCCCAAAGATTTGTTGGAGGCAGGGTTCACCTCTCATCTCAGAGCAGAAGCAGGTCAGAGAGTTCCTCTCTCAGCAGCCTGGCCACTGCATATGGAGTTGGATGCAACTGCCCTGGCCTTGGGACCTGAAGCTAGTGACACAGAGGAATGTGGGGTACTTAAAGATGAATTCTGGCACTACCAGCAACGTGAGGCTGCAGTGACATCCAGACTTTTCTGTGACACCCAGACCGTTCTGTGACACCGCCTTGGCTGTGTATCTAGCATCTGGCCTCCCTTGGAACCTGTATATCACCCAAGCCTAGTTCTGCATGTGGCCTTCTCATCAATTTGGCAAGTTATCCAATCTCCTTCCAGTAAATTCCTTTTCTGCTTAAGTTAGTCATTAGAAATAGTTTCTGTTGTTTGCAACTACAGATCCTGACTAGCCCAGCCTCCTTGAAGGTGTGCCATTGAATGGATGAGTATTTGAGGAGTGAGCTATGCTCATGGCATCTTTATTGAAAGGGAATGAGGGCATGAGAACTTCATGACCAAGGCCTGAAGGACTTTTACTTCTCCAGCTGCTGGCAGTGGGGACAGGAAATGGGGTCATTTAGAGTCAGCAGGAGGTGGTGGTCTATGTTCAATCATCCACGTGACTTTGCTACAGCTCCCAACCCCAAACTGAAAAACAGGTTACTGACAGAGGTCCTGTGGATTCGTGTTTCCAGCCCTGGCCTCCCTTTCCCTCTGGCCCTCCTTTCTAGCCAAGAGTCAGGTCCCACAGCTGGATGAAATAAAATGGTTCTATTGGGAGGCCTTAAAATTAGCATGGCTCAGTATGTTTTAAACTTGGGGCCATTCCCTGAGTAGAGAATGGAGGCTTTTCTCACTTTCTCTGCCGCAGCTGCTGGGGATAAAGTCAGGAGCTGTCTGCTCCAAGGGCTCCCCCAGCCCAGATCTAACACATTCCCCTACTCCAACCCCCTCCAAATCCAGCCACCTACACACCCGCCATGGACCTCAGTGAAAGGCAACCCCACTCCATCAACGGCACATTATCATGTGGCTTTCCATTTTTCTTAGTCACCTTATTCCTTTGCCCTTCCAAAGTTGAGGATAAATTATTTAACAAGTCTCCAGGGGTTAGCTTTATGAGAACTTAAAGCCAGTGCCCATATGCTATAGGTTAGGGTGAGCCAAAGGTTGAAAGTTAATCCTTCTTGTTCCACTCTGGAAAACACCCAGCCATGCACACACATGTGTGCACATGTGAGCAGAGCAGTCACAAACTCACACAACCCACAACAGCACCTCCCAAACCACATGGCCCAAGCAGTAAAACATCAAGGCTCAAATCACCCTACTCAGGCCAATAAAAACTTAACTTTGAGCCCTGATGTAGTTGAGCCTGTGCTTGCAAAGTAGCCCGCACACGCCTGGCTGTGAGTGAAACACTGTCTTGCCTTTCAGACAAAGGGATAGGTTCTATTTAAAAGTTTAAACATTCACTTGCACCTATATCTTTCTGACACATGCAGTGAAGTACAGAATATCAGAGTTGAAAGGGAACATACGTGATATATATGATACGTACACCAGATTGTATCATTTTATAATTTATTAATTCCACATTTTATTTAGTTTTAATCTAAGGGACAGAGATAGCTAATGGAATAGTTTTCAATCTTTTGCAGAAGAAATGAGCTTGAATGTTGGCTCTGCTGTGTTCTTATTGGATGACCTCTTTAAGCCGGAGCTGTTTCTTTATCTGTAAAATGAGGACCGAAAATAGTATCTACCTTGTATTATTGTGACAACTAAATGAAATATCAAATGAAGTCTTAGCACAGAGTCTGGCAAACAGAAAAAGCTATAATTAGCTAGAAAAATGGTAGCTTTTATTGTTATTATTATTCACCCCTGAATGGATTCTGTTTTGAAGGAGATGGGCAACAAAACTACATTTATGAATTAGTAATGAATTCACTCTCCCTATCTTTTAGTTTTCACACACATTAATATCACCCTGTCAGAACTTCTCATCTGAGAAATCAGTTGCTATAACTCTGGTAAAAGGTAAAGACCATTCTAATTAAGTTTAACCCAAGCAGTCTTATTGTCAATGGGTGATAAACATTAGAATTAAAAATTTTTAACATTCGAACATAAAACATTTAAAAATATTTTGACTACTTATGTAGAACCAGCCTAATGAAATTTCTCTGTTTTTCAGAAAAAGAAACTGATATCTAGAGAAGGGAACTTGCCTTAGACCATAAAGCAGAAACAAGAACCCGAGTCTCCAACCCTGAGACCAATTCCAATCTCTTTCATCCTGAATCCAACTAAGGACCTACAGCCCAATTTCAAACTACTGGTTGGTACATTTATAGGCCACATCCTAAATCAGGAACTGTGATAGAAACCTACTGGGTTATGTGTCCAGCAAGTCACCCCTATTCCACCCCCAGCCCTTTTTGGGAACTGCTTCCCCCCTCCCCCTACTCCCCACCCATCCCCCACCGTGGCTCTTGGCGGCCATGTTTGTAGGATACAAATCAACCCCTGCCCACAAGGGTAGGTACCAGGCCCAGGTAGGGCTAGGTCAATAGGAGCATCTCTTCTTAGGAATATGGAATGAAGTGAGGAAAGAATTAGTTTTTTCCAGGTGGATAGACACCATTATTGGTTATGTTTTCAGTGGTGCTATCCACAGAAGCAGAGAAAGCCAGGGTATAAAAAGAAAAGAACGTGAACTCACTAGGAGGAGGAGATAGAAGAGTCAGATTCCTTATGGCTTTTGAACGGCAGGTTCTAGTTTATTTTGAGGTCTGCTGCCTGCTTAACCTTGGGCTTTTGGAAATATTGTTGAATGAATTCTTTCCTGGTTGAAGCCAGCTTGAGTCATTTCTCACCTCCATGTACCCCCATAATGGTTACATTCCAGGAAGTGGGAGCATTAAGGAACCCACACTACATTGCCCATTTGAACATCATCCTTACTGGGAGATATTTTCTCATCATTAGAAATGGCTCTTCCATGCTTCAAATCTCTTTAATTCATGGCATGCCTCTGGCCGTGACCTCTGAAGTTCCTGGGTCTACCATGGCCTGTCAGACCTCCCAGCTCCTGGGCTATTTCCCTTGCAGATGTCTAAGGATGCCTACCAGACCCCCACAAACTTCTGCTCTTTCTTTCCACTTTTACCACCACTGCCTTGAAGGCCCCTTGGGCTTCCATGACACTTGCATTTTACCATCCAGTAGACAGCCCCGTGCTTCCACTGGGCAGCTATGGCTCCAGCACTTGTGCATCTCCTGTCAGCCCTCTGGGGCCAAAAACTGTTCCCCCAGATCACAAGATGAATGGCTGAAAGAGAGATCACAGTGGCGCAGACAATGTGCATTACAGGACACTCTCAACCAAGGAGCACAAGGAGGAGGGCACGTGCCCCCTGCTGAGAGAAGGGAGAAGGCTGAGCTGGGGGCTCTGCCTGGTGGCCAAGCTTGCTCTGGTCCTCAGAGCACAGGGAAAATATAAGTGAACAATGACTAAAATGGAAGGTTCAGTGTGAATATGTAAATAAGTATATGTGTACACAGATGTTTTACAGAAAATATTTCCGAGGGAAATATCATTTTAACAAATCAGCCCTGTGCAGCACATGGGGAAATATGGGCGTTTGCAGTCCAAGACATGTTTCTTGTGCAGGAGCTAGAAAGCTTGTTAAGAGCTATGAGGAATGATTGGACTTGTTCACTCAGCAAATATTTCTCGGTTGCCTACTATGTGCTATTCAGCAGTGCACGAAATAAAGACAATTCCTTGCCATTCGGGAGCTTCTATCTGCAGGCATGAAAGCCCTAATGGAAATACTAGCAATGGAAACTAGTGATAAAAGTGTCTATTCAGTACCTTTTATTCCAAAATATGGTGTTTATGTGGGGTTTTTTTTACATTATTTCATATGTTCTACCAGGTGATAAGTTAAAAACTCCATAAGTGAAGGAACTGGCTTTTTATTCATTGTTATCTCTCTAGTGCCTGACACATAGTTGGTCTCAGTAAATATTTCTTGATTATATAAATGAATGATTCCCCCCTTCAAAAATCCTGTGAGTTTGGTATTGTTATTCCTATTTAAGAGATGGTAAGTTGAGGATCAGATAGGTTAAGGAATTTGGCCCAAATCACACAGCAAGAAGAGCCAGGATTCAAACCTAGATGGTTTTCCCTTACACCAAAATATTCCTTTTGCATGCATCAGTTGGACCAAGTTTTCCTGGAGCTCAGGTCACTCTTTACTATAAGCTGGACCTGGAGGGATAAACTATAGTACTTTCAGTCCCTAGAATACTATTTTATGCTAACAGGAGAAACTGATTTCCTTATAAAAGTGTTAATTTTGTGTTCCTTGTGTGTCCCAGGCTTCACCAGGCCAGGCAGGCACGACCAGTGAGCTTCGGTTAACATCAGTGACCCAAAGCCCTTGTTTTTGCCCCAGTCTGCAGCCTCTCCACCATCTCTTTCCTTAAATAAAGCCCCCCACCTACCACTCCATTTACTCTACTTCCACCATGCACGCACAAACACCTCTTGAAATTTTCAAAGGTTAGTTTAGGTAGTTCTCAAACCCACCTGTGAGTCGGTCGGCAGCCACCCTGGGCCACCCACAGCTTTTACCTTCTGCTACGGTGTTGTGTGGTCAACCTCTGCTCTTCAAGAAGCTGTTGAGGGCACCACACTGAGGCTGCTGTTAATGATGCCTTTTGGGAAAATAAGGATGATGAATCTCAGTTCTCCCAAAGCTTCCAGCCCTGAGCTGGCTTCTGTGACGGGATCAGGAGAATGACCCCACAGCCAATCGTCATGTGACCTGACCATGAAATAGCCGTCACATGTCCTGAGTCTCACAAAGTCCCTCCTCTATGTACAGCCAAATACTCTCTCCCTATGAGCCCACATCCAGGCAGAGGAAGCCTAGTGTCAGAGACCCTCGCACACGTTCAGGTGGCAGAGTACCAGGAAGACACGCGTTCTTTGTGGAAACCCATGAGTCATTGATCTATTAACTTAGAGTAACCAAGTAGTATGATTTTGCTAAGTGATGTATCATCTTGGATTCGCATCCTGACAAATATTAGCAGACGCTAGAATGCGTATACCCACAAGTACACACACACAAAGGACTTGCAGCAGAAGAGATGCAACTCGTTAACACTATGTGTATGTGTATGGACACACAAGACAGAGAGAGAGGGAGAGAGAGAGACTGAGGTTGGAAAAATGTCCACATATGGATACGTCCATATGTGGCAGGCACAGCTCACGGAACACCAATGCTTAGAAGGAGCCAGGTTGGAAAGCACTGGAAAATGGCTGAGACTCTGGGCGTCGGTCATTCAGGTGACCTGGTGTGTGTTACTTGCAGCTCAAAATCTGTGTAATGTCATTCCTCAGAAGCTCAGCTCCTCCTCTGTGACACAAAGTGGTTAGACTTGAAGCTCTATGGGTTTTCCTCCAGTTTTAGCTTTCTGAGATTCTGACTAAAGGTGGTAGGCCAGGGCCCAGAAGGCTTTGGGCTAAAAGCAAATACTTTAGGGAGGGAAATGCCAAGAAAGGAGTTTTATTAGGTGGGAACAAGTTTATGATACAGCTTAGGACCTCACAGTGGTCTGTGTCTGAAAGAGTGGTACTGTAATTACAAGGTATTTTAAAGGGAACGTTCTCAGCCAGGAATAATATAATTCCAGTCTTTTTTCTAAGCTGCTCAGTGCCTATGCACAGGAACTTATTAAACCCTACAGACTCCCAGAATGGGTTGTAAGTATCATTGCATCTTTCAGGCAATAAAAGGAGCTGTGGCCACAGAGGGTGTTGCCTCTGTGCTCCCAGAGTTACCCACCAGGCCACTGGTCCTCCGGTGTGGTCCAGGCCTCCCTGGTGTGGTCTGACGTGGACTTCCAGGGGTCTGTGGGTTGGTCTCCTGGAGTAGCTATGCTTTGTCTCTGCTTGCACTCCAGACGGATTTATAAGTTACTTATGCTCTCTCTTCTGATAGTTTGCCAGATTTGTTTTGTTTTGTTTTGTTTTGTTTTTTGCGGTACGCGGGCCTCTCACTGTTGTGGCCTCTCCCATTGCGGAGCACAGGCCCCGGACGCGCAGGCTCAGCGGCCATGGCTCACGGGCCCAGCCGCTCCACGGCATGTGGGATCTTCCCGGACCGGGGCACGAACCCGCGTCCCCTGCATCGGCAGGCGGACTCTCCACCACTGCGCCACCAGGGAAGCCCTGTTTTGTTTTTTGCAGTACGCAGACCTCTCACTGCTGTGGCCTTTCCCGTTGCAGAGCACAGGCTCCGGACGCACAGGCTCAGAGGCCATGGCTCACGGGCCCAGCCACTCCACGGCATGTGGGATCTTCCCGGACCAGGGCACGAACCCGTGTCCACTGCATCGGCAGGCGGACTCTCAACCACTGCGCCACAAGGGAAGCCCCCCCGCCTTTCAACTTTTTTTGGTCTGTTTGACAATGAAATTTCACATCTGGGCTGACAAGCCTGGTGCCAAGTTTTAACCTAATGCAATTTCAAATGGATGAGCTATTAACGTTCAAGCAGGAAGACCCAGGTTTCTAATGGACTTCCTTGATAGCCCCTCACCCACAACATGCTGCTGTAACAACAGGATCATCACTCTGCTTAGTGGCCAGTGAACTCAGATTCCTACTCCAGAGCATCTTCCTAGAGGGAACAGATGACTTTTTCATTCACTCTTTGTCAGTTAGTTGTCAGGCAGGGCCCAAACATCCAGCCTCGTCCATTTATGTCATCGGTGCCAATGTGCTCCCATGAACTTAGATGTGAGACTCATGTCAACACAATCCAGTTTATTCAAACTTGTCCTCTTCAGAGGGCTACTGCTCCCCTATTAATTATGCACATCAACAGTACCCCATTCAAAATCTATCGTAAAGATTCTAGAACAAATAACCCCCCACATGCTAATGGCTCAAATGTGATCAAGGTTTATTATTTCTTGCTTATATCAAGTTCAAAATATGTTCCCCATTAGCAGCCTGCTCTGCTGCAATAGGGGACCCAGGGACCCAGGGTGGCTCTGCCATCTGTCTCACGTGGCCCATCTGTAATAATCCAGCACAAAGAGAAAGAACAGGGCGAAGCACATCTGGAGGTGTTTGAGGGCCAGGCCTGGGGTGTCACATACCACTTCTGCTCACATTTGTTTAGTCACAAGGCCGGACTGAATCAGGAAGAGCCATGAAAGAGGAAGAGGAAAGGGGATTGGTGAGCTGGTTCCTGCCCCACCTCGGCTCTAGCCCTAAGGCTTAGCTTTATAGCACCTCCCATCCCCACCCCCTTGAGATGATAAGAACCTCCGGCACAGGAACTGGAATAGAATCCTGTCTACCCTTCGTACTCATCCTGGTCTCTTGGGGAATGAAAGGATGAATTTCAGCCAGAAGAGTGGTAGTGTAGACACATTTGATGAATCCTGGACCTTTTGATGGCAAGGACAGATGGTGAGGCTCAACAGATGTAGTTGTTACGGTCATCTTGTGCAAACTTAAAAAAGACTCTTGTCTTTTCTAACTATAAAACTAATATGTGCTCGCTGTACAAATTCCAAAAAATGCTGAAAATATTTTAAGGAAGGAGAATAAAAACCACCCATAATCTCTTTTCCCAAGAGATGCTGACATTTTTCTTGCTTATATATTCTGATGGAATCTTTATGTGCATGTCATTTAAATTAATTTGTGTCTGCAAAACTGAGATCATACTGTATAGTATACACTACTTTGCAACTTGCTTTTCTACTTAACAGGATACATTAGGAATGTCAATGCATGTAAAGAAAAATAGATCTTCATCATAATTTTTGGCTATATATTATTCGATTGTGTAGACATAGATGAGAGTAATTGTATAATACACTTAGCTGAACAGGTATAGACTGGGTGGTCAGTGAGACCTGGGATTATGTCTACTTTATTGATCAGTTTATTCCCAGGGCAAGATATGATGTCTCACTCATAAGAGATGCTCAGTAGTGCTCTGATGAAGCTGGCCTCAGCAAGGAGGAGAGCGCCTCTCAGACCTTGGTGTGCATACACATCACATGGGACCTTGTTAAAACACAGAGTATCATTCAGAAGGTCTAGGTGGGCCCTGAGATTCTGCAATTTCACCAAGCTTCCAAGTGATGCCCATGTTGCTATACATTGAGTAACAAGGATCTAAACCAGTAGTTCTCAACTGGGGGTGATTTTGTCACCTGGGGCCATTTGGCAACATCTATAGACATTTTTTAGTTGTTATGACTGGGGTGTGTGAGAGGGGGCAGGGGATGCTACTGGCATCTAGTGGACAGAGGCCAGGGATGCTGCAACACATCCCACAATGCACAGAACACCCCCACATAAAGAATTATTTGGCCCAAGTTGTTAATAGTGCCACTGCCAGAATCTCTGAGCTAGCCTTTCTCAAACAGTATTTCTCATCTGAACCACAGACAAAAAAATGATTTGTGTGACCATTTTCTCAATTCTCCCAAGGATGGTACATGACTAGTACTAAACTCTATACGTAGGAGATAAACTGATTGATTATATACAATGGATGCTTCAGGTAGTTCCAGCTTAATTCTTTTCCAGAACCTAGATTTACTGTGTTGGCTGTGCTGCAATCTTGTTTCAGGGATTAAGGGGAGTCAAAAACTTCACAGTTGCATTTCTCTTTCTCTCTCCCTTCTCCCTCCCTCCTTCCTTCTTTCCTTTCATGGAAAGAGGGATTGGAAATTACTGCTTGCACTTTATGCTTCCTTGAGGGCTAAAGAAATAACTTATTGGAAAAATAGAGAATGTGTGGATTATTTGTTGGAGGATATTCATAGGAGCTTTTTATAAAGCCGTGACCCCAATGTATTAGTCTTAACACAGAGTTGCAGCCAATAAAGCACAGTTCAGCTGCCAAAAGGTACTCAAGTTCTGTAAAAGAATTTCTTGAACACCATGAAAGAAATAATAGAACACAATAATATTTAAAAACAAAGAAAACAAGCAAAACTTATATACATGTTTCCTGCTTTTCTTGATGCAAATGGCCTTCAACTCCTCCACCAGTCTTAACTCTCAGGTCTTTTCTATTTCTCCCCAGTTACTCTTAATTCTGTGTCATAAAAGGCCAAAAGAACCAGCCTTGATGAGAATCATGTTCCTTGAAGGGTACAATAGATAAGAATCTCTATAAACAAAGCCAGAATTTTCTTTAGAAGACAGGGGAGAGGATATAGATAAAGATATAGCTACAGATATAGTATTAGAATTCCTCGGAGAAATACAACCAATATATGTACAAAACAAGGAACTGGCTCACGTGATTATGGAGGCCGAGAAATCCCAAGATCTGCAGTCCACAAACTGGAGACCCAGGAGAGCCGATGGTACACGTTCCAGTCTGAGTCCCAAGGCCTGTGAACTAGGAGGACAAATGGGGTAAGTTCCCAACCCAAAGCCAGCAGTCTCCAGACTTAAAAAGAACCGATTTTTCAGATTGAGTCCAAAGGCAGGAAAACACCAGTGTTCCAGCTCAGCAGTCAGGTGAGAGGAGTTTTTTTGTTCTATTCAAGTCTTCAGCTGATTGAGTGAGGCCCACCCACATTAGAGAGGGCAATCTGCTTTATTCAAACTACAGACTCAAATGTAAATCTCATCCAGAAACACCCTCACAGACACATGCAGAATAATGTTTGGCCCAATGTCTGGGCACCCTGTGGCCCAGTCAAGTTGACACATAAAAATAAGCATCACAGGGGCTTCCCTGGTGGTGCAGTGGTTGAGAGCCCTCCTGCCGATGCAGGGGACATGGGTTCGTGCCCTGGTCTGGGAAGATCCCACATGCCGCGGAGCAGCTGGGCCCGTGAGCCATGGCCGCTGAGCCTGCGCGTCCGGAGCCTGTGCTTCACAACGGGAGAGGCCACAACAGTGAGAGGCCCGCGTACCCCAACAACAACAACAAAAAGCATCACAGATATAGATATAAATATATGATATTGATAATATAGATGATGTTGGCCTGGTCCCATCAATGTACACTTACGAGAGTGGTCTGGGGCTCCCATGAGTGTCTCCAGATGGGGTTACTTCTGCTGACCTAAATTCTTCTGAAGGTTTCCTCCAAAGTTATGTTATTTTGAGCCAAGGCACAATGGTATAATATTGCTTTCCTACAGTGACCCTCAGAGAAGGGGAGAAAAGTAAAATTTTTTAAAGTTGGGACTATCCCAACTACGATGAGAGGCTCAGAGAAAAGTGACCTTTTTCGGGGCCTCTGCCTAGAGTCATACACAGAGGTGCTTGGCCAAAGGGAAACCGAACCCCTACTCTTCTCACCAAGCCTGGTGTTCGCCTCAGGAGGCGGGACCGTTTTCTGATTGGTCTGCCAAGACGGACGCCTTTTTCTGATTGGTCTGCGGAGACCAATGATTCTGTACAGCCTTGGGCAAATCACTCTTCCTAGCAGGGGAGGGCTTTTTGTAGCAGCCCCGTGTTCCCACCTGGGGAGTGGGATGTATCTTTGCTTTACTTTGCTCTCCTTTAAAATGGGACTAGTAATCCCCACTGACGATCTAAGAATGAAAAGGGCGAGTGCTTTTGGAATGCCCAGCTCCGTGTTTGAAACAGCAGTCACCGCTCGGTACACAGCAGGTGCAGCGGGAGGAGGGCGGGCTGGTGAGCTGATGCCGCCGAGGGAGGCCGGTTAGGTGGTTACGGCTTGTCCTCGGGACGGGCACAGCCTCCGAGGTTCGACTCCCAGCTAAACGCCTTACGGTTGTATGGCCTTGAGCAGGTTGCACATTACTCTAAGTCTCAATTTTTGAGCTGGTAAAATGGGGATTGTTTGGGGATTAAACTAGATATGCTGGTGACAGACTAACATAGTATTTAACACGAAGTAAGTCCTTCAGACACTTTCAAATCTAAAACACAGTGTATTGACTCTTTAACAGCTCCTGAACATCTTAAGGCAACACGTATTCCAGACTTACTGGAACAAGAGTGGGACCCTGTTTTAAAGGAACCCCTGGGGACTTCCCTGGCGGCACAGTGGTTAAGAATCCACCTGCCAAGGCAGGGACACGGGTTCAAGCCCTGGTCCGGGAAGATCCCACACGCTGTGGAGCAACTAAGCCCGCGTGCCACAACTACTGAAGCCCATGTGCTCTAGACCCCGTGCTCTGCCACAAGAGAAGCCACCGCAATGAGAAGCCCGCCCACCACAACGAAGAGTAGCCCCCACTCGCCGTAGCTGGAGAAAGCCCGCACAGCAACGAAGACCCAATGCAGCCAAAAATAAATTAATTAAAAAATAAAGTAAAGGAACCCCTGGTCAAAAATCAGGAGACGTACCCTGCTCCTTGCTAGACCCCAAATTAACTAACAGATTCTTATTAGGTAGCAAGTGAAAAGATTCAGAATTCTAAGAAACAGGGATCAGGCTGAATGGATTTTCAACAAACTCTAAAATTGCATGTCTCCTCAAGACATCATTAGGTAAAATTAGTCTTCTGCTGGTAAGACAGCTTGTCTTGAAAAATTTCCAAGGTCCAAGTTGATCTGGAGAATCCTCCTCTGAGGTTCTCAGAAAAATAGGTCATCTAAGGTCATGCTCCATGGACACAACCTCAGAACAATATCTCTCCCTACAAGATGACCAGCTGGCATTACCAATAATGAGGATGACTGACAGAGATGACACCAAATTACAGCCCTTCCCTTCCCATTTGGCACAGAGAGGCACTTCCTCTTTTAATGAACAGAAACATTACAAAGTAATCAGCACTCCAGAATTATCATTACGTCGAGGAAGACGTATAGAGTGATGATTTCTTTCACTCCCCTTCTTCTACCGTATGTAAGTGATCTAGTGGGCATAGAATTGTCCCAGCTTGAAGTCCCATGTGCACCTGATGGCAGGTTACCAAGGCTGCATGTTCACCTTGCAGAGGAAGGAAGCATTGTAACTTTGCAGTTGACCTAGCAGGATTGTCACAGGGCTCCTGTCATGAGACCAGACATATTAACGCTCCACAGTGACTCTGATGTGTGGTCATGGTTGAGACCAACAGATTGGTTGGATGCTCAGGATGGTCTCATTCCTTCCTAACATGGGCCGTGTCCTCATTTAACCAAGCTCCTTGCTAGTCTCTGTCACACAGACATTCTGTCCCTTCTAAGAAACGGTGACCTCCATGGGGCCAGATAGCCTTGTTCCTCTGGGCTCCAGGTGTCTGGTATTTACCCTAGAACAGAGCTGGAGTCCCCACGGTTATGTAAGCCAGGGGCACTTCCAAACATGACATTAGCTAGAGAATATTTGCTCAGCAAGTTAACAGTGTAAATAAGATTAGAGGGAGGCAAGGAGTGGGTTTAAATGTTAAAATGCCTGAGAACAGACTGTGCTTGAGCATCTTAAAAGCATCCATTAATGCTTAAGTAATTTAAAATTACTTGTACATGCATCATACCTATTCCACCAGGCCGTGCTTTACTAACCTACATATATTTGTATATATAGCTAGAATAAGAAAGCAGCTGCTTTTCCACTGTTCAAGGATCCACACGTTTCATTTGTATCTCAAACGTCCTCGGCCTACCAGCCAGCCTATGGATTCCGATGAAATGACATGACTGCTACTGCCCACGTCTTGGAAACCCCGAACTCCCATTGTTCATATAGTACCTTCCATGATCCCCCCACGTATGTATGGAATTCACAGAGAGTGCTTACATCCATCTGTGAATCAGCTTAGGGACACTGCTCTCACTGCCTCTGCTCTCCTTGCTCAGCCTCCAAGGGCCCCTGCCATCCTCTGCTCTGACCTCCGCCACCCTGCCTTGGCCTGTGTTGTTTGCAGCTGTGGGCACCTGTGGACCCTGCTTCCCAAAACCACATTCCTGCCTTTGACCTGGACCCTTTCCAAAGGACTTCTGTCTGGCCAAGGTTCAGCTAATTCACCCCGGCCACCACCAGTGCTATCAGTCAGCACAGGACCGTGACAGCTTCACACTCTCCTGTAAATTAGAAAGGAAAACATTCACTCTCTGTATGTCCCCTTCCGATGGGGGTCCCACAGCATGGTTGCTTGGCCCTGGGATTATTACAAGGTTTATTGCAGCACCTGTCAGTTTACGCACTCAGCTCCTATTCTTCAAGGAATGGACAAATGCCTCCGGGACATCAGGGATGGGAGGATTTCACACCCAGACACCATGCTGCATGTTCCAGAAACATCTACTGTTTCTGGAAGGAGAAACAGTACTCTAAACTGCAGGCAGACCCTGCTGTTGTGTCCGGCTGGCTGGGCCATATTTATCCTTTTATTCCAAATACTAAATTCTCCCTTGAGGAATCTGCTTTTCTCTCTGCTCTCCACCCATCTCCCACCACCTAACCCCTCCAAATATGTCCACACACATCCGAATCCCCTGGGAGACACCGTTCAGGCAGCAAGTCACCCTCATGTTAATCAGTTGGTGCAAATAGACTTGGGGGGGTGGAGTGGGTAGGCTGGGGGCAAAAGAAGGTGGGGCGATACCTAGCACATTCCACAGTTGAATAAATATTTAGTAATCTTGGATTTTAGCTAGCCAGGACCCTTGTTATTTATGAATTCATTTTAGCATTTTCTTCAATTAGTCTATATCAGGGAGGTCATGCACTTCAGAAGTTTATCTACTTACAAACTTCTAACCTGGGAGCACTAATAGAAAAACCCAAGGGTGTTGGGATAAAATTTTGAAAAATTAAGGTGTATATTTTCCACTGAGATATAATTTTTAAAGCTGAAAATGATGAGAAATGACAAGTACTTGCATGTGAGATTATTTATTTAGTACAAATAACCCCAAAGCCCAGAGACTGAATAATACAATATGTAACGTAATAATATAATACTTCTCTGTGTATTTTTCTAAAGGCTCTTAATTCCAAGTTTACTCTGATTTCCCAACTCTGTATTTAGAGAGCAGTTCCAAGAGAACTGTGGAAAAATAAATAGTGAGAGACTAAAACATTTTAGGTCGAAGTCTTTGAGCACCACCTACGCCCCATTCATTCCCCCTAAAGAAAGCTTTTCTACAATGCTTAAGAAGTCAGGAAAAGAGCTACTCAGACTTTGTCTTTGATTCTTTGGTTTTTCCAGCTACAGTCTTACCCTTCAGATTTTATATTTGCCTTTGGTTTCAACTATCACCCATACGAAAATGGTGCTTTGATTTCCATCTCCAACTCTGATCTCTGTTGAACGCTGGATATGCATCTCTCCAGAGCCACACCTAGTCCTTTCTCCCTTCATCTAAAACACAAGGTCTAAAACCAAATCCACTCATTTCTTTTTTCCCAAACTATGTCTGTTTCCGGACTTGTCCATTTCAGTCAATCGTTCTATATTGTAAGTTCAGTTACTATATGAAAACTTTTCAAAGGATTGGGAGGCTTTAAATATTTTTCAAAAAACTGGAGCCTTTTTAAAAAAGTTGGTTTTTCCCCTAGCCCTGAGCTGGAAGTGTTTCCATTTCTCTCATTTCTCTTCTGAGGGAAGGAACAAAGCTGAATGGCCAGCAGGCATGCATGGTGGCTGCAGGAGAAAGCGTGAAGGAAGGCAGCCACCATCTCCGTTGGCTGAGATGATGAGTGTGCAAGGAGTCCAGCACCAGCTGCCATTTCAGAATAAGGTCAGTGGCCTAAAGCCATTGCTCCCACATTCCCAGCATCCCAGGGGAGCAGGAGGTGGGTGTGGTACCTCGCCTGCATGTGATGCAGTGTTTCCAGCCAGCATGGCCACATGCAGATGGGCACTAAGAATGCAGATGATGTCACAAGCACAGCTGCTGCCGTGTCCACCCTGGGGTTTTCCTCACAGCCTGGCTTATGCCTGGTACTGTAGCTGACTGGGCCTGAGCACATTCTGTTGAAGTCTGAGCACATTCTGTGCTTCCTGATCTTCTCCAGGCCATGCCTTGCTTCTCCCACCTAGTTACTCCCAAGGGGGAGGCTGCAGCTGCCACTGCTTACAGCCTGTTTCCATGGTCTCTTTCCAGGCCAGTGTCAAGAGCGGGAATGTGGACTGACAGCTGACACTGGCTGGCTCTTTGTCTTCTTGTAGAATGGAACATATTGGGGGCAGCTGAACTATCTTAACTTTTCTTTTTATATTATTCTCCCAACTTCCAAATTCCTCTTAGTGGCTGAAAGCACAGACTCTGTCGCCAGGCTTTCTGGGTTCAAATCCTGTCTCCACCATTTTACAGGCTGTGTGAGAACTGGGCAAATCACTTAACTTCTCTATGCCTCAGTTTCCTCATCAATTAGAAGGGGATAATAATGGTACTTTTAGAATGATTAAGAGAATTAAATGAATTAATATATGTAAAGAACTTAGGAGAGTGCTTGACCTATAATAAATGCTACCTATTACAATTTGATTACTGAAAAGATGTTCACTCCACAGCAGTGACCCATATCATGATTGAAATTCTATCATTTCTAAGAGAGGTGTTTATTAATAGTAGCAAACATTTGTTAAACACTTTACAATTTTAAGGCAAGACATTCGCTATTTCACTAAATCCTGTGAAATGGACAAAGCAGAGGTTTTTGTTATACTTACAGAGGAAGCTCAGAGAGTTTTAATAGCTTGTCTAAGATCACAGAGTTTATAAGTACAGAGTTGAAACTTAAATTTAAGACCATTTGACTCCAAATTTCATACTCTTTCTACTATATCAAGCTGCCTCAATTTTTTTAAGACTTTTTTTTTTATGTGGACCATTTTTAAAGTCTTTATTGAATTTGTTACAATATTGCTTCTGTTTTATGTTTTGTTTTTTTGGCCGTGAGGCATGTGGGATCTTAGCTCCCTGGCGAGGGATCGAACATATACCCCCTGCATTGGAAGGCAAAGTCTTAACCACTGGACTGCCAGGGAAGTCCCTCAAGCCACCTCAATTTTTATTGATCTGTTCAATCAATATTTGCTGAGTAAGGACTTGGTACTAGAACAGGTGAAATGAAATTAAGTGTGATGAAGAAATGACCACCAAGAAAAAGACAAGTAGACAAACTGATGTACAGCCCTTCACCCAAGAGCTGTCCTCCTCAAATGTATAAAACTTGTTACAAGTTGAATAATGGATTGGATCCACTTACTATTTAAAGAAAATTTTCTAATAAGGTGCCCTCCTGAATCAGTCAGGGTTTGGTCAGAAAATCATTCTAAATATTTTAGCAGGAAGGGATTTAATAGTAGGAACTGTGTGCTTATAAAACTATTAGAAGAGCTTAAGGTGTGAAAGTCACAGAGATCCTCTGCTGCTTTTAGGAGATCACAGAGAACTTCTAGCAGTCTCTTTAGAAAACAGGCAAATCACAAGAACTCACTGGGAAGCCGCTGCAAACCTCACTCACCACTTTCCATAGTCTGCCTACAGCTTCCAGAGGGAAGTAATGCCTGATTCTCTTCTGCTATGGAAATCTCATATCAGTGCCTTTCACTGGCTGCATCTGAAGAAGCACTCTACTGGCAAAGGAGTCTGGGAAGTATGGTTTCTAGGCTTCCAGCTCTGTAATAAGGGAACAATATTAGAAGGGCAAGGATATTGCTGGGTATCTATAAATACTATACAGTACTCCTCCCACTGACTTGTAAAATGCCTAATGATGGGAATGATTCTCTTCTTCACTTTGAGGAAACTAGTAATGTCTGATGGAGACAGATGTCACATTGTCTAGCCCCACCCACATAAAAGAGCTGAAAGTTTTTCCTTGTCACCATCTTAATGGCATTAAAACCCCAACAGATGCTCTTTGAGGGTATTGTTTTTAGACAATTGGGCCCTTATAAAGGAGGAAGTCCATCTGAGTCTCAGAAGATCTTGGGGTTTGGGATGTTGTCACTTGTGTTAGATGATAAATACTTCGGGTGATTTGCAAGCCGAGGTCAGGGGAAAGCCCTCACACTGTGCATCACTCATGTGGCTTCTCAGCCCTGATGGTGGGTCATAGTCCCTGGAATGGCGATCTGGAAACAAGCACCTGATCTCTGTGCCATTTGTGCTGATCTTTCTACATGCCGATTCTTGCCTCCCTACAAGGTGCCTTGGTCCACTGCCCAGCCTTCAGGAGTACATGCTGCATCCCATTCTCCTCATTCCTCCCAACCCTGGTCCAATGTGAGCCTCATGGATAGGGGTCATTGGCTAGGGTCTCTTTCTCTCTCTCTCTCTTCCCTCCAACTCCAAGTTAACACAGTGCCGATTTCCTTTCAGTTCCCAAGGGCTTTTCCTCTCTGGACCAAACTTGCTCTAACAAATAAAAAATGTTGGCTTTCAAGACAACTGTTTCTGGTATGGGTTGCAAGAGCTTACTTTGGAAGTCAAAATCTGCACATCAAATACTTCCCTCTAAAAATATTTCCAAAAACAGACACACACATATACAGTCACTTGATTTATGACAGAGGCACGATTCAATGAGGAAAAGATGACCTTTTTCATCAGTCATGTTGGAACAATTAGACATCTATGTGAAAAAATTAACCTTGACCTTACCTCACACTAAAATATTAATTCAGGATTGACAATAGCCTTAAGTGTGAAATAAATTAATAAATACCGTAAAAGAAGACGTAGAAGAGTATCTTCATGACCTTGGCACAGGCCACAGTTTTTAAAAGTCAGGACACAAAACGGACTAACCATGAAAGAAAAAGCTAAAAAATTAGAGTTCATTAAAATTAAGGACTTATATTCTTCAAAAGGCACCAGTAAAAGAGTGTAAAGGTAAGCCACAGACTGGAAGAAGATATATGCAATACATATGTCTGACAAAAGATTGACATCCATAATATGTAAAGAATTCCTATGAATCAATAAGAAAAATAAAGATAACTAAATTTAAATATACACAGAGAGAGAGAGACTTGAGCAGGTACTATGAAAAAGAGAATGTATAAAGGGCCAATAACCATGTGGAAAAGTCTTCAATATTATTAGTCATCAGGATAGTACAAATTAAAACCACAAGGGAATACCATTACACACTTACCAGAATAAAAATTTTTTAAAAATTGACAAAACCAAGTGTTGACAAGATTGTGAGCAAGTGTAAATCTCATACATTGCTGCTGGGAGTGTAAACTGATGCAATCACTTTGGAAACTCCTTGTCAATGTCTAGTTAAGCTAACCATACATTGTTTTCCTAGATATATGCCCAAGAGGAGTAAGTGTTTACATCCAAGCAAAACATTCACAAGAAAGTCCTTAGGAGTTTTATTCATAATAGTCAGAAACCAGAAATAACTCAAATATCATCAACAATAGAATGGATAAGTAAATGTGATATATATGATATAGTTATATATGATATATATATCACAAGACATCAAACAGGTATATAAAACAACATTTTAACAATTTAATGTAAGTGAACATGAATTTATATATATAGATATATATTTATAACTCAGCAATAAAAAAGAATGAACTACTGCTCTATTAAACAACATAGACAAATCTCAAAGACATTATGTTGAGTGAAAGAAGCCACCAAAAAAGAATGTATTCTCTCAGATTGCATTTATATGAAGTTCAGGAACAGGCAAACAGTTCTATGGTGATAGAAGTTAGTACGGAGGTTAACTCTTGAGGGTGGGTGGGTGCTGACTAAGAAAGGGCCAAGGGAGCCTTCTGGAGTGTGTGGGAATGTTTATGTCTTGATCTGGGTGGTGGTTACATGCATATATACATTTGCAAAAATCCACTGAATTGTGTTCTTGAGATGAGTGCACTTACTGTAGGCATGTTATACCTCAACTTAATAAGAAGGGGGAAAGATCCTACTTGGGAAATTTAAAAGATAAACATCAAATATTTCTGTCTCTTTTTTTTCTTCTTAGAACAATTTAAATTCTTCCCCAAGAAATGTGTATACCTCTGACTGACTTGGGGAAGGGCCACAAATGAGAGTCTGGAAAAGAAAAGAGCACACATTTGTTTTTGTTTCATTTTTCTTTTGCCTTTTGCTACCTATGGAGAGACATATATGCTCCAGGATTGGGGGTGGAAGGGAGAAAGAAGAAAGCACCACCAGTCAGGCTGCCCACTAGAGCCCTCATACCCAGCATCATGGTATACACACATAATAGTAAATAAACATTTGCTAATTTTCTGATTGAGTCTTTCTAGGCAGACAAAATACACAAACAGTTCATGCAGCTCAATAACAAAAAAACAAACAACCCAGTCAAAAAATGGGCAGAAGACCTAAACAGACATTTCACCAAAGAAGACATACAGATGGCCAAGAGGCACATGAAGAGATGCTCAACATCACTAATTATTAGGGAAATGAAAATCAAAACTACAATGTGGTACCACCTCAGACAGGTCAGAATGGTCATCATCAAAACATCTACAAACAATAAATGCTGGAGAGGGTGTGGAGAAAAGGGAACCCTCTTGCACTGTTGGTGGGAATGTAAACTGATACAACCCCTACGGAGAACAGTATGGAGGTTCCTTAAAAAACTAAAAATAGAACTACCATATGACCCAGCAATCCCACTACTGGGCATATACCCTGAGAAAACCACAATTCAAAAAGACACATGTACCCCAATGTTCATTGTAGCACTATTTACAATAGCCAGGACATGGAAACAACCTAAATGTCCATCGACAGATGAATGGATAAAGAAGATGTGGTACACATATATAATGGAATATTACTCAGCCATAAAAAGAAATGAAATTGGGTCATTTGTAGACATGTGGATGGACCTAGAGTCTGCCTTACAGAGTGAAGTAAGTCAGAAAGAGAAAAACAAATATCATATATTAATGCATATATGTGGAATCTAGAAAAATGGTACTGATGAACCTATCTGCAGGGCAGGAATAGAAATGCAGACGTAGAGAATGGACGTGTGGACACGGCGGGGAAGGGGAGGGTGGGACGAATTGGGAGATTAGACATACACTATCATGTCTAAAATAGACAATTAGCGGGAACCTGCTGTATAGCACAGGGAGCTCAGCTCGGTGCTCTGTAATGACCTAGATGGGTGGGATGGGGGGTGGTGGTTCAAGAGGGAGGGGATATATGTATACATATAAGTGATTCACTTCAATGTACAGCAGAAACTAACACAATATTGTAAAACAATTATACTCCAATAAAAAAATGTGAAAAAAATTTTAAAAAATTAATGACAAACAGAGAAGAAGAAAAAAAAAAAACCCAAAGAAACAAGTCTGATTGTGTGAAGGTACACAAGCTTATTTCACAAGATGCCCTTGGGTGGACTTCCCCCTTTGATGCAGAGCTGGGCGTTGTGCTCACAGTAGCCCCTCACTCTTAGGTTAGCTTCGAGTGGGTCAGGATAGCTCTCCTGTTGGAGACTCTGGGCTCAACTGATTCTTGCTGCTCTAGCCTGGGAAAGTCCCTTTTATTTAAAATTTCCTGGCAGGCCTCCCCCTCCCCCTCCCCCTCCTGCTCTGCTTGGTGGCCTCTGGGTAAATTAGACATTGTACATTTGAACAAGCTGGCATGGGCAGGCAAGCTTATCTCAGTCTGGCTACAGACTTAAAAGTACCTGCACTTTACATTTTGGGCAATCCATCCTTTGTCAATAGAAATGAACATCCCTTCCCATGAACTCCTAATAAATATCTGGAAGATTTCAAGGAATGAACCTTGGCTGACCCATTCGTGCACATCTTTGAAATCCCTCCCTTCCGCACTTTCTGTGGAGCTGGGCTAGTGGTCTGAAAACCCTTGAACACTTTTGTGAACCATAAATTCAGGGAACTGTGAGTTTGGGGATTTGAGGAACAGATTTCGGGAAGTAGCAAGGAATAATCATGTTTTGGGTCATTTCATCATGGTCCATTCCCAAGAGATTACATATGTTCTCTGACTGTATCCCTACAGATCTGCATTTCCTGTTGGAAGGAAAGAAACCAAGTCAGTATTCGATTTGCAAATGATATTAATCAAAATTTATTTTAAGTGACAGTTCTTGGTAATGTGGGGATAGCTCCATCTTTCACAGAAGATCGATTCTGCCTGTTTGAATGTGCATGTAAAACAATGTATGTCCTCTCTGCATAAAGAATCATCTCATAAATACATATTCCTTTCCCATATGGCACATCTTTTCAGCCCTTGTTATGTGTGCATTCAGAGGAACACCAAGCAGTAACTTTGAGCAGCATGACCAAGTTCATGTTATTTTAAGAATCTAAGGGTTTGACCTCAGTTCAGAGTCATACTGAAAATGGATAGGTTTTATGTCTTGCAACTGTAAAATGGGAATTCTTTGCTTGATGAGTTTATTTCACCATTGCTATGGGATGGAATAAGTGACGATAGTGATAATTAGGGAGAGAATCATTCATTTTTCTCCATGTAGAATTTACAGAATCTGCAGGGTTTGGGTTCTAGCCTAGAAGTAGAATCCTCTGGTGCTTGAACTTGTTTATTTTGGTCAAAAATGTGACTACAGGGGAAAAAGGATTAGAACATTCTTTGAACGACTTCCAAAAGCATCTTAGACATCAAAAGGATTATATGAAGCAACATTTTACTGATTTAATGTAAATGAACCAGAAATGGATATACTGCATTTCCTTTAGAGGTACACAGGGCTTAAAATTAAAGGGGAAATGCTTACAGATAGGGTTTCTGACTTTATTAAATCATAAGTGTTTCTAAGCCTAATCCTGTGCTGGATAAGATTAAAACAGAATTGCTTGCTTTTCCTAAAAAATAGTAATCTGTTATATTTTTAACTCATAGAATTCCATATTAGCTAACAGTGTTTAAATACAAATCATCTCTACCCATCATTGAAAATGCTGAGGCTCCCATGGCAACAATAGATTTCATTTTTTTCATGCTCAATAGCGACATTGTAGCAACTCTGAAAAACAAAGACTGAAATGTGGCTATCAGCAGAAATTCCAAGGATGTGTCAAGGTGGAGGTCGCCAGCTCATGGCCCATGGCTGAATCTGTTCTGCACTCATGAATTATTTAGCCCGGAGAGCATTCAAAATGTTTTTGAATTATTTGCCAGCATTGAAATAATCTGCTGATGGGATCAAAAAGTCAAGATTCCTGGTTTCTCTGGACAAGTAGAAAATCTGCTGCCAGGGACATTGATTGCCCCCTGGCCGCATCGGCAGGAGCTGAAGCCAGGCTGCCTCTTCAGAAAGCGAGTTCTCCAGTTTGCCACAGTCTCTCCTGAGCTGCTTCAAGCAGCCACATCATCTGGCCCTTCTAGGCTTTGAATGTGAACCAAACTGAAGAATAGAAGTAGAATGCAACAGCCCTTGAAAACTGCATCCTTCTTAAAAAGGAAGGATGCTCTATGCTCTTTAAATACTAACTTATTCAAGGTTATTTTGAATAATTCTCAAATGCAGGTTCTTTCTTTTACTGACCCTCAATCCCAGATCTCCCAGTTTACTGTTCGTAGACCCTCCATGGAAGGGGCAGGAGAACCACAGGGAGTCATATCTCTGGTCAGTACTTTAGGTCGATTCAGCCAAAAAAAGAGATGGCCCTTGAGACCAAAATTGAACTATGGCATTAACTATGACAATTATTTCTCCAAGTTCTAGCCTCAGCCACTGAGAATTGGGAGCTACATATTCCACTGGGTTATTTAATTATTGCCTGGAATCTATGGTAAACACAAGATAAAAATTGATTCCGTTGGACCAAGTTTTTAATTGATTTAGACATTGTCCTAAGGAGGGCAAGATAATGGGGTCAAGAATGGCATGGGTCAGTTACATATTATGACCACAGACAATACCCTTAAATCAAGCCAACCACCTTGCCTAAGTAAATTGCTTATTATAAGGAAAGAAGTGGTTAGAAAGTGTACCTGAATCACTATGCAAACCCATCATCATTATGAATAAATAACTAAAAACACACTTGCAAGCAGAGAGGTGTCATTTATACTTGCTTCATAACCTTGATTTGAGTAAAATGGCTAAAACTATGCAATATGTCCAGTTATAACTCATAAGGCAGCCACTAATTACATCCTTGAATCAGTCCACATAATAGAAGGATGACACAACCCCCAGGGTTATGACTTACAGCACTTAGGTCAAGCTGACACTTGATTTCAGTAGAACCTGGAGGTAAAAACAGGAAGTCGATGCCCAGAGGTTGCCAAGATTTACCTTCCTGGCATAACAAGAGTCAGCATTCAATCCCGAACTCCTTTCTGTCCAACTAAAACTGAACATCTTTGTTGGAGTAAAATTGCTTTACAATGGTGTGTTAGTCTCTGCTTTATAACAAAGTGAATCAGCTATACATATACATATATCCCCATATCTCCTCCCTCTTTCGTCTCCCTCCCACCCTCCCTATCCCACCCCTCTAGGTGGTCACAAAGCACTGAGCTGATCCCCCTGTGCTATGCAGCTGCTTCCCGCTAGCTATCTAGTTTACATTTGGTAGTGTATATATGTCTATGCCACTCTCTCACTTCGTCCCAGCTTACCCTTCCCCCTTCCCGTGTGCTCAAGTCCATTCTCTACGTCTGCATCTTTATTCCTGTCCTTCCCCTAGGTTCTTCAGAACCTTTTTTTTTTTAAGAATCCATATATATATGTTAGCATACGGTATTTGTTTTTCTCTTTCTGACTTACTTCACTCTGTATGACATTCTCTAGGTCCATCCACCTCACTACAAGTAACTCAATTTCATTTCTTTTTGTGGCTGAGTAATATTCCATTATATATATGTGCCACATCTTCTTTATCCATTCATCTGTTGATGGACACTTAGGTTGCTTCCATGTCCTGGTTATTGTAAATAGAGCTGCAATGAACATTTTGGTACATGACTCTTTTTTTTTTTTTTTTTTTTTTTTTTTTCCGTACGCGGGCCTCTCACTGTTGTGGCCTCTCCCGTTGCGGAGCACAGGCTCCGGATGCGCAGGCTCAGCGGCCATGGCTCACGGGCCCAGCCGCTCCGCGGCATATGGGATCCTCCCAGACCGGGGCACGAACCCGTATCCCCTGCATCGGCAGGCGGACTCTCAACCACTGCGCCACCAGGGAGGCCCGGTACATGACTCTTTTTGAATTATGGTTTTTTCCGGGTATATGCACAGTAGTGGGATTGCTGGATCATATGGTAGTTCTATTTTTAGTTTTTTAAGGAACCTCCATGCTGTTCTCCATAGTGGCTGTATCAATTTACATTCCCACCAACAGTGCAAGAGGGTTCCCTTTTCTCCACACCCTCTCCAGCATTTACTGTTTGTAGATTTTTTGATGATGGCCATTCTGACCTGTGTGAGATGATATCTCATTGTAGTTTTGATTTGCATTTCTCTAATGATTAATGATGTTGAGCATTCTTTCATGTGTTTGTTGGCAATCTGTATATCTTCTTTAGAGAAATGTCTATTTAGGTCTTCCGTCCATTTTTGGATTGGGTTGTTTGTTTTTTTGATATTGAGCTGCATGAGCTACTTGTGAATTTTGGAGATTAATCGTTTGTCAGTTGCTTCATTTGCAAATATTTTCTCCTATTCTGAGGGTTGTCTTTTCGTCTTGTTTATGTTTTCCTTTGCTTTGCAAAAGCTTTTAAGTTTCATTAGGTCCCATTTGTTTATTTTTGTTTTTATTTCCATTTCTCTAGGAGGTGGGTCAAAAAGGATCTTGCTGTGATTTATGTCATAGAGTGTTCTGCCTATGTTTTCCTCTAAGAGTTTTATAGTGGACAGAGCCTGACTTTAATGATGCTCTTTGGTGTCCATAGGACTTTCCAACAAAGACACCTTGCAGGGCCCTCCTGGAACTCAAGTGCAAATGGAGAAAAAAAGAAAATTGCAGGAGATGTTGGACACCAGAAACTTGGACACAAGAAAGACTAAGAGAAACATGAGAGAAGAAAATTCTTTTACTCTTCTCTCAGGATGGATGCTTGGTTACTTTGAGATGCAGTGTGTTGACATGGGAACTGATATACTGCAAAGTTATAGTGAAAGCTAATTACTATCAATTTTGGTTAAAGATGAACCTTATAGTGAAATGAGATACATAGAATATTGATAGAATTTTGACACGTGATTGAGTGGAGAAATAGTACCTATTAATTTGGACTGCAAACTCAATAATCACTTATCCTTGTTTTCATGAACGTACATTTTGCTAAAAATGTCACGTGATAAGTGCAATAGACACAAATATGCAGGTGAGAGGCCCCGGAAGCAATTTCCATACCACAGCATGAAGAGGAAGAACACATTAAGTGTATTTCAGCTCTGCAATCTGCATCCCCAGCTTTAGCTCTGTGCAATACTCTGGCTAGCTACCAGGAACTAGATTTAATTTTTACCCTTGAGTATCAATTAGTCCACCACACCGACTGCAGGACTCCAGAGTTCAGCTCAGACTCAGCTTGCCTGAGCCCCATCATGCACTACAGCCAGGTCTCTCAAGCCGACCAGCTAATTTAGCTCACTTCCTGAAGGGAGAACTCCAAATGTGTGGTGGTCGTGAAATAGATATAAATGAGATGCTACTGAGATGTTAGGTAAGAGGAAGGGTCTTACCTTCTCTAGAAGTCTGATATGGTTTATAATTTTGTTTAAGTATATATTTCTTGAACACATGCAGGGTGTAACTCATGACTAAAACACAGCAATTATATTAAGTCTTTATCTTTTATTGGAAAACGCTGTCAATGGAAAGAATTGTGTTTATCTGACTCAGCCAAAGAAAATGTTCAACCCCAAACTGTTTCAGAAGCGTTAGGCCGGTTCATGTGAAATAGAATTAAATTAATGACTCATTTTTATTGAGACGAAACTAAGACACCATCCTGCTATTGTTGCCTTTCTTGCATACTGGGAAATTCAAGAATAGAATTATAGTCGGAACAGAAAAAATTATATGGAGAAAACCTCAGTAACCAGCAAGACACCTTAAAAATCATCTGAAACATTGCTGTTAGGAAATAGTGTAGAAAAAAAGGGTCATCAACAAAATAAGGGTCAGGGATTTGGGGAAAACATCAACTACTTTGCATTGGTACAGTTTCACACTAGCTATCATGTGAAATGGGATGATGGCTCTGTTCTTGTGACAGCTTCATAAGGAAGTACCAACACATGACTGAATGTTAAAATTGATCAGGAAGACACCAGTGACGTGGGGTCAGCTGGAGGGGAGGATTAAGTGGCAGCCTACAAAAGCTCAGTCAGGGGCTTCCCTGGTGGCGCAGTGGTTGAGAGTCCGCCTGCCGATGCAGGGGGACGCGGGTTCGTGCCCCAGTCCGGGAAGATCCCACATGCCGCGGAGCGGCTGGGCCCGTGAGCCATGGCCGCTGAGCCTGCGCATCCGGAGCCTGTGCTCCGCAACGGGAGAGGCCACAACAGTGAGAGGCCCGCGTACCACAAAAACAAAAACAAAAACAAAAGCTCAGTCAACGTCATTCCAAACAAGAAGTCTAAATGGGGGAAAGGACCAGTGAGCCTTTCTGCAGAGAGCGGAAAAAGGGGAACTTGTACAGGGAAAGGAAAGGTTAAATACAGCTTAAGTTTGATAAATTAGAGGAGACGGAAACCAGTAAATTTCAGCCATGTGAAAGGGACAGTGGGGTGAATGGTAGCTTGCCTGTGAAACCTCACCTGGGGGTGATCTGATGAAAGCAAGTGAAGTGACACTACAAAATATTTAAGGAATTGATGCACAAAGAAAATTGAAAATGCATGGGTATACCTAGGTCAGAGGAGAGAAGGCTGATAAGTGGAGTTTTTGCAACTCCATAGGTACTCCCCCCAGTATTGTCTATAGATTAAATTCAAAGATGTACCCTCAGGAGTATTATCTTTCAAATGGGTGCACATGGAAGCATGAGGTGGTCAGGAACTGGGAGGATTGTACCCTATTTACAAACTATCAGGCTAGCCGGCTGGTTTCATGGATGCTGGCAGAGGACACCGAGAATCCTGGATCAGAGACATAGGACATTTTATTACTTACAGCAATAGCTAGAGCTAGAATATTGTCATTTTCTTGTGTCAGTTCCCTGAGCCCCAAGTCCCACGGGGGTGACAGGCGAAGGGCCAGGCTACACCTGCACACGCAGTGGGTTGTCTTGTAGGAAAAGGATCTTGAGCTTAGGAAATCTGGATCACGCTGGAGTGAGCTACAAACAAATCTTCCTCTTGCTCCAAAGGGAGACATTATTTCTGTCTTCCAAGACTGATCTCTGTACCAATATTGTGTTTGTGAGATTCATCCACATTGTTGCATGTAGTTTGGGATTATTTATTCTCACTGCTGTATAGTATTCCATTTGTAAACATTCCACAACTTATTTCTATCCATTCTACTGTTGATGGCCATTTGGATAATCTGCAGTTTGGGGTTATTATGAATAGTGTTGCTATGAACATGATAGTATGTCTTCTGATGAACAAACAAATGAATTTCTGTTGGGTACATCCTTATGGGTAGAATTGAGTGGGTCATATGTATGCTTATACTTAACTTTAATAGATGTTGCCAAACATTTTCCAAAGTGGTTGCAAGAGTTTACACTCCTCAGAAGTATATGAGAGTTCTGGTGGCTCCACATCCTTGCCAACACTTGATATTTTCCATCTTTTTTTTTTTTTTTTTTTTTTGCGGTACGCGGGCCTCTCACTGTTGCGGCCTCTCCCATTGTGGAGCACAGGCTCCGGACGCACAGGCTCAGCGGCCATGGCTCACAGGCCCAGCCGCTCCGCGGCATGTGGGATCTTCCCGGACCGGGGCACGAACCCGTATCCCCTGCATCGGCAGGCGGACTCCCAACCACAGCACCACCAGGGAAGCCCTCCATCTTTTTTATATTAGCTCTCCTAGTGGCTATAAATGGCTATAAATGAGTGTTAAGCTCAGTGTGCTTTAAACATGAAGCAATTTTATTTTTCTAGCCCGTGCTTTCAAACATGCTGTCAAACCCTACTCTCCCACCACTGAATGGTATCTTGAGAAAAATCTCATAACTTTTAGGTCCTTTTCAGTTATTAAAATTTAGTTTGGTTCAGTGTGAAATTTCAGTGTCTATCTGATTCAGAGCTCTTTCCCTTCGCCAGTCCAGACTTAGGCGCCTTGCGGCTTAAGAGGCCTGGAGTAGAAAGGAGTGTGGTCTTCTATTTACAGACTACCCTCTCCTCCCTTGAATAGATTCTGGTTCTGGTTTGGGGGCAGGGAAGAGGGTAGAGTTTTATTAAATGTCTCCTTTTCGTTGTGGCTGCTTCTCTGGCTGTCACTGTTTAATGGGGAATATATCCAATGTCCCTAGTTCCTGGCACAGAGCTACAAAACCCCTTGGAATTTCCTGAGAGATAGGAATGTCTTTGTTATGCTAATGAGGCAACTCTGGTGGGTTCCTAGATTGCTTCAGGGTGGAGGCTGGTCCCCAGAAAGACCAAGAATGTGCTTAGGGAGTTGGAACTCTCAGCAGCCCTGACCTCTGGGGAGGTGAGAGGAGCTGGACATTAAGTTAAATCACAGGGCCAGCAATGTAATCAGTCATGTCTGTGCAATGAAGCCCCAGTAGAAATTCTGGACGCCAATGCTCAGTGGAGCTTCCTGGTTGGTGAACACATTGATGTGCTGGTAGGGTGATGTGTCCTGATTCTGTGAGGAGAGGGCATACACGTTCTGTGTTTCCTCCCAGACCTCACACTATGTGTATCCTTTAGAGTAAAACTATAGTCGTAAGTATAGTCCTTCCTTGAGTTCCGTGAGTCATTCTAGTGAAGTATTGAACTGAGGGGGTTGTGGAAACCCCCAGTTTGCAACCAGTTGGTCAAAATTATAGGTGGCTTGGGGACCCCATATGCAGCTGGTATCTGAAGTCAGGACAGTCTTGTTGGAGACCAAGCCCTTAAACCTGAGGTGTCTGATGCTGTGTCTGGTGGTAAGCATCATAACTGGATTGCAATACACCCCAGCTGAAGTGGAAACAAAACAACTGAGTCATCACCAATCCTCTCCGTGGCCGGTGCCCAGAGGCGGGCTTGGTCGTGGAGCTGCACGTGGAGTTCAGCAGAAGCTTGTGAAGCCTCCTATCACGTGAAAGCTCTAGCTCTAGCTTGACCGCATCCTCCTGCTCTCAACACAGCGGCCTGCCCATCAACTTGTTGCTGCTAGAATACCTTGGGCAGCACACAGCCCTCTTAGGGGAGAAGCTGGCAGTGCAGGTCAAGTCCAGGTCCTGAGGCAGGAGATAGATGGGCCCGAAGCTGAACAGTTTCTCCTCTGTGGACAGAAACTCCATAAGAGCAGAAACTCCATGAAAGCAGGATGATGGAGGAGGCTGGGCCCTGCCCAGATAAGAGATTAAAAGACCGCATATTCCTCATTTTCCAAGTCAAGGAGACCTTCCCGACTACACATGCACAGAAAGGCTCCTTGGACGTCAAAAAGGGAGGGGGTGCCACCCCATAGTAAGTGATGCTAACTACCCATAGGCCTCTTCACTAGAATCCATCTTGACTAAGAGATGCACATGTGACATGGGAGGACCCTGAGATAAACCAAATACAGACTCAGAAGCAGGCAAAGCAAGATGATTGGTCAAAGGAATCCCAGAAGAAATGCCCCATAAAAGTGATTCAAACTACCACGAGGGCACGACTCTCTCTCTCTCTGAGCCCGCCTATGTGTCTATCCATACGTACTGTATTCTTTTTCCTCCTAATAAACACTTTACTTGCTTCACTGCTTTCCATCTCTGTGTGGAAATTCATTTCTACACAGCCAACAGCCCAGGGCCTTGTCACTGGCCACTGGTCCCCGGTGGTCTAGTGGCTAAGATTCAGCCCTCTCACTGCCGCTGCCGGACCTCAGTCTCTGGCCGGGAACTGAAATCCTGCTTCAAGCTGCTGCAGGCCAAGGCCACCAGAGATCAGTCCCTTCCTGTGTGTTCACAATACCCCCAGGAACTTCACATGTGGGAATTCAGAGAGCTCCACCAATGCCCCTTCCTTCTACTTTGCCATCACTCTCATGATGGCACAGGGGCAGGGCATTCAACCCACTGGCTAAGCCCATGTCCAATCTGGGACATGAAATGCCAGTCACCCCTTCTTGTAGGTACTCCAAAATCTTTACAAATAATTCCTTTGGGGCTTCCCCATTCCCCACTTGGATAAGAAAGGGAAATAATGTCCCTGTCAAATACCCACCTGAAACAGGAGGGAAGGGGGCAGGGCACAACCTCTAAAAGAATGACATAAACATAGGACATGACAAAAACTGGTTAGAACCCACTAGGTTGAGATGGCGGAAGATTCGACTTCCAGTAGACCTTGAGCCTCATTATACACTGATTGTAATATATCAGCCAAATGACACACCCACAGGTGCCATGACAGTTCTGAGGTTGACCATAAAAGGCTAAAAAGTGGGCGGTGGCCCAATTCCTGGAAATCTCCACCCCTTCCCCCAAATAGCTGGAATACTCCTCCCACTCATTAGCCTATGAAATTACCCACGCCCGTAAAAACTGACAACCCCATACCCTGATGCCTCTCGCCTTCTTGAGATGGCCCACACTCTGTCTATGGAGTGTGTTTCTCTCTAAACAAATCCACTTCTTACCTATCACTTTGTCTCTCACTGAATTCTTTCTGCAACAAGACATCAAGAACCTGGGTTTTGTCTGGGTTCCAGTCCCAATCTGAGTTGCATGGTTTCACACCCCCAGTCCCGCCAAATTTAGGTTTCCAACAACTCTCTTCCTGATCTCTTTATATGGGCTCTGGAGGGATTCTTGTCTGGTGTTAGCCGGGCTCGATCTGCTTGCTATGGGTAAATCCTGCAGGGAGGTGCCCACCTATCTGAGCTCTCTCACTAGAATGTAGGGGTTCTTAGAGTCTCTTGTTTTCAGCTTTGGGCCTCAGCCTTTATTCCTGAACAGAGTCCTCTTATGAATTAACAAACAAATAAACAAAAACAGGTCAGATCAATCAACAAATATATTTTGAGCACCTATTTCATGCACTAGACTCTGGAATGAAAATGGTAAAAGAATCACATGGTTAGTTGTGAGAGACCTCAGTAGGGAGGGTAAATATCTATAATAAGATGGGATTTGGAAATTGCAGATAGAGAGACCTGGTCCTCGCTGGGGACTAGATGTGATTCTACGTTGGTAGTTTATCTGGTTTTCTTTCTCTGCTTTCTCCATTGCAGCAGCATTAATTACAGGCAGGGGAAGGTGAACCCTGCATAACTAAATTGGATTATTTTCATTGTTTCCACAGGAACCACACCATGTGGGGAATGTTTGTTCAGGGACTATGCTGCATTTGTATTCATTTTATTCAGTTGTCCACAAGAGTGATTGAATTTTATGTCCTATAACTTTAATACCATGAAATATGCTTAAGGTACATTGATTTTAAACAGGATATGAATTTCAAAACTCCTGAGCTTCCCACTCCGTCGGGTTCTGTCATGATTTTATTTAGTTGATCTCCACTCTTGATATCCCATTAAGATTTTTTAAAATATAAAAGCCTGAAGGCCATTTGCAAACCCCTGCTGTTGGAATTGGGACCTCAGCCTCTGCCTGGTGGCCATCGCCCTGCTGAGTTTAATGCAGTGGTGCTTCTGTTCCATCACACTGCAGGTCCTGGGAGGGAACAGGACAGCAGGCAGTGGAAAATCCTGGTTAGATCTGGGACGCACCCTGTCCACCCTGGCTGGAGTCAACAGCACCATCGCCTTCAGGGAGGCTGCACCTAACTGCTATGTGCGCTGTGACCACGTGGCCTAATGGATAAGGCGTCTGACTTCGAATGAGAAGATTGAGGGTTCGAGTCCCTTCGTGGTTAGGTTCATTTTCATATAAAAAGAGAAAACAAAGTCATGGTTTAACCTGAGTTCAGGTTCAGGTACCACCACTTAGCAGCTCTATGACCTTGGGACGTTGCTTATCCTTTTCTGCCCCTCCATTGTGTGATATGTACAATGGCAATAAAAATACTACCTCCCTAACAGGGCTGTTGGGCAGATTAGATGAGATAATGCACGTAAATCCCTGAGGGCAGTGCCTGACACCTAATAGTGCTTCATAAATATGACATGCTATTCCGAGTAAGGGACTGGGGTGGGAGTGGAGAAAGAAAGTTCTTCGTAAATGTGTACAGAGTCAGTACAAATGTTCCAAGTACTAGAGCATTTTTGTAGACTCTGCTGTCTCCAGGAGGGATATATAGCTTTTCGTCAGGTCGGAGGACCTTCCTGGTGAAGAAGGAAATTATCTCACCAGGGTTTGTGTTCCAAGGTTGCAGTGCCGGCTGATGGTGATTTAGCTCACTTACCAAGCCACACACCGCGCTGCAGTGCTCATTGGCCTCCACATTAGCTTATTAATCTTCGAGTTATTCCTCTATGGTTCAAGGGCATATTGGCTTTCCAGCAGAGGCACCAGGAGGTGAAATAATGTGACCCAACCAGGCCGAAAGGGGGTGGCTGAGTCAGCTGTGTTTCTCCTGCGCCCACCGCACTTAGAGGCTTCATGTACACTGAGGAGTTTTTCTCCCTAGAACTGGTGTTTTCTTTTTTTTTTTTAACTGTACAAAAATTAAAAACTTTAGTACGCTTTAAGACAGATGAAAACAAAACAAAATGAAAAATTATAGAGTGGAAGAAAATAATCACTGCAGATAAATGATTTCTGTCCATCCTGATCAATGAACTCCTATAAATTGCTAACATCTATCAGGCATTTCTTTCTGTGCCTGGCATTGTTCTAAGTGCTTTTTAATATTTTTTTAAAATAGATCTTTATTGGAGTATAATTGCTTCACAATACTGTGTTAGTCTCTGTTGTACAACAAAGTGAATCAACTATATGCATACACATGTCCCCATATCCCTCCCTCTTGAGCCTCCCTCCCACCATCCCTATGCTACCCCTCTAGATCATCACAAAGCACCGAGCTGATCTCCCTGTGCTATGCTGCTGCTTCCCACTAGCTACCTATTTTACATTTGGTAGTGTATATATGTCCATGCCACTCTCTCACTTCGTCCTAGCTTACCCTTCCCCCTCCGTGTCCTCAAGTCCATTCTCTATGTCTATGTCTTTATTCCTGCCCTGCCACTAGGTTCATCAGTACCGTTTTTTTGTGGTTTTTTTAGATTCTATATATATGTGTTAGCATATGGTATTTGTTTTTCTCTTTCTGACTTACTTCACTCTGCATGACAGACTCTAGGTCCATACACCTCACTACGAATAACTCAATTTCGTTTCTTTTTATGGCTAATATTCCATTGTGTATATGTGCCACATCTTCTTTATGCATTCATCTGTTGATGGACATGTAGGTTGCTTCCATGTCCTGGCTATTGTAAATAGTGCTGCAATGAACATTGGGGTGCATGTGTCTTTTTGAATTATGGTTTTCTCAGGGTATATGCCCAGTAGTGGGATTGCTGGGTCATATGGTAGTTCTATTTTTAGTTTTTTAGGGAACCTCCATACTGTTCTCCATAGTGGTTGTATCAGTTTACATTCCCACCAACAATGCAGGAGGGTTCCCTTTTCACCACACTCTTTCGAGCATTTATTGTTTGTAGATGTTTTGATGATGGCCATTCTGAACTGTGTGAGGTGATACCTCATTGTAGTTTTGACTTGCATTTCTCTGATAATTAGTGATCTTGAGCATCTTTTCATGTACCTCTTGGCCATCTGTATGTCTTCTTTGGTGAAATGTCTGTTTAGGTCTTCTGCCCATTTTTTAATTGGATTGTTTGTTTTTTTGATATTGAGCTCCACAAGCTGTTTGTATACTTTGGAGATTAATCCTCTGTCCATTGTTTCATTTGCAAATATTTTCTCCCATTCTGAGGATTGTCTGTTCATCTTGTTTATGGTTTCCTTTGCTGTGCAAAAGCTTTTAAGTTTCATTAGTTCCCATTTGCTTATTTTTGTTTTTATTTCCATTACTCTAGGAGGTGGGTCAAAAAAGATCTTGCTGTGGTTTATGTCAAAGAGTGTTTTTCCTATGTTTTCCTCTAAGAGTTTTATAGTGTCTGGTCTTACATTTAGGTCTTTAATCCATTTTGAGTTTATTTTTGTGTATGGTGTTAGGAAGTGTTCTAATTTCATTCTTTTATGTGTAGCTGTCCAGCTTTCCCAGCACCACTTATTGAAGAGACTGTCTTTTCTCCATTGTATGTTCTTGCCTCCTTTGTCGTAAATTAGGTGACCATATGTGCGTGGGTTTATCTCTGGGATTTCTATCCTGTACCACTGATCTATATTTCTGTTTTTGTGCCAGTACCATACTGTCTTGATTACTGTAGCTTTGTACTATAGTTTGAAGTCAGGGAGCCTGATTCCTCCAGCTCTGTTTTTCTTTCTCAAGATTGTTTTGGCTATTTGGGGTCTTTTGTGTTTCCATACAAATTGTAAAAATTTTTTGTTCTCATTCTGTGAAGAATGTCATTGGTAGTTTGATAGGGATTGCACTGAATCTGTAGATTGCTTTGGGTAGTAGAGTCATTTTCACAATATTGATTCTTCCAATCCAAGAACATGGTATATTTTGTCATCTGTTTATGTCATCTTTGATTCCTTTATCAGTGTTTTATAGTTTTCTGAGTACAAGTCTTTCACCTCCTTAGGTTGGTTTATTCCTAGGTATTTTATTCCTTTTGTTGCGATGGTAAATGGGATTGTTTCCTTAATATCTCTTTCTGATTATTCTTTGTTAGTATATAGGAATGCCAGAGATTTTTGTTCATTAACTTTGTATCCTGCAACCTTACCAAATTCATTGATTAGCTCTAGTAGTTTTCTGGTGCATCTTTAGGATTTTCTATGTATGGTATCATGTCATCTGCAAACAGTGACAGTTTTACTTCTTCTTTTCCAATTTGTATTCCTTTTATTTCTTTTTCTTCTCTCAGTGCCATGGCTAGGACTTCCAAAACTATGTTGAAGAAGAGTGGCGAGAATGGACATACTTGTCTTTTTCCTGATCTTAGTGAAAATGCTTTCAGTTCTTCAGCATTAAGGAGGATGTTTGCTGTGGGTTTGTCATATATGGCCCTTATTATGTTGAGGTAGGTTCCCTCTATGCCTATTTCCTGGAGAGTTTTTATCATAAATGGGTGTTGAATTTTGTCAAAAGCTTTTTCTGCATCTATTGAGATGATCATATAGTTTTTATTCTTTAATTTGTTAATATGGTGTATCACATTGATCGATTTGCATATATTGAAGAATCCTTGCATTCCTGGGATAAACCCCACTTGATCATGGTGTATGATCCTTTTAATATATTGTTGGATTCTGTTTGCTAGTATTTTGATCAGGATTTTTGCATCTATGTTTATCAGTGATATTGGTCTATAATATCGGTCTATGATTCTTTTTTTGTGACATCTTTTTCTGGTTTTGGTATCATGGTAATGGTGGCTTTGTAGAACGAATTTGGGAGTGCTCCTCCCTCTGCAATTTTTTAGAAGAGTTTGAGAAGGATCCTTGTTAGCCCTTCTCTAAATGTTTGATAGAATTCGCCTGTGAAGCCATCTGGTCCTGGACTTTTGTTGGAAGATTTTTAATCACAATTTCAATTTCATAACTTGTAATAGGTCTGTTTATATTTTCTAATTCTTCCTGGTTCAGTCTTGGAAAACTGTGTCTTTCCAAGAATTTGTCCATTTCTTCGTGGTTGTCCATTTTATTGGCATATAGTTGTTTGTAGTAGTCTCTTAGGATGCTTTGTATTTCTTCAGTGTCAGTTGTGATTTCTCCTTTTTCATTTCTAATTTTATTGATTTGCATCCTCTCACTTTTTTTCTTGATGTGTCTGGCTAAGGGTTTATCAATTTTGTTTATCTTCTCAAAGAACCAGCTTTTAGTTTTATTGATCTTTGCTATTGTTTTCTTCATTTCTATTTCATTTATTTCTGCTCTGCTCTTTATGATTTCTTTCCTTCTACTGACTTTGGGTTTTCTTTGTTCTTTTTCCTCTAGTTGTTTTAAGTGTAGGGCTAGATTGTTTATTTGAGATTTTTCTTGTTTCTTGAGGCGAGATTGAATTGCTATAAACTTCCCTCTTAGAACTGCTTTCACTGCATCCCATAGGTTTTGGGTCATTGTGTTTTCTTTGTCATTTGTTTCTATGTATCTTTTTTATTTCTTCTTTGATTTCTTCAGTGATCCCTTGGTCATTTAGTAGTGCACTGTTTAGCCTCCATGTATTTGTGTTTTTTACAGTTTTTTTCCTGTAATTGATTTCCAATTTCATAGCATTGTGGTCAGAAAAGATGCTTGATATGATTTAGATTTTCTTAAGTTTTCTGAGGCTTGATTTGTGACCCAAGATGTGTTGTATCCTGGAGAATGTTCCATGTGCACTTGAGAAGAAAGTGTATTCTGCTACTTTTGGGTGGAATGTTCTATAAATATCAATTAAATCTATCCAGTCTATTGTGTCTTTTAAAGCTTGTGTTTCCTTATTTATTTTCTGTTTGGATGATCTGTCCATTGGTGTAAGTGGGGTGTTAAAGTCGCTTACTATTATTGTGTCACTGTCGATTTCCCCTTTCATGGTTGTTAACATTTGCCTTATGTATTGAGGTGCTCCTATGTTGGGTGCATAAACATTTATAATTGTTATATCTTCTTCTTGGATTGATCCCTTGATCATTATGTGATGTTCTTCCTTATCTCTTGTAACAGTCTCTATTTTAAAGTCTATTTTATCTGATATAAGTGTTGCTACTCCAACTTTCTTTTGAATTCCATTTACATGGAATATCTTTTTCCATCCCTTCACTTTCATTCTGTATGTGTCCCTAGGTCTGAAGTGGATCTCTTGTAGACAGCATATATATGGGTCTTGTTTTTGTATCCATTCAGCCAGTCTGTGTCTTTTGGTTGGAGCATTTAAACCATTTACATACAAGGTTATTATCAATATGTATGTTCCTATTACCATTTTCTTAATTGTTTTGGGTGTGTTTTTGTGGGTCTTTTTCTTCTCTTGTGTTTCCTGCCTGAGAAGTTTCTTTAGCATTTGTTGTAAAGCTGGTTTCTTAGAATTTGCTTGTCTGAAAAGCTTTTGACTTCTCTGTCGAATCTGAATGAGATCCTTGCTGGGTTCAATAATCTTGGTGATTGTAGGTTTTTCTCTTTCATCACTTTAAGTATGTCCTGCCACTCCCTTCTGGCCTGCAGAGTTTCTGCTGAAAAATCAGCTGATAACCTTATGGAGATTCCTTTGTATGTTATTTTTGTTTTTCCCTTGCTGCTTTTAATATTTTTTCTTTGAATTTAATTTTTGTTAGTTTGATTAATATGTGTCTTGGTGTGTTTCTCCTAGGATTTATCCTGTATGAGACTCTCTGTGCTTCCTGGACTTGGATGACTATTTCCTTTCCCATCTAAGGGAAGTTTTCCACTAAATCTCTTCAAATACTTTCTCAGACCTTTTCTTTTTCTCTTCTTCTTCTGGGACCCCTATAATTCGAATGTTGGTACATGTAGTATTGTCCCAGAGTTCTCTGAGATTGTCTTCAATTCTTTTCATATTTTTTCTTTATTTTGCTCCTTGGCAGTTATTTCCACCATTTTGTCTTCCAGCTCACTTATTCGTTCTTCTGCTTCAGTTATTCTGTTATTGGTTCCTTCTAGTGTATTTTTCATTTCAATTATTGTGTTGTTCATTTCTCTTTGTTTGTTCTTTAGTTTTTCTAGATCTTTGTTAAACATTTCTTGTAGTTTCTGAATCCATGCCTCCATTCCATTTCCAAGATTCTGGATCATGTTTACTATAATTACTTTGAATTCTTTTTCAGGTAGATTGCCTATTTCCTCTTCACTTATTTGGTCTTGTAGGTTTTTACCTTGCTCCTTCATCTGTGACATAATTTTTTGCCATCTCATTTTTTTTTGATGAGTGGGATTGTGTTCCTATCTTACTGGATTTTTGGCCTGAGGCTTACAACACTGGACTTTGTAGGCTGTTGAGTAGAGCTTGATGTTGGTGCCAAGAAGAGGACCTCTGGGAAGCCACACTCTGATGAATATTCCCTGCAGTCTGAGGTTCTCTGTTAGTCCAGTGGTTTGGACTCAGAGCTCCCACTGCAGGAGCTTCGACCCAACCCCCAGCTCATGAACCAAGATCCCACAAGCCAAGGAGAACAATAACAAAGTAAAAATAAAATTAGACTAGGAAACTAACAGATATGTTAGAAAGAATACAAAGATATGGATGAAACAACAAATGGAGGTAAAACAGAACCACAATAGTAAAAAAGAGGAGGAGAAAAAAAAAAGAAAGAAAATGTGGAAAAGTCCTTGGCTGTGGAGGGCAGGGTCTAAGCAGGGGTGAGCTTTGGGCAGTGGGTAGGGCCTATGCTTAGGACCCACAGGGCTGGAAAAGGCCCTGGGGTGTGTGGGGGGTGGGGCTTAGCCTCAACAGAACAGAAGGGGCCCAGGCGTCCCTCCCACCTCTGGTCTCAGAGGGCAGGGGACCCCACCTGGGAGCCCAGCAGGCTTCCTGGGCTTGAGTGGGCGGGGCCTACCCCCTCCACTCCCTTCTGCTCCTCTGGTCCTGGAGGGCCCCTCCTACCTGCCTCTCCTGTTCTCCTCTCAGCCTCCTTCCTATGCCCCCAGGACCAATGCGGCCCAGAGGGGGCCTCTGAGGGCATGGGACCCAGCCCCAGAGCCTGGCAGACTTCCCTAACCAATTGGGCAGGGGAAATGCTGGGCGCAGTCCACCCTGATCTGAGCCCCTGAGGGTCCCTCCAGGCGTGGGAACCCCTCCCCCTTCTCAGCCACCCCTCAGGGGTGCCAGTCCTGTCCAGCCTCCACTTCTCCTCCCCGCTCAGTGCCCCCATGTCCTACCAGTTCGCTTGGGGGTTCCTCCCATCTCCTTGGGAGTCAAGGTCCCCCACCAGCATCCGGCAGGCACCATAGTCGTGGGGAGATGCGAACTCCACGTCTTCCCACACTGCCATCTTCAGAGCTGATGTTTCCATTGTAGGCAAATTATTTGTTAGGTGAGAAAGAAGCAGTGGGGATCAGAGAGCAAAAACTGGACCAGTCATCGGCTTTGGCTTTTAGTCCCTCTTCTGCCCTCACTGCTCTGTGACTGGGTACAAAGAATTGGTAAATTTCCAGCCCTCATTCCCATGTCTGTACCATGCAGGATCAGATCGGAACAATCTCCATGTTCCCTTCCAACACAAGCACTCCAGGGTTCAAGTTTTTGGAGAGAGGAGATGGCCACTTGTGGTGACCCTAAAATCTTATTAAATTAGAAGAAAATTTAATTTTAGAATTTTCTTTGTAATTAAGTAATATTATGCAAGATTTGACCCATCAGCAAGTGACAGTCAAGTACTGCTCTGGGCATCTTTAGACCCAAAGGAAGTGCAAGGCAAGCAGTCAGAGGGTGTCTTGGCTGCATCGAGGCTGAGCATCCCATCCTGGGCCCACTCTGACCCTCTTGGCTTTATCCAGATGCCGTGGGTGGTGCTACTTCCTGCAAAGCTTTCTGGCAGCTGCTGCCCTTGAGCTGCGTGTCTGATGGTTGCCAAAGACAGTGAGCTCATGACATGGCTGCCTGGCCCAGCATTCAGCTCCAAGGGCTCTTTTCAGCAAAGGCGTCTCTCCATTCTCCTTTCAGGCAAACATACAGCTGGCTTAGGGAGCACCCAACTGTAGTATAATCACCCAACGGTTCTCCGAGAGGGTCAGTGGCTCACTTCTACCCTCCCCAGCACAGATTTTTGTACCCCGACAATGCCAGGGTTTGTTTCTGGGAGTCGCACGTGGAAATGTGCTGCTGTTTCTCACGAATATCTCTCTGTAAGGCAGAAGCTCCAGAAAGTGATTTGCTAGTCTGGGGTCATTGTCTCAAATGCTGCTTTTCCTGGGCTCTGAGTTTCTGAGGGAGAAGTCTCTGGGTAATTCTGAAGAGATTTCTTTATCCCTCATGGCCCCCTGCAAAGTGAGGTGGACTCCAATTTCCCTGGCCTTCCAACAGCCAGCTCTCCCGTGAGGCCAGGTACTTGGCTATTCGGACTGGAAAAATCTGTTTCTGATGGGAAAAGGGAATAAGGATGGTAATAATAGTAGGAATACTACTGTTTGAGCATCTTGTTTGTTGAGTACCTTGTGTGTCCAGCACACCTATTATTATCGCCATCTTAGAGAAGAGAAAACTAGACAACTGGAGAAATGCCTTTCTCAAGACCACAAAGCTTGTAAGTGGCAAAACTGGCTCAAAACCAGGAGGGAATGTACCGACGGCAGGGGCTGATTCTTACCCAGCAGTCGACCCCTGCAGCCCTGGAGAGACCACACAGAGTTTTGTTTTATGGACGGTCGCTGTCTTTATGCAGGGTGTGTGGTGTTTGTTGATTCACGTGGGAGCTCACCTCGGGAAGTATCCTCCAGCTCCTGTTTGAGGTCACTTGAGGGGTGGTAAACCCTGCCTCAGTGCTGGAGAAGAAAAGGAGCCTGCAAACGAAGCTGCTGCTCTTCTGTGGAAAGGGCTCCCCCATCATCCTCTATGCCCACCCACCCCCCTGCAACGAACTGTAGAAAAACCCTGCAGAGTTGGGGCCAAGTGCACCAACCTCTATGATTAATTAATTTACTTATTTTTGCTGTGTTGGGTCTTCGTTTCTATACGAGGGCTTTCTCTAGTTGTGGCAAGCGGGGGTCACTCTTCATCATGGTGCGCGGGCCTCTCACTATCGCGGCCCTCTCACTATCGTGGCCTCTCTTGTTGCGGAGCACAGGCTCCAGACGCGCAGGCTCAGTAGTTGTGGCTCACGGGCTCAGTCGCTCTGCGGCATGTGGGATCTTCCCAGACCAGGGCTCGAACCCATGTCCCCTGCATTAGCAGGCAGATTCTCAACCACTGCGCCACCAGGGAAGCCCCCCAACCACTATGAAAGAATTAACCAGCATTTGTTGTAACTCCTCTGGTCCAGACTTTGCTTTCTCAATTTTAGATTTTTCCATAGGTCTTTGTATTTTTTTCCAAGTAGCTCTTTTTTTTTTAATGCAATTCATTTTTTTTCTAATTAGGGTTTTTTTCCCTCCTGGTTTGTCATTATGACTAGTCTTTTATCTTGTTTTGGGGGGGCGGGGCATACCACACAGCTTGTGGCATCTTAGTTTCCCAACCAGGGCCCTCAGCAGCGAGAGCTCAGAGTCCCAACCACTTGACCACCAGGGAATTCCCCCAAGTAGCTTTTTATTAAAGTATTATATATATGTGCAAAAGTGCCCACATCCTAAGTATGCAGCTTGATGACTTTTGTTTGTTAACAAACTGAACACTCTTGTCCTAAGCAGCACCCAGCCTGCAAAATAACATCAGTAACATCCCAGAAACCCCTGTCTGCTCCTTATCCGCAAAGATAACGACTATCCTGACTTCTATCACCATAGATCGGTTTTGATTGTTTTTGCACTTTGTAAGAACGCTCCAAGTATGTAGCAGACTAACACACATGTTCTTCTTCATGTTTGATTTCTCCTGCTCAGCTTCACGTTTGTGAGATTCGCCCACAGCCTTGCATGAAGTTGTAGATCATTCATCCTCATTGCTATCAAGTATTCCATTGTGTGAATACAGCAGTTTATTTCTCCATTCTTCAGCTGATGCACATTGGGGTTTCCATTTGGGGGCTATTATGAGTAGTTACGTGACTTCATTTTGAAAAAGTATTTGGTAAAGCCTCACCCTTGGTTGCTGAGTAATTAGGATTCCTGAATGATCACCCCTGTCATCAGTTCAGTTCCCTGGATGCTTGGGATTGGCAGGTGAAGTCAGTGAGGACTGGGAAGCCTACAGTGCCAAGTTTATGTCAGACAAGAACTGCATTAACAAGCCTAGGTAAGAAGGAATATGGGGTCAGCTCATTCCCTGAGATGCTATCAAAAATATCGCTGGGGGCTTCCCTGGTGGCACAGTGGTTGAGAGTCCACCTGCCAATGCAGGGGACACAGGTTCGTGCCCCGATTCGGGAAGATCCCACATGCCCCGAGCGGCTAGGCCCGTGAGCCATGGCCGCTGAACCTGCGCGTTCGGAGCCTATGCTCTGCAACGGGAGAGGCCACAACAGTGACAGGCCTGTGTACCGCAAAAAAAAAAAATATCGTTGGGAACCTTCTGGTAGCCAAGAATCCTGCCAGTTCTTGGGAACCGGGAAGACCATGTTACAACCAAAAATCTTTCAGACAATTAGGAATATTATAATTAATGGCCCAGATCGCTCAAATGTCATGACATAGTTGCAAGATGGGGATCTTGGGATCTGTAGATTACATTTTGAGTTAAAACTCTGTGACCACAAATTCAGTGTGGTTTTCTGCACTAAACATTTCAGGGAAAGCTTGGTTGTAGGTGACCTGGAATGGCTAGCATTTTAAACTACATATTTGAAGTTATGGCATAGCTTCTAAGTAAGAACTGCATAAACAAAGGATGTTCCAAAGGTCGTTAGTCTTTGGAAGATACCCAGTTACATACCCGACTGTGTTCAGACAAGCAGAATGAAACCAACAGGAGCCAGAGAATCTGATAATATCAGAGTGTGGGAACGGACACTGTAAACTGAGGCTCTGGGGTGCCCGATAACTCTCTGAATCATGTACACAACTGTTGGAAACAGAAATATGTATTTTATTTTGTAAGATTTTTAAAAATTTATTATTTTTTAAAGTTTTTATACAATTTTTAAACGTTACACTCCATTTACAGTTATTACAAAATATTGTCTGTAGTCCCTGTGTTGGACAATACATCCTTGTAGCCTATCTTGCAGCCAGTAGCTTGCACCTCCCGCTCTCCCCACCCCCTAAATTGCCCCTCCCCCTCCTGTCCCCAGTAAAAAAACTAGTAACCACTAGTTTTTTTTTTTAGTTTTTGGGAAACCTCCACACTGTTTCCACAGTGGCTGTAGCTGTGGAGAAAAGGAAACCCTCGCGCACTGTTGGTGGGAATGTAAATTGGTGCAGCCACTGCAGAAATATGTATTTTATTTTATTTATTTATTTATTTATATTTTTTATTTTTTTGTGGTACGCAGGCCTCTCACTGCTGTGGCCTCTCCCATTGTGGAGCACAGGCTCCGGACGCGCAGGCTCAGGGGCCATGGCTCATGGGCCCAGCCGCTCTGCAGCATGTGGGATCTTCCCGGACCGGGGCACGAACCCGTGTCCCCTGCATCGGCAGGCGGACTGTCAACCACTGCACCACCAGGAAAGCCCCCACATATTCTTATTCATTCATCTGTCAATGGATGTTTAGGCTGCTTCCATGTCTTGGCTATTGTAAATAGTGCCGCTCTGAACGTTGGGGTGCATGTATCTTTTGGAATTAGAGTTTTCGTCTTTTTCTGGATATATGCCCAGGAGTGGGATTGCTAGATCATATGGTAACTCTATTTTCAGTTTTTTAAGGAACTTCTAGACTGCTCTCCATAGTGGCTGCACCAATTTACATTCCCACCAATAGTGTAGGAGGGTTCCCTTTTCTCCACATCCTCTCCAGCATTTATTACTGGTAGACTTTTTGATGACGGCAGGGCAAGAAATGGAAGTCACTTATTCTGCACACAGACCTGCACACACCCAAGGCTCTAACTTCAGGCTGGCTAAGATGTACAATCTTGACATGCAGACAAGCAGAATGCAGTGAGAATTAAATGACTCTTTCCAAAAGAAGCTGTGGTCTCTCAGCATCTGTATCCTTTTTTGGCGGGTTGAGCCATATCACTTCAGCCCTGGGCTGTGCCCCCTTGCTTTCCTACCACTTTCTCTGCTCCACCAGCATTAATGGCCTCTTCTCAGCCTCCTCATACAATTGTTAATGTTTCTTCAGGAACTTTCCTGCCACCTGGAGTCATCTCTCTGTATCTTTCTCTCTGTTTCACTTTGGTTCACAGCAGGGCACCACAATTTTCTCCCTTTCTGTTAATAAAAATTAAGCAATCAATTTCCTTCCTCTCCATTACACCTAATTCCCTCTGTAACTCAATTGTTATTGCAACTCTGGCAAGTGCTTTGCAAGGCAGATGGCAGGAAAGATACGTTGCCAAAATAAAGGGCATTGTTTGCAGAGAACATTGTTTACATGGAGGTGATGATACTCTCCTTCCAAGGATAGATGATTTTTTCTGAAATCGAATTCATGTTTAACTCTATTAATGTAATAGGTTTATGCAAGTGCTGCCAAGGTTAATACAAGCACATGTAACCAACGATAGCAACCACTAAAAATACTGAATATGTAGCATATTCCTTATTCAGGGATTGTGGGAAGTTAGGATAAACCTATTATATGACCTTTTATTCAAATAACAATAAATACAATGAGTGCACTGCCTTTTGTGAGTGCTGAAATATCTGATTTGTAAAAGTGTTCTAGATTCTATGCATTGTATTTGTCACAGTGGAGAGCAAGCCTGGCAAGTTTAAAACACGGTTCTTTGTAACGAGACTCAGGAAAATTCAGTGTGGCCAGGAATGGCCAAAGGGTCCCAGCGCTAGTGCAAACTCCAACTGATTGACTGATTGATTGATTGCCAATGATGGCGTGGGAGAGATATGCAAGAAGAGGACAGGCATCCTTTGTAACTTTCCTGACTCCTGGGGAGGCCCAGAAAGAGGGGAAGGGAGATTGTCCTCAGGTGGTCCTCCTGCCCCCAGATCAAGCCCTCCTAGGTTTCAGTGGGATCTTTCTATATTATATTAGGTTTGACTATAAAATAAAGAGGATGTTTTCTATGAGTCAGCTATAAAACCAATCTTCTTATTTATAATCACACTACATTTATAACACTTTCTGCCATGTTTGTAGAAACATTTCCATTTCTCCCGGCCCCTGTCTTTTGGGTCTGCATCTAGCAATTTGTTTCTCCCAGAAAACAGGGGAGTCCCTGAACTATAGATCTCGGAACCAAGACTTAACCGGTGTAGAGGGCTGCTGCCACATCTCCCTGCTTTCAAGAGAAGCTGGACATCTGTGTGCCATTAATTCCCAGAGTGGATGTGAGCTTATCAGGACACATGAGGCTGGAGCATCTGGTCAGAATTCCCCTCTCCTAAAATCACTTGGTTAAGAAATACATGTGATTAATGGACAGAAATGTAAAAAGAGTACATTTTCTTTGTTTTAGGACAGCGGGAAAATGTATTCATTGTTGAAAGCCAAAGCATATAAGTAAGCCTAAAAAAGAAAATAATAAAATCACCTATAATCCTACTCCATGAAATTAACAGCCACCGACATTTTATTGTATCTCAACAGTTTTTTTTTAATGTATATATGCTCTTAAAAATGGAATCGGCCATATGTATTCCATTGTAACCTGTTTTTTCCTTCAGTAGAATATTATCAATGCTGTTTCCGTTTTATCGAACATGCTTCAGCATCATCTTTAATGGCTACAAGGTACTCTGTTACATGGATATACCATAATTTATTTTAACCAGTTCCCTGTGGTTGCACGTTTAGAAGGGTAAGTGATTATACACGCTGCAATTGACCTTCCCATTGTGAAGACTTTGTATGTTATGTATCTGCAATTATTACCTTGGGACAAAGTGCCAGAGGTGGAACTGCTGAGTCAAAATTATTCAAAATTTCAAGGATTTTGATATTTATTGCCAACTGACTTCCTGAAATGCTCTGTGATACTTTGGAAATTATAATTTTTCAAAGCTGCGTAGTTTGATTTTTATGTTCAGTATCTGAAAAGTCACTGCCTGGGTACACGTTTCACGTGTGTCCAGCTCTGTGGCTGGACATCCCAGGCACTGGGGTTCTTTATAAGCAATCGTTTAATTAGGACTCCTTTTAGTGCAACCAGTTTTCCAAGGTCACCAGTTATTTTGAAACGCATCCCTCATTTATACCACTACTATCATGCTTAGCATTACAAATCAGTGGCCCTAGGCTTGCAATAGGATTCAGATGTCTGTTCCCTGAGATTCATTTTCATAATGTATTTGAAGAATTTTGCTCACTATTCATAAAGCCAAGTGTTCAAGCAGTTGATTTGCCAGGCTGTTATGGCCCTGTCACTGCACGTGACTGCCCTTGTGTTTGAGGCAGGACCCGTCTGGCTCCGAGAGGCACAAGACAGGTAGCGCTGCTCTGGCTCCATCCCCAAACCACAGCACACAGATGGGGGAGGACAAAAGGCTTGCGTGGCCCACCTCGTTTCAGCTGTTCCTCCAGCCTTCCCCCCGGCCCTCCTGGGTCTGCTCCCTCCCCACCCCCCCTTCTCCACTCCGCATCACATTGACAAAAGGCCATGTTCAGAATACCCCAAATGTGAGTCCAGTGTGGTAAAGCTGAAAGGGGAGTGATCTCATGTCACTCAGTCCTCTCATTAGACTTTGTCTTTCTCCTCCTCTCCCAGTGTCAGAGAAATAAAGTCCGTCTAGGTGCCAACAAATCCTTCTGAGAGAACGGTTGCTATAGCAACTTTATAGCGACAATTAAGGAGCAAACCATTCAGTCGGAAGGGGTTGGCTCGGAAACTGCTCTACGTGGGACCCCACCTTCTTTTGAGACAAGATTGTCCTTGGTGACCCAGCATCTTGGTTTTGTTACTGTGTTTCAGGCACAGTCCTTTGTTAGGATGTTTGATTTACCGTGGAAATCAGACTCCCGGGGTGCTGGGGTGGGGTGTGGGTGGGAAGAGGTGGGGTGGAGAATAGCTGAAAGACTGGAAAAATATGACAAATACAGGAGGATGACTTTTAAAAAGGGCGGGGGGGTGGTGGAACTTAAATAGCATTAATTCATTCAAAACCAGGTGCAGAAGAATAGCATAAATTCTGTGCTCTATGAGATGGTCAAACAAAAACAGCTGTATCTAATGGATGGGATGGTTTAAAACAAACCTCGTGTTATTATTAATATAATCCCTGCTTTGTAAGATGTGGCATTTAACCGGGTAATTAAATAATAATTGAATGCGTCTGCGAGGCATAAAACCAGGCAGAAAGGCAAAATCCCCCGAGGCGATTTTGATCAAATATTGACTTACTCTTCAATATTAATGATGGGAATTTAATGTTATATTTTATATTTACATACTAACTTTGTTTGAAAGACCTTCTGTAATTTATAAGTTCTCAAGTTACACGTGACTTGAATTAAAAGCACAAAGGAAGCACGCAGGGGATGGGGAGCGTGCAAATGTAAGGTGTGTGTGGGATGGTCGGCAAACCTTCCCTGCACTTAGCCCTGCATCTGCTGGGCTCTTTCACCTATCGTGGTCTTCGCGTATGTGCTGTAAATACTCTCAATGTTCCTATTCTACAAAGACGCTCACTTCATGCTGGGCAGAAATGGAGCCCCCTTTTCCAGCAAACTCCTTTCCTTTTCTGGCTTTCCAGGCAGGCCAGATAGAGAAGGGTAGGGTGTCCCAACCCCAGTGGTGTGCTGGTAAAGAGTTAGCAACTGTCTCTCCAGAAAGAAGGTATGCATGTGCACATGCACATCAGTTTATTCTAAATTTTCCTGGTATAAAGACTATGTGGCAGAAAATTTAAGAAGAATAAAATACACAGTACTCCAGTTCTCTAAATTCATGCAGTCAATTTATTCTCACAGAATGCTTTTTGGTGTTTGTTTTCTGCTGAACTTTTATATCTGTAGTAAACCTACAATTATCACCAATTTGTTCAATGCTTTCAATGAACAAACAAGAATAGTTCTTGCACAAATGCTGACTGATATCTTTGTTTCTGTTGAGTATGATGAAAGTAAAACAACATGTCTGGTCAATGCATGAGTGACCTCTTTGCTGAATCGGACTGTAGCTTTCCAATGCTGGAAGAATAGTCAATGTTTGATGCTATTCACAATGCAATGGCTACATACATGACACACTTTTAAGTTTAATTTGCCTTGTTGGCATTTTTCATCACATTCTTAAGTCTAAGCAACTACAAAACAGTAAGTTAAGCCCTGATTTGTAGCATTTGCAATTTGCACTCTCATCCCGGCAGATTTTCAGCTCCCAATGTGACGCCACCAAACACAGGGTTAAGAAGAGATGAGCAGAGACACACTGCTGTACAGTATCCCCGCATACAGGCACAAAAGAATTCAATAACCTCAAGAACATAGCTAATAGTAAGATGCAGTAAAATAATTAGGAGATGACGAGTTTGGGGTATTTATTGCTTTTAATAAATTCATTAATTAACAAAATGATTTCATTTCAGTAATTGCCATGTTTAACAGTTGTCTCACAAAATTCCTGAAAATTTTGCCCTTGACTCTTGGGAGCTGGGAAGGACTGACTCCAGCACACTAGCGATCCCTGACCCCTCCTACACGCACCTGTGCCGGCAGCCTCCGCCTAGGGTCATGCAAAGGCTGGTCATATCCTTGGTATTCCCTGCCACTGCTTGCCTTCTGGTGTCCTCCACCAAAAAGCACAGCATCAGCTCCCAGGGACTGAGCACTTGCTCTGTGCTGTGCCCCTCGAATACCCAGCCAGGCCCAGGTGCTGTGCCCCGGGTGGCCTCTCAGCTATTCCATCCTGTAGGAATGGACTGTGCTCGGCTTTGCCCTGAATCTCCACAGCCTGCAAATGTGCATCCGTGGAGAAAGCACATTAGCGCCCGCAGCCCTGCCTTGCCCTGTCCTCCTGCCTGACTCAAGACTCCCATATACTCTTCCTGAGTTCCCTCCAACTGGCCGTGTAGGTTCTGTTCTCTCCATAATTAGGGAATTGGAATTAATTATTTTTTTCCACTTTGGCTCTCAAGAGTGTACTCTGTAAAAAGGGCTGGAATGAAAGCTTGTATGCTCTGGGCTCCTTTCCAGAGCATCCTTTTTCTTGCTTGGGACACTCTTTGTCACAGTGCCACCACCCCCTCTCCCCGTCTTCAGTTTGGGCTACACTGCTTTGCCACTCTCAGGTGGCATCAGAGACAGCGAGCTCAGCTTCCTAGCAGGTATATGATTCAGGGATATATCCAAACCCGCTGTGTGCACACGTGTTACAGGGGGAGGAAATGGCAGAGAATTCCTATATTAGGCCAAACTCTTTAGGTTACAAATAAAAACTGGCTAAAGCAAGAAAACAAAAGGAATGTACTGGTTTGTATTTAAGATGTCCAGAGATGAAGCTAGCTTCAGGTCAAGCTGGATCCAAGGATTCAAATGAAAATAATATGACCTCTCTCTCTCTTGTTTTCCATCTCTTCCTCTTGTCTATTGGCCTCATTCTTTCCCCCTGCAAATAAGCCTTCCTAGGGGGCCAGAAAAGGGGCCTCAATGACAACTCTAGGCTGACCCAGCCTCACTCAGCAACCATAGAGGAAAGGCAGCATCTATCTTTCCATGAACAGAAATCAGGGAAGGACTTGCATTGGCCCTGCACTGGTCATGTGCCCAAGCCAGACCAGTCATGTGGGCTCTGATGGACCTGGCTTCTAGCAGAAAAAGAGGGAAGGTATAGCAGATGCTGTCAGTACCCCACCCTTTCCCCTTGGCCTTGTCCCTTTCAGTGCTCACCTGCCACACATCTAAGTGTCAGGCCCTGTTTCTTTTTGTTTTTTTTGTTTGTTTTTTTTTGTTTTTGTGGTATGCGGGCCTCTCACTGTTGTGGCCTCTACGTTGCGGAGCACAGGCTCCGGACACGCAGGCTCAGCGGCCATGGCTCACCGGCCCAGCCGCTCCGCGGCATGTGGGATCCTCCCAGACTGGGGCACGAACCCACGTCCCCTGCATCGGCAGGCGGACTCCCAACCACTGCACCACCAGGGAAGCCCAGGCCCTGTTTCTTTTTGCCTGAGGGCTTTGTCTGGCCTGCGTGCAACCTAGGCCAGAAGTGCCTGCAATCTGCTCTTAACCAGAGAGTTGGTATATAAAGACCCCGGTCTTCTTGCCCTGCGTGTGGCCAATCCTAAATCTTGTGCTCCACGCTGCTCCTGAGTTTCCTAGCAGGTGTCAGCTCCATGCCCACAGATGTCACTAGCTTGAAGACAGAGGCTTGGCTGCACTCCTTCCCTCTCTTGTCTCAGGGCCTCACTCTCTTACCAGTGTCAGCTGGGCTTGCCTCACAAACTGCTTGCACTTCAATCCTTGTCTCGGGATCTGCTTCTGGCAATCTCACGCTAAGACAGAAAGAACCCACAATTAGCCCCTCCAGGTCCATATGGAGTGTGAGAGACAACACCCCACCCCCACCCCAAGGAAAGAAGGTGCTGGCAGACCAAAGCAACAGAGACCTACAATACCTCCAACCATTCTGATCGTGCTCCTGGCACCAACGGTCTGCTCCTTCCCTCCCAACTTTCAGGGCTAGGTGATAGGATCTCATGTCCATGATCCCTGAAATCCCCTTTGTCCTTTGGTCCTGGCCTCCCAGCTTCCTACACAAATGGCTTCCCGGAAGTTAGTCTCCACTCTGCCCCTCCCCATCATGGAAATACTGAAGCCAAGGGAGGCTGGACCATGCACCCACCAGAGTCCTCCAGCTCACCCATTCTTTTATTTCAATTTCAGACAATTAAATAAACACTTGATTTCTAAGGTTTCTCAAAGGATATTTTTAGGTTATAAGTAAATATATATAGGGACAATTCATATAAACTTGCAATTCAGGAAATTTCTTTTTAATACTGCTTTTTCCTTCACTTTGCCCCATGACTGTCTATGAAACACCAAACTGTTGGTTGACCTTGCAAAAGAGAGTCAACAGAGAGGCTTGTTGTAGACCAAGGAGAATACACACATATGGTGCTCACCCCTTTGTGTTCTGGGAAGGATCCTGGGTTTTTCTTAGGTTTTGATTTCTGCTTACTCTTTCCAGAGGTTCAAAATCATTCACAGGTTTTTTTTTAACATTAAAAATTTTCTCTCAAAATTCCTTCCAAAAATCTCAGCATTTCTCAAAGAAAGCCAAGCCCAGGGCAATCATAAAACCAGCCAAAAATGTGGCTTAACTCTAGGTAGATTTCCCTACTTCTGGGGCCTTTAAAGCCACATAATTTCCCACAATGGTTTAAAAAAAAAAATCAGGAAGCTGCTCTATGCAAGTAAAGTTCAGAGAAAGCTTCAGCCCCGTGGGAGCATAGCGTTGTCTACCTGTCTCAGAGGCAGTCACATTATGTGGAGCTGCATCTACAAAATCCCAGGGAAGTGTGGGTGTCAGAGGATGTGATCCTTCTAGCTATAAGCAAGTGGTTGTGAGCAGAGTGACAGGTATGCTATGTGCCTTTGCTAATATAACAACTTTTCTATCAACTTTGCTAATCTGCTGTCATTGGGCTAAGTTGTATTCTACATTTGTGGTTGCAGAAATGTAAAATTTAGAAAATCTTCAATTAAAAAAATTTAAAACAAAACAATCACAGTCATATTTTTGGAAACTATTTTTCAGATATTTTGCATTTTTCGGTGCCTTGAAAGGAGGATAATGAATGTATTTTAATTTCTATTAATTTTGGTGTCTTGATGATTTAAGGTTTTGATAATCAGCCACCCTAATCATCATCATCATTTAAACTGTAAAACAATGACGTTCTCAAGAATTTTCAAAGTATGTGGAATTTTTTGATACTACTTAAACTGTTCTTAGACTAGAGTGCTTTATGAGGTCCCCTCCATCTGTTCCCTTTCTCTTCTTCTTCTCCTTTTTTCTACCATTCCTTAGCAGATGGTCCCTAAAAGCCAGTGCTTTCAATTGCTCTCATTATTTAAGTCAGCAGGTATTTACTTAGCACCTCCTCCATGCCTAGGACTATTCTAGGTCCTGGGACTTCAGCAGTGAACAAAACAGACCAAGTCTTTGCCCTCAAAAAGCTTATATCCTGGCAGATAATGCCTACCTGTCTTCTTCAGTCTGCTCTCTTTTCCTTGCCCTCGTTTCATCTTCCAAACCAACGATACTTAAAGCTAAATAGAATTTTGTTCACAACATGAGTAAATCAGCTCATGTTGCACAAGGGGGCAGGGATCTAGCCCATGACTCAGCTCATGAAGTTCAGTGCATGTACTACACGATAGGAATTTTTAGGTAGTGAGAACTCTACTTCTGGTTTCTCAGCAGTGTGCCAGATGGTTCAGCTTATGAGACAATGGCCTCTGGATAAATACCATTTTATTTTATTCAGATGAATAGACTTTCAGAGAGAACCATTTCTCTCTCTAGCCCGATGGAAAAGGACAGCGATACATTACATAATAAGTCATATGAACTTTTGCTTAATATCCAAAAGGACTTGTAGGATATATGACAAGAGGGGCATTTTGGGTCAGACTCTGCTGGTACATTCCTTTTTTGTTTGTTTGTTTCTTTGCAGTATGCGGGCCTCTCACTGTTGTGGCCTCTCCTGTTGCGGAGCACAGGCTCCAGACGTGCAGGCTCAGCGGCCATGGCTCACGGGCCCAGCTGCTCTGCGACATGTGGGATCTTCCTGGACTGGGGCACGAACCCATGTCCCCTGCATCAGCAGGCGGACTCTCAACCACTGCGCCACCAGGGAAGCCCCTCTGCTGGTACATTCTGAGTCGGTTCAGTATAGAGCATTGATTCCCAAGTGGAATTGTAAAGGACACACAGTAACGAACCAAAAGCCAGCTTCCAGCCCTACTCCAACTATGACTCCACTGTAGCTTAAAGAAAGTCAGACCACAAGACCAAAACTTTACTCTTTAGAGCATCCCATTTTTAGGAACAGCCTGGTGGTTGCCACCTGGTTGGTCCCTCCTGATTTGGCACGTGGAATAGGGCAGTCTGCCAACCTGCCACCTGAAGGTTATTTTTCTTTGCTGACTTGGTCACCGATTTTTTTGTTTGTTTGTTTGATTTTCTCATGTGTTCAAGTTTGGCTAAATGGAAAAAAAAATCAGTCTTCAGTTAATCCAAGTAATCATGCTATGTGCATGGGAGAGAGAAAACCTAAATCTTTTTCTGGCTGCCTTACTGACTGCTATAAATTGTCCTCCAACACATGTAGAGAGAGTGGAGCCAGAATTTCCATAGAAGGACTCCAACCAGGAAACTCTGGATGTGCTTCATTTTTTAGAGGACTACTCTGGCTTCCAGGCCCCCTTGCCAATCCCACACCTATGGGAGACACTTGACTTGTTTTTAAGGAGACACTGTTGACTTCAGACAGAAGCTAAAATGCAATCCAAGGACTAAGAAGAGAGCAGAGCTTCTAGAAAGTCAAAAGTAAAGGAGCTCACACACTCTCTGTTACAAAGGCGAAAAATAAAAGCCTCTTGAAAATATTTTGAAACCAGACATGACATTCTATTCCTCTAACCTATGTACGTATAAGTAATTTAAAATGATCCATTCCCCTCCCCCAGAAACTATGTAGTTTAATCCTACAATCTGAGAATCTGAGGTTTTAATTATGGAAAGGTAAGGGGAGGGGAAGGGGACCTTGGGATCCTATTTTCTTCCCTCAGCACCTAAGTTGCTAATAGGTACTCACTGCTTCAGTCAGGGGGGATGCAAAACCCCTCTAGCTAGCTTTTGAATCCATAAGACTTCTTGGTAGTATAAGATATGAGGCCTTTTTCTACGAGGGCTTAGGAAGAGAAAGAATCCATGACTTCTCTGCAAATACAATTAAGTTGTCAAAGACAAATACCAGTTCTGAATTAGGACAATAAATCTTTATTCTGGGCCCACACTGCATCGAGTGGCGGGAAAGGAGCCTCTAGCCCAACCAGCATTGAGTTTGGCCCTGTAGCCTTTGAACACGAGGAGGCTGATGCTCACACACCTGAAGCTCTTCTAGGCCCAAAGCGTGATGTGAGATGAATGGGAGTCCCGCCTAGCTTACAGCAGCACACCAATCAGGGTGAGACAGACGGGGAAAGCTCTGCGCCCATAATTGAACCCCGGAATCATCAGTTAACTTGAAGGCTCGAGTTGTAAGTTTCAGTTTGAGCATTTTCCCATTCTCCAGCCCCTAGCTCCCACCTTTGCATCCTTTGAGTACAGGTAAAAGGGATAAAGAATTTCCACTGAAGAGAGGCAGTGCTGCCAGGGAGTGATAAGACACAAATGAAAAGGCAGCTCAGCTCTCAAAGCCTCTTTCCTTTGTCCATCTAGACAGATGGGAGGTGACCTCAGGCAACTAACTGTGCTCTGGGCTAGAAAAGGGAGAAGCCCTGGCTCTGGTTGACTGGGAAGGTGATGGGAACAGCCATGGAAACAGGGACACGAGGAGGCAGCTTCACAGGAATCTGGTGAGCATGTGACGTGCAGATCCAGGACCCCCAGGGATGAGCAGCAAAGAGGTCCTGGGAGAAAGGCCGTGGTTGAAGTTCATGATTCCACATATTCTACTCTATTCTGCTGTGGGTGGAAGTCCATGTTTCCGGCATGCTGGCTGGGGGCTTCTCCTCCCGGCAAACTCAACCTCCAGGCCTGCACAGACTCGATGGGTTGTACCTCTAATGTACAACAAAAACACACTGAATGAACGGATGAGAAGATAGGATGCAAACAGCAGAAAGTGCGTGGACTTTGAATCCAAGAGACCTGGGTTCAAATCTTGATGGAGCTACTGGTTAGCTGTATTAGTCTGCAAGTGTTAACTTCTCCAAACGCCAGATAAGAATACGAGTAAAAATCAGAATGAGAGAAAAAGAAAGAATACCTACTTTTAAGGTTTGCTGTGAAAGTTAAATGAAATAATGCCTGTAGAGGGAAGCATCTATTATGGTACCTGCCTTGCGTGGAACTGGACCAACCCTAGTGCTTCATCCACTGCTTTCCATTTCCCTGGGGGTGCATACTTGCTATCTTACTATTTCCCTGAGCATCTCCACATGGCTGGCGTTATTCTGGCTAGCCTAACCAAATCTTCAGTTTATCTAGATTTATTGTGAGCGCAACAAAGACACATTTACAAATTATTCATTGTACCAAGCAATGCTTTTAAAATACAGTTTACTCTTTCTATAGATGACTGAGCCATTCCAGCCTTTGGGACATGGGTGTTTTTTGATTTTTGTTTTTTCATATTGCTGCTTGTTAAAAAGCTTGCAATTCTTTTCTTGGTATTATCATCTTTTGCAATTCTATACCAAGTTCCTCTTTAAAGGAGCTCAAAGTATGTTATTATTATTTTGTTCATACAAATAAACACAATTTTCCTGATACAGGTGAAAATATAGTTTTGCTTAGTTATATTGTAATTACATAGACCACTAAGATTTACATATTTTAAAAAGTCCTTACATGGTCCAGAAGAAACTTGAGCTAATATTTATTATCAGGAAAGAAGTAAGTTAATTGTGTTTACATTTACGTAATCAATTTGTATTGATGAGCTGTCTCAGTTTTACAGTTGATGTTGCCTTTGAAGGCCTTTGGCTTTTACATTTATGTGTTCACTGTATATCTCACATTTCCTAGCAGAGGTTGGGGCCCTCTCTATGATTTCAAATAATACATGGCTTTTAGACAGATACAATGCCAATGTAACCTAATAAAATGTTTATAATTTGCAGACAGAATGCAAATTAATGGATTTTAAATAATTTTCTTCCCCCTTTGGAGTATGATATTTTGCTTCTAAGCACAAGGTGGATGCTAGAACCTTCTTTTAGATATTATTGTGTCTTCTAGATGCATCTCTAACTCAATAAATGGAATTGCTAACATAATCTCTGGGTCCAATGACCCAGTACATTGTGGTAGATGTAATCACTGTTGATAAGGGAGGACTGCAGACCAAGAGCAGATCAAAGTGATCAAAAAATAACTTGCCCTGATTATCTGAAAACTTGTGACTTCTTAAAACATCTCCTAGTGGCTTCCCGCAGCATATAAGATACAATACTCGTCCCTAAACATGGAGTGCAAACCTCTCCATGCTCTGACCTGGCTTGACACTCCAAACGTAACTGTCTCTACTCACTGCCTGCTCAATGAGTTGGAGGGTGAAGCAGAAGGAGGATGGCTGGCAATGTGGCCAGGCAGGGAGAGCTAAGTGGCATTCCACCGATTAGGCGCTCTACCCTCACTGAGGGCTGCAGGAAAGGCAGCTGTCCTGAAGGGCTGGCGTTGATGGGGTGGGTCATCAGGTTCTCTGCTCACCAGGCTGTGAGGAACTTGAAGACAGGTCATTCACCTTGCTGTGGGATTTTTATGACTTATAATTCACACACAGTGACATGTGCAGGTCTTAAATGCACAATTTGAACTGCGTGGACAATTACATACTCCCACGTAACACACACACCACCCCTCCCATAATAGCAAGTATTTTCATTACTCCAAAAAGTCTCCTCATATCTAGAGTAGTCAGATTCAGAGACAGAAAGTAGCATGGGGGTTGCCAGGGGCTGAGGGAGGGACTGAATGAGGAGTTAGTGTTTAATGGGTACAGAGTTTCAGGCTGATGAAAAAGTTCTAGAGATGGATGGCGGTGATGGTTGCAGCCCAGTGTGAAGGTACTTAATGACAAAGGATTGTACACTTAAACGTGGCTAAAGTGGTACATTTTATGTTATGAATATTTTAATACAATTTTAAAAGAATTTTAAAACTCTCCTTATGCCTCTCCCCAAGCAATCCCCCCTCCTCCACCCACAGAGGCAACCACTATTCTGATTTCTATCATATACACTAATCTTACCTGTTATAGAATTTCATATAAATGAGATCATACGGCATTTACTCCATTGTATCCGGCTCCTTTTTCTCAGCAGAATGTCTTTGGAATTCATCTGAGTTGTTGTATATATTGGTGGTTTGTTCCTTTTTTATTGCTGAGTCGTATTCCTTTGCATGGCTATACATAGTTTGTTTATTTACTCTTCTGTTGATAAACACTTGGCTTGTTTTTCCACTTAGGGGCCCTCGTGAATAAAGTAGCTATGAACTTTCTGATACAAGACTCTTTAAGAATATATATTTAAATTTCCATTTATCCTGGATAAAAATACTGAGAAGTTGGGGCTTCCCTGGTGGTGCAGTGGTTGAGAGTCCACCTGCCGATGCAGGGGACGCAGGTTCGTACCCCAGTCCGGGAAGATCCCTACATGCCACAGAGCGGCTGGGTCCGTGAGCCATGGCCGCCGAGCCTGCACGTCCAGAGCCTGTGCTCCACAGCGGAAGAGGCCACAACAGTGAGAGGCCCGCGTACCGCAAAAAAAAAAAAAAAAAAGAGAGAAGTGGAATTGTTTTTCAAAGTTTTTCAATTGCTTTTCAAAGTGGTTGCACCGTTTTACACCTCTACCAGCAATGTATGAGAGTCTTGGTTGTTCCAAATCCTAGCTAACATTTGTTGTTAGTAGTTTTAACGTCTGCCATTCCTTTTTTTTTTTTTTTTTTTTTTTTGCGGTACGCGGGCCTCTCACTGTTGTGGCCTCTCCTGCTGCGGAGCACAGGCTCCGGACGCACAGGCCCAGCGGCCATGGCTCACGGGCCCAGCCGCTCCGTGGCATGCGGGATCCTCCCAGACCAGGGCACGAACCTGTGTCCCCTGCATCGGCAGGCGGACTCCCAACCACTGCGCCACCAGGGAAGCCCATGTCTGCCATTCTTGTATCACACTCACAATACCCCACTGCGGTTTTAATTTGTATTTACCTGGTTAACGATGTTGACAACGTTTCATGCACTCATTGGTCATCTGAATATCTTCTTTAGTGAAGTGTCTGCGAGATATAAATTTGCCATTTTATTTTGGACTGTTTGTCTTTTTGTTATTGATTTGTAGATCTTTACACATTCGGGATACAAGGCCTTTGTTAGATACATGCATTGCCAATATCTTCTCTCAGTTTGTGGAGTATCTTTTTATTTTATAAATGTGTTTTCAGTGAACAGGAGGGTTAATTTATCCATTTTTTCTTTTATAGTTAGTAATTTTTCAGTCCCTCTAATAAATCTCTTCTTAGCACTTAAAATCATGGAGATATTCTCCAACATTTTCTTATATAAGCTTTATAGCTTCAACTTTATATAGTTAAGTCTATGACTCAGCTTGAATTAATGTTGGGGAGTGGCATGAGATAGGAGTAAAAGTTCATTTTTTCCACATATTTATCCAGTTTTCCCTGCATTATTCATTTTTAAAAATTTAACTTTTCTCATAAGCTTTCTTTGACAGCTTTATAAAAATCAGTTGACCATATACATGCAGGCCTAATTCTAAACTCTTTATTTTGTTTTATTAATCTATTGGACAGTCATTATGGCAGTACCAGAATCTTCCAGACTTTATAGTAAGTCTGGAAATCAGGCAGTGATAGTTCTTCAATTTTGTTTTTTTTCTTCAACACAGTTTTGACTATTGTAGGTCTTTTGCGCTTCCATATGGATTTTAGAAAGAACATTTCAATTTTTACAAGAAGTCTTGTAGAATTTTTATATGGATTGCATTGCATCTGTACAATAATATGAGAAAAATTGATCTTAAATTATTGGGTCCTTCGGTTCATGAAAACATTAAATCTCTCATTGGAGGCAGTCCTCAGGAGGATGTGACTACGGGTTGACCCTCGAGCTGGACCTTGGCAATCAGAGGCTCCTCACCCCCTCCCTGTCCTTGGAGTGTACCCTCTGCCCACCATTCCCACTGCGGGAGCCATTTTCAAGGACACAGCCTTGAGAGAGTAAGGTATTGCTAAAACCACCTGGATGGTATACATGACTGAACCCCTTAAGGTCTCTACAAAAACTTTTATGATTCTGGTGGGTGGGTGTGGATATCTACTCATCTTGTGGCTGCCTAAGACAAGCCTCGTATATAAGTTCCCTTGCTTATTAATCCTGCCACCGACCAGTCTGGAATGATGTGCCTCTTTCTTCATTCTCTCCTTGCCCTGTGTGTAAGGGGGCCAGTTTGTGAACCAATATCTCTTTATTTAGTTAGTTCGTCTTTAATTTCTGTAACGATGTTTTATAGTTTTTGATATAAATGTATCATATGTCTTTTGTTAAACTTTTACGAGTATTTAATTTTTTGGATGCTATTATAAATGGAATTTTTTAGATTTCATTTTCCATTTAGTTGTTGCCATTATGTAGAAATACAATCGATTCTTGTATTTTGGTCTTACATTCTGCAATTTGCTAAATTCACCTATTGATATAGTAGGTGTTTCATAGATACCTTAGGATTTTCTATGTAAACATTGATGTCATCTGAAAAAAAGTCTGACTTCTTCCTTTCTGATCTACATGGCTTTTATTTCTTATAAATTGACTAGGATCTCTAGTCCAATTTTGAATAGAAATCATGAAGATGGGTGTTCTTGCCTGGTCTGCATCTTAGAAGGAAGCATTCAGTATATCATTCTCAAGTACGATGTTAATTCTAGATTGTTTTGTACATCTTTTTATCAGATTAAGTTTTCTTCTATTTTCAGTTTGCCAAGAGATTTGATTATAAATAGACATTGAGTTTTGTTAAGCCCTCGTTAAACAGAAGCCTACAGCATGCTCAGTTGATACTTTCCGAGAACCCAATCAGCTTAGTTTGATCAGTCTCACAAAATCTCCCCCAAAGCAACCTCTCCCTCTTGCTGTGAGAGAGCACAGACTGAGAAAGTCCTTCTTCCTGCCTCGTGTCCTTTCTTCTACCCCGTGCTTTTCTAGTGAAGGGTGCAGAAAGCCAAGCACCCAGAATTAAGAGGATTCTTGGGTCCATCGGCAGTTCTCCAGAGTGAGGATTTGAACATCTTCAGGAATCCGCACTTAGACCTCAAATTTTTATATGTTGCGTATGGATTTCACAAAGTTGAAAAATGGAACACAGCCAAAGCATAAATGAAGCAAGAGGTGGGCAGGAAAAGCTGGTCCTTCGTTGCTGCACCTCTTGTTCTTCCTCTCCATATCATAAAATCTCCTTTGCTTCATCACCAACACCCTGCCTCCTCACACATTTCCAGAAACATACACATGCGTGCCATTTTCACCATCTGTTTAGAAATGTAAAATCTAAATGCTTTGAATAGATTAGAAAATCTCTAAAATGCTTAATAAAAGTGCTTAGCTATTTAACAGATGACTAGGACACCTTGTGAGAAAAATGCGGCTGGAACGGTACTGTCGTGATGTCCCTCACCATCACAATTTTGCACCTGCCCATCTGCTCAGGCAATGCTGCTGACAGTTGGCAATGCACTTGGCTATGCAGTTGGAAAGACCCACAACTTCCAAGCAGCTTTCACTCTTGCTTTCTGTGCATATGGTGCCTTTTTGGTTATTCTCCCATCCATTCCTATGGCTTCAATGCAGTCTTATTTCTTTTCCTACTTTGCCAAATGCTCACTTCTATCACTTCCATTTTCCAGTGATACGTGAATAGATTTTATGGTGCGTTCAAATGAGAAGACAGTTCAAGCTGTGCAAAGAGTCAGGGTTAAGACAACGGAGGGGACCATTGTACAACTCACTGGGCCATGACTTTAGAGCGATGTAGCAGAGCTGTTAACAGCAGCTTCCGAGCAGGTCTACCACCTCCATTGCTGGTGGCTTTGTGACCATGAGTCACATTAAAAGGAACAGGGCTGGTTACACAATTTACAGGGCTCCATGCAAAATTAAAATTTAGTGGCACTAAAGGCACTAAAATATAAACATTTTTCCTTTCTCCTGTGGTTTTGAGCATTACCTTGGGCAAATTATGCTAGTTTCCTCATCTGGTTGTAAGGTGGTGGGTTAATTCACTTGAAGGACTTAGAGCAGTACCTGGTACATGACTGGCCTCACTGAATTATGGTTGTGTAGTTATAGATATGTGGTAGGCAACCAAAGGCTCTCAGAGATGTCTGAGGGTCCCTCCCTATGCTCTGGCACCCACTCACGGCCCACTGGCTGCCAACTGTCAGCTGGAGGGGAGGAAATCGGACCAGGCATCCTCCCTTCTCATGGGCCTTCTGGTCAGCCCACTGCAGACAGGTGATTCCCTAAGGCACTGCAACCTCTTTGAAGGGACTCAATTAGTACCTGCATCAGAGGTGGGCAAGAAACTCTCCCCAGGAATGTTCGTGGGGCTTCAAGTGGCAGTGGGGTTGGTTGCTGCCATGCCCCAGCCCAAGACACCTGAGCTACACGTACTGAACCCCACCCCTCCTCGTGACAGGGGTGTGGAGGCCTCAGTGGTTGCTGTGTGGGAGTGGAGAGGTGGGGCTGTGTCCCGGGCACCAGGGAGCAGGAACGTGCGTGGTGAGAACCCACTGATGGGGAGGTAGGGAGAAGGTGAGAGGCAGAAAGATGTTTGAGCTCATTCTCTAAGACCCTGGCGCATGCTTCCTTGTCTCATTGGACTTCACTTACAAAATGCAAAGATAAAATTATAAAGAATCTTGAAAAAATGCAGATTGTTAAACCCCAAGTACGGTGCTCTTCTGAGCATGGGACCCTGTACAACGGTACTAATGACATACCAATAAACCAGCCCTTGGGGTAACACCTGAGGTAGAGTCAGGAGCTGGAAAATGTGAGCTGTTAGTATTATCATCATGAACTTGGTGGTCTGCATGGGACAGAATATACCTTACATATTTCAGGCATGTTTATGGATGTGGATAAGTTGGTGTCTAGTATAGCAAAACTAAAAAGACTACTCGGCCCTAGGAGGGTTGTGATTCTTGGCTTCCCAGCAAGCTGTTGACCAAGCCCAGCACTGGGTTTACGACTTCTCACTGACCCGGCAGCCAGTCAGTGGGGTACCTGCAATGATTTTAGTCTGATTTGGAAATGCCAGGGAAGCTTCATCTATTTTAGGTAGAGAAAAATGAGTTTTCCAAAGTCGACTGCTCAAAGCAATTCGACCTCAGCTCCCACTTGAAAAGCAGTGATAGGGTGAAGGTCTAGCCATCATGGGATTGAGCAAAGCCTTTTTTGTGTTCTCTCATTTATATCTGTAACCTCCTTCGGCATTGCTGGGTGAGGTGACTTTGAACAGCTAATCTATAAAGCAAACATATCCTCTGGGAAGAACCACCTTGGCAGCAAGTGTCAATCAAACTTTTGCTGGAAGCAAGTGAGCCTAGGTGAGGTGTCAGCATGCACCCTCAAAACCTCCAGACTCTGAGGGCCTGGCTTGAAGGACTCAGGCTTTCCACAAGCCTGTGCAAGTGAGTTCACACGCTTTCAAGCACATCTTCTTAGATGTGCTTAGACAAGGTGCATTACTCAAGCAGCAGCTCTCTTTCACAGGCTTGAGCCCTCCTTTCTGTGCACAAATACCCACTCACTGTTGTGACTATGCTGGGTATGTTTGTTTGCACAGGCTTTTTGAATGTTTGGCCGGGATATAAAGTGACTGCTATCATTCAGACAGAAGGGTGGTCTTCCATATCCAGAAATCAGGCAGGCAAAAAAGGAAGCTGTCAAAGAAGAAAATCTGTGAAACACCAAGAACTCCCCTTTGAAGATACATGGGTAAAGGGTATCAAATGGGAGAGAATACCTGTTGTTTCCTACCCAATAATTCATTTAAAAATAATTTTCTGTCCTTGTAAACTTCCTCTTTTGAGAGAGTTGATATTTTCATGGTTAAGTTCCATGACAAATCCCCCTTATGACCAAAGGAGGCAAAAAAATTCTGGTCTGCAAAACAGCAAGTGTAAAAAGATGCACAAGTCATTCTGAACTGAACAAGAGCTAACCGTCATATCTATAATTGAGCAAGGCCAGTTATGTGCCAGGTACTTCTCTAAGTCCTTTATATCAGTGGTCTCCAACCTTTTTGGCACCAGGGACCAGTTTCGTGGAAGACAATTTTTCCACAGACTGGGGGTGGGGGGAAGGTTTCAGGATGATTCAAGGGCATTACATTTACTGTGTACTTTATTTCTATTATTATTACATTGTAATATATAATGAAATAATTATACAACTCACCATAATGCTGACAGAAGGCAGAGCTCAGGCAGTAACCAGAGCGACGGGGAGCAGCTATAAATACAGATGAAGCTTCACTCGCTCACCCGGCGCTCACCTCCTGCTGTGCGGCCCAGTTCCTAGCAGACCACGGACCAGTACTGGGGGTTGGGACCCCTGCTTTATGTGAATTAACCTTACAACCAGATGAAGAAACTAGCTTAGAAGTAACTTGCCCAAGGTAATGGCAGAGCAAAGATTCAAACCCTCCAGTCTGTCTTCAGAGCACACCCTCTTAGCTACTAGGCCCAAGTTCAAATTCTATGATAGTGAAGAAGTTTCATTTAAAAACTAGCCTGGGGGCTTCCCTGGTGGCGCAGTGGTTGAGAGTCCGCCTGCCGATACAGGGGACATGGGTTCGTGCTCCGGTCTGGGAAGATCCCACATGCTGCGGAGCGGCTAGGCTGGTGAGCCATGGCCGCTGAGCCTGTGCGTCAGGAACCTGTGCTCCGCAACGGGAGAGGCCACAACCGTGAGAGGCCCGCGTACCGCAAAAAAAAAATTTAAAAAATAAATAAATAAATAAAAAATAAAAACTAGCCTGAAGGAAGTATTTCTAAGCTCAACCACTATGACATAGGAATTATGATTTGCTGGTCTTTTTACAACACAGTTTGTTATTTTTATATATCGAATCCATTACTCACATAATGGTCACTCGTTATAAATTTAAGAAAAAACAAAAACAAAACACTGTATACAAATGAAGTCGCAGCAAAAGCTTAAGGCAGGATGTACAAATGTTTCCCCTCATCTCAGGAGCACCACTGGATGATGCTGAACCATTTGATGGAGCAAAAGGGCTTAGGCCCACCCGATCATTCTAATTGCTTCATTAAGAACAGACTGCAGAGAATGTGGAAGGTGAAAGACCAGTGAAGAAATGAGTATAATAATTCAGTAAGGAGATGATGCTGGCTTGGACCAATGTGGCAGCACTGGAGATGGTGAGAAATGGTTGAATTCCAGATATATTTTTACATTAAAGCCAGTAGGGTTATTTGAAGGATTGAAGTGGGGTATAAAATTAAAAGAGAAATCCCGGGCTTCCCTGGTGGCGCAGTGGTTGAGGGTCCGCCTGCCGATGCAGGGGACACGGGTTCGTGCCCTGGTCCGGGAAGATCCCACATGCCGTGGAGCGGCTAGGCCCACGAGCCATGGCCACTGAGCCTGCGCGTCCGGAGCCTGTGCTCTACAACGGGAGAGGCCACAACAGTGAGTGGCCTGCATACCGCAAAAAAAAAAAAAAGAGAAATCCCAAATGACTCCCATATTTGGGACCTGAGCAATTAGAAGGCTGAAGTTGCCACTGACTGAGGAGAAAACCATGGAAGGGGCAGGCTTTGAAAGGGGTTCTCAGGAGCTCAGGGTTGAATATATTAACGCTGAGTTGCCTATTTTAGCCAACCAAATGAGGAGGTAAGCTGGGCAATTAGATACATAACTCTGGAGGTCAGGGGAGAAGCCCTGCCTGAAGATATAAATTTGGTACTTTTTGGCATGTAGAAATATTTGAAACTGAAAGTGCGTGCTATCATCACTAAAGTGAATAATGATAGAAAAGTTTAGGCAGTGCTACTCAAAATAGGATCCACTGATCAACATCAGCACCACCTTGTTAGATATGCAAATTCTTGGGCCCACCTACACCTATTGAATCAGAAACTCCTGGGGTGGGGTCCTTCACTGCAGGTTTTTTTTTTAATAAATTTATTTTATTTATTTATTTTTGGCTGTGTTGGTTCTTCATTGCTGCACGTGGGCTTTCTCTAGTTGTGGTGAGCGGGGGCTACTCTTCATTGTAGTGGGCAGGCTTCTCATTGTGGTGGCTTCTCTTGTTGCGGAGCACGAGCTCTAGGCACCCAGGCTTCAGTAGTTGGGGCACGTGGGCTCAGTAGTTGTGGCGCACGGGTTTAGTTGCTCTGAGGCATGTGGGATCTTCCCGGACCACGGCTTGAACCTGTGTCCCCTGCATTGGCAGGCGGATTCTTAACCACTGCACCACCAGGGAAGCCCCACTGCAGGTTTTAACAAGCCCTCCAGGTGATTCTTCTGCCTATTCAGTGTGGAGAACTGCAGAGTTAGAAATTAGGGAGCTAGAAGGAATCTGATGAGAACCAGCCAGAAAGGAGAAGGAAAAGCAGAGTTTGTGGAGTTTTGGAACCATGCAGAAGAGAGCAGCCCACAGCATCACATGCTCTTGTGCACTGTCCAGTGGGTACAACAGTGTGAGGCCACTGGTAACGTCCACTGGTGACGTTTTGGGGGAGTTGTATGTGGACACAAGCCTGACTGGATGACTCCATGGAGTTAAAGAGGATGCGTGTGGGGACGGGTGGGTGGGGGGATTGGAGACCATGGAAACAGGTCTTTGGAGGAGTTTTGCCTCAAAGGGTAAGGAAAGCAATGGGCAGTGTCCGGAGAGCAGAAGTGGAGTTAAGAAAGAGATTACTTTGTTTTTACTTTGTTTTTTGTTTGTTTGTTTTTGCAGTACGCGGGCCTCTCACTGTTGTGGCCTCTCCCGTTGCGGAGCACAGGCTCCGGACGCGCAGGCTCAGCGGCCATGGCTCATGGGCCCAGCCGCTCCACGGCATGTGGGACCTTCCCGGACCGGAGCACGAACCCGTGTCCCCTGCATCGGCAGGCGGACTCTCAACCACTGCGCCACCTGGAAAGCCCTGTTTGTTTGTTTTTAAGAAGGGAGCTATAATAGTATATTTTCATGATGTTGAAACCGATCAGGTACAGAGGCGGAAAGTGAGAATTCGGGCGAGAAGGGGAGGTTTGGAGGAGCAGTGTCTCAGAGTAGGTGGGGAGGAGGGGACGAGGTGCCCCGCGGCGGGTCGGTGCAGCCGAGCATGCGCGCTTCCTGCGCAGCGACCCGTGGAAGGAGGGTTACAGGGGCGGGACGCTGGGAGGTGCGGGGGACGCAATGCCGAGAGTCTCAGAAGTTCTCTTCTGCTTGCTTCCATTTGCTCAGCTGTCATCTGAGGGTGAGGATGGTGGAGGAGTGTGTTCATTTCATAGAGGGGGAGAATGACAGGACTGGGGAAAACGATATAACCGCCAGGCAGCACGAAAGACCCGCTGAGGCCATTCGGTTTTGATAGACTTAGCTGTGATCAAAGTGGTCATTTTCTTTTTCAAAGAAGGCACTCCAGGGCTTCCCTGGTGGCGCAGTGGTTGAGAGTCTGCCTGCCGATGCAGGGGACACGGGTTCGTGCCCCGGTCCGGGAAGATCCCACATGCCATGGGCCCATGAGCCATGGCCGTTGACCCTGCACTTCCGGAGCCTGTGCTCCGCAACGGGAGAGGCCACAACAGTGAGAGGACCGCGTACCGAAAAAAAGGCGCTCTGAAAAAATTGAAACCAGTGCACTGTACTGCGCGCACGCACACAGACACACAAAATCCTATCCACGGAATCATATACAGAAGAGGGAAGAAACATCAGAATGCCACTGTGAAAAAATTCTGACCATTGGAAACAAAAAATGGGCAAATGGGCTCTGAATTGCAATAACATAGGAAAAAAGGAAGGTCACTGGCCCAAAGGATGGCCTGAAAGGGGACATTTGAGCATGTTCCCTAGATAGAAATGAGGTCGGGGAATGAGGAGGATGGGGTGTGTCCTCCTTGTCAGCCACACCCTCCCCAGGGGAGGGTACCATAGACCAAGGCAGAGGGGAGAACTTAAACATGTGTTCTGGGGCATAATGTGGGTGTGAAGAGAGAGGTGGAGGTACAGACAGGGGTAGCACAGGTGAAAGGCGGTCAGGATGTAGAAGAAAGAGTGGGACAATGGGTGTGATTGGAGGAGACACAGAATGGGGGCCTGGGCTCCGGCAGCAAATGCGTCCATCTGAGCCCTAGCTTCCCCTTTCCGAGCTGTGTAACTTGGGCAAGTTACTCAATTTCTCTGAGTCTCATTTTTCTCCTCTAAAATATGGTACCACGACAAGTAAAACACCTAGCAGAGGGCTTCCCTGGTGGCGCAGTGGTTGAGAGTCCGCCTGCCGATGCAGGGGACACGGGTTCGTGCCCCGGTCCGGGAAGATCCCACATGCCGCGGAGCGGCTGGGCCCGTGAGCCATGGCCACTGAGCCTGCGCGTCCGGAGCCTGTGCTCCACAACGGGAGAGGCCACAACAGTGAGAGGCCCGCGTACCGCAAAAACAGAAACAAAAACAACAAAACACCTAGCAGAAAGCATGGCATATACTAAGTACTCGGTAAATGCTAATTACTATTATTATGGAGCAACAGGATTAAGGATGGACAAAAAAAGGAGAGGTAAAGAGAAAATATAAATATATTGAAAAAATATATTTTAAAATATAAAACATATAGGGGGAAGTCAAGGGAAGGAAAAGAGAGAGAAAAAGAAGAGAATTGGTGTGAGGAGGAAAAGTAAAATAGAAGAGAAAATAATAGAAGTAAATAAGGAGGAGAGGACAGTGAAGACAGTGTAGACAGTGAAATGAGAATGACATGAGAAGACAATGTAGACAGTGAAAATGAGAAACATACCAATAAGAAAGTAGGAGAAAAAAAGGATCAAAACGCTCTTTGTGCAGGATGAGGTCATTTCATACTGACATTAACAAGATTCTACAAGTCCCTTTCTGATGGGGAGAGGTGTAGACAGTTATCCAACTCATCCAAAGCCCTTGAGCAAACCAGCCATGCCACCAGATGGCACATTACCAGGAATCTTAGAGGGATGTGCTTTCTGGTTCCTTCTCTGGGTTCCTCTAAGAACCAAAGAGGCAGGCTGGTGCTCTGAACTGAAGGGGCCCTAGGAGACCTCGGACAGAAGGTTTTCCAACATCAGCACCTTGGCCCCAATTACTTTTTAACATGAACCGTGTGCCGCTTGGAAACTTTCTAAAGCTCGTAATAACATACTTGGAATGTAAACATTTTCTCCTTCTTCAACCTTTCTGAACCTCTCTGAGCTTCATATCCATTTTGAACCCTCATTCCAGGGAGTGGCAAAATCCAAATCTCAGGCAATTCAGGTTTCCTGTCCCCCTGTCCTGGGATTTTGTCTAAGTCCCAGGTGATCGCCATTCTAAGGCCTTGGGGGATGGAGAAGTGAGCCTGAGTCCTCTTTTCAGGCTGACATTCTCTGAGATGTATGCTGTCCCATCCAAACATCTGACATCCATCCAGACAGTTCACTTCTCAGCCATTTCCTGCTCCTGGACATATGCGGCTGTTCTCCCACAATATTGGGGGCCTAAGAGATGGTGGGGCTGCTCGAGGCCCTTCATTATTTCCTTTGCTTTCCCTGTGCTTTCCCAGGGACCCATGTCCACTGAGATCCTCAAACTCAGCTGGGACTTGACCAGTGGTGGGGAAGGGACCCCACAGTGACCCACTGGGTTGGCATCTTCCTTCCCTCCATCTGGGCCACTTTCCCGAGTCCTGGGGATAAGGGGTGGCGCTGGAGGGAATAGAAAATAGCTCTAACTAATTACATATTTATCCAAATCTTTTGTCTGTGTCCTGGGCCTAGGCTTCTGAGAGGGAGAAGTCAGGAGTTTGGTGCCTTTGTCTTCCTTGCTTGGGCAGCCGAGAGGCACCAGAGACAGGATGCCTAGGTGCTCAAGCATTGCAGAAATGGTTGAGTGTGGGGAAGCCAGGAGAGACAACAATCACCTCAAAATTATCTGCCCCACGGGGGATAATTAAAAACTATTTCTAAAGTTATTTCACCCTGAGTGATAAAAACCAGCACGCTGCCCCATGTGCAGTGGTATTTGCACTGGGGTGACCACACGTGGGTGGTAAGGAGCCCACAGGCCCTGGAGGGCAGCAGGATGGTCCTGACGGCAGGAGTCTGAGGCAGGAGACCCAAGCATGGAGTGCCACATGCTCTCATATGTGTCCTGGAATCTTGCTCAGAGCACATTTTCTAGTCCTGGGGAAATTTGCTTGTATGTTTCCACGTGATGCGGTCTACCTGGGAGGCCCCATCCCACTTGGCACTGTCCCACTTCAAAGGGGCCCTGCTTGGAAACCTCATTTCTCTTGCAACAGATGGTGAATTTCAGTCCAGATGCCTTAGACATTTTTGCAGTGTGTGTGTGGTGCTCTGGCTGGGATGGAAACAGAGCCAAAAGAGTTGAGAGTGGGCGTGAAGGCCCCTACACCATGCCTGGTTCTTCGAACGTGTTTGTTTTCTCCTAGAAACTTGGCTTGTGGCAGCCAGGTTACCAAAGTGGGGTGTGGTAGACTTGTTTCTGGATCCCCCTTAGTTTTCCAGGGGAAACCCTCCTGAGGATCTTAGCGGGACTCTTCTTTGGGGTGGCTTTGTTGGCAACAGCAATTCCAAACTTTCATCAGCATAAGAATCAACAGGGGAGTTGATCACTAATGCAGATTCCCAAGCCTCACCCCAAGATCCAGGGTGCAGCCCAAGAATCAGCATTTTTAGTAAGCCCCCCACGTGATTCTGATACAGGTATTCTCAGATCACACGCTGAGAAACACCGTGATGGGGCCTCTCTGGTGGCCTTTCATGAGGCCAGTGGTAAGGACTCCTGGGTTTTGTGAAAATAAGCAGAAACCTCAACTAAATTCAAGTTGGGAGGTCAGAAGGGGGAGCTTTCATGCCCTGTGACTATAGCAGAACCCAGCAGGAAGTAGGAAGACTTCCCCTTCTCGCCTGGCAAGAGCTCAGCCAATGAGAGACTGTCACAACTCAGCCAGTGAAAAGCCACTATTCTTCTAACTCTCAGTTCCTCCAATGGACTCTGTTTACTAGCCCTCCCAGCTTCCTTTCTCCTCTATATAAGAGCCCTCTCCTTGTGGCATGGGGGCTTGCGGGGCTCACCATGGGTACAGACCCTGAATTGCCATTCTTTGCTGATCCTTAATAAACCCATTTTGCTGTAGAAACAACTGGCCATCTATTTGTCCATAGTTCTGTATCTAGCCACCTGGATGTCGCCCTCCTACAGTTAATTCCTAAGCCCAGAACCCACCTATTCTTGTTACTAAACAGCCAGGTGAATACAGATGCCTCCTATAGCTGCCCACCCCTTTCCGGTTAACAGAAAACAGCTCCTGGGTAATTGTGAACAGTATGTGTCCATGAGACCTCTGGAAACAGGTGTCTGGGAGCTGACGTAAATAAACAATGGAAAAGAGCTTCCAGGGTTGCTTTTACAACTCTGAAGCACTTACTGGTCAATCTCACACAAGTTCAGATTTGCTCATAGACTGCCTTGCCTATTTGTTGTTTCTTGTGTTTTTGTCTCTCTCCCAAAGTATAACTTCTTGGGAAGAGCGCACAATCGTAATTTTTTCTCCTACTTACCCCACAGCATCTGCTGTATAATTGGTATCCAACATAGGAGAAGAGTTTCTAATTTATAACCAGGTTGCTTCCAAAAGTTCATTCTTAAGTCAGATATTTGAATCTTGTTTCCCATTAGGAGAATGTTATAAAAGGTAATTATGTTCCCAGAGCAGCCCCTAAATGTTTATTTAACTAGCAATGTAGCTGAACGCTAGTTCCAATAGTATTACAGAACCTAAAATCATCTATAATACTGCTTTTATGGAAAAATGTGTTCCAGATTCCAGTGGGAGATGCCAGAACTCATTTTTCTGGCTACAGTTCCCGAACAAGACTTGACCCATTTGCAGTGAGGACTCACACACACACACACTGGACTGGCTTTCTTGATGGGGTTCCAGAGGCGGGGAAGGGGTGGCACAAATTCCTGTTGGGAAACTGGAAAGGGCAAGGGGTGCTCGTGTCAGACATGCTTCCAGTAGGCTTGACTGAGTCAGGAGGAGGGATCTGGAAGAAGATGGAGTTCAAGGCTGTGGGGCTGGGGAGTGGTCCTCACGGGAGGCTGGAGGGACCCAGAGGGCACTGACTCCCTTGGCTGCGGTAGCTGAGGCTGTCACGGCAGCCACCACAGTAGCAGCACAGAATGTGGTGGCCACATTGGCCAGGGTCCCAGCTCAAGCTTGTAGATGTGCTGGGGGCGGTCCTGGCGTCTGGTTATTTATTGCTCAGTACGAACCACCTCAAAACGTAGTGGCTTAAAACAACCATCTCATTTGCTCGTGATTCCATCTGGGCTTGCCTGTGGTCCTTGTGTGGCTGCATTCAGCCGGCAGGGATGCTGGCATCTGGTCTTTGCTGGATGCTGAGACTACTGGACTCCTTCTCAGGTTTCAGGGAGTCTCAGGCTTTTCTTTCTCAGCGTGGGCTCTGCACGGAATCTCTGCACATGGTTTCTCTGGCAGAGTGGCCGGACTTCTTCCATGGCAGCTCGAGATGGCCAAGAAGCAAAAACAGAAACCTCCAGGCCTTCTTAAAACTAGTCTGGCCCCTGGCACAGCTTCACTTTGGTTAAAGCCGTCACAGGGCAGCCCAGATTCACGGGAGGGGAACACACAAAGGCATGAGTTCCAGGAAGCACGCTTTGCTGTGGGCAATTAAAGCAACAGACTGCCATGGTCAGTGCTGTCCCATGTGTGAGAGGCTCCCAAACCAAGAGCATTTAGCTAAAGCTTCTGCATTATAATCACCACAGCCACATTGCTGGCATTCCTAGAAGGAGCCTCGAAACAGTTTTCTTTACTTATATCTTTTCATGTCTAAAAGATAGATATTTGGCTGTAAAAATCCATCCTGTCACGTTGTCCTTCACATCTTCTCAGCCCCCTTTCTCCTTTCATAGACACAGTTACCTACTTTATATAGGCAGTGTTCTCAGACTTAATGTCAACACACCTCGGTCAGTTACAGTGGATTCTGATGTACATCCAGAAAATAGAATATAAAGCACAAAGTTTGCAAATGGCTGATTTTTAAATCGCAGATTCAAGGTCAACTGAAGCCAATTCAAGGTTGGCCCTATAATAACGTTCCTGTTAGATTCATGCACATACCTGAGGGAGAGAGAAAGAGGTAGCATTGGTGTTAGTGCTTTGGGAATTATGTATAACCCTGGCAGAAACAGACTTAGCTGCTTCCCCAGTTTCTCTTCTTCAGGTGAAACTTCTGTTTTATTTGGGGTGACAATATGCCCAGCCTCTCTTCCAGCAAAGTATGGCCAAAGGACTAAGTTCTGGCTAATGAAATAGAAGGAAAAATACTGCCTGGGACTTCCAGAAAGGTTGCTTAAAGGGAGCTGACTTAGCTGAGAAGGAACCCTTGGGTCCTACTTTGGATTCCTTCTTCCTCTTGTCTGCATTGTGGATGCAATGGTTGGATCTCCAGCAGCCATTTGGGATCATGAGGTGACCTTAGACTAGAAGCCACACTTCAGGATGGTAGAGTGTAAAGACAGATGAACCCTGGGTTAGTGATGACCATGGAGCTTTATTCCAGCCCTGAACTGTAGAAATAGACATAGAGATCTAGATCAAGATGGAGACAGAGAGGTTCTTGTTTAAGCCATTGTTATTTGGCGTTTCCTGATATAAATTAATGTTATCTTATGTACCTGGTCATAGCCCATTATGAATGCCATCTGTTAGATGTATTGCATCAGAAAAATGATTAAGAACCACTTGTCATGGCCATAGGGAATTCTCACCTGGACCATTTCCCAATCTCTCTCTGTGTTTGTTAGCTCTCTTGTCTAATTAATCCTTAGTGGACTGAGTAAGTGTTACCTCTTTGGGCTCTAATGGTCCCTGACAACCACTGATCTTTTTCCTGTTTCCATAGGTTGCCTTTTCGACCATGTCATAAAGTTGGAATCGTACAGTATGAAGCCTTTTCAGATTGGCTTCTTTCACTTAGGAACATTCATTTAATATGCATGTCTTTTCATGGATTGATAGCTTATTTCCTTTTAGCACTAAATAGTATTCCATTGTCCATCCAATAAGGGTATACCACAGCTTACTTATCCATTTACCTACTGAAGGACATTTTGGTTTCTTTTAAGTTTTAGCAATTAAGAATAAAGCTGGGGCCTCCCTGGTGGCGCAGTGGTTGAGAGTCCGCCTGCCGATGCAGGGGATACGGGTTCGTGCCCCGGTCTGGGAGGATCCCATATGCCGCGGAGCGGCTGGGCCCGTGAGCCATGGCCGCTGGGCCTGCGCGTCCGGAGCCTGTGCTCCGCAACGGGAGAGGCCACAACAGTGAGAGGCCCGCATACAGCAAAAAAAAGAAAAAAAAAAAAAAAAAAAAAAAAGAATAAAGCTGCTGGGGGCTTCCCTGGTGGCGCAGTGGTTGAGGGTCCGCCTGTCAATGCAGGGGACACGGGTTCATGCCCCGGTCCGGGAAGATCCCTCATGCCGTGGAGCGGCTGGGCCCATGGGCCGTGGCCGCTGGGCCTGTGCGTCCAGAGCCTGTGCTCCGCAACTGGGGAGGCCGCGGCAGTGAGAAGCCCGTGTACCGAAAAAAAAAAAAAAAAAAAGAATAAAGCTGCTTCAAATATCTACGTGCAGGCTTTTTGTGTGGACAGAAGTTTTCAACTACTTTGGGTAAATACTAAATAACTTGATTGCTGGAGTGTATGGCAAAAGTATATTTAGTTTTGTAAGAATCTGCCAAACCTTCTTCCAAAGTGTCTGTACAATTTTGCAATCCCACCAGCAATGAATGTTTCCGTTGCTCTGCCTACTCTCCAACATTTAATGTTGTTGTTGGTCCAGATTTTGGCCATTCTAATAGGTATGTAGTTGTTTCACATTGTTGCATTCCCCTGATGACATATGTGGAGCATCTTTTCCTATGCTTATTTGTCACCTGCAGATCTTCTTTGGTGAGATGTCTGTTAAGGTCTCTGACCCATTTTTCAATTGGGTTGTTTTAAACAACCCAATTACAACCCCAATTAACTCAACAATATTGAGTTTTGAAGGTTCTTTGTGTATTTTGGATAACAACCTTTTATCAGATGTGTCCATTGCAAATATTTTCTCCCAGTCTATAGCTTGTCTTTTCATTCTCGATATTGTCTTTCACAGAGCAGAAGTTTTTAATTTAATGACATCCAGCTTATCAATTATTTCTTTCATGGATTGTGCTTTGGTGATGTATCTAAAAAGTCATCACCATATCCAAGGTCATCTAGGTTTTCTCCTAGGCTAACTTCTAGGAGTTTTATAGTTTTTGCATTTTACATTTAGGTGTATGACCCATTTTTTGTTTTGTTTTGTTTTTTTTGCGGTACGCAGGCCTCTCACTGTTGTGGCCTCTCCCGTTGCGGAGCACAGGCTCCGTATGCGCAGGCCCAGCGGCCATAGCTCACGAGACCAGCCGCTCCGCGGCATGTGGGATCTTCCCGGACCGGGGCACGAACCCGTGTCCCCTGCATCGGCAGGCGGACTCTCAACCACTGCGCCACCAGGGAAGCCCTGTATGATCCATTTTGAGTTAATTTTGGAGAAGGATGTCAGGTCTAAGCCTAGATTCACATTTTTGTATGTGGTTGTTCAGTTGTTCCAGCATCATTTGTTGAAGAGACACTGTTTTGTTGTATCTGTATTTCCCTGTATCTATCCCCTTTGATTAGCACGGTGCCTGATAGAGAATATACATTTAATATCTGTTGAATGAATGAACGAAACTCCAAACTTTCCCTGAGGCTGTGTCTGAAATGCCTTTTTCCTTTCCTGTTTGCCATTCCATTCTCTGCTGTACAGTTTGTGTGCACCAACCCCAGGGATGAGCCAGATAAACTTGGTGGCCAAATTCCTGTTAGTACATATGAGCAATACTTGCTGAATGAGTGATGTGTTTGTTTCACGTCTAAGGCATTGTTTCACTTGGGCTCTGTAAGAGGAAGGGGCGGAGTCTCACCAGAGGGGAAGGGGTAATTTGCTGCAATTGGCCATTCTCCTAAGGCACGCAGAGGTGGGCATACAACTTGAATCAGGGCAGGGGGAGGTGGGATGGAGGTGACTAGAAGAGATGGCTACTCAAGCAACTGGAAAAGAGGGATCTCGTCTCACCATGGAGGAGACAGGGGATGGGGAGGCCGTTCCCAGAAAGCAGGAAATCAGATGGCAGCCTCTCTATGAACATATGAGCCAAGAAACAAGAAAACTCTTTGGGTAGTGATTAAATCTATGGCCCAGCCAGGTAGGCATCTGTGATGGGGCTGTTCACCTGGCTTCTCCCTTCTTCACTCATATCTTCGCTGTAGTAGTTAAGGGACGGCTTAACCTTGGTGTCTCTTTATGTTTATCCCTATAATAGGGTTTTCCCTTCTTTTGTTTATGATTAAGACATTTTATTTCAGGTTTTTGAATTATGAAGGTAGATACCCACTGTAACAATTCAAATAGTAAAACTGATAGTCCCTCACCCCTGTTTTATTTTTTTTTTTAACTTAGGACTTTATGATAAAAAGACTTGAGAGTGACTGGTCCCATATTCCAAAGTACAAGCCAATGTAATTTAGACATTATGCAATTAATGAAAAGGTACCTCCTGAGTCCTATATCAGTCCCGAATCTTTTCTTACTGAGGCCAGAGGCAACTTTTAACCCATGTAGCTAAGGGAGCCATCTTTGTGTAGGTCTAGTCTGGAGCCTCTTAGACGTTCCATGGTGACCTTGTCTTGAGCAATCTTGTCTGTGTGGAATGTCTGCTTCTTGTTTCAGTGTCCTCATAATTAAATTTTACTTTTGGCTTATAATTTGTCGAAATGCAGGTTTTGAAGACTATGTCTTTTTGAATTGATTTATACAGAAGTTTCTGCTTCTTTCTAATATGTTCTGCAAAATATTGACTGTCACTCAGGGATAGAGTGGCTCTCTGCTTCTCTAACTCAAGGGCTCATGGTTATTTTACAAAAATCAGCATCCTCTGCCCTGGTACCATTTTGAAACCCTGCCCACGGGAGAAGCCTTTAAATACTCATTGGCTGGAAAGAGGCTCTCCCTAATGGAACATTGAACTAAAGAGGGAGCAATACATCCCTGAGGGCCAGCCTGGTGGGGAAGAAAGTGGAACACATGGGCCACCTTCCTCCCCATAAAGAGAGTCTCAATGAAGTGTTAAGACCAGGAATGTGTGCGTGCATGTGTGTGTGTTTGTGTGTATTAGTTCTAAAGAGATTGTTCTTTTGGAAGCTTGTAATACCTACCACTGCTCCTTATACCACAACATGTACGAGTTTTGCTTGTTCATAATGTTAATATTTTTATAGATGTTTATGTTTGTGTCCAAATATGGTTTGCCTGCTAGTATATATTTCTCTACTGCCCATCTCTATGAGTGTTATCTCAAGTTTTAAGCTGTTAGAAATATAACTCTTTCTATACCGCTAATTTGTCTGTTATATAGCACAGAGTTTCCTATAAACAGGGTGTTTAAAAATGAATTTCAATGATGATGATAACTTATCAGCAACTTCAGTGACAGATACAGAGATGGCTTTTGAGCAAGAGTAGAGGTTTCAATATGGCTTCACGGCTGGAGTTTCTTTCTTCCTTCAGGAGGTGTAGGCATTTTGGAAACAGACAAAAGCACAATGTTAAAGAAAAAAAATGTGGCCACAATTTCCAAAGGATCAGTTGAACTAGAAGAGAGCATAAGCATCTCACACTGATTGGTGATGCTGCTGCTGAAGACAGAGATCTCAGTTTTTTCCTTGGAGGAACCTGGACGTTTCTTGGAGATACACACATCTGGATAGGCTGCAAGCTAGTCATGTAAATAAGAACTAGCCCCATGCTCCTGTCCAAAAAGAAATCTAAAGAGGCTGTTTGAGATTTGCTGAGCCGGTCTTAAAGAAGCTGAACATCATCTGTCTTTCCTTGTGCTTACCTTTGTTGTCTATTTGATTTCTTTTCATAGGAATCTGTATCATCACTCCAACATGTGCAAAAAAACCAGCCCTCGGGTCTAAACATATTTACTTCTCAGCTCTTGTCATACAGTTAGAGCTGGGAAACGAGTGTCGAACATGTTATAAATCCCTATGTGCTAAACGCTGCACCATCAACAGAGGCGTGGCAAAGTCTGGGACTCAGGATGGAGGGGCTTGTTTGGGGCAGTAACCTCCATGGAGAGGCCCTGGCTACACTTTGAACTCTGGCTGTAACCCACAAAAAGACAAAGTAACATTTGCTTTGTGCTTTGTTGTGTATTAGAAATTATAATTTAGAAATTATTATCAAACATTAAAACACAATTGAAAATCCAACTCTTCCCACGTGTGTGAGAATGTGGACTAGTTTTCTCCATTTTGAGTCTGTCAACTTTTTCGTGTACTTAAAAATACATTTATTTTTAGTTTCTTCACAGCTTGCTTTCAGAGATTAGCTAGCTTTCAGATATCGTTTTCTCCAGGTGGCTTCTAATCTTGCAAACTCTCAGAATAAACTCATCCTGTAGTAATTAAGGCCGTGAGAGGAGATGGTAGCATCTCATCTTCACCAAGTTGTCAGCTTCTCTAGTAAGAAAACCAGTCCCAAAGGCAGCCCACTCTGTACTATGTTGACCTTTTTGAAGGAACCAAGATGTTCATCATTGAATTATTATCCCCTGGGACCACTGTTTGACAAAAACGTTTTAAAAAGGAAAATTGGTGTTTTCAGGGTCAGTTCTCCAACCTTAAACATCATTTTTTAGTCAGTATCAAATCCCCTTTAGAGATGGAAGGTGACCTCATCAGCAACCCACTGAGATTTAAGCTCAGCATATTCTTCCAGAAAATATGGATCTTGCTCTTGGCTTTCTAGCAGTGATCTAATTCTGATGGCTGTATTAAAACACACACACACACACAGGATTTGAAGAGCCTTGTTTCATGTTGGGAAAGCACTTCAATTTAGGGCCAGGCACTTAATCAAAATGCTCTGTTTTGGTACAGGGATTATAGGTTTAATTTCAAAGAGATATCTGAAGAGCCCCACTGATTATCTAGGAAACTTCCAGACATGTTCCGCTGTTGGTAAAAACATGACAGTGCAGCCTCTTGATAACTCTGGTCCTGGGGGACAAGACTAAGGTCCATGCTTCAGAGTCAGATTCTAGATCTGTGGTTCTCACACTTGAACATGCAACTGAATCACCTGGAGGCCTTGTGAAAACATAAACTGTGGGCTCCACCCTTGGAGTTACTTGGAGTAGATCTGGGGTGGAGCCTGAGAATATGAGTTTCTTCCAAGCTCCAAGGTGTTGCTGATGCTGACCACACTTTGAGAACCACTGACCTAGAGCTTGGGCAGGTGATGCCCATCCGTGATTAAAGGAAGTCAACTGGGCGATGTCAGAGCCTGGAATTAGATGCACCAAGGGATCAAGGAAACACAACTTGACAGGGGAAGTCAGGTAGCAAAAATGAGTGGGGAATGTGGAAAGAAGATGAACAAGCACTGAGATATCACATCTGCTAAGGTAGCTCACACCAGTGATGAGGAGACCTGAAGGAAGAGGTTCTCGGCAGGCCAACGGGGGTTTAGCAGAGAGATAGGAGACCTCAAGGCTCAGGTCACCCAGCTTGGGGTAAGGAAAGGTCTCCAAGTCCAAGGGGACAATGGTAACAGCAGTGCTGGGGCCTAGTCCTCAGAGACTTGGAGAAATGCAAAAGGTTACCAGAAAAGAATTCAATGTAATGTTTAGGGTAACTCTTGCTGATGTAATAAATCTCCGAGTCACAGCGATGCAACTCATAAGAGTTTATCTATTATTGCTCTCCTACATGTCAAACCAAGTATTTTTAATTGGTAGGCAACTCCCCTCCAAGTCGTGACTCAGTGACCCAGGCACTGTCCAACTTGTGGCTCTGCCATCATCAAACATGACTTTTAAGGTCACTGATGAGAGGGGAAAGCATAGAGAATCACACACGGGAGGCTTGTAATGGGCAAGACCTGAAAGGGACGCATGGCTTCTGCTTAAAATCCACTGGTCAGGAATTGATCGCATGGCCCCATTAACTCAGCAAATCTAGTCATGTATCCAGCTAGCTATGTGTCCAGGAGGAAGAAGAAACAGGTATGGCGGCCAGCTAGCCAGTCTCTGCCACACTCAGGTACAGGGGAGCAAGCAGAATTATGGTTATTATAATTCAGTCATGTAAAGGATGTTCTCCACCAACCAATGTAATGCCACTGAATGTTCTAGCTGGGGGCCTTAGCTCATTCAGACTGTCTCATCTCTGAACTGGTCCTGCAGGTGGGGGGCAAAGAGCAACGCAGAGGCTGCCAGCCAGACAGGACCTAGAGACCAGCCATGGATTACCGGCTTTTACTGAATATACTTGAGGGAGGTTGTGGTCTCTGAACTCAAACCTCTCTCATCTAAAAACATCGTATCAAGGAACATAGTCATGTTCTGCAGCTACCAAAGAAGATAAATGCTTATCCATATTATATCTTTCGAATGAACCCATCCAAAATTTCCTGGAGAAACCAGTTCGTGTTCCAAATGTGAGTACACATTTCTTGCTTTGGATGTATTCTTAGAATTTGGTTGTACTGTTTGGAAATATTAATTGAGCAAGCCTACCACTGACCGTCCCCTGTTTAGCACATTTAGGGAAGATGGTCAAGGATGACACAATTGCAGATGAGAGGTTTTTAATGGACTAAAAGATGGAGGACTGCTCACTTTGGGAAAATGAAGACAGGGTGGGAATACAATCACACACAAAAAATCTGGAAGTATCTGATCTGGGAAAAAGACTGGGAAGTGTCCCAATTCCCCTTCTCATCACTGCTGGGGAGAAAGAGCCCTCTCCCTACTTCTTTAATTTGCCTTACCCCAAAAGCATGTAACCCCCAGAATTATTCTATAAGGATTTTTTTTTTTTTTTTTTTTTTCCCGTACGCGGGCCTCTCACTGTTGTGGCCTCTCCCGTTGCGGAGCACAGGCTCCGGACGCGCAGGCTCAGCGGCCATGGCTCACGGGCCCAGCCGCTCCGCGGCACATGGGATCCTCCCAGACCGGGGCACGAACCCGTATCCCCTGCATCGGCAGGCGGACTCTCAACCACTGCGCCACCAGGGAGGCCCTATAAGGATTTTTTTTAATGTTCAGCCATTTAAAAAATATCACCCCATTGAAATAATGGAGGGATGATTTGATGCTGGGCATGGCACAGGATGGAGGTATGATCTGTGGGCTGGAGCAGCGTGGTCAGGCCTGAGTCCATGGTGAGACCACAGCAGTCTCACTGATACCTCGTGAGTTTTCATTGTTTTTTTAGCTTTAGTTTTAGGTATTTATCATCTGTTGCTGTTTATATTTGGGTGGTGAGAGTATTAACTGGCTTAAGGCATTAATTTATCGTTGTGTAGAAATATTACATGAAAACATCTTTGTCAAGTCATAGTGTTCTTTTGAAGTTATGTTATCTTATCACCGGAAATATCCTTTGTAACAGCTAAGTCAGCCCTCAGTCATCCTGTGTATAGTATTGCAATCTCCTGCAATCCTTCCAAGTGAATAGGGTAAGTGAGAACAGAACCCTTCCGATTTCTCAAAGGAGGGAGATGAGACGGCTCACGTGCACCTAAACCCCTCATGTGAAGAAGTCAGTACGTGCTGGAGGATGGTGAGGGTTTACTGTTTGACCAGCATGGTTCTCAACACCAGCTGCACTTGAAGGTAATCTGGGGACCTTTAAAAAAGAAATACCAACGCTGGTGGGTCACCCAGACCAATTATATCTGAACCTCTGGGGTGAGAACTGGGCACTGGTATTTTCTTAAAGCTCTGAGAACCACTGGGCTCAGAGGGTCTCTCACGCCCTTCCCTTGTTCACCTGACTTATGGATGAGAGTGGAAGGGGGAAAACACTCCCAAATAAGACAAGGAGGGCACCCTGGCAAGCCTTGCTGGGAAGAGAAAGTAGAATGGCTGAAGGGCCATTGGCTTCTTCTGGTCCTACAACCAGGAGCACCTCCACCTAACTGGCCTGTGCACAGGTCCCACCCATTGGTTTGGTTCTCTCTTCTTGTCATGAGGATCTCAAGGTTCTCAGAATTCCAGAACCCAATTTTGTTCGGTCTTCCCCTGTTTTCTGTAGTCATGGATCACACCCTACTTCCTCTTAGCACGGTTATCAAGCTGGTATCACTGGGTCCAGCTGCAGAATTTCCGCTTGATCTTATGCTCGTTGGCATTTATTTATTTATTGACTCCACAAATATTCACTGCTCTAGTCCAGACACTGGCAACTTATTTGGCACCTGGCCTATGCCAGGTAGAGAAGTAACCAGATTTGAGGTTCCACACTGGAGCCCTGAGATTATGGTGCCATCTCTCTCCTGAACCTTGGTGATTATTTCCAATGTCAAAGACTGGCTCCTAGGGTGCAGCCTGCTGATGCGCTGTGACAAGCTCACCTAACTCATCCGTGCTCGAGAAATGGAGGCTGCTATCAACCAACATGATACACAGCCTGATACAGGCTGATACCAACCAGTGCTATCCAGGGACTGGAATCTTCGTGAGCTAAGGTAATAGCTAGAAAGGTCTTCTTTGATGTTAACCCTTTATTCTGGGCCATGATTTCAAAGGAAAGGCATTATTTGGTGTAATTTCTGTCATTGAGCCTTTCCTTTGGGCTATGCAGACTGGCTTTTCTCTACCATTTCTGTCGCTGAAGAGGTCTCCATCCAAAAGACATAAATAAATGAGAGTATATTTCATAGCATACCAGAGGAAGAACAGCTCAAAATGCTCCCTTTGAGCGTACCATAGGATAGTTATTTTATGATTGCAACAGATACCTGCCTTTAAAAATTTCCAGACCAGAGTTGATCCAACCTCATTTTATGTGGGAAACCTCAAGCTTCAATGGGATAATTTTTTAGATAATTATTTGCCCAATATAAATTCTGGCCCTAACTGTATACATAGGTGGGATTTTTAGCCTAAAACCAGGGAAAGGTAGGATAGTCCTACCTTCACAATGAAGAAATGTTTATCTCATGATAAGACTTCAGCCTTAACACCTGCACATCAGAGCATATGGCTCGCCTTGCTTTCCAACACGTGGACCAGTCTCCAAGGTTCTGTGTAAAGGTCAGCAGAAAAAACGAGTTCTTGAGAGTGAGCGTCTCTGAGTCGTGCTAACCACCCATTCCTCTAGGCTGTCTGAGCTCTATCTGTATGTCAAGATAAATCACCTGAAAGTTACAGGTCTGGACCACATTAGCTAAACTCCCCAAAGAAATATCTTCACTGAGTTATGATTTAATAAACAGCTTGCCCTTGGTGTTTATTGCAGGTCAGTGGAAGAAACGGCTGTAAGAAAATCATTTCTACATCTTCTATAAGGCACTTTCATTCTGTCTTGTCATTTATATAAAAATCAATTCAACAAAAACCCCTGAGAGTTTATTGTCAGGAGAAAACAAGTCTCTACCAAAGAACTCACAAGATTCCCTGGTCAGACACTGAAAACTATAAAACTCAACATCTCTCTCTTTTTCCTCTGATCGCTGTGAGGAAATGTGCTTCTGTCCTCTCCCTTCTAATTTCTAGTCTTTGACCTGTTTTGATCTTATTTTTATGATTCTAATACACGTGTCTTCATTTGTAAATGGTTAGTTGTAGAAGTGAGCTGAGGCATCCAAGCCTCAATGCTTGACCTTCCTGACTCTTAGGCTCAGGTGAGCCCTCATCTCCTCAAAGGCAGGTCCCGAGGGAGCAAGATGGGACTCGTGTGTCTATTGATAGGGTTTGGGACCACCTGCAAGAGGCTGCAGTGGGGAGTTCTAAGCATCTTGGGAAAATTGTCCTCTGAATAGGGAGACTGAGAGACCAAATGGACCAATGTGGTAAGCAATGGGAATCCTGAAGACAAACTTGTAATCTGGTGTCTGTTAAAACCATCAGGTCTAACTGAGACTATATCAACTACTCGCACTTCTGTCTGATAAAAATGACATTTGCTGAATTGTCCTCATAATTCAAGGTCATCAAAGCAGTACTTATTATTGGTGCCTTATTTTTTGTTTCCTTCTGAGCCGTTCTGCTCAACCCAAACCACTAACAGGATCTTGTAATCCTACTTTGTCATTTTGGGAGTGAGATTCCTGTTCTCCCTCAGGGACCATATTTTGTTACCTTTTCTTCACTGAATGACTCACTCTCACATCAGCCTGAAAAGTTTTTAAACCTTCCTCACAGGTGTCTTCTGAAAATACCATTTCTTGATCTGAGACTAGATCAGGGACATTGCCTTCATCTCTGCCCAGTTTAATACCTACCAGAATTTGTAGCTTTCCTCGTAGCTCTTAGAAATGGTACCTGCAATGAACTGCACGTGTCCCATCCTTCTGTGATACACTGATTATGGGAGTGGCTTTTGGTCATGCGTCTGGTGGCAGAGGCAGAAATGGGCAGGACCCAAGGGCCCCAGATCTCAGCTGGCTGCCTCCCCCTGTCTTTCTAGGGAGGGATGCTGAGGCATGAACAGTGTTGGCCTAGAACTCTGTCTCCAAATGCGAAATCCCTGGTCCTGGTGATTTGGGCAGAACTATGGACAGATGAACACTAAGCCCTCCTTGTGACCATGCACTTGGGTTTGAGGGGAGAACATCCCTCTTCACCCCAGTTTCCTAGACCTGCGCCATCCATTAGAAATATAATGTGAGTCATAAATGTGAGCCCCATATGCAACTGTATTTCCTAGTAGCAGCTGAAATTAATTTTAAGTTTTGCTTAATATGAAGTTTTGCTTAACCCAATATTAAGTTTGGCTTAATCCAATATATCTAAAATATTACCATCTCAACATTTAATCAATGTTAAACATTTATTAATAAGATGGTTTACATTTTAAAATTTGGATGAAGTCTTTGAAGTCCTGTGTGTATTTTCCACCTAGAACCTACATTTCAAGTGCTCACTGGCCACTTGTAGTCCCAGACAGCACAGTTCTGGGACTACATTTTAATGCTGGCCTTGAAGTTATGTCACTGATGACAGAAAGTAAAAGAAGTTGAATTAAAAGAGTGAAGAAGGGCTTCCCTGGTGGCGCAGTGGTTGGGAGTCCGCCTGCTGATTCAGGGGACACGGGTGCGTGCCCCGGTCCGGGAGGATCCCGCGTGCCGCGGAGTGGCTGGGCCCGTGAGCCATGGCTGCTGGGCTTGTGCGTCTGGAGCCTGTGCTCCGCAACGGGAGAGGCCGCAACAGTGAGAGGCCTGTGTACCGAAAAAAAAAAAAAAAGAGTGAAGAAGGTAAGGGAAAGGAATTTCATTCCTTTAAGAAATGTTTCTCAGGGACTTCCCTGGTGGTCCAATGGTTAAGACTTTGTCTTCCAATGCAGGGGGTGCGGGTTTGATCCCTGGTCGGGGAGCTAAGATCCTGCATACCTCGGGGGCCAAAAAACCAAAACATAAAACAGAAGCAATATTGTAACAAATCCAATAAGACTTAAAAAAAAAAATTTCTCCGTGTAACCTACAACTTTTCTGTGTCAAAATCACCTATGATACATTTTGTTTTTAATAAAAATGCAGAGTCCTGGGTTTGACCCTAAATCTACCTAATCAGAACCTCTAAGCTGGGCCCTAGGAATCCGCATTTGTAAAGCTCCTGGGCTCATTCTCTTGTACACTTACTCCTCTGGTGCCCAGAAGAGAGGTCACACACGGGGGCGGCTCTCCTCACAGAGCAGCTGTATTTGCTTTGTCCCTAAAGTGTTTTTACACTTTTGTCATTGTTTTAAAATCAGGAACACACACACACACACACACACACACAGGTTTTTTGGATTCTTTTGAAAACTCAGAAAATCTATAAACTGGGGCCTGCATTTCCACCTGGCAACAACTGGCTAGAGGTGACCAGTGGGCATTCCTAGAGACAAGAGCTGGCCAGTTTGTGACTGTCCCAGTTTGGCCCATGTCATTCCTCCAAGTTACATGCTAGCCCCCAAAGACTTTTAACATTTAGTTTTACAGTAATTTTATACTTCTAGAAAAATGGCAACAATAGGTCAGAGATTTCCCATACCTGCTTCATTCAGCTCTCCCTGGTGTTAACAGCTTCCGTAACTGCCGTGACTTCGTCAAAACTAAGACCTTAACACTGGTATAAGACTATTAACTAGATAGCAGACTTGATTCGGATTTCACCATTTCTTCCACTCTTCTGTTCCAGGATCCAATCTGGGATTCGGCATTGCATTGAGCTCCGTAGCCTTTTCAGTTGACCATCCCCGGTCTAGTGCAGCGGTCCTTAGCTGTCCACGGCATGCCTCCTCTCCACTGGCCCTTACCCAGGTCCTGTCAGGCCGTCCAGGGTTAGGTGACTTTTCCCAAATGCTAGGCAACCCCAGACACACTTTAATGCCACCAGCTGCACCGGCCGTCCGATAACAACTAGAGCTGCAAATGGAAGCACGATCTTGACATGTGCAGTGTGGAAAGAAGTCTTCCCGACAGGGGCTTGCAGGCCCACCTACACTCACTAATGGCAATGCCAGGGGTGCCATCTTCTAATAAGTAGGGCAGCTGTATGATTTATCTAGGAAGATTATTACATGTCTATTGAGTTCAGGTGGGACCAGAGGTGCTGGATTTGTGGCCACACACCTTTGTACGCAGGTACTTTTTCCAAAGAGCTCCTGAGCCCAGTGTCTCTTTGGTGTGTGGAAATGCTTAAATATCTGAATCTCCCATCCTAGTAGTGAAATTTAGACATATAGAGCTTTCACTTTCTTTTCTGGCTCTGCTGAACATGTAAATGTTCTTTCAGTCCAGTAGGACTAAACCCCTCGAGAAGGTGCTTTTATTTCTTGGCCAACCTTTCCTTGAGCAGTATTCCAATTCTGCGGTGCCTGACACCACTAACTAGCATATATGCTGATTTGCCTTAAATGCAAGAGCAAATCCAATTAACAAATCCAAGAGGAATAGGCTGGAACACAGCCATTCTTCCAGGTGGAAATATCTTTCTGTTAGACATGCTTCTTGTACTCTTCATGCCCTGTCCTCCGTTTGTACATATAATCCATAGCCTGACGGGGGGAATTTGGAGTCTCATAAATCCATCTTCACAAGGTCTGGGGGGCAATGGCTAACGCGATCAAATACTTTTTTTTTTTTTAATTTTTATCATTTCCAGGGCTGTCTCCCTCTGATTCTGACACCTGAAATAATTCAATAGACAATTTAAAGGAAAAGCTTTTTGCACACAGTGAAGTTCTGGAAAGGAAGCCAGTTAAGATCACATAAAAGCCAAGATCCAAACAAACCAAAATAACTCAAGGCTATCAGTGGGCTAGTTTGGGCTACTGGGATGGTGCCATAAAATGTCTTCTATCTTAAGCAGCTGTTAGTGCAAACCCGGAGTCACTCAGTTTCCTGGATGATTGGCAGTTTAACCACTGGGTTTTGTTGTGTCTTAAAGGAGACAAGACCTCCCAAGAATGCATGTACTGTTTGTAGACAACACTCTGCCTTTTAAAAGCATCAGTTCACTTCCAGTTTACTGGTCGGTACTTGTTCATCCTCAAAAGGTCAGCTCTACCTTGCACAAGACAAGAAAATTACCTTAGAAAATAACAGCCCAGATTTGTAAGAGGCTTGGGTTTTCAAAATACTTTCAAATCTATGATTCCACTCTATTCTCTCAGTGGCCTTGATTGGAGGATAAGATGTAGGATAAGTATTATCATGATCTGTCAGAGGAGAAACTTCATTCTAAGAGGCATTAAGTAACTTTCCTAAAGTCATACATGTTCCTAGCAACAGTCAGTCTGGAAATAGAAAAACTAGGTTTGTCTCAAGACTTCTGAGCCCTATTCTTCTGTCATGGTGCTCGGGGGCCCCTTGAGCCCTTGTAATTTCTCCCTTCTTCCTAGCAAAAGGCCTCACTTGGGACACTTAAAGGTGTTACCCATTCTAGAGCTATTTGTATCTTAATGGAATTCAGAACTTTAAACTGAAGCTAAAACAGTAGAATTCATAGCAAGTCAGAGAGTAGAAAGGGCCTCTCTTCATTCAGGGAGTCAGGATAATTCTGGCCAGATGCAGACATGCTTGTGTTAATCTTCCAGAACTGGATTTCAGTTCCAAAGTCAGGCTCAGTTTACAAAGTCAGGGTCGGCGACGAGTCCTGATTAATGAGCTTCTTAGATGTGCGAAATCAATTAGATCAAAGAAAATTAATTGTCCAAGGAGTCTATTGATTCCAAGCTAGTCTTTGTTTTATTTTTACTAGCTGGACAAAATCATTATACCATTGCTAAGTAAATAAATAAACAAACAAAAGTATTTTAATTTTCTGCTAAAATAAAAGCTTAATGGTTCTACTCTAATTCCAAAAACAATGCTTCCTAAACCAAACAGTCAGAGAGTGTTGAATTTGAGAGAAAAACAGAAAGTACCAGAACTTGAATACATTTTGCTCTCACATTAATTCATTGTTAGAGAAATTTCCCAATGTCTGCCTACATCCCTCTCCCTAGGGGTTTCCCATGGGTCCTCATTTTCCCAAGACCTCCCAGCACCTGAGGTCCCACTGATCTCCCTTCCTCCCAGCAGTGTCTTTGGGACCTTGGGGGAGGGGTGGTGCCTTGCATCTTGCCTCCAGAAGCTAGTTGCCCTCATGTGGTTTGCATGTGTTCATAATGACATGCTCAGAGTGTGTCAGCCAGTACCATCTGGGGCGCCTCGCGCAGTGTCTGGGAGCCCGTGACAACTCAATCTCAGGCCAGAGGATGGGGAAATATATTGGATGATTACAATTCCCTTTCAGGCAGAGAGACTCTCTGGCATTAGGATGTCCACATCTGCTAAACCCATTATAGTCTCTGTTCCTCATGAGTATTACAATAAGAATAGTCATCAATCTGGCTAAATCACAGCTCCTTTCTGGCCACTATTCTCTGGTCTGATCTAGTCTGTACCTAACCACATGTTAGGGTGCATCAGTCTCTAGTGAGGGCTGCTGGCCAGCCTTCTGCCTGCTTATGTTGGAAAAGTCAAACCAGGCCACTTGGTACTGAATTAACAGTCCCTGAAAAGTCTGAGGCCTCATATCATCCTAGGGGCTAATTGCTGGGGAAAGGACTTGTATCCTGAATTCAACACATCTGGCCCCTAAGCACTGAATGTCTGTACCAAGACTTCTCAATCTTTAGACTGCGTAAGAATTACCTGGAGAGTTGGTTAACACACCATTCTTGAGCCCCGTTCCCCATGAATTCTGATTCAGTGGGTCTGGGGAGGCACCTGGGAATCTGGTGACCACACTTTGAGTAGCATTGTTCTATCCCCTTGCAATGAAAACTGTGGCCCCCATACCACCAGCACTCCTATCACCTGGGAGCCTGTTAGAACTACAAGTATTCTGGTGCCACCCAGGCCCACTGAATCTGAATTTAGTTTTTAACAAGGGCATTCTTTGCACCTTAAAGTTTGACACGCACTGGTCTATACCATTCATTTAGTGCTAAACACGTAGTGGCATATCATGGACTTGGAAAGATCCTTAGTTCAGATGCTCTAGGTCCTTGCCTTCAAAATGGTAGGTTATTAATTCTATATTGCTTTGATTTATCAACTTTCTATGGATATCTGTGCCTTTCACCTAAATTGTAATAACCTCAAAAGGCAGTGGCCTTGTCTTAAAATCCTTGCACAAAATATCCTGCATATAGTAGGCACATATCAAGCATTTGTGACACTATTGCATAGCCATCTCATAAAAGGAAGGTATGGTCTCTGTTTCGTCCATAAAGAAAGCTGTATCACCAGCTGTGATCTGTGTTTCATTTTTCATGTAAATTTACAAAACAGAAAGCTGAAGAACAATCTCAGATTTAGTGTCTGAACTCTCACTGGGTTAACACCCATGTTCTGAGGCTGTGTTTATGGGGAAGGTAGCTACAGTAAAGAAAGAGTTGGCTGGGAAGCCCTTGTTCCTCTCAATTCCAACCAGTATTGTATCTGAAAAGGTTTACTTCAAGGAATGATGTAAACTCTAAATCAGGAGAACTTTAAAAACAAACAAACAAACCAAACCCCACTCGAAAACAGTAACTGATTTTGTCATCAGTCATTTCAAATAGACTAGACTCTCGTTCTTTGGGCATTTTGATAAAGGATGAAGGCCTCATCAAGCCTTAATGCTTGAATCAGAAATACCTTCCAATGCTCGCTGGCTTGCTCTCACCCAAAGCTGGAGACTTGGCTCTTTCATGCCCCTGAGAGCTGGGAGGAAAACAAGACATACTCAACAACAAATATTTATTGGTTGCCTGCTAGGATTCGGTGTGGTCCACAGGCCAGCAGTATCAGCATCACCTGGGAACTTGTTGGAGATGTAGAATTTCAGTTCCCAGCCCAGACCTACTGAAACAGAATCTGCATCTCAATAATTTGTATGCACATTGAGGTGTGAGAAGAACTGGCATAGAAGACCTCTATAAGGACAGGATGCAACATTCAAGTCAAGACCTCAGTGATAAAAAGAAGGCACCTGCTATTTGGCTGGTCAGGGGCAGAGCCATCAAGCACAGGCAATACAGTTCATTGGCCCAAGACATAAGTGGGGAGAATAGAAAGAAGGCCAGTGTGGTTGGAGCATGGCAGGAGAGAGGCAGATGGTAAGAGCAGTGAAAATCATAAACAGGAGGCTGATCGATCATTCAAGAAGGAGCCTATCCTTCCTTGAAACCACTGTTGGGAGCTTGGATTTTTTTTTTTTTTTTTTTTGAGAGCAGAACAAGACACCTGATAGTCTTCAGGCAGGGAAGAATCATGATCTGATTCAGATTTGGGACATGTTTTTGAGATAAAAATTCCCAGGCTTAGTTGGTGAATTGGATGTGGGGTAGGGCTTCAGCAAGTGGGGTATGAGGAGAGAACTTGAGAATAATTCCTTGACTTTTGGAAGATTATGAAACACTGGGTAATAATTAGTCAAATCCATTTCCCCTGCCTTCACTAATCAAGTTCGTTTTAAGACTTGCCTGTCCTCCAAGAGGCAGGTGGCCTAAACAAGAAAATGTTTGCCTGAGTTGTTTTCCAGGAATTGGAGTCAGCTGTGTCTGGTTGGAGCTGCACTGGATAAGACTGGAGAGGACCACGACCCTCCAACTGGGCATGGGCAAGTGTCCGCTCCGGGACCTTCTGATGTCAGAAACTGAAACGAGGCTGAAAACTCCACCCTCAGGGCGTGCTAAGCGCCTCCATTTAGAACGTACAGAGGCCTGGAGCTTAGTTACACCCGAGCAGAGTGATATTATTGCACCTTTCCCCAAGGTCCCCACGCCTGAGACCACACGGCTTCTTTACTCATTATTCTATAAATACCCGTAGTCCCTTGCCTTTGTGGAGGCAGCTATGAATCTTGTTCTGCTGTCCTCGTGGTTGTTGCCTAAACCGTGGCATCTCAACATCTTAGCTTGCTCTCCAGCAGACAGAATAAACCTGCTCACAGCACTAGTTGCTAAGATGGGGAATACGAGAAGAAGAGGGTGTTGGGGGAGGCAAGGGTGAGGGGTGGAGTGGAAACGTAAACTTCAGATGCTATGAGGCATCCACGTGGAGAGCGGGCTTGGCAGTTAGAGCAAATCCGAGGAGGAAGGCAGAGCAGGCCCGGAGGCGTGTTTGGAATCTCTAGACTCTCAGATGCCAGCCATGCTGTCCTCAATTTTAAGTTGTAGGCAAAGGGCCCTTCAGCAGAATGTCAGAAAACAAGTTCTATTGATGTTGAGTCATTTTCCATATTATCCTCAGTATCCTGTGAGAATACAGAAGCTCCACCTTTTCAGGGAGCCATGAAACCAACAATCCCAGTGCTTGGGGGTCACTTGGAAATAAACAGAGGTGGACTGAGCATGCAATGTTCTGAAATCCTGTTTATCCTTAATTTATGTGTAACTCCCCTAAGTATGATTACTCACTCTCCCAGACCAAAGCAAATGAGAATAGTGACCTTGTTTATTGTTTGCCTCTCCTGCTAGCATGGCTGCTGCATGCGAAGTCATCCTTGAATGAGAGGATGGGAGTGGGGGAAGGTTTTTAGAGACAAATACAGCAAGACAGGGACAAGTAAAGGTCTGACATCTAGGAAATCATTAGAAAAACCGGTAGAGCTGAATAAATCTAAGACCCCAAGACATTTACCTAGGAATTTTCCCAGCGCAGCTCATAACTCACAAGGTCCTGACGTCATTGCTTTATCCGTCATGCAGTAAAATTATACATGCTGACAGTGATGACACTGAGTCATCAAGAAGAAGCTGAAATATGTTCAGTCACTAGATTTAAAAAAAAAAAAAAGACAAGGCATATGAAATCTTTAAAGTCATTTTTCTCAAAATAGTGGCTAAGATGTATATTTTGGACCTGAAGTCTTAGGATAACCCAACAACACATATACATGGAAAACTTTGGCGCCGATTGATACTATCTGTATAAAAGAGACAAAACTGCACTGTTCTTCATAAACAATTACCTCCTACAAACTCTAGTATTTAGTTTTGTGATGACTACATGGTTCTAATTATCTATAACATCACTGAAGACGAACAAGACTTTTCTGGAAAAATTACAGACTCTTGCTTTGTGCTAAGGAGGGCATTTTCCTTTTGAACATGTTACCACTGCAAGCAGAAGAAGGCAGGAGGGCTTCCCTGGTGGCGCGGTGGTTGAGAGTCCGCCTGCCGATGCAGGGGACACGGGTTCGTGCCCCGGTCCGGGAAGATCCCACATGCCGCGGAGCGGCTGGGCCCGTGAGCCATGGCCGCTGAGCCTGCGCGTCCGGAGCCTGTGCTCCGCAACGGGAGAGGCCACAACAGTGAGAGGCCCGTGTACTGCAAAAAAAATAATAAATAGAATCTCGAGAAGAACTACATCTAGGGGGAAGGGATCTGTCAACTCCCAATAAAAGAGGCCCACTGGAGCATGAGCTATAATCATAATAAAAGGTAATGATAATCCCCAGTCAAACTTTATAGAGAACTTCTGTGCTAGCACAACGTTAAAGCACCTAATGGACCATCTCCTCTAAACTCCACAGCCCCATGCGGAAGGTAGTATTAGCTCTCCACTGGCAGCTGGGGAGACTGGGAGGCCAGGTGGAAGGCTCCTGCGGCAGTTTAGGTGAGAGGATGGTAGCTAGCAGGGTGGGTGGTGAGGCTTAGAGAGACTGAGACTTTCCTAAGGTCGCAGGACAGCGGCTGGTAGAAGCAGCAAGTGCTACGACGGCCTCCCTGTGTGGGGCCTGGGCTGGGCTCATGGGGGGCTCCATGATTGTATACTGAATGGGTCAGGTCCCCACCCCTCTTCGAAGCCCATCCCTAAGCCCACTGAAGCTAAATAAAGTGAAATATGGAAGACTGGCAATTAACAGGGCAAAGAGAGCCTTTTCAATTCTTCTCGTAACAGCTGGACCAAAATGTCAAGTTTTATACACATCAGAATATGGTGCTGGGCCTCCCTGGTGGCGCAGTGGTTGAGAGTCCGCCTGCCGATGCAGGGGATACGGGTTCGTGCCCCGGTCTGGGAGGATCCCATATGCCGCGGAGCGGCTGGGCCCGTGAGCCATGGCCCCTGAGCCTGTGCGTCCGGAGCCTGTGCTCCACAACGGGAGAGGCCACAACAGTGAGAGGCCCGCGTACAGAAAAAAAAAAAAAAAAAAAAGAATATGGTGCTTTGAGTATTAAAATACCTCCAGATACACAGACATGTCTTTATGGCTACTCAGGGAATAGAAGTTTGATAAGAGAGAGCCACCACGCCCAGGAGGAAAAAAAGTCTGAAACTCTAAACTTTTGTGAAATTGGCTCAGAGACAAATGTCAGCATTTTCACCTCTTTTCCCATATGGCAGGAGGCATTTCACACTACTTTCCATAATAAATCTGGTAAGTGATATGAGTACTCTGCATGCCAAGAGACATATAATATGTGTATCAAAATAGATGTCTAGGTTGGCTTGTGACATGAACCAGATTTCAGCAACTGAAGTGAACAAATCTGGCCTGGCTCTGGCTCAGTGAATATGGGTGCACAAGATCCAGGATCTCTTTCTGCTTATTTTCTTTTTTCCTCAATTTTTTATTAATGTTTCTCTTAGGTTTGCTTATTCTCTAAAAACCTCTGACCATCTTGATAATTTCTTCTTATTAGCAACCCCTTCATCACTTACCGCCTTACTGGGCATTGTTTCCAGATGACGGTAAGAGCAGGAAGACCCAGGGATTTACTCCAACCAATCAATATTTAGTGAGCTCCAGCTCTGTGCCAGGAATTGTTTTAGGTACTAGGGACACTGTTGTGGGCAAAAGAAAACTCCCTGCTCACACAGAAAGGCTGACAATAAACAAATGAACAAACTCATGCAATATGTCAAGTGGTGACAAATAATATAAAGAAAACAGGGCAGGATGGATAGGGAGTGACTGGGGGTATCAAAGGCCTCCATGACAAAAATGCCATTTTACCAGAGACTACAAGGAAATAAGGGAGCCATGCTAGTGAGTGAGCACGGCAAGCGCCAAGGCCCTGGGGTAGACTTGTTTATATTCAAGGACTTGTCAGGAAGCCAATGAGGCCAGACGGTAAGAGAGAAGGTCAGAGTTAGCTAGGCCTCTTGGGCCCAACTAAGGGCTTTGGATTTTACTGAGTGAGATGTGAAGCTATGGGTGGGTTTTGAACAGAAGAGGGATGCGGGTTGACTTACATTTTCAAAGTTTATTCTGGCTCCTGTTGGAGAATCTACTGATTTGGTTGGGGCAAGTGTGGAGGCGGGGAGGCTTTTGCAAAAGTCAGCCTAATGATGACAGTGACTGGGGCTGTTTTGAAGGCAAGGCTACAGAGTCTGCTGATAGATAAGATGTTGAGTGTGAGGGAAATTAAGATAATTTCACCTTTTTATTTTGGGGGGAACTTTGGTTACAACTACAAACTTTTCAAATACAATGTATTGCCTACAACAAAAAGATGGTTATGCCCCAGCAGACAACCCATTTTGTGTTGTATTTTGTGCACATTTCAATCCATCAACAGGGTGATTGGAGCCCAGAGTATGAAGCAACGGGGCTGTGCTGTGCTGAGCTCTCATCACAGGTTGTTCTGGAGCATCCCTAGAAGGCCTGTCCCTTTTAAGTCTCCATAAAGTAATTATTAAAAACGAAAATGGGTGGCTCTTCCCTGGAGCCCTTTTAAAGGGATGACTCTATGTTGAATGGTCCTGTTGTAACACTATCCCTATGGAAAAGTCAGGAAAGAGCAAGCCAATTTTCAAGTGAATTTACAAAATTGTCCATTTGGGTGTCAACCGGGCAAGCTAAGCTCTATGGATAAACTGCTTTTGTTTCTCCAGGGAATGGCACTGCTTTTCCATGTGTTAAACAATACACAGGCCGAAGGAAGAACAGGTGAACACCTTTGCCAGTGCTTGTCTACACCTTAAGCCGGCTTAGAGGCTTGTTGTCCATTTTCACTCAAGCAAGTAGCCTGGAGCACCTTAGAGGTGGGTCCTGTATGCTAATCATTTAGACTAGACCAAGGTCGATTGTTCCAGCTGGCCTTGATTTTTTCCTCTGGGTGATTGCACATATGCCTCCCCTCTGGGCAATTACCATATGTTCCAGGAGCAGATCTAAGCCATGGGAATGCAGAGTGAAGTGAGTAGCTCCTGGGGACCACCTCGCCTTTCCTTGCCACTGCTGACCTCTGCTGCTGCTGCGGACTAGAGCACAAGGCTGCAGAAGGTCCGTTACCTGGCAGTTTCTAACTCTCCTAGCCCACAAGGAGGACTGTGAATAGAACCAGCATCCAGAGGTCCCCGGAACTGGATTTTTCTTCTCTCCCCAAGTGAAGCGACCAGAACAACGCAGGCAGGGTGCAGAGGCAAGCTCTCCTCAGGAAGCCTAGTATTTGGTCCTCGCATACCTCTCCCTTGACCCACTTCATGCTCTCAGAGAGTGCAGACACAGAGTGGTTGGAGTTTCAAAATGCCATGGGGCAAACTTGGGAGCTGGACCAGGATGTGGGAACCGGGCTTCCCTGGGATACACCATGTGCTGACTCAGGGTTGGTTCCACTTAACATGTTCTAGAACCAGGTATAGTGGCTTGAGGAAGAGATGACAGTGGTTGAGTAGTTGGGGGAGGCCCGGGAGGAGGTGGCTGGGAATGGCTCAGAATGGACTCTGACAGCGTGACTGCCCCTGAGGACCTTGACAAGACTACACGGATCTCGGGGGCCCATGTCCTTCCTTGGGCAGGCACAAAAAAGATGCAAGGAAGTTCCATGACCTTTGGCCCAACATCCTAAGGGGAAGCTCTAAGAACACCTAATCACCAGGTCATATGCTAATAATGCAACCCAAGTATTTGCCTCCCTGATAACTGCCAGGTCGTCTAGTTTTCTGAGGTCCTTAATGTTCAGATGCATTGGCTTGATCTTTCCACGCCTAACTTACTGTGGCAGCCCAGATCCACCCTGTAACCCCTTCCTTATTTTCTCCAGTATCCTTTCTAGAAGGGGGTTGATATCTCACTTGGTCCTGAGATAGTTCACACCATGCCCTGGTTCTTTGCTGTCTCCTGGCTCCCAGGCATTGGCTCCTGAAGCTGCTGTCCTCACTTGGTACCACTTCTGCCAACTCTGGACCCATCTACTCTTCCTTCATCCCTCAAGACACCACTCACTAAGGTATCCTGAAAAGCAGGCACTGCTAAAGTTCTTGGGAGGGGTGTGGGGAGAAGGGAATTACAATGCAGAAAAAAAAGTCCAAGAAAAAAATGTCAAACACAGGAGACCTCAAGTGAACCACACTGTTTTTCAGCTCAGCCTCCCTGTCCTAAAGCTTCTCTCTCCTGAGAACCTTCTTCTCCATTCTGCTTTGTCACTTGTTCTGGACTGCCTAAAAAAGCCAAGGTTCTGTTCGTGTAGTAAGAAAAACAGTTAAGTCCTCTGGTTCAACCTGGACTAGGCTCTAGCCCAGGGAGGCCAGGAGTACTCATTGCCTGTGACCACGAAAGCTCATTAAGGCCATGGTGGACGTGGAATAAAGCGCCTGTCTTGCCGGACTCACAGCGTGTGCTCTGAACCACTACCCCATACTGCTTGCTTCCTTTCCCTCCCTCTCCAAGCTCAGCAGGGAAATGGAGAGACCACAAAAGAAAGCTGAGGAGGAAATTCTCTTCCCCCAGGAGAAGCAAACATTTCATCCAAGGGAACACACCCCATGCCTGTACACACTCATTAGGTCTCTGCCTGGACCTTTATTTGCCTCGACTCCAGCCGTGGTCAGACCGGGGGTTCAGACTGAGTCTGGCTCTGGTGTCTCTTATATGAACTGCATGGAGCCCAGTCGGCTCCAGCTGAGCTGTTAAAGTCCTAGCGTTGGTTGCAGCCCCTCCCTAGTTACTGGGGGCTGCCAACAGCGTCCTGCTGCTTCATCTCTGGACTATCTCTGTTCAGTTCCCATGCTCCAGCTCTAAGAGTTTGTAAATGTTTACCATACACAGACCGAGCAGATGTTTACAATGAACCTTTACACAGAGCCCAGAAAAGCTCCCCAATCCAGAAAAGTGTCCTGGCAAAAAACAAGCCCACTGAGTTCCAGGTGTGCCCAAGCTGCCTGCTGCCTGCACGTTGCATGGCTCCTTGCAAAGGCCAGGAGGTCCAGTTGCAGCAGACAAGTATCCATGCCTGTGGTCTTTGTGAGGCTTTCATAGTGAGGACCTTCATTCAGAGGGAGTACAGTAATCTTTCATGATTCCCATAAATCAGAAAATTGCATACGTCAAAGAGGGTTAGGCCACTCTGGGGGCTCCTGTCTGGATTTTAAGAAACAGGAAAAAAAAAAAAAGGCATGTTCTGTACAGTGAAAAAAGCAGAGGAGTGGGGGGAATGTTATAAATTGTGTTCTGCAAAATTCAGCTCAACAGTGCTGATAGGGCCAATGCCTAGGCTAAAATATTTGGCTGGACCTGTTATGCAATTCATCTTCAGCAGGCAGACACACACACATGATCTGACCCAGAGCCAATTAATTTTTTTATGGAGTTCAATTAGTCTATTTATAAGCTGAAGAGGTTTCAAAAAGGCTATTTAAGGAGGGGGCCATGACTTTTCCACTGGTGTGTTTGCCTTTCCATCATTCTGGGTTGCTTTTGTTTGATTGTGGTTTCTGAGTCAAAGAGTGGGCAGTATTGGTCAGGATAATTCCAGCTGTCTGAGTGCCTGGATCATTCGTCCTTCAAATGGAGGTGACAGATTGGGAAACCCTAGGCTGGGCAAGGGTATGTGGGTTGGAGGCCTGAGTTAGCTGTGCAAGTACAACCAAATGTCACCTGGATGTAGGTTTTAATTAGTGGCAAGGGAAGAGAACTTCATTTCCCAGCATGGCTTGGATCCCTTTCCCATATTTCTCTCCCCAGTGGATCTAGGTCTAAAGGAAGAGATGCTCCCAAATTACCTGATCCAACACCTGCTGTGACAGAGATGCTAAAGTTACCTCGAGACCCACTCCTTGGCCTCCCATGCCAGCTTTTCCAAAATTACCCATCCTTTCTTACTCCGCTATCCAAATTCATCTTCAGCAAACAAATATGAGTGACCCTAGGGAAGAACATCAGAGTGTTCAGCTGAAAGATCTGAGCAATCATTTGTTAAGAAACCACTTTTTACAAAGCGGAAGGCAAGAGAAGTAGAAAGTTTGCCCAAGGCCATAAAAAGGGCATCCGAGTTAGGGCGAGAACTCAGCTCCCCATACTCCAGCCTCCCTATGGTCTACCCAGGAGGGCACAGCCAAAAGTGAGGCACTGGTTTGTGAGGGTGGGAACTGGATATGGCAGGCTGAGCTCACCACCCCAGTGTTAAACCTCCTCTCTTCCCAGTCACCATTCCTAGGAGAGGAAGACCAAGATCACTTACCTACCCATCCTCAGTCAAAGACCAGATCACAGAGCTTCTCTCCCAGGAGAAGGCTGCTCCAGAAACTCATCTCTCCTCCTGGCTCCTGACTGGGTAACGATGAGCTTTCCTAGTGCTCAGTAACCAGAAATCACTTATGCCTCGACCAAAATGCCTGATTTGTATCCAGATTTTATCCTACCATCTAGCAGGATTCATCCAAATACTTGTAAATTATAGGACTCAGGAAAGAAGTAACTGGCAACTTTGTTGACCACAGGAAAAATAAGCCCCCTGCCCCGCATCACCTGCCCTCCTCCCAGGTACTTTCTCTAATTGCCATTACTGTGCTTTCCCAGTACCAGATCCGGTCCAGTACGCTCCCTCTTGCTCTCTGCTCAGGATCTCCACCAGACAGGGACCCACAAAGCTTCCCCATTTGCCCCCTTAGAGTTATGTGACAAATTTACAAAGGGCAAAGAGCCGCGTTGTTTAGATACAATGTCTTACCTCCTGTTCGGCATTCCAAAATGCTGATTGCCAACAGTAAATCTGAGCACTGATTCAAATCAACTTTTGTCACCCATTGTCTCAAATCTGCCATTAATTATCTGTGTGACCTTCAGCAAATTACAACCTTAAATTATAACTTTCTCACCTACAAAATGGGGGTGATAATAAGAACTTATAGAGTGACATTTATTGGGCCCTTCCTGGGTCTCTGAACAGTGGGGATCCCCAGTGAACAAGGTGAGATGCTTGCCTTCAGGAAGCTTGTCACGAGGTCTCCGTACAGAATGTGGTACTCCACGTCAGAAAAGTTGCCCACTCTTGCACTAAACTAAGAGTCAGTACCCAAGAACTTTAGAATATTATCTTTTTGGTTGGAAAGCTACTTGTAGAGTAAAAATCTATTTTATATTTTAAGCACAGAGAAAATTGAGAACTATTTGAAAAAACTTGCCCTGTTTTCCAATGATAACTTAGCAAGGTAGGGCAAATGTAGCAAACTTTGAACACTCTGTAATATTGGGATTTGGGGGTGAAATATTTCTTGTGTTAGACCACTGTACTTAAAACAAGAATACTGATTAGGAGACAAGAAGAAACAATCCCTAAACAGCATTCTCTGAGTCAGACAAAAGGAAAAACGCTGCTTAAGTTCTTGAAGCTCTGAATGTAGAGCCAGAGTTTCCATGTCACAAGTATTTTCTTTGCACTTACCAAGGTACCTAAGACTGTGCCAACTGTTATAGGAAATAAAGGAAAATGCTACCCATGGCTTTACTATGACTGAGCAAGAATTTGGGTGGGAGGTGAAGACATACAAAGGAAATGATACAATTCATTGCGGCGGCACCAGAAGAATTAGGAAATAATGAGGGATCCATGTCAGGAAGGGGCCTCAGGAATGGCTGTGGCCAAAGAAGTCAGCCATGGCTTAAAAGAGAAGCTGGGTCTATAGGATGGTGGATTACGGATGTCTGTACCACAAACGGAAGGGAAGGGGAAGTAGATGGTGCCTGGCCCTAGGAGGCCTGTACAACCTGGTGTCTGGCTGCTTCTGACCTCTTCCCCACCGATCTCTCCATTGCTTATCACAGGCCAGCGCCACCAGCCTATATACTTTCTCCCCCTCCCCAGGTGTTTGTCTCAGGGCCTTTGCACTTGCTGTTATCTCTTCCCAGATTATTCATCCCCAGTATCCACGAGGATATGCCCTCCCTTCCTTCAGGTCCTTGTCTGAATGGCACCTTCAGAGGAGACTTCCCTGCCTTCTCCTACCTCCCCTCAGCTCTCCCTCTCCCCATTCCCTGCTTTAGTTTTCCCCGTAGCATTTGTCACCATCTGACATAGTCTATAGTTTATCTATTTTTTGTCATTGCCTATCTCTCCCTCCCCAAATGTGAGAGAAGAGAATTGTGTCCTCTGTGCTCACTGCTCCTAAGACACTGTGGGGCACACGGTAGTCTCTCCCTGAGTATCTGGGGACTGGATGAATGCTGCTCTCTATGGAGCTGGAACTAACCATCAGTCTTCTCCCCAAAGGTTTTCAACGGCAGCATCCCGGTGAATTTTTTCCATGGCAACAGAGCCTTGATTATCATAAAAGTCAACTGGAAAACATCATCTGCTTTACCAGCATTTGCTGTACGTCCAAGCCTGCTAAACAGCATCTATTCCATCAATCAAGAAGTATCCTTAGTGGCAAAATTTCTGCAGAATAATCACCAAGTATGTCTCCAGCTACATAAAAGTCTCTTATTCTCCAGCAATTCTGTAAAGAGTGTGTTTTGTCATTGTACAAGTGGCCTGCATTCCTAGGCAATTTGGTAAATAAGGCACTTTTTGGAGCCAACGTCGAGACTACTACCCCCTCGAAGAAAGTCCAGCAACTTGCAATATTATGGTCAAGTAGCCCAGCTTTCACCAAGTTCCTTGCAGACTGGGTCCTCCATTCTGTGGTGAATGCTGTTCATCAAGGAACCAAATTTTCCTCGGGGCTTCCCCAGCAAGCACAGATAGGGCTCTATGGGGTTCTTACAGCAGGGCAAGCATCTGCCTTAAAGAGTCAAAGAGTTTGGGCTGCAGGCACACAGGAGGTGCCAGACCAGTTGGGGGGCTGTCTGCTGACCCTGGTGGCATGTGTCACCAGGACCAGACTGTGTTAGGGGACACCGCTGGTTAGTATCTTCACTTGGAAACATGAGGATTCCCTGGGTGGTTGGCTTAAGCAAATCCAAGAAATTAAAGGGGGGAAAAAAGGATGCATTCTATGAAAGAGCGTAGAGTTTGTTTTATAGTTCTAGAAAGTACCATGACGTTTCCTCTTCCCCTCCCCGAGTGCTGCTCCTACCCCTTCCTTGGCCATCCAAAATCAGGAGAGACTTGCAGAAGTTAGAAGAGCTTCAATCTCTCCCCACGGGGTGAGGCAATTCTAGCTCAAAGGACTGTCTCCCCGGGAGTTAATTCTCTCCGAGCTCTATGCTAAACCTCCACTCCAGGGAGTAGTTTCAAAGGCAGTGTAAACCTTTCTCAGGGATTTATGTAAACCAGCCAGTGACCCAAGCTTTCCTGACAAAAACTCCCATCCCTGGGCAGTCAGGTGTCTCAGCTGGGCTCACAGAACTTTGCAATCTCATCTGCTCAGCAACAGCAAAGCCAAGGAACCCTAAAGGGGCTTTCTCAGCCAAGGGGAGCTGTTGGCCTCTTGTTGCTCTTTCTGGGCCCTGCCAAGAATGACATCATCTCTCTGGATCATTAGCAGGCCCTATCAGCAAACACTATCCCATCAGTCATATCAAAGCTGCCCCACATATGTTCATGCTGGTCAGGGAGCCAGTTTCTATCAGCTTCGTGCCCTGCTTTAAAACATCCTGAGATGGGCTCATGAACTGAAAAAGCCACTGCTAGAATAAGTTTTTAAACACAGAGGGAAGATTCAGCAGGACACTATAATAACCGAGTATATGAATATAGAGTTTCAGATATATTGCTCCTTAAGGTATTCCTTCTGAAATTTTAAACAACAGTATTTATGATAAACACCTGCATTAGCCCAACCAACCAGTAAGGTGAGATCCGCCACGAAGCTCATAAAGAAATGGATATTACCTCTCTTCTCTGGGTCAAATATCCCCACTTGTGGTGGGAATAGCCCAGAGAGTAAAGGGTTCACTGTGTGGTTTTTCTGGGGTAGAAAATAGCAGAAATGATGCACTGCTGGAAGACATTCTCTATCCTGTGGACACCCTATAGATTTATCTGGGCTGATCAGTATTTGTGCCAAGATGGGCACTTCAGAGACCATTAGCCCAGAGAAGGACCCTAGAGATCACTCATCCCTACCTTTTCATCTGGAATTCAGTTCAGTTTAACTGCAAAAGGGGAGTCGGAGGCCTAGAGAAATTCAATGCCCACTGGACAGCTAACTAGCTAACCAAAGGCCCTGACCTAGCATGAGGGGGTTACTAGCAAGGTGAATGGTTCAGCTGGTAAAAAGAAAAGAGGAAAGGGGTGTGATTCATTATTTAATAATATAACCACCCAGGCTAAAAGGTTACCAGGGACGTCCTGCCTCTAAGACATAACTGACCTCCTTCTGAATCCACCAGAACTTCTGCCATCTCCAAGTGCAACCAGACACACTGGGCTAGTGCTCGGCTTTCAGGAAGGGGCAGGTGTACAGGTAACCCAGCCAGGGCCTCACCGTCACCCTGGTCTGCTTTCTCCTCCCACCTCCTGCCTTGGAGGGTCTGCTTCCCTCCTGCAGCCAAGCTCATTGTAGAGAACGTCAGGGGACATAAAAGGTCTTCTACCCCTGAGGTCAGTCTGTCAGTCCACTGCTGAGGGCCTACTCTGTGCTGGGCTCTGGGGACTCTGTGTGCTTCGGCAAGGACAAAAATGGAACCGCATTAAAACTGCATAAACGACATCAATTTCCTGAACCCTAAACAGCAATGCATCTGACAGCATCACTAACTGTGAACAACACGGTGGGTTTATTGATTTTTCGTGATAGTTTTTTAAAAAATATTTATTTATTTGGTTGTGCTGGGTCTTAGTCACAGCAGGCGGGCTCCTTAGTTGTGGCTTACTGGCTCCTTAGTTGTGGCATGTGAACTCTTAGTTGTGGTGTGTGGACTCTTAGTTGCAGCATGCACGTGGGATCTACTTCCCCAACGAGGGATCGAACCCGGGCCCCCTGCATTGGGAGCACGGAGTCTTATCCACTGCGCCACCAGGGAAGTCCCTCTATTGGATTATTTTTATTTTTTATTTTTTTAACATCTTCATTGGAGTATAATTGCTTTACAATGGTGTGTTAGTTTCTGCTGTATAACAAAGTGAATCAGCTATACATCATTAGTGTTATAGTTTTAAAAACACAGACGAGCTAAATGAATTTGAAGCTATACTTTCTGAAGCTTTTGAATTAGATAGAATATTGTGTTCATCCAGGACCTCCAAGACAGGACCAAACATGCCAGGATTTATGAGGGGGGGAGCTGGAGACAGCTGGGAACACCGTTGTCAGACGGTGATGCAGGCCTGACCCTGAGGGCAGGAGAGGGGCAGGCAGGGGGCAGGGGGCGTAAGGAAGGTCTGGCAGGGAGGCCACAAGCCCCACTCCGGCTGCCACAGGAGTCAAACGACGCCAGGGAATGGGCACTGACCGGGGCGCCAGCGGGAAGCGTGACCTCAGTGCAAAGGTGGGGCAGGATCTCAGAGGGCAGCAGCTGGGCCCTTGGTCAGTTACATTCCCTCCAGAGGGAGGTCAGTGAGGCACGTTCTCCTGGCCACCACGAACACCAAATACGGTGGCTGCACAGAAGAGTAGTTGCCAGAACCCAGCCTGGAACCTGTTTTTGAGTTCTGCCTCTGCTTTTAGCAGTGCCAGCTTGGGCACAGTACTTAACTCTGTCATGACTCAGTTTCTTCAGTTCTAAAATTTGGATTCAAATGGTACTGAATTGAATTCTCATGGCCCTATAATTAATTGGCATAAAGCGCTCGGAGCAATGCCACGTTCAGAGCAGAAATGCTCAGGGAATGTTAGCTTTTCTTACTGGATTCCAGTTTAGTTGTTGTCTGTGATGGGTTGAATTGTGCCCCCCCTTTACATACACCAAAAAGATGTGTTGTAGCCTTAATCCCAGCACCTCAGAATATGACCCTATTTGGAGATAGTCCTTACAGAGGTCATCAAGTTAAAATGAGGTTATGAGGGTGGGCCCTAGTCCAATACGACTGGTGTCCTTATAAAAAGGGGAAATCTGGACACAGGGACAGACACTCACAGAGGAAAGGCGATGTGAAGAAACACAGGAGGAAGCGTCCATCTAAGACCAAGGAGAGTGACCTGGAACAGATGCCCCCTCACAGCCCTCAGAAGGAAACGAGCCTGTGGAGACCTAGATCTTGGACTTCTGGCCTCCAGAAGTGCAAGACTGTTTCTGTTGTTGAAGCCACCCAATCTGTGGTACTTTGTTATGGCAGCCCTAGCAAACTAACACACAGTCCCTTCTTAAATTCTGAAACTAGTCCTTTCTGACGAAGTTTTGAATGAGAATACCTGCCAGAAGTGGGTGCATCAGTCCCTGGCTTAAAGGGACTGCGGCTCCTCCAGCATCTTTAGCTGGGTGAGTGTTTCTGGGATCAGACGCCATCAGGCAGCCCCCACTTTCCTGCAGCCAAACACGCCCCTGTGTGTGGGTCCCCACCCCAAAGGACAGAACAGGTGCCTTGCTGTTATTTTCAACCACGTACAATTTAACCCGCACTGGCAGACTTGGAAACTGACATTTGCCCATAATTGCTGTGACCTGGCACCAGCATTGCTAGCGAATGACAGTGCTGAGCTTTATCAGAATTGGATGCTCCCGACAATGAGATTACAGAATTCAAGATGAAGTTTGCTGTGATTTCACGAACTCAGCCCGAAAACATGTGGCCATATAAATTGGATTCATTCAAGCGATTTGGGGGCACTTTTAAAACCCAGCCAGAATCTAAATTCTCCATCTGAAATTCAGTATGATCTTATTTCTTGTGAACAGTTGTCTCAGCGAAGAGACTTGGGGTTGAGGAGGATAAAGAAAAAAAGTAACATTTCTCTGATGTTACCTGTGGTTGTCTAAGAGTCGGAGCAAGTTTAATGAGCACTGATCCGAGTTTCAACCAATTTGATTCTTTGCATTATTGGAATCGGGTTCTCACTGTGCCTCTTATACTGTTTAAAATAAGGATGCTTTACTCCCCTGCGGTAGATTGGAGACACTCCTGGAGATGTCACAGCAGAGGTTAAGGCTAGAACCACTCCGGGGACCGTGGCCCACCCCTCTGTTTGGCTGGACTGGATGTCTCCCGGGAGAATCTGTTCAATCCAAGCAGCTTGTGAGCAAAGGTATAGGTGGCCCTGATGTCACTTTACCTGTGGCAGCTCCTGCCCAGTCTCTTGAACTGATGAGTGCCTGTCACTCTGGATGGGTCATGGGGTAAGAAGCTAGTCCAAGCGGGGTGGCTTTTTTCTTATTAAGAAGATTCATTTTTCAAAGGGTTTGCAGGAAGAACTGAATGCGTGAGGTTGTAGGATATCCTGCAAACGTCAGATATTTCCAGGATAAAAGAAAATGCCTACGGGAGCAGACCCTCTCAGTTAAGTAGGTCTGGCCACGGGAGGGTGAAGCCATGGGAGCATAACTCTTCCTCCCTTCCCACCTTACTGTGTCTCCTGGCTGGGCTTCCCCTTGGTAAATTTATTACTTATTTTAGCATCTGAAGCCAGAGAGTGGATGAGTTAGATCAACCCCTGTGTCCTAACAGATTTAGAGCAAGAGGGTGTGGATGAGAGGAGAGTAAATCATTGGTTCTCAATGCTGGCTGAACTTTAGAATCACCTGGAGAACATTTAAAACCCACCTTTCCCAGCTGGAGCTCCAGATATTCTGATTGAAAAGGGCCGGCTGGGGCTCAGGCAATGGTAGCTTTGAAAAGCTCCCCAGGCTACTCCACTGTGCAGCCTGGGTTGCAGACCCATGAAGTATCTCCTCACCTGAAGCAATGAGGTAATGACCCGGAAAGACTGGATCTCCATCCCTCAGTGCAGCCCCAGCCCAGTTGGCCCTCACTGATGGAGAAGCTTCGAGAAATGAAGGGACCCGGCCTAGCTGAGGGAAGTCCCTGAGGCTGCCAAGGGAGGGGCCCTTTAGTCCAGTCCTGGTACCACTGGAGTCAGGAAGTCTGCAGGGACTCCCTCCAAGGGCAGGGATTGGGGTGAAAAGGGGAGTGTGGAAGTTGTTATGCCAGAACAGAGAGGCCCAATTGTTTCTGCCAAAAAAAGAGGAAGGTCGAGGTGGATGTTAGAGTTTGAACCTGAAGCCAGGAATCTGTGCAGCGGCAAGAGGGTGCCATGCTGTGGACCTGCCCTCATGTCCCAGCACCACTACTCAGTGAGGGGCAGGTCACAAGTCACAGCACAGTACAGTAATGGTGGTCTTCTTTCCCACCTAAAGAAGAAATAGAAGGACGTTATTTCCCCCTTTGACGTTGATGTTTCTGCATATGGTTCTGCTAGGACATCAGTTGCAAGCTGTGTTGTTTCTCTCTTCTGGAAGTTGAGGCGTGGGGCGTTTCTTTGTCACTGGCAATGCCCTTTCTGGGGACTGCCCCACCCAGCTGAGCTTATGCTCCCCATGCTTCGGTGTTTGCAAGGGCTGGCTCTGCTCGAAGCGTGGTCACCCAGGCTGAGAGAGGATAAGGGTGACGTGGACGGGTGCAGGGCCGGCTCAGTCATTCAGTGCACCATCTGAGTCTTGCCTCAGAGATGTGATTTCTTCTGCTGATGTGAGATCTAGGTGTAACACACAAGCAAGTAATGCCTCAGATGTGACAGGAGCCATTGGTGGAGGTCTGTGGACTGCAGCCTTGCCTTCTGTACTGCATTTAAGCCCCATCATGGGAAAATAAAACCAGATTGGCTGTTAAGTGCTCAAAGAAGGATTCCCGAGGAAGCACCTAATCCCGCTGCTTTGGTCAGCCAGGCCTTTAATCCTTGTGCCTCTGAAGCCGTGTAAACGAGGGGAGAGAGTGTCCTCTGCCTCCTGGCTCCCACCTGGGATAGACTGGGAAGAGGCACTGCATTTTCTCACCTGCTTATATTTTGCTTCTGGGGGTAGTTCCTTCTACCTTATCTGGATTAAATATTTCTTGAAGCGAGAAATGCTTTTGCCACCTGCCCTGTCACGGCATTCTAACTCAGATGGAACCACCCCAGAGAATTGTGTAAGTGCCTCCGCAGCCCTGTGTGTCACAGGGAGAGAGGCTGACCCCTCGCCGGAGCCCTTCAGTTCTCCCGGAGGGCATCCCTGGCCTCTTGTCCTCCATGCAGACCATGACTTGAAAGAAGAGGCATTTCCTATAGCTGGTTGGAAGAGACACTCGGGAATAAATCAGAGCTCTGTAACAGCAGGGGTGCAGCTTTGAAACTGCCAGTAGCTAATTTTCTGAAGGAGACAGAATCGGTTTGGCTACATGGTTGGGCTCCTGTTGGCTGCTCTTAACTACCTGTCAGAGTGACCACAACTTCAGAGGGGAGAGAAAAGCCATGGCAATGACAGCTCTGGAGAGGGTGTGGGCCAAGAGGGTGGAGCTAGAGGTAGAAAGCCACTCTCTCCTCTGTTCCTGCTTCCTGTAGTCAGAGAGGTTCAGGCCACACTCCATCCAGCCACGTGGACCCACCCAGCCAGCCTTCCACTACTATTCTAAGCCCCCAAGTCAGCCCATAACCCATGTGGGCCACAAACAGTAGAAAAGGAATGACCTCTGGGGAAGCAGAAAGGGGTACGAAACCACAGGACTGTGCTTTGGGAAAGCAAAGTATTAGAATAAATCCTTAAGGATCTAATCTCATGCTCAGAAACAGTATTCCCAAACCATATAGGCCTCTGACAAGTGTTGGCTCCGTCCCCACTTATTAAAGCCGGCTGCTGGCCATATCAGCAGGTTAAAGGCACAGCAAAGAGGTGCACTTGGAGATGGGCCACCAACGATTTCCTGACGGTGGAACCTCACAGAATTGGCTCCAGCCAGACCCTCCTGGGAGAGAGGGGGCTGCAGAAGTGCCGTTAAGTAGGTCAACGCAATTATCTTGGATGACAGGGAGGGCAGTGGGCCCAAGGGGGCTTGCTGGGACTTGAGCAGCAGGGACCCCAGTTATATAGACCAGAGTACGAACTGGTCCCACAGACTACAAAGTAGACTAAACTGGGCAATGACTTCATCTTCTACTCCCCATTGTCCTCATGCAAAATAGGAAGAATAATGTTCCTATCGCATAGAGCTGCCGTAAGAATTAGTGAAGTAATCTGTCTAAAGCACTTTACCTAGATGTAGAAAGTGCTCAATAAATATTAGATATTAATATTAGGCACAGGTTGGAAAAGGAAATCTATACATTTCTAAACACCCAGATTAGCCCCTTTCCAAGTGATTACATACATGAAATACTGTACTATTACACATCTCCTTTTACGAAAATGTCTTAAAATATGCTCACCACGCCTGCACACTGGTCCCCACGTGCTTTCTTTCAGACTCCCTGGTAAATGAGGTCTGGTTGCATGTTTTCAAAGCCGATTTTTCTTTGAAATGATGCCTTTAAGGGAACTATTGGTAAGGAACATTTTGGGTAGTTTGGATACCATGAGTTAGCAGAAATTTGAGTTCCCAGGATTATTGTCTTTTGTGTTGTTGAAAATTCCAGCAATTCATGAAAAATTCTCTTTCAAGGTATATTCAGGTCTGGAGGGACTAAAGCATAGTTTGTCTAAATGATATGTCTTTTAGGACATTCCTTAAATAATTTGCTTTGTTTGAGGCTCTTTTAAGAAACCACATGTAATTACGTTCAAGTATTCAGAAAGTTAAGCCTCAAACTAGCGAATGCCAAGAAATTCGAAGTTCTGACTGCCACCCCAACTCTAATTCAGCAAACGGGCCTTTGTTCCTCCCCTAAAGCATGATGCCTTCAGAAAAGAATGCAAGCTGCAGTGTCCATGGCTTCTGGCTTCTCTCTGTAGCATTCCTTTCCATTATTTGGGCAGGTCTTTTGATATTAATCAATTCTAGTATTTATAAACAGTCCTGTCTAGGGGGAAAAGGCATATACATATTTTAAGACTGTCACTATGTGCTAATGATGGGGTCATGAGATTTTTGTTCAAAGTCTAAGGATGAGTCAGAAACGAAAAAGATTCTAAATCCCAGTTCTCAGCAATTTATTATTCCTTATTTTAACTAACTTGCTTCTAATGTATATTCATGCCTCCTGCATGCAGAAGTATTGCTCTTATTAATCACGGACTAGATCTCCATTGAATTCAATATTCTTCTTTTAGACCATTGCGACCCGAGATGTTGTTTTTTTCCCCTTACAGTTGCTTAAATTATCACCAGTGTATAAGGCCAAAGCTGAAAGAAATAAGGCCATGCCTACAGGAAATCAGACTTCACACGAGTGTGATGTGCAATTAAAGACAAAATGTGTAACTATTTTCTCCATGACCAGTCTCTACGCTGGATTCTCTTGAGCATTTGGTGCTCGGGGAGTACCAGATGAATACCTGTAATGTGAATAGAAAAGCAAAGAATGGTTGGGAGAAGAGAGCTTCATCCATCCATTCAGCGAACAGTTAGTGATGTCTAGTCTGAACCAAGTACTCTTCTAGGCTCTGAGGATAAAAACAATGTTTGCCCACATGGAGCTCAGGCTGTAGTGCTGGGAAACAGACAATAATGTAGGTGTGTATGGCGTTTGAAGGTAAAGTGTGTGTTATGGCAGGTGGACGTGATATGGAAAAATAAAATACAATGAGGAAGGCGGAGAGTGGTTTCTGTGAGCACAGGACAGGTGACTACAATTTATCAAAAGGTGGTCAACGTAGACCTGCTAGTGTTTGAGCAAAGACCCAAAAGAACTGAATATATGATCCATGTGGATATCTGAAGAAAAAAGCATTCACAGCAGCCATGGAAACTTGCAAAGAAGAGGCCAGCATGACTGCAGCTAGGGAGAGGGCAGAGTGGCAACAGTTAAGGCCTGAGAGAAGGGAGGGGCAGTTTCAATCAGGCACCACAGGCCATTTGTAAGGACTTGGGCTTCTACTCCAAGTGAGATAGAGCCATTGCCGTGTTTTGAGCAGGGGTGCAGGACCCAACTTCTGCTCTAATGACATCCCCTTGGATGCTATGTTAAGAACGGGTTATATGGGGCAAAGGCAGAAGCAGGAAAACCATCGAGGAAGGCTCTTTAAAGACTTGGACTGGAGGTCTGAGAAGCAGCCAGATCCTGGATTATTTTCAAGGAAGAACTAATGGAGCTTGCTAAAGGATTAGATGTAGGTTGTGAGAGAAAGACAAGAGACAAGAATAACTCTAAGAGTTTTTGGCATAAGAACCAAAGGGTGGAACTGTCATTTTCTGAGAGGAAAGAAAGTGAGAAGGGGGTGAGGATTTGAAGATGGATGTGTTAAGTGTGAGATGCCTATTAGACATCCAAATGGAGATGTTGAGTAGGCAGTTGGAGAGATAAATCTGGGATTCAAGGGAAAAGTTGAAACTTGAGACATATTTTTAGGTTTTTATCAGCATTTCAATGATATTTAGACCCATGAGACTGACTGAGATCACTCAGGTAGTGAACGTAGGTGGAAAAGAGAAGATGTCTGAGGACTGAGCCCTGTGGCATTTTTTAGCATTTGGAAGTATGTACACGATGCAACTCTGGACAATGGTGTTATTCGTAAATGTCTCGTCCTGCATAGTTCAGAAAACCCTCTTTTGCCAAATCAAGCAATTTAACATGGTCTTTCTCCAAATATTCTCAACTAGAGTGCTCCTGTAATAAAATAGTACTTAACACTAAGATGACAATAACTCTAAAGTTTTCCATCTTGTTGGTGCTGAAGGAGTCTTTAGTCACTGGCTTTCAGAAGCAAGTTTCAAAAGCTTATTTGTCAATGACTAGGCTAGTGTTGCATATCAAAGCAAAGACAGAGCTCTAAATGTCTTTTTCATTGTGTACATGATGGCAAGGGGACACTGTTACAAAACCAAGAATGCAGACGCCAATCTTATGTTTCACTGAGAGTGTATTAGTTATCTACAGCTGCCTAACAAATTGCCCCCCAAACTTAGTTGCTTACAACAACTATTCATTATCTTACAGTTCCTGCAGGCCAGGAATTCAGGTACTTTTAGCTGGGTCTCACACAAGACTGCTATCAAGGTGTGGGTTGGGACTGTGGTCTCATCTAAAGGTTCAACTGGGGCATGATCTGCAACTGGTCAGAAGCCACCTCAGTTCCTTGCCGCATGGACCTCTCCAGCTTAATTGATTAGAGAAAGCCTGTGGGAAGAGCCAGAGAGAGAGTGCTAGCACGAGAGTAAGGGTGAGCAAGAAGGTAGTCGCAGTCTTCTGTAAGCAAACCACAAAAATGACATCCCGTCACTTTTACCGTATTCTATTAATCAGTCTCAAGTCAGTGGGCCCTGTCTATATTCAGACTACCAGGAGGCAGGAATCACTGGGGGCCATCCTAGAGCTTTGTCTACCACAGGTAGCATGGATAATTTTTAACACCAATGAATTTAGAGTTACACCATTCCTTTCAGTATGGTAGACGCCATTTGTCCTTTGAAATTGGTTATGATAACCCAATGTTTTTTAAACTGCAAGTTGCTACTATATATAAAATAGATAACTAATAAGGACCTACGGTACGGTAGAGCACAGGGAACTCTACTCAATACTTTGTAATGACCTATATGGGAAAAGAATCTAAAAAGGAGTGGAGATGTGGAGATGTATAACTGATTCACTTTGCTGTACAGCTGAAAGTAACACAGCACTGTAAATCAACTCTAAGCCAACAAAAATTAAAATAAATAAATAAACTGCAACTCGTAACTTAGTCATGAAATAAATTTAGTAGTCATGATCAGCATTTTTAAAAAATAAAACAGAATAAAGCAGAAACTATCAGAGTACACTGCATGTAAAAAGGTTTAGAAGAGGTTCTAGGTTGTGATATAAATTGTATCTCTTTTTAAGGGTCATGGTCAGAATTAGTGATTTCCATAATACTATTAAATATGAATGGGCCACCAAAACAGAATCTGGTAAAAACAGCCACCCCCAAACTATACAAAGGAAAGAATGTCAGAATCAAAAAAGCCCCAATGCACTCAGGTGAGCTAAATAAGCGTGAGCTTGCCAGTTCATGATTAGAGACCCCAGTTCCCTCCTGGGGTCTGTAAAGAATAATCAGTAAGAGACTGTAAAACCCTAAACAGACATGACAGATATGACATCCTGCCTCTGCAGAGGCAAAGCAGACACACCACAAACTCATGAAAATACCCTATACAACCCTACACATCTTGAAAGTTCAAAAGCAAGAATTTTTCTGACCAAAAAACCAGCTGTGAGTGGCCTAAAAACAGTAGGCTTGCTCAAGACGGATGAGGCCAGTTTTCAGCCGAATCACTCCCTTCCCTCTCGAGGGAGGCAGCCACCACGGACAGGCACGGTTTCCCTGCCACAGACAGAGTGCAGTCAGTGCTTTCCCAAGGCCTTGACAGGTTTGGAGACTGAGATCCAGCTGCTCCGCACCTGCCTCCTCCCCATCTCCAGCCCCTGGCCCATCTAATCGTGCAGGCAGCTCCAATGTTAGCAGTGATTCCCAGCAGGGTAGAAAACAAAAGACTGTCCAGCTTAATTACCTCTTTCATCTGAAATGTCCCTTTTAAGATGAATGCTCAGATTCTGCCGTGGAAACACCAAAGCAAAGTCTTCATCTCTCATCCATCCTTATCAGCCAGACAGCAAACAAGCCAAGTTTTGATTTGAGTCCAGATTTGAAAAATCTATCGTATGCCTGATGTTTCACATCTTCCACAGTGCTGCCCTGCAGATCTTCCTGGTTTCATGTGAGAGTGCTTCAGAGCAGAGCGCATGAAACCAAAGCCAGGAACTGGGGAGACATGCTGAAAGTCAAGGCATCTTGGCAGTGTTGACTGGGTAGGAATGGAGGTTCAGTTAATGGCATGTGCAACCTATTAACATTGGGCTTTGAGGGAAAAGGCAAGGAGAAAGAAGAGACTGAGGAGGAAGGACTCACTCTGAGTGAGTTTGAGTCTAAGCTTTAGGTTCCCCTAATTCCTAGAGATGAAAAGAGCTAAGCATTTTGGAGGCTTTGCATAAAGTGAATTTGGAGGTATTTCTGCATTTTCATTTAGTATTTAATAACTATAGTCTGAACGATTTCATTTAAAGTTGTATAATGGGTCCAAAGGTTTGCTGTTCTACACATCCCACGTGTTATATAATCACAGCATAGGTGCCTGAATGTTAAACATTGTTTGCTGATATAGTATGTTATTAATTAGTTAATTCCAAAATAACTTTGACATTAAAGTGGAGGTAGTGCCTAGGTTTTAGACCAACTAGAAGTTGAGAAAAGAGTTATTTCTCCTTTTCTGAAAAATGAGTCACATTCCTGAAAGCTTTTTATGTGATAAAATCTGAGAGACATAGCAGGAGGCTTATTTTTTTGCCATGAAGTAAGATGAAAGGGCCAAGTCATTCTTAGATTTATAAATATCTCGAATAGTGTCTTCATAAATGGCTGTTTGTGATCTCATCAGAAGGTCCCCTTCTTAAAGCATTTATATTTAAATTGTTTAGATTTAGACTAAGATTAGATTTAGATAAAGGGTATAGTTAGATTTAGATTAAGAAGCAGACTAAAAATAGCCTATTTAGCTCTATCAGTGAGGTATGTTTTGGGCTGCAATTAATAGCAAGACCAACTAATGCAGGCTTAGACAAGCAGGGATTTACCTTGCCTACCTTAGGATTTCTTATTATGTGATAATGTCCAGAGCTGGTCACTATGTTAAGAACCCAGGCTCTTTTTACCATCTGCTCCACTATCCTTAGAGCATTAGCTTATTGCCCCACTATGGCAAGATGTTTGCTACGTCTCTACCCGTCATGTCCACATTCAAGGCAAAAAAAAAAAAAGATGTTGCCATTGGAAACATTGGTCCCTTTTGTCAGGAATGCTAACAACCAACAAAAGGTCTTCCTGTATCTCATTCTCCCAGCTCAGCCTCAAAGCAAAGCCTAGCTTTGAGGGAGGCTGAGAAAGCAGGTAGATAGCTTTTCCATTCTTTAGCACAGAGACGGGTGGGAGAGAAGGGTCTTGGGGATGAGGTTGGGTCAACAGGGAATCCATTAACAGAAATGCCACTGACCCAAGCAAGAGCAGCAGTTACGTCAGCTCTAGGTGACGAGGCTTGCAACCTCACCTAGGACCTCTGCTACTGCCCACGTGGAGGACAGAGATCTGCACCCACATAGGTAGAAATAAAAGTAGAAATCTGCACTGCTAAAGGTCAATGGGAAAGTTCAGTATTATTTGTAGTCTTTGTATGGGACACTGCTATGTAGCCTAAAGTTGAAGACCCAATGTCATGGTTACAAATTGAAAGTTACATAAGTTATCAACCAAATATCTTATTTTAAAAAAAAAGAAATCAAATTATAATGATTATGTGCAGCAAATGAGATAAGCATGTTTTCAATGAGAATTGGTTTAAGCCATGACATTTCCTATAATCATTTCTTACAGTTCCCGTCTATGCACTCATTCATTCAAATAGCAACTGGGTCATTGAATTATTCATCTAAATCATTCAATATATATTTGTTTGTGCTTTTTTCCAGGTGCTAGTCTAGGCACTGGGAATACAGGGCTGAGCAGCAGCAGCGGGCACAGTCCTTGCCCTCATATTCAATCACAACCATAATCGTTGCTATAATGTACAAGGTATTATGATATCAAGCCTTAGGAGAGGAGCAGGGGTAAGTCAGAAAAGTCTACCTGAGAATGTCAGGTATCTTGAGTCCTGGGAGATGGCCAGGAGTTGGCCAGGCAAAGAGAGATGGAAAAAAAGCAGTCTCCAAAGGAGAACAGACTCTTCCAGAAGCTGGAAAACAAGTAGGAGTGCAGCATGATTCAGATTTCAGAAGAGAGTTACTGAAGAATGTTTCTTCAAGCTCATTTTGGGGAATGTTTATTTTTTTTACTACACCTAAACTATAATAAAAATGATTGAGTGTGTTAGCATGTCAAAATATATATAAATATGATTATCACATTTTACATTCACATGGAAGTCTATCCCATTTACTGAAGATGAAAGCTCTTTCATTTCCAACAAAATCTCTAACTACCAAAACGTGGTTCTCTAAGATTGACGTTATTTATGGTTTAAGCATGAAATGAAAATAAGTTAATGAGTAAATTAATCTCAGGAGGTTTACCTTGAACATACTGTAACGTATTCAATTCATTACAAAGTCAGTATGGTTCTTACAACCTAACAACTTGGGACATCTTGCTAGGGCTATAGTGGGAATCTCAGTAGTTATAGATACTTTTGACCATTAATGTTCATGCTGGTTCAATAACCAACTAGAAACTTCAAAATCTAATAAATGAATGATAACACTAATTATGTGCTAAAAACATTCTAAAAGCCAGAGGACATGTGACTCTGAAGACTTGGATGGAAGGAAAGGAGTTTGGAGACTTAGAAAGGAACTCAAAGTATTGGCTTAAGTACTAGAAGAACAGAGTTGAAGCAAGCAGCAAATACAGAAGTTATGTTTTAGGAGGTGGAAAGGGAGGAGACAAATGGGAAATCAGAACTGAATTGACAAGACCACAGAGGGAGGTGACGTGGGAGGATGCAGACATGGGGAGGCTGAAACCCAGCTTTTCTGGCCAGTGACTGTCTCCAGGCAGACAGAGAGAAATAAAAGCACTGAGAAAGGAGAGGAATTCTCACTGGGGAGGCTGGGGTCTGCTGTGCCAAGGGGAGCAAAGAGCAGGGTTAGGAGAACCTATACTACTCTCCTAAACACTAGGCTCTGTAGGGTTGGGCTCTTGGTTTGGTGACATATAAAGTCAATATTTCTGGAAGAACAGGGCTGTTGAATCTGCTCATGAATGGCCTTCTTGCCTAGAGCAGAACTGGCTTTTCAGAAGGTCAGGCTATGAATCTGGGCCCAAATCTGTTGCCACCAGCTGGCTTCATGCTACAGAGCTGAACTGCCAGGCCCCTGGCACTGCTGCCAGCTAACTCCTTCAGACTCTAAGGAATGAAGCCAGCCCCACACTGAAACTTCTCCACTCCCTGCTCCCTAACAGAAGCTGACTGAGAAGCTGCCCTTTTCTGAAGGTTTATTTGAGACTTTAAAAGCATAACCTCAAAGTTTCAGCCAGGTCTTATATATAAAACTGTATATGGTCAGCAACAGGTCAATTTCTAATTTCCTGCAGGGTTGGAGAACACAACTTGGAAAGGAGAGTGAGGAAAGGATAGGAAATGAAATCTAATCCCTATACTCAGAGAGGTCATGCAAATTCTGGGACAATTAGGACAATATTTCCTCTTCTTAGGCTTTTAACCTCAAATGCCTTTAAGAATAAACATTTATTCTTGAAAGGCCTTTGTGTGTGTTCAAACAATTACCAGCAAGACAATAAGAAAAATACGAGATGGATCTCTAACTCACATTGATGGGGATGCCTCCATGTAGACTGGATGAATCATTCCCAAATGTGTCTCTGAGACTCAGAACACCAGTGGAAGGAACCTGGAGAGCCCAAGCCCACTCTGGTGATAGTGGTGGACTACGCCTCTGGAGTTCCCTTGGGTATCACTATGGACTGAATAACTCCAACTTAAGGAAATATACTATTAGAGAAAGAGAACTCAATCTCTTCAGTTTGAGTTCAGACTCAAAACAACTTCATGGGTAGAGCTGGAATTTCTCAAAAAGCGAATGAAGATTATAATGCAGATTTTATAAAGGAGGTTCTCAAAGAGATGAGGGAAGACATGAGGGCAGACACATGTGATCTACTCCCTGTTGCCCCTTTGGAGACTTTTCCTTTGTAATCTGGGCTGAGTCAGGCCCATAATGTCGTTTTAAATGACTTTCTTCATATATTGTCATTCCTTTTGGCTCTCTCAGTGTTTCACAAAATATGATGAATCCACACAAATGTGGATCATGCTTTTGCCAAGGGATGTAAGAGACAGGGCCTACCTTATGTTGCCTTCCCTCTCCATGTGGGCCGTTGTGGAGGTAGCAGAATTACAACATTGAAACCACAGTCCATTATTGGACACCAAGATCCTCAGCAAGGGGAGCAGTGACCTTCAGGGGAGCTGGAAAAGACACACTTTATGGAGGAGCAGCTGGTTGTTTTGTGGACAATTTGGGACCTGAATTGAGAGAACTTCCCTTTCTCAAGAATACCAGAGGGAGGCAATCCTTAAGGGAAAGAGAAAATTGATCCTTGGTGTGGCCTTCTTAAGACAAGGCCACCAATTTCTTGACATTCCTCCCATTGAGAAGTGGGGTTTATGTCCCCTCCCCATGAATCTGAGTGGGCTTGGGCTGCTTTGACCAGTGGAGTATGGTGGAAGGGATGTTACATGACTTCCAAGGTTACGTCATGCAATGTCATGGGATTCTGCCTTGCTTGCTGGCTTACTCTTGGAATCCTGAGCCTTGCAGCGAGGCAAGCTTTGCAGAAGTGCTCTAGATGACAGTCCCAGCTGAGCCCACCCTTCCAGTCATCCCAGCCCAGGCACCAGTCCTTTACATGAAATCTCCAGGTGATTCCTATCCCCGGCTGTGCTAATCAATCTCCAATGAGGCCCCAGATATTATAGAGCAGACACAAGCCACACCCCACTGTCTCCTATCCACATTCCTGCCCCACAGAATCTGTGAGTCTCATAAAATGGGGGTTGCTGGATGCCACCGACTTTTGGGAGGATTTGTGTGGTCACAATAAATAACCAGAACAGTTGGGTTACACACATGATTTAGCTACCTGCCCTCCTCTAGTTTCCCAAGTTTTGCATTCTCTGCCCTATTAATTTTTTCGGGTCCTAGTCAACTATGCCTGTCCTGGTCATTGTCTCATGTAACAATCCTCTCAAAGGGCAATTTGATTGCATCAATTTCCAGTGAAGTGTGTACTGTGCTAAAAGCACATTAATAAGGTTTTGAGTCAGCCTGTTGAAAGGAGGAATTAGTGTATTGGTCACACCAAACCTCAGAAAGACTGACATACCCACAATATCCTTCTAATGGGTTACTTCAGCAAAAATCGCCCCAAATGAGTTTCACTGTTTTAACCAATAGTAATAAATCAGGAACCTGACCTCAGAATAGCTAACAGCAAACTTTAAATTGGCTGACAGTCTCTAAGCTAGACACATCAAGAAGAAAGATGATGACTAACTGGTCCAAGGAGATGCTCTGGGAACATCTAGACTCAAGAGAGAGAACACTTGGGAGTTGACAGTAGTTGGTAAATATGTAAAGACACACAGAGAAAACAATACATAGAAGTCCTGAGATAGTAAGAACCATCCAAGATGGACACCAGAGTAAATGAAAGTCATGAGTAAGCAGAATCTGTAGGATAAAGAAAAGGGGAGTTAGGTCAGGTGCTGGTGTAAGGAACAATGGAGCTAAGTAGGAAAATGGCACCAGGAACCAGTGAGTGCTGATCTCAAAGGGTGTTGCAAGACACACAGGTCACTAGACCTGCACTTTATCCAAGTCTTTATTCAGGGATATACCTCTCGAAAATAACGCTGTTCTCGTGGGAAGTGAATTTCCATTCCATCAGTTGGTGCCAGGATGTCTTATCATGCCATTTCTAGGAGTCAGTTTAGGGGTAAAGCACACACTGTATATATTTCCCACCCATTTTCCCATCTCATAAAGGGACACTATAGAATCTAATATGGGTTTGATAAGACGCTGTAGGGGTCCCTCAGCACCCCCTCTTGCAGACACCATGGCCAAAGCTGAATTCCCACAGAGCTGCACGTTCCCAGGAAGCAGCAGTAGCCACAAAGGCCTGGCCTGGGAGATGCTCGCACAGCAGATTCTTTCATCTTTCCCCATCTGGTTTCTGTAAACCCAACATAGGACCATCACAAAGTGGCCAAGGAAGGGCCAGGGAGGCCCCCGGACAACTCCCCAAACCCCGTCCTCAAAGGTGGTCAGCAGCCCCAGCAGAACAGAATTGGGAAAAGGCCACAGCCAGTCAATCCGACACAGTATCACCGGGAGAGTCCACTATGGAGAGACTTAAAAAGGGACGCCAAGCCATTTGGAGACTGTCTTTGCCCTGAACTGAGCTCATGCTGATACCTCAGAATACAGACAAGCTCATCCCCAAAGATTTTCCCTGAACAGCATCCCATGGAACCCATACCATGGCCTTGGCCTCCACCAGCAGCTGTAGGATGAGTGCTCATGGAGTCGAGGCTGGAGCAGGGCTGTCCACTTCCTGCCCTGAGGGCCACATCCCAGCGAGAGCTGGAGAGAGCCCAGGCCTTCTCCAGAGGATGCCGAAGGAAGAAACTCTGCCCATCAGCAGCCTCCGCCCCAGGGTAACTAACGGAGACACTGATTTTGCAGCACTGTACAGGGCCAACTTTCTGCTCACTGTGGGCCTGGGCATAAAATAAACAATGGGGCCTCTTTGTAGAGACCCTGTTGTTTGGCAGCTGTACCTCCCTCCTAAAGGTAACCAGTCCCTCAGTCTGAGGACAACAAGGGTGTGTCTGAAAATGCTCAGCTCATGGATAAGAATGATTTGCCCAGACATGCTGTTAACCAATCTGGTGGCTTCATGTGAGTGAGAAGAAGGGGGCTCAGAGCAGAACCAGCACTGCCAGGTGGATGCATGGAAGTTTGGGAAACAGGAAGTAATCCGTGCCTGCCCATGTTTCCACGAAAAACACGATTTAGTAACAACAAACACGTGCCCCTGGAGATAAAGCAGGGCAGGGCCTGACCGTACATGTGCAATGCACAGGATTAGGCATGAGGAGAAGGAACCAAGGAAGGGCCAGTTAGTGTTTTGGGCAAACAGGGTGACTGGACAGGTGTGGTGCGTGTCGTGTGGACGGGGCTGTGATGGCCTGCATCAGCTTCAGGCTTAGTAACTTGAGATGTGCTTCCAGGACTGATTGGCATTCGTTATTATATCCTTTGGCAACTGCGCTCCCTTTCTTAATGTCCCTGGAGGAAATCGGAACCCTCTCCTGGTTTTGACTGCTTTCATTGACCCTTTGCCCCAAGTCAGTCATGGCAAGGTGGTGTGTATCTCGGGTGCACTTTCTCAGTTGTGACCTGAAACTGAATGCTTCATCTTCGCGGAGCGCAGGAAGGAGACTCACGCTGCGGGTTGTAACCTGTCTCTGGAGGCTGAGCCTCAGATGTCAAGGGCTGGGGGATGGAGGCACATCCTCGCTGCTCTAAACAAATGGCTCCCGGTGTGTTTGTCCTCAGCATGCTGTGCTTAGACTTGTGAATGAAGCTCCATCCCTACACTCCTCTGCAGGTTCCCTTTGCCACAGGGCATCATCCGGCATACCCTTCCTTGGAGGACAAACCTACATTACTAGGGTGAGAGGAATGTGGGGGGCTCACGATATAGTCATTACAACTTCTCAAAGAGCACTTCCTAAAAGGAGAATTCTAGGTGAGAGGAGTTTGCTGTACCCTTCTCCCGCAACTCCTGTTTACCTAGAGACTTCCTCCCAGGAGACTTCTGCTGTTAAAACATGGAGCTTTGTTTCCAAGAGGGAGCTGTGCTGGCAGAGGACCCCTTGTTCACGGTGACAGTCTTGGAGTCAGACCCCACTTCCCTCTACTGGGGTTTCTCACTGCTCACTCGCAGGCCAGCAAGGGCCATCTCCCTTAAGCTTTGCATGCAAGGCCACAAAGTGTGCGTGTTCTCTCCAGGCTCTGCCCCCAGAATCGAGCCAGGACTGTCGCTTAGACAACTCTCTACGCTCAGGCACACCGCCCTGCCGTCCCCACCTCTCACACCCAGGGAACCCTCCCCACCCCAGCCAGCCTCCTTCCTGAGCACCATCTCCTCGGGCCAGTGCATATGATTTTATCAGGCCATCTCTGACTCATTTCATTTCATTTTATTTTTTTGGCCATGCCATGCGGCATTCAGGGTCTTAGTTCCCCTACTAGGGATTGAACCCACGTCCTTTGCCGTGGAAACGCGGAGTCTTAACCGCTGGACTGCCAGGGAAGTCCCAATCTCTGACTCATTTTAAATTGTTATTTATGTCATGTACGTTTACAATTAACAGCAAAGGTGACTTCTTTGGGAGTTGAGGCAGCCACCCAAAGCAGATGTGTAAGACCTCAGGGAATAGACGCTTCTGGGCAGTTGACCTGCGAGAATTATAGTCTACGTTTAGGAAGAATGAAGTGAGGGAAATGAAGTAGAGAAAATGAAACAGCAGGGGACGGAAGCATGAGAGTGGATGTCACAGTATTAGGTCCCTACAACTCTCTGGCTTGAGAAAGGAAATGACTTACTTGGATTTGCCTACCTGATAGTGCAGATAACATGGAAGTGCTGATAACTTCCTGTATATGGGATCATTTGATTCTCATTCTGGCCTAGCCTCCCCGGAGGGAACCCTGCCCTGACAGCCTGGCACCAACGCCCAGCTCCAAACAGGCTCCAAAACACAGCAGTAGACCTAAATGAGGCAGGGTCTCTCTCATCAGAGGAAACCCTGTATCAAAACCCCTCAAGATTTCCATGGTCAGGATACAACCCTGAGAGGGAGTAAGATCAAATCCTGAATCCTCTCCCAGCATCCACACCCCAAATCATGTTCTTTTGTGCTAAGGGTTTTAAAAGCATACAGCTGAATTGCTCAGACCCATTTAAGCTGACGGGGGACGTGGGCTCAGTCTTAGGACAATAATTAACTGGACTCACTTCTTATAGTCCCAGCTTGCTCCAACCATAGAGAATATTGTCACTGTCCAGGGGGAACGAGCCTAATGGCCTTGAGGAAATAGCTGATAGTGCTGGCATCTACTGGAACTGCCTCTGTGCCAGATATTTTATATACATGGTCTCTAATGCTTCCAATGGCACTATAAGGTTGGTGTGTCTATCTCAATTTTGCAGATAAAGGAAGATTCAGGGCTTCCCTGGTGGCGCAGTGGTTGAGAGTCCACCTGCCGTTGCAGGGGACGCAGGTTCGTGCCCCGGTCCGGGAGGATCCCACATGCCATGGAGCGGCTGGGCCCATGAGCCATGGCCGCTGAGCCTGCATGTCCGGAGCCTGTGCTCTGCAACGGGAGAGGCCACAACAGAGAGGCCCTCATACCACAAAAAAAAAAAAAAAGAAAAGAAAAGAGAAACAGATTCATATAGGACGAGTAACTTGTCCAAAGTCACACAGCAATTTATGAGGTTAAGTTCCTGTCATAGATTGAGATCTCCAGAAGCAGTGAGAAGATGCAGGTGAAAGTACTTTATTAGGAGAGATTCCTAGGCAAAGTGGTAATAGTAGAGAAGTGGGACCAGGAAGGAAAGTAGGCGAAGTAAAGGTGCGATGTCAAGGAAAGTCTCGAAAGTAAGCCCTGAAGACAATATTAGTCTCAGAGTTGATCCAATCACGGGCAAGAGAGCTGGGGTATTTATACCTCTGAACCAGTCAGTTCTCAACTAAGGATTGCCCCCCAGAGAGATGTAAATTCCCAGATATTTCCCCGCTCTGCTGGCAAATTGTTCCGTTAGTCTGAGGGAAAGCAAAGAGAAACAGGGATTGGCTTCTGGGAAGAAAGCAGACTGAGAGCCAGGTGCTTGCAAATGGTGGGCACCCAGAGATGGTGTGGTGCCCAGGCTTCTCCACTGGGACATACCCCTGCCACAGACACAGTCATAAAGCTATAGGTCTTCTGCATCCAGGGACTGCCCAGTTGGGCCTTGGCTGCAGCACTGCAGGGGACCAGGCGGGGTGCTGGCAGAGAGGAGGAGAGGGGAGTTGGGGAGTCCATTTATCTTATGTCACAGTCATAAAAAGCCTCAATTTTAAACTTTTGCTTCTAGCAAAGATAAAGTGAGAGAGTGGAAAGATCATCATTTAATTTTAATTTCCCAGACCCAGACTGTCTCTAAGGCACTATAAATTAATATTTTCTATATTTCCTATAATTATCTTGTAATTAGCAACTTTATATTATGTGACACTTCCTTCTGTGATGGGACATTTTTGTCTCTTTTTAGAATGTAATCAATAGATAATGAAGAGAATGTAGCAATGATTTAAATCATGATAGTCATGACATTCTCATAAGTCATGACATCCCTCTAATAGTCATGACTACCAATGTTTAAAGTTACATTGTTTTGTTATAAAACTTTTGATATTTCACATCAGTCAGATATTTTTAAACCATACTTTTGTCATGTATAAAAATCAACAAAATGTGACATTTCATATTAAAAGCATCATTTTCTTGAACATAACTATAAAAAAAAAGTCACAATTCTTGTTAGCCTGTTTCAGCATTTTTATTTAACATTTGGAAACCTTGATATAAGAGGGAGGCTGAGCCTCTCAAACCCTGAGTGAGCTGCCAGGGAAGCAGTGGTGACACACAGCAGTGGGGCAGCCACCTTCCTGGACAGAGAAAAAAAGCCACCAAGATGTCAGGCTCAGAATAAGGATGTCCCCCGTGTATGCAAATGACCACCAACCATACACGCCTCAGGAGCCAGACTGGACGCGCAGGAAGGTACCACACGCTCAGGAAATGAAATGATAAAGCATCCTAAAGACCCATGGGCCATAGGGGACAGTTCCAGATGAGGCCAAAGGCCTTTGAATCTGGAGGGGCTGAGCCGGCAACCGGAGCTGCTGGAGGTTGGAAGCCAGCACGGAGCCATCCTGCAGCAGCCTGGGAACCTCCAGCTTGGGACGCCCCAGCAGCATGGCCAGGGCTGTGGGCCTCACTCTTCACACCCACCTCACGGGGAGCTGCCTCAGACCTCAGAGGCTGAGGGGGCTGGGCATTTTGAGGGGAATGCAAGAGTGCATTTGACATTGTTTATGGCAATGATCTGCAGACTTTTGCTGAATATCTGAACTGTCCAAAAAAATTTTTTTAACACATCCCTAATATTGGCAGAACAAGATCTTTTTTTTTTTTTTTTTTTTTTTTTGCGGTACACGGGCCTCTCACTGTTGTGGCCTCTCCCGTTGCGGAGCCCAGGCTCCGGATGCGCAGGCTCAGCGGCCATGGCTCACGGGCCCAGCCACTCCGCGGCATGTGGGATCTTCCCGGACCGGGGCACGAACCCGTGTCCCCTGCATCGGCAGGCGGACTCTCAACCACTGCGCCACCAGGGAAGCCCAGAATAAGATCTTTTGACCTAGATCTTTCTGACACGGGCTGGCAAGGTGGTGTATGTGTTATGGGACACATAACACATTATCAGGTTAACTTCATTTCTATTTTATCCAGCATGCGCCACTAGCCCCTGCATGCCGAGCAGCATGCTAGGTGCTGGGATCCGAAGATGAACGATCCCTGTTCCCCGCCCTCCGGAAGGTTATGGTCCAGTGGGGTAAAGAGTGCATACATTTGAGGTAGAGGTGGGGGGCAGAGGGGTAGACCTAGAGGTTAACAATAGGTCACAGAGGACCCTCAGGCTAGAGGGAAGCTCAATTTGGCCAGCTTTATAAAGAGATTACATAGAATTATCATCTCAACCACCTAATGTACTAAGGGAAGTGGAAATGCCTAACTCTAAAGGAAAGACCTTCTTCTAAGGTACAGTAGAAACATACATTTAGACAAGAGGCAAAGGAGCTCTGGGTGGGAGCTCAAGGGTGAGAGACCTTGCTGAAGGAAGCAGAACTGTGTACCAGTCTCCATACAGACCCAGCGGAGGCAAACTCTGAGCCCTAGTCTCCGGTGGCTGAAACCTGCTGTAAAGCTCGAGGGGCTGGGAGGCTGATACGGGGGCCAGTGTGCATCCTTGTCCCTTGTATGTGAGCTCTGCCCTCAGATCTCAGAAGAGAACCTTCAGAACAGAGCAAATCACCAACTCTTTTCCCTTCTTGGTGAACTGATCTTCTATAAGGCTTCTTCGTCCTTCCACACCCCCCCACCAACTCCTGCCCTCTCCATTCCCCTCACTCAAAGCTTGGAGTCCCCTGCCTGTACCCATCTCAGCCTCCTCCCCAATCCCCACCTGACACGGAAACATTAGAAATGCAGCAGAAGCAGCAGCGGCAAAGATGGCAGAAGCCCCACCAGGCGAGGGGAGAGTGCTTCCAGTTTACTCTGGTGGTCCACTTTATCAGTCCCATCACTTCTCCTCTGGGAATGCAGGACCTCAAATGTTAGTGACTCACCCAGCAGGCTTGGTATTGCTCAGCTACAAAGAGCTGGCAAGCAGTTCCAGTTCATTATAGCTCTATTTACAATAGTCAGGACATGGAAGCAACCTAAGTGTCCATCGACAGATGAATGGATAAAGAAGTTGTGGCACATATGTACAATGGAATATTACTCAGCCATAAAAAGAAACGAAATTGAGTTATTTGTAGTGAGGTGGATGGACCTAGAGACTGTCGTATAGAGTGAAGTAAGTCAGAAAGAGAAAAGTAAATACCGTATGCTAACACATATATATGGAATCTAAAAAAAAAATGGTTCTGAAGAATCTAGGGGCAGGACAGGAATAAAGACACAGACCTACTAGAGAATGGACTTGAGGACACTGGGAGAGGGAAGGGTAAGCTGGGATGAAGTGAGAGAGTGGCATGGACATATATACACTACCAAATGTAAAACAGATAGCTAGTGGGAAGCAGCCGCATAGCACAGGGAGATCAGCTCGGTGCTTTGTGACCACCTGGAGGGGTGGGATAGGGAGGGTGGGAGGGAGGGAGATGCAAGAGGGAGGAGATGTGGGGATATATGTATATGTATAGCTGATTCATTTTGTTATACAGCAGAAACTAACACAACACTGTCAAGCAATTATACTCCAATAAAGATGTTAAAAACTTTTAAAAAACAGGAAACCGTACCTTTACTCATTTTATTTTTCAAAATCCTCTCTCATTCAGATTGTCTTCTCAGTTCCTCTGAAATTGTGACCTTTATTGTCCTGTTAACATATTCGCCTCACAGAAAGCAAAGAAGCGCTGATTATGGCCCTCCTCTGACTGTGGCGAGAGCAGTGATTCAAGGTTGCCCTGTGGATGAATGCTCTCAGAGTGGAGTTTCGTCAGTCATCTCATCAGAATGATTTGGGGTGTGAACTTATTCAGATTCCTGCTCCCACAATCCCTCATGGGGGAGTAGGGGAAGGAGGGTGATTCTGATTCAATAAGTCCAGGCAGGTGCTTAGGAATTTATATTTCTCCAAGTGTTCCTGGCAATTCTGCTATGTAGTCACATTGGGGACTCATCACTCCAGAGCATATAATTAGCTTTTCTTCCCATTTCAGACATGAGCTGGTTTTCTTAAAACTTGTGGACTCTCAGACTCTCTGAAAGCCTTGTTTTCCCTCCGAAGGGAAGTGACACGTTGAGATGTCTCCCCCGCTCGGCTGCACACATTCCACCTCCCCGTCCCTGTTCACAGCCAAGGACGGGGCTCATCGCCCAGCTGGTGGGCAAGTTCTGTCAGCCCGACAGCTCTGCAGTCAACTCTGTAAAAGTCATCATCAAAATGTGCAGAAATGACCGTTTGGAGTCGCTATCCTGTTTCTCTGCGATGTGACACTCGTCCAAAGGGATCATGTGTGGAGGAAACGTGCCCCTTTGACAGAGGTGTTATTTCAGTGGGTATCCTCTTTCAAAGCGTTCCCCCTTTATCTGCACTATCAAATTGTTCCTGGTTCCATAAAAGCAGGGCAGCTATTGTGATGGAAATGTATATACACTGCGTAAATGCTGAGCTTGTTTGTTGTTTGAAAGAAGCTGCTGGAAACTGACTAGATCAGGTGTGTCCTGGGCCTTCATCCAGGCGGCCAATTCAAAGGCTGGTCCTGAAGAGAATCCCTCCTCCCTCTTCCTTATTCAGGTTACAAAGGCCACTGAGGAGGAAGCCTGAGCCTAGAACCAGCTGAGCACAGAGCGAGTCTTCTCATCCTCTCAGAGTCCTGAGCGGGTGGTGCTTGGTGGTGAGGGCCTGGGTTTGGGGGCAATAATCTCACTCTTCATCACCTGGGAAAACTCACTGATCCTTTTTCAAGTACAGCAACACTTTTTTGGTATTTACTTTTCCCACCCCATAGGTGGACTTCTGCTACCGTGTACCAGATTTCATAAGAGATTAAAAACTACTCCTGACACACTCCAGAGTGAATACCTAAGGTCTAGTCTATGGGCAGCAATCCATGAGTCATTCTTGATTGAGAACGTTTCTGAGTGGGCACCACAGGAGGAGAGAAAAGAGAGTATTTCTAAATTTGGCAAGGGCTTAAAGTCACAGTGGGAATAGAAGTGTAAATGCCTGAAGCACAAGTCTTACAAACATATTAAAGACAATCACAAACACAATCACAGCTTCGAGGAATTTTTAACTAATGTGTCCCTGTTGCCAAAACTTAAAATGAGATGTATTGACCCAAGTATAAACCACACTGCCCAGTATCTTGCCCAGAGCAAGGTGGAGACATCCATTTTTCTCATAAAATATGAGTAGGGAAAAAAAATAAATGAGAGGACTAGAAATTGGGAGATGAGTTCACATCCCAATTCCATCATCAGATGTGTTTCTGCCCATGTACCTCAACCCCACAAGTATTTCTGAATGAATGGTAACAGTGAACGAAGGCAGGTAAGAAGAGAGTTTAGGGATAACTTCACCAAGTCCCACATTTGACAGATAAAGAAGCCAACCACTCCAGAAGTTAACTGTTATGACCAAGGGAACCCAGCAATATTTAACATAGCCTGGGCCAAATCCCATGCTTTCTGATTTCTAATCAGTGCTCTTTTCCATGGTGGCCTCAGTTTTATCACTCAGCACTTGAGGACATTAATGCTTATCCTACCTACCTCATAAAAATCTTAGAAAAATCAACTGAGATAATATGTGTGTTGGATTGAATATCTCTAAGGTAAAGTGGTATTTAAAGACCATATATTGGTTCTTTTCCTGTTTTCCTTATCATAATGAATGGCCCCTCCACCCATTCTGTTACACAAGATAAAAGCCTTGATACTTCCCTTTCTCATGCCCTCAAATCCAATCCATCACTATATTCCATTGAACTTCCTTTAAAGGCATCTTGAGTCTGTCTACATTTTACCATGTCTGATTCACCATCCTTGTCTAGCTACCACCATCTCTCACTCAGACCACTGCAGCAGCCTCTTAATTGGTCTTCCTTCATCTACTCTTACCCCCTTAAATGAATTTTCAACACAGAGGCCAGAGGGATCTTTAAAAATTCAATCATGGTCATGCCCATTCCTGCTTAAAACCCTTCAATGACTTCCATTGCTTTTTAAAGAAAATCCTTAACCCAGTTATATAGCATCATAAAATAAAATAAAATAAAATACTTAACAATAAATTTAACAAAAGTACAAAACTTATACTCTGAAAACTACACATTATTGAAAGAAATTAAAGAACTAACTAAATGGAAAGACATCACACATTGAAGGACCTGAAGACTTAATATCATTAAAATGGCAATACTCCCCAAATCGATCTACAAATTCAAGGCAGTCTCTATCAAAATCCCAGCTGGCTTCTGTGCAGAAATTGACAATCCAGTCTTAAAATTCATATGGAAATTCAAGGGACTCAGAATAGCCAAAACAATCTTGAAAAAGAAGAACAAAGTAGAAAGACTCATACTTTCTGATTTTGAAACTCACTACAAAGCTACAAAACAGTGTGGTTATGGCATAAAGATAGACATACTCATCAGTGGAACAGAATTGAGCGTCAAGAAATAACACCTTCAGGATTCCCTGGTGGCGCAGTGGTTGAGAGTCCTCCTGCTGATGCAGGGGACACGGGTTCGTGCCCCGGTCTGGGAAGATCCCACATGCCGTGCAGCGGCTGGGCCCGTGAGCCATGGCCGCTGAGCCTGCGCATCCGGAGCCTGTGCTCCGTAACGGGAGAGGCCACAACAGTGAGAGGCCCACGTACAGAAAAAAAAAAAAAAAAGAAATAACACCTTCACATTTACAGTCAATTATCTTTTGACAAGAGTGCCAAGATGATTCACTGGGAAAAGAAAAGTCTTTTCAACAAATATTGCTGAGAAAACTGGATATTCATATGCAAAAGAATGATGTTAAATCCCCTTCCTCATACCATACACAAAAAAATTAACTCAAAATGGATCACAGACCTAAATTTAAAAGCTAAAACTATAAAACTCTTAGAAGGAAATATTGGAGAAGATCTCTGTGACCTTGGGTTAGGCAAAGACTTCTTAGATATGATATCAAAAGTACCAGTGACAAAAAGAAAAATTAGATAAATTGTACTACATCAAAATTTAAGACTTTTGTGCTTCAAGAGATACCATTATGAAAATTAAGAGAACTTCACTGAATGGGAGAAAATATTTGCAAATCATATATTTAATAATGGGCTTGTGTCTAGAATATATTAAAACCTCTTATAATTCACTAATAAAAATACAAATAACCCAATTTTAAAATGGGTTATGAGTAAGGATCAGTCCAGGCAAAGTATAAATAAGTCATCAAACTATGTGATTCCTGGAATAAAAATGCTCTAGGAATTCAGAGAAAGGAAAAATGCATGCAAGCTGGAGGAACAGAGTTTGAGCTCTGTCCTTTGGGGGATTATTAAAAACATGATCTCCAAGTTTTAGGACCTGTGTGTCCAGTAAAAATAACAACCAGTGAGTAAGGTTTGAAGAGAGAATGATCTGGAATTCTGGGCACAGGCGTCTGTTGGAGGAATAGTTCCTACGGAGGCCTTTGAGGCAGCACAGAGCAAGGAACAGAGGGAGACTAGGAGACAGAGAGAGAAGGTTGCAGAAGCCAGATGGATTAGGGCTTTTAGGTCAATATACTGGCTTTTTGTTTTTTTACTCTAAATGAGATGGGGAGTCAGTAGATGATTCCAAACAGAGTGCAGTGCTCTGGCTTCAGTCGACGTCAAGGGCAGAAGCAAGGGTATCAGTTAGGAGATTATATACAATAACTCAGCTGAGAGATAATGATGATAATAATAGTGGAAGTGGTGAGAAGTGGACAGATTTCAGAACAGTTTGGAGGTACAGCCCAATGTATCAATAGATACCCCAGAGGAGATGGCCAAAGCTGGCTCATTTTCAAGGATTGTGACCAGCATTTGAAAATGCCTCCAGGGCAGGATTTTTCAGAGCCTGGGAAGTGGGAGTTTGTGAAGGATTAGCTCCTGTGACTCCAGCCATAACCCCACAGCGATTCCCAGAAGACACCACGAGAGGCCATGTCAGACCATCTTCATTTCATCCCCAGGCTGCTCAGTATGGTCCTTTCGGCTTTCCCTTTATCTGATCTGTCCAAGCTACAGCACAGACAAGCACCCATCCTAAGGCTATTCCTTATCTTTTACATGGTCATCCTATCTAACATGGTAAAGAGATTAGTATACACAGTAATTTGCTTCATGATTTAAGATGCTGAACTACTCCTAGATTGAAGAGCAAACTGTTTAACTGTGGGAGAGCTATCAAAGGCCAGATCCAGAAAGCCCACTACCAACTCAGCTGGGTTTTAAAAAACACCTATTGTTTTATAATAAGTACCTTTGGAACTTTAAAATCACACCACATTTTCACTTCTTATAGCTCATAAACCATGTCCCACCCATCGACCCAGATCCAAAGGTTGGCCTGATAAACCCAGATACTAATTTTTTTCCAAGGAACAAACATTTGCAGATTCGTGCCACACTCTTTTATGATACCTTATTGATCTTCCGTTTGAGAAGAAAGCTCAGATTCAGAGAGGTTAACTAACATGCCAAAGGTTACGCAGCAAAGAAGTGGCAGAATCGGGAATAATAGAATCAGTAGCCCTGCTCCATCACACGTCCCAGATCTGTACAGCATTCCTCTGCTCTTCAGAACCCGTCAGCCCTTTAGCTCTCCTGGTGTAGTCAAAGGAGGTCCCTCTGGAGCAATCATATGTGGATTCAGAAAAAGCAAGTTCCTCCTAAACCCTTTGGGATATGAGACATGTGACCCCAAAGAATGAGTCACGACTTGCCTTTATTTTTTTGGTCCTTCTTGGATTTTAAATATTTGAGATGTTTTGGTCCACAACTTCAAACTTGCTAGAGCAGGGCATGTGGAACCTGGCACAATCTTCAGCAGCAAAGACATGATCAACTACAGATTTCCATTTCCAACAAACAAACTTGTGCTTAATAATAAGGCACAGTCTTGTTGGGGGGGGAGGGGTTCTGATTTCATCCCCATTTTACAGATGGGGAAAATGAGATTCAGAGAGGTTAATTCACCCCAAACTCACACAACTAGTAATAATAGCAGGGCCTTTACTTTGTGCAACAGCACAGGATTATTCCCATTGCTTCTATGAATAACAAATAGTGTGCTTATCTAGAGCTTACTGCGAAGGAGACTTATGTTAACTCAGCCCTCACAAAAACCCCATGAGCGGGGTGCTAGTCTTATCATCCCCATTTGACACACGAGGAGACTGAGGCATAGTGGTATTAAGTAGCTTGTTCAAGGTCACAGACCTGGTAGGAGGCAGGTTCAGGATTCACATCCAGACAACCTGGGTCCACCAACCATATGCCATTAACCACTCCATCACGATCCCCTCTCTGCCTCTCCTGGCAGTGCCAGATTCGGACAAGATCATCTGAGTCTAAGTCCTGGGCTCCCTCATGTCTCTTTTGGCCAGTGCAAAGCCTGGGCTCCAGCCCAAGGGGATGAGCACACAAAGGGAGGAGAAAGTATGTTGGGTGAATGCAATCTGCAGCAGGTGCACAGCTCTACAATGAGGCAGAACTGGTTCCCCAGCCCGATGACTCTGCAGGAAACTAATGTTATACAAATACAGACCCAGCTGAGTGATGCCTGGGAGACTCATGCTCTCTCTCTGTCTCTTTGTCTCTCTTTCTCTCTCACACACTCACACACACTCACACTCACCTGCTGTGTATTAAAATTTCCTCCATCACCTACCTTTACAAGTGGCCCTGCCAGTGGAGGAAGAAAAAAGCAAAGATCTGTAGATGTGGTTGGTTTGCAGCTGCCAAAGGGACAGGTTGGTTGGCAAGCAGTGAATAGAGCACACACTCTGTGGGGTCCTGGCATTGTCCAAAGCCGGGCAACAGGGCGTTTTCTCCAGAGGGGTGTGAGGGTGAATGTGTGTGTGTGTATGCGGGGGTCACAGCAGGGACTATGGCACCAGAGTAGTGAGTAACACATAAGGAAATGGATCCACGTATATCAAAGGCAAGAAATATGTGCACAGTGATTAGGAAAACACAGTCATTCTGACGTGGGGATGGAGATCGCGGCTCTCTTTCATGTGGAGCCAAAAAAACCTTAAACTTATATTGACTGTGTCTGAGAAAGCCCCAGCCACAGGGACACAGGTGAGTGTGACCACAGCAGGAAGTGCTATACTTCTAGCCGCAGAGCTGCATCTACACCCCGATGATAATTGAAGGACCTCAGTTATTAGCTGGGACCCGCCCCCTCAGACTGCTGCCCCCTCGGGTGCCCCTGTGTCCACACAAAGCCTGATGAATCCTATCGGGCAACTCACTTGGAAAGATCCCAAGGCTTCCTTAAAGAGCCAGGGAGACCTTCCATTGTGGACCATCTGTCCCGGCGCAGAAATGCTGGGGCAGTGGGAAGTGGTCCTAGGAATGGCTACTGAATAGGAAAAAAGAACAAAAGAAACACAGAAGGAAGAGGAAACGAGCATAAAAACACCTCCCAAAATGCAAACCTTGTGCAGGGCTTCTGACCCAGGGGTCCCAGTCACACACTGTTTTTAGTGATTTGCGTTACAGCAGGAGGCGGGGTGGGAGTTCTAAGAATGCGGCATTAGGATCACCCGTGAGGAGAGAAATGGTAAAGAATATACTTAGCTAGAAGCGTTTTTGATCTCCTCCCAACCCCTCCCCACTCCCCACTCTAAACAGAAGAAATTCATGAATCTGGCACTGGGCTGCTGTTACCTGCCTGGGACTGTTTACAGAGTTAATGGAGTTTTAAGGGGGCAGAATGAGATAAAACTGGAGTATGATGAGAAGCTGAGATTCCCATTGGACAGGACAGAAAAGGACTGAAGGAGAAATGGACAGGTCTGCTAAGGAGCTCAGGAGCGGGGAGGGGGGGAAGGAGGGTGGGAATCACACTCCGGAAGCTGAGTTCAGGAGTCTGCATGTAGTGAGTGGAAGGGAGGAAGGGCGGGACTTTGGAAGCAGGAAGGAGAGGTGGGACGTGAGGAGAGTGGAGTGGGGAGGGAGACCCAGAGAGAAATTATGCTCTGGGGATGAACTGAATATCTTTGTCATCGTTTTTGTTTGTTTGATTTGTTTCATTGTTTAAAACCTCAGTAAACAGTTAAATCCTTTTTCTTTTTTAAAAAATTTATTTCATTTATTTTTGGCTGCGTTGGGTCTTTGGTGCCGCGCGCGGGCTTTCTCTCGTTGCGGCGAGCGGGGGGCTACTCTTCGTTGCGGTGCGCGGGCTTCTCATTGCGGTGGCTTCTCTTGTTGTGGAGCATGGGCTCTAGGCGCACAGGCTTCAGTAGTTGTGGCACGTGGGCTCAGTAGTTGTGGCTCACGGGCTTAGTTGCTCCGCGGCATGTGGGATCTTCCCGGACCAGGGCTCGAACCCGTGTCCCCTGCATTGGCAGGAGATTCTTACCACTGCGCCACCAGGGAAGTACTTAAATCATTTTTCAATTAATTTGCAAATTGGGTGGATGTCTACAAATGAGGGAGTGAGTTCAGATGAGTGACAAGGCAATTTTATTAAGGTTTCATTCTGTTTCAGACTCCATGGGCTTCCTTGGCGTGTCCGGATAGAGAGGGAGCAGGGCAAGGCTAGCAGACAGAGTCTGGGTCCTCCTCTATCTCAGCCAGAATCACTACACTCCATTTTTAAAAAATCAATTTCGGGGCTTCCCTGGTGGCGCAGTGGTTGAGAGTCTGCCTGCTGATGCAGGGGAAACGGGTTCGTGCCCTGGTCCGGGAAGATCCCACATGCCATGCAGCGGCTGGGCCTGTGAGCCACGGCCGCTGAGCCTGCACGTCCGGAGCCTGTGCTCCGCAACGGGAGAGGCCACAACAGTGAGAGGCCCGCATACCGCAAAAAAAAAAAAAAAAAAAAAAAAAAAAAAAAATCGATTTCATCAATGATTTAGTCTGTGCCCCTTACCCTATCGAGAGGTAAACTGAGGTTGTGATTCACCCAAGCTCAAGCTGCTTGGTTCTCGAGCCAGCACCAGCCCTAGGTACACGTTTCTAGCTCTGGACACACAAATATTTCTGATCCATCCTGCGGACACACAAATATTTCTGATCCATCCTGCTCCCTAGCTGGGAGTGGGCAGTTTAGGCTTTCACTGGGAACGTGAGGGAAAAAATTAAAACCTAGAGTAAAACTATTCCACAACGACTACATCTAATATATACAAATGTCACCATACAAAATGGAACACCACTAGAAAGAAAAAGTGCACCGAAATCCAGCACACTTATTTTTACTCCCAGAGCAATAAAATTTGAGTCTATATATGTGTTTACTTAATTCTAAACTCAACCATGATCTTCTTCAGACAATTCCCTACTTAGTCCAGTGACAACCTGGAAGTAAATGGCATCTTCCCTTTACTCCCTGGATGAGAGCTCAGCTTTACAACCAGCCCCAGCAGCTCCTTAAAGACACCTGCTCTTTCCTTCCTAACGTATCAGATCCAGCAGCTGCTATCAACCAAATGCCATGGAAACTCCTTTCCTTATTTAATAAAAACAGAGAGTAATGGCTCTGAGAGGTGACCTGACCAGCCCCAGGCTTATTAATCTCTGACTCCTATTTCTCACCTGTTCTCTTCTTTTTATGGAAAGGTATGTGCTGAGGCGTCTCTGCTTCCCAGCTGTTTCTAATTATCTTCAAAGACTCAGAGTCAGTGATTCAGCACAACTCAGGAATCTGATTTTGTAAAAAGGTGAGACTGTTTGGAAACACCACCAGCCTATGCTAAACAAAACTGCAGCATTTAACGTTAATTAAAAGTTAAGGAGAAGCAACAATGAAACAGCTTTCTTCACACTAAAAAAATCCAAAATATGCAGGTAACTCAAACCAAATCTGAAATGTATTAATTTAATTTCAACCAATATCAATCAGTAGGTTGAAAGAATTATGTCCAACTTAAAAATGCCCATTTGACCAATCCAAAAAGATCAGGTTTGACTCTCATCTTTGGGCACCTTGTACCTTACTTTCCCTCCTAGCACCATGGCTGGGGGTAGCCTTTTTCTCTTTACATTCTACATGGGCCAATCTAACCCCCTACCCCACGTCCTGTGCCGGGGACTGGAGGTTCCCATGTGATTCTGACTCACGTGCACTAAGCTCGCCATCCAGGAGGGAAATAGAGCCATGGCACCTAAACAGAATAGAAGTACAATCACAGCATACTGAAGTGTGCTGAACTGTGACAGCAAAGATGAGGAAGTAATTTATTCTCCCTAGAGGCACTGTGAAGATTCTCTGCCCTCCTTAGAGGACTGGGTTTTCTATGAGTGGTAGGATTCTGTGGGGACTTGGGGTAGAAGGAACAACATGTATAAAGACATAAGCTTATGAGAACACAGGATCCAGCTCAGAGAAGGCTGAGATTCTCTTCTGCTGCAGCAACATTGGGCAGGTGTTGGGTAGTCAAGGGAGGTGAAAATGGAAAGGAAGATGGAAATAGTATTTGCCACATTTAGAAGATATGGCTTTTTTCTGTATGGATCATTTTTAAATATATGCATTTATCTTTTCTTTCCAAATTATAAAAGTAATACATACTCCGTGTAAAAATTGAAGAATTTTTAAACGGTGGGAAGAATCACCATAGTCCTATACCTCCAATGAGGACAGCTGTTAACATTTTCAGTCAGTATTTCAGATACACACACAGTCAAGGGACCAGATGTACAGATGGCCTTGTAACTTGTTCTTTTCATTTAACCACATATTGTAAACATTTTTCACCTTCCATTATGAGATATTAGACCATTTGTAATTTTGCCACTGTTTTAATGAAGCTATAAGGAGCATGCAGGTACAATTCTGTTTGTTTAGTTGCTCATTTATTGCCATAATTTAAAATCACAATTTATGACTCAAAGTGAATACACATTTTAAGGCCTTATGTATTTATTGCAAAATAGTTCTTGAGAAAGGCTGCACCAATAACTTAACGTGAGGAATTAAATGAGGAAATTTCCTCATCTTCTTGCATTATGGGTTCTTGCAATTTTTATAATTTTTGTCAATTTGTTGGCCCAAATGAATATATCATCAACATTTAACTTGCTTTTTTTTTTTTTTTTTTTTTGCAGTACGTGGGCCTCTCACTGTTGTGGCCTCTCCCGTTGCGGAGCACAGGCTCCGGATGCGCAGGCTCAGCGGCCATGGCTCACGGGCCCAGCTGCTCTGCGGCATGTGGGATCTTCCCGGACTGGGGCACGAACCTGTGTCCCCTGCATCGGCAGGCGGACTCTCAACCACTGCGCCACCAGGGAAGCCCCTTAACTTGCTTTTGATTACTACAAGGGTACATTTTTTTTTTAATGTTCATTGACCTTTTGATTTTTCTTCTTTTGTGAAATGCCTATTCCTATTCTTGGACTATTTTCCTATTAGGAGATTTCTTTTTCTGATTTATAAAAGCTCCTCATACATTAATGATAGAAACTTTGTTGCAAAGGCTTTTTCCAATTTGTCAATTCTTTGTAATTTTGTGTATGGTAATTTTAGACCTAAACAAGCTTTTACATTTCTACATAAGCAGAACCATTAATCTTTTCTTTTATGCTTAAAAGGGCCATTCCCTTTCTGAGATCAGATGACTATTTGCCTTCATATTCTTCTATTTAAGAATTTAACACATTATCAATTTACTTGATGTATAAGGTAAGATGAGAATGTAATTTACCCCTGTAGTAGGCTGAATAATGGCCACCCAAAGAGATGAAGTCCTAATCCCTGGAACATGTGCTCCCTTGTAAGTAAAAAGGGTCTTGATGATTGAGATTAATTTAAGGATTTTGACATGGGGAGATTATTCTAGATTATCTGGATGGTCCCTAAATCCAATCACAAGTGTCCTTATGAGAGAGAGACAGAGGGAGATTTGACACACAGAGACCAGGAGAAGGTGATGGCAGATGAAGGCAGGGTGTGGGGTGATGCAGCCACAAGACAAGGAATGCCTGCAGCCACCAGAAACTTGGAGAGGCGGGGAACAGATTGTCCCCTAACGCCTCCAGAGGGAGGGAGGCCCTGACAACACCTTGCTTTTGACTCAATAAAACTGATGTCCAACTTCTGGCTTTCAAATCTGAGAGAAAAAATTTCTGTTGCTCTAAGCCACCAACTTCGTGGTAATTCATTACAGCAGCCCTAGGAAACTAACACAACACCCCACCAAATAGTTTTCCTAAAACAATAAACATCTATCATTTTCTCACTTGTCTGAAATGTCATCTCTATCCCATATAAAATATTTTTATCTATGCATATGTTTGGGTTTTATTCTTTTTATTCATTAGTCTACTCTTATGTTAGTAAACACTTTTAAATATCACATCTTTTAAATTTCATATCAGGCAATACAAGTATCCCTTTACTAACAAATTAGTCTTTCAGGTAATAGAATTAAGAATAACTTTTCAAGTTCCCTAAAAAATTTCATTTAAGGTTAGATGCATTAAATTCACAGATTAATTTGGAAATGGGCTTTTTAAAATATTACTTGTTCCCATCCCCATTCTCTTGTTATAACACTCTTGTTTTATGTCCTACAATAACTCCCCAAATTTCCTTCCTATAGTTCTTGTACATTTCTTAACTTTCTACCTAGTTTTTCTGTCCACCCCCTTCCCCTCCTCCTTCCCTTCACACTCCCTCTCCATCCCTTCCTGCTTTCCTCCTCCTTCCTTTTTCCTTTTTTTCCCCTTTCTTCTGTTGCTGCTTATATAATGTTCTTAAACAGAAAAGTGACATAAGATTTCTTCTTTGGCAGTTAATTTAAATGTCTAACTTTGTTTTGTTATTCTCTTTGGCTAATACTGAGACTCGCCCTTGGGTTCTAACAGATGCCTTGTGGGTGGCAAGAGGCGGTGCAAGCGATGATGTCTGTGTTATGCTGGGGCAGTGGGGCGTGCAGTGTGCAGGCCACAGCAGCGCCTGTTCAGTTCAATTAGCTCCCCATAATCAAGGGATCATTCTTCACATATTTGAAAATTGGGTACGACAGGGCCTTATGACTTCTTAAAAAAAGGAAAATATGCCTCCAAGGGCCACAGGTAGAAGCTCTCCTATAAAGACCTTAAATTCTCATTGATTGTTGTCAGCCCTTTGTTTTAGATATGCATCCACAAGAGTTCTGAACCTCAATCTAGCCCCAATCACATTTGTATCTGCATAACGCTTTGGCTTCCCAAAACCCTGGGTGTGAGGGTGAGGAAGGCTTTCGAAGGAGAAGAGTTAGCCTACTATTCAGGTCTGAGAAATAGCCCTCTTATCACATCTTCCAGACCAAGACAGTTGTAAGATAGAATTTGGTGAAGACTTGCTCTGCAAAAAGAGAGAGAAGGGGAAGATATGATTCCATTTTTACCAGAGGGAGAAATGAGAAGGAAAAAAAAACAATCTCCACTTCATTTTCAGCACCTAACAGAACAGAAAATGCTGGGCAGGCAAGCAGAGGCAGCGGTTTCCAGCCTTGGGAATAAAACGAAGCAGATGTTTTAACGGCACCTTATGTGAAGCACCACATTAATAATCACTAAAGATTAATTAATGATGGTGATAATGACTGGAGTATTATTTTTATTAAAGTGCAAGAGCAATCTGTAAAAAATATATATATATCATCTTCTTAGCTAGGCAGACATTTTATATTCTTTAACTAATCAACGCTGTGCCAAGGAAAAGGGAGCACTCTGCCAGAATTTACACTGAAATAAAAAAGTCCTCGGACAAGTTTATATAAAACCCAGGAAAAGTGATACGCAATAAATTAAATATACTGAAATAAGCAAAGCATGAATATTTAACCACTTGACTGCTTTCATTTAAAAGGGAGCCGTGAGACCAAGGCTCGCTCATACAGGATGGAAAGTTTAAGGCCTGGATGGCAGTACCAGAAGCTGTCCTGCATCTTTCTTTATTTGGGAGACTGGCAAACAAAACATGGCACCAATGTGGAACCAAGCTGCGGGCCAAGCCAAACGTTTGCCAAGGGCTGACCGTGTCCCAGAATCTACATGGCTAGGGAACTTGGACACAGAACATCCTGCACATCTAGCTGCTTGCACCATTCATCAGCATCACCTAAGAAGCCTGCAGGCACCAAGTGACCAGCCAGAATCATTTTGTTGGGGTCCTGGGATGGGGCCAGCTCCGCCTTACGGAGACCAGTTCCCCTGGGTCAAACCCCAAAGCAGGGGTAAGTAAAAATACGTGGAAGCTCTAACCAGCCAGTGGATTGGATGCGTGAGGAAGAGCCTTGGGGTCAGAGATAGCATTTGAGGAAGGGCCCAGAAAGGCAAAATGAGATCCCACTGTCACACAGAGGGACATCTGTTCCAGCCTCAGCAAAAGGAGGCTCTGTATCCGCAGGAAGGTTATCCTCCCTCTTTGGCCCCAGTTTCCATCTCCGTTTGAAAGCCTGCCCTTTGATATTTATATAAACTTGATTCTATACCTCCCCTTTCTGTCCCCTGAGAAGTCCCAATATTGCTCCCCAAAATTTCTGTGCACAAAGCTAGTACACAATTCTCTGCCCTCGTGGGTTTTACTATCTGGGAAGGAGAATGGATATAAGACAAAATAGCAGGGCAAAACCAAAGAGGGCAGATGGACTGACTGGGTTGTGTTCTGAAGGAATATTCCACAGAGCTGCAGAGGGATGACAAGAAGCAAAAATGAGTGGGAGGCAGCGTTGCAGACCATGGGGAGGGAGGCCGTTGCCTTACGTTCTGGCAAAAAGGTTTAGGACCTAACATTATAGAATATTTTCTACCTACCTGGCCCCATACTGAGAACTTCACATGCATGCTTTTATTTAATCAACACACAGTTCTATGAGATGTGTTATTATCATCACCCCATTTTATGCATGAGAAAACAGAGAGGCAGGGAGCCTGCAAAAAGGAGAAACATCACGAGCACCAGGACTGGCACCCAGGTGCCAGCCTGCACCAAAGCCCTGGCTCTCCGTATTCACGCTGTGCTGCTTTCTGATGCAGGGGTGGAGGGGTGGCAGTGCAGATGTCAGCCCAGCATTTGAAAATGTTCTGTGGTCCGTGTCTACATGGTGTGCAGGACTGCAGGGCCAATGTTCTCTTGGGCTGTGCTAGGGCTGACATATATCTACCATAGACATGCTTAAAATGCCAAAAGGTAATTGATTCTCGAAAACTAATATTATAGTCTGGCAGGTAGCGCCAGAAGATATAAACTAAAGCAACAGATTAAAGTACCTAACGGCCTCAGCAAGAACAGACTTTTCTCTTAGGATTAGCAGAACACAATAAAAATGCTTCGTGGTTCTAGAGCCCTTTCCGCCCAATAGCTAGTTTCCCCAAACACTTATAACCCCCGTATGTCTTCATTCTTTTGAACTGCCCCAGTGTTTCTTAGTAGCTTGTAATGTAATAGAAACATCTAGAAAATTGTTCTTTCCCCCCTCAATACTATCATTAGAGTCTTTCTTCTGTATTCACTTCATATTCAAGGAGAATGAAGCAGAGAGAAACTGAGTGTGTCCTGAATGTACACTAAGGGGACAGAAACAGGTGAGGATTCTGATGATCAAAGCTGTCTCTTCTTTGAGAGTCAAGTCATCCCTCTGTGATCAAGAGGCAGAAAAATTCCAGGTTTCCTAGGAAGAGATTATTTACACAAACAGATTCTTATCAGCGCAACTAAAATGCTTTCCACACAATAATGAAAACTCTCAGGGGACATCCATGCAGGCAGCCTTTTTTCCTGGTGAGCTCTGTAAATGCAAAGGCAGGGGGATAAATAAGAGAGAAGAAAAGCTTTCTTAAAGCGTTACTCACTGCTGGAAAAAGTACTGATTTTGTTGGAGCTTTATAAAAATAGCTCAGGTCGAATGTAATGTGAAATCAGACTTGAGTCTTGCACCTGTCAGCCTTCGGAGAGAAGATTTTCACTCCTAAGGCTTCCATGTAAGCAGTTCCTCTTGGCTGGGCCTTCAGAACCATGGCCAGCCTTTCAATTCCAGGGTTGAGTCTTGTGTTTGAACTCCCATTATCTTCCTCCCAATCTGTCAGTGCTATGCCTTTCTGGGTGGAACTACAAGGTTCTGGGTTAAAATGTGACCAGCCACACTGTGGGAGTTTCTCAGGCTGGTCAGAGTAAGCCAGGCCTGCCTCTTCTGTTACTACATGGTTTCCTGACTTGTAGTTAGGCCCATTCAACTAAGATAATAAGCAGTTATTACACTGTGTTCAGATACTAACTCCATTGGTGTGTGTGTTTAACCATATCTGGATTGTGTTTATGAAAGGTGAGGGAATCTTGTCTTCTTTTTTTTCCCTTTGGAAAATAATTTAGTGGTGAAGGGGGATTTTACTTTATATGATTATATTCATATTATGCAATATATATAATTATATACATTATATATTTGTTATTTATACTATTTATAATTACTGTATCACTAGAATTTTTACAATTAGAATATATCCATGTACCCTTGTGTCATTTAAAATACATTTTTTAAAGCTTGAATGTCACATTTACCTTCAGAATTTAAAAAAATAATATGAATATGCTCATTTTAAAGAAACCTTAGGATACACCGATAAAAAGACTCAATTACAGACCATCCATAATCATATATTTTTGGGGTAACATCTGATAATTACTTGGGTGTATAGCATTTCTTTTTTTTTTTTTTCTCCTGGACTATACACATACATGGAAATGCGGTAGTCTCCCTTTATCCAGGGTTTTGCTTTCCGTGGTCTCAGTTACCTTCGATCAACTGGGGTCTGAAAATATTAAATGGAAAATTTAAGAAATAAACTGTAAGTGTTCAATTGTGTGCCATTCTGCGTAGGGTGATAAAGTCTCATGTGGCCCCAACCCTGTCCCTCCTGGGGATGTGAATCATCCCTATGTCCAGCGTACCCTGCCCCTTGGTCACTTGGCAGCCTCCTGGGTTATCAGATCAACTGTCATGGTTTCACAGTGCTTGTGTTCAAATCACCCTTATTTTACTGAATAATGGCCCCAATGCACAAGAGTAGTGACGCTGGTAATTCAAATATGCCAAAGAGAAACCCTAAAGTGCTTCCTTTAAGTGAAAACGTGAAAGTTCCCAACTTGATAAGGAAAGAAAAACAATTGTATGCTCAGGTTGCTAAGATCTATGGTAAAAACCAATCTTCTATCTGTGAAATGGTGAAGAAAGAAAAAGAAAACTGGGCTAGTTTTGTTCGTGCACCTCAAACTGCAAAAGTTATGGACGCAGTGCATGATAAGTACTTAGTTAAGATAGAAAAGGTGTTAAATTTGTACAATAAGGTATTTTGAGAGAGAGAGAGACCACATTCACATAACTTTTATTACAGTATATTGTTATAATGGTTCTATTTTATTATTATTTATTGCTTTTAACCTCTTACTGTGCCTAATTTATAAGTTAGATTTTGTCACAGGTATGTATATATAGGAAGAAACATTGTACACATGGGGTTCAGGGGGTACTATCTGTAGTTTCAGGCATCCATTGTGATCTTGGAACACGTCCCCCATGAATAAGGGGAGATTACTATATTTTCCTGGAGCCATGTACAAACACACACATATAAAACTTATTTCATTTACTCTTTTGAACTGCCTTATGCCTTTTCGCTTAAAAATATATTATGAACCTCTTTCTACTTATGGATGTATATATATAAAATAATTTTTAGTGGCAGAGTATTCTATTTTAACCACCACTGTCAATTATAAGTTTTTCTAATATGAGCAACACTGGAGATAAATGCCCATGCATTTTCATAGGAAAAATCCCCAGATAAGGAACTGCTGGATCAAAAAGTCATGTCTTTTCAAAGGCTTCCCATACCTATTGCCAAACTGCCCTCCAGCAGTGTGACAGGACATTTACCCAGGCGCTGGCCAATGTGATATTATAATTCTTTTTAGTCTTCACCAATTCGATAGGCAAAACTAAAATAATGTCTCGTTGTTTTTATTTGATAGGCAAATATAGAATGGTAAATCTTTTTTTATTGAAGAAATTATTAGAGAAACTAAACATTTTTCATTTATTTTGATACCTTGTTTTTCTTCTTTGGGGATTAGTTATTTATCCCCCCCCTTTTTTTATTCCTATTTACCCTTTCTAATTTAGTTGCAAAAGTTCTTCATGTATTAGGAATACCAATTATTTGTCTGTCATAATGTTGCAAAAGTTTCTCAGTTTTCATTTTTCCTAATTTAGCTTATAGTATTTTTGATGTGCTGAAGTTTTAATTTTGCCTTAGTCAAACCTGTTAGTCTTTTTCTTTACGGTGTCTACCATCGGTGATCTTTGCTGCATATTGATTGAGATTGCTTATTTTATGGTATATCTCATAGATGGAATGTGGGCTAGTAAAACATACCCTAAGCCAGCTCAGATGCCAAGCTGAGCTCTAGGTATGCCAAATATGCTTTGGCAGAATAAGGCATGAATTTTTTTCTAGAATCAGAATAAAGAACCTGAGTGTTAAGAGCCCCAGGAATATTCAAATGTATCCAGAGATGGTATAGTTTTACACTGAAGAAAAGCTTTGCAATGTATCTCCAAAATGTTACTGAAACATCATCACTGTGGCAGATCATATTTTCTTCCTAACATGTGACTTTGACCCACCTTCCATGGGGAAGTAGAGTCTGTGTTCCTTCCCCTTGAATCTGGCATTCCAGGGGAAGCAACACTACATGACTTTGGAGGCTAGGTTATCAAAAAGCAACATAGTTTCCTCCTGGTTCTCTTGGGACACTTGCCTTTGAATCCCTGGTCATCCAGGTGAGAATCTGATGGCTCTGAAGACACCCTGGGAGAGAAAGCTCAAACCAGCCCAGGTGGAGAGACCCCAAGTAAAACTTCATGAAGGAGAGATACACAGCCAGCCTCCAGCTGCTTTAGCAGCTCTCTCCCCACCCCAAGCTGTTCCAGCCCCAGCTCCTTTCAAATCTGAGAGTCTAATAGATATGAAAAATGTAACGACCAGTGCTCCTCCCCCAGCTTCTTCCCTTCCCACTTGAGGGCACACCAACTTTATTTCCAACTGCTAGCACCTGCATCTTCCAACTAAGGGACTTTCTCTGACCCCCAAAGCCCACTCTACATGCCCATTCAGTGGACCAGAAGTGCCAGGAATTCATTCCATCCCTCTCGCTGAGATTAGCCCTCAACCAATGGCTAATGCACATGGTGTATCAATACCCAAGCTCCCTCACCCTCCGGTTGGATAACTGCAGTGCATATTCTACAATAGCCCACAGATTCCCCAGAAGGGTCACATTCTGGTTACCCACCATGATAACTTACTTCATAAAGACTCCTTTATTTCCCACCTTTCTTTTTCTGTCTCACTTCCCTACTCCCCTGACATTTGGGGGTTTTATCTAGGATCACCTCCCAAGTAAATTACCTGCACTCACATCTTTGTCTCAGAGTCTGCTTCTGAGGGGACCCAAACTCATGTTTTAAGTGACAGGAAATTATCATGCGCATGACAGGGAAAATACCTGATATTGAGATAACACAGATGGGAACCTGACCTAGCCCTAGGGGTCAGAGATGATGCAGGGATTGAGTGAAGGTCTGAAGAGCAAGTAGGAATAGGAATAGGAGGGACAGACTCAGCTTGGAGGGAATTCTAGTCAGAGGGATCAGCATGGCAAAGACCTGGAGGCAAGAGCAAGTCTGATGTATTAAAAAAAAATGGAAGAGATTCAGAGAGACTGAGACATGGACCAGGAATGGTACAGAGATGAGGGATGAAGCTGGAGAAGTAAGAAATGAATAGATCATGAAGGACCTTGTTTACTAGGCTGAGAAGTATGGAAAAATGTGCCTATTTTCAGCAGGAATTTTTAACATTAACATTCCCAAGCTTTGCTAGGATTTAGATATAAAGTGTGGGACTTGGATAGTCTAAGCATTTTCCTATATATTTTTCTCAAAAACTAATTCTATCCATCTTGCTCTGCTCTTCCTTGTGGCAGTTTTTCTCATTCTACCAGAAGCCCTGCCCTTGTTCTTAAGCTCTGGTTTAAAGCTAAGCTTCTCAGCGTGGGGAACATGTCCTGTCGTCTTTTGTATACCCAGAGTACCTAGCACAAAGCCCGGGTCATGGTAAATGCTTAGGCATCTTGGTGTCTTCACTTGCCCATCCCTTTCCTGCCTCCCTCTACCTCTTTCTCTCTCTCTGTCCCCTCCTCCCCCAATTCAAAACTTTTCTGCAGTCAACCCACATGTGTGTGAATCATCAGTAGCATCTCCAAAAGGGGAAACCCCCTCTGCCAACCAGCTGGTCCAGCCTCATTCCATCAACATTGCTGAGTGGGAAATTTCCTATTACACAACCGTGATGCAGCCCAGTGTGTGCTGAGCATTCCTCTCCCATCTCACCAAACTCAGCTTTTCCACCATCTTCCATCTTGTCTTCCTTTTCCTTGAGGGTCTGATTCTTTGCTTTCAAGTCCTACTTACTGTCAAGTGGGTATGTCTTGGCCTTCAGAGGGAAAATAAGTACTTATCCAATCGTGAGACACAGAGACACACGTAAAGAAAAAGATTAGTTCAAAATATAGAGGAATTGCAGGGTTTAGAGTTTGAATAATAGAACTCCTTTAGACCTGGTTGAACACATGTTTCCAGTAAAAGACCAGATACTAAATATCTTGAGCTTTGCAGGCCATAAGGTCTATTTTGCAGCTACTCACCTCTGCCTTTGTAGTGGGAAAGCAGTTACAGACAACACCTACATAAATGGCCGTGGCTGTGTACCAATACAACTTGACTTACAGTAATAGGTAGTAGGCTAACTGGACCCACAGACTGTAGTGGGTCAACACCCAATCTAGACCAATTCTCTCATACAAATGAGGACAATGAGCCCCAGAAGCGATGCGTTCCTGTTCACCCTGACAATTAATGGCAGTGCTGAGCTGAGGACCTGGGCCTCCTGGCTGGCTAGTCCTTAGACTTAAGTCCTGCTTTTTCCACTTCGACTTGTATTCCTCACCATCACTCATGCCCAACCAGTTTGTCCCATCCTGATGGTTTGATAGATCCTAATACTCAGGGACCAAAGACAGATATCAAAACTTTAAAGGTTGTGGACTCTTTCCCAGGCTTCCTGTCATTTCTAATATAATGTCTGTCTCCTTTGGGAGTGATCAACCTCCAAGTTCAGTGGAGTGTGTGTGCGACCCAATGTACAGAAAAATGCCCACTTACAGATAGGCAAGTATATAGACAAATGGTGAGATGGATCTTGCTCAAATTAAGGAAACTTTTTCTAGTTTGTTTTTTGGAACTGAAGTGTGTAAATTTTTAGGAAGAAGGATTTTAAATAATACAAATTTGAAGAGGCTGAAGTTGAAAAACAAAGTAAACAAAACAATAAAACCTAGCTGAATCCCTGGTAGGACATTCCAAATTGCTTAGTGTGCTATTCATGACTCTAAAAGACAAGAAGGACAACAGAACTGGTTCCCACAGAGAGGATTGTTTTGTCTCACATCTCAGCCAAAATTGGCCCTGTGACTTGAATGGTCCTAAGCATGTTCTCAGTTATGGAAGAACTGATCTGTCCTTTTAAACATAGGTGCCTTGAAGCTGTTCCTTCAGAGTACAAAAGAGGGTGGGCGGGACATTCTTAAAGGCTTAAGCAAAGGCTCTGTTGGCCCTTCTCTGACCTAAAAACTTGACAACCAAGGGCTTGGCTTGAGAGGACAGCAGACTGCAATAAATAACAAATAAAGTCCTTCTACTCCCTTCTACTCCTAAGGATTTGTTCAGACTATTCGATCATTTCCAACACTCAGGAACAGTGGTTACAGGTGTGTAGCTAAGGACCAGTTGTACCTGTGCACTTTTGTTTCTCATTGGCCATTTCAGCCGTTCTCCCAAAACAAGCCTTGATCAATGTCAGTAGGGTCGTCTTCAAAACGGCCCAACAGCCCTCCAAAGTATTAATTAATAAATTCAATGACATGGTTCTAGATAGCTGGAGGGATTATGTTTATTCTAATGATGACTTAGGAAGTATAGGAAGTTACTGTCCTGATAATTAACATTGGCAGCTGCTGCAGTGATAATAACAGACGCTCCTTCCCTACTCTTTGCTCTAACCACTTTTTAAAATTTGACACTCAGCACCAAAAATCTCCCACCAACCAGGAATTCAAAGAACATGGATAACGGACCAAAGGTAACAAAACTCATTCTTGAAAGTGAGGGTTTTAAGCTAATGCACCTGCCCTCCCCCCAACAATCCAGGTCACCTGCCCAGATGTGTGCCAGTGTTGCCTAGACATTTAAAATTTATAGTTACTTTCATGTTTATTTAATAAAGGAAAAGCTAAATTCCCCGATGTTATTACAGCATCAAGAGATACTCTCATCCCCACCTATCTCCCTGCATCAGTTTTTCTCAACTATTCCTAAAACTTAATGGGCAATCAACATATGTATAGTGAAGAAATAAATGAAAGACTGAATAGAAGAAACATAGGAAATATAAAAAGAATCACTCTATTCACTATGCATGAACAAAGAAAGCAATAATCTTTCGTATGTTCTTGAAATATTTCCATGAAACAGGGTAGATTTTTTCTCCAGCCCCTCAGAAACTATTGATAACAACATTTTACATAGTATAGTAGGGAAGGAAAACTATTTCCTGAGAGCCTGTTATGCCAGGCATTTTGCTTAGATTACTTTATTTCTCATCAATTCCCTGGGAGATTATTGTTATCTCTATTTCATAGATGAGGAAATTGAAGCTCACAGAGATTAAGTGTTTTGACCAAGGTCACAAACTAGGAAGTGATGGACCCCAGATTTAAAGCCAGCGCTATCTGATCCCAAAGTCCTTGTGCTTTCTATAGCATCCCTTACTCTGAAGTAAGGGAAGAAACATTTCCTGTACAATGAGATTGCCGTAACACTAGTATTAAGAGGGAAGGAGAACAAATACAGTATTTAGAAAACAAGTTTTAGTTCCATTTCAAAGCTATAGACACCCAAAGCACAGAAGATTAAGGTTCCACTAGAAGTCCCAAGTGACATCAATAAAAACTCAAAACTCTAAGTTCCCAACTTTCTTTTGTCATATCGATTTAAACATTTTGCAGAGATCTGATGTGAACAATAGACTTGGAAAATTTTAAACAAGGTGAGTGAAATGCTCGATGAAAGTGTTCTTAACTCGAGTCTCAAATGGAGAACGCTGTTAGTGCCAATGTAAATATTAATGAAACGTAAAGTATTTACTAGAACACAGTGATCAATAATGCAGCTTCGATGAATGGGCAATCATAAATAATATTTTTATTAGTAGTGAGAAATTTCTTTTATTATTTAAATCCATTAAAGAATGACTTGAGCACTTTGGAACGCTGGTCTTAAAGTGTTACACCGTGTGGAGGAAGAAATGGCCTCACTATTACTGTTTTTATACAACTCACTGGAACTCACACACTGATTTTTATGTATAACTAGCCACAAAGTCTTTTTCTTCTTTTCTTGCTTTTATGGGACACTGATCATGCCTGTAGTTTAATAGACTAAATGTTATGTATTTTTTTGAAGTAGCTGGTAGGGTACCTCCTCCACAACAAGGCTCCTATTAAAGTCTCTATTTTGAGCAGAGGTAGGAAGATGTACATTTGTAAATAATGACAGTGAAAAATAACCACTGCAATATTTAAGCAAAGACACTCTAACACAAATGAAAACTAGTTCTATGACCAACTTTACATACGTAAGACTCCCAAATTGCCTTGATTTAACTAGCCACTGGGCATTGTATAGATAAAACCTAAGTCCACTGTCTTGTTAGGATGAAAGAATAAAGATAATCAAATCATCTAAGTTTTTCTCTGTGTAATAAAATGATGCCATACTCAGGCTTTTGTAGGGAGGATTAAATAATGTAATGGATAGAAAATGATATAGAGTTCTCATAAGTAGCCACTGAAATGGTTGTGGTTGCTATTGTACTACTATTTCTGCTTCTATTATAATCACCTCACAGCCGTCATTCAGTCACCTAATCCACCCATCAGTATGGTGCATGCAATGATTCAGGTTCTTTGGGAGGATGTCATAGGGCAAGACAGAATCACTGCTCTAAAAGGGACCTTGGTCCAGAAAACCAGCCAGAAAAACACAAACGCTGCAAGACTATCTTTCTCATATTTTGTGTGGTCAAAAGTCCTCAATTCCATTCTCCTGTTACTAGTCCCTAAAAACTAAGAGAACAGCTGTTAAACCTCAAGAGATACGCTTTGAGAAGGGAGGGTGCTCAGAAACACAAAGTGTTTTCTTAAACCTAAACTGAGGAAGAAACTGTAATTCAAAACATTTCCAAATGGAGGATCTGTGAATCATGCACAGGAATAACTTGCTTTCTTTCAAGGCAAAGACCCTTGATGTAGTGACCATCTTCAATAGGTTGCTGATAGGGTCATTCCAAAGATGTTGTCCTTCTCAGTCTATTCCCAGTGGCTCATCACTCAACACAGACGCTGAACTGAAAAGTGGACTCCTGGGCCAGTCAGGATCATTGACAGGCTGGCCATACTGGGTTCGAATGGAAGTGTGATTTTGATTCATATTCAAACTGGTCCAGAGTGCTTTCTGGCCTTGTATCTTTCCACCTATACTCAAAAATTTTTCCCATCTACATCTTTTTAAAGAGATTGCCCAACCCATACATATCATAAATTTTTCCTCCCCTCTCTCATCTTCCCAGCTCCCAACTGTGGCCACAGTATTAGACCAGGATGATACTTGATCCAAGCAAGTAGATCAGATCTACTCTTCCAGGGGCTTGGAGTTGGTACCTAGTGATTGGGCCAATTAGCTACGGGGACAGGAAGTAGAAAATCATATAGATTCAGAGAATGAGATGGCTATTGCCGGTGGCCATGGTAACTGCCTCTAAGTTGATGAGTGAATCAGAAAAAGGGTCTGCAGATAAAGAAGATGAAATGAACATGAGAAGACAAGGAAAATAAGATGCAATCTTCCAGTGATTTTCCTATTCCTAGGAGGCCCGGCTGTCCTTCCTGTACATGTGTTTCTGTAGGATTCCTTTGCATCCTGTAATAAACCTCCTATTCACTTGAGCTTCCTTGAAAGGATTTCAATTCCCAGAAACCAAAAGCACCCTGGCTAAAACATTCTCTAGCCACTCTGGCAGGTTATTTTGAACTAAGCATCTCCCTGCCCTAGTCTCCCAGAGGCGTCAATAACTTTTCAGCTTAGGGAGTGCCCAACTGGTAGAAGCTGTGCTGGTTGTTGATGAGAAACAGGAAGGCGGCAGACACAGAAACTTATGTAAACAGTGAGTAGCACTGAAGAGAAGATCAAAGTTCTGTCCTGCCCTAAACAAGAAGGTGGGGCACCGCAACTGCCTTTGAAATGTAGGTTGTCTTTTCATATCTGCCTTGGGTAGGTCTCTGGTTGTTTCCATAACATTTGGAGTAAGAACTAAAGGAGTTCCTATGACCCGGCCCCATTCCTTTATTCTGAGAGGAAGACTGACAGCAATCGACCCCCATGTGTATACACACACATACACACACACACACATATTATTTTCTTTGCGTGACTAGATAACAAATCTCTATGGTGTTTAACCACTGTAGGCAATTAATAAAGTCTTCCCTAAAGAATAAATAGAAGCATTCATGAATAAATACCACCCCAAAAGGGACCTAGGGCACCAAAGAGAAGGAAGAGAGTGATTTCAAAGTGGAAAGGGAAAAAAGCTGTGGTTTTTCTTTGTGTGGTTTTTATACCTCTACAGAATTTGAAGATTTGAAGACAGAGTATGGGGCAGTAGCTTTCCTTTTCCTTGGACTTGAAGTCAAGAAGCTTCTTATTAGGAAGAGGAAGAGACAAGGGCATAAAGAGAACCACACAACAGGAAAATGTCAAATGCCCTAAGAGGAGGACAAAGAGGCGTGGGACCTCGGAGGAGGAAAATACTACTTCCATATGGGAAATAAACAAGGAGGATATCATGATAAAGAGCAGAACCAAAGGAATATTTGGGGGCAAAGTAGGGGGATTGTGGACTACAAAACCTTGGGGCAGAGCGCCTCCAGTGACTGATACCAGAGGAGGCCGGACGTGGTCATTCCACAGCATATGTCTCTGTGGTCATAGCAACTCTGGGAACAAAGCATTGGGTATCTGAATATAGTTGTTCCCACGTCTAGGAAAGAGAATAGGAAATGCGTTACTATCAGGAGAAAGGGGGATGACCAGTGGGCTGTGGCCATTTTCCTGGGCATGGCAGGGCAGGGGTGGGGGTCGTGGAGGGAGGGATGGGGAAGGGGTCTCGGTAGCGATCCAAGACCACAGAGGCTACACATCTCCATAGACCCTGCAGGCTTCCCCCAAAGCACCTGTGAGTTTATGCAGCAGGGGAGCAAAACTGGGAGAGGGTGCTCTCCCACTGGTCACTGAGCTAATTAGTGGATGATTTAGAAGGGTCCCTATGGTTACCTGTGCCTGGAACCCACAGAGTTCGCCAGTCCAGGACAGGTTTTTGGGTGGGTCTCTGGGTTCCCACACTCCAGGATTCCCACACTACACGTGACACAAGCATTCAGGCCCCAGGGGTCATCATGTGCCACAGAACTGGGGTATGACTCTCTCTCAGTTAACTCTGTTTCCACCCATGGTCCGGGGCAAGGAGCCCAAGTCTGTGCCATTCTTGGGATAGGGTGGAGACTTTCTTGTCCCCATTCAAGAGAATCTTAATGGTTCTCAGCTTTGTCCAGAGAAGCCAGTCCTGTCTCCCTCTGACTCATGAGACCAAACAATTGCCGTTCCCATGTCAGTTATAAAACCTTTTCCTCTGAGCCACATATCTGCTGTGTGTGTCACCACAGGCCATGTGGCCTCAGCTCTTTCCCCACTATGGCTCCTTCTTTATCACGGCTTCTTGAAATTTCCCTCTCTTGCTTTTGAATTCAACCAGGTATGTTAAATTCCTTAAGTTTTAAAGCATTTGTATGCATTCAGAATGGGATGGAGGATTCCCATGTAAGCTCAGTGTACCGTCTTCACTGAAAGCCCTTCTCATCTAATAAGCGACAGATCTGGGTTTCAAACCTAGGTATTCTGAATCTAAAACCAGGGGTAATTTTTATTTTAACACATTTCTTCCAGAGCATCTCAACAAGGTTGAAAGACCTAGCCAAAGTGAATTTTAACAAAGGAAGAATAGAAGTAAACTCATGGAATTATTACGCCCCAAAGCTATTATAAGTTAAAACCATACATTTGAGAAGGTTTTAGAAAACCGCACGGAATGAAACTCTGCAGTCAATTAGGATATTCTAGAGGCTGCTCCTGACCTTCTGAACCTGGCATTGGAGGCAGCTGTGTGAACAGGCGTCTAGCCCAGCCTGGTAATCCCCATGTCCTTTCTGGCCGTAGCAAGAAGGAATCACTGCTTGCAGGTGCTGATTCTCATATACAGATCATCTCCCCCCATCTGCCGGTGAACATAAACACACACATACCCAGGGCAAAGCCAATAAGACGATGTTATGAGCATGGGCTTTGCTTTGGGAAGAAGTGAAACTTGTCACGCAACCTGGAATGTCTGCAGAAACAGGCTGCAGGAGAAAACAGGAGCCACAGACACTCCTAGAAAAAGAGGACTTTTGCTCTTTACCTGCTGCAGCCCTCAGGTAGGCCGTCATGTTCTTTACACCAAACTTCCATGTACCTGGCATCAGAATTTCATCACAGACACAGCTGGATTATCCACAGTTTCCATTCCACTCGTGCTACCTCCTATAATGCAGGTAACTGAGTGGTGATTGAGTACTGATTGTACGATAACAATTCAATTAACTGATCTGGCTGGAAAATGGAACCATTGGTTAAGTGAGTTTCCTCTTTCTAAATCATTTAAGAGATTAGAACCTGTGTCTGAAATCTCCTTTATGCATATGCAGACATATAGATTGACTTAAATTAATATGCATTTATCAAGTACAAAATACAAAAGCTTGGGCATTGGCACAAGCTTGGGTTTCCATCAAGGCTGTCCATATTGTTGGCTGCATGATCTTGGGGAAGTTACTTAACTCCTGAGCCTTGGTTTCCTCACCTATAGATTGGGATGATAAGCCCCATTTCCTAGGATTGTTGTGGGGATTATGTGAGGCCCCGGACACAGAATGTTTGGCATGGATCCTGATGTAGAATTCATGCTCACTAAGTAGCACCTATTATTGCTGTTATTATGATGGAACTGAAACCGTGTCACTGCCGAGGGGCCTCTCACAGCATGATGATCAGGGATAGACTCAGAGCAACCCACAACAAAAGTCACTTGGAGAAGGTGGGGTTGGAAAACCAAGCCAACGATTGGCCTAGAGATTTGCACAAGAGAAAGTGGGCAAGTAAGGACTAGTTCCTGGGCACCCTGGCTGGTGACTGAGTTCACGCTGCCTGAGTCAGTGCCCCGAAGCCCGTGTGGTTCACTGTTGACAGAGAAGAGAATTCCTTGTCCCTATAAGATGCAAATCCCCAAGAGGTTCCCTTTAAGAGTCATTTTTGGACTGGCTGCTGTAACACAGCATTTGGAGCCAAGATTGTTTTTCTGTGTGATGATAGCTCAGTAAAAAGAATCATGGCCTGGAGTCTAGCTGAGAAGATTTAGACTGTTGTCATTTATGGAATTCCAGCTAACAAACTCTCACCCAGCAGGACACGGTTTAGACAGATAGGGAGACATTTACTCTTAAGAGAAGCCACCCCCTCTTTGGCCTCTCCCGTCCCCCTTCCAGAGCCCCTGTCTGGTTTCCCACACACAGTGTTTGTTCCTCTGGGCATTGCTTCTCAGGAGGCTGGGAAAAAAAGGGATTTGGTCCTCCAAGGTTACCAAACTTATCTCTTCTCCTTGGCTGTACAAACAACTCGTGTGAAGGCCACCCAGGTTTCTGCAATTAAAGATAAACTTGCAGAGAAGGGGATGGCCAAGGCTGTTTCATATTCTGCCAAGTTGAGGCTCAAGTTGCCTCTGTGGGAGAATTCCCCTGCCATTGCTAACCAAGCCAGCTGCCTGTCCACGGGGCAGGGGGTGTGGAATGGGGCACGAGAGTCCCAAGTCACTTTTCTGGCCTCTGCGCGATGTTCTGAGCACAGCCAGAGCCTGCTCGTGGACCCCAAGTTGAAAGTGATTTCACATTAGCAATAGAGATTCAAAGAGGGAAAATCCAATAAAACTTGATGACCTGTAGCAGCGGTTCTCAGAGTCCAACCTGGACTGGTAGCACTGGCATTACCTGTGAAAGGGTTAGCAAGCCAATTCTTGGACCCCACCCCATTCCTGTCTACTGACTGAGAAACTGAGGATTAGGCCCCAGAAGTGGTTTAGAAAGCCCTCCAGGTGATTCTGATACACGTTATAGTTGAGAACCACCAGCTTCTGGAAACCCCGGCCATGGGAGAAAAGCAAGCCATTCTAGAGTCTTATGAGAACCAAAGTGTGGCCAGACAGGTATGCCTGTACTAATTCCCACCTACCATTTCCCCCATAATGATATAAGAAAGGAGGGGCATGTGGAGGTAGGAGATGATTTGAACAGAGCAAATAGATGAGGGGGACACACCTGAGCCTATGTGAGTGGTGGTTAGTGTCTGTTTTCAGTTGCTCATTTATTAATTAATGTTTTCAGTGGCATATTAAAGGTTTCTGTTTATCCTTCAGAAATAGTCATCATCATGCACAGGATTCTCAAACTAGCAAGATGGGGAAATGATCCAGGACAGGCAAGGAAGCAGAAAGAACATCAACACCACCAGCCCTGAAGGTCAGTACCAGAAGTCAGCAAATCCCAGTGATATGGTTCAGAGGAGAAGAGAAGATGGGCTGAAAAGGGAAGAGGAGCACAGAAATAAAATAGCAAGAGGACTGGATGTGAACAATCCCACCCCAACATGGCGGGGCCAGGGGCCAAAGGACAGACAGAGATTCATATACTGTATGTCTGAATTTTTGAAAGTTATAAATTAATTGTACATCAAGTGAACAGACTATTAAGTAAAACAGGTAATATCCTCCTACTTTGACAGACATGTCTTCTTAGCAAACTGAAAGTCCAGGGCTGGTAAATTCAGTATTCTTGGACTCTTCAGAGTTCCAGAATGCAATCATGCAAGGAGAATGGGTACCTATCCTGGCCTCTGGTCCACAACTCCACTCCCTTTCTCTTCCCATCCTAGCTCAGTCCCCAGACCACCAGGGGCTTCATTCATACACACAGATAAGCTGTCAGTGAGTCCTGGCCCCATCCACACCCCCTTGTAAATAGCTCTTCTTGGCTACCACACCGACCTAAGAGGAGCACCACAGCAACAGAGGCTGGATCCAGGGAAGATGCCCATAAAGGCTCTGGAAAGACTCAGGGTCTTTGGGGCAGAGAATTCTGCCTGACTTCTTAGAGCGAGGTCTTGGAGTGCAGGCTCTAGGTGCGCGTGACCCCTTGGCTGGTGAATTCTTCATCCCTTGTGGGGGTGGGGGGTAGGAAAACAAGAGCAGGTCCCTGGAAGCATGGGTTCAGGACAGGGGCCATCTTGCTCAGGGCTAAGGATGTGACAGAGAGGAAAGAGGAGAGAGAAGGGAGGAAATAGCAGGTGATAAAGACTTAGAAGACATCCCTCAAAAAGTGGCTTTTACTGTTACCCATACATGAGGGACCAGGTATTCTTCTGGGTGTCAAGCTCTGAGTCTTCTTCTAGACTGAATGAACCACCCACACCGTGGAGAAAAGTGAGTGCCCGTGCCTGATTCGTGTTTTATTCCCCCACCTACATTACTTCTCAGAGACTAGGGACACCTAATTTTCCTGTGATAATAACTGTAGATCCATAAAAATTTCCTATACTGCACACTGGGGGCAAGGGAGGAAGGAAGTTATGATCACAGACCAGAAGTTTCTCTGGGTGAAACAAAGGGGTATTTCATTAGATAAACAACTGAAAAGCAAGATTACACAGAAAATTGGTAACTTGATGCAGCATTTTGGGCTTTGTGTTGTGGGTTGGTTACTACTTGGCTTAGCTTCTGATGCTGCAAAAGTTTCATTTGTGAAAGTTTCTATGAGCCACTGTTTTGATGTAGATTACTTGAGTTTTGTTGTTTGCTGTTTAGCAGACATGAAATATGATGCATTTTCTCGGGGAATGTTTCATTTCCTGGAGCTGGAAGTGCAGTGGGCTTAGGGGAACTGCTCCATTTCTGAGCCATGAGTTCATAGTACTGAGGGCCAGGGCAACCTTGATCACAACACTCTCGTGCTTTCCAAACCATTCTTTAAAGTATTGTTTCTTGGGAGAAAAAAATACTTTTTAAGCATAAAATGAACAGAAGGAATCACAAAGGAAAAATCGATAGAGAAGCATCGTGCAAAAAATTTAAAAGGCAAACAGCAAACTGGGAAATAGATATGCAGCAAATATAGCAAAAGCAACAGTTATTAATATATTAAAAACTTACATATATTTTAAAAATCATTAGTGTTCCAATTTTTAAAAGGGTGGTAGAACATTCCCAAAAGAAAAATTATAATGACTGAAAAATATTTTAAAATATTCAAAGGAACGTATATAACATGAAAATGAGATATGTTAATTGATGTAACTTTTCTGGATGCAGCTTTCCAAATGTGTCAAGAGCCTTAAAAAATGTCCATGCTCTTGACCTTGGCAACTCTGTCCTAAGAACATGCTAGAGATGTGGGGAAATATTGATATAAACAGGTGATCTGTGCAACAGTATCTGCAGTAGAATTTAAAGAAACAAAACAAAAAAAAAACACCGTCTCTTCTCCCATCACAGTCCACCTGTGCTCTAGAACTTACACTCTGGCCCAGCTCCCTGGGGCTTTCATTGCTTCGATTATTCCCTCTCTCTCCTTTATCATCAGTCTCTCTCTAGTGGATATATCCCATCAGCATACCAATATGCTCAGTATCTCTCGAATTTTTAAATCCTTTTTTGTTCCCACATCTCCATCTGCTACAACTCCATTCCTCTGCTTCCCTTCAGAGGGAAATTCAAAAGAATTATCCCCACCCACTCCCTTCACGTCCTCGCCTCCCATGAATTCACTTGCTCTGTCTTGTCAACATGAACGCCATCTCTCCAAGTCCAACGAGCTCTTTACAGCCCTGTTTTTAAACTCTCAACAGTATTGCACGTGGTTAGCCACTCCCTTTTGTGTCTTTCCTTGGCTTCCAGGGCACCAGTTTCCTGTTTTTCCTCTTACCTCACTGGCCACTCCTTACCAGGCTGCTTTCCTGAATCTTTCTTCTCCATCTGCCTTTTAAAGAATAGAGTTCCTTGGGGTTCACCTCAGAACATCTCCTCTACCCATATTTATTTCCTTAGGTGTTCTCATCTAATCTCATGGCTTCTGATGCCATTTTACGTGGCTCCAAAATTTATGTTTCTGCCTTGAACTTTTCCTCTGAAGTCTGGACTCCGATAGCCAACCTCTTAATTGATATTAACACTTGTATATCTCAGTCATCTCAAACTTTCCATACCTAAAACAAACCTCTTAATCCCATCTCCTCTCCCCAAAATACCAGATCTCCCCCTGCTATCCCCATCTCCTTAATTACCGCCACCCATCTGCTCAGTTATTAAAACCAGGTGATTGCATGACATCCCTGACTCCTCCCACCCCTCACCCTGTACATCCAAACAAGCAACAAATCTTGTTGGTGCTCCTTCCAAAATATGTCTTTCTTGCCTCTCTACCACCACTGCCACCCCCTTCATCCCAGTCACTACTTCCTTTACTAAATCCGGAGTCTCCTAAATGGCCTTTCTTCTTCTACACTTGCTGCTACCTCTACAATCCTTTCTTTAAGCAACACCAGGATTTTAAAAATGCAAAGCAGATCATGGCTCTCTATTTCACTTAGAATAATTCCCAAATTCTTACAGTGAATTGCTAAACTGGGCATGAGCCAACTCCTACCTAGTCATCTGACTTTATCTCATGGCACTTGCCTCCATGCTCGCTCCAATCCTGTCCACTCTTCCCCTCCTACTTTCTGGAGCAGATTTATGTGCCTGTGCCTACACAGCAGTGTTCTCAACTGCAGTCAGTGGTAAGACACGAAATGTAAGCTTTGAAGGACATGAAGCCAATTTATTTTGAAACTCGTGAGTTTATGAACATGCATGTTAAATTTTGCAACTGATCTCAAATTCCACACCAGTTAGGAATTATTTGGGGCTAAAATAACAGTAGCATAAATAATATAGAGGGTTTTTCTTTTTTCTCTCATGTAACATGAAGTCCTGAGGTAGGCAATCTAAAGCTGATGGGCATCCACGTAATGTCATCCATGCCCTGGGTGTCTTCTGTTTTTCACACCTTTACCTTATATGGGGTTGCCAACGTCAGGGTCATCTCCTAGTCTCATTCCAGTCATCATGTTGACATTCCAGAAGAGAGGAAGAAAATTGTTGGAATTCCTTTTGAGACTAATGAAGTAGTATCTTTGAAAAAGAAAAACATTAAGATAGATCATCTTCCCATGATTTCTCACAAATAATTTCCTGGGAAGAGAAAGAGGGAAAGTTAAATTGAGGGTAAAGGAAATACATTCCTTTCTACCAAGGACAAAGGAATCTCGAATTGAGAGAAGGAAGAACGAGAGCTAACATTTTTAGCATCTGTACTGTGTACCAGGAACTTGATTTTACAATATCTCAAAACACCTTTTTAGGATAGGTATGTGTTATGGGCTGAACTGTGTCTCCTCAAATTATGTTGAAGCCCTAACCTGCAGTACCTAATCCAATATGACTGGTGTCCTTGTAAGAAGAGGAGATTAGGACACATGCACAGAAGGAAGATCATGAAGACACAGGGAGGAGATGGCCATCTAAAGCCAAGGAGTGGGGCTTCCCTGGCGGCGCAGTGGTTAAGAATCCACCTGCGAATGCAGGGGACACGGGTTCGAGCCCTGGTCCCGGAAGATCCCACATGCCGCGGAGCAGCTAAGCCTGTGCGCCACAACTACTGAAGCTTGCGTGCCTAGAGCCCGTGCTCTGCAACAAGAGAAGCCATCACAATGAGAGACCTGCACACTACAACGAAGAGTAGCCCCCATTCGCCGCAACTAGAGAAAACCCGCACACAGCAACAAAGACCCAATGCAGCCAAAAATAAAATTAAAAATTAAAAAAAATAAAGCCAAGGAGCGAGGCCTCAGAAGAAACCAACCATGACAACACCTTGATCTTGGACTTCTAGCCTCCAGATCTGTGAGAAAATAAGTTTCAGTTGTTTAATCCACCAAGTCTGTGGTACTTTGTTATGACAACCTGAGCAAACTAATACATGTGATTATGTCTACTTCTCAGATAAAGAAACTGATACTCCAAGAAGGTAACTTGCCCAAGTTCACAAGCCAGTAAGTAGCAGTGTCAAGATCCAGTCCCAAGTCCAGCCTCTGTGGCTATGCTTTTTCCATTCTGCCAGATGATTCTTTTCCTCACCCGAGAGCTTATTTCCCCCAAAGACCCTTCTGATATTCTCATTAAAAGGAGGAACACAAGGGCTTCCCTGGTGGCGCAGTGGCTGAGAGTCCGCCTGCCGATGCAGGGGACATGGGTTCGTGCCCCGGTCCAGGAAGATCCCACATGCCATGGAGCGGCTGGGCCTGTGAGCCATGGCCGCTGAGCCTGTGCGTCCGGAGCCTGTGCTCCGCAACGGGAGAGACCACAACAGTGAGAGGCCTGCGTACCGCAAAAAAAAAAAAAAAAAAAAAAGGAGGAACACAAGAAAGAAGTGCCAATCAGGAGGAACAAAAGAATGTTTCAGGACTCAACATCTGGAAAGGACAAGAGGACAATGAAAATCCTCTGTAATAAGGCATGTTCAGGAATATTTTAAACACCTAAAATCATCTGTCAACCCAGATGGAAAATGATCAACTGTTTATTCCCCATTTGACAAAACTGTAATATTTTAGGAATTTTAAGTTTTGGTTTTGACATTCTACTTACAGCTTCTGGTGATTTTGGAATTGTTGATTCCACATGAAATTAGGAGGGAATTATTATTTTTATTTATCCTTACCTAACACTCTGCTCTGGTTTTTTTGTGTTGAGCTGCCTAGACGGACTGACAACATTTAGAAGTAGCTTATCCTACCTGTTGAGCAGATGAACATATATAAATACCACTAAATTATAAATTAATGTCATGTATACACACAGGCAGGACCAAAGAGTGTAACAGAGCTGGCCTAATGACAAGGGCTCATCTGACAAACTCATTCACACTGTCATGGGAATAAAGGATGGGAATTTAAGCATATAACACGGTATCTGCATTGAAAACTAAACCACTATTTTCTGTCCAAGGTGGCAATTTGAGGCCACATTTTTATCTTCTCTTCACCTACAAGTCTAATGAAATGACCGAGAATAAAATTTTTTAATTATAATTTTTTATATAAATAAAATAAGAAATAAAAAATAAATTAAATAAAATAATGTCTTTATCAATATGAAACAGGGAAGGGTAACATGAAAGGCCAGATATTTTGGAAAATGCTGCAATATATGGAAATGGAATGGGGTTAATGAAGTCCCCACCTGCAAGTTAACATGAGTTCCCGTCATCTGCTGCTGTGTGACTAGGCACCCAGAGACTCATGACTAAAAAAAACAACAGCATTTATTTTGCTCCTGGATCTGCATTGGGGGCAAGGCTTGACAGCATCAGCTTATCCTTGCTCCATGGAGTGTCAGCTGGAGAATCTTTTTTTTTTTTTTTTTGCGGTACGCGGGCCTCTCACTGTTGTGGCCTCTCCCGTTGCAGAGCACAGGCTCCGGACGCGCAGGCCCAGCGGCCATGGCCCACGGGCCCAGCCGCTCCGCGGCACGTGGGATCCTCCCGGACCAGGGCACGAACACACGTCCCCTGCATCGGCAGGTGGACTCTCAACCACTGCGCCACCAGGGAAGCCCATGCTGGAGAACCTTAAAGGCTGGAGTGTGGAGTCATCTGGAGGCTCACTCACATGTCTTGCGGTGCATGCTGGGAGGACTCGTGGGCGTCCTGGGGCACTTTTACCTCTGTGTGGTCTCTCCACACCCTCTCTCGCTCCAGCACTTTGGCTTTAGGGCAGCAAACTTACAAGTGGGCTCAAGGCTCCCAAGGTGCATAGAGGGACAAAGAGAAAACCAGGCTGAAACTAAGCTGCCTTCTACATCACAGCATCAGAACTCATGCAGTGTCACTTCGACTGCCATCTATTCATAAAGTCCAGTTCGTTTTCAAGGGGAAGGGAACTACTCGTCCTTTTGTGACAGAAAGGGCTGGAAAGTTCTGGAAGAGGATGACATGTGGCCATTTTGAAAATACAATCTGTCAAATACGTGACAGAAAAATTTAAGTAGGTGGAAGAGACTGTGATCACTAACAAAGTCAAGATATACCTTCAAAGTCAATGGGACAAGAGCAAGAAGAGGGGTGAGCTCAGGGGCAAATAGATCTGGGAAAATCCCAACCCCACACCTGAAGCAGCTCAGCCTGGGGATCACACCACAATGTCACCTGATGTGAACCAGTGGACTAGGTAAAATGGGTATTGTTTCAACCATCTATTCAAGAGGGCATCCACCTCAGTTAGAAATAATAGCCATTAGCCGTTAGTGTGTCACAGCACATATATCCAGGAAATGCTTCTTGGCGTCGTGACACACCTGCCTGTGGCTGCCTCTGATATTGTTTTCTTCCTGTGCCTCATAGACAACTAGGCTAGAGAAAATGTAAACTTTCAATGTTCCTATTTAGTCTGTCACTAGAATATTTGGACAAGTATCTTCTAAAACTCTGATGAAATCTATCTCAACATCCAATATTAGACATACATAGACTTCCCCCTGAGGTTGAGAGGGAAGAAAGAAAGGGAGGGAAAAAGAAAGCTCACTGGATATAGCAAAAGATAAAGCTGTTCAAAAAAATGGCTGTTCTTAGATTCAGAGCAAAGACGACCCCCATCTCCAAGAAACAGGGAAGCACTTGGAAAAAATATGAGACCCCTAGGCAGAGACCTGAGAAGACATAGTCTGAGATTAAGAACTGCTTTTGGGGGCTTCCCCGGTGGTGCAGTGGTTGAGAGTCTGCCTGCCGATGCAGGGGACACGGTTCGTGCCCCGGTCTGGGAAGATCCCACATGCCGCAGAGCGGCTGGGCCCGTGAGCCATGGCCGCTGAGCCTGCGCGTCTGGAGCCTGTGCTCCACAACGGGAGAGGCCACAACAGTGAGAGGCCCGCATACCACAAAAAAAAAAAAAAAGAACTGCTTTTGGATTTTCAAAAATTAGTAAATTCAAGATGCAGTGGAGGCAATAGAGGTAATACACAGCCAGCCAGATACTGAAATAATAAATGAGAATTAGGAGAAATTTGTCCACTATTCACAGGGAAAGGATAAAGAAAATTACACATTGGGCCACCTATAAGAGACACAGAGGAGAAGTGTAGGAAGAAAATTTTTTTCCAGGAAAGAACAGTAATAATGTTCCTGCAGAATGACCTGAGACTTCTAATCAAAAGGTTACAAATTATTTGGGAAAAGAAGATCCACACATAGGCATACCCTGGTGACTCTGTAAACACTCAAACTTTGAATTTAAAAACTATGGAAACCCACAAATGTGTATATAGGTATAAAAAATAAATTACCTTCAAAATAAATCAGATTATCAGAGTTTCCTGTAGTACTAAATCACAAAAGTTAAGAGAGTCATATAAAGGCTCTGAATTCTGACAAATAATTAGAACAAATAGGGTAACTTGATAATGTGGTTGCTTACAAAATGAATAATCAGAAATAAATATCTTTTCCTGTTCTGGACAGTATGGCAAAGTAAACTCAATTCTGGAAAATGCTGGGAAGTGACAGGAAAATCCAGGACCCCAGAGCCTAACATAAAACCAAAGAGAAACCCGTGGAGAGGTACACGATGGTTGGGTCTTGACTGCGGATTTGGCAGAGAGACTGGGAATCACCCCCAGGGCAGGAATCCTAGTGTTTGCTCTTTCTGTGATCCCACTTTGCCTTGGGCAGCTCAATGCCTACCTTACTGCCCCTGTGGTACAAGAAGCGTCAACCTCAGCCCAATGCCAGCTGCATCCGTTGGGGGTGACGGGGCAGCACCACGGCAACATCACGGGGTAGCTGAGTGGAAATGGAGAAGAGCCAGCACAGGCATGCTGGCCAGCCCCCGACAGCGTCCCCTCCCACAGATCAGTTACCTAACACTACATGATCCTGCCTGCACAGAAGGCCAATTGTGTCTCCACGGAACCATGATGAACACACTCATTGTTTCCTTACAACTAAATCCCAAGAACCTGTGTCATCTAGCATTTTCTTTCTTCAACTTAGGATGTCTGCTGGATTTCATCTGTGGTGGAAAATGTGTATCAGGAGGGGTGCTCGCTGCTCACCTATAAGGGGCTGTTTCACTTGATTAAGTGGAAGCGAGAAGTCTTCCCTCGACGGTGTTCACAATACCTACTGTCACACCACATACACACATGCACCACACACACATTCACCACCATCACTACCACCCCTACCCCAGCCCATGCTACACACATGCCACACCATACACACCACACCGTACACACCGCGCACGCACACGCTTGCTTCTCATTTGAAGATTCTATTTGTCTCCATCATAATCCAATGACTCTCCCAACATTTTTAAGCTAGTGGATAGCCCTGGGAGCAATCACCATTCACTCATAGTTACGAACGAGAACAGAGAAAGGGTTTTAGATGAATATAAGAGAAGAGTGTCGCCAGGGAGTCACTGTTGCTTCAGCTTGTGTTATGCTTCTTAGGGAGAAAAGGTCACCCCTGCCGACCGTGAAGATGGGTCAGCGCCTTCCTGAATCTCTACTCCCCCACGCCACATACACACTTTTGGATTCACTCCCTCTCACATCCTGCTGTAAAATATTTCTGAAGGCTGAGCCATCCCTCCCTTACAATATGTCTGTCAAGTCAGTTTGCTTAAGAGCAGCCCTTGGTTAGTGGTTTCTCCCGGGTGTCTCCCTCCTACTGGCCCGGAGGAGACTGAAGAAGATGGATGGGTTGGGAAGGAGCAAGGCAGACAATCTTCTCCCTCTGGCACTGGCCCGCCAACTTTTCTCAGGTCCACAAGAATCATGGCGGATGCTCCCATGTCCCTCTTGGAAGGGCCCCAAGGCAATGGTGCTGGCTGGATCCAGTGCCTCCGTGAGGATCTGGACCCCCACTGGAAGGGTCTAAGAGGCCAGTTGGGGGAAACTCAGCCCCAAAGTTGGCTGGATCATTCAGGAAATAGCAGAGCTGCCAGGGCTGGCAGGGGACAGTCTCCCTTTGACCTCTATCCTAGCACACCCAGTTCTTAGCCAGAACCAATCCAACCTCTGAGCTGCTCCTACAGTTATCTCAAGGAGAGAGAAGGGGGGCAGGTGGGGAGGGATGGAGGGCAGATGTTCTTAGAATCAGCACAGTATTTAATCGAAGCTTTTTTTTTTTTTTTTTTTGGCTTTATTTCTCAGGATTGTCATCCAAGACCATAGCATTTAGGAATCCGGAGAACCCCAAACTGTGCTCTGCCCTTCTTCCATTGGGCCAGGCTCCAGCTGGATTTTCCTAAGCCCCATGTTTGGAATGATGAGGACATTTTCCCATAGAGATGGTGTCATAGGTTAGGGTCAGGTGCCAAGGACACACAAAAGCCTATGTAATTTGTGATGCTTTTTAGCGTGGAGGCTGACCCTTGGAACAAAACCTGCCAGCCACGTGGGCCAGAACAGAGTGAAAGCAGGACCACCATGGCCTGGGTTCTAACCCCAGCTCTTTGCTTGTTAGCAGTGAGACCCTGGTCCCAAAACCTGATCTCAGCTTCATCCCTAAAATGAGGATAATAATAGGATCCACCACCTCGGGTCATTGTGCAGATTAAATGAGATACCACGAGTAAAACGGTTAGCATGGTTCCTAAGTCATTGTAAATACTTAAAGGAGTTTAATACTTTATTTTACTATTCAACTAGTATTGATTGAGCGTGGCCAGGCACTGTGCCGGGTGCTGGGATACGGTGTGAGCGAAGATGAAAAATCGAAACCCTCTCCCTTGCTCCGCTGCCTCTCAGGCCTTGGGTGCAGGGATGTCTGGTTGGTACAGGTCCAGGCGAGTGGATGAGAACATGTAAGGGGTGAACACCTTCTGTCAGGCCAGCTCCTGGACACCTCTATGTCCTAGACTAACTCTCCAGCACTTTGTTTCCTACTCAGGGCTTCAGGGTGCATCTGCCCATCTCCCTGTTGCTTAGTCTAGGCCCACCTCTCCCTTCCTGGGTGATGGCCAAGTTAAACAGAGTCTCCTGCTATTCCCCTCACTCCCCTGTCTCTGGCAGGCAGTGTTCAAGAGATGTTTTTCTGCTTGGTAACAACAGAAAGGGCACACTCCCAGGCTCACGAAAGCCTTCTCCTCATGGCCCTCACCCCCGCCAAGCTGCAGTGGGTCTGCAATGAGGCCCAGGCAAAAGCATTTTTCAGAAGATCCCTGGCGATTCTGATGATCAGACAGATTCCAGTAGGCTCAGAGGGACGCCCAGCTCCCTGGGACTGCTGGGCCCTGCAGTCCGAGGACACCACCACCACAGGTGTGAGCAGAGTGAAGCAAGGCAGACCACAGCCGCGAGGGGCTTCCTCCCATCCGTTCCCTCGGTCAAGGACACCGGGGAGAGGGGACAGCAGGAAAGGTGGCAGGACCCCTTTAAGCAGACGCTGGGGTACATGGGGAGGAAGAAAGAGAAGGAAATCCCACAGCTGATGGGGAGGGTGGAGAATGCCTTTGGTCACAGGGCTGCCCCAGCCATTCTCAAGATCCCAAGTGACCTCCAGCCTCTCAGGACTGCCTGTAAATCAACTCACATAAGCCAGACACTGCCTGTGTATTGGAAACTGCCTTAAAATATTCTCCAGTCAAAAGTTCTGGCCCTTTCTTTTTTAAGTCACAGGACCCCAACCCTCCTGGCAGATCCCGAAGGAGACAAGTTACTGCAGAAGAGTGAGCTCTGTGCCCTGGCCTCTCCACTTGCTGGCCTGCAGCTGGCCCTCCATGAGTGGGGCTGTTGTGATTGCCCTGGGGACGGCCACGGGCCCCCTACCCCCGCCTCTCCCGGCAGGTGTGCCAGAGAGGCACCAGGAGTCTGGAAAAGACAGAGCTCTGGACCTCGAAGCTGATCCAAGCTACATTCTGATGAAGAGTTATTAACTGATATTCAGTTACAGGATCATGGGCGGAACAAAGAATGAGGCCCCGTGCAGCCGAAAACCATATGGCCTTGAAGGGCGCACACACCTGCGAGAGAACGGGCAGGCCTGCCTAGAAACCGCCGTCAGTTCTAGGAAAGCCATACAGTTCCGACTTGCTTCATGGCACTTTCTAATTAGTTGTGCACTGAGTTTTCTCCACTTCCTTATAAAGGCTTGTGCCCCCTCTCCCACGGCCCAGGACATCTGGGGTGGAGGTTCCCACCCCGACTCCCAGCCCTCAGGCAGACCACAGAAGACCTTGCAAACAGGAAGTTAGCATTTACTTCTGGATCCAAAGCAAAACTAGAAAGGAAGTTATCATGAGGAAATAATCCCAAAGGGAAAAAGCAGAGTGCTGTCCTCTAACAGCAAGAAGCTGGAAGCCATTCATATTGATTAAGTGTAGGGAAACGGTTACATCAATTATGTGCATTATATTCACCCAATGGGATGAGTAAGCAAAGAGTAGAAAGATAAACGCAAATGCTACGTGATGACATGGAAAAAGGCTTCCCGTATAATGTTCAGTGTAAAAAAGTTGATGCACAAGGTCTCTCTGCTATGATTATGCCGGTAAAGTTACATATTCATGTGGCTCTGAGCAGAAGAGGGTGACTGAAAAACTGAAAACAGCTTGGTTGCTTGTGGTGGTGGGATCGGGGATGGTTCTTCTTGCCTTTGACTTAGAATTCTGTTAATGCTTTTGTGATGTTTGCGTATTGCACACTTAAAAGGAAAAGGAAAATAAAAGTAACGAATATTGGTTTTAAAAAGCGTGGGAGGGCTTCCCTGGTGGCGCAGTGGTTGAGAGTCCGCCTGCCAATGCAGGAGACACGGGTTCGTGCCCCGGTCTGGGAGGATCCCACATGCCGCGGAGCGGCTGGGCCTGTGAGCCATGGCCGCTGGGCCTGTGCGTCCGGAGCCTGTGCTCCGCAACGGGAGAGGCCACAACAGTGAGAGGCCCACGTACCACAAAAAAAAAAAAAAAAAGCGTGGGAGGGGGCAGACGAGAAAAACAGACAATGTGGCGGCCGAGCCAAACCTACACCAAAGGTTCCCAGAACGCAGCCACGTGAAGCGACTTTTGTGAAGAAGAGTTCATTTTCACCACTACTCATCCCTCTAGGAAAGAAGAAGAAAAATGAAGAGTGTCTTGGAAGGGAGCAGAGGTTTCCACTGGCTTCTTCTTGGCCGGTAGAGATGCTGAAGTCACAGGTTGGCAGTTCCCAGGGTGAGGCTCTGCCTGGGTTTACTCCACTGAACCTGCGTGATGTGAGCTTGTCACGGAGATCAATGTCAACCAAACGCAGAACGAGGCTTCCGGTACCTGGGTACATGAATGCACCCCCAACAGCTGCTGGGAGAACGCCGGGGAGATTTGTGAAGAATTCCCAGAAAACAGTGCTCGGCGCCCCTCCCAGGCTGGGCCCCCCTGCTCTGGGGCCGGCTCCCCGGTGCTTTACCAGAAGGCTTGGCCACCAGCCCCCTGGCTACTGGAATGGCCGAGCTGACTGTGCCCGGCCCCCAGCCCACACTGTGCTTTGCAAAAGGAATGACCTTGGAGCAACTCAGGACTTTACTCTTGGTCAAGGAAAATATACATTTCTACTGTCTTTGGATTCATATGCATTCAGAGTCAGGGGCCGGTCACTCCTCCTAAACTTGAGGCCTGAATAAATATGTCTTGTATTTAATATTTAACAGACTCATCACAGCGGGGAAACTCATCTTGGGCTAGGTTTCCATTCTTTCCCACTCTGGGGGTGAGCATAGGTCTCAGAGGAAGTGTTTGTGCACTCAGAGGAGGGGGACAGAGTGTGTGGGAAGGGTCAGGGGAAAGCGTCCCCCTCTGTGCTTCAGAGGATGAGACAAGCTTGCAAAATATCTCATCTTCCAGTCCCAGAAGGGAGGCGGCTGCACCGAGTAATATTTCCAGTTAAGGGAAACACATGAACGTTCAAGGAACAGCCTGGAACAATCAGGGTTATAATTCCTGGCTGCAGCAAACGGAAGGGAGAGAGCAGGAACCAAGCAAGAGTAATTAGGCAATCAGTGAACGCAGCTCAGGACCTGATAACATAAAAATGTTTTAGGGCCTCGCTGCATGGAACACAGCTTCTATATCTGAGAAGCATTCAGACTTTGCCCTCTTAGGAAGCAACTCAAAGCTTGTAGGTTACACCTGTGATTCTCACACAGCTCTTTTCCGGCCAGTGCGCTTGCTGCCTGCCCCCCTGCCCTGCACTTTGTAACTGCCATTTGTATGTCTTCTTTTGAGGAATTGGCCTCTTGGCGCTTCCAGGATGCTTAAGAGAGTGAAAATAGTTTTACCAGTTGCTGCATCCTGGTCACTCAAGGATGAGATGAAGTCTGGGGGCAGTTAACACTCCCTGGAGAAATGAATCTGCAAGAGAAAAGTCTTTCTTAAGCCCTACAAGATTCTCTGCTTTCAAGCATCTTGGGTGTTTTAAAAAACCTCTCCCTTGCTCTCTGGTCATGGCATTTATCTTTGTGTTTCAGCAGACAGATGGGAGACATGACAGGCATGGGGATTTCCACTGGAAGTAGATCCAAAGGAAGAAATCCTGCATTCCCAGAATACATTGCTCTCTCCTGCCCTGTGGTCAAAGCTTCCCAAACTCTTGCGTCTTGCAGCTGAGCATCAGGAAGGGGGAAAAAAAAAAAAAAGGAAAAAAGAAGAAAACTAGGAAAATCAAATGTAAACACACAATGGATTTTATTTATTTACCCTTTCTCAAGTGGAGGTTGAGTCCTACACTTGGCAACATTAAGTCGTACAAAAGAAACAGACTACCTGGTCCCGGACCTTAGGACTGTCACAGATGTGCTGGCATTCGGAAAACACTCCTACCCTTCAGCTGAAATGCATGCCCTGCCCCTGTTTCCAAACAGCTAACTCCTGCCTATTGCTTCAAGGTCAATGCCCTGTCCTCCACGAAGCTTCCCCTGATATTCCACTCCCACGGGTATGAGAGATGTCACTGTGTAAAAGCACAGACACTGGAGCCAGACATACTGTGTTCACATCTCAACTGCCACTTGGCATCTGTGCAACCCTGGGCAAGTTGCTCAACCTCTCTGTGCCCCAGTCTCCTTACCTACAAAACGGGGATACAAATAGCATCTATTTCATAGCTTTATTAATTAAAGGTGTCAATACGCGTGAAGCTCTTACAAGAATGCCTCCCATACAGTGATCACTTAGTAAGTATTAAATTATTACCCTCCTGACCATGTTTTATTTTTCACAGAATTATCCTGATGCTCTCTAGTGGCACACCCATTTTTGTGGGTTTTTTTTTTTTCTTTTTTTGCCTTGGATTCGTCTTAGTTGAACCATATCTTCTGTCCTATAAGGAAAGATTTAGGGCCCTGTTTTCTTTTTTTCATTCCTTAAACTCACCTGGTGGCAAAGAAGGATTGGCTATTAAGTGAAAGAATAATGAGAGACAGAAACACGAGAGCAAATCACTATATTGTGTCTATGTGATTTGCTATGTATTTGCTATGTACCAAGCTATGTATCCTTCCTGCCTGCTGGGATCCTGCTGCAGAGAAGGGAAAGTGAAGGAAACATCATAGAGGGTCGACTACTGAGCAGAGTATGTAAGAAGAGAAAGACATGAAATAAAGAGAGGAGAAAAGACCCCAGGGTAGTCCAGGCTGGGGAATGACATGTGGGAAGAAGTGTGTGTATATAGTATGTATTCTTTCCAATATTCATATAACATATATGTGCTGAGCTTACCATGTGCTAAAACCTGTGCTGGAAACAAGGGAGGAGGTTGGGGCAATGGTGGAAAAAAAATTCGACAAAGCTCTAACCTCAGGGGGCGCTGTGACTTTTGGGGAAAAAAATCCCCTTTGGCATCCAAGTAACCACGTCTTCTGTGTCTCCCCAGGTGCCGCCCTCCACCCCTCCCAGTTGCTTCCAAAGCAACTCTCTTTTTGCCAAGGGGAGAGGAAGACAAACCCAGGGCCCCTGCACTGCCCACCAGCGCCCTCCCTCTCAGTGGCACCTGCTGCCCCCCTCAACCTGCACTCCCTACCACCTCGGCCCCCCCGGAAGTCACGCCCTAGCCCCGAGCCCCGTGCCCCATTCTCCCACACGGGCAGTGCGGCATCCCTGCGGGCCCCCTCATCGGCTGGTCCCTCCCCTGCTGCAGCGAGGCGAGCATTCCCAAGAGGGGCCTCTTGCCTGCTCTCCCTCTATGCCCAGTCGGGAAGGGCCCCTGCACTCTGACCCACTCATGAAGCCAGGGTTGGGGGATAGCAGCCCAGGTGGGTTTGCACATCTGCAGCACTTCAGAAATGGCCTGGACACCCGGAGTATCAGAACTAATGAGAACTCCACAGATGGTCTGGCTGAGCCTGAAGGGGTGTGGCACATTCACCCCAAAATATGCCACTCTGGCATAAGGAGTATTTTGAGCTGAAGACAATCGAGAAGGAGGAGACACAAGGAAAATTCTCAGCCCTCCCCCTCTTTACCAGGAAGGGCAGGACAATTCCTAATCACCACAGACAATTCCAGACTCTTATCACCCCAGAGACTACACCAGAGGCAGCTACATAACAAACCTCCTTAAAAGCAACACATCTTCCATTACTTTCCCCTATATATTTACCTTCCCAGAGTTTGCTGCCCCCAAGGCCCCCTTTTCTTTGTCTTGTCGTTTCTCTATAAACTTATTGTTCTTTTGTTAAGATGCTCCATAACCCAAGTTCTAACCAGCCCTTTGAGTTACTCGCCACTGAGGCCTCCCACGGATACGCTCAGATGCACACATTAATAAACTTCTGATTGATTTTCTCCTGTTAATCTGTCCTTTGTTGTTCTAATTTGCAAAGCCCAGCCAATGAACCTAAGATGGGAAAAGAGAAGAAGAATTGTCTTTCCTCCCCTAGAAGCCCCTCAATTTAGAAATGTGAAAAAGGAAACCTGGGGATTACAGGACCAGCCTCACAGCACACAGCACGTTTGCTGCAAAGCTAAGGCCAGCAGCCAGGCTCTTTGCATGTCTTTATCCTGTGGGAAATGCCACTTCCCAATTCAGATGCTGTTGTTTTCTTCATCTCTCTGATCTCATTTCCCTTATTGAAATTATGTTGGCTTTTCATAAGGAAAATTGTCAAAAGCACTTAGAAACTCTGTTGACCGTGACCCACAGGAGGAAATAAATTCTTACCGTGACCCAGTATACATCCATATGTGGAGCTGAACCAAAGTGTCCATGATATAGGACATACACTCACTAACTGGGACACACAGTAATATTTCCTATTGTTTGAAAATGCTGGTTGGGTCCAGCACTGAATTCATGACAGACAATTTGAACACCATTGACTTAGGAAGGATCTCTGTGTGGGAACCATGCAAAAGCAGACACCGAGATGAGGACTTGCGTTCAGGTAACGACTTGGGAGGTGAGTCCAGGAAACACACCTGAGGGGGTGGGGAGGTGAGAAGGGAAGGGAGGAGAGCCGCAGGTCCCTTCCTTAGGCACATGGGGCCTTCTGGCACTAGGATGCTCTGAGGAACATTTAGAATGCATCCCAGAACGCTCCCAGCAGAGCTGGGGAGCCTGGCTTGCTCACCCATTACTGAGGATTATTGAGGATTTCCCCGGGAATATTAAACCTGTGAGACTTCGCACTGCTCTGGGAAGGCTGAGATGCATCTTCGGTACCACAGAGAGCCCTCGGGCAGGAGGAAGCCAAGAAAAGCAGAGCGTGTAGGTGCTTGATGTGGGCTGCAGTGAGCTCAGAGGTGAGTGGAGGGAGGGGACGTGGAGTGGAGCGACACAGCACCTGCCACAGAAAGCGCCGTGGTGTCTGGGGCTCTTGTGAGCCCATAAACCATAAACCATCCCAACTAGATTTCAAAATGAAAAAGCAACAACAAAAAACAAACAAACAGCAACAACAAGAAAGCCAAGTTAAGAGGAAAGAAAAGGTTAACCAAGAGAGATGCTGTGAGATTCAGACCCAGAGAAAATACAAAGCACGCCCTTCTCATTTTTCACTTAATTGTAATATCACTGACATAAAGAAAAGGCAAGGAGAAAATTGACTGCCGTCTGTAATCAAACCGTGTAGCACACTGGCTGCTTGAAAGGTTATGATCTAATGTCTGTGACAATAAATCCAGACATTCGTGGCGTAAAGAGTTCGCCTGCAGATTTTTCTTTGTCTCTTTTGGATGTTCTACCCACACTCCAGCGGTGGAGGTCCCACAGCTAAGCACCTCCATGATGCTGGAGCCTGCAGAGTGACTCACAAAGCCAAACAGAAGGCGCTAGTATATTTAAAATCTAAAAGGGGTTTGAGGGCTTCGAGGTTGAAAGACTCCGTGTAATTACTAATTGTCATCATAATACAAATATGTCTGGAGAGACAAGTCCAAGGGACAAGTGGGTTTTCACCAAGGACTGAGTCCTCGCCATCATTGATCAAACACACATTTCAGATTTCCCGGCTGGCATGTTGACACCACAGCATGTGCAGTCCATCTGGAACACACGGTCAGTGCAGGCAGATGGGCTGCGGAGCCGCTGGGGAAAGAGACCTGGATGCTTGGCATGCTTCTGCCCATAGCTGTGTGACCCTGGACGGGTTGCTCAGGTTCTCTGAACTTGTTTCCTCCAAAACAAAGTGAAAAGCACTTTGAAGAGTAAGAAAGGGCAACGTCATAGTCCCTGTAAGGGATCAAAACAGAGAATTGCATCTTCTGCTAATTGCATAACTTGGGATAGCCCACTTGCTCACTGCCTGGACCCTTTCATCCCATTTCAGATGCGAACACTATGCAAATAAAAGCAAATGTCAGTTTATTCAAAGGGAATTCTCTTTATCTTGCTTTAAGCTCCATATCAGGTCCGAACAAATCAATGTGCTCCCCTTTTATCCTTATTTCTTACCTCATTGCCATCATCTTTTACCATAGCGCACTTATTGAGCACCTACAGTGTACAAAGCATTGTGCTAAGTAATCAGTGGGGATTCCAGGGCTCATAGTCATGGTTCTCAACAGGATTTTATTGAGAGATAAAAATAATATGTGTACATAGAGACACAACAACATGAGGTATCACACACTGAGGTCCGGATGAGCAGCCTGAATAGCTGGTGCGACTGGAGGTCAGAAATGCCCTCCTCGTATGTAAAGCCAATACCTTGTGCTTTGAGCCCCATTTCCTTCCAACTTGTAGGCACCACACCCCATCAACCATCCCTTATCCTCCCATTACATACAACCAGTTCCTTTCACTGGATGCTTCCCATCAGATCTTCAAGAGGCTCAAGTATTCACCATTTAAAACAAAATCCTCTCTGAGCTCCTTCCTGCCCTACCCTCTACCCAGGCAACCACCATTTTCAGGCTAACATCTCAAAAGAGTCACCCACGCTCACTCTCTCCATTCCTTCCCTTATCACTCCCCGCCTCACCCTCTTCCAACCCAACTGCCACCCAGAAACAGTTGTCAGTAGGGTTACCAGTACCTCCATGCTGTGAAACCCAAGGAACGCTTTGCCCTCCTCGTCCTGACTTCAGCTGACTTTGACATGCTTGCTCACTACCCACTTTCATTTTTTTTTTTTTTTTTTTTTTGCAGTACGAGGGCCTCTCACTGTTGTGGCCTCTCCCGTTGCGGAGCACAGGCTCCGGACGCGCAGGCTCAGCGGCCATGGCTCACGGGCCTAGCCACTCCACGGCATGTGGGGTCTTCCCGGACCGGGGCACAAACCCGTGTCCCCTGCATCGGCAGGCGGACTCTCAACCACTGCGCCACCAGGGAAGCCCTCCCCCTTTCATTCTTAAATGAGCTTTTGCATTGACATAGAATATAATTTAGAAAAGTGCAAAAATCACTACTATACATGTTTACAAAGTGAAAACGCCCTTATAACGACCATTTAGATAAAGAGAACGTCACCGGTACCCTAGAAGCCTCCCCCCGCCTTGGTGCCCCCTTCCTGGTTACTGAGAGACCAGCACTAGCAGTGGATGCTGTGTGGGAGTCACCCAGAGCCCCCCAGATGGGAAGCAGTCATTCCCCCAGCTACCGGGAGTCTTAGTGGCCAACAGCTCTCAGCCTCCCCCTCCAACACTTCCAAGGGATAAGGGGAGCCTTATCCAAGCTCACACACCCTCCCGGGGGGCAACCCACATCCACTGACTGGTTGATGTGGGAGTATAAAGACCTGGCCCCTCACCCCAATTCAATACAGCTCTGAAGGGCCGTAGCAGTTCCAGAGCCCCCTTTAGGTCAGCTGATGTCTTTGCTGTGACGTCATCACTGTTCCCCATGTCCTTCTGCCCTCTCCACCTCCTTCATCCCCTCACAGGTGCTGATGTCAACTCCCCGAGTACTCCCCCCAAATTTCTGCGCACAAATCTTGCTTCCTGGGGCCCCCAAGCTGTGATATCACCAGCCTAACTTCCAACATCGTGGCTTATTCCATGTGATTTTGAACTTTACAATGAATGGAATCATATGACATGTCCTCTTTTGTGTCTGTTTTTTTGTTCAGCATTATGTCCGTGGGGTTTGCACATGTCATTGTGTACAACCATAGTTTTCTCTGTTTTTATTGTGGCGCAGTATTCTTGAAATAAATGCACCACGGTAACCTATGTTGCTTTTCTTGTTGATGGCATTTCAGGTCTTTTCTAATTTTTGGTTCTTATGAATGATGCTGCAGTGGCCATTTGTGTGGGTATCTTTTGGTGCACATATGGAAGAAATTCTGTTGGGTATATACAGAGAGGTGTCATTTCTGTTCTGTAAGGTGTATGTGTGCTCGGTTCTACTGGAGAGTACTAAGGGGGTATATGAAGTATTTGTACCAGTTTATAGTCCAATTAGCAGAGCATGAGGGTTCCAGTTGGTTATGCTACCTGGAAGTTTACAGAGAAAGTTGGCTGATCCCTGATCTAAGCTGAAGAATGAGAGGGACAAAAACAAAGTACTAAGACAGAAAAGTACCAATATGTCGTCAAGAAAATGTAAGAACACCAGTGTGTCTAGGTAGATAAGACTGGGTAGAAAAATATAGTTTATGTCAGAGATTGGCAAAATGTTCCATAAAGGGCCAGATAGTAATTTTAGGCTTTGCAGACCTTATGGTCTCCATTTCAACTACTCTGCTCTGCCGTCCTAGATCAAAAGCAGCCACAGACAATGAGTAAGAAAACTGAGAGTGGATATATGCCAATAAAACTTTATTTTGGGACACTGACCTTTGAATTTTATATCATTTTCACAAAATATTATTCTTCTCTTGACTGGAAAAAAATCATTAAAAATTATAAAAACGATTCTTATCTTATGAGGTAAACAAGGCAGGGATGGAGCCAGATATGGCCCATGGGCTGGCGTTTGCTGACCCTTTTTGTAGATCGTGGAGACCTAAATAAAAAGTCGGAACTCTATTTGGTCAACACGTTTGGGATTTTTGAGGAGGGGTATGATGTGTAAAAATCAGCATTTCAGGAAAATCCAGGTGGCATCAATATTTAGTGTGAATTGGAGAGCTTGGAGGTGGGCCAGCCAGGTAAGAGGTGGCCTAGGTAACCTAGTAAGGTCTAGTAAGAATCTGGACCTCGCGGTGGAGGTGGGTGGCCAGGTGGGTAATGAAAGAGACAGGGTGTGCGCAGGAAGGCGTTACAAAGGTGTAAGAAAAGGGCCTGATGACTCATGTGAGAGGAAGAAAGAAGAGTCAGTGCCTGACACCAGGGTCTTAGGTGTGGGAGGCTGGAAGGCTGGGAGTCTGATGTGAAATTGTGGAGGGACAATAGGGCTCAGTATTGAGGGCACAGGAACCGATGCCAAGTGCTGGAGTCTAAAACCTGGCTTCCCGACCCACTAGCTGTAATCACTCTGCTTCCTCCTCTAAAATGGGACTAATAGGAGCACCTACTTATTGAGTTTGTTATGAGGATTAAATGAGCTGACATCTAAAGTGCTTAGAACAGTGGCTAGCACGTAGCATACATGAACAGGTGCTGGCTTTTATTATTAACTGCAGAGTCTCATTTTTTAAAAATCACACACAAAATTTTAAAGCTAGAAAGCAAATTTAAGGGAAAAGGTGAGATCTGGCTTTAGATGGGTGAATTTCAGCTCACTCTGGGCAGCAGACAGAACACGGAGAATGGAGGCTCAGAAAGGTCAAGGGAAGTGCCAGAGACATGCGTTCATATAGATGCGGATGTGTGCTCGTGGAGAAAGCAACTTGACTCCATGGGAGCAGATGAGAATGTTGGAAGGTCCAAAATAGAAATATAAAAATACATACTGTGGTCAAGACCTCAAGCTCTGGAGGGGAGTTCCCTGGCGGTCCAGTGGTTAGGACTCCATGCTTTCACTGCCGAGGGTCCAGGTTCAATCCCTAGTTGGGGAACTAAGACCTCAAGCTCTGGTTCCTTCTCTCTTCTAGTAGCTCTGAACCCTTGGTTGGGTTACATAACATCTCCAACCCTTTGTTTTCCCATCTGTAAGATGGGTATAACTGTAGTACTTACTACATGGAGCAGTGGTAAAGATTAAAAAAGTAAATGGGGGCCCAAATAGAATCTACCACAAAATGAGTGTTCATTTAACTGTTAGACTTTATTATTAGGACCACATTTATGGAAACTATGGAACAGGGAAGCACCAGGAAAGGAAGACCCAAAGACACAAAGGAACTTGCCCAGCGAGCTAGTCCTTATGGAATTTCTCTGGCCCCACCTCTACTGCCCCGCATCCGCATCCAGGTGAAGAAGAATGCTTGTATGAGAACTTGTTCAACTCCTTTAAGGTCAATGGCAAAAACACAAACTTTCCGGTAAAGTGCAGTTGACCTAAATCTGCTGAATGACAACGTCTTTAGGAACAGCCCCTGGTGCTCTTCAAGTGGCTGATTGGGCTGGCTGGAAAATCCTCTGCTTACATAAATCTCCTCCTTAGTGAGGCTCACAGAAAACCCCCAAGTTGCTCCTTTTCAGTGCCGGCTTAGGGGCTGCTCGTCATTTCAGAGACCGCATGGGCTCCACCTCCTGCTCTCACATTTAGCTCTGTATCACATCAATCAGGACCTCACACTACCAACTTGCTCATCCACTAATCCACAGTGACTGAGGGTTATTTCTTTTTAAGCTTCTTAACTTGCTGCTTAGAAAATTACTTTGGATGGAGGCAATTAGCATTGCATACTTTTGAGGAGAAAATTGCAGCCTAGCCCACTCTGACTGCATGGATCAGGGATTTCCTCAGCTCCCCATTCGATCCTTCTCTTTCCTTTTTTTTTTCTTAACCCCTGTTCAAACAATGTGACCCCTTCAAAGTTCTGAGATGCTATCCTGGTGCCATATTTAAAATTAAAACTTGGGGTTTCCTGGGTGGCGCAGTGGCTAAGAATCTGCCTGCCAATGAAGGAGACATGGGTTCCATCCCTGGTCTGGGAAGATCCCACATGCCGCGGAGCAGCTAAGCCCGTGCACCACAACTACCGAGCCTGCGCTCTAGAGCCTGTGAGCCACAACTACTGAGCCCACGTGCCACAACTACTGAAGCCCACGCACCTAAAGCCCATGTTCCACAACAAGAGAAGCCACCGCAGTGAGAAGCCCGCGCACCACAACGAAGAGTAGCCCCTGCTCGCCGCAACTAGAGAAAGCCCGCGCGCAGCAACGAAGACCCGACGCAGCCAAAAAGTAAATAAATTTATTACAAACAAAGAAAATTAAAGCTTGGATATAAGGAATATAGGTGACAATCTCCCCAAATAAGATCAGCTTCAGGAAGGTTTTCCCTGCTGTTATTAATTGGTAAACTCTGTGGATGGGTTGTTGGTGTGTGTGTGTGTGTTGGAGTGGGTAGGGGTGAGGGTGTCTGGGAAGGGAGTGGAGACTGACTAGAAAACTTTCTTTTAAAATTTTCTTAGTAATCACAGCCTCTCTAAAGTCCTCTTTGTCATTTCTGGAAAAGTCATAGTGGAAATCTCTACTGGGCCAGCAAAGTACAAGTCACTGATGGGGAAGCCAGACACAGTCAGTCTTAGTTGGAGGCCACCAGGAAGGGACACTAGCCCCCATGGGGGTCAGTAGCTTTGCCTTCTCCACTGGTAGAAGGAACAGTACTAGCCAAAGGCTGCTTCTGCCTCTCCTATGTGACCACTGCGGCCACAGACACACCCTGCCTACTGACTGACTGATTGGCCGAAGGACTGTTTGTGTTCTGAATGCCTAGCGATGTGGACTAGAGCTGCAGCTAGTGTGTCCAGGGCCATTCTCTGCTGTTTTCTGCCCCAGATCCCAGGGTTCCCAGGAGACAATCCTCCACCTGAGACATGTTCTCTACCCCAGACAGTCGGGGGACACTCTAGCGGCTCCTTTACCTTCACGCAACACAAGATATGGGTCTTGTGGTACCAAACTCATCTTGACCTTCCTCAGGTGAAAGGCCCGGGACCTACTGGGCTTGTAGAGAAAGCAAGCAGGGTCCAGAAGGCACAATGGTAGCAAGTTTTATGACAGCTCTGGGTAGAGCCGGGCAGGTCTGTCCTCCGAGTGACACGGATGTGTGATGTCAGTGAGCCATGTTCCCTGTTACTGCCCACAACCTTCCCTTGTCCCTGCGGCTTGTTTCGGAGACTTTAGTTTTTTGTATCTGGCTCCTGGGGCTATGAAAAATCATACCTCTTACAACATCTTTACCAGAATAGAAAGATAATCTGGGCTAAAAGTAGACTCCTGAGATTCCGTCCCTGGAGGTTTCCTCTCTTAAGAACTTAGTATTTATTAAAGGAGAGAGAATAAATGTGTCACCTATCTACAAATATGTGGGAATGCTACTGAACTGTAATCAATAAGAAGTACAGCCTTAGTGAGCAGAACAAAACTTTTCTCCCCTGATGGATTATTGTGTTTTTGGAAATCGGTGGGACCATTATACTAACAGGGCTGTCTGGATTCTATAACCTTTGGAGTGGTTTACTCATTGGATTCTTTCAGTCCTACAATTAAGTCTTCCCCGTAGACCCACACCCCCTCATCAACTTTCTCCCTCATAAATCCAGTGCTGTTTTATCTGAAATACAGCGGATTTGCTTTCATTTTCATTCGAGTTTGAAGTGGGAGGTTACATGGGTGAGGTCTGGACTCTAATAGTAAGTATAAGTTATAATCATATTTCTTCCCATTATGTCTTTGATTAGGTTTTGATTTGATGGATTGCATACCTCCCCGCTGCACACACCAGGATCCTTTTGACACATGCTTTCATTAACCTTCCCAGGGACTTCCCAGACATACCTTTTGAAAAGTCTCCCAGTGTTCCACGACAGCCTCTCTTGCTAAAATCTTAACTCAAAGCCACAAAATTACTAGTAAGAAATACTCTCTAGAAGCCTTGGGATATTTCTTTTCTAACACAGTCTGTGGAGGGACACAGGCAGGAGCATTTGGACTGAGTTCATCATTTGCTTTATTCAAATACTAGAATGGACTGATGATTACCTCCCTCAGCTAAATGAATGAACACTGAATCACTAATTTATGGGAGCTTGTATAGTGATGATCTCAGGGTCCTGGTATCTGAGCCCAGGCTCCACTTCCTTGGTACATGACCACAGATAAACTCACTTGCTGTCTCAGTTTTCAAGACTGTGAGATGATAAGCAGAGAATTCCATTTGTGCCCCCCAACATGGCCAATCAATATTCAGAACTGATAGGCTGGGAAATCTATTATTAAGAAACATTCAATAATGTTAATAATGATTATTGTTATTCCTAACATGTATGTGCCTTGAGTTGATAGGCATGGGAGATTTTGTTTTCGGGGCTGAAAGTGGGGGAAGAAAGTTGAGAGGCTGTACATGTATTTGAGTGTTTCAAAGCCCCCATTCCTGAGAGTGAACGAGAGACAGGTCACATGGAGGAGGAGAGCCTGTTATCTGTTCTCCACTCCTCCTCTTAGGCTGGTGTTAACTTAGCTCCCTGGGGAGTGGGTTAGAACAGCAATTGAAGGAGCTGGATTTCTGAGAGACTTTGTGAGACTCGGGGCAGCAGCCATGCTGTGTTAGGTCAGGAGTCCTCGAGTTGAAAGTTCGTCTCCCCATTGAAACGTGGAACCTGGCCCCCTCTGACACCTGGAAAACTGACAGCAACATTGCAAATAGGAAGATGGCACTCCAGAAGACCATGGGCATTTTCATGTGGCCCCAGCAGGGCAAATGGTAGGACGGTGGGCTGACAGTACAGCCAAGGCAGAGGGGGAGTCCATGGCACATACTGAGGGATGGACTCAGCTCATGGGCTCTTCCCAACACATGGGTGATTCTCTTTAGGAGCCCCAAGAAATACCTAGAAAGAAGACACTTTCAGGGGACTGAGCTAGTTGGGGAAACTGGAGACTCTTCCTAAGCAAGTAGGGAGAATAAAACCTCAGGTTGTTGGCATTGTGATTTCATTTGTAGCTGCAGAAAATAATAAATCAAAGTTGTTTAAAATATTTTTAAAATAAACAAAACACAATTAATCATAAATGTGTGGGTTTCTTTCTGAGCTCTGTTCTGTTCCATTTTTCTATATGTCTATATTTATTCCAGTACCTCTCTGTTTAGTTTACTATAGCTTTACAGTAAGTCTTAATATGTAATTTATAGTTAGTCCACTAAAATAAGACCTCAAAAATTGGTTTTTTTCCCACAATTGTTTGGGCTATTCTAGGTCCCTTGCACCTCCATAAAAAAATTTTAAATCAGCTAGTCATCTTGGTTAAAAAGCCTGTCGGGATACGGATTGATTTTGACAAAAGTACAAGGTAATTCAATGAAGAAAGAATAGTCTTTTTAACAAATGTTTCTGGAATGATAGGCTAGTTATATAAAACAAAATAAAAAAGAACACCTTGAACCTTATCTTACCATAGAAAAAAGTAACTTGAAATGGATCCTATAAGAGCTAAAACAACAACACTTCTAGAAGAAAACATAGTAGGAAGTTTTTGTGACCTTGGGTTAGGGAAACATTTCCTAAACAAAACATAAAGAGCAGAAACCATAAAAGACCTGATAAATTGAACTGCATCAAGATTTAAAACTTTTGCTCTTAACTAAGACACTCTTAAGGAAATGAATAAGCAAGACACAGACTGGCAGAAAATATTTGCAAACATATGTCTGACAAAAGTTAGACTCAATAATAATAAGAAAAACCACAAAAAATAAACGGGCAATAGAGTAAATAATAAGTCGGACACTTCCCCAAGAAGATCTAGGAACAGCAAATATATGCATGCAAAGATGCTCAATATCATTAATCCTTAGGGAAATGAAAATTAAAACTAACAATAGGGCTTCCCTGGTGGCGCAGTGGTTGAGAGTCCGCCTGCCGATGCGGGGGACACGGGTTCGTGCCCCGGTCCGGGAAGATCCCACATGCCGCGGAGAGGCTGGGCCCGTGAGCCATGGCCGCTGAGCCTGCGCGTCCGGAGCCTGTGCTCCACAACGGGAGAGGCCACGACAGTGAGAGGCCCGCGTACCGCAAAAAAAAAAAAAAAAAAAAAGGAGGAGGTCAGACAGGACAATGAGCTAAAAGTCAAGGTAACAAAAGAATTGAAGGCTGTAGTGGGTCCTCTTCACAAGTCAGTGAACTTGATTCTGGCTTATTGGGATGTGAGGAATCTGGGACTATTTCTGGAATGTCAGCAATTTTGCCCTAAAGCAACTTTGATCTTGTTGCCCCTCCCCCTGCCTGGTCATTAACTGGAAACTTGGGGACCACCTCCATGGCTGCCTCTTATCAGAGAGCCACTACTTATTGCTTAAATAAATCTCCTCCCATTGTTCTCTTTTCCTGGAAGAAAGAACACCAATCCTCTCAGCTCCCCTGAGAGGAGCTCTCACTGCTCATTTTAAGACTATTTACTCCAGCCAATGCCCTGACTTGGAGGCATGCCTTTGAAACCGGTAAACAAAGGCCAGAGGAGGAAGATGAGAGTCTTGGGCCACAATTTCCTAAAGTAATAATTCCATCCTGTCTTCCCCCTATCCACGCTCAGATCCCAACAGACTCAGGGCAGGGTTTCCTGTGACTTTAGAAAATTCCTTAAAAGGGGGGGAGGAGGAAATTATATGTAATTTCTATCATATTTTGTCACAAAAAAGTAACTGCTTTTCCCACCCTTTCTTTCCTTTAAGCTTTTAACTGTTGAAAGTGGCAATTAATATGAATTCCCCACAGCAAGGACGTTCTATACCTCATTTTTCTGGGAACAACTAGTTTAGGAATGGTTAGGCCTCCTAGAGAAGCCGCAGGGGTTCTTTGTATGAAGAAGCCCTCCAAAATTCTCATGATTCTGAAACAGGAGGGAAGGGGGCACGGCGACCTTTGAAAGAATGACACAGCCCGAGGACATGACATAAACTGATTAGAACCAAACGGGTCCAAGATGGCGGACAAGTCGACTTCAACTAGACCTTGAGCCTCTATACACTCACATCAGCTAGCTAAATGACACACCCACAGGTGCCATGACAGTTCCAAGACCCACCATAAGGATCAAAAAGTGGGCGGTGGCCCAATTCCTGGAAATCCCCTCCCCTTCCTAAAATAGCTGGAATACTCCTCCCACTCATTAGCCTATGAAATTACCCACCCCTATAAAAGCTGACAACCCCTTTCCCTGGTGCCTTTTCTCACCTTCTGAGATGGCCCACGCTCTGTCTGTGGAGTGTGTTTCTCTCTAAACAAATCCACTTCTTACTTATCACTTTGTCTCTCACTGAATTCTTTCTGTGATGAGACATCAAGAACCCGAGCTTCATTAAGTCCTGAAACCAAGTGTATGATCTCAGCTGGAAGACCGTGGGTTTTGGCCGGGTTCGAGTCCTGGCCGCGTGGATTCGAGTCCCAATATGAGTTTTGGCCACGTTCAGGTCCTGGCCTCGTGGGTTCGAGTCCCAGTCTGAGTTTTGGCTCGGTTTGAGTCCCGGCTGCGTGGGTTCAAGTCCCAGTCTGGATTTTGGCCGGGTTCAAGTCCCAATCTAAGGTGCACAGTTTCAGTCCCTCATAAGCAAAGATCAGAGCAAGAATCCCACTGTCTCCTTTTAAATTCTGTTTCTCAAACTATAGCCTGGGCAGAGCCATCTTTCATTCAAAACTCTCTCCCCATATGTCTGAGGTTTAGGGTCTGTCATCTACAGGCTTTAGAGACTTGCATGGATTTTATTGTGTTTTCAAATATTAAGAGGCCAAATTCCCTCAGAGCAATTACTAAGACTTGTTTAAGAGTCTCTCACCTTAGGAAAAGAAATGGTCAGCACACTTGTTCAAACAAGACGTGTGCCAGTTTTCTTTATTTTATAATCTTATACAAATGTTTTACTTACACCATGGGATTCTGAACATGTTTATGAACATTTTCCAAATGCTTTGAAGTCCAGAGTTGGAAGCCCAGTAATTGTCAGTTGCTGAGTTTGGGGGAGCCATTGGAGGGCACGATAGCACCACCCCGGCTTTCCTCTTTTCTCCCCACTCACCAGGACCTTGTCTCAAGAAGATTCTCCATGGCCTTGGCCTGCTTGCTCAAGGTAAGCAATCAGGGCAATGTTTTACAGTGAGCTGCTTGCGTGGCCATCAGCCTGATGGTTTCCTGAACACTTTCCTACTCACTATCCTGTTTTCCTCAGTAACAGAAGAGGATGGGCCAACGGCACACAGTTTGAAAGGCTGGGATGTTCAATTCAGTCCAGTTTTCTAGTTAATAGAGATTTCTCTCCTACCCTGTCTAATCAATCAATCAAAATTTATTGAGGGCTTCCTAATTGTTCAAAGTTAGTACTCAGTAAAGCATCTTTAAAAGTTTTTAAATTTACCTGGGCAAGATTTACCTATCTTTTGTGATACAAAAAGTCTATCAGAATTCTGCAGTATTTCAGGCTCATTTTGTGGAAGCTCCCTTATCTCTGTTCTTAGCGTCGACTGTGGAAATACTCGACGCTAGAGTATCTTAGCCGTGAATTCATGTACACATTTGTGGAGCTCAGCATGGCATTCAGCACTGCCACAGGCCCAGGACAAGTGATAATGCGTGCTTACAAAACAGATGCATGTGGCAGTAATTTTTCAATTTACAAAGCATTCACCTTTAGAATTCCTTTGCATGGCACTTAAAGACTAAAGTCATTTACATAATTTCAAATTACACCTATAGTTGTATGAACATTGTTATGGTGCATATCGAGTCCCCTTACCCTCCCTCCAATATAACCACACACACACACACACACACACACACACACACACACACACACACACACACACACACACACACACATCCCCACGCACATATACTCAAACTTCCCTCCCAAGCAGCAGGGTCATAATAATAAAGTGAAGAAGGATCTCATTGCTCTCCTATTCTGCCTTCGGCCTAAAATCAAAATACACTGCATGAGGTCTTTTCGATCACCTTGTCCAATCAGTTTGTATAGATGAGAAGCTGGGGCCCAGAAAACTTACCTGGCCAAAATCACAGAGCTCATTAGCAGCAGAGCTGAGACTACAACCCAAGCTGTGAGCCTCACCTCATAGCCTCTACTCTGTCCACTCACTTCTGTTCCCACACCTGGGAAGATAAGTGCTTCTTTATTCACAGACCTGCAGAGAAGACAACTCTACAACCTGCCTGAGAAGCTCAGTTTCCAGATTCAATAATGCATACTCTCCCGGATACCTCCCTCTGAATTACTCTAATCAGAATGGTCCATGTTATAGAAAAAAAGGTCATGTCCAGATGGAGATGAGTCGAGATGTGTCACCATTTAATGCAACCTACTGCTTCTTCTACCAAAAATGGTTAACCTAACCCTCAAGGATAACCTAACACTCTAGGTTGTTTTTTGTTGTTTTTTTTTTTCCAACAAGGCTGAATATTCTAAATTCCTTCAGCTTTGTCTCCAAGCCCTATGTTTCATTCTTTAATTATCTTTATAGATTCCTCAGAACCCACTCTACATTCTTAGCATCCCTCTTGAATGGTGCCTCAGACTGAAATATAGGCTTGTACACAGGCCCTGCTTAGGGCTGACCTTTGAAGAAAGGTAGCACAGACTTACTGACAATTTCAGCTCTTTCATTTTACAAAATTTTTGTACTGTGCTTTGATGAGAAGAAAATTCCCGCACGATTAAATCACTTCTTCGAGGCATGTGTGCTGAAGCGGCCCTTTCTTAGGGGCTGTGAGTAGAACCACACAATTTTCATCATTACAAGTATTGTTGCAACAAACTTTCTTTTTAAACTACTTCCTATGCTGCTCAGAGGCCTGTTGCATCGTTTCTTTGAGGTGGAAATATTTGTCACAATCTTGCTCTGCAGCCCCATAAATCAAAATGTTGAGCCTCTAGTAATAAAAATAGTTGCTTTGAAGTATAACCTTAAATGTCTAATTTCCTACCAGCAATAATGAGGATTTCTCCAGCCATCTGGGGGGGACTGGGTTTTCTTTTTCTTTTTCTTTTTTTCTGTCCTTTTGTTTTTCTAACATGTGAGCTGTCCAATGACAGGATTTGGTATTCCAGAAGTCTGGGTGAGAGAAAGCAGTAAGCCACGGGTACACATCTCAGAGTTCCATACCACCCAAGTGGCTGTTACATCACTGATCCGCGTGAGCCTGTCCAGACGGTCTCCACCAAGGCCTCCCCACCCTTGTATTTAATGTTGCTAACCCTTTAGTCATCAACACAAAATAACAGAAATTCTTCCAGGCAGCCATTATTCCGCGACATCCAAAGAAGGGGGAAAGAATCTACAACCGCACAGAAGTTAAAACCCATGTGGTTTTAATAAGAAAAGAAAGACGTGGCTTAATTCAGTAATAAGACTAGACTCCCTGGTGGTTAATAAGGTAATTTGCCACATGATTAAAGGTAGATGCAAGTGGAATTTCTGTGGTAACATTCTCGCGCGGATGGATACTTTGGGGAAACTGAGATTGTTAGTCTCTTGAAAACCACGATTCTTTTGAAACAAGAAGAGAGCAACAACAAAGAGTGGCTTTTGAAATTCTCTCATCATTATCTCGACCTTTTCAAAAAGGCTGAGGAAACAGAGGACCGCCCGGGAGAACACAATCCAGCAGCGGGGCGGGCAGGTTTCCGAGCGCACACCTTGCTGTGTGCACAGCACCGATGAGGGACCGCAGAGGCCCCCCGGGGAGGCTCTCCAGGCAACAGAAACCAGGTCCTGCTCTGGCTGCTCTCTGGAGTGGGGGATGCTGAAGGTTTGACAAACCGATGCCTCCAGGGCACCACTCAGTTAAAAGATGCTTCCGTCTCACCATCTACCTTCCTGCCCGTCTCTCTTCCTCCGCCTCCCATTGTCCTGTCTCCACTGCTTTTTGAAGTCTTTGCCCTCCCTGGGGAATTGTCTTTCTTAGCTTTGCTGTATAGTCGGGTGACGGGGCCCAGGCAGAAGGCCAGAAGACCCTGCTGCCGGCTAAAGGGTGAGAGCTACACAGCTGCAGGCGACAATGGTGACTCTTGTTCCAAAGCGCTCTGCCAGAGACCGGTGTGCTGAGAGACTGAACTGTCCTATCTGGATTCCGGGCTCCTGCATCTGGAATCCAGCACCTGCCTGCTGCCATCTGGGTGACCCTGAGAAAAGTCGCTGCTTCTTACCTGTTAAATGGAGGCACAGGATTCAAAAGGCTCTGTAAAGTCCAAGGATACTGCATACACATGTCACATGACTGTTATTGTTGCCTCTCCTAACAGCTTCCAAGTATCCCTGCCAGCCCTATCGGTCTGCATTTCTTCAGTCATTCACTCACTATTTCAACAAATATTTATTAAAAAAATTTTTATTGACCTTCAGTTGATTTACAATGTGTTAGTTTTGGGTATACAGCACAGTAATTCAAATACATATATGTATGTTCTTTTTCAGATTCTTTTCCATTATAGGTTATTATAAGTTGCTGAATATAGTTCCCTGTGCTATACAGTCGGTCCTTGTTGTGTATTTTATATATAGTAGTGTGTATCTGTTAATCCCAAACTCCTAATTTATCCTTCCCACTCCCCTTCCGCTTTGGTAACCACAGGATTGTTTTCTATGTCTGTGAGTCCACTTCTGTTTTGTAAATAAGTTCATTTGTATCCTTTTTTAGATTCCACATATAAGTGATATTATATGGTGTTTGTCTTTCTCTTTCTTACTTCACTTATCTAATCTCTAGTTTGTTCCGTGTTGCTGCAAGTGGCATTATTTCATTCTTTTTTATGGCTGAGTAATATTCCATTGTGTGTGTGTGTATATATATATCTATATCTATATATCTATATCTATCTATATATAGATATAGATAGATATATAGATAAATAGATAGATCTCACATCTTCTTTATCTATTCATCTGTCAATGGACATCTAGGTTGCTTCCATGTCTTGGCTATTGTGAATAGTGCTGCTATGAACACTGGGCTGCATGTATCTTTTCAAATTATGGTTTTTTCCAGATGTATGCCCAGTAGTGGGATTGCAGGATCACATGGTAACTCTATTTTCAGTTTCTTAAGGAACCTACATACTGTTCTCCATAGTGACTGCACCAATTAATATTCCCACAACAGTGTACGAGGTCAACAAATATTTATTGAGTTGAGGCTACCACAGTGAATAGGAATGCTAAGTTCTTGCCCTCATGGAGCTTAATTTTTTATCAGAATGACAGATAATAACCAAGAAAGCAACTAGGATCATTAGAAAGTATCATAAATGCTATGGAGAAAATTAACAGGCTGATGTAATGGGGAGTCAGTGACATGGGAGCTGCTTGAGACGGGGGTCAAAGAAGGTCAAAGGGGCACTGCAACTATAACATAAGAATAAGCAAGAATGAGCTGCACAAAGAACAGCAAGAGGCCTGTTCCAAGGAGTGGGGTGAAGCTTCTGATGGGAAACAGCTTGGCTGGGGAAGCAACAAAAAGGCAGCCAATGTCCCTAAGACCAAGTGAATCACTGAGACGAGGTTAGAGAAATAGGCAGGGGCCAGGTCATGCAGGATCCTGCAGGCCCTGGTAACAAGTGCAAATTTTATTCCAAATGCAAGGGGAGGAGGTGCTGAGCAAGAGTGTGACGTGATCTGCTGTGCATTGTTAGAACATCACTCAGACTGATATATGGAGAACACATTCTAAGGGTGCAAGACAGAGGAAAGAGACCAAGAGAATATTGAAGTAATCCACATGGGTTGTGAGGGTGACCTGGACAAGGAAAATGGCAATAGATAAAGAAAAGTGTGGGAAATTTTGAAGGAGAGTTTGGAGGTAGAGCTGAGAGGACTTACAGAAGGTCTGGGTGTCCATAGTATGTATATTATCAGGATAGACCAGACCGTGCACACAAAAGGTCAAGGCCAGAGGAGGAGAAGGAAATTCCGAATAGGGAAACGTTCTATTTTGCGACCTGTTCTTCCCTAGGAAAACTGGGTTTTGGGCCTCTCAGTTGGCTTCCTCAATGCTGTGTCTTTTGATGCACAGGGAGAGGAGACATGGCTAGATAAACCATGTCCTGACCACATATGGCCGGGTAAATGAAAGTCAATATATTGATTCCCTTGAAAGGCACAGGAAACCAGCATGTGTTTCAGACACAAAATCATCTTGTTGCAGGCTGACCCGCAGATGCCTCAGTTCAACCAGAGGCGTCTCTATCCAGCCAGAACATAACTCAGACATCTTATAACCTCTTGGGGTTTTCCTACACATCCTGAAGTCAAACTACACCGGAAAAGCCCAAGTATTGAAAATCATAGCCCTCTGTGCTCTCTCTCTCTCTCTCAACTTTTTATTTTGAAATAATTACAGATTTATAGGAAAGTGCAGCAATATGACAGAGTTCCCATGTATCCTTCACCTAATTCCCCCAATGGTTACATCTTGCTTAACTATACACAATATTAAAACCAGGAAACTGACATCGGAACAATGGTTGTATATAGCTCTATTCCATTTTATCACATGCATAGATTTCTGTAACCACCATCACAATCAAGATATAGATCACCACGAGGATCTCCTGGAGCCAACATTTTATCAGTTTGAGTGAAGTGTAGAAACCTTATATCCCTTTAAGTTCCTTTGTCGTCCTTATCCCCAGCCACTATTTATAATGCAATCTTCTCAACTATTTCCTCTACAAGCACTGAAATCCACATCAGACAATGTTATGCTTTTTGCTTAGACCAACAAATACAATTTAGAAAACTTAAGAAGAAAAGGAAAGTCTATTGCATTTACTCATATTTTTTACTCTATTGTTCCTTTTCCCTCCAGATGTTCCAAGATTCCTTCTTTTATCATTTCCTTTCTGTCTCAAGAACTTCTGATAGCCATTCTTTTAGGGTAGGTCTGCTGGTGATAATGTCTCTTAGTTCTCCTTTATCTAAGAATGTCTTGATTGCCCTTCCTGAAGGATAGCTTCATAGGATATAGAACTCAGACAGTTATTTTCTTTCAGTTCTTGAAAAATGTGCTACTTTATTCTGACCTCCATGGTTTCTGATGAGGGCCCCACTGTCTTTGAAACTGTTTTTCCTCTTTGGAAAAGTGGCATTTCTCTCCCACTACTTTCAAGATTCTTTGTTTTTGTCTTTAGTTTTCTGATGTTTGATTATAATGTGTCTTGGTGTGGATTTCTTTTGATCTATCCTATTTGAAACTCTCTCAGCTTCTTGAATCTGTATATTTCGCATTTTGCCAAATTTGGGAAGTTTTCAGCCATAATTGCTTTGAGTACTTTTTCAGCCCCCTCCCTCTTCTCCTCTCTGAGATTCTGATGACATGAATGTCAGATCCTTTGTTAAAATCCCACAGGTCCCTGAAAGCTTCTGTTCATTTTTTCTTTTTTAGTCTCTCTTTTCTCTGCTGCTCAGATCGGGTAATTTCTATTGTTTTTTCTTTAAGTTCATGGATCCATTTCTTTGTTCTCTCCATTTTGCTGTTGAGCCCCATTAAGCTTTTAATTTTGTTATTGTATTTTTGGATTCTAAAATTTTCATTTGGTTCTTCTTTGTATCTTTTTTTCTGATATTTTCTATTTTTTCACTATTTCAAGTATGTTCATAATTGTTTGTCACAGCACTGTTATGATGGCTGCTTTAAAATCCTTGTCAGAGAATTCCAACAGCTATGACATCTCAGTGTTGGTGTCTGATGATTCCTTCTATTCTCCTTTGGAAACTTTTTAGTCATTACCTCACTGTCAGAATGACTTGGGAATCCCTTGCAAATTTCCTGTTGAGCCCTAGGAGATTTTGATCTACATTGTCTTTTGTTGCATAACACAGGCATTTTACAGACTTTGGGGTCTGACAGACTCAGGTTCAAACTTGATTCTACCACTCACAAGCTATGTGACTTTGGACAAGTTATTTAACTTTTGAGCCTCAGTTGTCTCATCTGTAATTGGATATGGGTACATTTCTTATAACATTTGTTGGAGAGGGGACGGGGAGGAAGGGACCGGATAAATAAGATGGTGGTTCTGTAATTGGTGCAAATTGTTCCACAGTATTTCAGGAGCGAGAACACTTAAACAAACATTTATTATGAAAAAGAACATATAAAACATATGAACATTTCACAGTCAAAAAATAGAATAGCCATGGTCAAGAAATAGAACATCACTAGTACCTTATATATGGAGTGGCCCGAGTTACCAAATAAAAATATAAGAATGAATTTCAGATAAAGAAATGAATGATTTTTTAAACTATAAGTCTGTCCCAGGCAATATTTGGGAAATACTTTCACTAAAATATTTTTTATTGTTTATCTGAAATTGAAATGTAACTGGGTGTCCTGTATTCTGTCTTGCAATCCTACTTAGAAGCCTACTCCCCATCACATTACCCTTACTCCCCCCATATGAATTTCCTCATAATCATCCCTTCGTTTTTCTCTATAATTTTACCACATATGCACTGATTCCAAAATGTAGAGTTTAGTTTTGCATGTTTTGGACCATCGTGATGGTTGTTTTTACTTTTTTCTAAATCATGTCAAATCTGGGTCCCACACTCCACTCACCAATGTCATGACCAGTCTAATATCTGTCATGTTTTTATGGCTCCTGACCCCTTGACCTGGTAATCCAGGAACCCAGTCAAGGAAATCTGGTGGGGGAGAGGTCTCAGGTTACCAGTCTGCTGAGATGACCTCTGAAGATGCATCTTGCCACATTCACACAGCCTTGTCAAAGGCAGATGGCCCTGCTGGTGGCTGCACCACCTGCGTGCCTAGCTGGCCTTGGGAGATTCATTGCTTTTGAATTCCAGCACCCACATGTAACCCTGAGCCATCTCCTTCCAAGTTCCAGCACCTTCTAGAGTGCTGGGTGCATATGAGCTCAGGTTTTACCACCATCAGAATGCACCAACCACTCCTCTTTCCTTATCCTGACTTCTGGAGAACTCCACTCTCCTCTGCCTTAAGCCTTTGTTTCCCAACCCTTAAAAAGAAAAAAACAAAACTTCCTACTCTTTGGTTTCATGAGGAGGTTTAGTGGCTCTAGGGGAGAAGTGCTGGATGATTTATGAAGCCAACAGCCCCATCAAAGAGCTGGTTTATCTTTCCTCAGGGAAAGAAGGATCAGCCTTCAGAAGAGCAATAGTGGCCTCCCTTCCCCCAGGAATGAAGAGCTTACTTCCTCCAAGCAGCAGGAATAAATAATGTAGTCATATTTGCATATCCCGCTACATTAGATTCTCAAAAATTTACATATAAAGCACCCATATCAATGCCTGGAAAATAATGAGAGTCACTAAAAATATAGCCTGTAATATTTTTTATGTGATCTTTTCTTGTGCATCAGAATTTTCTCCCCAAGTTGCAGAAGGCCGGAGTTTAGCCTTCAAGCCCTGTCCACGGCAAAATACACTGTGTCCCCCTGACCACAAACCTACTGTCTTTTTTACCAGGTGCAAACTAGTGAAAATACATCCTGGAAAGGAAAAATCAGTGGTGATAGGGCAGCATGCAACCTGATGGGCAAGGACATGGGGAAGGAAGGAAAGGCTGGCTTTCCCTCCTCGCCTTGATGGGCAGGGGGTTATAGGCTGTCTGTGTGCCAGTAAGGGTCTCTGGTCTCTTTCCCACCATCCAGCAGGTCCCTCCTCCCCAGCTGCCTCTCTGAGTCTCTGCCCAGCTGAGCCCCATGAAACAGCTACAGAAACAGTGGGGAAGAGAGCCACCTGGCCAGACCCCAGGGACAGCTGGCCCAGCCAGTATTTGTTGCCACTATAACAAACTACTGTCTGTCAAAACCAAAGACACAAACAAGGGCAAAGAAGTCAACCAATACCCTGGCTTGTATTTGACGAGGGTCGAGGCCATTAGGAAATAAGTCAGAGAGCTGGGCTTATAGTCCTTGCTCAAACAAAACAGAAGGCCTGACATTCCATATCTGCAAAATGAGAAATTTTAAAACTGGAAGATCTGATCCTGCCCTAGAGTCTGTCTCTCTCTCACTTTTGTTTTGCAAAATTTGAAAGTGGGGTCACTGGGACTTTGATCTCAGAGAGTTGCTTGCATTGTCACCATGTCACCAGACATTGAGGGACCTACCTGCAAAGTTCCATATAAGCCAGCGCCCTCCAGGTTTCCACATCACATCTGTACTAAGAGAAGCAAGGGCCTGGAGGGCTCTCTGATCAGCCTACTGATGGTTCCAAATCACAGCACCCCAGTCTGTAAGTCAAAAAGGGTCTTGGCCTCAGCCACCCCCATGACTTAGGCACCACCGGGCCTGCAGGACCAAGAAGCTTCACATACGAAGATCTAATGCAGAACGTTTCAGTCTGTGTAAAAAGAAGGTTCTCCCATTTATGTTGAATTGGCCTTATAGACTATTCGATTTATTTGTTAGTCATACCTACCCTGATTTCAACGACCTACTCCAGATCTCAGACATATATATCCTTTTTGGGGTTTTTTGTTGTTGTTGTTGCCTGAAACTGGGGTTATCATTCTTCATATAGAAACTCCATCAACTTGTCTCAAGGATGCCACTGTCATGCTGGGAGATGAGGACTCAATAGAAAACAGTGTGGCTGGGTCCTAGTGGCATTAATGAGAGATGCTGCTCTTGCCTGACAGATGGTAGGTGGCCTTCCGTTAAGAAAAGTTCAGAAATTCTCTCTGTCAAATTGGCCAAAGGGGAAGAAGAACTTTGGGCCGGCATAGGGCTCTCTTTTGTAGAGAGGAAAGTCCCTTTCAGAGGCTGGAGACTTCCCCTGGAATGAGCCTGAGGCAGACACTCTCCACTGCCCACCGCCCCGGTGGGCCAAGGGCAGGAGCTGGAAGAACTGGACGACCTGGACGAGCTCCGAGGAAGGACTCTGCTTGGCCCTGCGAGGCCACCTCAGCTCTTACGCTTGTGTAGCATGAACAGTTCACCATGTCCTCCACATCCAGTATCTTCCCAGCCCCTAGGGTGGGCGACAGCATTGCACTGTACATAGGAGGGAGGAGAAGTCGAATGAGGTTGCATAACTGTGGACGGCACAGCTGGGAAGGGCAGGGGTCCCTCTGGACCACAGGTCTTCTGATTCCACGTCCCCTGCTTCTTCTTGTCTCCCTCCCGATTACAAGTGTATTACCAGCTCACAGAGAAACTTTGGAAAGTACAGGAGAAATGTGAAGAAGGCAGGCGTGATTTCCATCTTGCTGCGTTTTTCTACTTACAGTTACCTACCATCCCTGCAGAACATTTGCAGAGTACGAAAATGTAGAAAAGTAAAATCTGAAATCACACAGAGATAAACTGAGTCCATTTCCTTCTGATCTTTTTTCCTAAGTGTATTTTTCAAAACAACGTTATTGACTGTATACTAGGCCCTTGATTATATACTTTGCTTCTAGTGAAGATCCTAACCAGCTACACAGGCCACTGAGTCTTCCAAAGGCCTTTCCAGCCTATGGCTATGAAGTGGTCCTGTTGACAGTTCTAACCCAAAGAGGGCTTGCATGTAACACAAGATCCCCCCTTTCTCCAAACCCGCATTAGTTTTTGTTTGTTGTTTTTTTTAAACTTTTGCTTATTAGATTGATGATTTATTATAAAAGGATACATACAACTCAGGAACAACCAGATGGAAGAGATGCATAGGCAAGGTATGGGAAAAGGAATAAGGAGTATCCATGCCGTCTCCAAGTGAACCACTCCCGGAGTACCTCCCCAGAACCTCTCTGAATTGCATTTTGGGGGGATTATATGGAGGCTTCATTACGTAGGCATGATTAGTTAAATCATTGGCCATTAGTGATTGATTCATTCTCCAGCCTCTCTCTCGTCTTTTTTTTTGTTTGTTTGTTTCTGCTTTATAACAAAGTGAATCAGTCACACATATACACCTGTTCCCATATCCCTTCCCTCTTGCGTCTCCCTCCCTCCCACCCTCCCTATCCCACCCCGCATTAGTTTTGAGACCTCCCAGTATATCTCATGTTTGTTCTCAAACAATCCTGGCATACTTTTCTCTCTCAGTCCTTTTCATTGGTTTCCACCACCTGAAAAAAAAAAATTCGCTTGAAGATTATGCTCTAACTGCCACTCCTCCTTCCATGAGAATCCCAGGGCCCTCTTGGTTCCGTTTTATACCCTGTGTTCCAACCCAGGGCAGTGCTCTAGGCAGACGAGGGGAGATGCTGCTCGTTTCTGCTCTCTGAGACGTGCTTGGATGTGCTGGGTCTTCCAGAGCGGCACTTCCCAAACTTCAGTGTGCACACAAATCACCCAGACCTTGTTAAGATGCAGATCTCCACTCACGAGGTCTTGGGTGGGTCTTGGGTCTAAATGCTCCCAGGTGATGCTGATGCTGCTGTTCCCAGCACCTGGCTTTGAGCAGTGAGGGCCTAGTGTCCCTCTGTGAAAATAACCTCTCTGCTTAGGCCTTAGAACTCTGCCCATGGACCAGGGGGTACCACTCTGTCTCCCTTACCCAGCTTGCCTCCTTTCCCTTTCTCTTTCCCCCATTCAAAAAGCTCAAACAGATAGATGCCTGCAGACTACCCACTCCTTCAACTCACCCATAAGCCAAGCAAGACATTTCTATACAGTGCCTCTGCTCCCCGCCACTTCCAGATACTCTGTTCATTCTCTCTCTATTCTATCGTCAGCTCTTCCTAACCCTCAGATTCCCAGAAACATCATAGGCAGAGAAGTTTCGTTATCTCTTTGTCCAGCTCCCATTCATCACTAGAGAGCCTCACTCACCTTCATAACCAAAGCTACCCCCAGAAGTTGTGACCCGAACCCAAGGCAGTTTTCTCTCTTAAAAAATTATTTGCCAGCTCTTGGACTAATATTTCTCAAAAATATTGACTGCAATCAATATTTTTACACATAAAGCTTTGTCTGCATTTCTGAATATTTCCTCGTTAGGACAGATGCCTAGGGTTGCAACTACTACATCCAAAGATGTGAAAACTTGGGGCCTCCTGGTACATATCAGCTCCCCCTCTTCTTCCCTGGGGCCACACTGCCTATCATGAGGTCCTTGTGGCTTAATTTGAGGGTCTCTGAAAAATAGAAAGACACTCCCTGTTCCCAGATAGTTCCAAAACCAGCTCTTTCACGATGACTGAAATCTACCGCACCCTGCTTTGGTTATATGCACAGAATTTGCGGGGAAACTACCAAAGTTCCCATTTATTCCGCTAGAAAATGGACCACACTGTTGGGAGGTGTGCTTTCCCTCCTTCTCTGAGCCCAGAGTGCCATTAAGTTAGGGTTTTATTGTTGTTGAGGAGTATGTATATAAAGATGAGAAATGGTGTGAAAAGGAGGGGACATCTGAAACATGGATCTTGTTCCCCAGCCCCCAGATCTCCCCACCCCACCTTGCATGAAGCAAGTGGCTGCTGTGGGTGTCATGCTGTGGTGGGAGAGAGGAAGGAAGAGTGGCCACAGACAGAGGGAAAGAAAGGCCCCTCCGCCACTCCCACTAACCCATCACACAATCCTGCCTTTTCCGGTCTGGAGATGGTAGAAGAGTCTCCAGCTGTCTTCACCTGTGAACTCTCACTCTCCTCTCCCCGACTCGGAGGTTCCTACATGCTGAGGGCCTGTGTTAAGGAGGTGACACAGGCTCCTTGGGAACTTCCCACCCAGAGCCAAGTCTTCCCACGTCGCTTCACAGAAAAGCCCAAGGTCTCTGTGAGAGGCAGCCCTGTCCAGTCATGATGAACCCTCGGGGTTCATCAAAAGCAAATTGTGCAAAGGGGAGCACACAAAAGAACAATTAACAAACTTGAGGGACTCAAAGGGGCATCGGGAGCTGGACATTTTATAGAGTCTCCTCATTAAAAGAGAGAAACAATGAGCCCTCTGACCCGGGGCCACTCCCTCGAGGCCAGCCACAGTGGATCCCACTGTCCATTATCTCAGTACCTCATTTCCAATTTGAATGGATGCCATCGGTCCTGTGTCGGCCTGTAGTAGATGGTGTTTTCTGGTTTAAGAAGCAGGAAGAAAAAGACTCATGTTATGCTTTTTCTTTCTTTTTTTTTAAAGGTTTATGCATTTTTTTTTCAATTAAAAAGTAATGGGACTTCCCTGGTGGTGCAGTGGTTGAGAATCTGCCTGCCAATACAAGGTACACGGGTTCGAGCCCTGGTCTGGGAGGATCCCACATGCCGCGGAGCAACTAGGCCCGTGAGCCGCAACTACTGAGCCTGCGCGTCTGGAGCCTGTGCTCCGCAACAAGAGAGGCTGCGACAGTGAGAGGCTCGCACACCATGATGAAGAGCGGCCCCCACTTGCCGCAACTGGAGAAAGCCCTCGCACAGAAATGAAGACCCAACACAGCCATAAATAAATAAATTAATTAATTAAAAAAAAAAAAAAGTAATGAAGACAATGATAGTCAATATGCAGACCAGCACCTATGCTTTTTCTTTAGCCACGGTAGTATCTGTTCTCATCCCCAACAGGACTGCTGGCTGAAGAACATATGCCAGGATTCTTTTTCCAATAATGATTTTTGAAATTCCCAGGAAAGTTCCTATCACAGCTTTTTGAATGGTATCTTGGCTTTACATCTTCCTCTCCTTGGCTGAAAGAATTGGCATTTGCGGGCTAAGGACCTACTCAGTCCCAGGCTGTGAGTTGGTGTCATCACCTGATGGATCAATTGTTCACACACGTGCTGTCTGGGGCCCTGGAATTTTTCAGAGGTGATTTCAGTCCCCACATGTGAAAAGATGGCTACTAGCAAAATGTGTTCTGCAACGGCCCTTATTTTTTATAATTAATCTTTTTGGCTTCATTTTTAAAAGAAAAACTCATAAACCACTGGTAGCTTAGTTGGTGCCCCGCTGGTTCAAAAATCAGTCTTTAATGTGATGGTTTGGATTCAACAAAGATGAATTAAGGACAGACTATGTGCAAAGCACCTCTTAGCCCATGGTGTGGGCGAGCTTGAGTAGTATTAGAGAGATAGAAGATTCTGGAACCACGTGACATTAAAGAATCACTAAGGGTAATAATACCCACCTCACACCTCTTCTTACCTAGCACCTTAAAGAGACGATATTCCAAAGCTGATAACTAAGGAGAGAGTGGGAGAGGCCTTTCTCACTTCTGATCTCCTGGATCACATGGCTGTGGTATCTGCTTGATGGAAAGCCTTGCAGCTTCCTTTCTGAGGCTGAAGACAGATATTAAGGTTGTCTGCTGATTCACTTGGCAAGATGAGTCTTCTCAACCTTATCTCGAGAAAGTGGTAATAGTACCGCGTCCAAGGATATACTCCTTGGGAAAATGGAAGTCAAGTCTACGCCGGACTTTTTACAAAGACGCACTAGAACAACACCAGGGTATCCAGAAGCCCTGAGGGAGTCAGGCAAGATGGGGGACAGAAATAGCACCAACAATAACAGCCTCAACAGAAAAAAAAGGGCAAAGATTATAACCACCGTTAACACAACACCTGCAATGCACCGGGCACAGAGATACAACTCCCGTTTCATGGATGCGGTAACTGAGGTTGTAAGTCAAAGAGGCTGAGTAATTCATTCAAGGTCACAAAGCCAGTTAATGTGGTAAGTGAAAGCATGAGTTTGAATGGGAGTTTGGGATTAGCAGAGGCAAACTATTATATATAGCATGGAGAAACAACAAGGTCCTCCTGTGTAGCACAGGGAACTCTATTCAATTTTCTGTGACAAACCAAAATGGAAAACCAAAAAATTATATATATACACACACATATATGTATGTATAACTGAGTCCCTTCGCTGTACAGAAGAAATTAACACAATATTGTAAACAACTATACTTCAATAATTTTTTTTTAAAAAAAGCATGAGTTTGGGCAAAAGACTGACTTGGGTTGAAAACTCAGTCCATCACTTAATAGTTAAGTGATTTAGAGCAAAACACTGAACTCTCTCTGCCGGCTCACCTCCATTTGAAATCTTGTAATAAAGAATCTGAGCTTTTAAGACTCACCCCTCCCTCTTCTCCTTCTGCCTCTCCTCTGGGCAAGCTAATTAGATAGCCAGGGCGCTCTCTCCTTTGGCGCGAGCCAGAAGTTTAAACCATGCATGCAAGTTTAAACCCTCACTCTGGTCCCACCCCCCAACCTCCATAAAAATACCAAGCCAGTCTCCTTTCTCTGCTCTCTCAAGCTGTTTTTGGACCTGCCTGGGAGCTGCCAGGCTCTCCCTGAAATCCTCATGTGAGCTCAACCTCTGCATACCATTTTGGTGTATATATGGCATCACCAGTGTCAACATCCAAACTAAATTCTGGGTGGGATCCGATCTGCTTCTTCAGAGTGTTCAACCCTCAACCCATTCTCCTTATCCTCTAATCTGCCTGTGCCCCGGATCTGCAGTGTCACCAGTCTCCCTTACCCTCTGGCTTCCCATTGGGTTTAATCAGCAAGAGGCATAGACCGGAGATCAGAGAGGAGAAGAGAGAGGAGAGGTGCTCTTCCCATTTCCTCCCTGATCTGATGATACATTTCTGGCTGTTGCAGCATCCCCCGACCATGACATCAGCTCCCACCAGGCAGGCCCTCCTCCACAGGCTAGCACTCTGTTTCCTCCTCTTGCCCCTTCAGCACCAAGGGTGGTAACAGATCTCCAAGGCTGCAGTCTCCCGAGCCTCAACATCCTTTGTTGGGTCCCTTATCCTGCCCCACCTCTGCTAGGAAAGGCTCCATATTGGAACCATCTGCATTCAACTCTGTTTCCTTCCAGGACCCTGACTGATTCATTCTCTAAAGCCTCAACCTTCTCACTTGTAAAATAGAAATGACTAATAATACCTCATGATAAAACATCAGAGGGGGCTTCCCTGGTGGCGCTAGTGGTTGAGAGTCCGCCTGCCGATGCAGGGGACGCGGGTTCGTGCCCCGGTCCGGGAAGATCCCACATGCTGCGGAGCGGCTGGGCCCGTGAGCCATGGCCGCTGAGCCTGCACGTCCGGAGCCTGTGCTCTGCAACGGGAGAGGCTGCAACAGTGAGAGGCCCACGTACCGCAATAAATAAATAAATAAATAAATAAATAAAACATCAGAGGATCGTTGTGGTGATTAAATAAGATAATTCAGGCAAGCATCTAATATACTGGCTCTATGTGCAAAGTAAACTAGACTCTTTTTGTTATTATTACTATTACTTACAACAGCAATAATAATAATGAACAGTGACACTAGAATTAAAAATCCAAGTCTTGGGGCTTCCCTGGTGGCGCAGTGGTTGAGAGTCCGCCTGCCGATGCAGGGGATACGGGTTCGTGTCCCGGTCTGGGAGGATCCCATATGCCGCGGAGCGGCTGGGCCCGTGAGCCATGGCCGCTGGGCCTGCGCGTCCGGAGCCTGTGCTCCGCGACGGGAGGGGCCACAGCAGTGAGAGGCCCGCGTACCACAAAAAAAAAAAAAAAAAAAAAAAAAATCCAAGTCTTTCTACTTGTAAAGTTCATGGTTTTCCCACCAAGTTACACTTTTCCCTTCTTTTGAGAAAAGAGGTCTGACATCTCTCTCCTAGCCCATCTTGGAAATATCATATTTAGACAGTCACATGAATTAAATCATTCCATATTCCTTAATTAAACAAAGCTTCTCCAGCTCAAAAGATTTGTCAGTTAAATGGGAGCTCGCCAAAAGAACAAAGTGTACTGTTTTCCTTTTAACATCTCAATGCCAGACATGATTCTATGTCTTTCACCCAGCAGGGACTTTCTGGAACATCAACTTCTAAGGCAGCCAATGAGAATTCAGTATAAATCATAGTAATTAGTATTCAAATGATAGGTGTTTGTCACAAGTCCATTATCAGAAATCAAATATCCGTTAGGCAATAGACATGACCTTTATAGCTTCTAAACATTGGTGACCACTGCTTGAGATGCTCTCCATCTGTCAGTGCTCCGAGAGGCAATCTCATATGAAGGATCGTACAGCCTTTAAAAATAGCCAGGAAATGGGATTCTCAGAAAGACTCCCAGGTCGTGGTGACACAAATAATTTAGTGTGTGTGTGTGTGTGTGTGTGTAGAAGATGAGGAAGAACTAAGGAAGGAGGTAGAGAAGCTGTGGAAAATTAAGGGGACTTGGGTGATTATAGAAATAACCTGAGTTGAACAGGTCATCCGGCTCTGAAGGACTTCCATCCATTTTCCCAGACGGTTTTCCTACAATTGTCTCCTGTCCTCCCTGGGGTTCAGAAAGCAGTGAATTAAAGAGGCAGTGCTTTTTGTGACCTATCTACTTGGGGGAAGGGTTCCATCACTGAAGTAATTTTAAATGATTGCCTCTCCAGGGCACAGTCTCGCAAAGGATGAAACATGTGTAAGAACCTGGCACTGGGTGCGGTGACACAGAGGTATAGCAAAGAACTTGGTCTCTGAAGCAGGAAAACCTGGTTCAAGTCCTGATTCTGCCCCCACTAGCTGTGAGCTCTTGAGCAAGTTACTCAGCCTCCACCACCCTTTTTCTTTAGTAAGACGAGGATAATGACACTTATTATAAAGGTTATTGGGAGTCATAGCAAATTTAGGAAAACCACTCAGCACAGACATAGTTTATGTTTAATGAATAGTAGCTACGGTTACTCTTGGCCTCTAAGTAAACACTTGGAACAGAGCTAACATGTGAGTTGACTCCATGGGAAATTGTTCATGCATGAGTAGGAGATAAACAGAGCACCTGGAGTATATGGGAGTCACAACAGCAGGATCCCAGTCTAATAATATTGCCAACACCTTGCTGTGACCTTGGGCGAGTCACCATACTTTAGAGGCTAGTGGGGGCCCTTGAGCTATTTTCAAAATTTCAGAGAGTCCAGTGGAGAGTTTCTAATTGTTGGAGCTGAGGATGTGCAAGTTCTGCCTTTGCTTCCAGAAGGAATTATCTCAGAGTCACACAATGACCCTGGTTATTTTCACTCTGATGTGATGTTCTAATGGACATTACATATGTATTGAATTAGTAAAACTGAGAAAATCAATGGATCGTTATTGAAAAAGTATAAGGTTTTGGTAGGAAGATCTGACAAAATACAGGAAAGAAATTTAAAAAGAGACCTTTATGGATGAAAAGTCCAGAAAGCTTTTCCTAAGGAACTGTTAGCTCAACCATATTACACATCTATTGTTCTCCGTCCTGTTTCTCCAGAATTTTCTCCCATAGGAGGAGAGTAAAAAGTATTTCAACTCATTTTCCCGTGCCTCTCCTCACCACACACATTTCTAGTCACATAACACCTGCCACTGGCAACCCGTCTTTTTACGATGACCTCTTTCAGGCCTTTTGTCATCCACAGATGAACAAGGATATGAAGTATTGACTTACTGTTCCCCCAAAATTTATTGAGCACATACTGTTCTAAATGATGGGAACATAACAGAAAAATCCCCTGCCCTTACAGAGTTTACATTCGAGCGGGGAAAGATAGACGATAAACCAAGTCATCAAACAGATAATATAATGTTAGTGGTAAGTGCCTTGAAGAAGAAGAAAAGGCTTGGTGAAGTTGGAGAGATAAGGCAGCCAGGGAAAGGCACAGTAAGGAGGTAAAAATCGAGTGGCTACTTGAGGGTGAGGGGCTGAGACGTGTTGATGTCTGGAGAGGAACACCCCAGGTGGAGAGGAGAGACAGAGGGGGAGTGTACTTGGCAGAGGCAAGGGACCGCTGGCCACCACGCCTGGAGAGAAGCCATGTAGGAGTGGATGGCAAAGGGAGCGGGGAGGTGGCCGCCCGCCAAACCCTGGGGGCGCCCTGTGAACCACGGTCACGACTGGATTTTAGTCCAAGTGTGTGAGGGGAAACCATTGGAGAGCTGTGCATACGGAAGGGACATTTTCCAAATGTCATCTCTCCAACAGCAAGCCTGGGGCAGGGACACCAGTAAGATTCTGGACCGCATGTTACTGTGGGATGACCACAGGAATAAAAAGCAGCAGAGTCTGCTGCCCTCGTGTCCCTGGATTTGAATAGAGTTTTCCCCTAACTAGACAGAGGGAGTCTCTGCCCTACTTAAAACCCTCGTGCTGCTCTTCAACCCTGGCAATAGCTCAAAGGAATTAAATGTAAAGACTCATTTTTTTTTAGTTACTTTTTTAAAGTTCTTTAATATATGTATGTATATATATATATATTTAATTGGAGTATAGTTGATTTACAGTATCGTGTTAGTTTCAGGTGTACAGCACAGCGATTTAGTTATACACATATATATATTCTTCAGATTATCTTCCCTTATAGCTTATTACAAAATACTGAGTATAGTTCCCTGTACTATACAGTAGGTCCTTGTTGGTTAACTTTATTTTTATTTTTTTGAAGTACAGTTGATTTACAATGGTTCAGGTGTACAGCAAAGTGATTCAGTTTTATATATATACATATATATATGCTATATATATATTATATTCTACTATATATATATTCTTTTTCAGATTCTTTTCCATTATAGGTTATTACAAGATATTGAATATAGTTCCCTGTGCTATACAATAGGACCTAGTTGTTTATCTGTTTTATATATAGTAGTGTGTGTAAGTTAATCCCAAATTCCCAATTTATCCCTCCCCCACTTTCCCCTTTGGTAGCCGTAAGTTTATTTTCTACGTCTGTGAGTCTATCTCTGTTTTGTAAATAGGTTCATTTGTATCATATTTTAGATTCCACACATAAGTGATACTGTATGATGTTTGTGAAGACTCAGTTTTAATGTGAAGATTAAGTTGACAGCAAAGAGTATTGTAGGCAAATGCAGAACCCTTCACCAAATTGAATCAATTTTAAACTAGAATAGCATCGCTAACTCACAGCTTACATATTGCTCAGTCAAGGCATGTCTAGGTGTGCCAGCATTTGTGTGTTGGCTAGAACAAAGCCTCTTTGCTCAGAAGCAATGATGGTGCATCCACTTAACAACAAGTTCTCATTTTTCCTGCCTGTCTGCTTGGGACAAGGGCACAGGCATCCTGTCTCAATCCACAATGTCTGCCTTTCAAATACTTATTGGGGACCCCAATTTTGAATTGTCAGCCATATAGCTCCTATTAAAAGCTCAGGTGAAATAACATATTTGAGAGGGTTTTTGGATTTTTCCATCAAATCATTCCCAGGGTCAGCACTGAGAATAGATATATTTATCTCAAGGTCTGGGGGTATAGACTGAAGTGGCCTGCTAAGAAAAGAAATTTTTTCAAAGAGATTTCAGCAAACCGGGACAGAGCCCTCCCTCTGTCGAGCCCTGAGCTGGGCTGGAATGTAGGGTAGTAGGAGTGCGCAATGGGTTTCTTCTTTTTCCCTGGGGAGAGACTAAATGGCCTCAGAACACCTCCTCTAGTCTAATGTTTCCATTGTCTTTCCTTTAAAAGAAATAGAACTTTATTTTTTATTTTATTTTATTTTTTTGCGGTACGTGGGCCTCTCACTGTTGTGGCCTCTCCCGTTGCGGAGCACAGGCTCTAGACACACAGGCCCAGCGGCCATGGCTCACGGGCCCAGCCGCTCCGCGGCATGTGGGATCTTCCCGGACCGGGGCACAAACCTGTGTCCCCTACATCGGCAGGTGGACTCTCAACCACTGCGCCACCAGGGAAGCCCCAGGACTTTATTTTTAAACTAGGTGAGCTTTATTCTGTAACCAGCCGTGAAGGATCGTATTCTGAAGCCTGTTTCCCCAGAGACACCTGCAGTCCCCACCCTGCCTCCCCGAGGGATCATGCTGAATCCTGTTGAAATTCATGCTGTATCATTTGCCGTTTTCAAGCAAATTCCTACTTTAAAATACCAAACATGTGTGGCACTGAAGGTGAGAGGACTAGGTCTGCTGCCTCTGGAAGCTCGGGTTTGGGCTGTGAAGGCTTCCCTGTGTAAATCGTGGTCCAGGCTGGGACTCCAGACCCAGGAATCCATGAGCCAAGGTCCACAGCACTAATTTGTTTCTCAATAGCCAAGAAGCCACGTCTCAGACGCCCTCAAGGAGGCACACACCGGTGTGAGTTACTGGCAGCCCTTGGGGAAAATGGTGCCAAGCTTGGCCAGACTCTCTTTTGGTTTTGATGTGGTCTACACCGCTTTGCAGCGGCTGCAGAAACCTCCCTCTGCTTTCCACCATTTCAACGTCCACTTCATGCTAGATCCACACATGGGAGCCGAGCTCACCGCCCACCAACAGGAGACTCCCTGGGAAGAAACCCAGGACTTTCCCACTGCCCACAGAGCAAGCATCCAAAAATGACCAACCACAAGTGACCGCTCTCGTGAGAGCCTGGGGGAGGTTTACAGAACCACTGAGTTCTGCACCCTTCTCACTCCCACACTGATACCTGCATTTTCCCCAGACAATGCCCTTTGCTTCAAAAAGCCCTGAATCCTCTGCTACAGCACGTGGACAACTTAAAAGCAGTGTTATAAAATTACCTTCTAATTAACTGGCTCTCCTGTTGCCAAGCCAGATGGCTAGAGGGTGAGCCCCTTTACTGGATGATTTGCTTATTACTCAGGCCAAGTCAAACAAATCATAAATATCTCTAAGGACAATGTTGAGAAGGCCAGGGACCAGCATAGAGCCATTCCCCATCCAGCTTCTACACTGGCTCCTGCACATGTCAGGGGCTAAAGATGGGATTCATCTACCCGTGAAGACATGTTGGGAAACCTCTGTAATATCAGTCTCCCAAGAATTGATCATGCTTTGCGCGTGGAGGTCATTCCATAAATATTAGCAGATTGGGAATGTTTCTCACTGTGTACAAATATTTACTGATCCTGGATAGCCCAATAATTCCTTCAATTGAAACCATTTGGGTTCACTCTCAGGTTCCACTTTGCCCTAGTTTCAGGACGAGCCTAAGCCTTAGACTGAGAAAAATGGACCATCTCTGGATTGACGTAACTTGTGCGTCAGGAACTCATCATTCTTGCTGGTAACTTTTCTTCAGACACTACTACTTGTTGGAATTCGACCCTTCTCTGTTCTAAGCCGGCCAACCTCCTGGTTCCTCCATGTCATCACCCATTCTTAATTACTCCCTCTTGTCTCAGAGGAAGAGTCCCTGTTCCTTTTTAAAGCCATCTTCCACCTGCCACCCCTACTTCTCATTAGATGACTTCCTCTTTCCTGTCTTTGGAAGCTGGGTCTCCCCTCTCTGCCTACCAGCATTTTTAAATCTTTCAAGCCCATTCTAAAAATAAATTCCCCTTGATTCCGCTTCCCGTTCCACCAGAGCTCTCTCCCTCCTGCTGCTTCCGGGGATGACGAGGCTTGCCACCTCCTCTTCCCACTTGCCACTCTCTACCCAATCCATGCCATCTGTCATCTTTTTCTGCCTGGTTTTTCTGTCTTCTGACCATCTTTCACTGTCCCTCTGCTCTGCTCTTCCTCCTCTGCCTTCCCCCCACCTGCAAACATTGATTCTGCCCCCGCCTTCCTTCTCTTTCTCTTCTACTTGCTTTTCCTGGAGACGGTGCAGCGCAGTGCTGAGGCACAAATCTTTAAATTCAGACACACTTGAGTTTTATATTCTGGTTCTGCTACTTGTGAGCTCTCAGAACTTAGACCCCGACCTTAGAAAATCACTTAACCTTTCCTTTCTTTAAAATGAAAGAAAGGTTTTTCTTTTCTTTCTTTTCTATAAAATAAAAGCAAATGATGGGACTTCCCTGGCAGTCCAGTGGTTAAGTCTTCGCCTTTCAATGCAGGGGGCACAGGTTCGATCCCTGGTCGGGGAGCTAAGATCCCACATTCCTCACGGCCAACAAAACATAAAACAGAAGCAACATTGTAAAAAAATTCAATAAAGACTTAAAAAAAAATGGGCCACATCAAGAAAAAATTTTTTAAAAGCAAATAACAACAATAACAATAATAATAAAAATCATAATCAGTTTCCTAGAGTTATTGTTCGCAGAGTACCAAAGGTTCAGCCTAGTCCTAATACACAGAAACCTCAATACATGGACGCCATTACTATTTTATTATCTTTATCATCACAACCCCCAGAGTGAGCTATTCTTTTCATCTTCTCCCCTGACCTCAGCTCATGCATTTGACTCATGCCACTCATCTCTACATGCCCAGCCCTGACCTCTCCCCTGAGTTCCAACTGACGCTGCAAACCACCTACTACACCTTCTCTGGGATGTCCACAGGTATGTCAAATTCTATGTCCTGTTATAGGCTATTTCTGTCCCCCCCTCCCCAAATTCGTATGTTGTAGCCCTACCTCACAATGAGTCTGTATTTGGAGAGAAGGCCTTTAAAGAGGTGATTAAGTTAAATGAGGCAGTTAGGGTGAGCCTTAATCCAACCTGACCAGTGTCCTTATAAGGTGAGGAAATTTGGACACACAGAGGGATCCCAAGGATGCATGCACAGGGCCAAGACCATGTGAGGATGCAGGGAGTAGGCAGCCACCTGCAAGCCACAGAGAAAGGTCTCAGGAGAAACCCAACCTACCCAGCACCTTGATCTTGGACTTCTAGCCTCCAGAACTATTAGAAAATACATTTCTGGGGCTTCCCTGGTGGCACAGTGGTTGAGAATCTGCCTGCTAATGCAGGGGACACGGGTTCGAGCCCTGGTCTGGGAGGATGCCACGTGCCGCGGAGCAACTAGGCCCGTGAGCCACAACTACTGAGCCTGCGTGCCTGGAGCCTGTGCTCCGCAACAAGAGAGGCCACGATAGTGAGAGGCCCGCGCACTGCGATGAAGAGTGGCCCCTGCTTGACACAACTAGAGAAAGCCCTCACACAGAAATGAAGACCCAACACAGCAAAAATTAATTAATTAATTAATTAACTCCTACCCCCAACATCCTGTTTAAAAAAAAGAAAAAAGAAAAGAAAATACATTTCTGTTGCTTAAGCCACCCAGTCTGGTATTTTGCAGCCTAGCAAACTAATACACACCCCAGGCTCTCATCACTGTATCTTTCCTAAAACACACTCCTCCACCTGTTTTACCCCTTTCCGCTGACCAATGACTCTTCCTCCACCTCATCACCCACACTGAATCAGTCTCCAAGGCCTGCTGATTTTAATTTCTGAATAGCTCATAACCTATGCATCACCTTTTGTAGCTCAGGCCCACATGGCTTTTCATCTGGTCTATTGCAGTAGCCTCCCACCTAATTGGTCTCTCCCACCACAGCATTTCTCCATTTCCATCCATCCAATACACCAGTTAGATGAATCATTCTAATGTGCAGGTTGCTTGCCTCTGTCTTCAGCAAAAAGTCCTTCGTCAGCTCCCCACTGCCTGGTGGACCTTTCTCAGCCTGACACCAAAGCCCATCAATAATTTGGCTCCAGCTTACCAATCACTCTTGTGTCCTGCTTTATCTTTCCTTAGCCCTTTGCTCTAGTCAAACAGGAAAATTCGCTACTCCTGGAAAAGGGCTCCACCCTTTCTGACCACTCCCTGAACTAAAATGCCTCCCCATTCCTCAGACTGTTCTATTTATTCCATTCTTTAAGTTTCAGCTCGAATGCCACACCACCAAGCCTTTCTTGCCTTCTTCTCTATGGGAGGAGTCTTTGCACTGGGCTCTGCCCCTGACTCATCATGATGCCTGTGTCACGTGTGTGTCCTCCATCTCTCCTGCTCAACATTGAACCCACCGAGAGCCACACAAATGGCTTTCATTCACCTTTTATCCCCCTGGTGCCCAGCATAGCACTGGCATGTATCTCTCCCACAGTGTTGATTGATAAGCAAATGGAGGAATCCCACTACTGGGCATATACCCTGAGAAAACCATAATTCAAAAAGAGTCATGTGGGCTTCCCTGGTGGCGCAGTGGTTGAGAGTCCGCCTGCCGATGCGGGGGACGCCAGTTCGTGCCCGGGTCTGGGAGGATCCTACATGCTGCGGAGCGGCTGGGCCCGTGAGCCATGGCCGCTGAGCCTGCGCGTCCGGAGCCTGTGCTCCGTAACGGGAGAGGCTACAACAGTGAGAGGCCCACGTACCGCAAAAAAAAAAAAAAAAAAAAAAAAAAAAGAGTCATGTACCAAAATGATCATTGCAGCTCTATTTACAATAGCCGGAGATGGAAACAACCTAAGTGTCCATCATCAGATGAATGGATAAAGAAGATGTGGCACATATATACAATAGAATATTACTCAGTCATAAAAAGAAACGAAATTGAGCTATTTGTAATGAGGTGGATGGACCTAGAGTCTGTCATACAGAGTGAAGTAAGTCAGAAAGAGAAAGACAAATACTGTATGCTAACACATATATATGGAATTTAAGAAAAAAAAAAAAGCCATGAAGAACCTAGGGGTAAAACAGGAATAAAGACACAGACCTACTTGAGAATGGACTTGAGGATATGGGGAGGGGGAAGGGTAAGCTGGGACAAAGTGAGAGAGTGGCATGGACATATATACACTACCCAACGTAAAATAGATAGCTAGTGGGAAGCAGCCGCATAGCACAGGGAGATCAGCTCGGTGCTTTGTGACCACCTAGAGGGGTGGGATAGGGAGGGTGGGAGGGAGGGAGACGCAAGAGGGAAGGGATATGGGACCAGATGTATATGTATAACTGATTCACTTTGTTATAAAGCAGAAACTAACACACCATTGTGAAGCAATTATACTCCAATAAAAAAATTTGTTTAAACAAACAAACAAACAAAAAAGAATGTCTAATGTCAGAAGTCATGAAGACAAACAGGCCTTGATACCCTAAATCAACCATGCTCACAAAAGAGCTGCTCTTCCTGACTTCACTCTAGTAAACTGGGTCATTTGTTCAACTAGTCTAAGTGAAGCACTAGTCTCTAATATATTTAAGCTCTAGAGATGAGGCAAATAATAAAAAAAAATTTTTAAGAAAATGGCAGTAGGAGGCAGAGGGGCTGGTTGTGATGTCATAAACACCCAGCCATCATATCTTTTGGTTTGTTTGTTTGTTTTATTGAAGTACAATTGATTTACAGTGTTAGTTTCAGGTGTACAGCATAATGATTCAATATTTTTATAGATCATACTCCATTTAAAGTTATTACAAAATAATGGCTATATTTCCCTGTGCTATACAATATATCCTCATTGCTTATTTATTTTATATATAGTAGTTTGTGTTTCTTAATCCCATATTCCCATATCCCTACTTTTGCCCCTCTCCCATCCTCTCTCTCCACTGGTAACCACTAGCTTGTACTCTATATCTGTGAGTCTGTTTCTGTTTTGTTATATACATTACTTTGTCTTAGTTTTAAGATTCCCCATATAAGTAATAACAGAGAGTACTCGTCTTTCTCTGTATGACTTATTTCATTAAGCATAATACTGTCTAGGCCCATCCATGCTTTTGCAAATCCAGCCATCATATCTTGACCTTAACATTTCTCTGGGAACATAAAATATTTACCATGTTGTTATATGGTAAATAAGACGATGCTAAGGATTCTAATTATTTTCACATCATAAAAGATGTAAGTCAGGACCCCTGAAGTTGAAACATCTTTTTTTTGATCGTCCAAGTATGAACATGACCACGGTTCTTAAATGCAGCCACATTCTTCTCAATCCATTTTCTCCACAGGCATTTTCTGGGGGCTGCTGAGGGCCGGGCACAGGGCTGGGGGCTGCTGATCCTTGTCTTCATGGAACATTCCAGTCTAGCTCTGTCCTGGCTTGAGTCACAGTTCTGAGAGCCACCCTCTAAAAAACAGAGTGATGATGTGCATATAGCTGAAGGCAAAATATATTCTGGGAAAATAAAACTTTTAAAAGTAGATTCATGTCTCATCACACCATATGGCCACATGAGTGATCAGATGCATCTATCTGTGCTATCGATAGAAAAACAGAGCAGATTACATATACTTATAATTGTGAGGAATTACATCATTAAAGAATTTAGATTTATTGGGGGGGTGTTGGAAATAAGATGCATCACCATATGGAAAACTTTAATTCTAATTTGCATTTTAATGAAAATGAAGCTTCAAATGCCTCATTCTCTTCAGTAAGCCTTTCGTAGGTCTCTCTAGCTTGAGTAAACCAGATTTCTGCTGGAATCTGATTTTCCAGAAAGTTCACACCACCTAAGAGCATTTAAGGTGAGAATATCATAGTGATATGTTAAGCCACATATATAGGGAATCCTTAAATACTGATGCTAAGAGTACATGGCTCTTTTTTTTAAAGAAATATTTTCCCCTGATGTTGAACATAATCCATATTCTTTGAAAGAGAAATATAAAATTCAATTATCTGGAATCCCAGCACCCCAAAATAAACACTCTATACTATTTTATATCCTTCCTTTCTCAACACACGTAAATGATTATAATTTTTATTGTTATTTTTGTTTTTACAAAAATGGACATCAGACATTCTATTTGTGATCTACGTGTGTTCCCTTAAAGCTTATGGTGAATATCTTTCCCTGTTCATATATGTAGATCAACATTAAGATTCTTAGGGGCTGCAATATTCTACTACATGAATATGCCATAATTTATTTAACTTGCTTCCTATTGCTATATATTTAGATTGTTTCCAGTTATTGCTGTTGTAAACAATTTTGTAATAATCAAGCTTGTATCTTTGCCTTTCCAATAAGTTTCTAATTTTTAAAAATGGTACACATAAGTTTGTCACATCCTTTTTTTTTTTTTTGCGGTATGCTGGCCTCTCACTGTTGTGGCCTTTCCCGTTGTGGAGCACAGGCTCTGGAGCACAGGCTCAGCGGCCATGGCTCACGGGCCCAGCTGCTCCGCGGCATGTGGGGTCTTCCCAGACCAGTGCACAAACCCGTGTCCCCTGCATCGGCAGGCGGACTCTCAACCACTGTGCCATCAGGGAAGCCCTGTCACATCCTTTTGAAAGAGACATTTTGGCATAACTGAAAAAAAAAGAAAACTTTCAGCTCTTAAAAGTCATCAAGTATGTCAACATAATTCAAGGATAGTCTTCAGCCAATGGCACTGGAAAAAATGGATATCCGTGTGCAAATAAATGAACCTCAACCTTGACCTTACACTATAAAATAATTACCTCAAAATAAATCCTAGCTGTAAGAGCTAAAACAATATAAAATTCTTCAAGAAAATATAACCTTGGTGTAAGCAGAGTCTTAGAACACAAAAACTTCAAGCCATTAAAAAAATTGATAAATTGAACTTCATCAAAATTTTAGATTTCCGCTCTTAGAAAGACATCATTAAGAAAATGAAAAGACAAGTCACAGACTGGGAAAAATAACTGCAGAACGTAGTCTGCTAAAGGACATCAATAATATGTAAAGAACTCTTACTATGTAATAAGACAAACATCTGATAAAAATAAACAGGCAAAAGATTCAGGAGACACTTCACTAAAGAAGATGTGCAAATGGCCTAATAGCACCTGAAATGATGCTCAACATCACACACATTAGGGAAATGAAAATTGAAATCACAACAAGAAACCACTCATACCCACCAGGATGGCTAAAATAAGGAAGAGTAACCATATAAAGTATTAGTGAGACTGGGGAGCTGGAACTCTCATACTTTGCTGTTGGGAGTATAAAATGGTTCAGTCACTTTGAAAAACAGACTGACAGTTTCATCAAAAGTTAAACATATACTTACCGTACAACCTGGCATTCTCACTCCTACATATTTATTCACATGAAATGAACACACAGGTTTGTGCAAAAACTTTTACATGAATGGTCATAGCAGCATTATTCATGATAGCCAAGAAGTGGAAACCATTCAACTGGTGAATGATAGACAAATTGTGGTATGATGGAATACCACCCAAGAATAAAAAGGAATGAGCTACTGATCCATGCAACAACATGGCTGAATCTCAAAAGAATTATGATAAGAGGAAAAAGCCAGACATAAAGTCGACATATCAGATGATGTCATTCATGTGGAATTCTAGAAAAGGCAGAAGTATAGTGATAGAAAGCAGAGCAATGGCTGGAACGGACAGGGGGTAGTGGATGGGGACTGACTGCAAAGGGACATGAGGGACCTTTCTGGAATGGTGAAAATATTTTCTATATCTTGATGTGGTAATGGCGTATATGCTTCTAAACTCCTGAACTTGTATACTTTAAATTAGTGAATTTCATTGAAAGTAAATTATACCTCAGTTTTTCAAAAATCATGACCTATAAATTGTAATATGTGCAAGACTTATTCTCACCTCATTCCTAATCTTCACCCCATCCTTCATCTTGCAGGGATATATGATGATTTACCAATTTTTGGGGGTAAAAACAACTTCTAAAATTGTTTTGATTCATCAAAGTGTCTTCTATATCAACAAGCTGTGACAAATTGATTACATCCAAGTGTTTTGCTTCTTCCCAGCCTTGTCCAAGATAGGGCAGTGTCTTCTGATGCTAGACATCCAAATGCAGATTAAAAATTTCAGTCAGTGCTCCAGATATTTAAGACAACCTAAGTGTTGGTACTAGATACATTGAATATCTGAACATCTGATTGAGTTTTTCATCTGGGTGTTCAGATGCAAGATGGACGTGAAAATTCTGAGGTGGATAGGTAGACATTTTGGAGGCCCGGGCATCTGGAAATTGATTAGGCAACTACATGGCCTAATGATGTAAATTCAAGGGTTCACATTTAAAGCAAGTCAGAAGATAACTACACCGTGGACACGTGAGAAAGATTGTTGGTAAGACTTCTGCACCTCAGGAATTGGTGATGGTGATTGGTGGTGATGGTGATGGTGATGGTGATGATGAATAATTCTTGAGTGCTTACTAAGTTCCAGGCTCGTGTTAAGCCATTCACTTGCACTAACTCATTTATTCTTTGCAATAGCCCCATGAGTGAGGTGCTGTCAACAGCCCCACTTTATTGAGGAGAAAACTGAACTTGAAAGAGTATGTGAATCCTCCCCCAAGTTTGTGCAGCTAGTAGATGGTGGACCCAGGGCTTCAATCCTAGAAAATGGTTCCAAGAGACACAAAGTGCAAGGGGAAATAGGGCGCTAACTAAGCTTGCCGCCAGCAGCAGATTGGAGTGTTGGAGCCAATAATTCACAAGCACACAAGGCTAGTGATTGAGGGGAAGCTGGGCGCATGGTAAGATGAGAGAATGAAGATGAGATGAAGAGGGCAATACGATAGCCACAGAAATTATTGAGAGAACCGTAGGAGTTCCAGTTTTGTGCCCAAAGGACATTGCAAGCTTCCACTAGTCTGCATTTTAATTTAAAATTGTCTTAGGGGAAATTCAATCCAGTTTCCCCTTTCCTTACTATGAACTTTAAAAGGATTATTTTCTTCTGCCAAAACCTTACTTCATCCTAGGGGGTCTCCCACACCCCGCCAAATGCAAGTCCGTGGCAGGAGAAAGTCCCCCATTGTCCCCCCGCTCTATGCAGGGAGTGGGGCCTCTGAGGTATCAAAGCCATAAAAGGCCAATTTGATTTTGGAGACATAACCAAGAGGTTTGTATGGGTCAAAATACTCAAATTCAATCCTAGTCAGTTGTTTCAAGCATTCCAAAGCTCATCTAGTACTGCATTCTGCCAGCCTAGAACTCCCTTGTTCTTTCACTGGGAAGATGGTTCTTAGAGTATAGTAAGAGTTCATGTTCACTGAGCATTTACCATGGGCCCAGCACTACAACATGCGTTGTCCTATTTGAGTCTCACCACAACCCTCTGAGGTAGATATGATTATCATTCCAACATTACAGATAAGAAAACTGCAGTTAGAGTCATGTTTAAATGACCCAAGATAAAGACATGACGGCCTGACACCCTCCCTCTTCACCTCTACTCCTTCCTGCCCTTCCCTCTGGACCCCACACTGGTGAGAGACAGAGGGCTGAGTGCCCACGTTTCTGCCTCACCTGTATTTCATTGTGGGTAGAAACCTGGGCCACGCAGAATCTGGCTGTGCTGCTGATGGAGGACTCAGGGAGCTTCAGAAGCAAAGCTCCTAGGCTTGGGTGGCCATCACACATCAGCTTGGCCCACTAAGGCTCCACGGCTCCCGTCCTGTATGGAGGATTCAACAGTTCCAGCATGTTCCATTAGAGTGCTCCAAAGCATCAACAACACCTTCTTTGCTGTCAGGTGACACCATCAACTCCACGGAGTTTGCTAGGAGCTAGCCAAGAATAGCAAGGCAGCCACAAAGGTGAAAGCCCACCATGGATTCAGGAGGAGATTGTAGTGATGCTCTTACCCAACGGCTATTACTTCTTACCTGGGCACTTCCCGCACTGCTGGGATTGTTGGCTTATTTTTTAGAGGGTACTAGGAGTATCACAAGGAGGGGAAAGATCTGAAAAGAAAGGATTTTTTCTAAGAACTATGTCCACTGCCATTTTATTATAGAAAGCATTGCTGGTAATGTCCAGTGCAAGGAGTCAGGAGAGCAGTTACCCCTGGGAGGGGCAGTGACTGGGCAGGGGCACAGGGATGCTCCTGGGTGCAGGTAACATTCTTTCTCCTGATCTGGGTGCTAGTCACACAGCTGTGTTCAATCTGAAGATTCATCAACCAGTGTACTTATGATATCTACACTTTTCTACATGAATATTATGCTCCAATAAAAAGTAAAAGAGATATTGAAAATGAAGATGGCCAGTTAATAAATTCACCCTCTTTTAACCTTTCTGGAGCACAAAATCTGGCGAGAAGTGAAAATGAAGACTTATTTGTGATACAGGCTCGGGTCTCTGCTGCTCTGCTAAGAACCTCAGCAATACCCACTGTCCTGGGTTCCTGTTGGTGACTTCCCGTGAGTAGATCTCTCTCTTTATGACTCTGGATACTTCTAATGGAGAGAGGGGAAAGGAGGAAGAGCAGAGGTCAATTAACTCGGCCTCCTGCCTCCCTCAGAGACCGGAGCTGTGGTTCCTGCTCATTTTCCACACTTGGGTTCCGATTTGAGTGACTGTCAGCATGAAGACCCCTGTCACAGCTCTGTGCCTGGGCTGATGAAGAAGGCTGGATGGCTGTCTGTACTCAGCAGAGGCATTCCCAAGAAGCAGTTCATACCATGTGCATATACTGTCTTAAGCTCAGGGACATCCTGAATTGAAGCTAGGGAAAGCCCAAGAATAGGATCTATCAGCCAATGTATTTTGCTATAGTCATAAACAAGTAATCTTAAAATTCCAAAGAGAAACAGTGCTTTTTATTTCCTGAAATCTAAGCTCCATCAATTTCATCACAAATTTCATTTAAACAAGATGCTCTGTGCTACATAGACAAGGGTTGACTCTCAGTGAGACGTAGGAGAACTCAGCCAGCACACTCCCCCATCCAAGAAAATGAGTGCTGGAGAGGATAGAAGTGGTGGGGCAAATGAGACAAGTCTGGTCAGGTACTGATCACTGTTGAAGCTGGGTGATAAGTATTCATTCAAACATCTCTTCCACACAGAGGACTCCTGAACTTGCAGCCGAAACCTCTCTGGCCATCAACACAGGGAGGTATTGGATGTTGTACTCGGTCACCAGGCCTTCACCTGAACCTCAACATCTCGGCCTAAATTTCTCATCTGAGCCAAGCAAGAACTGTCTCCTCTCCAGTTTCCTCCATTTATTCCAATCTCTTGGGACTAAAATCTCAAACTGAGGTCTCCTTCCTCCTCTTCTGGAAAGTATCTCACTAGTGACTACCTCTTGTTTTTACTTCACAATAGGATTATAGTTCTACTGCCAACGAACTAAATCAGACCCTTTAAGCTTCCCTAGTATTATTGAAAAAGGCCCCTTAATTGTTTCCTTGACTCTAGCACCTGTTACCTCCATTCTGCCCTCACCTCTATTTCAAATTAGTCATCCCCAAGATAGTTCGACCACGCCACTCTGCCACTCAGAAACTTTCCCTGACTCCCCCTTGCTTACTGATTACCTCTAAAACCTTCTGCTTGGCCTCCACCACTGAACCCAATGGATTTTTACAACTTCATCTCCCCTCTACTCCTCTACACAAAACATCAGTTCCAGACAAATTTATTGATTGACTCTTGTTCAAATATAGTTTGCTTCTTCCACTCATCTTGCTTTTTTATAGGCTGCTTTCCCCACGAAGACTGACTTCCAAAACCAATCCTAACTCCCAAGGCCAAGGTCAGTTCCCCCTTCCTTAGTAATGAGGTTCTTCAGCCTCCAGTTTGAACTCATCACTCCTTCCTAAAATCCTCCCATAATCATTCTTCATATAATCCAATTGGCAATGAACCACTTACTGCCTACTGACCTTGCGACAATCATTGCTTTCTATTGTTAAGTGCTTTATTATTACTTAAGTTTTCATATTTGTAAATCTTGTATCTTCAGTTTGGTTGTTTACCTCTTCTGTAGAAAGGGACAAGTTTATTCTCTTTGTATCTCACAAAACATTTAAGAGTAACTTGCACATGGTAGAAGCTCAGTAAATGTTTGTTGAGTGAATGTGTTAAAGAGATGAGTTAAGAAGGGGTTACCTCTAACATTTAAGACCATTTAAGTTCATCACTTTATATCCTTTTAGTTAACATGCCTTCATGGTTGGTCCCAGAGCTTTGAGAAAGCACACGTCTCTAAAATGTTTGTGCATCCTGTCATGATCTTGTACCTTATATCCTTCATCCTGGCTTCACGTTCATATATGGCAAATTTGGCCTTTTACTCTACCATTAATGAACTGAGTGTGATTTTTAAACATCGAGAGTAGAGCGCTAGATTAATTCTGCTACATTGTGTAAAATAAAAATTTTCTCCACCCCATCCCACATAGCTCTCACTCAACAAAACTGTAAAAAATAAAAGTGAACTTAGTTACCAATTGTTATTCTCCTCTAGTGTTATTTAAAATGCTTTGAAAAGAAATTAGTGTAAAACACGCATTGACCTATTTGAAAGATGCTAGATGTCTGCAAGCTGTCAACTAGTACAGTCAGCTAGTTACTGACTTCTCATAGCTTCAGGGGTTTCCAGACAAGTGACTGGCGGTCGACTGCTGACCAGCCATCTCGGCCTCCAGCTTACACCCAGCCCCCTTTATCCAAACCCACTGAAGGAGATTGTTCATTTGGTCCAACTCACCAAATATCAATCTAAGACAGGTTGGAAAATAAGTACTTTCTCATATGCTGGTAACTGTCAGTTTGTAGTGGCTGCCTGGAGTGCAGTGATGGGAAGAATTCTAACACCATGTCCAGGCTCAACAGGAAGGGCCCATCAGTGACGTCTTGATGTCTGCCGTGGACACAAGATGTGTTGGCCCCTGAGCCATGAATTTGCTACCTCTGGCCTAAGCAAAACTTAAGACATCAAGTTCCTCAAAGGCAAAGACTCTGCTCTATTCACCTTTGTGCCTCCCTACCTCTCCTCTCCCTTCACCCAGACTTAGTTCAGTGTCTGCCATGAAGTCGGCCCCATCAGAGGAGGTGTAGTGGCTTACATGTATCTGTGCCTATAATGGACGTGTGTGCCCTTTGTCACACTCAGTTTCCACTTCCCCTTCATGTGGAAACAGTCCCCATTTTCATTTGGAAATTCATGCGTCTCCGGTTTTCAGTCAGTGTGGTTCTAGGGGAGATGATTCTACCCCAGGCTCCTTGTGACGTGTGATCCAGGCCACCAAAAGAGATCACTGCATTCCTCACTCATTGGCTTAGGAAGGGCATGTGACTCTATTAGGGTCAATGAGATACCGTGAGATTTCTGCTGAGGTATCTGACAGGGAGACAGTCCCTCTCCTTGCTTGCCAGATTTGAAGCTCACTCCAAGCTATCACATGAAATTGAGAGTTTTATGTTAACAGAAAGAAAGACGAAGTCAAAATGTGATGACGAGAACAACAGTCATGATTACATCAACTGAGCCCCAAAGCCCATCACTCCTGAAGCCCTGACTACCTCTCACTGATAAATTCCCTTTCCTGCTTAAGCCTTTTTGAGTTTTCAGTTACTTGTAACTGACACAGCACCCCTGAGATAAACCTTTACAAGGGCCTTCTTTGACTCTTTAACTACAAAAATAGTAATAATATCCAGTGGAAAGTCTGAGAAAGGACTGCCTGGGTGGTATTTATGCTGACGTCAGGAAAGATCATACTCTGCCAACAGAAAACACAGCCATTCAAAAGCAAAAGGTTTGGGAGTTGACCACTAGCTGGGTGTATCTTTTGTTGCTTTCTTGTGTGAGTGCTGATGCTTGAGAATGGACTGTTTACATTGTAAGTGCTTTAACAGCAGTTTGATCAGCCCAGTAAGGGAAGGTTGGTGGCTGAGTCACTGTCCGAGCAGTGTTGGGAGCAATCTCCAAAGCCAGAAGAGAGGCCATCTCTAGAAGCAGTAGGACTGGTCCAGGCAGCTGTGGGGAAAGTTGCCAGTCACAGGCAGTCCCAAGGTTTGGAACAGAGTCCTCCAACCTCACACACGTTGAATGCTCCTCACGAGGGATGAGGAGGTAGGGGGAGGGACCGTAGTCTACTATCTCAAGAAGACAGTACTCAGGAAGAAGATTCCTCAAAAAGTGTCTACCCTAGCTGGGTTTAGGCAGCATCCTTGCATCACTTGAGTACTGGATCATGTCAGAATATTGCCCAGAGGGCTGTGCCCACTGCTTAGTGAGTACCTTTGACATTACTGACCTAGAGTAACTTGAAGAAACAGCAGAGTCTTAGCCACTGTCCGAGTCTCTTCATTTTATGCTGCTGTTTTTCACAACTAAAAATAGTAGCTTCCTGCTTCCCTGAGATAGGGCTCAAAGGGCGCCTTGAACATCAATGCTGAAATGCTTATTTCAGCTCCAGGAAAATGCGTCTGTTGTGTCTCAACAAAATTGCTGTCTGAGGCAAAACTATCTTTTGCTGCAATGCTCCCACAAAGCCTGCAGGAAAGGGTCACACAAACATCCACAAAGGGAAAAGTCAGATAAGATTTCTTCTCTCTTTTTCCCTCCCTTTTAGTTCTAAGCTATGAATGTGGTTAAAAGTCCAAGTGATGAGTGAAGTAAGTCAGAAAGAGAAAAACAAATACTGTATGCTAACACATATATATGGAATCTAAAAAAAAAAAAAAAGTCATGAAGAACCTAGGGGTAAAACAGGAATAAAGACACAGACCTACTAGAGAATGGACTTGAGGATATGGGGAGGGGGAAGGGTAAGCTGGGACAAAGTGAGAGAGTGGCATGGACATATATACACTACCAAATGTAAGGTAGATAGATAGTGGGAAGCAGCCGCATAGCACAGGGAGATCAGCTCGGTGCTTTGTGACCACCTAGAGGGGTGGGACAGGGAGGGTGGGAGGGAGGGAGACGCAAGAGGGAAGAGATATGGGAACATATGTATATGTATAACTGACTCACTTTGTTATAAAGCAGAAACTAACACACCACTGTAAAGCAATTACACTCCAATAAAGATGTTTAAAAAAAAAAAAAGTCCAAGTGTTGAGGCCCATTCTATCTGGTTCTTGTTCCTCAGGACATGTTCAAAGATATCAAAAGTCAGCCTCTGAAGCTGACAGGAAAATGGTCCTTTTTACTTAGCCGCCAAAAGAGTTTAAATCAAGGGCCTTGCAGAAATTCAACGGTGAGAGCTAAGAGGGAAGTTTAAGATTGTTCCCTGACGTTGGAATATATGGCTTTTTTTTTTTTTTTTTCTGCAGGCAAATCAAATTCACACAGCTGTGCCTTTAGAACAATTAGACACACCTAGAAGATCAGGCCGGGATGCCAAGAAAATGTCCCCAGGAGAGAGAAACAGTAAACATTCTGACATCATATGAACTGATTGGCTTTTTATATTCTGAGGTCTTTTCAGAGAGATTTTACTCAGATAAAAATGCGAGCATCTGAACCATATGCCTCAGTGTTTTTTCTGTGCCGCTGGCCTGAGCAGCTGGCAAAACATGATCTAAGACTGATAAACCGTCTTGACAAAAGCACTTCAGAGGGCCAGGGTCTGAAAGATGTCTGAATTTTAAAAAGGTACTAATTGCTCCAAGGATGAAACAATTCTTCTGAAATCTAACCCAGTACCTTAAGAGAACCCAGAACAACACTGAGAGAATCTCAGAAAGAAAACCTGCTCGCTTTCCTGCCACAGAGGAAAAGTATGCCCACTAAGGATAGGGTGACATGGGAGAAGGCACTGACTGGGACTTTTTGAGGCTCTGATGAATCCTTCAAGAGCTGGAAGAAAAATGTGACTTTAGCAACTGAGCAAGAGACAAAAGAGCAAAAATCTATTACTGGGGAACTACTGGAGATGAGGTTAGTGGTCTCTGCGTAAACTTGAGTCTGTCAGCTCAATCCTCCCAACAGCTGTTGCGAAGGTCTGTCAGGACGACTGCAGGGGACTGTGCCCAAAGGCTGGGGATGGATGGCCCATCTGCACACTCGGTAGCTCTGACCCTCCAGAGACAATGTGAACTCCACAACTGGGCCTGTTCTGCTCCTCTGGCACCTGCAGTATGGATTTCATATCAGCAATTGACAGCTGTCGAATAAGACTTTATCAAACATACAAAATCCTACATTACTGGGCAGTGAAACCAAGTAAGGACTTCAGTGGCCCTATGCCATCTGAACCAATCAGGGCTGAGGACTTGTGTGCCCGCCACTGTGTTTTATCTGGCCACAGTGCTTCCACATCGGGGGTCTCAACAATTTTAGGTTCTCTAATGATCATGTCTCATCCCTATGTTTTATCTAGAGAACTGGAAACTGGAAGATGAGTGAACATCTCCATACCTAATGCGCAAAAGTATGTTGGAGTAGGATCCTCAGCTCTTGATCCCCATTGCCGACGGCATTTGTGATAAGAACAGATGAACCAAATCAAATAAAGAAAGACAGTTATCAGGATAGCTATTCTATGTCCCAAATGAACAATCAACATATTACTGCTGTCTGCAAAAATATGATCTAGACAACTAACAATATAAAAAACATCCCAAGCTCATTCAGTATGCACACGTCAATTTCTTGTGATGTCTCCAGGAACTGAGTAGAAAATATTATGCAGAAAGGGGGGTAATGGGGGTAACAGAAGGTAATGGCTTTACAAAACACAGCAGTGAGCCTGGCATCCCATTACCCTCCCCTCCATCCCCTCCTTCTCTGCCTCTTCCCTCCTCGGAGACAGCAATGCATAACCAAGGGAGTGGCCGAGATTACCACATGGAAGATGAATCACGGCTGTGGTCCACAGCTCCACCCGCACTCAGGAGGGAGCCGCTCTCAGATGGTAATGGCCTCGTTACTGATGCTATGGAGGCGGCGGCAGGCCTTCTCTAAAAGACAAACTGGTACTGTCTACACTTCACAGGGTAAAGTAAATTCCTTTGAAGAAATGGACGAATTCTTAGAAATGCACAACCTGCCGAGACTGAATCAGGAAGAAATAGAAAATATGAACAGACCAATCACAAGCACTGAAATTGAAACTGTGATTAAAAATCTTCCAACAAACAAAAGCCCAGGACCAGATGGCTTCACAGGCAAATTCTATCAAACATTTAGAGAAGGGCTAACAAGGATCCTTCTCAAACTCTTCCAAAAAATTGCAGAGGAAGGAACACCCTCCAACTCATTCTAAGAGGCCACCATCATCTTGATACCAAAACCAGACAAAGATACTACAAAAGAAGAAAATTACAGACCAATATCACTGATGAACATAGATGCAAAAATCCTCAACAAAATACTAGCAAACAGAATCCAACAGCACATTAAAAGGATCATACACCATGATCAAGTGGGGTTTATTCCAGGAATGCAAGGATTCTTCAATATATGCAAATCAATCAATGTGATACACCATATTAACAAATTGAAGGAGAAAAACCATATGATCAGCTCAATAGATGCAGAGAAAGTTTTCGATAAAATTCAACACCCATTTATGATAAAAACCCTGCAGAAAGTAGGCATAGAGGGAACTTTCCTCAACATAATAAAGGCCATATATGACAAACCCACAGCCAACATCGTCCTCAATGGTGAAAAACTGAAACCATTTCCACTAAGATGAGGAACAAGACAAGGTTGCCCACTCTCACCATTCTTATTCAACATAGTTTTGGAAGTTTTAGCCACAGCAATCAGAGAAGAAAAGGAAATAAAAGGAATCCAAATCGGAAAAGAAGTAATTCACTTTGTTATAAAGCAGAAACTAACACACCATTGTAAAGCAATTATACTCCAATAAAGATGTAAAAAAAAAAAAAAAAAAAAAAGAATCTGCCTGCCAATGCCGGGGACACGGGTTCAATCCCTGGTCTGGGAAGATCCCACATGCTGCAGAGCAACTAAGCCCGTGAGCCACAACTACTGAGCCCACGCACCGCAACTACTGAAGACCGTGTGCTCTAGGGCCCACGTGCCACAACTACTGAGCCCGCATGCTGCAACTACTGAAGCCCGTGAGCCTAGAGCCCGTGCTCCACAACGAGAAGCCACCACAATGAGAAGCCTGCTCACCGCAATGAAGAGTAGCCCCCAGTCCCCACAACTAGAGAAAGCCCGTGTGTAGCAATGAAGACCCAGTGCAGCCAAAAAAAAAAAAAAAGAGAGAGACAAATACCATATGATATCACTTATATGTGGAATCTAAAATATGACACAAATGAACCTATCTACAAAACAGAAACAGACTCATAGACATAGAGAACAGACTTGTGGTTGCCAAGAGAGAGGGATGGACTGGGAGTTTGGGGTTGGTAGATGTGAACTATATATATGTGGGGGGGGGTGTATGTATATATATATATGCAAACTATATCTATGTATATAATATGTGTATATATATGTCTGTGTGCATATAACTGAGTCACTTTGCTGTACAGCAGAGATTGCCACAACATTGTAAATCAACTGTACTTCAATAAAAAAAAATTGGAAAAGAAAAAAAAATTCCTTTGAGCTTATTTACCAACGTGAAGATGGCTGGACTCTTGCTAAGCAGAAGTTTTAGAGTGAGATTATGCTGATGCCTCATCCCTGTGTCTCATTGGTAAAGCACAAGAGAGGCGACCAGGCACGGGGGGGTGGGTCTGTGTAAATGATGCTCTTTCTCCTGCCTTCAGAATATGCCAGAATTCAACCTTCTGCTTGGCTGGAGTTTTGAGTTTGGGATTTTTACATGTTTGTTTCGGGAGAGAGTAGTGTTATCACCTTTGCAGCTACTTACTATGGTCTTGGAGCTTCTGGCTTACCTATTGTTTATTGATCACCTATTCAATGCTATATATATGCCAGACTCTGTGCTTAGTCAATACATATGCATTATCTCATTTAAAGACAATCGTCATCTCTCAAGGTAGATATATCTCCCCATTAAACAAACTAATACTCCAAGCAATTAAGTTTCTTCCCAAGGTCAAGTGAAATAGTAAATGACTGAAAAATTAGAAGCTTGATGTGCATCCTTTCACTATCCAAGAGCCACCTCCCCAGGACTAGAGCTTTGCCCAGGGGGCAAGAACCAGCAAGGAGCTGCCTCTGTGCACAGGGTCCATAGCAGAACAAGTCTGTCTGCAGGATTCCCACGTCTACGGAAGGTGAAGGTGCCAGCATTTGTCCAGCTTGTCAATGGAGCACCTGCTAACCCTCTCCATCACTGAGAACCGAGGGACAGCAGGGGCATTCTTCCTTTGCATGTGAAAATCTACAACGGAACCTCAATGTATAATTGGCTAGGAGGGGTGGCCAAAAGAAGTATCTAGAGCTTGCTAAAACAAGAAACATTCAAGTGGTACGTGAACCACCCAGAGTTACCAGCTGCCTGGTGCCCAGTGCCGACCTTCTTACTTGGCCTCTTGGCAATTTTACTACGTGTTAGAAAGTTCTTGGTACAGTATAGTTGTATTCAGACAGAATATAATCATAAATTAACACACATTTTTGGAATATAAGTTCACACACTTGTGAGTTTATATGCTCTGGATAGTGCAGAAAATTAAAATTACGTGATCCAAGAGAACCATATTGAAGAATACTGGTTCTCAACGTAAAGGCAAGCTGACGTCATCACCATCTCCATGCCATCTGTATTTCTTTCATTACATCAAATTAACACTGACCACAGTGGTGAGAATAATATGATTACATAACTATGCATCTGAAATTTTATCAGATTGGGATCTGTTCAGCTTTTCTCCAAATCCCTGTCTCTCAATTTTGCTGGGCATGTGGTCCACAAGAAATCCTGCTCTTTCAAGAATAGGTATAGAGAGAGTCAAGGTCAAGGGTCACCAAGTCACAAGGGGCACTTCTCAAACTTTCTCACCAAAATCTCCCAAGGACAGGTTGAGTCAGCACATCACCCAAAGGGTCAGCCCAAAGGCCTTCAGCAAGAGAATAGATTCCTCAAAGTCTAATGTTTTACCTTAAAGCTTGTGGAAATCCCCCACTTTGCTCATAATAAGTCCACATATGTTAACATAGAAATGATATTCTATTTCTTATGTGCTTAGAACTGAAGCTTCAGGAAGATGTGTCATATGCATCCAGTATTCCAGGTGTCACCTTGCATTCTCAGGGTACAAACACGGAATCCAATGTCCTTGGTTCTTAAAAATCAGGGCAAAGTGGAGGAGTGAGGAGAAATGTAAAAAGGGAAGCTGTCTGGCCAACTGAAGGGAAGAGTTAAATTTGTAATAAACCAAGAACAAGAACAAACCCCAGCCAGCCCTATTTCAAACAAGACTGTGCAAATGCGCGTGAGCTTTGTATCCCAGCTGTGCTGGCAACACAGCCACGGCCTCACAGAAAGGAGCAATTGTCATAGGGCTGCTCAAGGGCTGATTTCCCAGGCAGGGCTCCTGGTCTGCAACCAGAAAGCTGAGTCACTGGAATGCTTCTGCACTGACCCAGCCTGGAAATCCCCAGAGAACATTCCAGTCCTCCTCTCCTTCCCAGCACTGAGCTGGGGAGGTGAGTATCCCCGTGGTTCTCTGGTGCTGTGTCTCAGCTGCCCCGGCTCAACAGAACAGGTCCTTCCCCGACTGGGGGCACCGCATGGAGTGGGCATCAGGGTATGGAAGCCACAGCCTCAGCATGGTGAGGCCCTGTTACAGCACCGCAGGCTATTGTCAACAGGCCGTACCTGGCCACCTGTGTATGTTTGTGAGGACTGTTGCCATGGCACCTGGCCTCTGCTCTGTGCATAGTGAGTGAAGTAGTGCTGGCCAAGCAGGGCTCCTCACAGGATCGAAACTCATGTGGGACGTGCAGAGTGGTGGGACCTCAAAGAATCCTGGAAGGGAGCCTGACCCTGGGGGCGGGGGGGAGAGGAAGTACAGGGAAGAGCAGGGAAGGTTCTAGAGGTTCTGAGAGATTATGTCACAGACTCCCTAAACCCCCTCAGAAAGAGCCATAAAACTCCTTCTCCTGCCAGAACTCCTTGGGCTACCATGGCTGACTTTGGCTCTCAGATTGGGCCAGTTCTATACAAAGATAAAATAGATGTATGTATAAATATACATTTTTTATATATTATTAAATATGCACATTATTAAATATATAAATTATTGTATATATAGAGAGAGATATATAGATGCAGCAAAGCAGCAATATTTCCTCTCCTTTCCTAGAGAGGAAAAAAAAAACGAAACAGCAAATTTGACAAAAATAAAGCTAAAATAATTTCTACAGTTTTCAAGTAAAGGAAAGCATAATGGGAGCTAAACTTCTGTTTCCTCTGGGGCATAACAGAGTAGGGAAGGTTGCAGTATCTTCTGGTGTGAGGGTAAAATCAAAGAGGAAGGGGAAGGAAAAGAAAAGGGTGAAAGAGAGAACAAAGAAAAAGGAGGGTAACTCCATAGGGGGCAGAAGAGGCCATTTCAGAGTCAGGCAGTCAACATGTTAAGGCCTTTAAGAGCAAATAAACCTTAAGACTTTACCCTAACAGAACCCAAAGAGGTTAAAAGTGTGAATTAAGTATAGGTCACAGCATTGGATTTTGGACTTGCCCCATGTGTGCTGGACAGAGGAAATGGAACTCAGGGCCCAGGAGGGCAATGACAATACTATTTACATGGCACATCCTATATGCAGACGCTCGTCCAAGTGCTCCCCATATTTTAGTGCTCACAGCAAACCTGGAGTAGGGGAGAGGGCAGTATCACTCTCCTTATTTCATAGATGTGAAACCTGTGGCCCAGAGGGGTCACGTGACTTGTGTAAGGTCACACAGCGAGTAAGAGGGAGGGCCACTCAGGATTTGAACAAAGGTGGTCTGACCCAAACCCCACCCTCGTAAGAACTTCCCTGTACCACTTCTCCAGGGTAGTGGTTCTTGAGTGTGTGTTCACCATTACTCTCAGGAATGGTTTCCCACAGGCAAGATTACAAGTTTAAAAAAAGAAAAACTGGGTAGAGAGAAATTTCAAGCAGGTTTTGGAAAGCAATCCGATCAAGAGCTGTGTGTGGGAGGGCTGGTAAGGCGGCCTCCGCCAGGAAGAAGGCCATCTGCGTGGCTGGAAGGCTGGCGATGCTCCCCACGCAGGAAAAGGAGCCTGGCCAGCACAGAACCTCTGCCTTCCCTTTGGTTTTCAGCTCGTTCTGAGCACTGGGTAAGTAGAGGAAGGGTTTCCCAGGGCTGTCATCATCTCACAGCCCCAAATCTTGCTTTAAAACGCTCAGCCTTGAGCTTCCAGGTGTCCTCAGGTCTTTTTTCAAAACTCAAACTGGAGCTGAAGACAAACAAACAAGCAAACAAAAACGCTCATTGTAATGATCTAAGGCATTGTTGACTATAGATAAAGTACCCAGGTAAAGCAATATTGGGAATCCTTCAGACAGAGAATGCACTGGAATATTCTTGGCCTTTCTGATATCATTCTACCTGTATACCTTGTCACATTCTTGCCCTTGGCCTTGAGGAGAAATTGCTGGGAGAAAGTGTCACCAGCAGCCCTGGCCAAAGGCCTGTCTTTCTGCTATTCCACTGTAGTCTAGGAGTCCAGCATTTGGCATCCTCAGCTTGCCACGGTCTTTGGGGGGGCCTGAAGATCCACTGTGTACTTGAAATACTATTTAAGTGGTCTACAGCAGCTCTTCAGATATAAGTTCTTTGCTGAAAAAAACCCACAAATTTTACTTAAAATGAACCAAACCTGTTTGAGTAAATGAAACCTCAGAAAAAATGAAAAACCCTTCATTGTTATAACTTTTCTTCTCTAGATGCTACTGCCTGATCAACTTAGGTAGGAATCACTCTCAAAAACGTAATCATTAAATATCTACATAAGAGAGGAAGTATAAATGCTCTGGCTTGGTTTCCAAACCTTGGGCTGCAGAGTTTCTGTAGATAAAGAGGGACATTGTTTCTAACAAGTGGCACTGACTGAACCATTTGGGACGAGACGATATAAAATCATGTTCTGTGATGAGCTTTCTGTTGTCCTTTTGCTTTTCTCTTTCCTTTTTGCAGCACCCATCCAGGGGAGAGTGTGTTATTTTCATTGGGTATGTAAGACGAATCCATTTTGCATTGAAAACTCAATTCAAACTGGCTGCTATAACGCAATGACTTACGAGGAGTGTCACAAATAAGTTGATACTCATAAGGGAATACCAAAGCGTGGGAATGAGTTCCTTTACAAATTAGAGCTGACTCAACAGTCTCACCATTCTGGAGTCACTCATAAGCCCGTGTAGTCCAATGTGCTTTCTTAAATGGCAGAGACAGAGATAGAATTACAGTTAGTGAAAGAAACTGCACATCCTCAGTATACAACCATGGCTCACCTCCTACCCATTAGGATGGCTACTATTAAAAACAAACAAATAAAAGTAAAAAAAATAAGTGTTGGCAAGGATGTGGAGAAATTGGAAATCTTGTGCACTGTTGGGGGGAATGTAAATGCTGCAGCTGCTGTGGAAAATAGTATGGCAATTACTCAGAGTTGAATGTAGAATTATGTATGATGCAACAATTCCACTTCTGGATATATATCCAAAAGAACTGAAAGCAGGGGCTCGAAGAGATATTTGCACACTACGTTCATAGCAGCATTATTTACCATAGCCAAAGGATGGAAGTTACCCCAAGTGTCCATTGATGGATGGATCAATGGATAAACAAGATGTGGTGTATACATCCAATAGAATGTATATTATATTCAGCCTTAAAAAGGAAGGAAATTCTGACACCTGCTACAACATGGATGAACCTTGAGGACATTATGCTAAGTGAAATAAACCAGTCACAAAACAAATACTGTATGAGAATAGTTAAACTCAGAGAGACCAAAAGTAGAAGGGTGGTTGACAGGGGCTGGAAAGAGAGAGAGATGGAGAGCTGTTTAATGGGTATACAGTTTCAGTTTTGCAAGACGAAAAGAGCTCTAAAGATTAGTTGCACAACTACGTGAACGTACTTAACACTGCTGAACTGTACACTCAAAGATGGTTAAGATGGTAAATGGTATGTTATGTGCATTTTACCAGAATTAAAAAAAATTTTTTTTAAATTTTTTTAAAGATTAAAAAAATACTACTATGGGACCATGGAGTATGTTGCCTGTGAAATATCATCCAGCACATATGAAGGTGGAAAACCACTTTGGAGTATTGGGAAGCTGCACGGTACTGCTCAGACCATCACCTTCTTTTCTCCTCCTTCATCTTCATCATCTTCCTCAGTCTATGTACATTTGCCATCTGCAAAATCTTGCTGATTGGCCCTTTCTTTTCTGCCTTTGCTGTCTCCATCCCCTCATACAATCTGCATCCTAACTCATCTGTATGACTTTAGTTTTCTCTTCCCCCCAATCCTTTCAGTGTCCCTCTTCCATTCAAGTATTTCTACAAGAACGCTTTGTCCATGTCACTAGCCTGCCCAATAAAACTAATAATTACCCCTTAATTACTGCATCGTATCTGACCTCAATACTCTTTAGCACTAAGCTATCACCATTCCAGCAAACCTTGTTCTCTATTGCTTTCTTATGCAAGCTTTCACCTCTAGCCTGATCAGACTCTTTATTATTTGCACCTCTGTGCCTCATACTAAATCTCCCCATTTTGAAATATACTAGAGCAACCTGGAAGGTCCATGGCCTGTACTTTTCTGTCATCAATCTGAGGGGAAGAGACATGAGCCACTCAGCTAGGAGGGAGCCTGCCACAGTTTGCATCTCTGCATGGCCCCATGGTTCTCTGCTTGTCACTGCAGAGGCAAAAACTCTTTGTGTTTGACTGTGGCTTATGGGAGCAATGAAATACCATCGTGGTATTGGTGAAACTGGGCTCTCAGAAAAATTAAGGACCTATTAGACCTTCCTTCTCTTCTCTGCAATTTAATTCTCTCCTTCTTCAAGAAGTCTTCCCTGGTTACTCTGAGGCTTGGGGTTCTCTGCCCTTTCTCTGCTCTTTCTCTGCTCTGATGGCCAGAGAAGAAACTCTGACCTATAAACACTTAGCACAGGTTTATATACTATCTGGTATTGTTCCTTAGTTAATTCATTTGTGTGAACCTTACCTCTCCAACCAGACTGTAGATATTTTGAAAGATTAGGAACCATATCTTCTATGTCTCTTGATTTCACAACATCACTAAGTCCAAAGCTGGACAGATTACAGAACCCTAATATCTCAAAAGAGTGTACCTGATGGCCATGGAAAACGATGCCCTATGCCGATCCTCCTAGAGAGACATGCATCTCCCATGAGGCAGTGAGTTCTCCTTTACTGCCATATACTACCCTAGGATTTCTCTTTTCAATTTTGAGAAATTTCTGACATGGGCTAGGATAATCAATCATTCTGGAATTCTATATCAACACAGAATCATGGATGGGGAAATTCCAAAAAATTTACTTCCCTTTTTCATATCCTATTTTCCTCATCTCAAAGTGGGACTAATGGAGGTTCCCTAGCAGCCTGGGGATTAACTATCCTGTAAAATCCCGTCAGCTTGAAAATCTAAAATGTTGCATTGTTGCCCCATCACTGACAAACAAAGTGAAAGTTAAATTTCCTGGTGGCTCTCATACTCCATGGAGTTGGTGGCAACACTGAAGTACCTCTGCCCAGGAAAGAATCTCTGAGAAATAGACAACAGATTGTCTAGCAGCCTAAGAGAAATTTAGTAAACGTTGTTCTGGAGTTCTGACAGAGCCATGACTAGTCAGAAACCTGTCAGGTAAGCCCACACCCTGGCAGGCCTATCCTCGATGGCTCCCAATTCCTTGGAGGCCCTCCTGAACATTCGGGGTTGGTTTCTATTGAAAACACAGACGGGAATGAGAAACAATCGAAAAACACTCCTTCCAGCCCTGGAACAATAGCCCTTTGTTTTGTGTATTCTTTATGCAAGAACATGGCAATTATTTTCTGAGCCAACTTGTTTAAGCAATAGCGTGGCAGGGTGAAATGCAGAGATATAATTAGAATATCAAGGCTAATGAAACTAGTAGTTTCAAGGTAAGCCCGTATATGACTGCAGCACCACATAACTGCCTTCCCTTTTCTATTCTCTCAGGGAAACTTGCCAGATGTATCAGAAAAAATTAGCTGTCTTTTCTAAGAGTTAAAAAGGGAACAGGCCTGGTGCACAGAACACCCTTCAAGATTTCAAAGAGAATACTACCCAAAGCAATCTACAGATTCAGTGCAATCTCTATCAAACTACCAATGGCATTTTTCACAGAACTAGAACAAAAAATTTCACAATTTGTATGGAAACACAGAAGACCCCAAATAACCAAAGTAATCTTGAGAAAGAAAAACGGAGCTGAAGGAACCAGGCTCCCTGACTTCAGACTATACTACAAAGCTACAGTAATCAAGACAGTATGGTACTGGCACAAAAATTGACATATAGATCAACGGAACAGGATAGAAAGTCCAGAGATAAACCCACGCACATATGGTCACCTATCTTTGATAAAGGAAGCAAGAGTATACAATGGAGAAAAGACATCCTCTTCAGTAAGTGGTGCTAGGAAAACTGGACAGCTACATGTAAAAGAATGAAATTAGAACACTTCCTAACACCATACACAAAAATAAACTCAAAATGGATTAAAGACCTAAATGTAAGGCCAGACACTATAAAACTCTTAGAGGAAAACATAGGCAGAACACTCTATGACATAAATCACAGCAAGACCCTTTTTGACCCACCTCCTAGAGAAATGGAAATAAAAACAAAAATAAACAAATGGGACCTAATGAAACTTAAAAGCTTTTGCACAGCAAAGGAAATCATAAACAAGGCGAAAAGCCAACCCTAAGAATGGGAGAAAATATTTGCAAATGAAGCAACTGACAAAGGATTAATCTCCAAAATATACAAGCAGTTCATGCAGCTCAATATCAAAAAAACAAACAACCCAATCCAAAAATGGGCACAAGACCTAAATAGACATTTCTCCAAAGAAGATATACAGATTGCCAACAAACACATGAAAGGATGCTCAACATCACTAATCATTAGAGAAATGCAAATCAAAACTACAATGAGGTATCACCTCACACTGGTCAGAATGGCCATCATCAAAACATCTACAAACAATCAATGCTGGAGAGGGTGTGGAGAAAAGGGAACCCTCTTGCACTGTTGGTGGGAATGTAAACTGATACAGCCACTATGGAGAACAGTATGGTTCCTCAAAAAACTAAAAATAGAACTACCATACAACCCAGCAATCCCACTACTGGGCTTATACCCTGAGAAAACCATAATTCAGAAAGAGTCATGTACCACAATGTTCATTGCAGCTCTATTTACAATAACCAAGACATGAAAACAACTTAAGTGTCCACTGACAGATGAATGGATAAAGAAGATGTGGCACCTATATACAATGGAATATTACTCAGCCATAAAAAGAAATGAAATTAAGTTATTTGTAGTGAGGTGGATGGACCTAGAGACTGTCATACAGAGTGAAGTAAGTCAGAAAGAGAAAAACAAATACTGTATGCTAACACTTATCTATAGAATCTAAAAAAAAAAAAAGTTCTGAAGAACCTAGGGGCAAGAGAGGAATAAAGACACAGACATAGAAAATGGACTTGAGGACACAGGGAGGGGGAAGGGTAAGCTGGGACGAAGTGAGAGAGTGGCATGGACATATATACACTACCAAATGTAAAATAGATAGCTAGTGGGAAGCAGCTGCAGAGCACAGGGAGATCAGCTCCGTGCTTTGTGACCACCTAGAGGGGTGGTATAGGGAGGGTGGGAGGGAGACGCAAAAGGGAGGAGATATGGGGATATATGTATATGTATAGCTTATTCACTTTGTTATACAGCAGAAACTAACACACCACTGTAAAGCAATTATACTCCAATAAAGATGTAATAAAACAAAAAAGATTTTGAAGTGAGCAAGGAAGCTTTCACGGCCGGAGGGCAACCTCTCACAGGGGAAGATCAGCCCAAATGCAAAGCAGTAGCTTCTAGCTGGCACCCTACAGATGGGGAGGATGCAGCCCCCTTTTCCTTCTCCTTCTTTGCCTCCTCCAACCACTCTCTCTCCACTTTGTAACAGATGCATCACTAAGGAAACCATGGTAACATCCATGCTTCTGCGGAGCTGAGTGACAGCTCAAAAGAGAAAGGAATGGGTTCAGTTTGCGGTTTGAAATCAGAAGTATGATTTGGGGAAATATTCTGAAATAGCCCATGATTTGAAGAAATTGCTAGGTGGCTAGAATAATATGCAAGATGGTGGTTACGAGTCACTTAACTGCAGTCTTGGTTTGATAAAACTTCTCACGAGGTCTCAAATTTACGAGCAATACGGGGTCTGGTCGGCAGGTAAAATTCCCAGGTGAGAAGAGTTTGGTCTGTAAGATGTGGCAGCACCTTTGAGTTTGCTGTGTAATCTGAGGATCTGGCGCCAAGAGCAGTGCAGAGTGAAGTCCCAGATGTCTTTCATGACCACTTTTATCACATACCACTTTGTCCTCGCCCGTGTTGAACCACCACGCACGGGCTGTTGAATTCAGCGGTCTGTGGAAAAATTATACCAAGCCCATGCTTTGGCAGAAGGAATACAACATACTGCTTATTTTGTATCTACAAAGCTAAGCAATGTGGAAGACACCAAGCCTGCTCAGTCACTTCCCATAAGGACAAATGGAGATGCTTCCAAGCGACCTTACGGCAAACACATCTCAATCTAGAGTCAGGTGATGTTCAAAATAATAAGACATTCACTTGAATCTTAGAGTTGAATGCTGCTGACTGTGTCACCTCAGGATTCAAGAAGAAGGAGACTGTTTATTGAAGTGGCTTGGGTTTACCAATCTGAAGTCTTGGTAGGTATCTTTTTTTTTTTTTGCAGTACCCGGGCCTCTCACTGTTGTGGCCTCTCCCATTGCGGAGCACAGGCTCCGGACGTGCAGGCTCAGCGCCATGGCCCACGGGCCCAGCCGCTCCGCGGCATGTGGGATCCTCCCGGACCGGGGCACGAACCCATGTCCCCTGTGTCGGCAGGCGGACTCTCAACAACTGCGCCACTAGGGAAGCCCCAGTAAATATTTTTTGAAAAAACAAATGGATGGATGAAGAAGGCCAGTTTAGGATGTGTCCTGTGGCTGCTGAAAGAATGAAGAAAATGATATAAAATCATTTTGAAAAATTAATAGGTAGTAAATGTCAGAAGTTTTATTCACAATAAGGTACATGCTATTGTTTTATGAAATGTGCCAGAGAAATAAATGTGCCATACAACATTTATTTGGTCGATGCAATCAAATAACCAGAAAGTCATTTGAGGCACCAGCTTGACAAGGTATCTGACTTGGATAGTCAGATACCTTGTCAACCAAACTAGGAGTCTGGTTGATCTCGTTGTCCCTTTGTGGTCATGTCCCTTGTGCCCTAGTGGTGACCCACCATTCCTGTCAGGAGCCAGAAGGAAAGGAAAAGGGAGGGAGGGCTGCAGCTGTGCTGTGGTGTGGTCAGGAGAGTACCGGCTGAGAGCCTGCAGACCCGGTTTCTACAACAAGATCACAATTCATATCCCCTCCAGAAACAAAGTTCCATTTCACCAAGCTGACCTTGGCCTGAGACCACTTGGGAAAGTTCTTTTCTCCTCAGAGGGAGTGGAGGGGTGTGCGGCAGGAAGCAGGGGGCAGCGGAAGACCCCTCAAATTCTAGCGTTGTGGGCTTCCCCGGTGGCGCAGTGGTTGAGAGTCCGCCTGCTGATGCAGGGGACATGGGTTTGTGCCCCGGTCCAGGAAGATCCCACACGCCGCGGAGCGGCTGGGCCCGTGAGTCATGGCCACTGAGCCTGTGAATCCAGAGCCTGTGCTCCGCAACGGGAGAGGCCACAACAGTGAGAGGCCCGCGTACCGCAAAAAAAAAAAAAAAAAAAAAATTTCTAGCGTTGTACACTACTCCTTGGATGGGCCCCTCCTCAGCCTTGGGGAGGGCCTTCCTGGCCACGGCTCTGTGACCTCCATTCCTGGCCATTGGTCCTCCCTCTCAGGACCGTCCCCTGACTAGAGACACAGCAGGGGCAAGTCTGAGAGAAACTGGGCTATCTGCTGTCCCAGATCCCTGCGCTTTCTTCTATGCTCTCCTCTCTACTGCAGGCGACTAGGAGCCAGTCCCCTTGCCAGAAAGCAGGAGGAAGAAGTAGGCTTTTTCGTCCGATGCTGGCGGTACCATCAACGAGTATGGCACCAGCAACTGTGAGCTCCTGCAGCTCCAGAGGTGACTCTGAGCTGTAGCAGCACGAGCCCTGGTTTCACCAGCATCAGTGTGTGGCATCCTGAGCTCCTGTTCAGAGAGACCAGCATACAGCCAACAGCAGCGGCATTGAAGCAGCTCAGCAGGGAGTGTGGGCTTAAAGCTTCCCACCCCAGGTCAAAACCATCCTCCTGATCTCTGGGGAAGATCGCCCTCTCTCTGTGCTCCCCCAGCTCTTTCACCTTTGGAACCTTCTTTCTCTATGAATCCCCTCTATCTGAAGCATCCGGAGTAGTTTCTGTCTTCCTCTCTAGATACTGATTGATACACCTCCACCCACGGCTCTCCCAGAGCAGGTTCAAAGGCTGTGTGTGTGTGTGGGAACCACAGCCTGCCTCATCTAGAAGGTAAAGGAGGAAGGGAGGACCACACAGAGCACCACACCTTACAAAGCTCAACTCCATCTTGAAAATCCTGAAATGTGATAAGCCGTCCTTCACCTTGATTTTATGGTGGATGCTGTGATGTACCACCCAGATCCCCCCTGAGGAATGAAGGACTATGCCCCCAACTCTGAGATTGATCCCAAAAGATCATCCCCAACTGTTGACCCTCTTCAGGAATTGCTTTGGCTGAAGAAAACTGCCTCCCCTGAGGTCATACCTCCTTCCAGAGGCAGCCCTCACCCAATGATGGATCGACCAGGGCATACAGAGGCTCAAACCCATTTCCCAACCATGAAGGGCCATCCCCCAGATCCAGAGCACCCCATGGAGTCAGCTGAGGCCTTCACTGGGACTCCATCACATCTCCGTATCTCCCACTTCCCAGGCTGCTTCTTTCTCTTCTTTTCCACAGGAGTTTATCCCAAGAGCGCTCCCTTACAAACCCCCTTCATTTTAATCTCTGCCTCCGAGTCTGCTGCCCAAGGTCCCTGTATTAGTTTGCTGGAGCTGCTGTAATAAAGTATCACAGCCTGAGTGCCTTCAAAAACAGAAATTTATTTTCTTGGTTCTGGAGGCTAGACATCCCAAATCAAGGTGTTGGCAGGGTTGCTTCCTTCTGAGGGTTGTGAGAGAAGAATCTGTTCTAGGCCTCTTTCCTTGACTTGCAGATGGCGATTTAATGTTCACATGACCTTCTCCCTCTGTGTGGGTCTGTCTCCAAATTTCCCCTTTTTATAAGGACATCAGTCATATTGGATTAGGGCCCACTCTAATGGCCTCATTTTAACTTGATTACCTCTGCAAAGAACCCTATCTCCAAATAAGGTCACATTCTAAGGTACTAGGGGTTAAAACTTGAGCCTATGAGTGGAGGAGGAGACACAATTCAACACCTAACAGAGCCCAACCTGCAACCACATTCAATTATGTTTTCAACCAAGAGGTCAGTGGACATGGACCTGACGGCTTCCTGAGCCCACTCTAAGATTCAAGTACAGTCATATCAAGTTGCCTTTATTACATGGTCTGCCCACTCACAAAGCTAAAAGAAAGAGAGATGCTCGGCCAGGTTATATGCGGGTTCTCCTACACAGGTTGGCAAGATTAAAATCAGGAAGGACAGAGTCTGGTTCCCAGGCTGGAGGGAACCTGGAAATCTGCATTTACACGGAAGCTCTTTCTGACACATAGCTGGGTGACAAGAAGTGTGACTCACAGACTAACCTCTGGAAGGGTGTCTGGGAACCTAACGTAATTAGCTTTTTATGTCCTTTGTTCTCAGAATTAATAACAGTATGACAATGAGTAGAGGTGGGAGGAGGGAGATGCAGGTAAATCGATGATGGATTTTTCACTAGAGAAAGATGGGTTTTTTTCAATTAATTTACTGGTAGAGTTATAATGGCATCACCGAGGTTTTTCTCCACACATGTATTGCTTTAGTTTCAAGCTGGACAGGAAAGATGCACTGCTGTGGAAGGCATAGCTGCTGTGGAAGGCCTAGATGCTGTGAAAAGCCTTAAGCATCGACACATTGTTGGTGGGGGCAGGGCAGCAGGAAATGCAGGTTAGAGAAATTCACACATCAGTGCTTAAAAGCAACTCAAAGCCAGCCTGCATGTTGGAACTCAAGGATATTCTTATTCAGGTTGGTGTGACCATCCGTATCGGGAGCCAGCAAGACCGTGTTTGGATGGGGCACACACAGGCAGGGTTGCAATCTGGCCCCAGGCCCTGATTCCCAAGAACACTCGTCTCAAAAACATCAGAAAGCAGTGGAGGTCTGAGGATCAAGTGCCAATGTGCTTATGTGCCAAGAAAACCTAGATGGCTATTTTCACAGTGTACTGGGGCTTGGCCAGGTTCCAGAGACCATCAGCAAAGCAGCCTGCCCGATACTTCAAAGGAAGAACTCTCACTGATAAATCCTGTTCCACACTTTCCACAGCACACACTTAATCTTGAGGCATATAATACCACAACAGTGAGTCACTGGGCTGGAGCCTTAGGCCTGTCCACAGGACCGGGCGGGTGAAAAAAGTCTCCCACATCTGTTTTCTAAGGTAATTCCCCCTCACTCCTCAGAATGGCACTAAAACAGAGTAATAAAACCTGTCACAAGGCAGATGAGTTATGGCCTGGTGTACCTGTACAGAGCCCCATACAGGACCATAATGAACTCAGGCCACCATTTTTCATGACCCTGTTTTATCACATTTTGATAGAACCCATCAGACAGGGGTTAACCAACCTGCTTGATTCCTCAGATTAAGCTCAGAGATCTCTGGAGGGCTTTCAGCCATGAGATAAGTTGAGAACTCTTCTTCAACACACACACACACTCACAGCTCTCTCAGGAGGTCTGAAACTTGGAAAGCCTCGGTCTTCTGAATTGTATTCCATATAAGTTAGAATCCAGCCAATATTCACAAGAAGGCCCTGGATAAATAATATCAAGCCTAGGTGTCGTGGAACAGAAGAAAGCAACAAGGGAATGCCAAGGTCAAAGGTGAAGGCCTTTGCTTCTTCAGGGAGAGGGGGAAGAATAATACTAATTCCTTTGCTACAAATCCCACACTGTCTGGAACGCTCGTGGCCCGCTTGGCAGTTAGGTCAGCAGTAGACTGCTTCCCATCTGGTCATTTAGCAGTGGTCTGTGGAAGGATGGTGGAAACAGTCTAAATCTTTTCTTGAGTGAGACAAGCAAGCCGGAAATTGAGTGACTGCATAATCCACTGGTGGCGGCCTCTCAGGAGACACCTGTTTTAGGTGTTTGCATCTGGCCGCGTACGCACTGGGGTGCATTTCTGGGCCCACAGACACTTGCCCACCCCAGTCCACCCTCTCCTCGAGGCCATCGTTATGCACACCTCCTAAGGGTATGTACTTTCCAGATGACCTACACCAAGTCCTTCTCCCAAAGTCCTTTCCCTCTTCCTGGTTTCACTGAATTCTAATTTTCCCTTCACTCGCGTTTTGACTTCTGTCTCCTGGGACCCTGGCGGGCATCTGAGAACAGGCTCCAGAGCCACATCTGTCGGGGAAGGAGAAAATGAGGAGCTGACAATTTGCCTATTTCGAGGTGGCAATAAAACCCTGCCCGCACCGTCCCCTGGACTCTCTGGAACTCGAGCTGACACGACTGGTTCGGGAGTGGTGGCCGGCTACGTGGCCTTCCACCGTAAGGGCCACCTTTTTCATCACCTAAGAAATAAAAGCTGGCAGGTTTCATGCGGGGCCCTCTATAATTCTTACGGAGTAATTCTGTGCACATTAGCCACCCTAGCTTGAAGAAAGTGAGCCTTGGTGAGCATGAGGTTGCTTTGTCAAGGTCAGGAGCCTGGATGCTGTGCTTGAGGTCCTGTAGGGAGTGGCAAACGGTCCAAACCACAGGCAGGGGCAGAGGAGGGGCACGTGCTCCTCAAACACCTGCAGAGTCCAGGATCCTGCTGCCCATCAAGGTAGAGGGGTGGGGGGCTTTTTTTTTTTTTTTTTTTTGTGGTACGTGGGCCTCCCACTGCTGTGGCCTCTCCCGTTGCGGAGCACGGGCTCTGGATGCGCAGGCTCAGTGGCCATGGCTCACGGGCCCAGCCGCTCCGCGGCATGTGGGATCTTCCCGGACCGGGGCACGAACCCATGTCCCCTGCATCGGCAGGCAGACTCCCAACCACTGCGCCACCAGGGAAGCCCGGGTGGGGGGCTTTGACGAGGTCCACAAGACGCCCAGAAGGAAAGGGCCCTGGAGGCAGGGGCTGCATGGAGTTCCTGAATCTGTGGCGAGGAGACTCAGATCCAGAGTGTACACTGGGGTGCCCCCTGCCCAGCCCCCTTTGGGAAGGAAAGAAAATCAGGGAGGAAGTTTCCAGCACTGGGACCTTCTCCAGAACCTCATCCCAACTACAGGGGGTGTCGTGGGAACGTCTGGTGGCGTACAAACACCATCTCACCCAAGCAAGAAGAGTGGTTCCCTATTCGAACTCCATCACTTACTGCCTTCTAGAACTTGAGCAAATTACTTGATTTCTCTGAGCCTCAGAAAGTTCTCAGGATGACTAAATAAAACAGTATATCATATTAATAGGTAATGTTTCTTAGACATTTCCTGAAAGCCAGGCACAGGGCTAAGAAAATAAATAGCCCAGTGTTCAGATAAGAAACAATGTAAAGCGCAGAGACCAAGTAACTTGCCTCACGCCACACAGAGCAGACGCCCAACACATATTTGGTTATTTTGTCTGTCTGTTTAGAACCATGAGCGTCTCAGCTACCTCTACCACACATGAAATGTTTAAAAACTCCAGTGGCCATAGTTTTGGTTGTTTGCTGGCAGAAGACAAAACTTGTACAAAGGTTCACCCAGGACAGCCGTTGTGTGATCAGGTTGGGAGGCTGATTAGGCTGATGGGGGCCTTTTATTGCTGTTGTTGTTTTGTTTTTGCTGTTTGTGGCCACAGCCTTCACAGGCACCTGGAGGCCAAGGTGGCTTCCTCTTCTGGCCCTTGGGCCACAAGCCTGCAGCTGAGCAAATCGGAGGTGTGAATGGGACACGGAGAGATGGAGTGTAAACACTCAGAAGGCTGAAGACAAATCTTAGAGGAAAATACACCACCCCTTACAGAAAAAGCATATACAGGGAAGATTGGCAAGAATTGCAGGCCCACCGCTCCAAATGGAATGGGTAGCTCTTCAAGCCAGTAACGTTTCCATCTGCACACATGCCCAAGTGGACACCAGCTGACCAGAGCGGGCAGCTCCGCGGCAGGGAATCTCCTCGGCAGAGCTCACTCCTCTGTTCAGCGATCACAGGTCGGAGGCCTCCCCCTCCCACCTCTCCGAGAAGAAGGTGCTAGACCGCGCCCAGTGAAGAAGGGTTGACCTCAAGGTGTCTTTCTGTGCCAACATCCTGAGATTCCTAATTGTGTCGAAGAAGCTACTTTGAACCGACTTTAGGCAAAAGAACCAGACCCAAAACAATGCTTGTTTGGGGCCAAGCCTAACAGTTCTGACCCTTTAAAGCTTGCATTTTATGTCTCTTTCCATAGTGCCTTGAGGAGAAGACACTTCAGAATCCCTGCATGGATCTTCTTCTTTCTCCCCTTCTACTTCTCCTTACTCTTCTCTTTTACATCATCAGCCTCTGCAGAAAGTGCTTTACTTGAGCTGCTGCTCCTACCTACTGAGGAACGGGAAGAAAGCCACGGAACTCCAAGATCTCACACGGTACCAAGGCTGCAGAACACCCAGCAACAGAGCCCTGCCCCACGCCGCTCCAAGAGGGCCCAACCTACAGCCCCAACTGAGGGGTCTTGAAGCGTAAATTGCGATGTTCATATCATGACACCCTACCTCCCAGATAACTGGTCCAGGTACAAAAGCCTGACCCACGAGCAGCCAGTCTCTGAGTTGGCCCGACACAAACGTCACATCCAGCAAAGACAATGGGGATAAATGGAACCACTCGGATTCTCTCTGCTGAAGAATCTAAATTGAGAATCAGAGAGAGAAAGAAAGAGAGATTCGTGACTTGGAAGGTGGGAAGGAAACAGAAGCTGAGAGGCATTCAGCAGAAACCTAGAGGAACAGGAGCCACGGGCGAGGGAAAGCATGGGTAGCAGGAGCTAAGATGAGCCTGGGACTCTAGAAAGCAGAGACTGAGTGATGCACAGGAGAGATGATGATCTACTTGGTTGTGGAGTGGCTTGAACGGTGGAAAATTAGAAAACCCCTGTCGTTCTAGGGCAACATGATAATCCAGTTCCTAGAGTTGCTTTTGACCCTGCATAACCTCTCAGTTCCTGCTGCACATTCCATTCTCCATGTGACTTGGCTCTTTGTAATTTCCCATGAGGGATGGTGCAGATGAATGCCTGCATCTATCCATCCATGAATCTCTCTTTCCTCATTGTAACCTGAGTCAGTCTCTCTTTCTTATCATCAAAAATGCCTATTAAATATAAAACGCCACACGGACTCGTTGGCTGAACAATAATTTCCTGTTCACAGCTCCACTGACGTTGATGCTTCTGTTCTATAAAATTCCAGGGTTCATCTTCTATTTTTATTGAATTAACCACATGCCTGTTTTTAAAATGCTCTAAGCCTTGTATTTCCATAAATGCCCTTATGCCCTCTTTCATGTACCTCTCGCATTCTCTCTAGACACCCAAAACGAAAAGCTCTGGTACTATCACTTCAACTACCACCCTTACACGTGTACTTTTCCAGACCAATTTTCCCAAGTTCTTTTCCGAGTAATTTCATGCACATGATCTCTTTTGAACTGTGCAGTAACCTTATGAGGAAATAATAATAAAACACCTAATCTTTGTAGAATGCTATACAATTTAAAGACCCCTTTCACATACATAATCTCCCTTGATGAGATCCCAGTCAACACTGCTGCGAGGTCTTTTTCTCATCTTACAAATAAGAAAACGGAGACCTGGGGATGGCAAAGAATCCATCCAAGTTCACACAATAAAGAATGGTTTCTACTGGGATTTATGGCCTCCGAATCAGCATTAAAATACTTTGTGGTCTTTTTTTCCACCACGGACAAACAGGCACTAATCTTGGATGTACTCATATGACATTGGAAATGTCTAGTTTCTTATCTCTATTTATTAAGTCAAAGGTCCTTGAGGTTTACCATGTACCACTGCACATGACTGTGGTCTGCCTGCATGGTCTGGCTGCCACTGCTCAGCAACACTCAAAGGATGGCCATTGAACAAGGAAACTCACCTTTGTTCTTCCACAGGTGCACAAATAATCCATTGATAATATTAACTTGACACACAGACCTGTTTCTTCCTGGTCACTGAATGTGATATATAAGTGTCCCGTAACCCAGGCTACCTGAGGCAAAGCCTTGGTCTAATATAGAGGGCTTTTTTTTAATACCAGGAAATTGACACTTTCAGAAAAGTGACTCAAACTAGCTTGCTGTAAATACATTGTGCCATTTCAGCTTGTAGGACAGAACCTTGAGATCCTTTTGGTTTAGGAGAGAGACTCAGAATATAAACTGTTGTTCGGTTTCACCTATAGTAAATGTGGTTACTCTAACGGTAGCACACAAAGCTCGTTGTTTTCTCCTGCCTTAAATAAGACCTTGACATTCAGCACCTCTTCTTCCTGTCATTTGAAAGCCAAGGGAGTTTAAAGTTTGTTTGCCCCAGTAGCTGTTCTTCGCAAGCACACAGATGGCTGATGCAGTTTATAACGGGGACCCTGGTGATCAGAGCAGCATCGTACATGTAATAAAGTAAACACTATGTGCAACAGCATGAGCTGGATGCTGGGGGGTGGGACCTCCTCCGTGGTGTCTGAACCACTGCAGAGAGAGGCATTTAGATAAATGTCAGCAAATCCTTGGCACATGGGTTCCACACTATTAATCAAAGCTTTCTTGCTGATACCAGCCATGGCCTCATATTCTCCAAAACATGGTATTCTAGGCACCTAATTACCAATAGATAAGACCTGATTATACAAGATGAACCCTACATGCTATTTAAAATTTAGATGATCCCTGCCGAGCAAGACTGCTCAGGATTGATCTTTGTCCCACAACAACTGGGTCCAACTACATGGTCCCACTATAACTGGATGCCATGGCCAGTGCTGTGAAGGTGATAACTCAAAATATGTCCATTGCCCTAGATTATAAATGTGCACTGTAACATTCACTGCCCTGTTCATACTGGGAACTCCATTTGGAGTTATTTAAGTGCTACACCCCAGTAATCCAGGACTGTGATTCCCCAGCACATCATGTGATATCTCAACTCTATGCTTTTTACACACCCTGTTCCCTCTGCCTGCAATGTCCTTTCTCTTGCAGGTGACTTATAAATGCCTCCTGATCCTTCAAGATTTCAAGATTAAATATTATCATCAAGCCATAACTCACCTCTGGATAAAAACCCTAGAGAAACTTGTACACTAGGAAACAAACACAAAAGTTCATAGCACTGGGTAAATAGCCAGGGGGAATGGGTAAATTGCGGCCTGTTCATACAACAGGATACTGCAACAAACTAGACATTTACTTAACATTAATGAGGCTTATAAACAAAATGTAGTGAAAGAGGCAAAGACACAAAACTATATATATTCTATGATTTTCTTTATATAAAGTTCCAAAGCAGGCAAAACTAAACCATAGTGTTTAGTGATACATAGGTGGTCAAATGATAAAGAAATTGACAGCTGTGATCACCATAAAAGCCAGAGCAGAGGAGAGGTCGTCAGGGTTTGGAGGAGAAATGTGAGGGCGTCTGGGGTGCACATGATGCTCCACTCCTTAAAATAGATCATCATGACTTGGTGTTCATTCTTTGTTATACTACACATTTGTATTTTATATACCTTTCTATATGTATGCTATATTTAATGACTTTTAAAAGCAGTAAACGAAAAAATGAGTACAGAAATTGTCCAGCCAGAAATTTTTGGTTAAGAAATGCCATCAGGGCTTCCCTGGTGGCGCAGTAGTTGAGAGTCTGCCTGCCGATGCAGGGGACACGGGTTCATGCCCCGGTCCGGGAAGATCCCACATGCCGCGGAGCGGCTGGGCCCGTGAGCCGTGGCCGCTGAGCCTGCGCATCCGGAGCCTGTGCTCCACAACGGGAGAGGCCACAGCAGTGAGAGGCCCGCGTACCGCCAAAAAAAAAAAAAAAGAAAGAAATGCCATCAAAGGGCTTCCCCGGTGGCGCAGTGGTTTGAGAGTCTGCCTGCCGATGCAGGGAACACAGGTTCGTGCCCCGGTCCAGGAGGATCCCACATGCCGCGGAGCGGCTGGGCCCGTGAGCCATGGCCGCTGAGCCTGCACGTCCGGAGCCTGTGCTCCACAGTGGGAGAGGCCACCAACAGTGAGAGGCCCCGCAAAAAAAAAAAGAAAAGAAAAAAAAAGAAATGCCATCAAAAATGCAGACATCATCTTTCTGATTAGAATCCCTTTTAATGGACAGAACCCCTTTGTGCAGTCCTTTATCAGTAAGGAAGCCCCCTGCACCAATGTAAAACATGCTGCTTTAGTAGCAGGGTGAAAAAATATATACCCTTCCTCTGGTGTGTCTGTGACTGCTGTAGCATAAAATATCTGTTTATGGAAAATAAATTGATCCAGTGTTTTTTGAAGACCCTAAATTCTTGCTTTGTCTCGTCTGCCTGGAGCAGGGCTTTTAGCAACCATGGTTCATAGTGTTTGTATTCTCCCTCCTGGGGTCATTGCTTCCCTGGAGGCAAATTTTAAAGCTGTTTTTGGAAGCCAGCCTTGGCTGGCATAATGACGTATACAATTTTGGGATTCTTTTGGGTTTTTTTAAATAAGGAAGAATCACCACCCTCTTTGAAGCTGGGAGGCAGAGAGGTGCATCAGAGGTAACCTCGTCTTGCCTCCTCCAGTGCCCCCTGTGGCTGCAATTGGCTATGGTCCCCTTCTTCATTCCCCGTCCTAAACCGGTGTGCACGATTGCTTTGTGTGTTAAACAGCTGCGGGGCCTTCAGCAGACAGCTGCTTCTCGAGGCTGTGTGAAATGAGCCTGGTACCCTCGGCGCCTCAGCACCTCAACTCTTGGGTCCATGATACGCTCCCGTGTGCAGGTAGGAATTATATGCTCGGAGCTCAAGATTCTCTTTTGGTCGCTTCTTGTGTAAGCACCAGAGGTCAGCATTTTATGGAGAAGCTCAGGTTCTCAAAGGGGAGATGGGGGTGGGATCTAATCAGCTGAGTGTCTTGAAATTTTGCCCACGAACCAAAGAAAGGGAACCACAGCAGGTAGCAGGGGAGATGTGAGGCAACCAGGACTACGCTGAAATCTCAAGGAGAAACCTCAACACATAGCCAAGTGCACCATCACCCTGGCTGCAGCTGGCAGGGGACCAAAAATAAAGGGTGGGGTGCTGAAAGTCGGGGCAGTAAAGAGAGTGGTGGTTGTTTTGTTTTAATTTCTGGAAGAGTTTACTTAAATTGTTAGGCATTGTAACGTTAACTTGAAGAAGAAAGATTTTGTAAAAAAGAGAAAGGCATCTGCTGGAGAAACAGGGAGAGACAAGGATATACAGAGAAAGAGATTCAAAGGGACACAGAATGCAGAGAAAAAAAGAGATGGAGAGAGAGGCTGGAAGCAGAGACGGACCAAAAGAGAGACAGAGACAGTGAACAGGAACTTTCTTTGGTTTGGTTCATTTTTTTTGTTAGGACGGCAAAACAGAACTCTTTGCACCTCTCCAGATTAGTGCTGCGCTTAAACCCATTTAATTACTGTGATGGATTGCATTCTTGCCACCAATAGCCTTGTTCTCACTTGCCCTAACTACTAATGGGCTATAAATATGGCCTTTCAAAAAGGAACCAGGTTTGATGTGGATTTGTGCTCACCTATGTTAATGTCATGTGGGGAGATGATTAGCTGCTGTCTGCCAGTGACTCACTATACTAACTTGGCCTGGCCCAGTCCAATTGGATAGAGGGTACTGCTCTGACTGTATGCAAACCTGGGCTTTTATCATCCAAAGAACCGGCTTCAGCAAAGCAGAACATTTCTAGCAGGAGCAGAAAGAGGTCTGGTTATTGTTTGGTGAGCAGTTGAGTCCTAGGGGATTCTTCCAAGCGATGAGCAGCTTCAGCTGGAAATAACTAAACAGCTTTCCTGGGAAAGGGGCTGAGGAGGAGGGGAGATTAATGAGCTCCAAGCAGCGAAAGGGTTACAGCATAATTAACTCCCAGACGGTCTCATGGATGGTACTGCAGGGTTGTCCAACCCAACCCAGAGCTTCCTCCCTGGCAAGACTAAAGGTTAATTCAGTGTCAAAAGGGCATTAGAAAAAAGCCCTGCACAGCACAAGAGGAAGAAATCAAGGACCCTTTGAGAAAGGGTCCCACGGAGAGAGGGTCACCATGTAGATGCTCCTTCCTGCACACTCAGACGAGTGGGTGGATTCTAAGGGGCGACTGTGAAATCATCTGACCTAGACTGAAGGAAGTCTGAGTCTGGACCATTTGAGAGAGAAATTGATGGAAATATCTGCCTGATGCCTGGAGAAGCTATTTGTTTTGACTACTGCTGCTGCTATTTTCCTTAAGGTTAGTTAGAACCCACAGGACTGTGAAAAGCCAGTGCCCTGAACCAGAGAAAGTTTTCTCTTCAAGCAACTGGGAAGCCCTGTGCTCTGGGTGCCCACCTGCCACGGTGGGCATTCGGTGCTCAGGAAAAGCTAACCTGCAGTCAGTGGCCCACCTCACGTATTTAATATCCAGAGCAGATCATTTTTAACATCGCCTCCTCTTTTCAACAAAACTATTTTCATCAAAATCTTGAAATGAAATAAAAAATAGCTTGGCCAGGAAATGCAGGGAAAATTTCACAGGCAGTGACAAATTTCCTTTATTATACTTTGTATGTATAATCTTCCCAGTAAAAAAGAAAATTTATTCTATGTATATAAAAGGGAAAAAGCACCACTTATTCAAAAGTTTTATATCCACCTTACAGTTTGGACTTTGATCCTTTCTTCACAATATTCTGTAATATTATTTTATGTAAAGAATTGTCCAGTAACTTCTAAATAAATTTTATTAAAATCCAAATGTCTACAAAAATTATAATATAACTGTTAAGTGATATAATTGTGTGTGGTAATGTTTTCTTTACTGGATTTGTTCTTCAGTTTAAAAACAAATAATTATAATTTTCAAAGTAGAATACATGGACAAAAATGCCCATTTTAAAGATATTGTTCACAGTCAGTAAAACATTTCATGTGTGAACTAAAATTTGCACTTAACAAAAATATTATTCCCCACAGGTTTACAGTGTTTCACTATTTCGAATTTTAGACACAGATACACACCCAAAGTGTCCACAGAGAATGGCAGAAATGAAGTAATTCAAATTCTGTTTCTTTATCTTTTGCAATCATTGTTTACTTCAAATCTAGTGTTTAAACGCAGGAGTATGAACTACAATGGGGCTGGAGAAACAAACTCTCGTGATGCAATCTCTAATGATTTCAAACCGCTATGAACTGGTTCTGGAAATAAAAGCAGGTAACTCATTCCTACATAACCAGAAATTCTCTGAATTAACTTCTATATAAAATATAATGCTTATTAAATAAATATAGTGTTTATTGTGATTTGAGGATTACATATAGCATTGAAACTCAACAATAACCACAGCCATTGTTTAAAATTTAGATCACTAACATTTTTTCTTCAGGGAAGATATTTTATCGTGACATTATTTAGAATCAGGGCACATGGTGAAAATGAAAAGCAAATCCCATTTTAGTCAGTTTTATAATCGTTTTTCAATTCTTCAACACACTTGCTCCCCTGTTGCTGGCATTGGGCTGAACCTCTCCCACTGCCCTGCCCTTCCTATCCCTCTGTTATTCTCTGCTCATAACCCCAGACCCAGGCATCATCTCAGCGGGGACAGCCCAGAGTATCTCCAATAATACCCAACTGGAGTGAGAAAGAAGAAGGGTACTGGGCAGAAGTGACATTTGTTGAGGATCCCTTTACCAAGCATTTTCACTCACAGTGACTTTCATTCTTCCCAATGACTCTTCACAAGAGGGGTTAAAATCCCAATAGTTAGGAATGAGGAAAAGCAGACTACAAGAAGTTGAGTGGCATACACATGCCCACTTCTCATAAGTGGCAGAATCCTTATTAAAGCCCAGATAAGGCTGAGAATGAGGCTCCAGTTACCTCCTGAAGGCACCGCAGGTTCTGCGACATCCTTAGGAGATGGTGTAGAACTCCCTGGCTGTGTACAAATGCACAGAAGGCATGCTGAGGGTCCACTGCTCTAATGAGAACAAACTCACCTCTCCTGGGGGTCTTTCCTGAATTCAAGTAAATCACACCTTGAACGTCATTGGACCACTAATCCTATGCCAACAAAGGGCTTCCATCTGACTCAAGGAGGTAGAGAAAGTCTCACTGGAGGGTTTCTGAACATTCCTTCCTTCTTCCTCCCTCTCTCCCTTCTTCCCTTCTTCCTTCCTTCCTTCCTTCTTCCTTCCTCCCTCCCTCCCTCCCTCCCTTCCTTCCTTCTTTCCTTTTCTTCATATCTTCTTGTTTCTCTCTCTCCCTCTGCCCATCTCCCTCTCTCTTTCCTTCCTTTTTATGACTTTTTAAACCTTCTTCCTTACCAATATCTGTATCTTGGGTGAAATGGCTAGGACTCTCACATTAAGTTTCAGAGAATTTCTCATTTGGGACCTTGCCTATTACACATAGTTCCGAAGGGCTGATAAATCCTTTTTATGTCCTCTTTATGACTAAAGCTTAAGGGGAACATCTTGTGTCTCTCTTTCTTCTTCCTGCTGCATTAAAAAATGATAATCTAGCTCTCCATATGTCCAGAGTTCAGATGAGATCTTCCTTATTGGTTAGTATTGATTAGTATGCATTTATAACTGGTATAATATTTTCCCTACAGGGTGCATATTGCAATTTTCAGAATCAGGCCACAGAAAGCTTTGAATCACATAATTGCAAGATTTGGCAAAACCTATAGTCAATGGTCTCTCTTCTCCTCTCTAATTCCCAGGAGAGCTATTTTGTCTCCGTCTGTTGTCTTGCTTTTGAGTATGACCACGGGCAACAAATACAATGCTGGCCACCTCAGACTACTGGGGGAAGGGTTCCTCCCCACTCACCAACAGGGCGAGATGAACAGCCTAGTGGGAGTTAAGGTGTACAGCTAAGGTACACAGGGCCAGGTACACAGCAGAGCCTTCCCTGAGCTTCCTCTCCTCTGGGGGCACACCCTTGAGAGCCTTCATAGCGAAGAGACAGGTGAGTAAGAAAGGGAGAGCAACTGAGTACTTCCTCTCCTTCCATGGCCAACAGAGGAACAGGTGTCATGCCACTGTACTCCTCTTTATTAGTTGATCTATTCAAAACACATTGGAGGAGAATAAGCATCTTCAGAATAACAAAAAAGTACCAGTTATAAGTAAGGTCAGTGCATATAACAGTAGCCCAAATAAGTGACTTAATAATATACAAGTCTATTTTAAAAAGTGGCTGAAGTGGGCAGCCCAAGACTGTAATGGAAGTTCCACAGTCAGGAGGGACCCAGGCACTTTTTTCTTTCTTCTCCATTGGACGTGGCACATGGCTTAAATCTTCAAGGCCACCTCGTGATCCAAGATGGCTGTTGGAAGGCCAGCCATCATCTCTTTTCTAAGAAAGAAAAGATAGGGCAAAAAGGGGACCTCTCCCAGTTGAGACAGCATTGTTGATGATTTCCAGAAACCCAACCAACAACTCCTCCAGAAGTCAAGGAAACGTATCTCTTTATCTAGGCACATCACCACCCCGAATAAAATCAGAGCTCTGGGGCCTCCCTGGTGGCGCAGTGGTTGGGAGTCCGCCTGCCGATGCAGGGGATACGGGTTCGTGCCCCGGTCTGGGAGGATCCCATGTGCCGCAGAGCGGCTGGGCCCGTGAGCCATGGCCGCTGGGCCTGCGCGTCCGGAGCCTGTGCTCCGCAACGGGAGAGGCCACAACAGTGAGAGGCCCGCATACCGCAAAAAGGAAAAAAAAAAAAAAAAAAAAAAAAAATCAGAGCTCTGCTAGTGAGGAAGAGGGGAGACTCAACACTGAGTAGGCATCTCCAGTCTCTGCTAAAAGCTAGGTGCCAGCCCCCGAGCTGAGGACATTATATACATTACTCTGCTTCTTCCACAAAACACCTCCACTAACCATAAGCCATTAGAGCTAGAGAAGTCTTAGGGAGTATCAATCCAACAACCCGATTTTATTTTAACTAACATTTGAATAGAGTTTTAGCATTATAGAACTCCCTCCAGATCTCATTTAATTCTCAAAAACACTCCCTTGAGGTAAATGGTATTCTTAGCTTGATTTTCCAGAGGAGGAAACAGATCTAGAAAGGTTTAAGTGATGGTTTCAAAGTTACACAGCTAATTAGAGGCAGAACTGGTACTAGCTACTCAGATCTCCTGACGCCCAGCACCATATTTTTTTTTCTGTCTTTTTTAAAAGAAATTAAAGATACAGAAAAGTACAAATGTCTAGCCATGACTCAGAATTAACAAATCCTAATATTTTTATCATTTTGCTTCAGATTTTTTTAGACTGAAAAAAAGAAAAAAATATTGCTGAGAAAGTTGAAATCTATTTTGTACCCCTCCCCAGTCACATTCCCCTGGCTCCCCAGAGATAATCAATATCATTAATTTGGTGGTTATCCTCCTGGTCCATATTTCTCTATTTTAATCTCTCATATGCATCCATAGATAAGTTGTTTTTGCAGCTTTTTTTTTCATTCAACATTTTTTGAACTCTATTTAGGTTAATGCATATAGTTCAATCATTCTGATTGCTAAATGATCCTCCATTATATAAATATATAGTATGTTTTATTTATTCATTTCCCACTTTCCTACTACATATATTGATTAGGGGTTACTCAATCAGCAGATGGGTAAGTATTCCAAGAGCTTATCTTCATAACAAATCTGAGAAAGGGATGGTGATAATCCCTGCTGTACATGATGAGGAAACTAAAGCAAGCAAGAAGTAGGAATCTTCCCAGGCTTTCGTAGCTGATAAGCAACAGAGCCAGAATTCAACCCCAGAGGACCTGGATCCAGAGCCCCTACCCTTGACTTCTACTCTATACTACCCAGGCCTAATATTCAGACATCCTTACCAAGACAGTCATACCTGTTGTGAAAATATTGCCCCCAACACTCTATCCCAACCAGGTAGGACTCTGCCCAGGTCCATGGCCAGCATCGGTTCTGATTGGTTGGTGCCTCTACCCTACTTCACGGCTAAATATTTTGAAGATCACTCGTGTTCTGTATTGACTGGATGACACTTGAGTTATTTCCAGTTCTTCACCCCCTACGAACTAGGGAACCCAGAAGTAGAAATACTGACTCATATATCATACCCATCACAGGCTTTACTAAAAACTACTGACTGCTCTGGAAAGTTGGCTATACAAATGAACTAATAAACTAATAAGCTTAATACTAATAAGCTACTGTAAACTCCCATTCTTCCCTAATATTTTATGTCATCAAACTTCCTCATTTTACCAGTTTGTTGGGTATAAAATGGTACCTCATTGTCTTTATTTGCATTTTGCCTATTACTAGTAAGGTGGATAGGGTTTTTAATATGTTTATTAGCCATTTCGGTTTACTCTTGTTTGAATTGCCTTTCTTTCTCTTTGAACATTTTAAAAATAGCTTCTTTTCCTTTTATGTATTTTCTTTTTCTTTATATAATTTGGACATTAATCTTTTGCTTATTATATCCAGTACAAATTCTCCCCACCACCCCTTACCTCTGGCCCCTATCTCTCCTGTCTTCTGCCATATAGAAGTTTTAAATTCAATACTGTCAAATCTAAAATTTTTTCCTTTAGAATATACTTCTTGTTACTTCTCGTTCTTGAAGTAGTGAAGAAATTCCAGATTTTCTTCTAATTGTTTTATAATTTTGTTTCTCCTCTTTATTTTTTGTGTGCGGTATGAGGAAGGAATCCAGATATTTTCCTACTTTGAAATCATTCCAACACTATTAATTTAATAGCATCTTTTCCCCACTGATTTTCTTAGTATCACTTCTAGCGTAAATGACCCAGTTCCATAAATGTACTGATTTATTTCTTGGTCCTCTATGCTATTTCACGAATCTGGGTTTTTTATTCTTTTTTTTTTTTTTTCAGTTTAATTCTCTGGCTTAAAAATAATGCATGTCTGAACCTAATACCCTCTATCTGATCATATCATTCCTATTGTCCTGGTGCTGAACACAAGCCTAAAAGTTTGGTAAGTGCCTGGCAGATCTTCAGGATGGTAGACTAGAAGGCATGTGGTCTCTTTGGTTTCCATGCTGGAGATAACCACTTGCACTGCTGAGGGATCTGGGTGTTTGGGATGCTTTCCTCTGAAGTAGAAGGAAGAATTAATTCTAGAGGTCATGAGAAAGAAGGAATGAGTCTCAGGCTCTGCATCCACAGAGATACCCCACTACTGATACCCACTCTTCCACATCTTATAAGTAAATCTCAGTGATGGCACATCATTCATAATCATCATTCTTATTAAGTTGACCAAATATCCCAGTTTTTGATTACACAAGTATAGAAAGATTGAAAAAAATCAGTTTCAGAGCTTAGAGAACAAAGAAAATTTTTAAATCACATTGCTTTTTATAAGTGACTGCATCTATACTACTACATAATGGTCTGTGGTTTATAGTACTTTGCAGGGTTCAGCTGTCTGTATATATTTATGGCTTAGAGTCTGGCTAGGGAAAAGTGCTCTTCTAGCGCAAGTTAGCAAGCACTATAAGCAGAGGATGTGAGGAGGATGATTGATGTTCCGCATACGACACCCTGAAGTAAAGAAGGGTAAGAAAGAGATAGACCCCTGACAGCAATCCTGAGTGTGGCTGTAGCAGTATCTTTCTGCCTGAGCAACCCGACTCCGGCCAGGGGTTGGGGAGCGGGGAGGAGCAAGCTCGGAAGGCATGCGAACTTTCTGGTTCTGCTGGTGAGGTTGCAGACAAAATGGCAAGATGCTGATTGCGCAGAACCAACATTTAGGGATTCACAGTTTCTATATTTTCTGGTCATACTCCCCCCACTCCCAGCCCTACCCCCACTTCTACCTTTCCCTAAATAAAATTTTACAAAAGTGGAGAGAGATTATTTTTAATCATTCAAGGAAATTTGAGGATATTTCTGATTTGTAGCCTCTAATTTCTATAATGAAAATGATATGTGGCACGGACTAAATTTGAATAAATAGGCAATTGACTATATACCCAAGGATATGTACATTAAAAAATTTTTTTTGTCTCCTGCATTAGAGCTGACATGGCTTTCCTCATCTTCAAACAAAACAATTGTTTTGAAAAAGGAGAAGAATCCAGGCTACCCATTTGCTGAAAGCAAGCTGAACAGAGCATGACGTGAGAACGCCGCTGCCTTCTTACAACCATGCTGGACCTCCCCTGTAACGCTGTTCTCTGGGTCCATGTCTGAGACCATTTTTAGGTAAACCTGTGTTTTAACAAGAGTCTCCTGCTTCATCCAGTCATAAACCACCTTGGACAGGGTCCAAGCCTCAAATGCCACGCTTTGTATTATATGCATAACGGCACGTCACATTTGTGCAAGGCCCCGGTGCAATTGGTCGTACATTTTTATTTCTTTTTACTCTATTTCTTAACGTGCAGACTTGACTGGCCCGCTTACATCAATTGCTCTGTTATTCTAGCTTTGTTGTGGTTGTATGTTTTAATGAAAACTCTTCCTCCTGAAAGACAGGATCTGTGGAACCTACAGATTTTCTTCCTGGATAATAAAACAAGGGCTTGGCTAATGTGCACATTTGCTAAATGAGGCTTTCCTCAAATGTCACTCATTCATTCAACAAGTATGTACGGAACACCTCTTAGGCTCCAGGCTTTGTGTTTGTCTGTGAACACGAGAGTGAATGAAACAGATGTGCAGCGTCCCTGCATGTGTGGTGGGTACCATCCCCTGGCGGAGGCAGCACAGCAAATATCTAATTACCCGTTGTGCTGAGTGCAGGGAGGGGCAAACAGGATGCTCTGATAGAGAATAGTGCAGTGGGGAGAGAACTGCAGAGGAAGAGCTCTTGGAAGTGTGACATTTAAGCCGAGTCCTACAAGATGACGAGGGGCCACCATCCAAGTGGAAGAGGGAAGCGTGTGGGCAGAACTGCAGCGGTGAAGGTCCTGCGGAGTGCTTAGACCACCTCTGCTCACCACCTCGGCCCTTCCGTCTCCCACCAGCCTTCAGAGGGCAAGTCCAGTGCTTCTGCCCCGAGGGAGGCTTCCCAGCCAGCCAGCGCGCATGGCGCTCTCTCCTCTACGGCCTCCTCCAGCACTCCACTGGTTCCCCATGACTTCCCGCTTAACCATATGCTGGCTTGTATTGTCCTCAGATGGTCCCTGTGGTTAAACTTGCCTCCCCAGCAAGTCCTGGGAACCCACTGAGGACAGAGGGGAGGAGCTCCTTGGCGCCCCCCCGCCACGTCTGCCACCGCACTGGAGCAGAACCTAGGCGGGCTGCGTGGCGATGACCTGGCGAAGCAGGTGAGAAGCCGTGGCTAGGCCGCTTTCTGTCTGCATCTGCTCATATCATACAAAATGCAAATAGATAGGCACCATCTCTCTCTGCTCTATTTAGCATTTATATGACACCTTTCAGCACAGAGAAATGAGTAAGTGGAACCAGAAGTGGCTGTTCTGTGCACTCATCCCCCCCCCCAGCTCGGCTGCAGCCAGGCATCTGGTCCCCACCTGCCCCACCCAACACCAGACCCCTCCTCCCCAGGGGGCTGCAGGCCCGCCGCCTGGCTTTCAGCGGTGCCCTTCCCTCAGCCACACGCTGTTGAAAGAAGGCATTGTCTGCGCTAAAGGGAGAGTGCGGATAGCACGTTACAAATCTGAGCTGTTAAGTGATAAATGAGCAATGAAAAGTGTCCTGACATCATTAAGGGGTTCCGGAACATGTGCCCCGCTCAGCCTCACCCCCATGCAAGCACGAAGACAGACTGGCTTGTAGGGTGACAGGAGCCTGGCTCAGGAGTCACCAAATTGGGTCATTCTGACCCTATGGGGTTTTCCTAGATTCTGCCAGTTGGGAACACGGGCACTTTATAAAAAGCAGACTTGCACCTTTGCAGACTTTCTTAGAGGATATGGCTCTCTCCAACGATAGGGAAATGAACTTGCTCTTTCACTGCTCAGAGTATTCCCAGAGTAGGAAGCAGTCCCTCAGCACTCCCCCGCTCCCCGCCAGCCCCATGTTCTGGAAGCCCTCCCCCAAACCCCCAGGGCACGCACATCTGGACTGGCCCCTCTTACAGAACCCACACCACATCCTCCGCATTCCCCTGGCTCCACCAGGACCCAGCATTGACGGGGAATCCGGGATAGACTGCCTGGTGGGCGACAGAGCAGCTCATGTGACATTTACGAGACAACATTTGCCAGGGCCAGAAAGGGCATCCCTTTAAGATCCTATAAAGAGCATCTTAACCCCTGGAATGCTGCGGGGACAGGGGCAGGGGCCAGGTAAAGCAACCCCTGTGCTTTTACCTACTAATGCCGTAGAATTCTAAGTTTCTAGAGAAGAATTCAGGTGTCGGTCAGCAAAAGCAGTGGAGGGGTTGGATTCATGTCCTCATGGCTCAATCACTACTAATTTGCTTGTATACATCCCAAGACCATTGGTGTAGAAGAAGGTACATAATTCCACAATAACATATTGTGACAATATGGATATAAATCCTGGTTCCATCTCTTAGCAGCTGAGTTACCTTGGGCAAGTCACTTAGTATCTTGGTTTCCCTACCCGTAAACCAGGGGCAAATGATGACAACCGTCACATAAAATACGATGAGGATCACGTGACGGCAAAAGTTACACGCTCAGCACAGTGTCTGGCACATAGAAGGGATGTAGTAAATATTTACTGTTTATTGCAGACCTATTTAATATGTCACACACTGAATTACATGTTTCACTTGGTTCTCTAACTTAATCCTACAACAACTCTCAAAGGTAAGGCCTGTATTTATAACCACTATGCTATTCTACTCACTAAGTTCCCCTACGAGAAATATTTTCATGTCAGTGGCTATTCCCATCTGCAATTTTCCCTTGAAAAATTGCTCCAGGATGGGTACTTCCTAAAGGGAAGCTTTCTCCATTAGCTAGACAGGAGGGGAAATGCAAGGGCAAGCCTTGACCCCCCATTGCCAAGAAATCAACTGTGGAAGTGAGTCATCTTTCTCTCGCCACTAGGCTGGATGTGGTGATTAATGGGAGACATTTAACATTAAAACACTTTCTTGTTCAAGTTTTGAAAATTAAAACTCTTGGAAATGTGAGCCCAGAGAACGAAGGAAAAAGAAGGAAGTAGAACAAGATTCTCTTTCTAGTTGCCTGCTTTCAAAAACTCAATCCCCTTCTGCCAAAACGTAGAGAATCACCTAGCCTTGTCTATGTCACGTTGCTTTCCTTTTTTCCCTCCTCGCCTCCAAAAGGACCTCAGTTCCAGCCAAAATGGTTATCATAGATCCTTAGCACAAACAGTTTCCAAGTTCTCAAATGAGGCAGTGGAACAACTGATTGCACTGGCACAGGCCAACGGTAGGAGATAAGGGAGTAACATGTGGGCTCAAATACCTATTGTTGCTCTGTTTTTTTCAAAGCATGAGTGCACAGGCTGTACTGGCCTGAGCCCCTGAGATTCTTGGGAAAGAAAAGATAGCTCAGCTCGTGCCTTATCAAGGCCAGGCTTCTCGGGGCTCCGTGCTACCCTGGCCACCTTAGCTCACACCACCCCATCCTGAGATGGGCTCTGAGACCCAGCCACCAAGAGCAAACTTTGGCTCCATATGTCACCACCTGAGTTAGGCCACCTGACTGATTGTGAATGACATTTACTGAGCACTTTCCACTGTGATAAAAGTGCGTCTCAGCTTTCCATTTAAATATCTGAAACAGAGGATTTAAGAAAGGACTTTCGGGCTTCCCTGGTGGCGCAGTGGTTGAGAGTCTGCCTGCTGATGCAGGGGACGCGGGTTCGTGCCGCGGTCCGGAAGGATCCCACGTGCCGCGGAGAGGCTGGGCCCGTGGGCCATGGCCGCTGAGCCTGCGCATCCAGAGCCTGTGCTCCGCAACGGGAGAGGCCACAACAGTGAGAGGCCCGCGTACCGAAAAACAAAAAACAAAAAACAAGGAGCTCTGGTTCTAAGCACCCCAAAACTGCCACAGCCTTTACATGAGAGAGATGATGGGGAAAGCTATTCTCAGTTCTTCAAGCAAATAGGAATCCACAAGCACGCTGTGAAACTGGAGCATCTACTGGGGAGGGTGTTGGAACATTTATTCACCAAAAGGAGCTCACAGTTATTGAGTGTTTACTCTGGGGCAGGCACCGTGAGAAGCATTTACACGCAGGAACTCATTTCATTCATTCTCACCACATCCGTATGACGTCGGTCCAAGTCTCACCCTAAGTTTGCAGATGAGGACATGGAAGGACAGACAGACTCATCAATTCACTCAAGGTTCCGAAATTCTGTGTAGCTGCTCTGGGGAAAGGGCCCAGGCAGTGGGCTATTGCCCAAGCACCCCAGGGGGTCTCGTGTGCTGCCAGGGTCAAGAACCACTTGACTGAGCCAGTGCGAGGATCCTGCGATCCTATAATCACATAACACTTTGCCCTGTGAACTGTTGCCTGAAAACGTTTTATGTCTCCAATTAGATGATAAACCCCCAGGAGTGATAAGGTTGAATGGGAACAAGGTCTTATAAGAACTTGGAATCTGTTCTTTCAGTACTGGCACCGCGGGGTGTAGCCGGAGTGGACACTCAGTATACTTGGAGGCTTCAGACTGGGCACAGGGATGGCAAGGCAGGCTGTACACCAATTCTTTCGTTTATTTGATGAGGTTGGTATTACTATTATTATTCCCATTTTATAGATGAGGAAACACAGGCACTAAGTGGTTATGGACACACAACTTGTAAATGCAGAAGTTAGAGTTGAATACAGTCTGGCTCCAGAGCCTGGTCTAATCCAGTATGATGGGAAAGGGGGGAGGGAAAGGGAGGGAGAAAAGGAGGAACCGTCAATAGGAAGATGGAGGAAAATAGAGAATTCCAAGTTGTATTAGTTTGCTAGGACTGCCAAAACAAAGTACCATAGACTGGGTGGCTTAAACAACAGCAATTGATTGTCTCATCCTCCTGGAAGCCAGCAGCCCCTGATCAAGATGTCAGCAGTGTCGGTTCCTTAACTGAGGCTGAGAGGAAGACTCTGTCCCAGGACTCTCCCCTAGCTTCTGGTAGTTTGTTGGCAATGTTGGGCATTCCTTGGCTTGTAGAAGCATCACACTGATCTCTGCCTTTATCTTCCATGTGACGTCCTTCCTGGGTGTGGGTCTGACTCCCAATTTCCCCTTTTTATAAGGACACTGGTCATGTTGGGTTAGGGTCCACCCTCCTGACCTCATTTTAACTTGATGACCTATGTAAAGACCCTGTCTCCAAATAAAGTCACCTTCTGAGGTCCTGGACGTTAGGACTTGAACATATGAATTGGGGGGGTGGTACACAATTCAACCCATAACACACGTTAAGAGCCACATGGCACATGGGTTAAGAAGCGGAGCTCCACAGGAGCGGGAAGGAAACTACTGGAGACGAGACTCGGAGCTGCCTGGAGAAGGGCTCCAGTGTATGGGGGATGGGGGTCGGGAGAGGGGCATCTGCAGCGGAGGCCAGCCTGCAAGGGCCTGGCCAGGCTTTCTTTGGCACAGAAAATGAGTGGTTTCCTTCCAACTGGTTGCTGGCTTTTCCTGGCAATGCCTCAGCCCCTGGATTGCACAACCATCTCATCAATGAAAACCAATAAGCAAAACAACAACAACAACAAACAAAAAAAAAACTAAACAAAAAGCCACACACAAAAAAGAGCAACCGTATTGTCTGTAAAAAACCTTCAAAAAATGCCAACCAGTGCTGAGTCAGGAAATTCTCCCCTAATAGCTTTTGTTGGAAAAGTTTAACATTTCAACTTTATCTCTTCTTTTCTTGAAGACAGCTCCTCAGAGGTATTCAGATGCAACAATACCACCATTCAGGCCTTTTGGCTCCCAGAGCCCTGGCCAACACACACACACACACACACACTCTCTCTCTCTCTCTCTCTCTCTCACAGAATCAGAGCAGTGTACACATCCTGGGTAGCTGACTTCCTCCAGCCCTACCAAGCTGGGAGAGAGGGGATATACCTGTGCCTTGTTGCCATCTCACCACTCGCGAGAGTATCCCCTAGGTAGGGACTGCGGAGCAGACACACCCCAAAAGCTGAGGTTTCATCTCTGGCAGTGGCCAAGATATACCAGAGAACCTCAATAAGGGTCCTTCAGTGCCACCCAGAGACTCATGGTCACCGTGGCATCACAGGACAAGAGTTTGGCTAAGCCAACACCATAGCACTCCGTCAGTTTCCCTCACACCTCAGTCTTCTGCAAGGGGTCCCAGGCTGCTCTGACACCACCACTCCCTATGGGATGGCTACCCAACAGTTCTCGGTCCCCTGAGCAACTCCACTGTTTCTCCACTGCAGAATCTCCCCTGAGTGGGATGCCACCTTCTTCCAAACCAAACAAGCAAACAGGAGGACAGAAGGGAAAGTAGTGGAGTGGGGCTGGCATGGAGAGAGTAGCTGACAGGAACGGCAGTAACCAATCTGGTATGGCCTAAGCCGATTGCTGGCCTTCTTTAATGAGACACCACCTCTCTGGGCAGACAAGCAAAGAGGCATCTTCTAATGCAGAACAATAAGTAGCAACGAAAAGAGAGGCACATTCCCTTTCTCACCACACTCAGCCCCAAAGGCACAGCCTACTCCCCAATAGGGGATTCACGAGCGTCCAGGCTGGCACCCAGTGACCCTTAGTCAGCAAAGTCCGGCCTTCCCAAAACTTGAGTGGAATCAATGAGCCCACTGTGCTCAAGCTTGAGCTGAGAAATTGTATGTACAGAACAAAAGAGGAGCCAGTGCCAAAGGTAATCTTTGGCCACCCAATCATCATGCTAGAATAAATAATGCATCAATAAGCATTGATTAGGAAAGGACATATTAATTGTCCAAACATCATGAGGTCATTATGCCCAGCTGTGAGAGCTAAAGGACGAGGCTAAGCCAGCAACTTTTGCCCTTTTCAGTATGAGCATGAAAGTTCACTGAAGACACGGCAGAAAGGGCCAGGCTCACCATCGGGACACAGACTCGAGAACAGCAGCCATGCCAGGAAAGGCTGGGGAGACTGAGTCGCTGGGGCCAATCATTCAAAACCGGGTGACATTTCTCACCTTAAACCATGTTGACACACTCATCACCTGGAAGAGAAAGGAGGGGGAAACAAGTGTCTACTGGGCACTTGCTCACTGACCGAAATCCTCCTCGCCCCACAAGTAGGTGCATCATTCTCATCGACAACACGAAGAGAGCATTAAGTGACTCGTACTCAAGGACCCGTTATCAAGTCAACAACCATTTTCCTTGCAAAAGGATCTTCAAGTCAGATTCAGGGCCAAGGAAAAGGGTCTCTAGTTTGGTGTTGGGTTATTGTAAGCACAGGACTTGGACAGCGTAACCAGGTTAATGAACTTGCTGGGGTGCGAAAGGAAACGAGTTCATCCTTCCCCCACCACAAGCTCCTGCAACATGAGATTCCCCCTTCCCCGCCCCCATACAATTTCCTGGGCTCACTCTATATAGCCTCCTGGGCTGCTTCCATCCATAAGAACAAGTCCCATGGGGGTTTCCCTGGTAGAACAGTGGTTGAGAATCTGCCTGCCAATGCAGGGGACACGGGTTCGAGCCCTGGTCTGGGAAGATCCCACATGCCGCGGAACAACTGGGCCCGTGAGCCACACAACTACTGAGCCTGCGCGTCTGGAGCCTGTGCTCCGCAACAAGAGAGGCCGCAACAGTGAGAGGCCCACACACCGCGATGAAGAGTGGCCCCCGCTTGCCACTAGAGAAAGCCCTTGCACAGAAACGAAGACCCAACACAGCCAAAAATAAATAAATAAATAAATATTAAAGGCAAAGAAGAAAGGGGAAATTGTAGATAGAGTAAGGATCTAGTTTAAAAAAAAAAAGGAACAAGTCCCATTTGGTCAGTTAAGAGCTTTTCAGGTATTAAAACGTCACATCCAAGTCCAAACTTCCTTGTCCCTCCATATTGAAACTTCCCTCTTCCTGTAGCTGAGGCTGAGTCCACTTGGGTCAGAAGTGGCAAGGGGTGTGGGAACCTTCTTCCCCTTTTTCTTACCCATCACTCCTCCTCCCTACTTCTGGGTCTTTCTGGGTCAGAGCAGGGTTGAGGGGACCAGGAGGTGCTCAGGGGTTTTGCTTGGTGGTCCTCTGAGCAGTGATCTCTTGACTCTGAATATTCTGTGTCACAAGCATCCCATGCAGCTTATGAGGACCCCATACAGGGCCCTTCTCTCTATACAGTTCCTGTCTACGGTTGAGGAACACTCAGGCAGACCTCCTGTGGACGGTCCCAGCATCCCACCTTTCCCCTGACCCTCACAGAAAGTCCTCTTACTGGGAGATTGGGATTGACATATACACACTATTGATACCATGTATAAAATAGATAACTAATAAGAACCTACCGTATAGCACAGGGAACTCTACTCAGTGCTCTGTGGTGACCTAAATGGGAAAGAAATCCAAAACAGAGAGGATACATGTATACATATAGCTGATTCACTTTGCTGTGTATTAGAAACTAACACAACATTGTAAAGCAACTATACTCCAATAAAAATTAAAAAAAAAAAAAAGAAAGAAAAGAAAAGCAAGTCCTCGTGCTCAGGGAACCCTGAAGGCACTGAGGTGCCCATGGGACCCACGGGAAGCTCACACACACCTGACACACCAAACGGCGGGGAACACAGGCCGCCCCAGCCATCCTGCCTCCTCGCCCTGCCCTGCTGGGTTATTGCAGCTAGCCCTCCCAACGGCGGCGTGCTCCAGGCAAGCGGTAGGCTTTGGCTTCACATCTGCCCCCAGACTGTCAGGGGGAGGTGCCAACCTCTCCCAAAGTGCTGGTGAGCCTCTGCTCCGCTGTAGCTCCCAATCAGCCACCCAGAGAGCAAGAGCCCAGCCCCTTCCTGTCAGCACCCCTAACGGCCCTGAGGGCCAGGCCCCCCCCAGCACTGCAGGGCCCAGGGCAAGTGTCCGCGTGGAGGCCCGCATGCCAAATATCCAAACATTTAAGTTAGAAATCTAGCTAACAATACCGTTAAATGAAATATCCTCTTGCCTCCTACCTTGACAAATATACCTCCATTATGGCCTGGGAGGTCAGTTTGAATTCAGAATTCTCCGTCTCCTTGGAACTGGAAGCTGAGAGAGGCATTCCTCCCAACACCTGACCCTGCACTTGGCTGACAGCCTGCTCTGCAAATCTTCCTACCCCCGCCTCATCCCACACAGAGGACCCTCAAGCAAACACACGTAGCCACCCAGGCTGCACCTCCAGTCTCAGCCCACATCCCCCCAAAGCTGCCAGTCCTTGGCCATGCTCAGGCCCAGGGCTAAGCCCAGTCCACCTTGGGTCAAAGGACCTCGGAACAGGGCTGAGCAGGCTCTGGAAGGGGATCTGGGCATCCTGGGAGACCTGCATACCTGGAATGTAGTGGGGCCGAGGCTCCAGGAGGACATGTCCCCTTCAGGCCACAGATTATGGGCTCCATGGGGAGGAGAATCCTGGAGGAATTCCTGAGAAGATCTCTCTAGAATGCAGAGGTCAGAGCAGGGACCCTGCTGCAGGGCGGTTCCAAGGAGCATTTTCATGGCCTTGCCTCACCTGACTTGAGGGCACAGCATGGAAAGGGGAGGGCAAATGCCACAGCCCTGTCCTCCAAAGCCCTCAGTCACCACTCGACAACTCCCCTTCCCATGAATCTGTTTCCCCTGCTTCTACAGGCCACATGGGATGGCACCAGGGAAGGACGACCCGCCAGCCTGGCTGCCTCCTGCTGAATCCCAGAGGGTACCCCTCAGCACCTCCCTGTCTGCTCTCGTTAGACCATGGAGGCCCATTCTACCTGCTGTCCTCAGCTCTGGGGCTTCGGCCATAATTCCAAGACCTCAGTTCCGTTAGGTGACGGGTTGGACACAGTACTGATGGGACACAGATTTTAAGTTAAGGAGTGTTTGACACGCCCACATTTTAACGTCACGTGAGGGGAGGAGAAGGGGAGAGCGTCGTTCACATGTGGGCAGCTTTCAAACCAGGCTCGACCCGTGACAGGCATACGTTTATTGAAACGTGTCTGCAGTGACATCGGGAGGAAACACAAAGCCCTTGCTAAGGGAAACCCCACCAAGATTTTGGGAGAGAAATTTGCTATTTCCCTCAACTCAGAGAGCTCCGTGCTGTCCCCAGTCAGGAGGCCACTGCCCTCACATCACAGCTTGAACACTGGGCCAGCAGGTCTTACCCCAGCCTGGAAGGCCCTCGCTTTCTTTTAGGGAAGTGTGCGGAGGCCCCGTCACCCCTGTCCCCAGCCTCCCTGGCCTCTGTTCGCCTGGGCCCACCAGGCCTGCCGCCGTTCGCACATTCAAGCCTGCTCTGGAAGCAGTTCAGGAACTTAGCTAACACCTCGGCACAGGGGACGGCATAGAGAAAACAGGACTGATCTGGAATTGGAAGCCCTGGATTGAAGTTCTGATCTGTCTACTTACTAGGGGATCGTAAGATGTTTAGGTGTCAGTGAATGTTCTGGGCTTCATCTGGAAATTGGAGACAGAAAGAAGCCAGCAGTCCATTTTCCTGCTTCCCAGCCCCGCAGAGTGGCATGGGTCGGGGAACACCATGCTGCCCCCTCTTTCTCAGGTAGGCGGGGGCAACCCCGGCTCTTTGCGATATCCCACTCGTGCCAACCGAAGATGGATGATCTAAGGGGTGGGCCCCGGAGACTGACCCCACACACGTGGACGCGCCATGCTGTGCTACCTGTGAGCAGGGAGGCCCAGGCAAAACCTCCCACCAGCCGGGCAGCAGCCTCCCCTGCCTTGTGTCCCTCCACCGTCCTGCCTCCTGGGTGCAGGTGGGAGCCGAGACTCTGAGGACAGGCCCAGGCTCCAGAGCCACAGCGCCTCTGTGTAGTCGAGGGGGCAGAGCCCTGGACAAGTCCCTCATGCCTCCCCACAGGGCTCCCACGGGCCACTCGGGGACAAATTCCCAGGGAGCTGCATTTTCCGCCTGTGTGGACAACACCTGGCAGGAAGGCAAGCTTTCGACAGTTCCAGCTTGATGATCTGGGCCTCAGGCTTTACGCCTTATCCTCATCTTTCCCACACAAGAAAAGGGATGCTGGCCCAGCTCTGCAGATCTGGCCCGGTTGCGAAGCACTGTCGCTAATTCCTAACTGCAGAAGCGCCAAGAGTGCTGGAGGGGCCGAGGGGAAAGATGATAGAACCATTTATCTTTCAAGGAAACCCCGAGGGCAGAACCGTCCCAGGATTGGACGGGGTGACTGGGCTGCCAGGGACGGGATGGCAGGAGGGGAACCTACCCCCCCAGGCCACCAGGAATCAAGGTTTTAAAACGTTTGCAGACGTTAATCTTGACTTCTCAAAGTAGCTTCCGGGGGAGGAAGGGTGAGTGACAATTTAATCTCTCCACCCTCACCAACCTTTACTTCCTCCTCTCTCTCCCACTCTCCCGGCCTAGAAAAGCCATCTGCTGTCGACTGGGGCTGAGCAGCGGTTCATAAAAAGCAGCTGGAGCAGCAGGATGCTGCGACACTCAGTTAACGAAACGTTTTTTTAAATGGAACCATTTGGGGGCTTCCCTGGTGGCGCAGTGGTTGAGAGTCCGCCTGCCGATGTGGGGGACACGGGTTCGTGCCCCGGTCCGGGAAGATCCCACGTGCCGCGGAGCGGCTGGGCCCGTGAGCCATGGCCGCTGAGCCTGCGCGTCCGGAGCCTGTGCTCCGCAACGGGAGAGGCCACAACAGTGAGAGGCCCGCGTACCGCAAAAAAAAAAATTTTTTTAATAAAAAAAAATTTTTTTAATGGAACCATTTGGCTGCTGACTATTGGGTGACGTGGGTGTGCGGGGGGGAGGGAGGAAAAACCCAGACAAGTGAATGGGCCTAGAATAGTGGGGAGGGAACAGACCACAGAAATGGCCAAAAGACGCGGAAAGACAGAAAGTGAAGAGCCTGCCCTCGGAGGAAAGGGAAAGTAGAGGCCGAAGAGGGAGGAGACGGCAATGGAGAAGAAGAAAGTGCTAGAAATGAGGGGAGGAAAAAAACAAGGAGGCTGAGGATGAGAGGAGTTATAAAGAGATGTATCATTAAAAGAAGCAGGAGGAGAGGAAGGGAGAAATCCCCAGCTCGTAAATGGGTCGTGCCCTGGAAATGTTTTTACAATACACAAGTTTAAAACTAAAAAAACCCATCTCTATGGAAACAATGAATGTTGCCTGAGTTCTTAACATCACCTCCCAAAAAAGAGCCTACTTGCACCCCCCTGAGAGTGAGCAACTCCTTGAATTTTGCCCCTGGGCGCCTCTCGGGCCTCACCCCAGGCCTCACCCCGCTGCAACATCCCAGGGCTCTCAACCCTCTACACACAGTAGAATTTCCAGGGAAACTTGTTAGAAGCACCTATGCCTGGGCCCCTGCTTAGGCCAGTTTAATCTGACTTTCTGGTAGAGGGACCCAGGCAGGGTTTAAAAGCACCCCGAGGTGATTCTAATGGGTGGTCAGAGTTTAAAATCACTAATATAACTTACACGGTAATGTTGAGCTCTGTGAGGGTAAAGAGGGCCTTCTGACCTCCATGAAGAATATTGTTTCTAAGCCAAAATGTATTTAGGACTTCCCTGGTGGCGCAGTGGTTAAGAATCCGCCTGGCAATGCAGGGGACACGGGTTTGAGCCCTGGTCCGGGAAGATCCCACATGCCACGGAGCAACTAAGCCCGTGTGCCACAACTACTGAGCCCACGTGCCACAACTACTGAGCTCACGTGCCACAACTACTGAAGCCCATGTGCCTAGAGCCAGGGCTCCACAACAAGAGAAGCCACCGCAGAGAGAAGCCCGCGCACCACAACGAAGAGTAGCCCCTGCTCACCGCAACTAGAGAAAGCCCGAGTGCAGCAACGAAGACTCAATGCAGCCAAAAATAAATAAATAAATAAATAAAAAGAAAACACATTTAGATTCTAACTCCAGATGTCAGGCACAGACCAGCCCGCATACCCTGTATGCCTCCCACCCGCCACTCACTGCAAGGCTTACTCATCAGTGAAGGTGGGGGCCAGAGGGTCTGGTAGAGCATCCCCCACCCCAGATCCCCCTGCAGGGCCTCCACGCCGCTCCCAACGTGGGGACACCATCCAGTCACGTGTGGCAAACATTCCATAACTTGGGTGTTTGAGCAGTCAAGGGGCTCTTCTTCGAGTTTGGTGAAAGCCTGAAAGGAAAGGGAGGTGGGGAGGGAAATATGACAACAATAAATAACAGAGCTCCGTAAGAAAGGGCAGAAGCTTCGAGATAATAAATAAAGAGGACACATGCCTGGAAATGGAGATGAAATGTGGCTTCACAACTCTATACTAGAAAATCGGCCGAGCCAAGATGTCAGAGAAGCTGATTTCTGGGTTCACTTGTGTCAGAGCCTCCAGACATAATGAGATTGTTCCAATCAAACAAATACAGCCATTTCTCCTGGGACGAAGGGGAGAAGGCAGAGAATTCAGGCACCAGCACTACAAATTCTCTGACCTGGAGGGGCCCTGGACGCCCCACCCACGTGCGGGTGACTGAGGGTTACACTGCCCCACTTCCTACGGAAGACAAGCTCATGGAAAGCAGGACGCTGCTTGTGCAAAACACCCGGGGAGACCGTTGGCAGCAACACAAAACTTCAAGAAATCCTTAGAGCCAACAAGACAGAACAGGCCAGAGGGTACAGCCAAAAACCTGTTGCCTCTTCACCTCTTCCAGCATCGCACAATGTAAAGTCAATCAAATAATCGAATTACACAAGCAAAGGCCTAGGGAGGATTATGTAAATGCAGCCAGCTTCTGGTGGCCAAGCTGGCTCCCCTGAATCCCTGTCCGAAGAGTCTCCCCGTCAGCCAACAGGGGTCCAGGGGGTCCTGGTGCCCAGGCTGATGAGCCACTGAGCCTGCACACGACAGAATCTCAGCCCGGCCTCGGATAGCTTTCTCCCCGCCAGAGTGGCTGCTCCCTGACGGGCAACCGTGGGAGGTGTGGGAGGAGGCCTATGCCTCAGTCACCCTCTTACTCCATAAGGGACAGAGTAGCACACTGTCATGCCTCAGTTAGTTGAATTCCTCAGTGAGTCAGGCTCTGCAGCTGCCGGGATGGGACACCATTGCAAGTCAGCCCAAAATGGGACACGAGGGGAACAAGGGAGGCAATAGCCCATGCAGAGGACAATTGGGAACATGCCCCAGGATCCAGGGGAGCTCCAGCAACCTCAGGCAAAGCAGCGGCCCCAGGAGCTGGTCTTCCCGCCCCTCACAGCATGGGCTGCTGCTCCCATCACATCTCGACCGTTATCTCATGGCTTCTGCCTCCTCTGCTTCTGTTCCTCATGGCATCTGCTTACTTGTCCCCGCTCTGTGTGCCCCTTGGCTTCTGGACAGCTCTAGGATCTCCCATTCAAAGAGTGACTCTTAGACAGAGAAGCTGATTGGGTCAGCTAATTTCTGCCCTGTATGGAGTGTTCTTATTGGGTAGAAATCTCACTGCAGCCTCCCGCTGGCTACCTCTGAGTCAGGCACCAGGTCCAAATTGCTAAAGCCAGGGTAGAAGGGGCATGGGCAAAGCGTGGCAACCCATACCTGAGGAATACCCTGTGGCTTTGTCAGAGTCAGAGGGGGTCATGGGCAAGCCTAACACCTTGTCCAGGACAATCTCAGCCTACCCTGCGACTCAGCTTTCCTTCCACAGATGCACGATGTGACAGCTCCTAAACCACACACTGAAGGTGGCGTGAGCAGAGCATGCACGGGAAAGGAATGTGTTTCTCTATGGGAAAGAAGACCAGTAACTTTCTAATACTGAATATCAGTGGTTCAGGTCCACGTACTACATGGTTGAAAATAACTGGGGTGAGGTTGAATCAGTGCAAAGGGAAGAAAAATCGGTTCTTGGAGAATAATAGCTAACAATTATCGAGTCCTTGCTCTGGGTCAGGCTGTGCACTAAGCACTCAACCACTGGTGACATCCTGACATCGCTGTGGGGCGGTGTGGCACACCCGTTTGCTGGCTGACCCCAAAGAATCCCAACCCGTTCTCCTTTAACCACTACCACAAAAGCTGAAAACGAATCTGCCAATTTCCCTCACAGATGGGGGGCCTTGTAGCCCTGTTCCGGCCAATGAAATACAAGAAGAGATCATCTGGGAGCTTTGGTGAAAGTTTTTCCTTTTTGGAGAAAAGGAAGATACAGCCCTGAAACATGGGCCTTTGCCCTATGCACCTTTTCCTTTTTTTATCCTGCTATCACCTCTCATTTCCACCCCCTCTTCCTACTGTGAATGAGGACAATATCTCAAAAAACCACAGCAGTCTTGCAAGATGAGGCAACAAATATGAAGATGAAAAATGAAGTTGTCAAAAGAGCCTTTGTCCCTAATAAGTCAGTTGAGCGGCTGCATATGCAAACTGATACAAGTAGTAGTATTACTATCCCCACCTTACAGGTCAGGAAACTGAGGCCCAGAGTGAATAAGGATTGGCGTAATGGTCTGGGATTTCAGCTATAAAGGGACTTCATCAAGATTCAAAACCAAACCTGTTGACACCAGAAACCTAACCATCATGAAATACTCCTCTCCCACCATGAGAAATCTTCGAATTGAAAAGTCCGTATTTGGAAGGTCCCTTAAGGACCCTGTGGCCCAATTCCTTTTAATTAATGGATAAGGCCCACAGTGGTTAAATGCTGGCCCCAGGTCCCATTGGCTTCACCCTCCTGAAATATTAGGGCTGAATCCTGACTCTTCATCCAGGGTTCTTTACATTGCTTTATGCTTTACATTACCCATGCCTTCTTTCCTGAGAACAAGAGACTCTAAATCCTGTGCAGTACCACGGTGGCTTCTCTGCTGCCTTAACTAAGGATTTATCATCTTGACTCACTTTGGACCTCTGACGCCACAGGAACCAAGACAGAAGTAAAGACAATAGTATTGTATGTCAGTCTTCAGAAAATCTATAAACAACAAATGCTGGAGAGGGTGTGGAGAAAAGGGAACCCTCTTGCACTGTTGGTGGGAATGTAAATTGATACAGCCACTATGGAGAACAGTATGGAGGTTCCTTAAAAAACTAAAAATAGAATTACCATATGACCCAGCAATCCCACTACTGGGCACATACCATGAGAAAACCATAATTCAAAAAGACACATGCACCCCAATGTTCATTGCAGCACTATTTACAATAGCCAGGACATGGAAACAACCTAAATGTCCATCGACAGATGAATGGATAAAGAAGATGTGGTACATGTATACAATGGAATATTACTCAGCCATAAAAAGGAATGAAATTGGGTCATTTGTAGAGACATGGATGGATCTAGAGACTGTCATACAGAGTGAAGTAAGTCAGAAAGAGAAAAACAAATATCGTATATTAATGCATATATGTGGAACCTAGAAAAATGGTACAGATGAACCGGTTTGCAGGGCAGAAATAGAGAAACAGATGTAGAGAACAAACGTAGGGACAACAAGGGGGGAAAGCCGCGGGGGGAGAGGGAGATGGTGTGATGAATTGGGAGATTGGGATTGACATGGATACACTAATATGTATAAAATGGATGACTAATAAGAACCTGCTGTGTAAAAAAATAAATAAAATAAAATTCAACAACAAAAAAAATAGTATTGTATGTCAGAACGCTGTCATGTTGACCGCATTACACTTCAACGTATTTAGACGATATTAAGCCAAGATATTTTATACCAGAAAATGTTACCTGAGAAGGACCATTATTAGTGGCTTTTGCAACATTCACTCTGGGAGCCTGCCACACAGTCCCTTAGGGAGAGCAGTATTGCACTGCTAAAGCAATGGCAGGCCCCATCCCTGAGGCAATTTCTATTATCAAGCTGTTCAAACAAAACAAAACAAAACAAAACTCTCCAGTTTCCTAAGGATCACAGTAAAACAAAGAAGTCTGTTTACACTTAAATTTGCCATCTCTCCAAAGGGTGTTGGGCAGGATGGAGACTCGTTTTGAAAACCCAACTCTTAAGGATCGGTTTATTCTGCACTCTGGCTTCTTTTCAAGCATCTCTGAACTTTCCCCCAAAAGTGCCGCCGTCCTATGATTGATGCATTTCTGGAGATCCAGCGGAACTTGTCTCTTCACATTATCCAGCTGTTCACTGCCTGTGGTTTTCGCTAATGGTCGTTCCATTTGATCATTCCCTCCTTGTCCCTAATCTTCTGACAGTGCTCAAGAAAAATGGAGAATGCAGCTGGGACTGGGAGCCTTGCAAATTTAGCAGAGTTTAGGATAGGAAAATGTCTTACATTTGAAATAAGATGGGATCAAGGTGGGAAATCAGAAGAATCATTTGTTCATTTATTCCCCCAGTGTTTACTGTGCCCTCATGGTACAGCAAGCTCTGTGCTTAGCCCTCTAGATGCATTCCCCTATTTAACAATACCACAAATGTATGAGTTCAGCACTAAGATTATACTCATTCTATTCTTCAGGGAACTATGGCTTAGCAAGATAGAATAACTTAACAATCCAGAAAAGGAGAGAGCAGGTAGTACAGACACACATATGCATGTACAAACTCCAACACGTAGCAGAATCTATTAGTTAGATGATCTAAATGTCAGGGCCCAGATAAAGAAGAGATTGCATCCCAGCCTCAAAGAGAAGATTGCGTTTTAATAAAGTTCTACAAGATGAGTAAGCGTGCAGCAAAATTATAATAATAATAGGGATCCCAGAAGAAGAGACGGCATAAGTAAAGGGGAAGAGGCAAGCAATGTAGACCGCATTTGGAAACGGTGGACCATCCAGTTTAGGAAGAGCAAATTTGTGCAGTAGAGTAAAGGCGTTAGGACTGGGCACGGGTCATGTAAGACATAGAATATCTAAATCAGGAATTTATCAGTATCACAAAAAGAAGCCACTGCGGAGCTTTGGGGAACCAGGAAACCCTCCCAGGCTGTCTTTAAGTAAAGTGTATTTAACAGTAATACAAATATGGAAAAGGAAAGAGGCTGACAGCTGGGAGCCTGGGCAGCTGCAACCACAGGACCCTACGGCAAACAGTGAAGATCTGCACTGTGGTGGAAGGGGTGGGGATGGAAGGATGTCTATACAGGCGAGAAATGTGGTAAATAGACCAGGCCATCGATAAGTGGGAGAATATGGTGTCAGGAATGATTCTGATGCTGAGTGCCGTCAACATACATTCAGGCAGGAGATGCTGAGCAAAAAAATTACAACGTAAAGAGCTTCCAGTTAAAAATGATACCTGGCTAGCAGTCCCTGCCTCCACTAATTTCCTGCTAGACATACAGAAGACTACACACTTTCAAGAATGAAACTCAAAGATAGCACAAAAATGAAAACAGAATTGCCAAAATGTGGAAAGAATTTCAAGGGACTCCAGGATGGCTGAAGGTTGATTCAGAGAAACAGTGAGTGGCCAGGCTGTCCTTGCTGTCCTGAAGCAGTGAAGCCCACACATGGCAAAGAAAGCCAGGTGGGCCCTGGCCCTTCCCCACTGTCTGCCCTTCCTCAAAGGCCCAGGGTGATTGCCCAAAGGAAAACTGGTTAACTGTCACTCTGTTATGTGAGTGTTTCTGTTAAGGTGCCAGCGTGAGATGCCAATCATCTGTCCCCATCTTGTCCTCTCTGACTAAGGCCATCCCACCCAAATTTTCTATCACATCTATGGACTGAAAACAATAAGCAGGGAGTTGAAGGGGTCTATCATGATGCTTTGCATCCTTTAGGATGTAGCCCACACACTGAAGCCATATTAGCGAGAGAAAAAACTGTAAGAAATCTAACAGCAGGGCTTGCTGGAGTTGTTCATCTGCACGAACATCCTCAGTTTCAAAGCGTCAGAGGATCAAGCAGTGGGATGAGAGGATCCCATTTCTATACAATGGAACCACAAAATCTGTTGTCTGTTGACAAACCTCAAATCCGGGGGAACCTGTCTAATCTAAAGATTAATAAACAATAAACTAAATAGGAGGTCTATGAAAAAAGTGCCAAAGCTCCAGAGAAAGGGAACCATATCTTAAAGATCAAGAAGATGAACAGACCTTTGAAAATAATTTACAACTGAAAAAAAAGAGAAAATACTATGAAACGTTTTTATAGCTTCAATAGGACCTAAGAATATGTGGCTTCTCTGAGACAGAAGCAGAAAGCCAAAAAGCTGAACTGAAGGAGCATGGTGAGGTGAAAAGACAAGACAATGGAATGCAAAGACAATGAGGCAGGTGGGAAGGGAGCTGGGTGAGGCAAGGAGGCTGATATTACAATAAGAGAACTAAAGTCATCACTGAAGACAGTAAAATAGACGGTGGGAAATCAAATCAGTAACAAAGAATCTGAAAAGCTCTCCCGGAATAGGGGGAAAATGAGGCGGAGATCAAAAAATTTGTTCATTTTCTAAGGCAAAAGAATAGGTGATATATGCAGAGGACAAAGAAAGGAAATTCAACGCACCAATAATAGGTGTTACCAAAGACAGAACCGAAACACAGTGGGACCAGAGCAATGAGCATGGGTATAGTTTGGAAGCCGTAGCTGTAAGCATCTCACAGAGGAAATCTGCTTCATTTCTCTGTGACTCAGGGTTCTTGTCTCTGAAATGGGGTTTTAAAGAAATAGGCAGAGAATTCGGATGACCAGTAAAGGAGATGCTATATGTAACGTGCTTGGCTTCAATACTGGTACATAGTAAACATTAGGTAGCATGGGTTGTCATTTATCATTTCTCTATAAATAGTCCTGACAAACTGATAAGCAAAGTTAAGTAAATAAATAACTGCAAGCTTGAAGAGTTAATTCATGAAATAAGAACTATGAATAACATAGAAGCGTACAAAGAATATTCACCTTATTAGGAATCAAAGAAACTCAAATTCAAACAATGAACAACAACTTTTCTAATAACAGGTTAGCTACAGTTTTTTTCTTTCTTTAAGGATAATGCTCTTATGTTGAGAGAATATGCTTAAAAGAAGCTCTCCCCACCTTGCTGGTGGAGCTCTAAATTGGTTCAACCTAAACTGGTTGAAATTTATAGATCAAGAGGATGAAAAGGACTTGTATTCTGGCTATGGAATGAATATTTGTGTCCCTCTCAAAATTCATATGTCGAAACCCTAACCCCCCAATGTGACTGCATGTGGAGCTGGGGCCCATGGGGAGGTGTCAAAGGTTAAATGAAGTCATAAGAGTGACCTAATCCAATAGGGCTGGTACCCTTACAGGAAGAGGAAGAGACACAAGAGCTCTCTCTGCCATGTGAGGACACAGAGAGATGGTGTCCAGCCACAAGCCAGGAAGAGGGCTCTCACCGGGAATGGAATCAGCCAGCACCTTGATCTGGGACTTCCAGCCTTCAGAACTGTGAGAAAATTAATTTCTGTCATTTAAGCCACCCAGTCTATGGTATTTTGTTATGGCAGTCCATACAGACAAATGTAATTCTTTAAGCAGAGTCTCCATTTATAGGAGTCTATTCTAAGGGACTAATCAGTGAAGTTGACAAGGATTTATGGAGGTGTCTTACACCACTGTTGAAACAGTTAAAAACAAGCGAAATGTCTAACAATAGAAGACTCTTTAGAAAAGTACTAAATGCACCAGGGTTTTTTTGTTTGTTTTTTTGTTTTTTTTGTGTGTTACGCGGGCTCTCACTGTTGTGGCCTCTCCCATTGTGGAGCACAGGCTCCGGACGCACAGGCTCAGCGGCCATGGCTCACGGGCCCAGCCGCTCCGCGGCATGTGGGATCTTCCCGGACCAGGACACGAACCCGGGTCCCCTGCATCGGCAGGCGGACTCTCAACCACTGCGCCACCAGGGAAGCCCAATGCACCAGGTTTTAAGCTCATTTATGATGCAGGAGAGTGATTATTATATAATATTAATATAAAAGCAGTAGAGAAAACTATATCACTCTGATCCTCATTTCATTAAATTATGTATTTACCAAGTATGTACACATAGAAAAAGGAATGAAAGAATATACACCAAAAATAATAATGGGTATATTATCTCTGATGGTGGGTACAAGTGGGACTTCTTTATTTTTTGAGATGTTCTAAATCTCCAGCAATCATCCTGTATTATTTTATAATCATAAAAAATGTCATTTTAAAAACAAGGCATGTTATACTCCAATAAAGATGTTAAATAAATAAATAAATAATCTAAAAGAGTGGAAAAAATTAAAAAATTGAAACAAGGCATGTGAATCCTACTTCTGCCATTAGCTTCAAATAGGCTTTAAAGAGAGCCTTGTTTCTTCATGGTATGCTTGTTTCCTGCCTGTAAAGTTGTAGAGATATTACCAGTCGTTCAACTGCATTCACAGCATAATAAATAAAAGTTATTAAAAAAACTGCCACTGCAGGATGGTGGCATTGTTACTTTGTTAGTAACCTCTGCATCCTCTTTTATCCACAATCCCCAAACAAATGTGTATGGTTTCTGCCTAGGGGTTTGGTGGCAGAGCCTAGCAAAATTCTTGCTTTAGTCTTTAAGATGTAGCAGCCCCAAATCACAACAGGCTCCTTGGAATTTTAAATGTTGAAAAAAGTAATCTAAGTAAACATGAGTATGTTCTTGAAAAATATGCCACAAATCAACCAACATGGAAAATATTTTGTGGAAGAGAGAAGCAGCTTGTCCTGTATTGCTGCAGAGGAAGGAACTAGAATCAAAGGGTGAAGGTTAGGGGAAGGAAGATTTTGGTGCAGAACCAAGAATTCCTTAACAAGAAGAGGTTCCTTGCAAAGTAGTGAGCTCCTAGGCACCAGTAATGTGGAGAGCAAACACATGATCACTTGTTTGGAAGAAGAAGAAAAAGTAATTTCTGCATTAAATCTGAACCAAACTGAAAAATGAACTGCATAATCCTTAAGGCAAAAATAACCATAGAACTTCTCCAAACTGAGCACTTTTGAGAGAAAAGAGGCAATGTTAATAATTACACTGGGACAAGGGCATCCTAGTTAAACTGGAATGTGTGGCCATCCCTCTCTAGGGTCTCTTCTAACTCTTGGCACTAACTAAAAAAATTCTACATTCATACACCTTAAGTCTTTAATCCATGTTTCAAGGGCTAAATTCTTCCCATGCCCACGTTTGAATGGTTTAATGGCCTATTGTAATGGTCAGACATTCTGGTGTGTAACAACATTTCTCTGAATGGCTGGAGATGGAGATGGGGGTAGAAATACCATGTTTCCCCAGTAATTGGCCCTTGGAGAAAAAGAGAGGAGTGAGTACAGTTAATTGGAAGCCTACAAGGCATATGGCACTGGCAACCCCAGATTTATTTTGAGCTGCAGTTAGCATACCTAGATGATTAGTACTTGGATATTTCAGTGCTTCCTAAGCATAGCTGGACTGTGTAGCTCTGATCTGTTTTCCAGCTGGAAATGTTATAGACATGGGAAGATTTCTGCTTTTGAGCATCTTGATGTACCCGGCCTCTGCCTGGCAGGAGTTCTGCTCCAACAGTCTGTATGTCACTTCCGCTGGGCTCTGGGCTCCACGTAAGTAATTTAGATTGAGCTGCAGAAAGGCCAGCAGAACCTCACCAGCAGCAGGCAAGCCCAGCCCCAAGCTGATTCCCTGCAGTTTTATTGTCTGTGATGATTAGAGGGTCATCAGTTGGAAAAGGGTGAGAGAGAAGAGGTGAAAAGGTAGCTGATGTGATTTTAAATGTCCCTGCCTCTTCTGAATACCTCCCCATTGGCCTATCAAAAGTACCACTGGGCTAAGCCATCATATGCCTATAATTTCCCTATGGGAATGCATAAGTGTTTCATTCTAGAAGCGAGACAGCAATCTATTAGTTATCAGTAGAGCTTGTTTTCCTACAATCGGACTGTAATCTCTCCCAAGGCAGAAATTCTTTTTATGCTGTGCGCCCTCATGGGTCAGGTGGATTTTGAGAGGAAATGAGTCCAGGAATGACCCAGGGATACTCTCAAAGGCAGACCAAGCTGGCGCTGTACAGCAAAGAACAGTGAGCCGCTGGGAGATACTGGGCCTTGGAGGGGTGAGGGGAGGGTGTAGAGAAAAAGCCTCCGAAATGGAGATGGAACATACTTAAAGACAAACCATCCCAGATTAGAAATTTTACCTGAAGCTTGGGAAATACACAGAGGGAACAAAGCGGACCTTCTACCTAAGCAGAGAACCAGGTCACATTTCTACTGGGTTGGCCAAAAAGTTCGTTCGAGTTTTTCCATAAGATGTTACAGAAAAACCCAAACGAACTTTTTGGCTGACCCAATAAAACCCAAGAGGATGAGCTCTTTCTAGAGAAACTTGTATGTCAATGAATGAGCAATTGACTTAAATTTCAAGTATACAGTCTTGGGCATACTTGTTAAGCTCTGGCAATTGGGAAGGAGAGAAGAATAAAGTATGCAAATAATGATATCTTCAACTCTTGGCACCTTCAAGAAAGCCGGCACATCCTTTGGGTAGTTGCAGCACCGATCCAGCACCAAGCTCCTTAAGACAGTCAAAAGCAGAGCAACTAGTTTTACAGGTGAGCAAAACTGAGATGTTCCATGGTCACCCTTGACCAGTTAAACCAGCCTCATCTCTAAAGCTTTCAGAATGTCAGCCAACAAGACAGCAACACCAAACTTCCTGGAATGAAGCCAAGCTACCAGTTGAGTGGGGATGGTCCATCTCTGAACACCTCCCCGGCTGTTGAGCTGAGCTGACATGGAGGAGAGGCCAGCGGTAACTGTACAGCTTTTGTGAGGAGCGTGAGTCAGGAGAGATGCTGTGAAGCCACAGGTGCCCTTGCCAGGTGCCTGGAAGCACAGCTTCAAGCAATTCAGAGGAGCCAGGCACCTCTGGAACCTGACTGCCACTGGCAGACTGGCGAGGCTCCAGAAAGAGGACTGTGCAGGCTCCTTTTAAGCAAAGGCTGTGGATTATCCAGAAAATCCAACAAGTAAGATGGGAATAACCTACCGGGACAAACACTATTTCAGCCACAAACTGAAGAGCAACCTACCGGTGTCTGCCAAGGCAAGCTCAGTGCACTGCCCACTTGGACCACAGATGGAGCCATCTTCATGAAGGATGCCAACAGGTCATGAGCTTCATGACACACTGCCTTCTCAGGAAGGATAAGCACGGTACCAGGAGGCAGGAGACTTTGGCTCTGGTCCCCACTTTTCCACCAACATGCCTTATGACCCTGGACTTTTCTCTCAATTTACATGCCCACAATCAATAAAATAAACATCCCTTCCCTTCCGGTTCCAATTAAGTCTTGTTTACAGGGATATTTGAGTAGGGAATGAGATAACAGTAAGAAAATTATGTGGAAACTACAAAGTCGAATTCAAATGTAAGGTGTTATTTTCATTTAATGGAAGGCAGGCTAAAAACTGAACAAAATAATGGGGTCATGTGCTCAAAGAGGAATAAAGAAAATCCTTGTTAATGTTTTCAGACAAAGAAAACAGCTTCAAATCATTTGTCTTCCAAACTATGCCTATTGCCAAGCAAAGAGCCTACCAATTTGTCTTCAAAACCATCCTCTTTATCACTTGAAAACTCAGGCAATGTGACTGGGACTGATGAGTCTCTTCACTCTGACATTTCCATCTCCACCTTTCTTCCCCAATCCTGTGACCAGAAATGGGTGCCTGTAACTGCCGGCAAATAAATAGAAGTGCCAGGTCCTGGTAGGCAGCTACCACCCTCTGACCCCCAGCCCCCCCGCCCAGAATCATAGAGTCTCTGTAACTACACTGTGAGGCCATGTCAAGACATCAAACGTAGTTCTTGTTGTTTAATGCCGTACTCCTTCCCTGTTCTCTTCAACATTTTCACTCATCTCTACTCTCCTTCCATACTTGAGCGAAGAAAAAATTTCTAAACATTCATGACCCCATGGCTCCGAAAAAAATAAGCAGTTCCATGAAGGAATGTAGGCAGCATGCATTTTAGCACAACCAGAGAGTGGTGGCAGGAAGTTGGAGGCCTCAGATAAACTTGCTTACAAAGGCATAGGCTCAGCCTCCACAAAGACCAGCTGCCCGGAGCGATCCATTTGTTGGTATAATTTGCACGGAGTCCCTGGCACACCCATTTTAGCTCTAAAGGCTCCTCCTCGGTTATCTCTTTAGGCTTCATCATCCATTTGTAAGATCAGGAATCATATCACATAAAACTGGGCTCTGCACATTTGAAACTAACCAATATCGTTTTTCAAGAGCTCTCCGAAAAAGAAAATGGATTTTATGCAGGAAAATTTTGTAAATGGAAAATATTGCATACGCAGATTCTGAGGGAATCCAGGACATTTTAAACAAGAGAGCAGATGGAATAAGTGCGTTATAAATTAGTGGAACTATATTTTGCCAACTGCAAAGTGACTCTAACTCCAAACAGAACTTCTCCCCAACTTGTTGACGGCGTATATATTTGTCTTTAATTACCACTCGGTAGAATTTAGTGAGAGGTTTAGTGTTAGAATCACAGAGTCTATGAAACTAAGGAAACAAGCACATAAAATTCTTGCAAGGTATTTACATTGGATGATAATATCCGTGCATATGCTCTATAAGCCAATTAACAAAAACTATGCATGTGGCAGTTTTTAAGAAACAAAGAGAAAGTATATTAAATACTGAACAGAAGGGCAAGACTTCATGAGCAGTCCCTTCCCGGCCTTGGCCCTCTCGCCATGACCTCCGTCTTGTCTCTTGGATGTTATGGCAGCTTCCCAGTGGAAGAGTCTTGGCCCCTGGTTGTCAGGGTCAGAGCAGGTCTTAATCGACTCAGTCCTCTCTAGGCCATCAAGTCAGGCTTAGGAAGATTTGTCCAAATTACCCTGCCTGGAGTGAATCAATTCAGTCACACTAGAGCAAACCAACCCGCTAATTTACAAAGGAGAGAGGGAGGGGTTGGCACAGATTCTTCCCTGCAGTGCAAACTGCAGTAAAGAGACAGAGACGCTGATGACTTCTTGGTGAATCTGCCCCCTTCTCCATATTCCTGCCGAGGTGCTCAAGCCTTGAGCCGTTTTCTTGGGCTGGGTGAGCACCGATATGGCTTGACCAGCAGGCCACCGTTAACCAATGTGCTCCAGTAAACACACACCCATGACTCCCCAATCCACTGCCCAGCAAGGCTTCTGTTTGGACAAGGAATCTTGCTCAATATCCTAAGCCATGATTGGCTCAGGTCTTCAAAGCCCAAGTTTTCAGTGACAAGCAACTCTGGAGTGTAGATGATGAGGGTAGATGCCTCCTATGTCTAACGTCTCTCTTCCCATAAATATTGGGTAGCACAGAACCGCAGGTCCGCGCTAAAAGACACAGGCATTACAAGGTGCTTGCTGCGTTCTTACTTTTTCTTTGACGTGCAGTCCCTCTATACTCTTTCGTCTCTGCCACAAAGACACCTTCATTCTCCTTGCTCAGTTTCAGATCTCACACCAGCTGTTAGTATCAGGTAGAGAGGCTCAGGGTGGAATCGGCGTCTGGAAATATGTTAATTTTGCATGAAATTAGAGGCTGATGGCAGAAATGACAGAGACTGAAAGCTAGAGACATCTGTGCATTACACCATTCTACCACACAGTAACACCGTGAAGCAGGAGCTGGCAGGAAGGTGCAGAGATCTGCAGGCGTGGCCAGGGAAGGTGCTCTCCACCCCACAGCTCAAAGGGGCACCATCAGAGGGGATTGGGAGAGACAAACCAGGGAAATGAAACTGGCTAAACTAACTCAAATGTAGAAGAGCCTGTGCTCTGACATAGAGGGAAGGTAAGAGGGTAAGAGGGACAGGACTCCCAATCCCTGTCGAGCAAAGCTTTAGCCCTCGTTCGTCCCTGTAGAGCTCAAGAAAGGATGCAAGGACTAGTCTCTGGGAATCGCAGGAATGAGGAGTGGAAAGACAACACTTCCAACACATCATCCGTGTGCAAGCACTCGGTTCTGGGCCAAGTGAATGCAAACATGTGGACTCATTTCCACTCAAAAATCAAAATAAATACTGTACTAGGCCCATTTCTGAACCCCTTGAGTCATATGCAACACAGTGGCCATAGTTTGCCATGGGGCTCTGGCCTTCACAGCTCAACCAGCCTCTCTGCAGCGGCTTCTGGAATCGGGGGTGCAGTGCACCACGGGAGCTTCCCGAAAACTGGGCACCTTCAGACCCCTCAGAGGGCTTCTCTTCCCAAGAGTATTCCCACCATGACAGACCTGTACACTCAGTTAAAGGAGCAGCGAGGATAACTTCCATCCTAGAATTAAGTGGTAGCATAATATAGGGACTAAACCCAGTGCAGATTTGTAAACTGCATTTCCTGCAAAGTTTCTGAGGGAGAAAAGTGGGTGGGATTGTAGACAGCAAACATAACCACATTCACTTACTTCAGAGGACAACTGAGAGAAATGGCTAATAAAAATTATTACAAATCACTACACACACATAAAGTGCTTTACAATCAACACGAAGACTTTAATCCCATGTTGACTGTTCTTTAGGCTTGAAGTTTAAGTAAAAGTTGGGCTGAAAAGAGTGAGAGAAACAAACTTCACAATCTGTCATTTTCTAGTTTCAAGCAAAGACCAAAGAAGAAGAAGAAAACCCCAAGAAGTCCATTTTTAACTTGCTGCTTATGTAATAAGAGCCTGTGAACTGCACCAGAATTTAATTGAAGGAAAAGTAACTGTAGGGGAATTGCTTGGAGAGCTGCCAGAAGGGTTTTAACAGCTGGAAGTTGAAAAGTGATTAATTTTGACAGCAATAAAAGCCTCATGTTCATACATAATTATGCTTAGATTTGTGGGCTGCTGGAATTCTTTTCTAGGCACTATTAACCTTTTGCTGTCCAAATTGGAATTTAGATACTTTAACTGAGTGCCTATTTTTATACTGAATAATAATGGGCTTTCCATGGCGTTGACTCGTCTCAAGATAAAGAAGACTCCAGGGGAGAAAGTGTGGAGTAACGGGAATATGTTCAAATCCTCTTCTGAGTATTTTTAGAACTTAATACAAATAAAGACATCTCGTTTTACCCTATGTGGAATCACAATGCTTACAAAAGAGGGGGTTCATGAAAAAGGCATTCAGAGCAAATAAAAAATGATGCTGTAGTGGTTGTCCATTGTCAACCAAACAATTCAGCTAAATTCCCAACATTAGGAAATAGAGACAAATCTGTAAATGGCCACTATAATGCTACTTTCGCAAATACTGCATAGACTAAGAAAGCTATTAATTAAACGGAGTTCTAGGACTGGCAATGTTGCTAATTAGCTATAAAAGCTTAGACAAGTCACTTCATTTCTCCATGACGTCTCTGTTCCCCACATAAAAAGAGAGGGATAGAGCAGATAATTGAGAAGATCTAAAAATCTAGTTACTTACATCACCTGCTCTAGGATTAGTCACATCCTGAAATTTTTCTGTTAGTCACCTTTACTATCCTCGTGCCAACCAGTTTGACCAGATAAGAGTGAAACTTCAGTAATAGAAAATATTTTCAATTAATTGAAAATAACTAATATTTAATAATAGTGATTATAGCAGTTTCTAAGGCACAATTCTAAGAACTTTATATAAAGCTATATTTTAATCCTCACAACCCCTCTGTGAGGTGGGTCCTATAGGGCTATTACTATTATTATCCCATTTTACAGAAACTGAGACAATAAGAGGTTACACGACTCCCTAAACACAACAGTCACCTAGTGGGAAAGCAAACAGTTGGAGGCTCTAATGTCCTGTTGTTTCCAAGCAAATACATATTATTATGAAAACACTTCATTTGTGGCTTTAAAGGGGCAATGGTAAGAAGAGCAATGAACCTAAACTCAAAAGAACTGAATTTAGTTTTAGCTCTTCCATTTTTTCAATTGGACAGTCCATCCAATCACCTTGGACAACACACCAACTTCTTCACTCCAAATTCCTTGATTGTAAAGCACAGTAGTTGTCTAAATTGGTGGTTCTCAAGGTGTGGTACCCAGAGTAGGAGCATCACCCTCACCTGGGAACTTGGTAGCAATGCACATTCTTGAGCCCCACCCCAGACTTACGGAATCAGAGACTCAGAGCATTCATCTGCGTTTCACACGCCCTCCAAGTGATCCTGATGGACCCAATAGTTGGAGAACAACTGGCCAAAGTGATCACTAAATTGCCTTCTGATTCCCACATGCCACGATTCTATCTCTACATGTCTGGTTTTGAGTCGCTGGATTTCAAACTGAGGTGATTTTACTATATTTAAATTCTTCTTCCCTGATTCAGCAGATATTCGGGCCTCTGTTGCCAGAGGGCAGGACACCTAATGTTGGCTCCCTGGAATAACTGTTTCCTTATTCATCATCGGATCATTATGGAATTAAAAGGCAGAAAGGAGTCGTGAATCTAAATAGAAAGATGATATTGTGAATGTTTTGTTACTTCCAGCCAAAGTCTCAGACTGAAACCCACAGTCAGAACCTCAGCATAATCTGAGTTCTTAATCCACTGCCATGTCCCACATGGGGGCTTACTGAGTCCTTGTTGCCCTTCTGAGACAAATGGCACCCAAGCTGGGATTCGCAGCCTGGAGGAGCTGGCCTGTGGTTGCTCCCATATTCTCAGCTATGCCAAAATCCAGACCTACCTTCCTCCTCTGAGTCAAGAGGGAGGAAACTAACCCCAGAGAGAATGTTGTACTTACCTCTTAATTTAACATTCCATCGCCATTGGGCAACTGGGTAGATAAACACGACCACTTTAAGCCAGAAGCCAGAATGCCCCACAAGAGACAATTCCAAATGTACTCAGGAGCCCAAATGTAAATGGGCCTTTGCCTTGTTCTCTTCAAGGAACCACCTGTACATCAGAAACAGCAGAGGAGGGCTTCCCTGGTGGCGCAGTGGTTGAGAGTCCGCCTGCCGATGCAGGGGATACGGGTTCATGTCCCAGTCCGGGAGGATCCCACATGACGCCGAGCGGCTGGGCCCGTGAGGCCATGGCTGCTGAGCCTGAGCATCCGGAGCCTGTGCTCCACAACGGGAGAGGCCACAACAGTGAGAGGCCTGCGTACCGAAAAAAAAAAAAAAAAAAAAAGAAAACAGCAGAGGAAAACCTCTGAGTTTTTGTATCACCCACAATATGAAAGTCCAGTGCCTCCTGCTTAATAAACCCGCTTATAAAAGGAGAACATCGGGTGACCTCACACCTGACGGACAACACAATGAGCAACAGGTGAGCAAAGACTGGTGTCTCTACTTCCTTTGCACGTCTCATGACACCTCATTAACATAAATTGTTTGCTGACTCATCTTTTTAAAAGATACTAGAAGAAACAAAGAGGCAGAAATGCAAACACTATCAGAGTTACACAGATTTCTGGAAAAAAGTGGGAATTTAGGCAGGAATAACATATTGAGAGCAAAGGTGGCCACATGAAGTATTAGAAACTTGTTTGGAACTGTAGTTACGAAGTACGGAAGGTTCTACTCCTCAGAGCTGAGTAAGCCTAAGACTTCCATGTGGAATAACTCTGTTCTTGTGTTTTATGAGAGTGGAGAATCCCAAACATGTATTCTAGACCCTCCTGGAGACTAACAATTTTACATTTGGATAGCATAAATATGAGAAGGGCTGAAAAAATTTTACAAACCATTTCCTCATCCAAGTCTACTTAAAGTGACGTGTTAGCAGAGATTTTGCATTCTTTTATTAAAAATAATCTGGACACCTGTGTCCTGCTGTGACCCCATAAAGAAGTCAAGCTGACATTTTGGTATTTCTTCTGAACTACACTGCACAATCTATGTAATAGGTACTATCTTACAGATAAAGAAACTGAGGCACAGGAGGCTTAGCCCAGCCAAAGTTACAAAACGAGTACACAGAAGAAGTTAGATTCAATCCCAGGCAACCTGGCTCCAAACTTCATGCTTTCGGATGGTCAAGTCATTCTTGTTTTATCAATTGCACGTATCACTTAAGAATGCTTTTGGTGATGTAACAGAAAACCCACCTGAGAGTGGACCTTTAAAAATAGGAATTCAGGGGCTCCCCTGGTGGCATAGTGGTTGAGAGTCTGCCTGCCGATGCAGGGGACACGGGTTCGCGCCCCGGTCCGGGAAGATCCCACATGCCGCGGAGCGACTGGGCCCGTGAACCATGGCCGCTGAGCCTGTGCTCTGCAACGGGAGAGGCCACAGCGGTGAGAGACCCGCGTACCACACACACAAAAAAATAAAAATAAAAATAGGAATTCATTTTTCTCACTTTGCATTGAGTATGGGGGTGAACAATTGCTAAGCAGTTCAGTTGCTCACAGTGTCCCCTGGAACCCACGTACTCTCCATTTTGCTGATCCATCCCCCTGGCATCCTCATCCTTATCCCCTCACGGTCACTTCCAGGCATCACCTCCCACGATAGGGAGGCAGAATAGGTAGGAGAAAAACTTCTTCTGGGGAGATGCTGTCTTTTCTTTGGAAACTAAGCTTATTTCAGTAGACGTCCCCTTACATCTCACCAGCCAACACAGGATCACATGCCACCCTTCAACCAACCAGGGGCCAGGCAAGATGACGGTGTCATAACTGGTTCTGATCAATCATGATTTATATTTTGGAACTGGGAAAGAAGCTGAACCGATGGGTCTCTACCTAGCTCCTGAATAAACTGGACTTCTTTCACTGGCGAAGAAGAGTGAGCAGGAGGGGAGATGAGCATCGGGCGACAGTGAACAGTTCCTGCCGTACTCCCCGACTTGGAGTTTTGGTTGCTCTTCATTGTTCAATACCTCACTTATTTGAACTGTGGAAAGGTACTGTGCTGACAAGTATGAATAAAGATAAAAGATATAATCTCTGTATAATTATCAGTCACTCAAAGTCTTCATTCGAGAGAACCAATCTCATATCCAATTTTAAACAAAGGGGTGAAAGAATTTAAATCACGTATAGCTGAGTTGTCAAATGGCTGTCAAGAGAACCCAGTGGGCCTTCCCTGGGCTCTGAGTACACAGCAAGTAGAAAAGATTAAGCCTCAAGGTGCCGTTCTTAGACTGTAAAACGACAGACAGGGCTTTTAAGCACATACAAGGCTTCTGTATGTGCTTAAAAATAGAAGACACTGTATGTTCAGGATTTCTGAGGCATTGGGCACACAGAGTTGGCTTCTACCCAGATGTAGTTATAGCATAACCTGAGTCTCTCCAAGTCTCACCTCCACTGGCTGTAGAAAGGATCTTTCGAGAGTAATGACTCAAACCTCACTGGCCCCCGCTCTGTGTTTGTGGAGGTCCCACTGGGCTCTCACATGTGCACACAGACGAGTCCAGTCCCTTTGGGCCTGCTCCCTGCTCAGATTCCACAGAGCCACACATCGTTCTGGAGCACAGCAGGGGAGAGTAGCTCTATCCTCTCCCCTCTGTCTTTGCCCCCACTGTTAGAAGGTTCTGGAAGCAGTCCTGCATGTAGTTTCGCTCTCACGGGAACCCAGATATGTGTCCATAGGGCTGGGCTGGACGCAGATTCAAGTGCTAGTGAGTGTGATAAACTCACTGTCTATTCTCTTCCCAAATATCACACCTTGTTACTGTCTCACATCATCCTGTCTCTTTCTTCCCTTGGGACAACTACTAATCTCTGTTCTAGGAACTTATTCTTAGGGAATAACCAGACCTATGGCCAAGAATATGTGTAAGGAATCAATTACAGAGCTCTTCATTCTGGTTAAAAAAAAAAAAAATCCTAAATTTATCAGTCGTAGAGTGGTTAAATTAATTATAGCACATTCATTTTGAAGAAGAATAGGCATCCATTTAAAATGATGAGGCAGATCTATATTTATTAACATAGAAAGATATTCATGATATATTGTTGAACTGGATGGAAAAAACTATAATCTCATTTTTGTGAAAATATAGATAAACACATGCTCCTGTGAATGTATGTGGATTGATGTGTGCCCACACTCACACAGATAAAACAGAGGTTATCTCTGGAAGGCAAGATAAGGGTATTTTTACTATCTTCTTTACATCTTTCCGGACAGCACATATTTTTACGAAAAGCATGAATTGCTTTCACAATCATAACCATAAAAAGATAAAGCCATAGCCATTTTGAAAAATAATTCTTTTAGTAAAATGGGCTTTAGTCACTGATGCATTCTTTAGAGTAAAAATATGGGCAGGTGTGAAATCTCCATTTAGTGAGATTATTTTAATAAAAGGAAGGCTCAATCATTTGCTGGATATTCCTGGGTAATGTGGAAGAACATGACCCTTGACAGAAAGATGATTACAACCGTACATCTCCCCCAAAATACCATGACACTGGCCAGTAGCACCATACCCCCAAAACTGCTGCTCCTGGAAGTCTGAAAAAAATCATGATTTCTGGAAAAAAAAAAGGGTACATGGAGCAAAGCAAACACATGGGCTGGTATATTTTGTGGTTGCTTCTTTTTAGTCTTGCCTCAGTTTTTTTCAGTTGGTTGTTTATCTTTTTCTAATTGATTAGGAAAAGCTCAAAGTTTAACAATACCTGGCATTTATGTTACACATTTTTTCTCTGTTTGCCTTTCAAGTTTCGTTTTTTTTGTTTTGTGTGTGTGGGGAGTGGGGGGGGGGATCTGATACCATACAGGAGTTCTCATTGTTCGCACAATCAACCATAACAATCCTTTATTTTATGAGTCTTGGCTTTGGTAGCATGCTTGGAAATGCCTTTTCTACCCCCCAAAACACCAAAATTATTCACCCCTATTTTATGTAATCTATAAATTTCATCTTTTACAATTAAATGTAAAGCTAATCAGAATTTATTTTTGTGTGAGGCATGGAAGAGGTAGTGATATAAATAGTTTGCCCCAATTGGTTGGTCATTTTCCCTAACACCATTTATGAACTATCCAGACTTTCCCCAATGATTGGAAATGAAATCTTTATCATATACAAAAACAAAACAAATGCACATATGTATCCTTGGGTCTGTTCTCCTATTCCATCATCTGCCTGCCTATTCCTGAACTAATACAATTACAATTAATATAGTTTTAAGCTGTATTTTATTTTTTGATAAGACAAAGTCTCCATCACTGTTCTTTTCAAACAACATATGAGCTATTCTGAAATGATCATCCTTCTCAATAATTTAGATTTCATCAAATTCCAAGTAAGTCAATTAAGATTTTTATTGGGATTACATTAAATTTACAGTTGAATCTACAGAAAACATTTAATATTTTCAGTGGGAAGACTTCAATCTCCCTTTAAGATTTTGTAAATTTCTCTATATTGTTCCCGGATATTTTCTGGTAAGCTTATGAAAAGTTGATTTTTTTTTTTTTTTTTTTTTTGCTGTACGCGGGCCTCTCACTGTTGTGGCCTCTCCCGTTGCGGAGCACAGGCTCCGGACGCGCAGGCTCAGTGGCCATGGCTCACGGGCCCAGCCGCTCCGCGGCATGTGGGATCCTCCCAGACCGGGGCACGAACCCGCGTCCCCTGCATCGGCAGGCGGACTCTCAACCACTGCGCCACCAGGGAAGCCCAAAAGTTGATTTTTTGACCCACAAGTTGGGTCACCTGTACCGTGTTGGAATCTCCTTATCACATTTACAGTTGTAGGACAGACTTGCATATCTGCAACTCCCAGGCAAATTTCCTCTTCCTCTTGGCACTTCCCTCTGACCCCCACTATCTGGCTTCTGGTTTCAGAGAACCCACTTGGGCATCCTAATCCCCAGCATGCTCTGCTCCCAGGGCTCTTATTTACTCCCCACAAAATGCTCACCTCATAGAGACTGTAACTCACTCTATTATTTTTCTTTTGCAGCCCAACAGACAACCACAAGCTTAGCAACATAAAACAACACACATTGGTTATCCCACAATTTCTGTAGGTCAGGAGTCAGAGCACAGTTTAACTGGGTCCCCTGCTCAGGGTCTCACAAGTCTGAGGTGTCGGTGGGATGTGTTCCTTTCTGGATCTCGGGGTCCTCTTCCAAGCTCACAGTGCTGTCACAAGAATTCAGTTCCTTGTAGCTGTCGGACTGAGGGCCCCACTTTCTTGCCGGCCGTCACTGGGGTCCTTGCATGTAGCCCCCCTCTTGTGCCCTCTCACAACATGGCGGCTTCCATCCTCCAGGCCAGCGGGAGGCTCTCTCCCTCAGTAATATAACCACAGGGGTGACATCCATCCTTCACCGTCACCATTCTCTACTGGCTAGAAGCCAGTCACGGGTACTGCTTGCACTCAAGGGGAGGGTATTATTCAAGGGTGTGAATAATTTGGGGGGGTGGTATTTTCCACATTCACAAGTCTTAGGCCATTGCCAGCACCCCACTACTTCCCAGTCACTTCTGAGATTTGGAGTGTTGACCTAAATATAACAAGGTGGAAGCCTGAGTGGGGACAAGGGGAAAGAGGGACAGGTGGTGGTAGGAGGAAGGAGAGGAGAAAACAGAAAGCCAGGCACTCTGCTCCCTTCACAGCACTGGAAGGCTTCCTGTTTGACGTAGGCATTGGCTCTCCAAATCATGGAGGCACAGTAGAGGGATGACATAGCTGGAAGCTACATTGGTTATTCTTGGTCCTCTCCATCTGCCTCGTATTTATTGTGAGTTCCTTTATAATTCTGGAATTTGGTGGTTAGTTATTTTCCAGTGTTGTAAGTTTTATCTTTTTTTTTTTTTTTTTTTTTGTCTTTGTATCTATGTTAGTAAGCGGTTAGGGAAAACGGCCAGCCTCGTGATACTTTGAACCGAAGTCTCAACCAAGCCAGTCTCCAGCAGGCTTCCACTTCTGTCTTCTTGAGATGGTCCTGCTGCCTGGTTTCTGGCTCTTTGGGAGCAAATGCAAGGATGAATGCACACAGACTAGCTATCTGTGCCTCAGGACGCTGTGGGTATCAGAAGCATATCTGCATTGCTGGCAGCCATTTAATCCTCATGATAACCTAGTGAAGTAAATATTATTAAACCACTTTACGGAAGAGGAAGCAGAGGCTCTGACTAGACAAATCACTTTCCCCATGTCACAAAATCCGTAAGTGACAGAGCTTGGATTCAGATCACACTTTGGGTGACTCCAAAGCTCGTTCTGTCATGTCATGCTCTCAGGGTGGGGGAACGCCTCCTGGAAGATTCAAAGGCATTTAGTAATCATCAACACATTTTTCCTATTCTTAATTCAGTCTATAACCTCAGAACCCTAAAGTAGTAATGAACTACAACTTTTCTGCAGTTGGGAGTTTTTTATGATGAAAATGGACAACATTCTCACTTCTAGGATTATACCACATCGCCTTTGTCCCACAGATTTTATACCTAAAATAAAGCAAGTAAAGTCAGTTTTTGAGGGATCTGATAGTCATACTGGGGCTTTCTCTCCCTGAAACAAGCCACTCTAAACACGAACATAAGCAAGTCACAGGGAGACTCCCCGCTTGTTTCCTTCAGTAAACTCTTTAGGGGGCAGTGCATCCTGATGGGAAAGGACACGGATACTGGATTCACAGTGTCTGGGTCCAAATCCTGGGGCTGTGTGCCCACCAGCTGCCTTGGCAGGAAGGTCATGTGCCGGATGGTGGGATTATAATAGATACGCACTAGGTATAAGCTCTTAAATAGCTAATGATACCAAAATTTACAAAGATGTCTTATAAAACAGGAGACCACACAGCACACCCATAGGTGGAGGCAGAGACTCCCCAGGTCCCTACAATGTATCGCTGCTGACCACAAGCCCATCCCTTCTGACTGCCTGAGCTCCGTGCCTGCCTGCTAACTAGGTACAAGTAATTACCTGAAGCAAACCCCAGCACATTCCTAAGTGTTTACAGATCAACAAAATCCATTTCTCTGGCATACTAGCCTCATTAGGCTCAAGATTCAGACCCGCCTTGGGTCCATTCCTGCAGCAATCTCGGGCAAGTCACAAAATCTGGCCAATCATCCATGGCCACTAGTACAGTAGTTCTCATATGTGGTCCTGGGCCAGCAGCATCCATATCATCTGGGAACTTCTTAGAAATGCAAATTCTTGGGCTCCACCCCAGAAATACAAAATCAGAAACTCTGGGGATGAAACCCAGCCATCTGTTTTAACAAGCCCTCCAGGTGATTCTGAGGCCCGCTGATGTGAGAACCACTGCTCCAATACCCGGAGTTGTGAGAATGAACTAAAATCATGCATCTGTTCTGCTACAGTGTGCCTTTCTGTAGCACGAATCACCCCATCAGTGACTGGTTACAGAGGAATGATGCCAAGAGAATGTGAAAACTGCGCATAAAGTGTCATATTGCACTGTGAAAATTGCACATTGCTTTTCACCATATCGAAGGTGGGTTTTCCTAAGCAAGAGGAGGTGGAACAGCAAAAGTGGAACCATGACCTTCAACGGAAAAGGAAAAGGTCAGGGGCTCGGCTGCTACATCATCAGCAGGAACTTTTTTGCTGTTTTCCAGGAAATGTAAGACTAGCACCTGTCTCCAGGGCTATCTTCTCCCTCAGCCCACCCCAGCCTCAGAGCTCTCAGCTTGTGCGAGGTTTTCCTGCCGCCTGTGCTCTCCTTGACAGTAGCTCCATTTCCTCTGCCCTGTCTCTACCCCTGCCAGTGCTGGTCTAAGAAACAGTTACCAGCTTCTCAGCTCTATTACTTTTGTGGACTTTAATACCCCTGTGGCAGCTTCTAGCCACCCAGGTGCTGTCAAGGTGGTCCAAGCGACCTCCCCAGGTAGCAATGACTGCTTGGGCTCATCAGAGTTGCACGGGATTTGAATGGTCTATCTCGGCCCTATTTTTCCCATAAATCCTATTATTTTTTTAATACGGAGGTTTGCAGATGGCGAGATTTTCTGGGAAGTGTTATTCTGTGTTACAAGAAGAAGTGCCTGTATATGTAAAGTCCCGGGCACATAGTACAGACATAATAATTCTTATTATTAGTCTATGTCTGCCATACTTTGTCCTTGAAATGCTGACCAAAAAAAAAAAAAAATGGAGCCAAGAAAACTCTGCAGTGACAACCCCAGTGCAAAGCAAAGAAGCACCATGATACTTTTTATAATGAAAGGGTGAAGTTTTTACCCTCTTTGGCCAATATTTTGAATGACATTCATTTGGAGCAATTCCTTCTGCTTTTTTATTTTTTTTCCAGTTTGAGCAGCTTTTTCTAAGACATGGGGATATTTCCACTCCTACACACTTAAATCCTTAATTACACTCAATCTCTTTCTTTGTGACTCTAGAAGCTCAGGCACTCATTCTTAGAAATAGCCAGGTAGAGGGTAATTATCTTGGCCATAATTCCTGATGTTTACAGAGTATGGCACTCAGACTTAAAACCTCCAGTCACCTTTGCTGGCAGGGACTAGTTCAGTCTCCTCACCTGACAAGAATGGGAACTGAGGTCTGGCTCAAGGTCTAACAGCAGGATAGTCTGGCCAGGAAAGCCAGCCAGGTGTCCTGGCTCCTAATTCAGTATTCTGTCTCCTAATGTTTACTCTCTAGTCATGCCCTGCCTTATGAGGTCACTTCTAAATTGTTTCCTTAAACATGGGGTCACTGGTCAAAACTGGTAATCCACAGGTCAAATCGGGCCCACAGACATGTTTTGTTTGCCCATGTATTACAAAAAAACTGGGAAATTTCACATTAAAAAAAATTTAGCTTCATTTACAAATTCAGAACATCTGGCAACGCTGAGCTAATATTCCCACGTGGCAACAAGCAGCTAGAGCTAAAGAGCATCTTCCCCTTTCAGCCACGATGAACTCACCCAGTCTTGCTACAGTCTCTACCACTCCCTGTAGTTTTACCCACATACACACACCTATCCTCACACAAGCACACACGTTCTGTATTCGTCTGCTAGGGCTGCCATAACAAAGTACCACAGACTGGGGGGCTTATACAACACCATTTGGTTTTTTCACAGTTCCGGAAGCTAGAAGTCCAATATCAAAATGTCAGCAGGGTTGGTCTCTTCTAAGGCCTCTCTCTTTGGCTTGGAGGGGCTATCTTCTCCCTGTGTCTTCACATGGTCTTCCCTCTATATGTGCCTGTGTCCCCTTCTTATAAGGACACAAGTCCCATTGGATTAGTCCCAACCTAATGCCCTCATATTAACTCAGTTTCCTTTTTAAAGACTATTTCCAAAAACAGTCACATTCTGAGGTACTGGGGTTTGGGACTTCAACATATAAATTGGGGATGGGGGGCACGGGATATAATTCAACCCATAACGTATCCCTTCCTCCTTCTATATTACCTGCTTGACCCCAAAAGCATTTGAATCTGCAACTGAGACAAGCAGTAGCACAGTTTGGTTTGTTATTTAACTTCCACAGCTCTGGGTCTTATTTCATCAGGCAGCCCCTATACGAAGCGCCTTAACGATGAAATGCATAAAGTACGTTTCAAAGAGATGTAAAACTTTAAAGACAGCAAGACATTCAGAGACCATCTCCTGCAGTGGTTTTCAAACTATTTTTAAGTCACAGAACAAAAGTGAACTATTGATAGAAACTGATACATAAAATAGCTAAGCTTCATTCCTATTCTCCAAAATGGCTCCTAAGAAAGCTCCAGAAGATACAGGGCCTCCCAGCATGAAACATGATTTGAAAACCGCCGATGTAATCCAAATCATTCGGGTTATAGATGAGAAACTTAAGCTCATATACATGCCCAAGGTCACAGAGAGCCAAGAGCAGAACAGGACCAGATGCCGTGTCTCCTTCCCATGTAGGTTCCAAGGAAGTCATGGCATCAGTGGAACCGAACAAGATAGTTTAAATAATGTCATCAGGACAGGGAAGTCCTGATACTGTATTGGTGGGAGGGGCAGCCTGGAGCCCAGATCTAGGAGTCAGAAGGCCCAGATGCTAACTGTGCTTTGCCAGTACAGGCTGTGCAGCCCTGAGGACAGAGGGCTTGACCCCTCCACGGGGAGCACAGTAGGATGAGACCCCACAGGCTCTAAGGTCCCTTCCAGTATCAAAATAGTAGGATTCCAGAATGTTACACGAGTACTTCTGCTCATCTTTAGTTCTGCTCTCTTGGTACAAAGGACTTCATGATAACTCCTCACCCCAGAGGCATGTGTTCCAGTAATGGGCAGGCTCACCCTTCACACACACCCAGAGCACCCTGCAGAGAGGGGTCCTCAGATCCGGTCTGCTGACCACCAGGGTGACTTGAAACCATGGCGTAAATCCATTTCTCCTGCCTTCACTAATCGAGGTCGTTTTAAGATTTGCATGTCCTCCAAACCGCACAGGGCCCAGACACGATGTTTGCCTGGGTCGTTTTTTAGGAACTTAGAGTCAGCTGTGTCCAGTTGAAGCTAAGCCAGTTAAGACTGGATAGGACCATCCCCCACACACACACAACTGGGCATGCAGGAGTGTCCGCTCTGTGACCTTTTGAACGTGCAGAGGCCCCTGGCCTAGTTACACCTGAGGGAAGGACAATTATTGCACTTTTCCCATCACCTTTCTCCACGTCCCCACCTTTTTCCAATCCCTGCTCCCCACGCCTCTGACCGCCCTGCTGCTTTATTGGTCATCCCGTAAATACCCCCAGCCCCTGGCTTTTAGGGGGAGGTGGGTTTCAGATTTGTTCTCCCGTCTCCTCGCTCGGTTGAGTTGCGAATAAGCTCTCTCTTTGCTGCAAATCTTAGCGTTTTTGCTGCGCGCTGGGCAAAACGAACTTGAACTCTTGAGTCCCGCTTGCTCTCGTAGAAAAGAAAAGCCAAAAGTGAAGAAGGCATTCCACAGAAGAAATACTGCTATCTGACCCTCTCTTTTCTCCGTAACGTGAACTAGGAAGTTTGCCCCCCAAGGAAAGAGGAAGCAGGGAGGGTGGGGGAATTGCTGTGCTATTTCGGAACTGTAGTTTAGAACTCTGAAGTAGAAGCGGCAGGAATTTGTTCTCCAACTAACACTCCAATGATGATCTTGTTTCATGAGGTTGCCCATCGTGGACCATGCTAATTCCCCCAAGTAACTAGTAACTCGTTTCGAGCCAAAACTTATGGCTCCAAACATCCAAACTTTGGTTACCACCAACACCCATGTTCTCTTTTTCCTCTTTTCTGACATTTCCAGCCTCCATGCAGGTAGCTGTAGCCGGAGGACTGAGCTCTGGCCAGTGGCACAAGGACCAGGTGTTCTGTGTCTCTTCCAGGCCTGGCCCATAAGAGCCTCTCACGTGTGATCCTGGGTCTCTCCTCTTCTGCCAGCAGCTTGGAAAGGCCTCCAGAGACAGGAGGACATGGCCTAGGGCCCTGAATGACTTCACGGAGCACAGACCTACACCCACCCACATCCCCACTGGCTTGCAATGGGGGCAAGAAGTAACTTTTCATTCTGTTTAGTCATCGGGATTTGGGAGTTACCTGTTTCAGTAGCTAGCACTATTTAGTTTAATACATGCGTCCTGTGAAGTGCAAGAAAAACCTACTCCTTTCTACTTGCCAGACCTGAAATATTTGAGGCTAGTGCTCATCTAAAGGTGGCAGGGTGATAACCTCTCTTCTCCCTTAGTAGCTTCCTCCTTTTGACTTTTCCCGACTCATGTGATTCCCCAACATGCTATCCGGAACACACTGCATCAGGACAGGGTTCGCATGGAAGAACTTACCAATAATCTTTTTCTGGCTAAAGTTTCCAAAAACCTAAGCTTTTGATAGGTCAGAGAGGAGTCCCAACATATTTAGAATATTTAGGAGAAATATCCTCAATGACAGGAAGATGATGGGACCAGAGTTTCTCCACTCTCAAGACGGAAAAACATTCCACAAGTCTCAACCAGAGTCCCACGGCTGAATTAAGTCTTAATGCCCTCAGAGATCCGTTGCACCTCATGCAGTAACTTTTCTCCCACACATCTAGAGTGATACTAGTTATTTATCATCCTTGGGGGAATTTTAAAAACTGCTTCTGAGGACTGTTTAGATGAGGAATTCTATTTAAAAGCTGCTTAGAGGAAGGGAGAGGAGGGTAAAGAGAGTGGAGGCATTGAAGGATCCTACAGAGCAGAGTGAAAAGTGCCAGGGAGCCAGCAGAATGCCAGGTACACGTGGCAAAGGAGCCTGGCCTGGCCGAGTGCTGCAGGCATCAAGGTCCGTGGGAGCAATAGCACAGTGGCAAGTTGCAGGCACCTTCGCAGAGGTCCTGGCCCTCAGGGGCTCCGAGGTAGTGGGAGTGCACTCACTCGAAGGAGGGAGGCTGGCGGAGGGAGGCTGGCGGAGGGAGGGCCCCCTCCAGGGGGCCAGTTATTAAGGATTCTATGGGGCAATGAACATCTCCATGAATACCTTTGAAGACAACTCAAGAACTTGCTAAAATTTTCACCCGTCAGGCCAAGTATTCAGAAGGCCTAAGATGATGAAGCCAGGTACTGTTCAGTGAAGGCTTCCCACTGCAAAGTCTTGAGATAAACAGCTTCTTCCCCAGGCTGATTTTTTTTTGGCTTTTCTCCCCTCTCTGTTGCCAAAGAGCTTCTCTAAGACACTAGCAAAGCCCATCTTCAAATGCAAAAGCAGTCTTTGGCCCTCCTAGAAGACCCTGCCAGACTACCAGTGCACTCCAGACAGGATGTGGTTGTTCCCTCATTTTATGTTTTTCCAGAGGAATCTCCTTCCTTATCTGGAGTCATCAGACTCCACAACTGTACCCAAACAGCAATTCTGCAATAAAAGTCAGGAGAAGGCTTTGCTCTAGAGATTCCTAACAAGGAACAAATAACCGTGCACAGGGCTGGCACATACACTGCCGAGAGTTCATATTTAGTGGAAAGATTTTTCTAAATTAAGTACAAAATGTTAGTTTTTCAGCAAAAGTCGGTATTAACTAAAGTGCTCAATGTGGGAGTCACGGCCATCTCTCCTGAAGTGTGCACAGCACACATGAAATGGATAATTACATGTATAACTTGCGAAGGATTGCATTTTAATATGGATGTGGGAAAACAGGAGAGAGCAGCTCAACCCAAGTCACCTAAAGCCTTGAGAGAAGATTAAAGGAGTTGTGGGCTTCCCTGCAACTCCTTCGTGCCCCAGTCCGGGAAGATCCCACATGCCACGGAGCAGCTGGGCCCGTGAGCCATGGCCGCTGAGTCTGCGCGTCCGGAGCCTGTGCTCCGCAACGGGAGAGGCCACAACAGTGAGAGGCCCGCGTACAGCAAAAAAAAAAAGGAGTTGTGATGGTTTTGTCCTGGTGCTGAGAAAGCTAAGGGAAAGCTACGTAGCTGTTTTCAAACACCGTAAAGTTTAGTCCCAGCACACAGTTCTGAACTCAGGCCCTGGCCCTGCCCAACTCAGAGTGCTTGAACTTCTTCTGGCTGAGAACTGCTATCCTAAGTGGAACTCCTATTTCCCTGGAAGCTTCCCCCTGAGAGCCCCATGTTGCTCCTGCACCACTATCTCCCCACCCGAACCATTAAGTTAGCATCATCGCTGACTCCCGGACTCCTACCCACCCAGTGCCCAGGGCCCTACCGAGCCTCATGCCCCACTAACCTGCCCTTCGGCGCTCCCACCCCCGCCCCCTTCGGGATCCTCTTCGCTTCTTGCCTGTAGCTTTGCCACAGCTGCCTCACTGGCCTCCCTGCATCTGGTGGCTTCCCCAGCCCACCCATGAACCCATCTCCACGCTGCCACAGAGCTCCCACCCAAAACAGAAACGTAAGGGTATCACTCCCTCACGTAAACAGCTGCAGTGGACTTTCTGCAGGCTTAGAATTTCTCAAAACAGTATTTTTTTTTTAAATATCTGCCTTGGCTCCTTTTTGCATCCAATCTCCTTCGCTTTGTTCTCAAGCTCCTTTACAGCCTGACCCACGCCCACCTCCCCTCTCATTTGCCCCACAGGATACTCCGCTCCAGGCTTATTCCATAGTCACAATTCCTTGAACATCCTGCTGCTTCGCTGTCTTTCTCTTGCTAATCCCGATGCCTGGAATGCCATTCTTATCTCCTCCCAGTGGTAGAATCTGAGCCATTTTCCACAGCGCGGCTCAAACATCATCTTCCCTCTTAGGCCTTCCCGAACCTAAGCAGAACTCCCCACTTCCTCCTGCAATCCCCACAGTGCTCGGCCCTGCAACAGCACTTGTCACGTGTCACGATTACTTGTGTACATTTTTGTCTTGCTCACTAGACTGTCAACCTCTTAAAAATAGGAACCATATCTTATTTATTTGGGTTTTCCCCTAATACTTTGCAGTGTCTAGTATATAGTAAATGTTTGATAATGGTTGAATGAAAGAATAAGCTCCCAGTTCAAAGAGTCTCCAGTTTACCTAACATACCCAGCCTGGCTGGGATCTGGGAGTGCTCAGCTTGGAGGAAGAGGCAGGATTCCAGGAAAGGGTTAATAGGAAGTGAGCTACAATTGCCTATAATGGCTCCTGCTGGGCATACTTTTACATCCCAGTGTCTGGATCACAGCTGGCAGTTTCTGCCCTGTCTATTCCTAAGTGTCATAACTGGAGCAAAAGTCCTTCACCAGCCACTCCGGCCACACCACAAACACGTGGGTTGGAAAGCAGGGACTGCCTCGTTCTTTTCAGGTTCCTATGGATACGGTGCCACCACTGATCCACTGGGATTCATCTGTGTGGGCAGCTGCCACTTCCGGAGTGCAAATACACAGCGAACAGTCAGGGAGGGAGGAGGGGAATGGAAAGGGCAAGTAGGGGGAGGGCAAGAAAGAATTGAGAGAGAGCATATGGGCAGAAGTGCAGAGGGAGGAGGGTTTGGTATTTGTTCCTGCAGAAGATAGAATGTATCTGAAAAGCAAGCATATTTTTTTAAGTTCCTTTTGCTAAATATAAAATGTGAAAATCACCTATGGAAGACTGTCTTCCTTTCTGCAGCCAGGATACAGCTCCTGGATATATTTTGATCAGAAACCTCTAGATACATGCTTCACAAACATAATTAGGCGGGCAAGCATTTTGACATGTGCTTATTTAACTAAGAAGCAAATTAGGCAGCCAATCTGTAAAAGTGTAATATGGTGTCTTTTTCTCCCTTTTGATCATTTCATTGATTGAACACATACATTTATGCATGCAATAACAGTGCTTTATATAGTTGGCTCTTTACAAAGAAATTTTGCCTAGAGCTTCGCAACAACCCAGTGAGATAGGCAAACTGGGTATTACTGTCTTGTCTCCTGATGAAGAATCGGAGATAGTTCACTGCTCCCCAGCTGCTCAGTGGAGGGAGAGTCAAGACTTACACCCAGAACTCCAGCTTCCAAGACTGGTGTGCCCATCACCACATTCTCCACCTCCTGCCTCGCCAGGCTGCCAGCTGAGCCCCAGGCTACTTCTTAGTTGGAGCACAAAAGATAAAGAAAGAGGAAATGGGTGGTTTGGCTTGGGATGGGCATGTTGACAAAATTTTTATAGTTTCCTGGTCTTTTAAAACTCCACATTAAAGTAAATACATGAATTATACTCCAATAAAGATGTTTTAAAAAAATAAAGTAATACATGCATGTCCAATCATCAAACCACTGGCTTATAACTTAACTTATTTTCTCTGAATATATAAATTTGGCTCTCTTGCCAATGCATTCAAGATTTTTGCATGCGGTTCCTTGAGTGGATCAGTCTCCAGAAGCAAGGTCATGATTTCTGTCCCCGTGGGGGCCTGTAAGCTTAGTTCTGCATGGCAGCCCATGATTTTCCTCCCTTCCATGAGCCACAGGAAGCCCCTGAATGCAACCCACTGTCTCCCTTTTAACCAGGTTTTATCTGTTTCTCAAGCATCTGTATTTGTGGGTATAGTGATGACAATACATTACATTCACAGGACGTTACAGTTTCTGAAAAGCTTTACTGTTTCACATACCCAACCCCCTACTGCCTCTCACCACAAGGTCCCGTTCCTGGCCATGAGGCTGACGGGGCTGATAACACTATTTTAATTTTACAGATTAAGATATGGAACTTGGAGAGGTTACATAATGTGTCCATTTAACACAACAGGAATGTGGTGAATCAGGAACTGCTAAATCCTAAACTTCCAATCCCAAATCCAGAACTCTTGCCAGGAGGACTGTTGATTTCTTTGTCCTCTCCCACACCCACCACAAAAACCCTGATAAGACGGGAAACATCCATCACCATTGACTGAGCACAACTCAGAGCATACACTGGACTACTGGTGAGGTAGGGTCCTGGGTGGAAAGGGGACCTCGTCTACAATCCCACAGCACTCTGGACACGCCTCCGGGATGGCACCTACCACTCTGCTGTGACTGTATATCCACTTATCCATGCCTCTGACGAGGGAGTAATAGTTCTTAAACTTATGCCCATGGATAATTGATGGATCCCCTGCAATCGAATTTTTTGCTCAGATAGAAGGTCTGTACTTTTCACCAGATTCTCAAAGGAGTGTAAGAGAGGTTAAAAAAAAAAAAAAAAAAAAAAAGCAGCTCTGTTCTGTAAGCGCACCGAGCTTGGTAGGTTTCTCCAGTGCCTACCACAGTGCCTTTCATATCAACAGTGCTGGCTGGCTGGATGCGTGCATACCTGGCTCTGTGTGTCTCTGTCAAGCCCTAATTCCACAGTTGACCCAACTATCATGCAAACTGAATGATGCACTAGACAGGACCCAATCAATGAGACAGAATCTTGGGAAGAAGTATTTCAAATGGAAAATTTTTTCTCTCAAGGGCTATAAAATGTGACGTGACGACGCACACTCAATGTTGTTCTTCCCATCCGTTTACTCTATCACCAAGCAAAAAAGAGGACCCGAGTATCATCAAACGCAGCAAAGCATATAGAGAAATTACGTGGCATGTGATCTTAGTCCTGACTCATTATACACTTTACATTTTATAGCTGTTTCCCCATCAGAATTATAAATCTCCATACACACAAAACCATTAATTTTAAATGGAGCATATCAGAAAATCACAGCTCAGCAAAATAGGGCTTTTTCTTGACAAATACTGAATAAGTTATATACGCACATTGTGCTTTTAGAGACTGTCCAAACTACGGGGTGATTTGAGACTTCAGTCCCTCCTGAGCACTGGATTGATTTCAAGAAGATAATTAAAGTCAATGGTACCTGGCGTATGAAATCAAACACCCATCCTCTACTCTCTGGCTTTGGTAGATAAAAGATAATAAACCTGTCATAAACCAAGACAAAGGGCCACCAGGGAGTGACAAAGCACTCTCGGGTTGAAATGTTGGCAGAACAGGCAGTGGAGATAGAGGATTGGTAAACATGCCAATCCTCCCGCTAACCTCGACTGAACAGCCTGGAAGGAAAACTGGCCGGGCCCTTCAACATGCTGGCAAGAACCAACCCCCGACAGCCTGGAAAAGAGCAGAGAATTGGAGAAATGTGCTGGAGAACAGTGCTCTTCTGTCCTACTAGCACCCCACATCCCCATGGCCACAATCTGTCACTGGATATTTTCATGCTGCTATCAATAAGCTGTATACAAAAACTACCTGGAGGCGGACTCTGACTCTGGCATTAAATACCAGAGGGGATAAAGTATCCCGCCAAGGACACAGTTTTACAACCCTACATTCCTCTACCAGTGATCTGTATTCTTTTCCTTGTCCGATTAGAAAGAGGCGGCAAGGTACAATGGATGAATTGAATATCAAATCAAAAGTCCTGGGGCTTCCCTGGTGGCGCAGTGGTTGAGAGTCCGCCTGCCGATGCAGGGGACACGGGTTCGTGCCCCGATCCCGGAAGATCCCACATGCCGCGGAGCGGCTGGGCCCGCGAGCCATGGCCGCGGAGCCTGTGTGTCCGGAGCCTGTGCTCCGCAACGGGAGAGGCCACAGCAGTGAGAGGCCCGCGTACAGCAAAAAAAAAAAAAAAAAAAAAAAAAAAAAAAAGTCCTAAGGTCTAATATGTTTTTCCACCACTGGACGAAGGACATCCTAGGATTCAGGAGGTCAATTCAGCTTATTTCTTACACCATTTTGATAAGAAGAAGGAGAATTCTTTGTAGTTTATTGCCTCATTTCTACATTATCTTATTTACCTTCACAACTCCGCAAAGTAAGAAGAACTGGTAGTATGGTTCTGAGTGTGCCGATAAGAAATGGAAGATCAGAGACTTTGAGTAGCTTGCCTGGGTTCACATAGCAGTTTTGAGAGCCAAGTCCCAAGCTTTCTGACTCCAAGTCCAGGGTTCTCTCCAACATAGTCTTTTCCTAGGTGGTTGTAAGAGCTCTACCCGCCCTTAAACAGCTGCTCAAATGCTCAGATAACCCTTGTACTAGCAAGTCATCTTATAAGTGAAACTTTTATACAGGGGACCTTTTAGCAATTTGATAGGTAAATCCTTTGGGCAGATACAAAAGGTACTCATTTGGCACTGTATTCTGTTCTCTCTATAATGGTCTAGAGTAAGCTCTATTTTTAGTACTTTAATTACAAAATATAGCCACACTTTTTTTTTTTTTTTTTTTTTTTTTTTTAGCTGTATGCGGGCCTCTCACTGTTGTGGCCTCTCCTGTTGTGGAGCACAGGCTCCGGATGCGCAGGCTCAGCGGTCATGGCTCACGGGCCCAGCTGCTCCACGGCACGTGGGATCTTCCTAGACCGGGGCACGAACCCGTATCCCCTGCATCAGCAGGTGGACTCTCAACCACTGCGCCACCAGGGAAGCCCTAGCCACACTTATTAATGTTACCTTTATGCCTTTAGTGCAATTATCCAGTCTAGTCTATGGCCTTTGAAAATTTTTTAAACATCTGAAAGGCATTACTTACGGAAAGCTTGCATTATTCATTCTGTTCAAGAAATATTTATTGAATGTCTACCAAGCACTACCCATGCATTAAGAAGACAAAAGTGGTCAAGACTAGGTCCCTTCTGTAAGGAGCTTAAATCAGAGAGGAAGTCAAATAAAAACAGGTAAATGCATATATTGAACGAAGAAATACATTGGGACAAGGGCAGAGGTTCTGAAAGCACAGAGAAAAGGCACTTAATTCAGTGTTGGAGGTCAGAGAAGGCTTTCCAGGAGGAATAACATCAATGCCAATAATTCAGGAGAGTAGGATTTTGCAGAACTTTTCTAGCCTCAACTATACCTCTAGGGCCACTGGGGGACACTGACCAACATTTAATGAAGCACACCATGCCTTTTCCCACTTCTTTGCTTTAGCCACACTATCCCCTTAGCCAGAATATCTTCTCTTGAATTTGATTCTGATATCATCTTTTTCATCATTTAAGGCTCAGCTTTAATGTTGCCTTTAAGAAGCTTTCCTTGATCTTATTTTAAGAAACAGAACTGAAACTAAAAGATTCTAAACACAAGATTCAAGTTCTATTACATTTCCCTTGACCTTTCAGTCCCTCAGTTATATTATCCTTAATAGATCACAATGTCCATTCTTTAACATTTCAAGGATAAGTCACACTGTACACTACTTGAGTGTTACTGGGGAAGCCTAAAGAGGGAAAAATTACGGCCAATCCTAAATTCTTCCAAGGCTTGTGTTATTACAGCATCTTGGTCTTTACCCAAAGCCAAGGAGTAAGAGAGCCAAAGCTCTTTCAGTTCCGTTGGATCCCAGTTGGGATATATGAGGTAGCCTGAAGGATAACCACCATCTGAATCCTTGGCCAACTGGTGGCAAATCTGGGTGAAAACATGTCAACATGGCATTGCAGAAGACCTCAATTTTTTCAGTCTAAAATTATATACTGGTTCTTTTGGCCATCATCAAATCTTTACAAATGGGACCAAGAGAACTTTCTTCAGAGATACAATGGGGACTAAAGAGAGAGACAGTATTCATATGACAGAGTTTTGCAAACTCTCCGGATGTCCTAAGAATGAGTTACAGATGCTTAATCCTAAATTAAGAAGCTAAATATAATGTGGACTCTACAAGTGGTAATTTTCTATAATTTGAGGAAAATAGTTGGTAGCTCAATCCCCACTAGAAATGGCTGGCAATGGTTCTGCTCTGTTAAACATCTCTGTCAGCTTTTTATAAGGACCAGATCCTCTAGAGAAGAACAACAGATTTTTAAGAAAATTAATCAAGAAACTGTAATTTGAATTTTCCTCTGGACATGCAGGTATTAATTTATAACAAGAGAAGTAATAAGAAATCACGGGACCTGTATTCATATCTGTACTCATTCCATCGAACCATTTCTTGGCTTTTCATATTTTGTACTATTGCCTTGTTCTCCTTTGTTTTGAAAAGAAACTTCTTCAGTTTTCCTGTGGCATGCCATTTTATCTCCTTATTCTGCTTGCAGTAAGATATCAGCCTCTTATTAGCACAGCAACTTACAACAATGATTCTTTGTTCCCCCCCCAAAAAAAAATGCATGAATAGTACATTATTAAAATAGAGAAGGAAGTGTGTTTCGTTTCATTGGTGATTTACTTAGTGAATGTTGTCATGGTACTAGGTGCTTTACAAAAGACAAAGTGAAGCAATAATACAGTGCACTTGCTTCTTGCATTTATCATGAGGATCTGAGTATTTACCAAACTACCAAACGGTGACTTATAAATCAATTCACTTCAGGTAGGATGTAAATGTGCCTTTAAATTTATAGTCAGCTTTATGGAACCTCCATGTCACCAAGCACTGTATAAACTACCTTGTTGGATCTCCGAGGGCTTCTGAGGAAAGGTGAAACCAAAATGGGGGTGGGCGTAGGAAAGATGATAGATGAGTTTTGAAGAAAAACAGCCAAAAAAGGTAATAGAGGAGAAACTGGGAAACAAAGCTACAGCAATGAATTTCATAGACAACTGACAGTTAACTCCAGATTCTAAATCAAATGCATACTTAACGGCTGTCAGGGTAAATGTTTTACTTATCTCAAACTGGCTCTTATCTATGTCTACCACACTTGTGACATCTGAAACTGTTTGTTCCTGCATGGGAGAAAATTTCTCTACATTTTTTAAAGATATTAATAACCAGATTGTACTTTTACATTCACAAAGCTGAAGTCTGTTTCATCCTAAATAATAATCACATATAATTTGCCACACACCATCTTGATGTGAAGGTTGAAATCAGGAAAGCCACATTAATTCAGATCCCACTAAATTCTGCATTTGTGGAAAGATAAGCAGAAATCAGTAGAAGATTATGCTTGTGTGTTTTGTCATGGCCCAAAGAGGGTCACACCTGTGAGGTGCAGAGACCAAAGGCAATGGGCAGCTGCCATTTGGGGGACTCTGACATTGGGGACACAAGGTTGCCTCTGCAGATCTTCATGGACAGGGTCCTCACACCTTTTCTCTTGGGAAGATTTTGGTGAGCCCTATGCTCAGAAATAAAATGGAAGGCAGAGAGCCTACAGGCAAGTCTTCCAATCACTATTTCAGAACCAGGTGCCAGAGACCAAGCCTCTGCAGGAGGAGCTCGGTTTCAGCCTGAGATCTGCTGCCATCCACCACCAGGCTCCAAGCTCTCTGGGTCTGAGCTGGTGGCTGGGGCCAGAAGAGGTCTGTTGCCTGGGGTCTGAGCAGCCTCCTGGGAACTAGGAGCCCGCTTTGTGCCCAAGGCTGGAGGGTATACAATCTGGGTAAATCCCAGCCTGGTGGAATACCAGGCAGCATTCCACTCGAAGGGAGGACCTAGGAGCCCTGGGGGACAGCTCATTCTAAGAGAGGAAGGAGCCGGGAATAGGGCAGAAGAAAGTACCAGAGCCCTGGTTACTTTCTATTCAAAGAAGGCAGTGGGAGGTGGCACGGGCTTGCAGCATCCTGGTTGTTACACCAGCCCTGGCCCAATCCCGTGGGCCACATGATCAGATCCCAGGTGAGAGAAAGAGGTTATGACCAAATTCTAAGACAGCTGTCTCAGTAAATGCTTTAGCTCCGTGGAGCCCATGCCTCACATTGAGCGCAGCATAACATTACTGCACCCTCTGAGCACAGCTGAGCCCACCAGAGTCAGCAAGGGAGGCTCCACGGCCAGAGAAGAAAGGCAGCCCTGGGGGTCAACCTCTCCCTCGGGACCCTCAGAATTACTCGAGGGAGGAAAGAGGACATTATTAGAGCACTTATGAGAGCAGTTTGAGAAAATAGAGTGTTTGAGGTTATGTTTCAAATAACTTTATATTTCTGAACATTTACAATTTCCTCCCATCTGCAATTTCCATTATCGTCTGTTTCAAAACAGGTAAATGACAAGGGATTGCGTATTTGTCTTCAGAGAACATAAGGAACAGGTAAGACCAAGACCCACTCCACAAACGTATTTGGCAGAAGCAGAACAAAACAATGCAGCGGATTGTTGGTGGGGGAAAAAGGTAACAGACTAAGATTTTAGGTCCTGCATGAAGAAAGCAAGCAGAATTTGCAGACCCTGAAGATCCCCAACAGGGCTTGCCAAGAAAAATAACATAAATATTTTAAACATTGGGATGGGAGAGGGAATTTTCAAATTTCATATAGGAGCAGACTCTATACAACCATTTAGAGGGATTTGTTCTCCCATTCAAATCAACATACTTAATTACAAATAAATAATTTGTATATAGAATTTGGCCAAATAGTAGATTTTTCTTTTAATCTCCTACATACAAACACCTATTAATGGCTTTTGACAAAATGATAGTTCCAAGTCCCTATAGGCCCTCTATTGCCAATACTTTAGAGCCATTAGTTGAGTTACTACGGAGGCTTTAAAGTATTAGAATCACATTTCTTCTGGCATTCAGACCCTTATGGGGATTCAAACAGCTCTTTCCAGCCCTCAAGACCAATTAGGGAGGTGATACTGTGTTCGAATTCAGACTGCAAGAGGTTTCCCTGGCAGGTCAGGAAACCGAGTCCAAAAACAATGCAACCCCTAAAAGCAAAAGGAGTTGTGTATTTGTGTCTGGACCCAGCAAAGCACTCAGGAAACGTGCAGCCTCCTGTTGATCTGCTTGGTTTTCCCGAAAGAACAATACTGTTCATGATGAGGGTATTGTTTATGGACGATGCAAATAATTAAAATAATTAATTTAATTAATTAATTAATTAAATTATCAAATAATTTTAAACAAATAATTAATTTAATAAATTAATTTTATTTAATGCACTCTTTCTTCTTCCGTCTCTAACTTGGCCTTTTCTGCTTGAGTCCTTTGCAGGTCTAGGCAGTGATCTGTGACGGCTGCTGTTCTCCAGTTGAGAGTGGGGACCGTACAAGGCAGGAACCACAGTAGGATTACCTCAATTAAACGCACAGACTTCAGGGTTGGAGAACTAAATCAACAATTGTATACGTGGTCCCTCTGCCAAACAAGATTTCTGTTTTCCTATTCTGTGCTTCCTTCTCCTTCCTAGTTCTCTCCCACTTGTCCGGGCCTCACTTATCTTATGCTATTCCTCCCTTTAGTTGGGCTGCCCAGACCCCGCAGCAGGCTGTCTCCACATTGACACTCAGACCAGGCAGAAATAACAAGAGCCCTCGACTCGCCTTTTTTACTCCTTTGCCTGTAGCTCTCACCCTCCCTGTTTTATGTCTCTTGACTTGCTCCCAGGGAAGTTTTATGCTTTCAAAATGCTCCCACGTTCCTCATCTGTATCCAGGAGTTAGCTTTCAGAGCCATGAGTTCAGGCTTAAAAATTCATGTGCTCAGGCTTCCCTGGTGGCGCAGTGGTTGAGAGTCCGCCTGCCGATGCAGGGAACACAGGTTCGTGCCCCGGTCCAGGAAGATCCCACATGCCGCTGAGCGGCTGGGCCCGTGAGCCATGGCCGCTGAGCCTGAACGTCCGGAGCCTGTGCTCCGCAACGGGAGAGGCCACAACAGTGAGAGGCCCGCGTACGGGAAAAAAAAAAAAAAAAAAAAAATTAATGTGCTCATGTGGCAAAGTTTCCATGTTGATTATGTCGCCTGTTCCTAAAACAGGAAATCAGATAGATTCAGAAATACACAAGGATATTATGGGTAGCGTAGCATCTTCTTCAACTCCTTTCAAACCCCCGTTCTTCCCCAGCTGTGGGAAGTAGAACTGCTCTTGGCTTCTGGCTCTCATACAGAATTAGAGCAAGAAGCAGAACGTGAGAGACATACTATGTCCAAAAAGGAATTGGTCAGGATCCAAGAGTCCCCTGAGGATGGGATCTACAAAAAGCTGAGCAATTGATTCCATCCATCCACTGATCCATCTCTCTGCCTATGTGGCTAGCTCTCTATCTTTTTTACACATATAAGGGGCATCAGGATGTTGAGAATTAAATTTGTCTGCCTGTTGGACAGAGTTTAATTTTCTTGCCCTCCACACCGCCCTCCCTGGGGCTGTATCGGATTCCTCTCCTCTGTCCTACTCTGCGGATAATAATGATCCCTATCACTTTGTATTGGAATTGTTAGTAGCTATCTGTGTCCCTATAGACCTTAATTCTTAAAGACAGACTCTTGCTCTCTCCCGCACCTTTGTAACCTGGAAAGTCACAAGAAGTAGCTGCCAAGGGATCCCCCACTGCTAAAGGGGAGAGACCGAGAATGCAGGCAACTGTGAGGATGCGAAATGGGAGATGGAGAAGAATAAGGACTCAGGAGGGCAGGCTCAGTCAGATGCACTTGTTTTTTGATCAACATAAAGATGACTTCCAGAAAAATCTTACCATCTACTTTAACCATCTAGCTTTGTTTCAAATTTTAAGAAATAATGATGTAAATAATCATTGAAAAGCATCCTGGTTTAAAAAAGCACAGGATACTTGACAAGTTTGTACCTATTTCTGCGTGCCTCTTCTCCAGTTTACTTCTTTCTTCTCTTCTGTTGATGTCAAGGATAAAACTACATAGGAACACTAAGCTGGCTGACTCAAAACACAGTCTTGAAGTCTCAGGCGCATCTTAATCTCTCTTATATGAAATACAGTCTCCTAGAAACAAAGGCAATTGGATTGTACCAGACACCTCTGAGACATGCTCATCAGACTCATTCCTGTTTTAACGTATGTTTCTTAATTATTCATCAGCAAGACATAAAATAGTTCATATGAGAAGAGATCTCATTTGGATGTTAATTTGCAAAAAAAATCAGGAAGACGTTTGAATAAATTATTTTTGTAAGTTTATGTACATAAAATATCTTCTAAAATTTCAGAAAAATGGTGAATAAAATCTTCTTGGGAAGAATAATCCACAGGCAATAACCTTGACTTTAAAGACTTTTATCACAGTCCGTCTTCTGTGAGCTTGTTTAGTAATCTAAAGGGTGAAATTAGACCGCATTATGAACTACTTATATACATCATTAGAGACGATGGGAAAGTAATTTGAAGCATTTGGAGCCTGGTGATGAGTTTCCGTTGAAGTTGGGAAGGGGCTGGCAGTTGGAACTGAATTTGAGATAATTGGGGTTCTCTCCAAGGAGTCCAAATATTGATGAAGCTTCTGTGTGGAATAATTAAAGATGCTAACCTCAGAGAAAGATGGAGGGACGTTATCAGGAACCCCTGGACAGTTAAAAAGCCTGTGTCCTGGTCTAACAATCCACCATTTAACTCCGCCCTCCTGTTCCCCTCTTTGCTCCTACCTCTGTACTTGCGGTGTCCCCCAGTGTAGGCACTGAGAAGGACAACTGAAAGCCTGGAGGATGGAAGAAAACCTGCTTAGGGAACTTGACTCTGGCTGCATCCCACACAACAGTTGTAAAACCTCCCCCCTTCCTGTCTGAGGTGCCCTTCTGGAGAGCGAGGGTAATGAGGATCCCTCTCCCAAGCATGTTCAGGAAATCAGCAAACGTTTGCCCAACTCTTTGAAGTTTATAAGCTCGGCATCTGGGTAAAGTCCAATGAATGCCTCCCTAGGAAGCCCTTTCCTAGGAGAAAAATGCCACTCTGGGCCTGGCTTTTCCTTCCCATTCATTCCAATCTCTGCTATTCGGCTCATGAGAACTTTACTCTGGTTAATCATGCCCCGCCTGGAATAGTCTCCCAGGATCTACTACCAAGAGACGTCAAAGTCCATTTCCAGTGTTCCACATTTGGCCTGGGTCACCCTTACTCCAATCTAAAGTGCCTCTTGGCAAAGCTGTGTGGGCCAGGGGACTTCTAATGGAAAGGAGAGGGAGATGTGTTCATTTCTCAGGCCAATCCCCAGAGTACCCCATTGTCCTAGAGGCAGTCTGCAGCCAGGCCAGCAGAGCACCTAGAGTTTGTGATAGAGAATGAAGAGCGTGGCCATGGTGGCCTGGGAAACAAGGTCAGAGGCATGACCTCATCTTAACTAATTACATCTGCAATGACCCTATTTCCAAATAAGGTCACCTTCTGAGGTCCTGGGGGTTAGGACTTTGACATATGAAATTGGAGGGGACACAATTCAACCCATAACAACATCTAAGTTGGTGATTCCCAAATCCTGGTCCAGGGCTAAGGCAGATGGCAACTGCAACCTCCGTGGCAGATAAATCTCTACCAGATGAAGTCTTGTCCGCTGTGGTCCAGGCCTCACTAGGTGACCCTGGCTCTTGTAGAGAGAGCTTTCTGCCCCCCTTCCCATCCCTTCCACCGGCCAGACACCTGGTCTGCCCCTGCCTGCTCTCCCCCAGCCCAGAGAGAGGACAGGAGAAGCAGCGTTGCAGGGAGAATGGCTCTTGTTTTTTGACTTCTCTTGGCCCACTCAGAATTTGGACCCAGCTAAGGAGTGGGCCAGCAGAACATCTTTCCTGGGTGCCAACCTCTTATATCACAGGATCTCTTCCAATTACTGAAAATGATATAATACAAAGACAACTGTATTTACCAGGATGAGTGGGATCGTGCAGTCCTCGGAAAGCATGTTCAAATAACAGACAATCAGTCTCCCTGATTGTCTTCAGAGGAGAACAGATCGCTGACTAAAGGATTTTGGTAATGCCAAATAGGGTGTTTGAGGTTGGGGCAACATTTAATAGCTCAGATCATCAAAGCCAGACTGAGTTCTCCCACCAGGTTCCTCCTCTGACCTTCCTCTACTCAGTAACAAGCACCCTGGGACTTCCCTCGTGGTCCAGTGGGTAAGACTCTGTGCTCCCAATGCAGGGGGCCCGGGTTCGATCCCTGGTTGGGGAACTAGATCCCGCATGCCATGCCACAACTAAGAAGTCCGCATGCCACAACTAAGACCCAGAGCAGCCTAAATAAATAAATAAATAAATAAATAAATAAATAACGACCACCCCTCAACAAAGACTGAGTGTAAGTATTACCAGTGTGAATGTACTTCCAACTTATGTCATAGCCTCAGGTACCCCAATTACCACCCCACACAGGATATTCCAAGTTCAGTGAAATAACACCAGGTATGATGTTTCCATTTGCATGGAAATCATTATGAGAGAATGGATTTTTCGCACTGAATCTGATTTTTAAATGTACTTCCTAGAAGCTGGACATTTGGGCTCCACTTCATATCATAGAACATAAATCTTCAAATCAACAAATTTGCAACAAGAAAACAAGTATCTAAAAGGTGACATGATTAACTAAAATGGTACTTAATCGATCTACATTCGACAATTTTAAATCTATCTTTCTAAACACACACATGGGTTTATAGTTATTGACCATAGGTCTTAGGAAGGATGGTCCTGCTTCCTACCCTCTAGGGTTATGTTGTCCTTTCATATGTGAAACGATGATGAGAAGAAATATTTGTTTTTAATGTCCTTACTTGATAAAAATAAAAATTGGCAATCTTAGTGATCTGTGCCCTCCTCTATACATACATACACTCACTTATTTTTTTCTTTACTGGGCTCTGATATCCAGACATCTGTAAACACTGGCCGAAATAAACGAAAACCCAGAGATGGTTCAGATGATACTCTCTACTGTCAAAAAGACTTTAGTAAGTAAGAGGAGGTGAGTAAAATACTAGATCTGATCAAGACGTTCCTCCTGAACACACAGCCCTGCAGAACTCCAAAAACATCGTTTCTCAACCCCATCTAAAACAGAATCTGTCTGCGACGCGAGGGTCTTTATTTCTGCCCTTTGTTCCTTGCTGCTACCCTGAGCTTTATGTACACTATTTATTTCTCTCTGGACTGCTGGCCGGTGAGTAGACTGTCTCAGACTGTCTAGAGAGCAGGAAGCAGATGGAAAATAAATACAGTTGAGGAGCTCTGGGGGCAAAGCTACGGAGGGGACAAGAAAGCCAAGAAATAAACAAACAGGAAGGAGACTGATCTTTCTGCCTTTCATCCCTGGCTCTGATAGATAAGACTTAAACAGCAAAACATCGACTGGGCTCAGTTTCAAATTCTACCCAGCTTTTACTCCGGGGTAGTTTTTCCCTTTGAAAAAAACCTATCTCTGCATTTTTAAAAAAAGAATGATCAAAATAAGCTCTTAATAAGCGATTACAACTCATTTCAAATGCTATAGCCATTATTACATCAGAGACATATAATAACGCAAGAAGCAGAAATCAACTTCAGCACAAACATTGCACATGTATACGGTGCACATGTGTTAAAGGTAGAAACACTGACTTAAATGGATCTTACATGTATTGAAGCAGGGCCCAGGTCTTGGAATGATTCTGAAGTGAATGGAAACCCTGACTGTACTGCCTTCATCATACTTCATGTGTCTACTGTTCCACATTCTTCCCTTTCCTCTTTGTCAAATCCAGCTTTAATGACAGAATCTAAAACCAATCATTTACACCTCATAATAAAGCCAAAGCATAATCTCTGACTTTACGTCATTATTCTTATTGTAAATACATCATACTCAAAGCCAACTCCATTTGATTTTCCTCACTAAGAATTTCTTCCTTAAAACTCCTATTACGGTCTGATACGTCTTCAATACTCCCCACCTTACCCCCAGATAAATGCCTCCTCTTTCTAGGAGTTGGCTAGGTGACTGGTATGAACCACACTGGAGCTGGATTACCCAGGTTCACATCCCGACTTCCCCACGTCCTAGTTGTTTGACCTTACCAATGTTTTTTACTCTGAGCCTCTGTTTCCTCATCTGCGAAATGAGAACAATACCAAAACTACCTTCTTCGGAGGATTACTGTGAAGCTTGACTGTGGTAAATGTAAAGCTCTTGGAACAAGGGCCAATACTAGCTAATATTAGTACTTTCATTGTATGGTCAGAAATTGTTAACATGGACATATATATGTTCCGTGATATTAAATAAATGAAATTTTAAAAGTAACTAGCTCAACAGAAAATAATAAATAATTTAAGAAACCTCTCATTTCTTAAGGTCACCATCTTTTTACAAAAGTCTCTCTCCATGATCATTTTATACCATATAAGACTATCTTGGTAACATTTTTTTAAGTATAGTGTTTCAAAGAATCTTCAGGAAGAAATACATGTAGGACAAGAAAGTCTTTTAAATTTTAATTTTTTTCCCAATATAGGCAATTATCATCTGTTGTTACTAATCTAAAACCTCAATTCATTTAGTATATTCTGATTCAATGCATGCCTTACTTTCTATAAAATCTGTTTCAACCTCTATCATCAATTTTAAAATGTTATTGAAGAGGAAGTGTTTTGAGCGGAAGGAATGACATTCAAAGAGTTAGCAAAGGGTGAAAACAGTTGACTTCATGTTAAAATAATGTTTACAACACTTCACAGCTACAATATGGCACAGTAGCCAACAAGAAGGAACCCATGCCTATTAGACAACGTTTTCTGGCTTTGGCAAGCCGTGTGTCTTACGGTCACTCTCGGCAATTCGACAAGATACACTTTGATCTTACCTCAACCCAGTGCATTTAAATGTCAAAGGTATCATAAGGATTGTAAGGGGAGAGGGGAAGGGTGAGAAACTCTTGAACCCCTACAATCGCCCAGTATAAGTGGCATCTTGCTTGGTCTTCACAAATAAGGCTAGCAGAAGTCAAAGATTAATTCTGACTTAAATTAACTTCATTTTTATTTTGCATTAAACTTGTTATAGTAAAAATAAATTGTCTTATATTTTAATTTGTGGCTGTGAAAGAGCAAAGTCTGAGCAACAGCGCAATGAGTATTCCCTGCCTGAGGGAACGGGCTTTTACTGAACACTCAGGTCACCCATGGCTTCCCATCTTGTCCTTCAGGTCAAATCATAAAGCTTCTTGGTACGTCTCTTCTGTAAAGCTCAGATCAGAATATTTAACTACAAAGGATAGTCTATAGATTAACTGTCAAGGGTTTTGAGACTCTTAACTGCTTGATAAATGCTAATGAGACAGGTCGAGGAAGCTGCTATTATTTGCTCACCAAACACGAGGATTATTCTATCCACTCTGTGTAACCGCCTTAGGTCTCGTTATTTACAGAGGCTAGTTTTTCACTTGTATTGCCACTCTACATTGTCCTCCAAAAAACCATCATGTTTTAATTATAAAGTCTTGAGTTTTCAACCATCACTGCTGAGTCAATCTTTAGGGTCTGTGTTATGATCAGAGGGAAGGTAATCTGCCTAAAGCCTTGGATTTGGCTGGGAATCACCAGGCATCACAAGCCTGTGAGTTGTAACAAAGACATTTTAATAGTTACTTTAAGGAAAAATCAGCTAGGAAGCTGGGAAGAAAAACCAGGCTAAGGGGGAAGAGTAGGATGATGACTATCTTCTAAGCCTCAAATTAAATCCAGCAGTTGGGCCAAAGGCCTTATAAGTACTTTAGAAGAGACTTGAGAAAATATAGACTTTGCAATTTCTTTGATTCCCATCTCTCTGACTCTAAACGTATTTGAAACACACTAGGAAAAATAAGCATTACAAGCATCCCTGTCCTAAGGAAATTTTAAAAAGCCATGCTGCATTTACCCAACTTTTCACTGGGAGAAAGAAAATAAAGACTACTTTAATATGGGGCTACAAAATGTCCAGCTCCATTCCCACCTTGGTCTTGATTCATTCGGAGTTCCTGAGAGGGTCCTTGAACCTATATCTCCATCACATTCCCCCTCTACCTGAAAAAAAAAGGTAATTAAAACAACTCTCTCATACCTCACAAGTAAGTCATAAAGATTAGAGCATTGAACTCCAAAGATGAAAGGCTCAATATAAATTCCAGCATTATTGTCAAGACATCAGTGTGAACGGCCAGAAATGTGCTGCTGAAGCAATTCCCACCTGTCAGCAGATCTAAACTAGGATGACCTTGATCTTCCGAGGGAAGGACAGCAGTGCCTTGGACTGGGAAACACAATATCTCAGAGCCATTCCTTGTTATAACACCATTTAACTGTCCATACGGGCTAGTTCACCATAAAGATTAACTGCTACAATTTAATGCATACCTGCTACTCTCCCCACAAGCCCCCGGACAAGAAATAAATATTTATCCTGCCCCTAAAATGTGCAAGGCTGTGCCTAGGGCTTGAAATACAGAAATTAAATAACATACTGTTCTTACCTCTTCAGAGCTCATGTTAAAATAGGAGACCCATGCATTCTCTGTGTCACCTAGGGAGAAGTGTCTGCTAAAGCTTCGAGCATCCCAAAGAAAGATCCTCCGCAAACAAAAACTACCCAGTAACTTTGTAGCTGACTTCCATCATCAATGACTGAATTTGCCACGTACTGTGACAAATTCAAATTTTGCCATTTTTTCCTGTTCTCAAACCGAAAAGATATCAGTGATATTGGAACCTACAGCTGCTCCAGATTAGCACTGAAGATATTTTTAAAGGGGCTAAGCTGAAAGCTCCACCACTCTGCTCTCAGAATCAGCAAGCTCGAAGGGGTCCTTCAACCCAGAAGACAAATGCTCACACCAATGTCTGGCAGCTGACTAGCCTCGAGATGATTTTCAGCATGGCCAGGGGTATAGAGAACAGATGTGTGTGTGTGTGTGTTTGTGTGCGCACACACCAGGGACAGACAGCGTGCCACATTGCCCTGCCCTGCCTTGGGTCCCTGCCTTCCTCCCATTCGGTGGTGAGTGAATGAATGACCAGTTCGGGTGCTGCCTCAGAAAACTCATCAGCCTCAGCCTAAGTCACTTGAAGCAGCTGTTCCAACCCTGTTTTAAAGGTCACCAGGCCCTGACCTCCTTTAGAAACCTCATTCCAACATCTGACCCATTTACAGTTGGGAAAACCTTCCCTATGTGGAAACAGAGAATAACAGTTCAGCTCATTTTCTAGCTCATTTTCTAGTAATCTAGAGCTAATTGTTGTCACACTTTTAAGTTTCCAACCTTTATCATGAGAGTCTGGCTTTCCTCAAAGGACATTTAATAATTGTTGATTTCATTCTCCAAATTCCCTCCAGTTTTTTCCACGTGTCTTTTTAAAAATACAGATTTAAGCTAGCTAGAAGAATGTGGATATACATTTCCTCATCTATAAAATGAGACAAGATGATTCCTAGGGTTCCTTTTGCTAAGGATCTTAATTCTTGAGAAACTCTGCACAGTAGTCTAAAGCAGCAATCAGCAAATTTTTTCTGTAAGTCACCAGAGAGTAACTATTTTAGGCTCTGTGGCCATAGGGTCTCTGTTGTAACAACTCAGTAGGGCCGTTGTAGGGGAAAAACAGCCATAGACAGTACATAAGCAAGTGAGTGGAGCTGTGTTTCAATAAAGCTTTATTCACAAACTCAGGTGGCGACTGGATTTGGCCTATAGGCCATAGTTTGCCAACCTCTTGTTTAAGTTAAAAAAACAAGCTCCCATTCTGTGTGTTCGTACCACCCTTCCTGTCCCTGTGTTCAGGCTCAGATTTTCTGAAATGACCCACAACCATTCAGCAATCAGTGGACTTAAGAATTCCTCAACTGCCTGTGTATATAATACACACACGTGCACAGGGAATGGGTAGAGAGCCAGACTTGGAAAGCAGCATGTCTTTTTGTTCTGTTTTTCCATCAGTCCATTCCTGACTTTCAGGATGAGAAGAGGCCTACATTTTTGTTTACTGTGTTTTGTAATGAGACTCAATTTTTTAACTGCCTGGGCCACATTTGTCAACAGCTATGACCATACAGTTAAGGAAGTTAAGGAAGAAACTTCCTCCTGCTTAAAGGACAGTCTAAAGACCAAGAGCCTCAGCATCATAATGAGAGCATGATAGAGATGCTGAATCTTGGGCCCCACCCCAGATCTACTGAATCAGGATCTGTACGTGAATCAGACCCCAGGTGAACATTCCATTTGAGAAGCACCGTTGTATGTGATGTATTAGTCAAGGTCCTGGCAAGAAACGGTCATTAACCACAGGTGGAACAAAAAGAGAGGTGTGGCCAGGATGAGGTGAACACACAAGGATGCAGAGGAACCTCTGGGCTAGCAACAGCTGTAGCCATTACAGTCCCTGGGGTTGAGGGGACATGAAGGAGAGAGAGTGATGCTTGAACCCAGTTTGTACTAGAACCGTCGAGGAGAGGCTGCCTGGTAGAGCTGTCTCCAAAGAGGAAACAGCAACTTCTAGAGACACATCACTAAAGCAGGGACAGAATAAAGACTACCTCAGCCTCTCTTCCCTCCTGCCACCCACCCTCTTGCTGGTACCTCCTATTGGCCAAACCCAACCAGGAGACAGAGTGCAAGGAAGCCCAGAAGGGGCGGTCCTCAAGGGCCAGCTCCCAGGACACAGAGCAGAGAATGAGGGAGAGCGGAAGAGAAGAACCAGAACAGCCAGATAGCACTTCCAGTTGGGGTTCACTTCCCCCCGGGGCTCTAAGCTGGTGTCCCACCAGCTGGTGGCTCCCAACTGCCCTTGTCTCCTTCACATGTTGCTCCATGTCATTGGTTGACGCTGGAATGTTGGCTTTTCTTTTTATTCAGAATTCAAAATTGCTCAACTTCTATTACTGTCCAAATTTTTAAAAACTATATATCTCCATACCACCTCAAGAAAACCACACCTCAAAACCGCTTCTTTTTTACTGTCATCCCCACATCCCAATAAAGTTAAAACATGCCTGTTGTATGCCATCAAAGCACCCAGTCTGTGGGAAGGACCACTTGCCTTCGTCAGCAAGGAGTTTGGCTCAGAAAGCCAACTTCCCTCTCTCTTCTACTTGCAGCAAATTCCCAGAGATGGTTTCCAAACAAGACTTCCCTTTCTTTCCTGACAGGTACAGTGGATCAAGTTATTTCTTAGCAAAACATAAGAACCGACGGTGTTGAAAAGAGTGAAAGAGGAGGCAATAAATAGACACATAATGAAGAGTTTGCCTCTTAGTCACCCTGTCTAGGCAAATAACTTACTCGAGCTTCAATATGTAAAATGGAGATACTATATATATATTGCAGATAACAATAGTACCTACCCTACACATTCGAAAAGAAGAAAACAGCAGTGCGATATAAGGTTAAAATGAGATGATGCAGAAAAAGCACTTAGCTGGCCTATTAGCTGTAATTACTATTACTTCTGTTAACATTGAGCAACATTTCAAATGCTACCAGAAGAGTCTTTGCATCACCCAAACCCAACCTCCACTTCTGGATTATTGGGAAAGGGCCCGTCAAATATGTAATCTTTACTCAGGGAACAACGCGTCTGCCCCTTTTTCTATCATGCCAATCTGAGTCACGTGGACGACCTAGAAAGAAACCACAGGACCCCCCTCTTCTCCCTTCTGGGTCTGGTAACAGCCCTGGGGAGAGCGCTCCCTTCATCCTAGCCTTCCAGCCTCATCCAATGGGCTGGCTCTTCAGAGCCCAGTAGAACCAAAACACCCCAATCCCCACCAGGCCACCCAGCCATCTCAAGGAGAAAGAGCAAGCACTATGTCACTTCCTGTTCTTTTTTGGGTTCCCATCCATTTTCTGCTAGGAGAGGCTTCTATGTGTGGGAGTTGAGGAGGGCTGTTGACAGGGAAGAAAATGCTAGGGTTAGATGTTACCTCCATACCCTCCCTGTCTTTTCTGTTTTCAAATGACTCTTACCAACCATTTATTTGCCAACACCTTACACCTCCCTCTACAACTCCTATTAGTATATAATCTTGTAGTCACCTATATTCCTTGCCTAAAGGCATGACAGCGAAGTAGGACAGATAAAGTTTTATCTGGTGTTTTGTTTTGGAAGCACTGTGTTACACAGAAGGCAGACAAAGCAGTACTTGGGGTACATGCATAGCAAAACAAAGCAAATGAAAAAAAGAAGAAAAGAAGGGAAGGAAGGAGGGAGGGAAGAGGAAGGAGGGAAGAAAAGGTGGAGAGAGGGAGAGGAGAAGAATACTATGAAATAGTTGCAATTTGATATTTCAAAACTGTTCTGAATTAATCATCAGGGCAAAACAAAAAATCTTGTCGGAGCTCCTTATACCTATTTCGTGATTTAATACTATCTTTGTCTTAAATTACATTAGAGGAGGTACTTCCTTTCTCACAATGCCTGTACACAAAATTATTTTTAAAGAAATACAACCTGGGTTGCCCAGGAAGTCTGGGCAGGTATGATGTAGACCTCTAGGAACCCCGACTGCCCCACCGCATGCAGGCACAGAATGGCAAGATGACTCACTAGAAATCACTCAAAAAGTCAGCCAAGTGCTCAGGGCATCTGGCCATCAAATCTATGTTTATTCCACCCAAACAACAAACTTCCATTCCCAGGGTAAACAGATGGTATTTCTTTTTCAAAAGTTCAACACAACTATCGGCCACAAAAATTACTTGAACCAAGAAGAATCAGACTACTTGCTTTGTTTCAATCCAAGCCTCCCCTTCAGAGTACCTGCTACCTGGAGGTCACATACTTCCCAGGACAAAAAGTGGTACTCAGTGTGTATACTGATTTTGCATAAATTGCAAAATCCAGGGACCCAGCACAACTCCAAGGAACTGCCACAGTCACCAAGTTTATTTGATAACTTTTGCAAATACACATTTGACTCATTAAACATGTTTTCTTTCCTGGATTAGTGTGCAAGAGTCACAGGAAAAATTTACTTAGTAGGCGGGTGTACTTTAGTGCTGTTTAAAGAAGATTTTCTCACCATTAGTTGGAAAGAGGAAGGTACACAGGATGGGAACCACACTGATAAGTAATCTCCTTCAACAATTTTTGTGGATCTTTTGACTTTCTTGTGTGTGTACCCTTAACCAAAAAGTCAATGTAACCTGTGGGAAAACCAGCAGACGTTGATTCCATGTTATTTTTTAAAATATTTTTTATTGTGGTAAAACATACATTAAAAAATTTTACCATTTTAACCATTTTTAAGTGTATGGTTCAGTGGCATTAAGTTCAGTCACAGGGTTGTGCAGCCATCACCACCTTCCATCTCCAAAACTTTTTCATCTTCCCAAACTGAAACTCTGAACCCATGAAACAATAACCCCATTTCCCCTCTCCCAAACCCTGGTAACCACCATTATACCTTCTGTCTATGAGTTTGACTATTCTAAGTATTTAATATAAATGGAATCACACAATATTTATCCTTCTGTGTATGGCTTACTTCACTTAGCATAATGTCTTCAAGGCTGAACACGCTGTAGTATGTATCCGAATTTCATTTATTTTTAAGGCTGAATAATATACCACTGCACATACAGACCACATTTTGTTTATCTATTCATCTGTGGAAACACATTTGGGTTTGCACATTTTGGCTGTTGGGGGTAATGCTGCCATGGACGTGGGTATACGAACATCTGTTCAAGTCCCTGCTTTCAATTCTTTGGGGGTATATGCCCTCCATCTAACTTTAATTAGCTTTACCAAAATGCCTTCCTCCATCAGAGAAGACTGTTCTCTGAACATACAGTGTGTCCTTGAGAGAACTGTCATCAGCCTGGTGAGAGAGGAAGCAGGAAGGTCCTCGTCACCATTGGTTAACTCAACCCTGGCAACCAGCAGAGCGACAGATGTGGCAGTCAAAACGCCCCATGTTCTTACTTTAGTACTTTTTAATGTTATGAGTTTTTAAATCCCTAGGGACTTATTTGAAAAAATTTATGGTGTGACCTTCCAAACAGCAGTTTGGTAGCCAGTGAAAAGACGGCCAGGCTGGGTAGAGAAGGACATCTCAGGTGGACTCCTGGGTGTTTGGTGCTCAAAGGGAAAAGGCCAGAGGAGGCTGAATGGAGCTTCTCTGATGAAGTCATCCAGGATGGAGAGTAAAAGACCAGAGAGGAGCAAAGATAGTGGCTCCCAGATGGAGGAGAAACAGGATTCCCGTGGAGTGAGGGACAAACCCTCTATGGCATCCTGGGGCACAGGAATCCAACTGCAGGTCTAGAGTAACCCAAAGTATGTAATTTACAGTGAAGCCTCTAGAGAAGCATTGTCCAGGTCCGGAGAGAAGATAGGAAGCAAAATCCCTAGTGAGAAGCCAGCAAGAGAAATGACAGCTTTAGCAGGAGCTCAGCTGAAGGCTCAAGGAAGGTACAACTGGTGTCTGAACAGAAAAGACTCCTCTACTGGTTCCACAGGTCAGGTAAGGGGCTGAGGGCCGTGTCAATGCCCAGGCCTCAAGAGTAGAAGTTATGTGGAGTCTCCAGAAGGTCTGTGGGCCCAGGAGACCCAGCACAGAAGATGGGAGAGGAGTGAGTACACAAAGGATCACACACGGCTTCCCATCAATCATCAGGTCATGTGAGCTGAACAAGACTAGGCAGAGTTCTTTCTCGGATAAGTCACAGCCCACTCAGGTTCAGTCACCTACAAGCCAACTGTTCACACCAGGCTTCAGGAGACCACGGTGTAAGGGAAGAAACAGGGGAGGAAACTGGCTGGAATCAAGGAGTTGGGGATAAAAGGACACTTCCCGCATTCCCTCACATCCCATTCTCACCTTCAGTTGGTATCATCAAAGGGTGACAACCAGATCTTACCAAGCCAGAAATGGCAGACACGCTTCCTTTTGATCCATGCTTTTGATCCGTCTGAAAATTCCCCATTTGGCACTGATTTCACTAGTTCACTGAACCATTGGTTGAGTTCTCCCTCCACGCTAGGCCCTGCACCCACAGCTGAGACACAGATGTGAAGGAAGCACACATCCAATGAGGAGACAAATAATTACAAGGGCAATTACAAAAGAGAGTGACCAGGGCTATAAGAGAAAGAGATGTGGGGTGAATTAAGGGCACACAGGAGTCTCTAAACCAGGAGGCGTATACAACCCAGAGAATCAGGACAATTCAGCAAGTTTGTATTCGTTTCCCATTGCTGCTGTAACAAGTTACCATAAACTTACTGGCTTTAAAACAACACAACTTTATCCTAGAGTACCAGAAATCAAAAAATGGGCCTCAGGGGGCTATAATCGAGGTGTCAGCAGGGCTGCAATCCTTCTGGAGGCTCTATTGGAGAACCCATCCCTTGCCTTTTTCAGTTTCTAGAGGCCGTGTGCTTCCCTGGCTCATGGCCCCCTCTCAACAATGGTATCACTGACCTCTGTTCACACTGTCACGTCTCCTTCTCTCTGGCCCTCACGCTCCTGCTTTCCCCCTTGTAATTACATTGAACCCACCTGGATAATCCAGGGTAATCTCTGATCGCAAGATCCTTGAACTTAGTCGCATCTGCAAAGTCTCTTTGCCATGCAAAGTAACACATTCAATTTCCAGGGATTAGGACGTGGACATCTTGAGGGGGCCAGAGGGGAGTATCATTCTGTCTACTGTGAAGTTAATTCCCAAAAAATGAAAAACACTTTTCCTAAGTAGATCATATCATTATTCTCCTCCTGAAAAGACTATCCTCCACTTTTCTTGATCTTTTTTTTTTAATGGCAAAAAGAACTCACACAAATTTTCTATTTGAAAATGTGCTGCATGTCATCTGAATGACATATTAAAATATTGTGGATAACATCAGCACACATCAGACCCCTTCTGCAAAGCCTATGTTCCTTTTACCATTTACAGTTTCTCCAAAATGTTTCTGTAGTAAGTCACTCCGATTCTCGGATTCTCCAAATGCTGATTTTTCTCATATTCTGGTCTCATCACTCCTTTTCTCTTAAGGTAGAAACTAGGGAATCCCCTGAGCAGACCTGACTTTTCATGAGCTCATAAAACATACATTAGTCAGTTTCACTTTCTAAATTGGTCATAGGAATAGAATTCACAACTATTTCCTGAAACTATTTACTTGTATCTATAAAATCATGAGTTGAAAGTCTTAAGTCTTCTGATGTTTTATTATCGTATTTCTACAGTTGTGGTGTGGGCTGGTGGGTGGGGGGAGTAAAACTGTAATCCACACTGGAACCAGGGATAAACTTTGCTCAGCATCACACAGATGGTATGGTATAACCTGGACGAAAACCTCAGCCTCTGGACTCCAGAGCCGGTACTCTTCACACTAACCAGGCTATCTTTTCTATGTCATTCTTCTCCTCGAGATAGAAAATTTGGGAGGAATACAATTAAGTTTAAATACTTGTCCTGATTTTCCTCTTCACTGAAAACCTCCCACCAATACTAATAATTGGTGTTCCATGAACAGTCCTTCCTGTTGGTGGATGTTTGACTGTGAAATATAAACAAGATTCAACAAGAGGACAGAGAATATGTAATCAATGTACCTTGGCCCATGTTCAGCACGGCCATGCCTCTGGCACTTGATATCTTTACAGAAAATGGATATCGGAAAGGAAGATCGCACTTCATTTAAAAGCAGAACAACAGATGTAGGGACGATGGTGTCAGTGAGAATCAGTTACATATATGATGAAAGTCTTTGTGAATCTCAAATAATGGCAATATGGCAATCCTTCGATTTCTCTCTAGAATTCCCCAGAGCGGCTCTTCCTCCCCCTCCAGTCTCTCTCTCCCAGCCAGATGGCCGCAGCAACTACTATAGAGAGGAAATCAAGGCCAGCCGCCACCAGCTCCCGTGACGTTCCTCCTCCCTGCCTCATAATCACTCTTCCTTTCACTAGGCTTCTCCTGCTTCCCCCTTGGTTATCATGTCCTCATCTTTGTTCAACTGGCTGCCCCCCCACCTTCAATCCACTGACAACATTAAAACCCAAAGTCCTCAGCATAGTGTGAAACTATGAAGCCCTCTCCTGCCTCACTGCGCTCTCCACTCCAGCCGTACTTCTCACTAAGAGCTCTCCATTCCTTTGCACCCACTGTTTTCTCTGCCCGCAAGTCCATTCCTCCATTCTTTGCCTGGAGAACTCCTAATCATCCTTCAAAGCCCCACTCAGCAGTGACCCCCATAATGCTGGTCCTGACCAACAGCCCTCCTCAGTAAAGGGTCATACTCTTGCTCTGTGCAGCAGGAGCCCCAGGCTTTCCTCCTGGAGAGCTCTTGGCAAGAAACCTTAGCATTATCTGTCCACCCCACTCCCTGTCTCCCTCCAAAAGTTCCCAGACTGAGAACTCTTTAACAGGAGAGTCCTCTCCTTTTATCTTGAAATCCCCAGCACTTACCACAATCTTCAATACTTAGTGGACAGCCAGCAAATGTTTGAATGATTGAAAGTATGTTCAAGTCTTTCCATTAAAAAAAGAAAGGAAACACAACCTATCACTCTGCCCTTTCTGGAACGGTTCTCTACGCCTACATCTTTGCTTCCTTTTCTCACTAGATTCTCAGAACCCAGGCCTCACCCTCTGCAAGAGGATACCTTCATCAACTGACCCTTGGATCTGCTTTACTGATGCTGGATTATTTCGTAGTCACCTCGTCAATATCTATAGTCAATCCTGGCTGCTTCTCATGTCCATTCTCCCTGCCCTTCTGGGCATGTGATGGCTTTTACCTTCCTGCCTTTTATGTCACTGCCTTCTATTTTAAGTTGAGAGTTGACTCCCCATCTCTTCCAGCTTCTCTGTCTCGCAAGCGTTCTCCTTCCCCAATTCCCCCACCACCACCTTCATAAAGATGCTAACCTCGGCCATGCTCCAGAACCTCAGTGTAGACAGCCTGGGAACATACGTGAATTGAAACAAGCCTCTGGAAACAAGACAGCAATTCAAAGAAGTAATGCGTGAACGCACAGAGCTCCGGGCCTTAGCCCTCCATGAGCGTTGTCGGACCCCATCCTGGTCAAGCTCCCTCCAGACCAGCCACCCTGCTCCCATTTCCCTGCCCTTTAATTCACGCTGAGCACCGCTGCTACCATAATATGTCTAACGAAGAGTGTTAATTCCCAGGTTAAAAGCCCTCAGCGTGCTGCCCTACCACAGTCATAAAAAGGAGGGGTTCCTCAGAGCAAAATGAGGAAGATGGGGGCAGCGAGGTCAGCAAGCCTTCCATTACGTTTCATTTCTTCAACTTAAAGTACTGCCTTTCTGAGATGATGTGCCTCCTGCCTTCTAAATTAAAATGCCCTTTCTGTAATGAACCCGTGGTCATTTTGCTTTGTTCTTTATGTCAGTATCCTTATTTGGGAAAATACAGAATTCATAACTGTAATTGGCCTAAATTTTGTTTTTTGGAAATTCCATTAACTAGTCCGTTACCCCAGATTTCTACAAGGGACCAAGTGGCCTCTGCATTCTTACCACATTGGATGAAGGCCTTACTACCATTGTTAAAAGAAAAAACAGGCAGAAACAAAAAGATGTTTGTTTATAATATAGACCTCCTTGAGATGTTTGCAGCCCCCAGTTTCTTTTCAAGAAGGTATATGTCCCCATATTGATTACTCAAGAGATGGACATTTTTCTCTGCCATGAATCATCTCCTGTTTTATATTTGGAAATAATGCATTCAGCAAGAAATGAGATTCCTTTGACTCCCATGTCCATCAGGAGGGCGCAAATGTCCAGACAACCCTAAGGGCCTTTTTGTTTACTCACACCTTCAATTTTTGTTATTATTTGCCTTTAGTTTGCCTTTCAGTTTTGTAGACACACACATACTAATAGTGACTGTCATCAAACACACCATACACACACACACACGCACGCACGCACACAAACACACTTTAAAGCAGGCAATTCATCATTTCCTCCCCCAAGACCATATTTTACAGTCAGAAGCCAATTGTCAGCACACATGCTCCTAAATAAACTGACACGCATACCAGCTAATAGATCAATTTGCATGGAGAAGGCATCTTAGGAAGGAAACCTGTGTTCCCAGATTTCCCAGGCAGGTGCTCAGCCTGTTAACATAAAGATCAGTCCTTCCGTCCAACCCCTTGGGAACACTGCCCAAAATTACTTACAGTTACAAACATGGTTGATGCTAAGATAGTTCTGCAAAAGGAGACCCTGGTTTCCGCAAGGTAACATAAGAAGAGCTCAGCTCAGGAGGGGCCAGTATGAGCTTTTCGAGGGGGGTGGCGGGGGGTTGTGTTCTTGCATCTGACTTTTCTAATACAAGACAATCGTGCACCAGTGCTTCATGCTTTCAAGTTCCCTTGCTGGTGTGTCATCCATTGTTCTTCTTATACCCCTGTAAGTGGGAAAGGTTATGAGTCCCAGGGAAACTGAGACCTGGTAGAATTAATGTGTTCAGAGGAGTGAAGGCTTCCCACATGCACACGCGCTCATTCGCGGGCCCCTCCCTTAGCATTTAGAGCTCCTGTGACCCCTTCCTTCCCTTGTATCTCCTAAGCTAGTCTCTGAGCCCATGCAGCCAGCCCTTCTGAATGGCACGTTCAGCTCCCCTATAAATCACTTCATTGAGGGAAGGGATCATGGTGGTATGCTCAGAGCTCCAGAAAAGGGCAACTTATGGTCTGTTTTTTTACTCCGCTCCACAAATTCCTCATCCTTAGAGCAATAATATAAAGGCTTAGCATAAGGGGAGGGGAGAGATTTACATGACAAAATATTAGACTTCCAAAATTCAGAAAAAGAATCTACCAACAGTGTTCTATGTTTGGTTTGAGTTTCCCTAAACAAGGATCATCCACAGTGTTTTCCAAATAGGATTTACAAAAATATCAAAGGCAGTGGCTGCAAACCAGCCCTGTTGTTTGCCTGCTGGGTCCTCAGTGAAGAGAGGATGTGAATCCGGTGAAGTCTGCTCCTGGGAAATGGGCTGGAGGAGGAGGGTGCTTCCCTGGGAATCAGTCCCCCCAGCTCAGCCTAAAGGCCCAACAGAATGGCCGAATCCCAGCAGGGCAGTGACCCTTTGTTTTTACCTATCCGTCTACTGTAATCCTTCAGTAATCCCACCTGTTTTCAAAGACACCATCCTCATTGTTCTTAACTCCCACCCCACCCCACCCCCCAAAAAAAGCATTAGACTCCCGCTAACCCAGCAAGTCTCTGTTCCGGCACCTTAAGAAATAAAGGATTTCCCTTCCCTTCCGCAACAGGAGCAAGGCCTTCCCTCCCTGCAGGGGACATGGTCCCATTCTGCAGCTTTTCTGAACAAAGACCCAACTGTCTGCGCAGTACGGGAGACTCTCCCTCCCTGGAGTTCAGAGCACACCCTCCTACAAACCCAGACATGCACAAAAGTTCCACATTTCACTGCAGGAAGCAAGGCTGGTGGCTTCAGGCATCGTTCATCATTTTGAAGTAATTATTCTTAAAAAGGGAAAACAAAACAGGGATGCAGTTTAAGTCATGCCCAATGAAAATGAGCACTTCTCCTCAAACCTCAAAATCGCATTTCCCTGATTCCATGTAGGACGGTAAAAGCTCACTGTACTGACAGAAGCTGGGGAAAAAAGAATGTTTCCTCCTTAATTAGAACTCCGACAGATATTTGGGAGCGGCTTGGTCAAAGGAAACATCTTAGAGGGAGGTTCAGATGGAGGAGGGTGGTCTCTACTTCCTTGGCCGTTCCACCCAGAAAGACACACACTTAGGAGGAGGATAAAACAAGAGCCACTGGCGGGGGCGGGGGGGGGGTTGCTTCCTCCGGGAATCTTCATTTTCCATTGGAATGCCATTAAACAGAGCTTGGGACGATCCTGTTTTGTGCTGTAATTCAGCTCTGGGAACGGTGGAGGCCCCACCCCTAGGCCCTCCCCTTGCCAGGAAGAGTTGCCCCCTAGGGATGTTCCTCAGAAAGGGAGCAGGGCACCAGCCAGTCTAATCCACTCACCCCTCCCTAGTCCACGCCTTCGAAGTAAAACTGTGTCTCTAGCACAGAAAAACCGATAACTAGAAAATGAAATCTCCAACTCTGTCTTTCCTGGGAGAGTACATTTCCTGCCTACTGGGTTAAGAGGAAATTCAGTTACATAAAATTGGATTCATTTCTTTTTTTTCCCCTGAAATCTCCTGGTCTACCAGAAGCATCTTCTGTCAGTTGCCTCTTTCTGAACCTCTGGCTATTTCCCAACCTTTATTTATTCCTTAATCAGAATATCTGGCTCTGGAGTCAAGACCAGAAGCCGGAATGGAGGCAGGAAAGAGTCCGCCACTTTCGGCCTTGTTCCCTGTTGCCTCCTTACCCCCTAGGCTGGCACGTGCTTTGCCCAGGTGAGAACCTAGACACACCTTCATCTCCTCCCCCATCAGTCAACTACTGAAGTCTCACAGCCAAGTCCTATCATTTGTTTTAATTTAAAGTCTAAAAACGGAAGAGAGGAGGAGAATTGACAAATGTCATCTTAGCAGTCTAAGCTACAGATTTGAAATGTAATAATGTTATTAAATCGGGTGGTCTTTGTTTTTCAGAGCTTGGTTTCTTAAACTAGTTTTGTATCTATCCAAGAGGAGCCTTTTAAAACCTGAGTCACACTGTAAATGACCAGCAGAAAGCCTGAGTGGGATAAGGACGGTGGCCTGACACAAGGTAGGGGAGCTCGGGCCAGTTAAAGACGGTGTCCCCATGGAGACCTAGAGGAACAGCCTGGTGTGAGAAGGAGGGTATCCCCATCTGGGAGCTTGCAGGATGGGTGTCAGAGGAGGGGTTTCATGTGGCAGGAGGTAATTGTGACCCAGAATGCGGACCAGAGCCAGGGCATCTAGAGGAGGGAGTATGACAAGGGGAGATGGGAGATTGGTTATGTACAGGAGGACTAACCAGATAAAGAAACATTTTAAGGATAACAGGGAGAAAACTAGAAGGAACCCTATGCATTGTTGGATTGGAATTGGATATATTAATGTGAATAAATCATTTTCAATACACATGGGTAAATATAGAAATAAATATAGCTCAGTCCACTGCTAGGGCCTGGGAGTAATGACACCACGATGTCAATGAACACACCGAGTGTGCCTAGAGGGTCACTTCTGAATATCACCCCCTCCTCCCCTAAAAGAAATCAGGGCTCCTTGGAGAAGCAGCTGATGCTAAAGCTCGAACCAGGGAAGTCCAAGATAAGTGGAATATCTTGCCGTGGCAGAAAGCAAGGAAAAGCTCAAAGACTGAGGTAGAAATGTCAAAAGGACACAGGGACAGCTTCAGTGGACTGCCACTAGGCAAACCAGGGACAATTCGAGCATCAAAAAATTATAGCAGCAGCAGCTTATAACCCATTAAATAAAATAGGAAACTATGAGTCGTTCTGAAATAAACAAACTGAAAGCTTGATGAGGAACAGGATATTTACATAGTTTCAAAGTACCTCCCCACAAAATGCTCATGAATTACAAAGGAACAAAGGATCGCTTGACAGTGGAGAAGCCTGGCAGAGGCCATCCTGATCAAGTGCTCATAATGGACATCATCAGTATGGAACAATTTGAAATCGTGCCACCCAATAAGGTGCAATGAAAAGAACACAGAATCATTTCTATGTGATCGCTCCCCAAAAGGCACAGCCTAAATCTAATCATGAATGATCATCAGTCAAATCCAAACTGAAGGCCGTTCTACAAAATAACCGGCCAGTAGTCTTCAAACGTGTCGAGGTCCTGAAAGACAAGGGAAGACTGGGGCCATGTTCTAGACTGAAGGAGATGAAGAGATGTGACCAAGTTCAACATGTGATATCAACCTGGAACCTCTTGCTATAGAAAATATTACCAGGACAAGCGGCGAAACTTGAATGGGGTCTGAGGATCAGATGACAGTCATAGCGATAGTGTCCATGTTATTTTCCTGATTTGGGTGGCTGTATCGTGGTTATGGAGGAGAATGTCTTTATTTGTAGGAAAGACTCCCTAAGGTCATCAGGAGTGATGGCGTTACGTGACAGCTGACTCCAACACAGGTCAGGGGAAAAATTATTTTGTGCTCACAACTTGTTTGCAAGTTTATCATTGTTTCAAATTTTCAATTTAAATTTTTTTTAAAAAAGACTGTTAGCTCATGAGCACCTGGAAGGGCAGAGACCACAGAAATTCATTCTTACCCAGCACCTGGCACATGTCCAGCCCAGACGAGTGCTCAATAAATGTTTGCTGACTTTAAATGTTTGGAAAACTCTCTGAGATACAGAAGGAATGCAATGAAAGGGCTTCCACTAAGGTTTATGTATTTATTTTTAAAACATCTATGGGGTTTATCATGTGCCAGACATTATCATAAATATTTGACAAATAGCTCTATGAGATAGGTGCTATGAATTACCCCATTTTACAGAGACGGGAGCTGAAGGACAGAGAGGTCATGTGGGCTGCCCAAAGTCACACAGCTGATGAGGAGTAAAACAAAGGGTTGAGGGCTTCCCTGGTGGCACAGTGGTTGAGAGTCTGCCTGCCGATGCAGTGGACGCGGGTTCGTGCCCCGGTCCGGGAAGATCCCACATGCAGCGGAGCGGCTGGGCCCGTGAGCCATGGCCACTGAGCCCGCGCGTCTGGAGCCTGTGCTCCGCAACGGGAGACGCCACAACAGTGAGAGGCCCGCGTACCGTAAAAAAAAAAAAAAACCGAAGGGTCGAGCCCGAGCAGTGGGGCTGCAGGGTCCACGCTCTTAGCCACACTGCTGTGAGGTCTCTTCAAGATCCCACCTGCAGAAAATTTAACATCTTCCCCATTCAAGACAGTCAGTTCTCAACTAGTCAGCTGTATTTTTTGTACATTCTAAGTTTACAAAATAATTTCGTATTCTTTATTACATAATGCCTAGAATCAGCCCAAGAGAAGCCCATTCCAGAGCTGGGTGCTCACCTTTGCAGGCAGTACTTGTCCACCAGCTTTGGTCTTCACACAAGCTGTGATCACCCAAAGAGACCTTTGGGTCTTAGTTCTATCAGCGACAGTGTATGTGGCTCCAACTTTTTAGATTTCTCTCTGCTGTGCATGTCCCTTTCTCCTACTTGTATCCAGATTTTAACATGGAGAAGATATATCCTGGGCATATCATGGTACAGCTAATCTTCCATACCGCAAGGAACGTCCCATTAGCCACTGGCCAAGGTCCCACATTATGACACCTCGCTGTCAGGTTTCCCTCTCACAAGCATCTGAATTTCCTGAGGCATTGACTCAAACGTGCCTCCTAATGGAATGGTTATTTCTACAGCCCCTGTGAAAAAAGCTGAAGATACTCCGCCCCATAGCCTCCTCTGCCTCGCTTCCTCCCTCATGTGAAATGTGAAAACAGATGGTTCCACATTCATTTATATTCTTCTAGGGAAAGGAGCTCTGTCAACACCAAGGTGCAACACCCATTAGGCTCCCCTTTAGAGCAAAGGGCTCATAAAGGAAATCCAATAAACAAATACCTTTCTTTATCATTCAGCAAGTTACCTAATAAAACTGTAATAGGCATGACACAATGAATTCTGTTTCACAAGGCTGGTTTGACTATTTTTGTAGCCTACGATGTTATAGTAAAAATGTATCGCAAGTTTCAGGTAGGCTTCGAGCAGAGCAAGTTCCACGTCGCCAAAAAATAGCTCTTAGTGTTTTTACCTTCAAATAATATTTAGTCATAGGAACAAGATCGTCCATTTGCTATGCCCCATTTCCGGAGAGGTGAAAGCACTAGGGATAAAACAGGAAGAAGGAAAGCTTTTATTCAATCTTAGGTGCGATTTCTCTAAAATAGAACCTTTTCCTGCACTTCTTCTCTGTGCCAATTTCCAACCATCAACAGGTATTATTTCCTGAAGTTTATATTTATATATTTCCATATGTGTAAATATGTGAGTCTGTGTGTATGTCCTCTGCTCTCCTATTTCCACTGTATATTTCTTTCCGTTGCAAAAGCATAGATGCAATGCTCACAGTACGCTGGCTACGCCTCCTCACCCTTATCCCTGCAGTGCACACCTGCCCAGCTTCTAGCTGCAGCATCAGCCTTTCTTTGTCTAAGAGTCCTTCCTCATTGCTGGAGTCCACTTTGCTGCTTTGGAGACAGGCAAAGTATTGTGGAACGAATGTCCCCAGGAGTGGTCCTCAACCCACGACTCGAAAAAGTTGGTGCCTATATACCCCAGCTCCCTTGCCCCTTGGGTGGGATGAGTCTGAGGGAGTGCTTTCGACCCTGGTTGCCAGAGCTTCCCCAGAGGGGCTGAGTTCCAGTCACCCACAGGGGCAGCTGGCTTGATAATACACTCTTTATGGATTGCCTTCTCGAATTCCTGTCTCACTTCCCCAAACCGCTACTGGCGTTCCCTAAGTTAACTACTTGCACTTTAATCCTTGCCTTGGCATCTTCTGGGGAAACCCAAACTAAGGCACTCACTCTTCAAAGAACATGGAAGTTGGTCAAAAGCCACCAGACAAACAGCTACCCTGCTGTTCCAGCTGTTGACAATTCCCCCATAGAAGAACCTCAAAGCACAATTTGTATCCAGACCTTAATTTTTCCCTATCTCCTCTTTTCCCCACCTTCTACAATGCTCAGCATGCCAATGATAGATTTCTTCTTCCCTAGTTCTCAACAGCCCTTACTCCAAAGTTTTCCTTCCCTAGCAATCTGCTGTCAGAGATGTCCACTGATTGTGGCACCAACCCTTTTGTTGAATTGGCTCTTAGAACAGTGTATTTATTCTTCTTCTGTGCACGACAGATATAACCTACCATATGTTTATTTCCACCAGGGTCACCCTGCCATCTGGACGATGGAAGCTAATGCCCCAGGGAAGACATAGCCATAAGGCAATTTACATTAAGACACAGATTCTAGACATACAGTCCAAATTTGGACACAGAGCTGACTCCAGCTGACAATGCCACAGACTCTGATTGATTTCACCCACAACACGTGGAGGTTCCCGTGTCTCACAGACAGAGGCAAAGGCATTATTTAGGCTGCATGACTAATCCAATTGTCTATTCCCTTGCCGTACTCATCTTTATTTGATCTGAGGGTACCAAGTCCAGGATAATAGTTTCAGGTGCCTCCCCAACCCCTATCCAATTCCCTCAGGCTTGCTTTGAAAGGGACCCAAAGACACTCTGCCTATTGGTCAACATTTTCTTTATGGCTATTCTTGGCCTTTCTGTGACCATTAAAATTTTTTTAAAGATTATACGGCTGGTTACCATCATTAAAATTAAAATTATTTCGCACCAGTTTTTCACACTCTCTTGCCCCCCGCCCAAAACACAATGCGGGAGGGAGAGTGTAGACTACCTTTTAGTGACCTACTTTCTGTCTCTTGTCCAAAGCAAGGTTTCTGCTTTCTCCATTTTTTTTTTTTAATGGCATCAGGTATGGAAAGAATCTGTCAGTATTTTCAGCAATCATCTCCCTTCACCATCCTAGTGCTTCATACAATACTATCCAAAATATTCCTTTGGAGCCCAGAAGCAGGGAGGAGTAAACAGCCCTATCAGCAGTCACTGTTTGCTAGCTGCTCTGGAAGAATCCTCTCTGCTTACTGAAGATCTGGAGTCCTGTTGGTTGGAATGCTGGTATTCCCTGTGCCTTGCTGCTGATAAGGTAGAGGCCCTTGGTAGCACAGTTTTCTCACAGTCCCACAGCCCTCTGCAGGAGACGCACCCCCCTATGCATCAAAAGCAGCTTTGTGGATAGGTTACACACACACACACACACACACACACACACACACACATTTCATTCTTTTAATCAGCCTGGAAATTTCTCACAAGCTTTTTCCAAATCTAATCTTAATAAGAACCCTCAAGGGAGGGTCTTCTGCAAGGTTAAGTACATTCCTAGTATCTAGCATAATATCTGACACACAGTAAGTTCTCAATAAATATCTATGTCTTTATCTATTTGTCTATTTAAACAAAACACCAGGCCAATTAAGAAGTGTCCAGCAGAAAAATACCTCTTAAAAAAATGAAAAGAGAATATGACTTTATGAAAATTGGTACATTGAATAAATACAGAACTAGTGTCTTCTCTTTTCCCCAAAGCTTGATTTCCTAGAGAACTTGTTCAAGTCTGTGGTTAACATGAGTATATTACAATAGCTAAGAAGATGTGCCAATAGATTATGAAAAAATCTAGGAAAGAGCCAATTCAGTTCTCTGATTTTGTGTGGAAATTGGATCAACGGGCACCAAAGCTGTCCATCCATTATAAAACAGGCATCCTCCTCTTATGGCCCTATTATTATAAGAATTGATGATTTCTTTGTCTCTTCAACTACTTGGAAAATAGGACTACCGTTGGGTTGTTTTTCCATCCGAGTGCCTGGCACACTTCTCATGAGCAGTAGGCATTCGAGGAAAGTTTGGTGAATGAATGAATGAGTATATCGTAGGAAACAACCATGTTATATACGTGAACGCTTTTTAAAGGCCTTACTTGTACAAGGTGATCTTTCCATAGACAGGCTGAAAGGTTTCTCAGATTCTAGAAACCAGTTAGAACCCCGCAGGGCCGGGTGGGGCTGGGGAGGAGGGAAGTGGGGGAGGGCTTAGCCAATGACTGAAGGGCTTAGGAGTGTGGAAGCCAAATTCCTTGCCTTGAGTCAGACACACCCTGACTCCAGGGCTTCTTACAGGATCAAGCTAAAGCTGCCATCTGAGGGACTTGTCCAGAAATCACACCCTTCCTGTCTGTCCCCTTCCCTGTCCTGCTGTTCCCACGCCCATACCAGTTTATTAATAGGTTAGCAACACACGGCGGCGGGGGGGGGGGGGGGGGTGCGGAGAAGCAGGTTAGGATCAAAGGACGGAGTCCGTGTCAGGAGATCCGTGCACAGGCTGACCCGTCCCCTCACTTCTTCCCCTTCCCTCCTCAGTGGACACCAGTCCTGCCCAGTCGCTCTCTTCCAAATCTCTCTGATTTCCACCCACTCTCCGTTGCTGCTGGTTCTCCCCCAACCCCCACCACTTGCTGCTTCCTACACACATGTTGCCACCCTTGAACTCTGACCCTTCCTCCTGCCCATAACATTCTTTCCTACCACCGTCAAACCTCTGTGACTCACTTAATGGACCCAGCCTCCCAGGATGGGACGAGTCTTTATCCCATTCTGTTTCTAGGGAAAGTTGGGAGAATAAACGTACCTCTTGGGTGGCACACCTGCCCACAAGAGCAGCCATCAGACAAGTAGGGCAGCTGTTAAGGAAAGGCAGAGGAGCCCCTGTCCTGTCAAATACATGATAACGATTCCAAACGGGGAAAAGGTACAAATGGAAAACAAAAGGCACATCCTCTTTCTCTGCAAGGAGTCTCTCCTGGCTACTTTGCAGAAAGTCCACACTGTGTTGAAGGCACCACCAGCGCTGCCATTTAGTCACCTGAACTTAGAGAATAATAATTTCCGGTGAGCAGTCTGGGCCCTGATCGCCAGGACGGTGGTGGCCGCACTAAACTGGTTTAGGAGGTTATTTGATGAATTCCACTTTGTAAGCCACTGCAAAGTCAGCATGGCTAGAGACAGACGATGGACAGATAAACCATTCTTTCTAGGGTCACCTGATGCAGTCATGCAGATGCTCCCTGATCCTCTCGGTCTGTTTTGGCTCCAAGAGTTGAGAGCAAAGCTATATTGGAACCTGTTTCTTTCTGAACAGTGTTCAGTATTCATATCATGTAGCACTTCCTCCATTTTATTGATTGATTGATTGATTGATTGATTGATTTTTTGCGGTATGCGGGCCTCTCACTGTTGTGGCCTCTCCCGTTGTGGAGCACAGGCTCCGGACGCGCAGGCTCAGCGGCCATGGCTCACGGGCCCAGCCGCTCCACGGCATGTGGGATCCTCCCGGACCGGGGCACGAACCCATGTCCCCTGCATCGGCAGGCAGATTCTCAACCACTGCGCCACCAGGGAGGCCCTAGTGCTTCCTCCATTTTAGATTTATAACAGTAACACAAGGAAGTAGAACCAGTTGGCCTGTTGGGCAGTTCGCCTGCCGTGCCATGTGTCTTTTTAGGGAGTATGATCCCCTTCTAATGAGGACTCTGGACCCAGGCCATGTCAATTAAACCAGAAATGAGCATCCGAGTCAAGACAGGCCTAAGCCAGGAAAAAGGACTTGGAAATACAGGGCCTCGTGGGGCCTTGGGCCTTCTCAGGGGTCTAGTCTGTCACTGTCAGGTAACTGAACTGAGAAGTGATGTAAAGCTGAGGCTGGGGTAACCACATCCATTCAAAAGAAAATGAAGGGGGCTGTGCTGGTGAGAGAGAGGGGAGATGAGCACACAGAGAGAGGCAGAGGTGCAAGAATACGGCCCCAGTATGACTGAGGAACTATCCTGCTCTCCAGGTCCCTCCAGGTTCCTGGTGAAAATTCCTACCCTCAGGTTCCATGACACACTCCATGTACTTCTAAAAAATTCCCCTCTTTGTTTAAGTGAGTTTGAGCAGGTTTAATTCCAGAAAAGAGAAAAGAAAAGAATTCCTAAGACAGGAACAGGAAGGTACTGGGCCTCGGTTTTAGTCTGTTTGAACACCACCTCAAAGGCGGGGGAGCATTCAATTAACCAGTGATTTCTGACTTCTCAGCGTTACACAATTATCCTTTCTTTGTAGATAAGGAAAAAAGTCACCAACCTTTAAAATAGATTATGTCGTCTTTTGTCGTTTTAGGAAATATTCTCAGATTACGTAACAGAATTCCTGATTTTCCAGACAACTCAACAGGGTCCCATAGACTCTCAAATCAACATATCTAGTCATCATTACTGTACCATGTCATGAGCTGATAAATTCAGAAAGCCTAAAACCTTGCAGATGAGAGAGGTAGTGGAGAAATACGCTTATCTCCCTTTTGAGTTAGCCTCGATTTCAGAACAAACGTAGGAGTGCCAAGAATAACTGATATTCTCCCGGTGATGAAATGTACTTTCCAGCAATCTTGAGCCCTTCCCACCAGTACTGGGTTACGAAGTCAACATGGCTTAGTGATTCTCATGCCAACTTGAGGGTTGGCCTAATTATTTAAGTGCCAACATGAGAGCAGAGTCCTCAGTTTCTCTTCCAGAAGTGAGAGTATGACCACCCTGACAAACAAAATACTTCCTTCTGCCAAACTTCCCTCTGCAGGAGACTGAACCAATGCCATCTGAGCTGTAATGCTTTCTCTTCCTGAATTTGATGTAGCATTTCACACATACATGTGAGCTGTTTGCCAGCCTCTGGCAATTTCCAAGTTTCCCACAGATTAATGAAAAATCCAGCTGTTTTCCAACTATTTGGAACACAGCACTGTGTGATAAAATGAGGATAAAAGGGAATCTTTATCCAATTTCTCCAGCAGTCAGAGAGATCTGGAACATACTGGGAAGAAAAATTGCAAGCTCAATTGTCCAAAGATTTTTTAAAAAGAAGAAAGCAAGCTTTGTGTTAAATTTCTGAGAATGCCTTTTCTTTACCAAACAGAGAGAGCTAAAAAGCTATTCTTTGATTCATCAGGTATGAGCTCATGCTGCCTTCCTAATCCAGCCTGGGAGTACTTTCAGTGAAAGGTGAGCAGCTAAGGTTCACATGAAGGACATTTGGACATCTTGATGATCTCAGAGCTGCAGCTAAATGAAATTGTTGTGAATGTCAGTGCCCCTCAAACTATCCTTGCTGAAGGACCACTGTTTGTTTGTTGGCTTATTTAAAATCTTTCACAGCATCTTTTCAACAGTCCTCAAGCAACTGGATAGCCGTATATAAAGAGAGGAAGGGAGGAAGGAGGGAAAGAAGGGAAACATCCACACTTCCCACCCTTTACAAAAATTAACTCAAAATAAAGTCAGACAGAGAAAGACAAATATCATATGATATTGCCTATATGTGGAATCTAAAAAAATAGTACAAATGAACTTATTTACAAAAAAGAAGCAGAGTCACAGATGTAGAAAGCAAACTTATGGTTACAAACTTAGGGGGGAAAGCAGAGCTGGGGGGAGGGATAAGTTGGGAGGTTGGGATTGACATATACACACGACTATATATAAAATAGATAACTCATAAGGACCCACTGTATAGCACTGGGAACTCTACTCAATACTCTGTAATGACCTATATGGGAAAAGAATCTAAAAAAGAGTGGGTACATGTATATGTATAACTGATTCACTTTGCTGCACAGCAGAAACTAACACAACATTGTCAATCAATTATACTCCAATAAAATTTTTTTAATTAATTCAAAATAAATCATAGACTAAATGCAAAATCTAGAACTAAAAAACTTCTAGAAAATAGAATATGACACCAAAACCATGATGCATGAAGAGAAAAATTGATAAATTAGAGTTCATCAAAACTAAGAACTCCTGCTCTTCAAAAGGCACTGTTAAGAGAATGAAAAGATGAGACAGTCTGGGAGAAAATGTTTGTAAAGCACAGCAGATAAAGTACTTGTATCCAGACTACATAAAGAAGTCTCACAACTCAATAATAGGAAAGCAACGTAATTTTTTCTAATCGGCAAAAGATTCGAACAGATACTTCACCAAAGATATACAGATGCCAAATAATCACATAAAAAGATGTTCAACATCATTAGTAAAAAATGAATCAAAAACATAATGAGCGCCTATTACAAAGGCGGAAATTTTAAAAACCAACAGTAACCAGTGTTCACGAGGATATGGAGCACTGGAACTCTGATACACTGCTGGCTGGAATGTAATATGGCACAGCCAAGTTGGAAAAGCTTTTTGCAGTTTCTTATAAATTTAAACATAGATTGTCATATGACCCAGCAATCCCCACCTAGGTATTTACTCAAGAGGAATGTTCACATATGTTCACACAAAAACCTAGACACAAATGTTTATACTGGCTTGATTCAAAATTACCAAAAACTAGAAACAACTCGAATGTATCTCAACTGGGGAATTGACAAACAAATTCCAGAATGTCCATAGGATACTACTCTGCAGTCAAAAGAAACAAAGTAATTACAGGAACAACAGGGAGAATCTCAAATGTATCATGCTAAGAGAAGCCAGATTCAAAAGGCTACACACAAATGTCAAATCAAATATCAAACTGTTATGTTATATACCTGAAATCAATATAATGTTATATGTCAATTACATCTCAATAAAAAAATAGATAATAAAGACACACTGTATAGCACAGGGAACTCTACTCAATACTCTGTAATGACCTAAAAGAATCTAAAAAAGAGTGGATGTATGTATATGTATAACTAATTCATTTTGCTGTACACCTGAAACTAACACAACATTGTAAATCAATACAATATTGAACAAAAATAAAATAAAATATAAAATTTTTAAAATAAGTTATTTAAAGGCTACAAAATGAATGACTCCCTTTATATGGTATTTTTGCAAAAGCAAACTATAGGAACAGAAAACAGATCAACGGTTGTCAGAGGCTGGAGATGGTAGAAGGGGTTGATTACAAAGGGGCAGAAAGATATTTTAGGGGCTGATGGAACCCTCCTATATCTTCACTGTGGCCACAAAACTGTATACATTTGCCAAAACTCACACTACAAAGTGTGACTTTTACTGTAAGTAGGTTATACCTTAATTCTTTTTTTTTCTAATATCTTTATTGGAGTATAATTGCTTTACAATGTTGTGTTGGTTTCTGCTGTATAATAAAGTGAATCAGCTATATGCATAAGTATATCCCCGTATCCCCTCCCTCTTGCATCTCCCTCCCACCCTCCTTATCCCACCCTTCTAGGTGGTTGCAAAGCACCAAGCTGATCTCCCTGTGCGATGTAGCTGCTTCCCACTAGCTATCTGTTTTACGTTTGGTAGTGTATATATATCAATGCTACTCTCTCACTTTGTCCTAGCTTACCCTTCCCCCTCCCCGTGTCCTCAAGTCCATTCTCTATGTCTGCATCTTTATTCCTGTCCTGACCCTAGGTTCATCAGAACCATTTTTTTTTAGATTCCATATATATGTGTTAGCATATTTGTTTTTCTCTTTCTGACTTACTTCACTCTGTATGACAGACGCTAGGTCCATCCACCTCACTACAGATAACTGAATTTCATTTCTTTTTATGGCTAAGTAATATTCCATTGTATATATGTGCCATGTCTTCTTTATCCATTCATTTGTCGATGGAAACTTAGGTTGCTTCCATGTCCTGGCTATTGTAAATAGTGTTGCAATGAACGTTGTGGTACATGACTTTTTTTATTTTTTTTTTTGCGGTACGCAGGCCTCTCACTGTTGTGGCCTCTCCCGTTGCGGAGCACAGGCTCCGGACGCGCAGGCTCAGTGGCCATGGCTCACGGGCCCAGCCGCTCCGTGGCATGTGGGATCTTCCCAGACCGGGGCACGAACCCGTGTCCCCTGCATCGGCAGGTGGATTCTCAACCACTGCGCCACCAGGGAAGCCCTATGATTGTTTTTAATGGGCGTAAAATGTGATCCATGAGAAATGTATTGCCACACAAAACCCTTTCCAGAGTTGAGTGATAAAATAAAATTACCGATAAACCATAATGCCTATAAAGAGTGAAGGCGGGCCTCCCTGGTGGCGCAGTGGTTGAGAGTCCGCCTGCCGATGCAGGGGATACGGGTTCGTGCCCCGGTCCGGGAGGATCCCATATGCCGCGGAGCGACTGGGCCCGTGAGCCATGGCCGCTGAGCCTGCGCATCCGGAGCCTGTGCCCCGCAACGGGAGAGGCCACAACAGTGAGAGGCCCGCGTACCGCAAAAAAAAAAAAAAAGAAAGAGTGAAGGCATGCTGGCAGTAGAGATTAGAACCGTCAGAAAATAAGAGCCTTCCCAAAGGCTGTGACCTCATCTCCCAGTGCTTGCTTCTGGAAGGGCTGGCCAGAACGCGTCAAGCTGCAAAAGGCTGGTCTTCATGAAAAGTGAAACATGGCGAGCACTGGAGCTGAGAAGGGGGGTTAGAAAGCAATAGCAGTTATATTAAATGTTTGACTCAAGCACGACAGTTGAAAACAAAACAAAACTCGCCTCTCCCAATCAACAGGAATCATAAAAATACTCTGACTCTCTGACACCAATGTCACCACTCCCTCTCCTGTTTAAAATGTAAACATGGGAAGGTGGAATAAATTTATTTTTCCTTATTCCTCTCACTAACTACCACCAGAAAAGCCCAAACTTTCTATATAAAACTGACTCCAAGGGCTTCCCTGGTGGCGCAGTGGTTGAGAGTCCGCCTGCCGATGCAGGGGACGCGGGTTCGTGCCCCGGTCCGGGAGGATTCCACATGACACGGAGCGGCTGGGCCCGTGAGCCATGGCCACTGAGCTCTTTAGCCAAAGGACCAGGAAAATGGTAGCCTAGTAAGACAGAAAACTTTTAGGCAATAACTGCCCTATTCCAACCAAACACCACAGAATAAATATGGGCCTACCCCAACCCATGCCAACAAAGGCTGAGGGGAGACTAGACTTTCACCCTCTGGAGGTTGTAATGAGGTGCAAAGCACGGAAGCAGGACTTTCATCCCTGTTGAATGATTACAAATCCCACCCTCACTCCTAGACATAGAGACCACGTGGAGCCTGGACCTCCACCTCAGCCAGCACTATTGAGGCATCCCACCATCCTCTGTGAGAGATGGCAAAGGAGACCTAGTGGAGAGTCAGGATGTGCATTGTGACCATTGTCACTAGCAGTTACAAGGCTACTCATGCTGTCAGTGAAGACCATGTGGGGAGCAGTAATAAGGCATCCCTACATCCTTTCCCAGCCAGGGAGGTATAAGGTGGGTTGTCTCAGCTCCCACACCTTCCTGCACTTACAAGAAGAGCCCTTGGGTGTCAACAGAGGTACAGAGCAGAAAGCAGGATTTCCACCTGCTAATAATGAGGTGCTTTCCCCCCTTTGCCTGCCGGAACGGCAGCAGACAAAGCCAGCTAAAACAGAAGGTCTGAATAAGATTCAGAATCTCACAGCACAGTACCCAAAATGTCCAGGCTTCAGTCAAAAATCACTCATCATACCAAGAACCAGGAAGACCACAAACTCATGAAAAAAGACAATCAACAGATGCCAACAACACTGAGATGACAGAGCTGTTTGAACTGTCTGAAGAAGATGTTAAAGCAGCTGTCATCAAACGTTTCAACCAGCAATTATGAACATACTTGAAACCAATGAAAAAATAGAGTCTCTGCAAAGAAATAGAAAGACTCGCTAAAGAGATAGAAAATTTTAAGAAAAGCCAAATGGAAATTTTAGAACCCTAGATGTCCTTTAAACTGTGTTATAGCCATAATGTGGAATATTACTTAGCAATAAAAAAGGAATATACTATTGATACATGCAGCAACCTGAATGAACCTCCACAGAATTATGCTGAATGGCAAAAGTCAATCCTCAAAGGTTACATACTATATAATTCCATTTATATAATGTTCTTGAAATGAAAAAAAAATGTAAATGAAGGACAGATTAGTGGTTGCCAAAGGTTAAGGAAGGGGTGAGGGTAGAAGGGAAGTGGGTGTGGCTACAAAAGGACAACTTGAGGGATCCTGGTGGTGATAGAAATGTTCTATACAGTTGTCTCCCCTTACCCGAGGGGGATACATTCCAAGACCCCCCAGGAGATGTCTGAAACCATGGACAGTAACTATGTTTTTTCATATACATACAGTTTAATTTATTAATTAAGCACAGTAAGAGACTAACAACAATAACTAATAATAAAATAGAACAATTAAAACAATATACTGTAATAAAAGTTATTTGAATGTGGTCTCTCTCTCTCTCTCTCTCTCTCAAAATACCTTATTATACAAATGTAATGCCTTTCCCATCTTAAGTAAGTGCTTACCACGTACTGTGGTCATAATTTTGCAGTTTGAGACGGGACAGCGAAACTAAAACAAATTTCTTTTTCTCTTCACAATTTCACAGATAGAAGATTTGCTCTTACCATAGATCTTAGCAACCTCAGGATGTGACTGTTTTTCTGTCCTTATCAAGTTGAGAACTTTCATCTTTTCTCTTAAAGGAAGCACTTTACAGCTCCTTTTGGCACAACCGAATTGCCAGCATCACTACGCTTGGGCTTTGGGGCCACTGTTAAGTAAAATAAGGTGACTTGAACACAAGCACCTGTGATATCACACAGTTGATCTGATAACCAAAATGGCTGCTAAGTGACTAAGGGGTAGATATGCTGGACAAAGGGGTGATTCAAATCCCGAGCGGGACACACCAGGGTGGTGTGAGATTTCACCATATGACTCAGAATGGCACACAATTTAAAACTGATGGATTGATTATTTCTGGAATTTCCCATCTAATATTTTTGGACTGAGGTTGACCATAGGTAACTGAAACCTCAGAAAGCAAAACCATGGATAAGAGGGGCAGTATTGTATCTTGAAGCTAGACTACTTTCTTACACCATGCACAAAAATTAACTCCACGTGAATTAAAGACTTGAATGTATGGCCTGAAACCATAAAACTCCTAGAAGAAAACACAGGCAGTAAGCTCCTTGACATCTGCCTTTGGATGTGACTCCAAAAGCAAAGGCAGCAAATGCAAAAATAAACAAGTGGGAGGGACTACATCAAACTAAAAAGCTTCTGCACAACAAAGGAAACCATCAACAAAATGAAGACAACCTACTGAATGAGAGAAAATACTTGTAAATCATATATCTGATGAGTCAATATCCAAAATACATAAAGAACTCATACAACTCAATAGCAAAAAAAAAAATCCAATTAAAAAATGAGCAGAGGATCTGAATAGACATTTTTTCAAAGAAGACATACAAATGTCCAACAGGTCCATGAAAAGAAGATCCATGTCACTAATCACTAGAGAAATGCAAATCAAAGCCACAATGAAATATCACCTCACACCTGTTAGAATGGCTATATTATTATCAAAAAGACAAGTAATAATAAGTGTTGGCAAGGATGCGGAGGAAAGGGAACCCTTGTGCACTGCTGGTGGGAATGTAAGTTGGTGCAGCCACTATGGAGAACAGTATGGAGTTTCCTTGAAAAATTAAAAATAGAACTACCATACCATCCAGCAGTTCCACTTCTGGGTATTTTTCCAAAGAAAAGGAACACAGTAACTCAAAAAGATATATGCATCCCCATGTTCACTGCAGCTCTATTTACCATAGGCAAGATATGGAAACAGCTTACATGTCCATGGATGGATGAATGGGTAAAGATGTGGTGTATACATACAATAGAATATTATTCGGCCATTTAAAAAAAATGGAATCCTGCCATTTGCCACATCATGGATGGACCTTGAGGGCATTAAGCTAAGTGAAATCAGTCAGATAAGAGAGACAAATACTATATGATCTCACTTATATGTGGAATCAAAAAACAAAAACAAACAAATGAACAAAATGATCGTATATACGGAGAACAGATTGGTGGTTGCCAGAGATGGAGGATGGTTGGTGGGTGAAATGGGTAAACGGAGTCAAAAGGTACAAACTTCCAGTTGTAAAATCTGTAAGTCATGGGGATATAATAATGTGCAGCATGGTGACTATAGTTAATAATACTGTGTTGCATATTTGAAAGCTGCTAAAAGAGCAGATCTGAAAAGTCCTCAACACAAGAAAAAAGAATTGTAACTATGTATGTGTTGTTAACTAGAACATATTGTGGTGATCATTTCACAATATGTACAAATATCGAATCATGTTGTACACGTGAAACTTACATAGTGTTAAATGTCAATGATACCTCAGAAAAGAAAAGTTCTATATCTTGGCTGTATCAGCGCCAATATCCTAGTTCCTAGTTGTGGTACTGAACTATAGTTTTACGAGATGCTACCACTGGGAGATATCTCTGTATTATTATAACTGTAGGCAAATCTATAACTATCTCAACATTAAAATTTTAATTTAAAAAATGTTAAATAGTGCAGCTTCTAAGGTAAACAATTTCATAAATTATGACCAAATATCAAGTGATTTTGGATCCATTTGCCACCCTCCAATCTAATACGCATTAAAGTACAACATTTACTGTAATAAAACTGTATTAATTGAAATGGAGTACAAAATTCATTCTCAATTCAAGGAAACACAGCTCTGGTGCATAGACAAAGGACAGAGAGGAAGGCCTAAAAAAAAACAGCTGCACTTCTTTTCTAGATATTCATTGCAACGTAATACTTACAATTCCTTAACCATACAAAGAGCTTGATCTTTAAATGCATTAATCCAAAAGCAGTCTATGCCTAACATGTGCCTAAGTTTATATTTGTTTCATTTAATATTTCAAACCCTTTGAGAACAGGGGACCTTGACTGGACAATCACTGAGTGTCCCCCTACCTCCACCCTCAGCTCTAACATTTGTGACCCCAGGTCCCACTCCCACTGTCATCTCAGAACAAACTGTTATGAATAGAATAGTACCTTCTGACCAGAGCAAAATAACACCATTATTCTGTCATTAACAGATAATGCCTGTTCCTTTCAATCAATACTACTGATGTAGTTAGTACCGCAAAAAGCCTACCAGGGACACAGATAGATTACTGGGCAATGAGAAGGTAAGAATTATTTGGAAATTACCATTTCTCTTTTGACTCATCTCCTGCTGCCCGGAACCAATCTGTGTGTTATATTTGGGGGTAAAAAAAAAAAAACCAATGATGGGCCACAGAAATTGTTTTCCCATGCTCTGGCAACTTTACATAAAACCTAGAGATGGAGAATAGTGTTTTCTAAAAGAGCATGTGCTTTCTTGAAAATCCATTTGGAAATTTTACCAAAACAGCTGCCTCAAAGTCAGCTGCGATTAAGAAGAGTGAGAACGCACTTCGTGTTGTTCAAACCCTGCCGTAAGCATTATGGCTTTGGAATTGGGATCCCATCCTAACCATCCCCAAATGCAAATGTCTCTGTGGGGAGAGAAGGGGTGAAATTGGTGTTACATCTTATGAAAAGAGATCATTTATAAACTATCTTCAAAGACTCCTTACAAGATATAACATCCCTTACTCAACACGGCTTTTGGATGAATTAAGTGTAAATAAATATTTAAATAGCTATTAAGTTTCCATTCATACACATGGGTTTAATACTAATAATTAAAGAAGGAAAGCTGGCAAACCACACATAGAATTTAGCCAAACCCAAAATGCTTGAAAAATAAGTCAGACTTTCTGAAAACACTACTGGCTTTGCTCATCCCTCGTGACAAGAAAATGAGAAACTGAAACTAACTCCATTTAAGTATACTCTCTGCTCCCAACATATGCTAGAGTCCATTGCCACCAAGCAGCCCCGTGGGCTGGCTCTGCAGTACCACTAACAAAGCATGTGTCTCCACATGCCTCCCCTTCTGTCAGGGCTCCACACTCTTCGTCCCTCCGCCTCCAACCAGGCGACACATTCAGGCAGAAGTCGTACTTGCTTTTAATTCTTATTTTCTTATCTCTGGTTCTTGAAGAGTACAACAGCCCACATTCTGAGGTCAAAATGATTACCATCAAGCCTCTAGAACCCTAGGTTTGTACCCATCCTGACAGGGAGTCTCTTTGGGCACATTACAAGACTGATTATAATTACTTGGTAAGACTGATGCTCCATAACTGCTATTAAATCAACATAGCAGAGCAGACAAGGAGGGACGCTGCAGACATGCCACGTATTGCTAGGTGAAAATGTAGAGGGCAGGATGGATGTCGTCGATCCTTATCAACTCTTAACCAGACTTGCTTCTGACAGAATTAACACAATTGCAAATACTTGATACCTGTATAGAGCTCCACAATTCATAAAATATTTTTCTCCACGCGATGTCTTCTCATCTTCACAATAACCCTCTGAGTGAAGTCTTGCCATCCCCAGACGAAGAGACCATGACTCGGAGAGTCAGTGGCTAGGAAGGCACTGTCAGGACCTGAGTCCAGGGATTCTCTGTCCAAGTTCAATGTTCTGTCCACGATACTACTGCTGAAACAGGGCAGAGGCATGCAGAAGATGCCAGAGCTGGTAGGTTACCCTCAAGCAAACCCAACACTTTAAACACAGAATTTATACAAACTTAAAAGACCTCATGCTCTCCTGGGACTCTGGTTCTCAGATTCAAATGGCTAAGCCCATATCTCAGCATTACCATGAATTTGTTGCTTTTAACTCTTAGACTATATGGACCACAATGTTTTTATGTGAACAAGTTAGAATCTCCTGAATGTTTAACTTTATTTTCCACCATAAAAGATCTAAACACCCCATAGATATCAAAGCCATCTCTGACAAAATGTCTGCCAAAATGTTTGAAGGAATTATGGTACCTAATTAGTGAGAGTTCATTGCATTTTTTACAGACAGAATAAAAAGAAATAACTATCTGAAGTTTTGAAGAATTTATACAGTATTTTCTTTCATTAGTCAAAAGATATTACCTAGTCTTTGAATTCACCTGGCCAAATAAATTGACATGCCACTATCCATCTGTATTTTATGTTTCATGACGATTTGAATACAAGACTATAGTTCATTAAAGAAAAGTATTTTGTTTCATATTAACCAATAAAATAGTTCCCTAGAAGTCATTTGAATGAGGAATACTTGAATATAATCTTTATCAAAAAGCCAAACCAGCTGATCTTATGGATATCAAAACCAGGCTTATATGTAAAATTTATAAAAATATTCTTAATTGCCCCTCTTTCTTTCATACTTTGGAAATATTTTATTGAAACTAGAAAACCAAGTAGTGAAAAACAAGCAGACCTACAGTTACTATAAATTCTGACCCAAACAAAAGCAGTCAGATCAGCAAACCTCATGAGAAAACAAGCTCCGGTGAAATTTTCAGCCCATTAATCTATTTCTTTGACAGAGTAACAGACCCAGTAGATTGAAGTCAGCAACATAATATATCTTGATTGAAGAAAGGTTTTTTGATTTCATCTCATACAGCAGAGACTAACTAATTAGAAAAATATTTAGAACACGAAACTACGTGGTAGGTGCCCACCTAATTGGAGGATTACGGCCAAGAAGTGTCTATGAACAGATGATGTCAGCAAAATAAAGATGTTTTACGTTTGAATCTGCGGCATGAGAATTGCATACGGCAGCTCTCTCGCTAGGTTGGAGAACACCACCCCATTCAGTAGAGAAACCAGCCCCTTGCAATGGGGCACCCAGGGTGGTGACACATAGCCTTTCTGCCCTTGAGAGATTACCTGGGAAACAGTCAGAAGAGGAGGAGGAGGAAGTGGGAGTGAGCAGGAGAGATGGAGTGAGGAAAGAGAGAAAATGCATGCAAGGAAAGAGTTACTTAGAAGGAAAAAAATGAATAAGGATGAAAGGCTCTTTAGGTCATAGTGAAGGATAAGTTAAATTCAAGTCAATGTTATATCTAGAAGGGACTCTTAAAAGGTCACCTGCCTCAGTCGTTAAATGCCAGTTTTTACCAGTTTTTGGTGAAATGGAAAAAAAATAAAGATACCATATTAAGTTTTTCATGGAGTTTTTTAAATTGAATATAATGGCTGACCTTTATTGTTAAACTTCTCTCTCTCTCTCTCTCTCTCTCACACACACACACGCACACACACATATGTGGTGGTCATAATAGGGGATATCTTGATCCTTTTTTAATGCCCTTACTTGGAAAAAAGAAATGTTGATAATTCTATGTCAGTCTTCAAAATCATTTTAGATGTTTTATTGGTCAGTGAAATCCAAGAGTCTGGAAGTCACTAACCTAGTCCATCCTTTTGTCCTTTTCACTAAGTAAATAAGTCTCAGTATCCAGGTCCATTCACTTTGAAAGCTCCCTGGCAACTCAGATAAAATGCAGTCAGTTTCCAAATGTTCCGGCCGGCTGGTCCAAGGTTTACCCGGTGCCAAGCCTCCCACTCGCCTGGTGCTTTTAACTGAATTGACAGGGAAGGTGGTGTCGGGCAGGCACATTCTGGGTATGTCAGGAGTCCAGGCTCTCACACATAAGTCAGAAGGAAGGACATTAACTCATATCCCTGTATCAGAAACCAACACATTCAAACAAGGAGAGGCCGGGCCCAAAGAGGAAACAGCAGGAAATGATTATTTAGGATTAAGATGCTTGTTTCTAGACATGTGCAGTAAAATACTGCCTGGATCAATTTTATTTGCCTTCTTTGATGAAGACCAATTAACTTAAACCAACTGTTAGAAGAACTGCCAGTTATGGACATGAATGCCACATAACCCAAAATACTCACCCTGGAGGCTTCTTGATTAAAACATTTTAAAACCCTTTTGATAATTAAGAATTCCTACAATAATTAAATTCATGAGGAATTACACTTTGGTGGGTCCTAAACTAATTATTATAGAAACTTCAAACAGAAAATTCCTTCCCAGTTCTCCCCTCCAACCTCCCCAAGGAAGCTGCCTCCACTTCCAGACCCTCGGGTCAAACCAAACAGTGAAGAGAAGTGCTAACCAGGGGCAGTGCCTTCCGAGGAGTTCAGAACACTTAGCACCAAATGACTGTACTTCTCCAGTGCTACAGGAGCAGAGAGGTGACCTAACAGGAGAATGGAGAGAAAAACTCTTTAATCCAAGCTGTCTTAGGCCACATTCAGGCAGAATCACCCTGCTAGGCCCCTTAACATGTACATGTGTGTAGACACATACACACATGCACTTAATTACATTCCTTTTGTCTTTTCATTTCCCTTACAAAAGCCTCTGTACCCCCAAAACACACTGAACTACATGTATACATATATAGCTGCCAATCACCCACATGGACGGTGCGGTTAGCAGGTGTGCACAATACGTTGCTACACTGGGTCATCCAGTAACAAGGTATCACTAAGAAGCAAAGAGCATATACCCAATATCTTGTAATAACCTATAACAGAATGCAATCGGCAAAAAATCCGAATCCCTATGCTGTACACCTGAAACTAACACAATATTGTATATCAACTATACTTCAATTTTAAAAAAAAGAATTAGGGACTTCCCTGGTGATGCAGTGGTTAAGAATCCCCCTGCCAATGCAGGGGACACAGGTTCAAGCCCGGGTCCAGGAAGATCCCATATGCCACGGAGCAACTAAGCCCGTGCACCACAACTACTGAGCCCACGTGCCACAACTACTGAAGCCCGAGCGCCTAGAGCCCGTGCTCCGCAACAAGAGAAGCCACCGCAATGAGAAGCCCGCGCACCACAACAAAGAGTAGCCCCTGCTCACACAACCAGAGAAAGCCGGCGCACAGCAACGAAGACCCAACGCAGCCAAAAATAAATAAATAAATTCATAAAAAAAGAAAAAGAAATTAAAAATTTTAAAAAAGAAGTAAAGATCTCTGCCTGGGAAAGGGGGACTCTCCCACTCAGCTCTGCCACTCAGTAGCTGTGTCATCTCAATCTAGTCATCAACCCCTCTATGCTTCTGTTTCCTTGTGTATAAAAAGACAGAAGCAGAATACTGGCGCTGGTCATTTCCTTGCAGCCTTAACATTCAAGATTCTGTGCACCAATAAATGACTTAATAACCACCACCAGCTAAATAGAACACAAGTATCCCAGCCAGAGGGTTAGCAGAATCTGTGGCTGACCGTAGTCAAACTTAGACTTTAATGTGGGGTTCTTTTTACAGTTAGTTTTGGAATATACTCAATAACTGAAAGGAAATTGGATTCCAATCCCTAAGTCAGTCCAGCAGTCATTTTCCAAGGGCAAAAGACAAACTTGCCAGCCTCAGGGAGAGCAAAGAGAGGTATGGCTGTAGTGTACCAGCAACAGACTGCACCAGAGTCCTATGGATGGGGAGCCCTGGCTCCAGGCTTGGAGAAGCCTCTGGGCTCATCAATTACCTCATCAATTACATCTGGTCTGCAAACAGACCAGAGCTGGCAGCCAGCTTCCTCTGGGCACCAGAGGCTCTCATGTTAACCACCATTCAGAATAAAGGCACACAAGTCTTGGGCTACCCACCCTCACCCATATGCGACGACTAAAATCAAGTTGCCCCCTGCAGCCGCCCACAGACCAAGTCAAAACATCAGCATTTATTAGAATGCTGATGGGTTTTCCGAAACAGAAACCATAATGAAAAAGAATATGAAAAAGAATGTACATATATGTATAACCAAACCACTTGCTGTACAGCAGAAACTAACACAACACTGTAAATCAACTATACGTGAATAAAATAAATTTCTTAAAAAAAGAGCTGCTCGCTGAATGGAATAAAGCAGTTCGTTGAATAATATGGCACAGCTTGAGCGCCTGCCTTGGCTGAAGGGGAATTAAAATAATGAAAATCAATGGTAATAATGTGCTCGAGAAGCAGTTCTGAAATGCAGATTACCCACTCAGTAGTCAGCTTACTAATGACATTAGATAATATGAAATACAAACAGGAGAAAAAAAACAATCTAAGCCAATTACACTGATTATGCTTCTGACATCAAAAGGTATGGCAAATGAAGCTAAATTTCCATATATTAATATTTAAGCCAGTGTGCAATGGAAAGTAACACACATAATGAAGACCCACTAGATTTGAGTACACATAGTTAAAATCTCTAATCAAGCAAAAAATAATTTTCTAAATGATAATTAGCAGTCATCATGTTCTTTAAGTGCAGGATATTAGGAAGCACAAGCTGCAAATATTTTTAAAAAAGCAAAAACCCCATTTCCTAGCTACAGTACATCAAATATAATAAACAGAGCAACTTCAGCGTCTCGCTCTCCAGATCTTATCAATAAATGTGCCTGCAAAGAAACAGTTACAAGTGACGGGTGTGATCAAAAAGTAGACTGATGTTTACCAAAGAAGACAGTGTTGGCTAGGTTGTATGTTCTACGTCAGAGGAAGAAAGGAGGAAAGAAGGGAAAGAGGGAGGGGAAACATAACAGGAACGGGCAGAAAAAACTAGAAATCTACACCTCCTAAATGATTTTGTTGAAACCTACAACTCTGTCCAGGCCTTTAGCTGGCTCTTCTTTTTATTTCTCCGTTTGCGGATAACCACTGACGTGGAGCAAAGCAGAATTCCTGCCAAGGGAGCAGTGAAGAATGCAACCGTCATTTAGTTTACTACCTAGGTTTGTTGTAGTTGTTGAGTAAATAGGGGGAAGATGGCTCATCAAAGCAACAGCATACATTCACCATGCCCTCCTACACACACACAAACACACACACACACCATCCAAAAAGTACTGACAACTCCTGGTACGCAAGATGCTTTGTAAGAACAAAGCAGGGTGAGCCCACCTGACGGTGCCACTGAAGATGGCACGATTCTATGGTACTACTCATACAGATCGCATTAATCCTTCAGCTCCCCCATGATGTGCAAAACGTTGCCATTATCTGCAGGATGAACCACGTCACAGAACAGAAAAGTGACTTTCCTGGAATCCCACGGCTGGTCCCTAGGACCACCACGGAAGACAGAAAGGACAACGCGGTTGCACGCACTGCCTTTAGGAGACACCTCAGAAGAGCTGAAATGCGAACCCTGCGTAGGAATGAGCACCAGTTTAGAAAGCCAGCTCTGGTGCAGGATGAGTGTTCCATTCCTGAGGTTCCAAAGACTTTTATATCTGAATTATCACACCAGTGACATTCCCTTAATGTCATATTTGACAACAAAGCCAGGTTTTATTTTCAGTCTCACATGTAAACCACCACCACCACACTCCAAATGAAGTTAGTCTGAATTTTTAGAACACAAATTTAAAATTTCAGACTAATTCATACAATGTCAGGTGCCAATCTGTTTGCCCTCCGGTGGCCTCATGGGCCTGAGGCAGGAAATCTTGAAAACTTTGGTGTTGAAAATTCAGCAATACCACGGAACTGAACACTTTAAAATAGTTAATATGGTTAAGTTTTATGTTACGTGTATTTTAACACAATTTTTTTTAATTGGGAAAAAAATCCTGGCAAAATCATGAAAAGAGATACCTGTGGCTGCAAATAGAAAAGTCAAAAAACAACAGTGGTTAGAAGAAGTACACGGCTGCACGGGATGTGAAGAGGTAACATCGGAGGTCTCCATGAGGACCTCGCCTTCTAGCATGGTACTTTCTGCCTTTCTTTTTTTCATCACATAAGCAGCCAACATAGCCAGTGGTTGATTTCCCAGTAGAAGCTGCTTTTCAAACAACTACTTTGTGCTGCCCAGAACTTCTTTTTTTTTTCTTTTTTAAAATTTATTTATTTATTTTTGACTGTGTTGGGTCTTCGTTTCTGTGTGAGGGCTTTCTCTAGTTGTGGCAAGCGGGGGCCACTCTTCATCGCGGTGCGCGGGCCTCTCACTATCGCGGCCTCCCTTGTTGTGGAGCACAGGCTCCAGACGCGCAGGCTCAGTAGTTGTGGCTCACGGGCCCAGTTGTTCCGCGGCGTGTGGGATCTTCCCAGACTAGGGCTCGAACCCATGTCCCCTGCACTGGCAGGCAGATTCTAAACCACTGCGCCACCAGGGAAGCCCTGCCCAGAACTTCTGACATGAAATTCCGACCTCCGACCTCTGGCAACTCAACACTGTCAGACCCCAGAGCTTCACTTCAGTTTGACTCCTCTTCCCCAAACTGCTCCACTCATGGTGGGTCATCTAGTTTTTTCTAGCCTTTTGTGGATGTTCTACTCTCTGCCTCCAGCCTGGAGCAGAAAAAGACAGCAAGATGCCTCCTCATCTAACAAGTTGCTTCACAGATTTAAGGGAGAAACAGGGCTGCATTTAGACGAGAGAAGAATCTTCTGAACAACTCCTATCTGACTGTGACACAAGATAACAAGGAAACCAAGAGCTGAAATAAGAATCCAAAATGAGGCTTTGAAAAAATAGCTCATATATTCAACTGAGATTTAACATTACATTTAGAATATTTATTCTCAGCCAGGAATATAAAAAAAAAATTTAGTTAAAAATGAAAATCCTGGAAGACTAAAAAAAAATGTCCTCCTGTTGCACATAAAATTGCTAAGAATAGCAATATGCAAAAGAAAAGGAAATTAGAACCCCTTGGTACTCACTGATCATCTAATAGACATTCAGCAATTTTCTGGGCACTGTAGGAAATAAGGTGCACATAACATGGACATGTCCCTTAAGAAGCTTGCCTTCTTTTTAGAAGACAAGACTAACTCCAAAGCCTTTATTAATGCAAAATATTATGTCACGCTATACAGTTCAGCTCCTGCCCTTAAACGCTGTTGGTGATGGGAGGGTCCAGTGTGGTTTGTCTCTTCCTTACTCTTGATCTGTCCAGCATCACCGACAAAGGTACACATGCTGTTTAAACATCCTGGGAGAGGGGTATGTTTGGAAGGAGGCTGACACGTATTCATGACGGGGTCTCAAATATACCGACTGATTCAGTGCGTCTACACCAGGAAATCTGTGTGAAGTCATTTCTGCCTAGAGCTTCCTATTTCAAAGATCTATCATTCCCACAGCCTCAAGATGAGACTGCGGCTACCCCTTGGACTGCATATTTTTCGCATAGTTCTTCCTCCCCCAGAGACTGTTCTCTCCTTTATTGAGTAAATGTTTAATGAGACCTACCAGACATTATGGACTCAGAAGTACAAGGTTCTAGTTCATGTTTAGTAGGAAAATAGACAAGTTAACAGTGACAGCACTATATGAAACAAACCGAGAGGGAAGAAATGAATTCTTCATGAAATAGTGCTAGGAAAACTGGAAGGGCTTTCAAAGTATAAATACAATGAAAGGAATCTTTAATGAGCGGGTATGACTTTAAATTTGTTTATCTAAGAATCATCTTAAGATAAGGAAAAATATATAATAAATGCCCACATATCCACCACCTATATTTAATAAATAGATATTTGTATTTGTCCACATAAAACGATGTGAACATCTGTCCACCAGAAAATGGTATAAATAAAGTTGAAATCAAATGATGGATAGGAAATGTACTTGCAAACAATACAATAAAGATTTAATATTTTTAATGTGTAAAGTGTTGTTATAAATTAAGACAAACAGTTAACATCTAATATCGAGATAGGCATATGCAATTAGACGATTCTCAGGAAATTAGAACTGGTTAATAAACACATTAGAAAACATGTTTAGCCTTATTAATTACTAATAACCATAGGTATGCAATAAAGACAACAATGAGATAATACTATTAAGTACTGGTAAGAGTGTGGAGAGATGGCTGTTCTCACAAACTCCTAGTTAGGAAGGTAAATTGGATTATCTTTCAGAAAAGCAGTATTTATGAAATATATGCATAACTCATTTAAGTCCACACACTTTGACCCATAATTTTACTTCCAGGAATCTTCTCTAGTGAAATAATCACAGATTTGGGAGGATTTATGTACAAAAAAAAGTTACTGTAACATTACTTATAATTGGAAAAACTGGAAACAATTTAAACATCCCAAACAAAGGAATGGTTCAATAAAGTTCAGAATAGCGGTGAGGTCTGGATGTCTGAGTGTGTGTGCACATGCTCACACATGCCTGCTTGGGTTACACTGAGTGCTCAAGATTTTTAAATCAATCAGTCAGTAGTCAACAAATGGTCAACTGATATTATATTTTTAGGAAAAAAATCTCTTTTCTTCCAGATCCCTTGATCCTTACGACCACATGAATTCTGCTGCCCCCGCAAAAAAGGCCTCATTCTACAGATTTAAAAAATGAAGTCCTCTAGGGCTAAACAGCTAATAACTGGCTTCTATAAACTCCAGAGGCCACATTTCCCCAACACTGTTCTGCCTTTGAGAGAATGTTCCTAAATACAACCGCCAAATAACAATGAAGCTTCACATTTGTTACATAACAAAGCTTAACACAGAAGAAAATTATATGGTTTACTGTCTTGTACCAATTATCACAATATTTATTGATAATAATTCCCTAATAATGGGAAATTACAGTAATCTGCCTTTTAACACTGCATCAGAAAGGTAAGGTAATAAACTTTTAAATGAACTCATGAAAAAAATGTCAAGAAAGGTAGTATTTCTGAGTAAAGAAAAGTCAAAGGGAAATTAAAATCTGAGGGTTTTATTTATGCATTAAAAAGAAGAAGAGGAAATAAGCAATTATAGAAAGTTCAAATGAGATAATGGTAGATGGTTTTTCCAGCTATTTAATTAGAAAAATCTGGGATACTTGTTTTGAAGCTCGCCATGAATACAAATGAGCCCATCACATTACAGCAATGTCAATCCAAGAGCATAATATTTTAGTATTACCATTTTTTTCAGGGAGCCAGAGAACAGCTTTCTAAATACAATGACATACCACTTATCAACATTTAGATGCCATACACACTCAGCTTTCCAGGGAAACTGTGAAAGGGTACCTGAGCATGGGTAGCAACCAAAATAGCTAAAACAACAGAAGGTGTGCTGCGATCAACAAGCTCACTGAGGCAAAAAAGGGGCCATCTCACTGACCTGGTTGGGGATGGTTATAAAAATCTGCATCAAAACCAATAAGCAAAGGTAAGAAGAAACTAGAATATTTCATATAAAGACCAACAGGCTTACCCGCCTCAGCTTTCTCCTACTACACACCAATGCACACAAAAGATTAGCACAAGAGTTTGAGTAGTTTTTTCCAAATTCACTCAGAGGCAGACACAAGGAAAGTTCAGCAGAGTCAGCTAGACCCCTGGCTGGACAGGATATACAGTGCTCTGTGGAGAACGTGGTCCAGCCCAATAGAGCTCTAGGCCTAAGGCTATTAGGCTTGACAGATTCTTATATCTCATTCTTGCAAGGCTGATGGGGACTGAAAAATCTTTTTAGCCAGCTGTGCATCTAGAATATAATCCACAACACCAATTTTTTAAAATGTATTTCTAACATTTTTTATGTTAAACTTCCTGAAGTAGATTTCTATTGGGTTGGCCAAAATTTTCATTTGGGTTTTTCCCAACGATGTTAACAGAAAAACCCAAACAAACATTTTGGCCAACCCAATATAGTGATATATGAAGCACACTACAGCCATTTCTGAAATAGGGAGTCCTCATCTGAGTGCTTCAAATGCTAACAACTACTTATATCAGTCAGGGTTGTTCAGAGAAACAGAACCAACATATGTGTGGAGAGAGAGAGAGAGAGAGAGAGAGAGAGATTTGTTTTAAGGACTTGGCTCATGTGGTCATGGAGGCTTGGTTAAGTCCAAACTCTGATGGGGTAGGATGGAAACTTGGGAAAGAGTGGAGTTCAAATCCAAAGGCTGTCTGCTGGGGAACCAGGAAGAGCAGAAGTTGCAGAGGAAGCTGGAAGGCAGACTGCTGGCCGAATTCCTTCTTACTTGGGGGAGTTCAATCTCTGTTCCATTAAGGTTTTCAACTACCCAGATGAGGCCCAGCCACATCACAGAGGGTGATCTGCTTTACTCAGACTCCACCTATTTATTTATTTATCTATTTATTTATCTATCTATCTATTTATTTATTTATTTGGGCAGTTAAAGCAAACTTTTAATTATTGGAAAACATAAGTAATTGGGAAAGACAAATCATTATACCTCAATAACAGTACAATGATGACACTAATCTTCTGCAAGAAGTTCATCAAAATGATATAACAACTCAAGTTTATAATGGAAATAGAGTTTGTTTTCATAGTAAAGTGAATTCCTTTCAACATGTCAGAGCAATCATTCCAATACAAAAGATACTAGGAAGAAAATAACATTAGGACAGTAAGGAATTAATACAATGTTGGCTTGCCTCATTTTTCATTTCAACCACTATGTGGGACATAAACCCTGACCTCACAGGTTTCACCAGGACGCTCAAAAGGAGAATCCACCTATTTAAATGTTAATCTCATTCAAAAAAAAAAATTACCTTCACAGAAACATGAAGAATAGCAGTTGACCCAGTATCTGCGCAATGCGTCCCAGCCAAGTTGACACACAAAATTAACCATCATACCACCCCAATAATAACTAACCATAGATTATACTGTTTATACTAAAATATTTTAAATAAATTTCTACACTGTACTCATGAGAGTAAACTAAGCTCCAATAACAAATATCCACCCCCTAAAATTCCAGGGCTTAAAGAATAAGTTCATTTCTCACTCATGTCACTACCAGCCCAGGGTGAGGGCTCCAGATCAAGTGCCCGCTAACCCACTGGATCCCTAAGAGACCCAGGCCCACAGCAGCTCTACTGTCTTCAGCACCAGCTTCCAAGGCTGCCCTGGTCACGGCCGCCCTTGGGTCTGGGGAAGGAGTGTGGAGTCTAGAGGTTCTATTGGCCAGGCTGGGAAGTGGCCCACATCACCAAAAGAGAAACCAGATAATGCCAACTGGCTGTGTGCCAGGAAGAAGAACAGGATGACAAGCAGTCACTGCTATCCATGTGGTGAAATATCTCATGGTACCAGGAAGTAGACATACCGTCAATACATTAACTTCATATTAATATGCCCCCTTTTATTTTCTTCAGAGCATGTACTTCTCTTTGAAAGTATCTTATTCATTTACTGGTTTACTTATCTGGTTTGTAGGAGAAGCCAAATGGTGATTCAGAGTGTGCGCTCTGGATGAGACTGCACAGCGTTCATCCTGGACCTCCATGCCACTGTGTGACCTTGGGCGAATTGTTAAACTCTGGAAGCCTCTGTTTTCTTCTGTAAAAGGAGTAATGATACCTGTATTGATGACTATGGTGGGGTACCCAGATAGCCCCACTTCAGCACTCAGGCAATCCATCCCCAACTGCTAGGAATATTGACAGCTGATGGCTCTCAGCTGCTGAGAGATGGCCTTGCCCAGGATCATACCCCTTCCTGGGGACATCTGACATCCACTGATCATTGGAGGGGGGGCAGTGTAGCGGGAGATGAATGAGGGCTGTAAAACCTAGTTCCTCTGTCTCAAGACGGAACAAAGCTGAAGGACCTTCCAGGTCCCCAGTGGGCTCAGCTTCATCCTCTGCTGCACCTCTGCAGCAGTGGGACTCCTCCCTACCCGCCCCGCTCCCAGGCCATTGCCTTCACCCCACAGGTGTTGATCTCAAAAGCATTCCCCCATCAACTTTCTACACATACCTCTCCGCCTCGAGAACCCGACCCAAGGCTCTATCTCATAGGCTTGTGGGGATTCAGGGAGATAAACCTTGTCAAGCACTCAGAACGGAACATGGCACACAGTAAGCAACTCAATGAGTATTCGATGAGTTGAAGGAATAAATGATGCCATGTCCTTTTTTAATTAGAAATATGAACCAAGAGAAGAGAGCATCCCTAACAGCATAACCTTATCTTTGTCTAAATTATACTGAGAACAAAATCTAAAAGAAAGTAGGCAAAGTTATTTGTAATATTTTAATGCCATTTCTTCGTATAGCCAGAAAACTCTTCATCATGTGTGATTCTAGCTGCAAACTGTACATGAGGAAAAACTATGAAATCAGGAGCTACTTTCTTGGATATAAGCCTTGAAGCCTTTCATTTCACCCTAATTTTAGATCAATGTTTTCATTCTTCAGATCAGCATGGCAAATATTGTGAGGAGAGAGACAGGCAATTCTGTCTCCCTCTATCTTCCTGGGAAACCTAAGAGCTGTGTTTGATTTCTCATATTTCCTCCTCAATTCTGATTCTTGCCGAAGACTTAACTGGCACAAAATCTCTTACATCTCCCCAACCTCACTAGCAAACACACAAATATCCGGGATGCACTTTGCATTTTTCTGCCCCGAAGGCTCTTTGTATCACCACTCAGCCCAGCTGGCTTCTTCCTCAGAGCCCTACCTTCACTTTCAACCCTGTTCACCTTGGGGGTTATTTCTCACAATAGTGTGCCATATTCAGAATGTGAAGAGGACGTTAAATTCAGTGTATAAACTCCACCAATAATCTTTAAATCATTTTCTCTTCAGACCATTCAAAGCCAACTTTTAAAAAACCATCACTAAAAGAGGTCACCTGCTCACCTACGGTGCTAAGGGCACTCCCTCGTGCACCTTTGCATTCATTTCCTTCCCATGAAAATACACTTACAGCCCACAGGAAAGAGGCACAATTACCAACCTCAACCAGATCCATCTCTTTCAGTTGAATGTCAAAGAAACATCCTGGTAAGTCATAATTTACATGTAGCCCATTCATCGCCCCTTTTCAGATGGACCACATTAATTCACAGGGGAGAGTAACTTTCTCAGAGACACACATTTACATTTATATAAAGTAGACTGGAAAATAATTGTGTTTCTCTATGAGAAATATGATAGCTACATCAAGGAGTCTTCAACCTTTTTGTGCGTCACTCATAACATTGCTTTAGTATTACATCCGTGGAGAGGATGATCGGAAAGACAAGGCTATTTGTAACAAGCAGTGTTCAAACCATTCACAAGTACCCTTACCTTTTTCCTTCTTACAAGTACACCTTGCTTAATTTTAGCATATGTTACCCCTTACAAAATGCATCATGTAGAAGACTTTCAAAGAGGTTTCTCAGAACATTTCCCCTCTGAGAGTCTTAAGACTGTACATTAAATAGTTACAAAAGACCCTGAATAAAGGCTATTATCTACATGTAACATTCACTTGCACTATATCTCTGATCTATTGACATAAAGCAGTTTATTGGTCAATATCACTGGCCAAAGGCAGAGACAGAGGTCCGATTCCAGCCATCTGGAAATCTATTATCCCAGTGCTAATGCATAAGCCTTTCACCTCTACAGATCTGGTTTCAGCTTCATCAGTTAAAAGTGAGTTGGGTGGTCTTGTCTTACCCACATTAAAGACCCATTATGCAGCTCAGCCTAACGAAACACCATTGGTCATGGACATCCATTTAGTATAAGTCAACCTTGGGGAAAAGTTCAGTCTCCTAGATATGCCTCCTTCTCTGATCACTTATTCCCTGCTCAGCTGACCCTGGGCAGAATTATGAAGTAGGCAGAGTCAGTATGGGGTTACTCTCTGTTAGTCAATAGTGTGGAACAGAAGAAATAGACAGGAGAGCCAAACAAGAGACAAAAGACCTGTGTCCTGGTCCCAGCTAGCCTTGAGCAAGTCACTGCCTCTCTGTGGCTTAGTATCTTCATGTGTAAACTGGGGATAACAGCCACCCCTACATCTTGAATATTCTCAGAAGGATCAAAAGAGCTCGCGGGTGTGAAAGCTATAAATCATTTGCAAATGACAGGATGACTACTACTAACTTTTCATTCCCTCATTTTTACTTCCCCCATTTTCCACGTGCCCTTCCCCACTTACGGAGGCCCAGGGCTCTCGGATTACCCCTGCTCCTACCCAGACCCAGCTGTAATCAATCCTATACCCTGGGCCTTTCCTGCCCCTGCAATCTCCCAGTCATATTTCCCTGGTGATTTCCCCTTCCCACAAGGTGTGATCTCTGCTGGGTGTCAAGTAGTCAAGCTGAGAAGCTGCCACTGCCTGTGCTGTCAGAGCGGGTGCTGCCCTGCTGAGCACTTATTAGAGACCCTGAATTTCACAGAGCAATTTCAATACTGGCACAGGATGACTAGGAACTCACAGAGGGGAAGGTACAAATTTTCAAACCTAGGAGAGGGCGTGTGATTTACTCAGTATCGCTCCAGGCACCAGGCCTAGGAGGCCAGGGGCAGCCTGGTCCTGGAGGATATAAAGATGGCTACCGTACATCCGGATCCCAAACTCAGGTGACATCTCTACACCCCCATGGGCCACTCTGTAGACAATATGTCTCACCTGTGATTCTAAGAGGCAGGCCTCAGTTTAGAACTTCCTACCAGTGCCAAATGGATTGTTATTCCCTTTACTCCTCTCGTATGACCTCACATACATCCATTGGTTAAACTGGAATCAAAGCCTCTTTCAAGCAAGCTCAAAATCATCCACTTGTGGATTGTTGATGAATATATATTTTTAAAAACTCAGATAAGTAGGGAGGGGAATACAGAGGTAGGGGACTAAGAGTATAAGCTATTAGGTATAAAATAAGCTACAAGGACATATTGTACAACAAGGGGAATATAGCAAATATTTAATAATAACTATAAATGGAATATAACCTTTAAAAATTGTGAAATCACTATATTATACACCTGTAACTTATATAGTATTGTATATCAAGTATACTTCAATTAAAAACCAAATAGATTTCTCCATATGTGCATCAATGCTTCTGGGTCACATTCTTTCATCCACAATTTGATTTATTCTCAGGAAATGTAAGCTAAAATTCTTATGGTCCTGAACCAAACTATTAGAGAGAGAAACATACAGCCCCCAAATCATATCAATATGGGTGTCCATCTCACTCAATGGAAATGTTTTTATACGAGGCCCTGCATGGAATATTTCCCACCCATGCTCTTACCCCCCAACCCCAGGAGGAACTAATGCAATCAAGGTCATCCTATGAGGGCAGAGCTCTTTTTTTTTTTTTTTGCCAGCAGGTTCTTAATAGTCATCAGTTTTATACACATCAGTGTATACATGTCCATCCCAATCTCCCAATTCATCACACCACCACCTCCACCCCCCTGCGGCTTTCCCCCTTTGGTGTCCATACGTTTGTTCTCTACATCTGTGTCTCAATTTCTGCTATGAGGGCAGAGCTCTTGGGACAAAAGTACAAAACTCTCCAACTGCCTCACCTCAGCCCCACCCACTCCGCAATACACCCACTCTTTTTTTTTTTTTAATTTTATTTATTTATTTATTTTTGGCTGCATTGGGTCTTCGTTGCTGCACACGGGCTTTCTCTAGTTGCGGTGAGCGGGGGCTAATCTTTGTTGCGGTGTGCGGGTTTCTCATTGTGGTGGCTTCTCTTGCTGTGGAGCATGGGCTCTAGGCACATGGGTTCAGTAGTTGTGGCACACGGGCTCAGTAGTTGTGGCTTGCAGGCTCTAGAGCATAGGCTCAGTAGTTGTGGCACGCGGGCTTAGTTGCTCCGTGGCATGTAGGATCTTCCCGGACCAGGGCTCAAACCCGTGTCCCCTGCGTTGGCAGGTGGATTCTTAACCACTGTGCCACCAGGGAAGTCCACATACACCCACTCTTAATCCATGCTTTACAAATGAGATCATTTCTCAAAAGACTTTAAGGGAAAATTACAAGGAGCAACGGGAAGAATTTAAGGTCCAGTGAGGAGGCAGATGATGGGGTCTGGTTCAGGGGTTGGGGAGGGGTTGGTGCAGTGATAGAGGGAAGAGAAGAACAGGTGTTAGGGCTGCTGATGCCTATGAGGACCTAAAGGCTTTTTAGCACCAGGGACAGCCTCCACCCTCAACCTTCCTTAGCTGAGGGCTTAACTGAGCACTAGGAAATAAAGGAACCTGGAGCCTACCCAAAATTCACATTATATTGATACATCTTACCCCCAGAAATGGATCAGTTGGTCTGGATTTGGGTCTCTGCATTTTTAACAGGCACTCCAGGTTATTCTGAAGCAGGGGGCCAGAGGAGTTCATCTTGAGACCTGGCCATTGATCTCATTAAATAGAGTGGCTTTGAAGCAAAGACTCTGGGCTTTATGAATGGGACTCCCATAGCAGGCGTGATCCCAGGAGAAGGTTTGCATGAAGATACTCGAAGACGGTGTGACTTGAGAGAATTCAGCTGACATGTGATGGCTGCACTATCTGTTGCATAAAAGGAGGTGTTAACGGTGCTTAATAATCATTACCGTTCGAGGTTTTGAAAAATGTATTCTCTGAGGGCTTCCCTGGTGGCGCAGTGGTTGAGAGTCCGCCTGCCGATGCAGGGGACACGGGTTCGTGCCCCGGTCCGGGAGGATCCCACATGCCGCGGAGCAGCTGGGCCCGTGAGCCATGGCCGCTGAGCCTGCGCGTCCGGAGTCTGGGCTCCGCAACGGGAGAGGACACAACAGTGAGAGGCCCGCGTACCGAAAAAACAAAAACAAAAAACAAAAACCACAGGAGGGCTTCCCTGGTGGCGCAGTGGTTGAGAGTCTGCCTGCCGATGCAGGGGACACGGGTTCGTGCCCCAGTCCGGGAAGATCCCACATGCCGCGGAGCGGCTGGGCCCGTGAGCCATGGCCGCTGAGCCTACGCGTCCGTCCGGAGCCTGTGCTCCGCAACGGGAGAGGCCACAACAGTGAGAGGCCCGCGTACCGCAAAAAAAAAAAAAAAAAAAAAGTATTCTCTGATCGCTGATTGCCTGAAAATTTGAACCTAGGGAAAAAATGTCTCAGAGCAACGCCCATAAATAACAGCAATGAAGAGCAGTGAAGAATGACTTTATCTGGCTTCAGTGTGAAATGATATAGGCATTTTCCCCAAATTTACAGGAATACCATTTCTGTATTTTTATTTACTCACATAAGATATAAGCAGTGTTTACATTGTGCTTTGTGTTGTACAAGGAAGGGATACTTAAAACAGCCCTACAATTTTTTTTTAATGTAAAATATCTATGTTGCCCACTCTATTCTGCTGACCATCTCAAAACAGCAACAGTTTCCTTTTGGGGGAACTCTATTTTGAAAGCTGTTTTCAATATTCCAAAAAAGATTTCTTATACTCCAAAAAGGAAATTTACATTTCTCTGAATAAGAGAAGAAATATAGGCCAATATTGAAACTTCCAATTATATGGGTATGTTAAAAATCTTTTGAAAAGATGAAAGGAAAAAATAATAAGAGGTCCTTGATAGCAAAACGGTTGGGGAAATCTCACTTCAGAGGAATATCTCACTCTTTGGCTATATCCTGGCAACTAAAGGTAGCTTAATCAAGAGTCAAATTCATTTCCCAGTTAAAAGCCTTTATAAGTGTTCTGCTCAAGAGCTATCTCTGGAAGCACAAACCACTACATCTGCCACTGATTGCCACATGCAATGTCAGGTTGAATTTTTGTTTTTAATGATTTTATTTTGGTCTCAAAAAAAGAAGGCAAGAAAGATAACAAGAAAGAGAAGTCGTCAGAAAAATGAGCACATTCCAAAAACCAAATAAGCTGTCTTCCCAAAAAAAGCTTCACTTTCATTGTTGTTTATCATATGCTAAAGTGATTTGCATGTTGTTATTTCAGGTGGAACTTTCCACTGCATTTCCATTCTCTCAAGAGCCAGTTGCTACCCTCCTCCTCATTCTGTCTTGTTGCTATGGAAACAGTGATTTACAGTAGGACCAGGAGCAAAGGTAACAAGGCTTTAAATAGAAATAGTAACAAAGGAATCATCTGGAGAGAACACGGAAATTGCTCTCCATCAAGCAAAATATATTCGGGGTGGGGGAAATGCCTGCATTTACAATCTGCCCTAAAAGAATAATTATCTAGCAATAAAGACCCTTTCACCATCTTTGTTCAACTGATTTTATTTTTAAAACCTGAGTGATAGGGCTTCCCTGGTGGCGCAGTGGTTGGGAGTCCGCCTGCCGATGCAGGGGACACGGGTTCGTGCCCCGGTCTGGGAGGATCCCACGTGCCGCGGAGCGGCTGGGCCCGTGAGCCATGGCCGCTGAGCCTGCGCGTCCGGAGCCTGTGCTCCGCAACGGGAGAGGCCACAACAGTGAGAGGCCCACATGCCGCAAAAAAAAAAAAAAAAAAACCTGAGTGATAGTCATAGAGTATACGTTATACAGTTTGAATTTTATTTACTTGCCCTCTCAAGTGTTAAAACCTTTAGTCTGTCTTATATAAAAGGAGATTAAAGTTTGCCATGCTAAACTGATAAAAATGATTTCAGAGTCCTCATACTCATAGAGAAGTTTCTATGGCTCAAGTTACCAGAAGTAGCGGTTAACCTAGAAGTCATTATACATTTGAAACTGGGGTATGACCTTAGACAAGTATCTTGAACTCTAAATCTTTGTTTCCTCCTCTGGGAGATAAGATGATACCACTTATGTCGCCAAGTTATATATAAAGATTTGAGCTAACAAAAAGTTTGGCATAAGATAGGCATTTAATAAATGCAAGCATGGTGGCATCACAACTGAATTCCTCAGCACATACCAACTGAATGGAGGCGACAGTTTACAGACTCATCGTGGGTGGCAAGACAGGGAAAAAGGATCCAGGCTTGACCTAAAAATCCTGTGAATAATCCACAAAGTGGGTTATCCACACAAGCAGATAATCAAGCATTGGCTATATATGGAAAAGAGCTTCCCCACCCAACCAAGATGAAGGTCCTGATGGGCACAATAATTCCAGGTTGTGGTTTGACACTGAGCACTGGCAGTGTGGGCTTTCCCCACAAGCTCAACTATTCAGAGCACAATCCGCCCTGTGGCAAAGGTGATCTGAGAGTAGTGCAAACTCCTCCCTTCTCTCCACCAGCATCCAGACTGCTAAATATTTGGTGCCAGCGGTTACGGTTGATTCCATTTCCAGAAATGCAATGCAGCTGGAAAATATTTTTTACTTACAGTGGAAAAAGCCTATGCTGTTATATATCTACTCAGCAAACATGGGAAGCCATTATGATACATATAGAAATTGATTTTAATGCAATGGAAAGCAAACAGTTCACCAAATCCCAAACAGGAAATAAAGTCTATGTTGGTACTATGGCATAAATTTATCTACAGTTCACATTATCATTTGTGTTTACTAGTGATAGTGAAAAAAACTGGTCCCTTTTTCTACAAGTAGCTGACTGAATTTAGAAATGCTTTGGAAATGTAAACTTAAGTTTGTTAGTGTAAGTCCTTTCCACTCAATTCCTTTCATGATTTTATGAAATGTGAGAAAATAAGCTGACACTAACCCTTACACTTTTGTTGCCATGTATTTTTACCATATGAAATGACTTGGAGACCCTAACACTAGGAATTCATTCAAAAGGTTTCAATAAACCACATTTAGCTCCATTTTTTTCTCCCAGGCTCAAGAAATCTTTCAATGTAAATTAATAGCATTTGCAAGAAAACCTCCACTTAAAGGTATCTATAACATGTCGTAAAATGCAGCAGGCATTTTATTACATATCTTGTTTAATGTTCACGACAACCCTGTGAAGTGGATATGTTGCTATTTTAGAAATGAAGAAACCAAGGCTGGGAGAGGCTAAATCACCTGCCAAGGGCCATAACACTAGAAGTTAGAGCCAGGACAGATCTGTTGATTCCAAGCCAAGTGCTCCTTCTTCTTCCCCTAGGGCACCTGACTGAACTTCTCTAAGAGTTGGAAGCCAGGTCTTCCAGTAACTTTATTAAGAGTCACCCTTACTTGGTTTTTGATTGCTATGATGACACATTATTTTTCTTTCCACTAAAGGCTGTGACAGTGGTTCCAACTCTTAGTTTTTAATACAAGTGCATAACCCCCTACCCCAACAAATTTAAAAGAATCTCTGAGGTGATGACCAGGCATCTTATATATTTTTTTAAAGTGCTCCAGATGATTCTCATGTATAGCCCGGATTTAAAACCACAGCTTGAAAGGACTATATCTTAGTGAACTTAGGAAGTCATTGATTGTTAAGTCACATCCTGATTTCAGAAACATTAAAATGGGAACAATAGTTAAAAGTGATAATAAGACACGAGGGATTGTGAGATGCATCCCAGTTTCAAGGACATTAAAATATGAACAACTGTACATTTCAGAATTATTATTAAAAGAGAGTTTACCGTATCAGCTGAAGAAAAGTTAGACATGTGATCTTGGGTTTACTCCATTACTTAAAACAGGTCAGAGTAAAATGACCTCTAAAGTACCTTTTGTATATAAGGCTTTGTGATTTGACTTTATGTTCGCCACACAATAGTTACTGCTTGTCTCCTTAATGTGAGGTGAAAATCATGCAGCACATTATCCCCCCCAAAAAATTTGCCCAGCAAGTCAGCCAGTCACACACCTGTAGTCCAGAAGCAAGCAGAGATGGAGGAAGATGAATAGCTTCTTTCAACTCCTGTAGAGCCCATTCTGGGTGAGAATCAAGAGCACCCTGTACCCACCCACTTCTCAGAGCTCAGAGATCTTCCCTTCAACATCTCCCAGCACTTGCTCCTCCCTCCCTGGCCCCGCCGAGACCAGCAACAGATTATTCAGAGTTTTCTAACTCACGCTTCCAAATGTTGTCAGAGGGTAAGAGAGATTACATGAGCATTTATTTGTGTACGGGAGAATAATAGGGAGCCATTTAAAATCATGTTTTAGAACACGAATATCATGGGGAAATTCTCATGATACATCATTAAGTAAAAAATTAAAGATGCAAAATAATCAGGACTAGAGAAAAATGCATCAAAATTATAGCATCAAAGTGCAGCAGTGACAGATGGTCTTTATTTTCTTCAGAGTTTATTTTCCAAATTTGTACAGCAAACATACAGTATGTTAAAAACCAGAGAAAGTGTTATGCATATATGGAGTAAATGTGGTTTTATAAAAATTAGAGTAACTATATGGAAAATTGCTAAGAACCAATAATAAAGAAAAGAAAAGGAATACAAAGTTTCTTTTGCAACTAAAACTTGCAACTAAAACTTTATTTTACTAGGCGTAGGCAATAAAAAGACTAGAATTTTTTTAAAAAACTACTGATGTGAGGCTTCCCTGGTGGCGCAGTGGTTGAGAGTCCGCCTGCCGATGCAGGGGACACGGGTTCGTGCCCCGGTCCGGGAGGGTCCCACGTGCCGCGGAGCGGCTGGGCCCGTAAGCCATGGCCGCTGAGCCTGCGCGTCCGGAGCCTGTGCTCCGCAATGGGAGAGGCTGCAGCAGTGAGAGGCCCTCGTACCACAAAAAAAAAAAAAAATTACTGATGTGAAGTCATTTTTATATTTTTTGGATACTTATTGTTTGCTGAATTTTAGAAATTGAAAAAAAACCCAGTTTGAGGTTTTTTTTAGCTCTATAATGCTTTGTCTCACAGATGTTTACTAATTTCAGTGTAGTTAAATGTATAAATCTTTTTCTTTACAATATGTTCCTTATATGTTTTATTTAAGAAATCCCCTCCTATTCCACTATTTTAAATTTTAAATTTCCCCCATTTTCCCCCTAAAAGTTTCTAAGTTTTTATTTTTCATATTCAGCTCTTTAATCCACTTAAGAGTTTACCTTTATACTGATGAAAGTATACATCTTTTTGTGTGTGTGTGTCAATATGGTTAGACGTTTGTCTGTGTTGGTTTCGAATGCCGCCTCTGTTACATTCAAAGTTTAATACATATGTAGGACTTCTTTAAGGAGAAAAAAAAACCAACTCTACCTCAAGTTTCCCCAGAGGCAAGGATGTAGAAACAAAGTTAATGGGCAAGAATAAGTAGTAAATAGCAAGTCGCTGTGTATAGGTATCCAAGAGGTATGTGAGCAATGCCGGAAATTATCTGTTGGAAAGCAAAAGCCTCGGCCACATTAGTTCTTTAAATGTAATTTTTTTGATGGTGCTGAGATAAAATATGAGTAAACACTCTGTAAAAGAAATTTCGCCTCCAAAAAAGAGATTAAAACAGTGATCACTTCAAAAAACAGGAGCTAATGGCTGGACAGTTCTCCATGTATACATCCACAATCTCTGAACCTGAGATCGGCTACCCAGGCAAGGCAGCAGAACATCAAGTGAGGCTGACCTGGGCCAGGGCAGTCACTGAAGGCTGGCAATGCTGCACGAGTAAAATCAAGAGGGAACACGCATATTTAGCTTCTCCACTGACTTATTTCAGAGAGTGTAACAGGTAGTGAAATTAACATGCAATGTACAGTCTCACAGAGAATAAAGCACCCATGAACCTCACATGATGACTGGGTTTCGCTGAAATATCAGGTTGAACCACATGAAACTGCCATTTCTGTAGTTTAAAAAAAAAAGAAGGGCTTCCCTGGCGGCGCAGTGGTTGAGAGTCCGCCTGCCGATGCAGGGGACACGGGTTCGTGCCCCGGTCCGGGAAGATCCCACATGCCGCGGAGCGGCTGGGCCCGTGAGCCATGGCCGCTGAGCCTGCGCGTCCGGAGCCTGTGCTCCGCAACGGGAGAGGCCACAGCAGTGAGAGGCCCGCGTACCGCAAAAAAAAAAAAAAAAGAAGGTTGACTACCTTCACTTCCATATACCTCGACAGAACAGAAGAGGAGGAGAGTATCAAGTTAATAATTATCCAGGAGTCTCTTGCTCCAAAGCTAGTCAATATAGTGGAATTTTCTACTCAGATCCAAAGAAGAAACTCACTGGTGCTGGAATTACTGACGCTTTCCCCTCTCATGTCATTAACTCACTGGCAAAACTGGAAATTAAATTTCTCTCAGACTAAACAAGAGGAGTCCCTGACTTAGAGACCTGATGACTTTTTTCTCCAACTGATCAGGATTATGGTCTCAAGAAAGTGGTTCCAGGCGTTCCTTTACCTAAAGCTCACCTCCCCGACAACATGAATAATGCTCTTCTCAGAAACGGCACCCTGTTCTGCTTACTCACACCCAGGAAATGAGATAATAAAACTGCTGAAATTAATTAAGAGCATCTGTTACACTAAACAAATAAAGTATTGTGGGCCTTTCAGAGAGAACCAGCAGAGCAAACTCTTTCCTCCATGACACCCAGTGAGGCCGCCTTCTAAAACAGTGCTCTTCACAGGGCTCTTCCAACTATTTCCTTCCAAATCTGTGGTTCAAGAGTCACATTGGTTCATCCTTCCAGCTGTCAGCTGGGCAGCCCACTTACACTCAGCCACATTCCAGCTTTTCTAAACATAGAAAAGAATTTTCTGGAATTTCACTGCACCTCCCATTCTGAAACTAGGAAATCAGATTATGTTAGTGAACCAAGGTTGAGGGGACCCAATGAGCTGTGAATCCCTTTGATGAGCATCCCGAAGTACATGTATTAGGCTAACTACTACCAGTCTCCGATTTTCTTTGTTTCTTGTTGTCCTCCCCTATTGTCAACACTGTCTCAGGCTGCTCCCTTAGGGTCATGGTTAATTAAATGAGACTATCCTAAATGAAGGAAATTGAATTGGAAGCTTTTAGAATTTTCTTCTCATCATCTAATTACAGGAATAGCATTTATGGGCAGTCTAACTCTGACTAATTTGCTCTCTGAATCTTTTGCTATCATACAATTTGAACATCAAACCCTGAAACCACAGGGTGGGTATTTTCCACTGCTCTGGTGGCATACTTTTTTCAAGTTTCCCTAAAGTGGATTCTGCCAGAAGACTGCTTGGAGGCTACCCCGGGTAGCCAGAAAGTCTTCAAAAACCACATCCAAATGACTGCTGTTGTCCCCCTACTTTGAGCATTCCAAGATTTTCATCACTCAGTGGCTCCAGATAGAGCCACTCACATTAGACATGGTTGAAAAGAGAAAACTGAGACAGGAAATTATGGGCCTTCTCTAGCCCCCCCCCAGCACACTAGCTTCCTCACATCCCCCTCACACTGGACAATATCACCTCACCAGCAACTATATGACTGAGAGCCTTATGGTGATAGGAGATTGATCCTTCAATCTATCCAACCAGTTTTTCATCGAATTCTCCTGCTTTCTTGTACTTCTCAGCATGTTGTCAACCATCCTTTCCCATCTCTGCATCTACAGTCTTAAAGGAGTCCTGCTAACGCCCCACAATGTCTTTTCAGTAAGCCCATGAAAAAGACCTGCCAGAGTAACTGTCAAAGCAACTATCTGTGCTTAACTGCATGGGTGAAGATGCTTGGGTGGCATAAGTCCACGGGTAGAACTGGCTTCAGAAGTCAAATGATGTCCTCAGCATTGCATCTCTCAACTCTCCACTGCGTGAGCTTCATTCTCAGCTTCATCTTAGGGTTCCCCAGGATACAGGTCTTTTGCATAATCAGCCAAGCCACAGTCTCCAGATTTTTCATCAGGAAACTCCAGATCAGCTCCCTTCCTGTTCCATGGCTCCCTCATCCCACTGTGATTCCTCCTTTCCCTAAAGCAGGGAAATGGCCTGGAAGGAGTCATAGCTTCGGGCCAGAGGGCTTGAGTTGTATTCTCAGCTCTATTACTCCTCTGTTGTGTGTTCTTGGACAATTGATTTCACCTCTCTGGACTTCAGTGTCCTCATCTGTAGAATGCTACTTCCTCAGTGAAGCTTCCCCCAAGCACTTACCCTCCCCCACCCAGCTAGTCACTTCCTCCCAAGTATTCACAACACATTGTACTGCATTCACCCTGACACACCAGATACTGGAGCGGTAGCTCTCTTGGAGAGCAGAAATTGCTTTATTTCTCTGTGTAGCCCTGGGCCAGGATACATTAGCTGCAGAATATTTCATTCAGTGGTAGGATCAGAAGATCTCCACGGCTCCCCTAATTTCCCCTAATTTTTGAAATCGCGTGATCTCTGATCATTCCACCCCAATCCAGATTTATCCCTAACTAGATGAACCCATCCTCTCTGGGTCCTCTTCTTCTCTGAAGCAATTCCTAGAACCCACTCTCCAGTTTTGAGATTTTTCCAGACTAACTAACTTCTACCCATCTCTACACCCAATTCTCCTTCCTCTGCATTATTCACTATGTTTCACATAATCCCCAGTATTCCTTCCCTTAGTTGTGTGCCTTGAAAAATGCCTTAACTGCCACCCAAGCTAGCCAGTTTTTTACCTTTTAAGCCTTCATTCCTGACTGTTGCAGAACCATCCTAGCTTGGGAGGTGCCAGAAATCAAAGGCTGTGGATCGATCAAAACAGTGCCCCAAGCATGTAGCTGTCCCCTAAATGCTTTTAAGGGTAATGAATTCAGATTGATTATGTTACTATATTCTGCAGTATACGTTCCCACTCCAGAAGAGCACAAAGGTCAATTTAAAAAGTCTAGGGACTTCCCTGGTGGCGCAGTGGTTGGGAGTTTGCCTGCCGATGAGGGGGACGCAGGTTCGAGCCCTGGCCCGGGAGGATCCCATATGCTGTGGAGCAGCTGGGCCCCTGCGCCACAACTGCTGAGCAACCCCTGCTCGCCATAACTAGAAAAAGCCCGCACACAGCAACGAAGACCCAGTGCGGCCAAAAATAAATAAATAAAAATAAATTAAAAAAAAAAAGTCTAATCCAGTGACTCTCAATGGGAGGGGGCAACTCACAAATGTCGGGAGGGGGAGGGGGTGGCAGGGCTTATAGTTTGAAAAAACATATTCAGTGTGATCATACAATCGTTTACCTTTGGAAAGTGAAACAGAATGATTATTATTTAAAACACAAACTATAGCTTTGATTCGTGGGTACCTGATATATTCATCTTTTCTCATGTCCACAACAACCCTACGATTTCACAGGTACGGCTACTGAAATTCAAAGAGGCTAAGTTACTTCTCCAGGATCAAACAGCTAGGAAACAGCAGAGGTAGCATTTGAACTTGGGGCTGCTCTTCATACCGCTACAGTTTCTCCATGACAGGGGCAGCAAGTGTCTCAGGCTCCCGCTTAGCTGATTCTGTACTCTGCCATTCTCCCTCTGAGCTTGACGGACATGGTAAAGGACCCCACAGTAACCTTTGAGATTTCAGAAAAACTCTGTCCCATGTGATGGGATGAGTAAGACTTCCTAACAGCCAACCAAGAAAGCCTCGAGGCACCAGGGTTCAACCAACACCCAGTGTCACAGGATAAGAACCAATGCCCGACCTCCTTCCTTACAATGAAGAGTCAACGTGCCTCCGGCTTCTTCCCAGAAAAATGAGGTGGTTGGATGATCCAGAAGCCCTGTTTGTCTCACAGGCTCAGCTGACTAGCCTGGGAGAAGCCAGAGTCAATACAGACTTCTGAACACCCTCTATGTACCAGGCATGTTCCAGATCAGTGTTGCTGTTGAGCTTTTCTTTACAATGAAGTTATTAGAGAGCCGAGTGGAGCCCCCAGGGGCTTCAAATACAGTGTAGAGAACAGGTTATTTGACCCCCAGGGGAAATTGGACAACGGTAATGGTTTGAATGGACAAAATCTCATTTTTACAAACACATCCTGGCGCTGATTTCTCTTCTTCCTAACCTGCAGTTCAGGTTTCACTTCATACTACATTCTGTGTGATGACTTTGTAAGAGTGGTTGAAATCATCCACTCCTTCATGTTCAGAATCACTTTCAAGAAAGAGCTTCGCGGGGAGATTTCACACTTGGTAAATTTAAACACCACTGTGGAGGCATAGAAAGCAGAAACAAAAATAGTTTTCAGGGCAAATTAGGTCATAAATGTTGGTCTGATATAGAACCGACCTCAATAAAGACCTTGCTGAGAAAGTTGTAAACAAAGGAAAGTGGCACATCCCAGAGCTTTGAAGAGTACGCTATGCCCTGAATAAAGAAAACCTGAGCTTCTATTAGGAAGCTGGAATTCTAAGTATGGCAGGAATAGCATTTCTGAAACACTTCTGAGGGGTTTTTGCTCTGGGTAAATTTTCTAAGAGCAAATCACTACCCCTTTCCCTTTCCTTCCCTTACCACCTACCCTAGCTGCCCCCCATTTTTCCTCTATGAAAACTAAATTCGAGGCTGAGGTTTACGGTCTCAGGAGGAGGCAAAATATAGTGAGGACAAATAATGCCACCACTTCTCTAAAGAATTTTTAAAACTCACAGTAGAGACAATAGCGTTGAAAACCAGATAAAGGTTCCCTGAGATCCAACAACTTGGTTTTTAATATCAAGAGCCATAGCCCTAAATAATCTCTTTATAAAGCTTATCCACAAATAATGGTTGGCGGGGGGAGGGGGGATGGCACTTTCTCTCCACCAGCAGGAGAGGAGATTGAAAATATTTCTGGCCAAAGCGAAGTGTCGAGAAACCAGAGGGGAGAGCAATACTGTTCCCTGCTGGTCTATTCCGCCCTGCCTCCAGGCCCCTGCCCAAGTTAAATTCCGCGAAGGCATCCCAGTGCAGCCGATTTTCCCAGAGACCATTCACCTGCCAGTGCTCTCACGGGGAAAGCTGAAAGAGGTGTCTGCGGAGACACCCACTCCCACAGCTGGGACGTGGAAGGGCAGAGAAAAGTCGCAGACCTGAAGGGGTCTCCTGGTTGGAAGGTGGAGGATGCAGAGTGTGGAGCGGTGGTGAGGGTGAAGGGCTGGTAGGGAGAGGCCACGTGGACACAGCAGCAGAATCCGGGAGGGTTTGGGGCCAACAGCCCTTAAGGATCAGAGGGCCAGGGACATCTCATAGAGTGCCAGCCGCCGGGGCCAGGGGCCAGAGGATTCCCCCACTTCATTCTGCGAGTGCTGCCAGCCCCTTCCCTTTCCTGTGAACTTAGACGCCACCCCCGCCCCCGGGACGAAGGGAGGGGCAGAACCCTACAAATGACTGGATGGAGGCAGGAAACAACTGGGTTATCGCTAACTGGGTAACTGGACTGTCTTCCTTGAAGCGGCAAGATTCAATGTTCAGTTCCCAAGGAGAGTTAGGATGTCAAGGTAGAGATTAAGTTCAACTGCTTGTGAATTCGTATCCATTACGTAACTTAATTAAACCAGCAAAACTTTTAGCCTTCACCAGAGCAATAAATAAATCCAGAAAAAGGTGGGAGGCGGGGGGAAGAATCAGTGGAATCGTTCTTTTTTAACTTCTACAACACAAAATAATATTTTTTTTGGTGGTATTAGAAAGCTTTTTTTTGGTGGTATTAGAAAGCTTCTTGGAAATTTAAGGCATAGTCCCGTCACTGAATACATGTCACCTTTTTAATTTTCCTGGTATTAAGGGGTTCTATTTCAGAAGTTTAATCAAATATTATAATTTTCATTAAAACTTCAAAATAAATGAGGCTGAGCATTTCAAAATGCAAATCTAATCGGGGCAGTTCTCCCCAGCGTCCCCCCCCCCCCGTGAGGGTGGGAGCTAATCTGCTTTTGCCCACCATTGTCATCCCAGCACCCAGCAGGGAGACTGGCATATAGTAGGCCCTCATTCGTTGAATGAATGCAAAAATGAATGAATCAGTGTGATGAGACTGGAGAACTCCAAGTCTCCTTCTGGCTTTGAAATCCTGCATCACGTTTCCCAGACAAAGGATGACAAGAACCCCATGAATTTCAAAGAGTTTCAACTGATGAATCTTTGAAGCACTGAGAAATAGCTTAATATGTTTCCATCCTATCAGTTGCGGTTCTAGTATCACAAGTACATTTATACACACAATATATTAATTGACCTTCTTTAATCCAGTTCTTGATCCTGAAATCTAATTAACACAGGCATTAAGTTATTAAAAACTTGAAAGTGTGAACTAAGAACTGGGGTAAATGTTAGAGTAGGAACAGGTATAATTCTTCCAAGTTGCAATTAAAATTAATACATAGAACTGGTCATGTTTTGTTCCTTAAGAAAAAATACATATGGAAATTACATTCTACTAAAACAGGATAGTGCAAATGAACACACTTTCTTTTTCCCAGATTGGTCTGTGGAGGGATTACTTTATGTCCATGACAAACCCTTTTCCCAAGAAAGAGTAAATAGTCAAGCTTAGGTCTTCAGTGTTTACCCTCTGATCGCTTGTTCACCTTGTTTTGCACGTAAACGTTTCTATAGGTTTATGGCTATCCGTATAAACTGCTGCTACTCCAGCAGTCCCCACATTTTCAGCAACTGTAGGAATTGAAGGTTTTCAATTCTCCACAAAATATGAGCAAAATACTGCAAATTCTTGTTTCTCATCCACCAAAATCTCTCACACAGTCAAAGTCTTTATCAGCATCACCCTGTGCTACATAACAATCTAGTCTCCTTAAAAATAAACGCAGGAGGGCTTCCCTGGTGGCGCAGTGGTTGAGAGTCCGCCCGCCGATGCAGGGGACACGGGTTCGTGCCCCGATCCCGGAAGATCCCACATGCCGCGGAGCGGCTGGGCCCGCGAGCCATGGCCGCGGAGCCTGTGTGTCCGGAGCCTGTGCTCCGCAACGGGAGAGGCCACAGCAGTGAGAGGCCTGCGTACAGAAAAAAAAAAACAAAAAAAAAAACAAAAAAAAAAAACGCAGGGCTTCCCTGGTGGCGCAGTGGTTGAGAATCTGCCTGCCGATGCAGGGGACACGGGTTCGAGCCCTGGTCTGGGAAGAGCCCACATGCCGCGGAGCAATTAGCCCCGTGAGCCACAATTACTGAGCCTGCGCGTCTGGAGCCTGTGCTCCGCAATAAGAGAGGCCGCGATAGTGAGAGGCCCGCGCACCACAATGGAGAGTGGCCCCCACTTGCCACAACTAGAGAAAGCCCTCGCACAGAAACGAAGACCCAACACAGCCATAAATAAATAAATAAATAATTAAAATAATTAAAAAAAAAAAAAGAAATGTAGCTAAATTTTAAAAAAAAATAAAAAAAAATAAAATAAAAATAAACGCATGGGGGGAATTCCTCTCAATGATAAGCAAACAGCAATTATTATTCCCTGTTATTACAATGCTCTCAGTTAATTGCACAGATAACAGCAGAGAGAGTCCCTTAAGAGGCTGGATACCAAAGGGGAGTCAGTCAGAGGAAGACAGTGTACAGGGAGATTTAGTAAATATGTGCAAGGAACCATTAACATTGAGTAAACAGTTCAATTCAATGCTGTCAAAGAAAAATGTATGTAAATAATTGTAAAAGAACCTTCCTTGATAAATGCTGAAAACGAATTATTCTGACATGAAAACAGCCCAAATGCATTCACAGAAGAAGACTACCAACTATATTTTCTAAGCATTCTTTGCTGTACATACACAGTTTATCATCCTGGGCTGTATTTATAAGAAGCACATGTTCAAAAAAAAAAAAAAAAAAGCGCTGCTGTTTTCACTTGGGGATTATTTTACAGGGAATTCAGTGAGCCAGCCCTTTCTTAGCATTTTCCCTGCTTTTGTCCCATCAGAAATGGGAATTTACTGTGTGTCCTGCGTGCTGATAACACACAACTTGCCAAGGTTTGATGCTGTACTTTCACTGACGGGATGGAGGAGGAAAGAGCAAAGTAAATGAGGAAGTTGTGAGATTTCTCTTCACCTCCAAATGACAGATAAAGCTAGCCAGTGAACATGAAATACCTTGGAAGGCTTCCTGGCTCAATTAAAATCCAACTTTAATGAAATATTTTGTTTAAAGAGAAAAATGGTGTGTCTCTCTAGTGAAAACTGTTTAGGACAGCTGCTATGGGGGAAGCAGGTGGTTGCAACTACCCCGAGGGCTGCAGAAATATTAATATGTAAATATCTCGAATTTCACTCAAGTTCAGGGCAGCTTCCTAACGTCTGGAGGAAGACAGAGCAGGCCACAAAGCAGGGAATACCCTCTCATTTGACCGGAGCAGGGTCTGTTTGTCTAAGTCCCCATCTCAGCCTCTCTGTTTGCTGTGAGCTCACAAAGGCACTGCGTTCAAGTTTCAAAGCCAGCTCCTCCCTCCTCCCGTTGCAAAGACATAACATGTCATCAGAACCCAGGGTTTGCCAGAAGCCATGATTTGTTTGTCTAGACTGGCCATTGAACTCTGTTTATTACTAAACATCATGTGGAATGGGCAACAAATCAAAGGGGTTCCTGGGAACCTGCAAGGCTTGTCTGGCTGAGCACAGCCAGGGCTGCATGGGGACATTCTTCCTTCTCAGTTTCCACAGTCTGGAGAGGCCTACCTTTCCCAGGACCTGGAGGCTGACCACTAGACTAACCTTTCATCTTTTTTCGACCCAGGACATGACCCCAGGTCATTAGTGACCCCAGGAGCCCCTCCCCACCATTGTTGGAGTGGCAACCCTTAAGAACTATATTCTGGGAGAGGTCATGAGGAATGAGTCAAGATGAACATTTGAAAATGGACCATGAGAGGAAAATGCTACCAATCACAGCAAAATAGCCTGCCCAAAGAGCAGAGAACCAAAACAACAACAACAAAAAGATGCGTATAAATAATATCCTCTTTTCAAGATGCAAAGGTGGCATTTATAAGAACTCTTTGGGTTTGGTTTTAGAAAGACACATAATTAGCAGATACACAGTTCGGATTTCCATGGATAATTGCTGCCTAAATTTTAATGAATATACAAGTTCTCTACTTTAAAAGATTTAATCTGGAAGATAAAATGAATGGAGACTCATGCTTTCTTTAGAAAATAATGTACAACTTGATTCTTTTTTTTTAAAAAAAAGCACCTCTTGGGAATGTAAATTGGTGCAACCACTATGGAAAATATGGCGGTTCCTTGAAAACTAAATATAGAGTTACCATATGATCCAGCAATCCCACTCCTGGGCATACATCTGGAGAAAACTCTAATTCAAAAAGATATATGGGCCTCCCTGGTGGCGCAGTGGTTGAGAGTCCGCCTGCCGATGCAGGGGATACGGGTTCGTGCCCCGGTCTGGGAGGATCCCATATGCCGCGGAGCGGCTGGGCCCGTGAGCCATGGCCGCTGGGCCTGCGCATCCGGAGCCTGTGCTCCGCAACGGGAGAGGCCACAACAGTGAGAGGCCCGCATACCGCAAAAAAAAAAAAAAAAAAAAAAAAAGATATATGCACCCCAATGTTCACAGCAGCACTATTTACAATAGCCAAGACATGGGAGCAACCTAAGTGTCCACTGACAGATGAATGAATAAAGAAGATGTGATATATGTACGTATACAATGGAATACTACTCAGCCATAAAAAAGGAATGAGATAATGCCATTTGCAGCAACATGGATGGACCTAGAGATTATCATACCAACTGCAGTAAGTCAGAATGAGAAAGACAAGTATCATATGATATCACTTATCTGTGGAATCTAAAAAAGGATACAAATGAACTTATTTACAAAACAGAAACAGACTCACAGAGTCTGTTTAGCACAGGAACTATATTCAATATCTTGTAATAACCTATAATGAAAAAGAATACATATATATATATGTATGTATAACTGAATCACTTTGCTGTATACCAGAAACTAATACAACATTATAAATCAACTATGCTTCAATTAAAAAAAAAAAAAAAGGAAAAGAAAAGCACCTCTATTGCCTATAAAAATAGAACAGCTTTGGACAAAAATCAGTTCTCCCATGCAATATTTTGGAAGTACATTGATTTTGTTAAGGAAGACCTATGAGCTGAGAGAGCTACTATAAGATCCAGGGTCTAAGGATCCAGGTCTCTAGTTGGAAAGGCCTCAGTATCTAATCCACATGAACTTTTACACATTATCTAAATAGGGGCAAGTTCTCTAATCTGTGTTTCACTTTTCCCTAGAATTAAAAGTGATCACACAAAGGGATGTAAAGCAACACAACACAGCACTTCCAAAGGAGGTCTACCTTCTGTACCATGACAATTTCATGGTCATTCATTCATCAGACAAAGAAATCAAAAGGCTCAAAACTACCAGAACCCTAGAGCATTGGCCAGAGCCTCCTGGCCCATCAATGAGCAGCAGCAGATTTGGCCTCTGCCAGTCCACTGTGCTCTCCATCTGCATCCACAGGCTAGAACTAGAGACCAGTATAATCCCAGAGGGGTCAACCATACCCACAGGCCTGCAAGTATTCTGATAGCTCTAGGGAAATTCCAGGGGAAGTGGGGAATGGAGAAAACCAACCGAGATGTTCCTGGGGCCCATTGTGACCAAGGCCCTTGGGATGGCTTCCAGAACCCGAAAATGACTAAGAGGACCTCAGGGTGCTGCCCCAATGAACCTGAGGGGATGCCACAATACACCCAATCTGATGATCAGGGGTCTCTGGTTCAGCTTCAGCCTTTGGAGAAAACTCCTAGTGAAGTCAGACGCCTTATTATTATCATCCCTGTCATGGAAAGGCAAAAGCGGTTTTGTGATTAGAAGGAATCAGATATAATGAATGTATATTTATGTCTAGGAATAAGATTCCATTTAGGGTACATACCAGTGCCTTCTGCTTTGGTTTTTACCCTTCCTCTCCTCTCCTCGACCTAACCAGGTAGGTGCCTCTAATGCTGAAATGCTGGTTGAATTAAATTGAATAAATTCAGTTGAACTTTTGAAAGTTCCAAAACAAAACAAAAAAAGCAAATAGTCATTTTCACCCAAGTTCACACAACAAATCATTTTCTTTAAAAGTTGAAGGAGTATCACATGAAAGTAGAATGAGCAGATGTATGAGAAAGGATCTCCCCCACTCAGTTTGGGCACTGATTTTTCTTTTTCTTTTTCTTTTTTTTTTTTAAAGAAGTCTTCACATAGATGGTACTAAGTTATAATTTAACTCTCAAGTTAACTATAGGTCCCCTTGTCTTTCAAGTCATACAAACACACAGGGCTTTAATGATTTTTAACTAAAAAAAGAAAAAACATGCCATATGAAAATCACTTCTTCTAACTCCAATCCTCTGGCCACTCAAAGATTGGCCTGTGAGATCTTTATCTATTCGTGAGAGTAACACAGGAAACTCTCAACAATCCAGACACCTTTAAGTTGGACAAACACAGGAAGGTTATGAGCTTAAGAGGTTCTGGTTGTGCAGTTAAAACTTTATTTGAACACTTGAATAATAATTTCCCTCCTAAAAAGAGGATGGTGGATTTTTAGCTAAGTCAGTTCTCAGTTTCAGTTAGACCAAACCTAACACGTTAACAGCTTCTTCCATCATAATAAAGGAAAGAGAAAAGGAATCCAGTTGGAAGAGGCACAAAATAGTTTTTACAAGGAATCCCTGAGAAAGACATTCTTTCTTAAGGACTGTTCACATACACAGGAGACTAATGAATATATGAAATTTGTGCATAAAATCATCCTTTAAATACAATAAAGGACTTACTCATTTACCAAAAAAAAAAAAAAAAAAAAAAAACCTTTGGAAAAAAGAGGACCGTGATTTTCACTGAGTTATGGGATTATGAATAATTGTTCTCATTCTCTTTCCTATTTTCCAAGGTTTTACACAAAGACCAATTCTTACCTTTAAAAATCAGGGGAAAAAAGTTTTTTTTTTTTTGATTAAAAGAAATCCTAGGGTAGAATCTAAGGTGAAGAATCAGTCTGAGAACTGTGAGCCAGCCCATCCCTTGCCTTTGTGTGCTTTAGAAAAAGGCCAGGCCCGGCCCATGGGGAGCGGCGGGATTCTGCCCCACTCACCCCTTCCCACAGGCACCACCAGCTGTGCACACACTCAGTGCCGTTCGCTCCATCTCTCTGGGGCCCAGACGTCTATTACATCAAGTTCTGCTTACGTGTTCATTTGCACCTGTGTGTGACTGTGTGACCAGGGTCCTCAACCTTCACACGCTGACCAGGGATTTGAGGCCTAGCGCTGTGGAATCTAAACTGGCCTTGACGTTCCACTCGAAACTCCCGTCTAAAGAAGGCACCCCAGACAGTTTATGTCAAGAAACAGAGCAGTTTTACTTACCTTTCAGCGTGGAGGAATACCAGAAAGGGCTTCACTAAATAAAGGGTATGCCGACATGGGCAAGTAAGGAGAGAATGCCTGCTTTCAAGTCCCCTTTCTGCACGTGCAACTTAAAGACAGATCTTTACTCACCATGGCATTGGGTCCTCATCAACCTCAACATCTGGACCAACTTCTTTTGACTTTCAAAACAGGGCCCCTGGGCTTCCCTGGTGGCGCAGTGGTTGAGAATCTGCCTGCTAATGCAGGGGACATGGGTTCAAGCCCTGGTCTGGGAGGATCCCACATGCCGCGGAGCAACTGGGCCCGTGCACCACAATGACTGAGCCTGCGTGTCTGGAGCCTGTGTTCCACAACAAGAGAGGCCGCGACAGTGAGAGGCCCGCGCACCGCGATGAAGAGTGGCCCCCGCTCGCCACAACTAGAGAAAGCCCTCGCACAGAAATGAAGACCCAACACAGCAAAGATAAATAAATTAATTAATAAACTCCTACCCCCAACATCAAAAAAAAAAAAAAAAAAAAAAAAACAGGGCCCCTAACCACCCCAGCCCTAGGACAGCACTCACACCTTCCTAAGTGGTCACACAAATCCCCGTGGCCGATTTACCGTTCACTCTAACAGGCCCACGGGCCCCCCTCTGGGTTCCATGTGTTCTGGGAGCCTGAGTTTGAGAACATTCTGCTGCCTGGTCAAATCTGGAGGGTACACTCACAGCCCTCGGCTCTTCCCATGTTGGCAAAACCTCCCAGGTAACTGACGGAGGCTGTGAGAGGTGAAACAGCCACCTGCATCATCCAAGGGAGCTACCAAAGTGACCTGATGGAGAAGGAGGGAGGGAGGGAAGGAAGAAAGGGCCTATTATCTGGCCGGGCAAATAAATAGGGTTAAATCTGGCCATCAGGACTGGCGACACAATTTGCAAAACTTGGTACAAAATGAAAACATTTTGTACTTTACGTTTTAAAAGTATTAAGAGTTTCAAGATAGTCACCCAGAGCAGAAACCAAGTGTGGGGCCCTTCTACGCACAGCGCCCTGCGTGACACACAAACACCCAGGAAGCCGGTCCTGCTGGCTGTCGGTGGGCAAGTCATTGGCTTCCGTGTCCAAATAAGCCGTTGTCAAATGGGCCAGAGAAGGAAAGCAGTGAAATAAATAAATAAACTCACAAACAAGCCATCAAGAAGGAAAAAGCTCCAAGTCCCAGGTCAGCCTTGAATTTGCAGACAGCTCAAGGCATTGTTCACATAGTTTTCTATTTTGTCATCTGGAAGATGGGGCATTATTAATGACCAACATCACGGTGATATGACTCAAACTTGGCAGTTCCTGATCCTGCCAAGCAATGCAAGTGACCAGCATTTTAAATATACGCTCGATCCAACTATGGAGAGTAGTTTTCATTATGACAGAACTGGATGGAATTCAAATCACTCTGCAAAAAAAACCCATCAAGCCATAATTTTCTCCCCCAGCGTACTCATCATGTTCAGATAGAAGATAGTTGTGAAATGAATGAAATTTACCTTTTTCTGGGCAGCTAAAGACAGCATTAACAGCCTTCACTTCTGGAAACCCCTGAGCCAACCCAGGCCCACGCTCCCACCTGGACCAGCCCTCCCTCGAAAGCCCCAGAAACTCCTCATCCCAGCTTTCCTGGGATTCACCAGGTTCCCATATTCCCAAAGTTCCCCCCAGGTCTTGGCAGGGATCCCAAGAAATAACTTTATGTACATATTTTTAAACCAATTATTTTATTTTTATGCTCGAAAAGTGGTTGGAGCCAAATTTTTTAACAAAATTCATAGAATTCAGGATCTCTCCAAGCTGGATCCTCCATCTTTAATAAACAGTTAAAGAAAAAATGTCCAGGCACCAACTGCAAAGCCTGCCAAAGTCAGAAACTGCTTTGCAATGTAAATCACTTTTTTAGGAGAAAAGAGAAAACATCAAAATTCTAAAACTGGCACTAAAAGAGTCCTGCCGAGGTGGATGAATGGTTTGTGGAGCTGTAAAAACATACTGAGGCCTTGTATGAACACATCCTGGGCCTTCAGACATACGAGCCACATCATTATAAATGGTCTCGTGTATGGGCTGCACGGGCCTACCCGCTCACACATCTAACCCACATACACCCACAGTTCCTCCTCTGGGGGACTAAGCAAACTCATGAAATTCCTAGGCCCTGTGGCTAAAATAGGCACTTTTTTATTCTGAGTAGCTATACTTCATAGGGAAAGGCAGGGGAAAGGAATAGAGATTAGTTGATAGCCTACTGTGTGCTAAGTTCTATGTTAAGTACTTTCACAGCCATTGACCCATCTTTTCTTCCCAAGGTAAGCCCCAGTTTAAAGATGAGTGACTCTCTCAAGGTCACGAGCTCATCTGCAGTGGCCAGGGGGTTCAAACCCACTTCAGCAGTCCCAAAGCCGCCTTCTTTCCTCTCCACCACAGTGCGGTTCTGACACTCTGTGAGCTGAGGACCTAGCTGAGCTGAGGACCCAGCTACCTGTCCAGGGACGGCCAACTGTGGAGCTCAGGAGGTCACAGCTTGTCCTCCCTCCCCACTAGGAGGAGCCCAGCCTAAAAGCAGAACAGGACTGGAGGCTGTGGCAGTCGCACACTCCAGTAAAGCAGCTGGACACAGCCCTAGGGTGTCCAGCCAGCTGGAGGCCAGGAGCAGGCACTGGAAGAAATCCACCCTTGGCCAGGTCACTGCCGTGGGGCCATCTGTGCGGAGAAGAGGGTCCCTGCCATCAGCCACCTGTCAAGTCAGTAGCCATCCCACAGGTGGAGAGCTCACTGCCTGGCTCCAAGCCTGGTTCTACTCTTTACCAGCTGGGGGACCTTGAACAAGTTACCTGAACGCTCGGCCTCACTGTCCAATACCAGACCAAGAGGTTTGGAAGATCAGAGTGAATACATCCAAAGCCCTTGGAACAGTTCCTAGGACACAGAGAGTGAGTGATCATTGTTAGATGTTAGTGTGTACCAAGCACATTCTGAAGCAGACCTGGGACATCAGAAAGTTCTCGCAACTCCAAAGAGACAGCGCTGTCTGTGGGAAGCCATGGAGCTCCCAACAATAGCCCGGCACTCAGCAGCCCCTCACACAGAGCGCTCAGTGGTCTTAGCTCCGAGAGGGGAGACCCTCTGCTTGCACAGTCCAGGCAGACCGTGATTCGTGAGCTGCAGCCTGCAGACAGGGTGATGTGCCACATTCCTGTGACAGGATGCCCAGTCCCTTCCCTGGGGCTCAACATTAAGACCCACCCGTGGCGGAAGTGGTGCTTCTGAGAAAAAACTATCAAATCACTGAGGCTGAAACCATTGGCAAATTCCTGGGGAGTGTTGAAAAGAGGGCACCATCATTCCCTACTATGATTATAATAAAATGCTTGGGTGCTGCCAGGGGACTTGCTGTTCCCCCAAACCAATCCCTGCAGCTTCCCCATGGGAGGGCCACCCTTCCAGCCGAAGAACTTTCCCAGCATGGAGTCCATCAGTATTTCCAGCAGCTGGAGAACTGGTTTTCCTCCAAGACTATTGGGAGATTAATGGTTCAATGTGCAGCTGCTTAATGGTGTTCTAGGCAGCCTCCTCCTCTCATTTGCCCCTGGCCTCCCAAGGACTCGTGGTTAATGGGGCAGGTGGAGAAGCCTTTTGTTTCCCCTTGACTGGACGTGTTAACACTGATCTGTTACTCTATCAGGTCTCTATGTCTTAATCTCAGTCTTGCTCTGTTGGAATGTTCCTCTCCCACATTCTTCTATAAGGCCAGGTATTGAATATCCAGAAAGTGATAGCTTCAGCCAGTGCCCAGCTTGTGTTCTCCAAGGATCCAGTCCTTAAGAAGGTAGATATCTACAGCCAGCTTAAAATGATAAGAACATGTAACACCCTCCCCTTTACTAAAATGACTGCTCTCTTTTGCAATATCGATAGCTCTGTCTGCACCTTTGCTAAGGACATGAGAATTCACAAGATTAGACTAGAAAGGGTTTCGGTTTGCTTGTTAGCTTCTCCACAACCTCCTTCCCCCACCCATCTCTTTACACTTCTGTTCACTCTGTGCCCTACAGTTACTAAGACCCCTTTTATACATTTTGTCCCCTTCAGTAAAACACGGTTTCAGTGCCAGTAACGTGATCATTCATTTTTATCTGAGTCTACAAAACAGAATCCAGAAAATTTGGTACACGGAGGTAGAAGTCTACTCCCTAGTGGCTGGCCTTCTTAAGAGCCCAGTCACAGAGCCCACAGAACATCAGGCAGCTTGGGCCCTGCAGCTTCCTCGGATGGAGGGGAACTGACTGACTCAAGCGTCCTCACGACCACTGGCTATTCTAGACATTGGATGGAGGGGTTCTCCAACTGGGCCGGGGGATGGGGGTGGGAACCAAGAGTTCCCAGCCAGGTAGTCCCACCACTTCTACTGGGAGAATTCCATGACTGCCATTGGCTTTGCTTGGGGAGCACAGAGGTGCTGGGACAGTTTTGGCTGTCCACAATTGTCATGTTCTTTTTGGTGAATATTGGTTGCCTCCCCTAATTTGAGATGGTGAAGGCAAGAGGACCCATCCCCCGCACTTATTCCTAGGGTAGATGTGCTGGGAGACATGGCTGTCTCCACTCTACATGTCTTGTTAGCAAGCCACTGAGTGCCCTTTGTTCTGGACTACCTTTTCAAGGATGTCTGTAGAGTGAATAGTCTTGGGAGACAGAGATAGTGTCTCTCCCCAGAACTTACTTCCGTTATAAAAAGACTTGGGTTTCCCTAAACTCAGGTGTCACCTCCTGTGCCAAGATCCACTCCACGCTTAGTTAGCATCTGGCCCTCTTATCACCCTGTGGGCCTTGAAGCTCAAGGAACTGGTGCAAAAATGCTGATACTCTGACTACTGCTATTGCTGTGAGTGACAAACTGCCCTTCATCTCTGACGCAAGAGTCTCGTGTCTTCTACCAGCATCCATGAAACTGTGGCAGGCTAACTGGTTAGCAGGCAAGTAGGGTCATGTCTCAGACCCTTCACAGTTCTTGACACTACGTTATAATGACAGCAAATATCGGGCCACATTTTAGCATGCATGCAAACATTTATTCGCAAGGAGGCCCAAAAGAGTCACATAATCTGTTCTTTTAGTGAGGTGAGGTTCTGCCTCTCTAACCCTCAGGCAGGTCCACAAGTCCCTGGTTTACCTGAGGTTGACGCAGCAATGTTCCAGTGGCAAGATTCAGCTAATATTCTGTTTGGATCAAGTGAAAGAATCCCGCCAACCCCTCATCAAGTAACCAGACACAGGACTGGATTGCAGCTCTAAGCCAAGAATACCACTCCAAAAGGTATTAGGTTTCTGGGCCCACCAGTCTTCTATTCTGTTCATACAAATGTATATTTCTACCCAATGCACATAAATTAAATGGCAATCATCTCTCCAGTAAAAAGTTATTTCCAACATTCCTTATAGGAAGTGACAAGTCATCCTCAGCAGATCCAGATGGGCCTAGTTGAACTGAACTTGTGGTAATGGACTTGGGGTGTGAATTCCCAATTAGGACCTTTTAAATGCGAACTTACTACCCCTGGAATATGAATCCCAGACTGGGACAGAGTTCAGATGTCTAAGCTACCCTACCATTTGATTAAAACCAACAAGTCACACACACGGTTCAAACTGTCTGCTCTGCAGTATGTTAAAGTAAATTACAACACTTTCAAGGAGGCATTTGTTTTTTGAAGATCCAGCTTCTGGGACCCACAGCTCTCTCCTCTTTCCCTTCTCTGTGTTCCCTCTGTTGCAAGCGAACATTTGGTAGGCTCTTCTTGGTTTGTAGAGCCTTGGGTCTTTGGCCCAAATGGCCTAAAGACGAGTACCAGGTACAGTCCCAAGTCATTTAACTTACCCCCTTTAAACCCAGTTTAAAACCCTGATAACTCTCGCCCTTCCTCCTCCCTTCAAGTTGCCTAGCTCCTTTGCCAGCCCCAACTCGTGGCACACATACATTCATTCAACAACTATTTATTTCAACCCCTGTAGACACTATGCTGGTTTAAGACCCTTGTGCTACACAGTCAGCTTCTGTATTCTGGCCCACAGATTCTCTCATCGCTGGTCGGACAGAGTGGCGTCACAGCCCTTTTCTTTTGAAGATGAAATAACATAAAATCCTTATGACCCTGTCACATGGTCACCTCCAAGTGCACTACCCAGCAGGCTCTCCCAGACCAATGAACATGCTCATCCTGCGCAGTTTATTACATTTGTTTAAACACATGACAAGGGAACCAGATGAGTTAGGTCAACATACTTAGAATAACATATAAGAGCAGCAGAAGGACCCCACTACCTGAATCCTGGTTACACAATGTTCCTATTCTCTCTTATAGTCTCTCTCTCTCTGTCTCTTCTATGAGCCTTCTCTGCTACTGCTGTGGTTAGAAAGACCCAAGCTGATGTGGGCCAAAGACGTGCCCTTGCTCTATCAGGGACAGGGGCAAGTATACCTGGCCAAGAGCTGGCACTTGCCAAACAGCCTCTGAACAACTATGGATTTTATTTTGGTTCTTGGGCTGAACACATGTGGGTCCATTGCGGGTGCCCATTTCAGGGTGACATAGCTGTCAGCCCAGAAGTGATGAAAACTTACGGCTTAATCTTTCTATTCCTTCCTTATCTAAAGGTAACACTCCTGTTTGTTCCATTATATTCTAATTTTTAACATGTCTTCCAGGTCACTAATTTACTTACTACCTATACTTAAATACCTTCTGAATTCTGCCTATGCCTCACAAGCCCCTTGCTTCTTCATTACTACATGCCTAACACGTCCACTGAGTTTTGCCTATGTCTCATAAGCTACAAGCTTACTTAGGTGCTAATGTATACTTAACAACTAAGCTTCAAAAATCCCATTTGTTTTTCTTACATGATTTGAAATTTCTCAAATAATTTAGCCCACATCCATTACAGACATCCTAAATGAAATTGTAAATTACAAAATGGTATACATAAAACGATTGTAAGTAGGTAAGAATAAGCAGGTATGTGAATAACAATTGGAAGATAATACAGAAAAATGGAAAAAAATTGCTGGGATAGAGATATCATGAGTAACTTCTGTTTCAAAACTTTAATATTATGTGTATAATATTTTCAATACCATATTCTTTTTAAGTAGGCTGACATTCACATATGCTATAACATACTCCTTTCTGACCAGGAATTCAGCAAAATAGCAAAACCTGTCTTAAGTTTAAGAAATTTCATGAAGTAAACTGAACTCTTAGAGAAATATATGCATCCTAAACCATTTAATTCCAAAAGCATGGCTAAATGTATTGCCTAAAACTTGTGCTATAAAGTCTGTCAAGAACCTGTATGGTTAAAGCCTTTTTTTTTTTTTCAGGGAAATAAATAGTTTAGGTTTTAACCATACAGGTTCTTGACAGACTTTATAGCACAATTTTTAGGTAATACATTTAGCCATGCTTTTATTTTAAAATAACTACTGAGTATTACCAGACTAGTAACGCTTGTCTCTGCTATTTATAAAATTCCATTTGAAATGGTAACATAAAGAAAATTGAACTTACTTGTGTGTTTTTGAGTAGAATTTTCCCCTTTACGTGATTAAGTAAAGCAAAACCTAATACTTTGTCTGACTGTCTGTCTGTCTGTCTCTCTCTCTGTTTATTACCTACTGAGCAATTTTCCTGAATGCCAATAGCCGTCTGTTATTATGATCCAGTTTAATCTCTTATATTCATATTTATACTATGAGTCAGCCTCTCCAAAGAGACAGAGATATAAAGGGGAGCTTGGAAATTCCAAACATTTTGAATTTTAGAAAACATATCTGCATTGCAAATTGAAAAAACAATGGGTGTTCAAGATGTAGTATTCAGAGATGAGAGGCCCTCGGTGGTTTCCAGCTAAGCATCTGCCAAACCCATTTGCAGTTTAGTGAGAATGGAGCTCTCCTTTCATCAAATAGCCCAGCAATTTAGCTTCCCTGTGCGACAACATAAACAGAGAGACCCGTTCAAATCTTATCTTTTGGATTTTGCTGAACTGCCCAACTTGAAGACTGTGTAACTTGAGCAAGGACAGACAGCCTTAGCTTGAAATTTTCAAATGCCAAGGAAACAATTTAGAACATTCTTGACATGGAGAAGTTCTGTCTCTTTAAAGCACTCAATTCTTGGGCAACTAAAAGTTCCATTAAACCCAGAAATAATTTTTCAGGTTACATTGGGGCTCGTTCGAATAGAGCCTCTCTCCTAGAATTGTCACTAATACAATTAGTGTCCCAACTGAGGTAGACTGTTTGCTTTACATCTTCTCCCTAGATCTGCGTATAGTGAGGAAGGGCTGTTAGTCCATCAGACTTGTGCTGACAAAATCATTAATGATGGTAAAATCAAAGCACAGTTTTGTTTGTACAAAGCCAATCTTTTTTTTTTTTTTAAAGAGGGAAAGAGATTTGTTTTAGACAAATCAGCAATTCTCATGGGAACTCTAAATTTAGTATTAGTGGGTAAATGATAGTAGACATGTGAATTTCATATGTGAGATTAATAGTGATGAGACTTATCTATTTTTCAAACCAATGGATCTTATACATTGAGTACAGAATTGTCATGGAAGTATCCACCTTGGAGGATGATTCTAACTGGTCTGCCATTGCTTGCTACCATATTGAAATTCCTGTTGTAATTTCTTTTAGGACCACTTTACACAAAGAACAGAATAGCAAGATATTATAGTTGAGTCTTGCTTGGTCACCTACTTTATTCACTGAATCTGACTCATAAGGACTTTGATGATTTATGAGAATCAATTTACCATCCAAGTAGAGAGATCTGCCACAACTGAGTATATCCAGAGAAATCGCCAGAGGGGCAAGAGGACTTTTAGTATGCTTTGAAGCTACTTTGAAAAGGCTAGTACTCATGTACTTGGATGACTATGTCCTGGAGTGTTGTGCTTATTGAAAAATAAATGAGGTCCCTTATCTCCACGCTGAGAATAAGGGCGCTATCCTAGCAAAGCAGAGTCTCTGGCAGAGTGCCGGCTCACAGGACGGCTGAACTGAGGTGTTACAGGGACCAGAGAGGGCTTCCTGAGGGAGATCCTGCCTCTTTGGAGATAAGATACAGCTTTCTGAGGTCCCAGGCCTGCTTCAAAAGAGCCTCATGAGGGACTTCCCTGCTGGCGCAGTGGTTAAGAATCCGCCTGCCAATGCAGGGGACATGGGTTCAAGCCCTGGTCCGGGAAGATCCCACATGCCGTGGAGCAACTAAGCCTGTGCACAACTACTGAGCCTGCACTCTAGAGCCCGCCAGCCACAACTACTGAGCCCACGTGCCACAACTACTGAAGCCCACACGTCTAGAGCTCATGCTCCACAACAAGGGAAGCCACGGCAGTGAGAAGCCCGCACACCACAAGGAAGAGTTGCCCCAGCTCACCGCAACTAGAGAAAAGCCCGCACACAGCAACGAAGACCCAACACAGCCCCCAAATTAATTAATTAAAAAAAAAAAAAAAAAGAGCCTCATGGGATGTTCTCTGCAAAGGGGCTCTTTAAGTCCTTCTCTCTGCCTGTTTACTCACCCTATAAAGTTGCGCCCCTAGCACGATGGAGCCTGCAACCCCTCACCATATGCCAGGCACCAAAAAGAAACCCAGGACCAACAAGGCGATGAGGTTACCCAGTGCCCAGTGGCAGGTGGATTAAGAGCTACCATGCAGGTTAGAGCCATGCTTCTCAATCTTCAATTAGTTATCACAGCAATAAAAAAGGAAAGCCTGGGGCTTCCCTGGTGGCGCAGTGGTTGAGAGTCCGCCTGCCGATGCAGGGGACACGGGTTCGTGCCCCAGTCCAGGAAGATCCCACATGCCGCGGAGCGGCTGGGCCCGTGAGCCATGGCCACTGGGTCTGCGCGTCCGGAGCCTGTGCTCCGCAACGGGAGAGGCCCCAACAGTGAGAGGCCCGCGTACCGCAAAAAAAAAAAAAAAGGAAAGCCTGTTCCAGGAAAAAGACCAGTTTGTTCCAGCTTGAGCCAAAGTGTCCAGTCAGCACTCAGCAAAGTGGCAAAATTGTTTTCTAGCCTTTGTAGCACTTAATTTACAACTGTCCCAAGGACTGGGTAAGCAGGGTCAGCTCACAGGATAAATCACTCCTCTGCACATGTCTGTGCTTCGTCTCAGGATAAAGGAATCCCAAAGGCAGGTCCTGAACCAAAGTGCCCCCCTACCACGTGCTTCTGTTGATTCCTCACCCCTGGCCCATTACTACCTAGAGAATCCAGAAAGTGTTTGTTCAAAGACTTCTACCTCTGTCTACCCGTCCCCCCATTCTGGGACTCTTTCTCCTCCATCCCATCACTAGTCATGTAAAACGCATATGACGTTTTTAGTGCAGTGGGAAAGTGCCTCAGGGTCAAGGTCATTAGCTAAGCCAAAAGACGCTGTCCGCCACAATTCAGTTACCTGGATTCAGGTTTCCAGCATTAACCAGTTTCCTTCCGCGTCTTCCCTATGCACCTCCACCCAGAGGACCACCTGGGGTGGCAAGTTCTACTTCAACGCCAGGCCTAGGGCTCAGCTAGTTCTCTGCGCTTCCTGCCCACAGAAAGCAAGGCCCTTTCTTCTCGGTTTTACACTCCTGCAGCTCCTGCTCGGCCTCTTGAGCCCAGGTTGGCTCCATCACAAACTCCTCCAGGGGCACTGCAGGTGACTAGAGCAACTGCTGGGCTTCCCTGAACTCCCTCCTCCCAACACACTGGTCTCTCTTTCTTACTCGCTGGCCCTCCCTCTACAAATTCTCCCTTCCAACTTTCAGACTTTTTCAGCTTCCTCCCCCAGGGGTAAGACTTCAATGTCACAACCAGGAGCACCCCCAAACCAGCCAGGAATCAGTACCTACTCTATCCAATAGACATCCAATCTAGCCAACCCATCCACAAAAAGATGGACACATGCAAATTAAGCCTATTAAGTCTATTTCCTGGCATGCTTTAATTCCCAAAACATCCATTGATAAAATTCGTGGAGAAGCAAAGCTCTGGATTTCCCTCCTGACCTGCCCGCATGCTAAAAAGCATGAGGACTAAGCGCTGATGATGGATACATCAGTAACTCAACGAGGCCTTCCATAAACATTGGGATTATATTCATTGATTCCTCTGGTTGCCGCAAAGATCACGCTACCCCACTGCCACTCAGTGCTGATTCCTCTACTTTTTAAACACACCTGCCACGCATTTCCCATCTTGAGGCCTCTAGGCTGCACACTTCTTTCAATATCTCTTGACACTTCCCTCCAAGGGGCTATATAGATACAGAAACGAAGGCTTTATACCCCAGCTTAGAGCCAACTTTTACTCCAGACCAATGCTACTCAAAATGTGTATCAGAATTATCTAGGAATGGACTTGACTTAAATGCAGATTCCTGGGTCCCATCTGCTTTGGATCTGGGAATCTTCTTTTGTAAGAGACCTGTGATTCTGAGGATGGCTCTTTGAGAAACACTCTTATACATGTTTTACTACATGGTAAATCCCTTGGGGCCAGGGGATCACTCCTGGTTCTTCTTCCCATCTCCTGCAGGCTTTAGTACAGTTTCCATCATACAACGGGCCCTCAATAGATTGAATGACACTGAAAAATGTCATTACATTGACGTTTAGTGCTCATTCTCACGTAGAGGATGTTGCATTGACCCTGTAATATCACAGTGTCTGTTGTAAGAATGACAGACTAGGAGTTGTTTATAAAAACAGCTGGTGTGTACTGAGGGGCTCTGTTTGCAGTGATGATAAATTCTCTTCCCCCAGCTGCCACTGTCTTTTCTCCTAAGTAAAACTGTGTGTATAGCCTGGCCATCAGCCTCTCTGCTGGAGTTAGTGAAATGTTAACTTCTAGCCATTAGTTGAGAGATAGCAGATCACTTATCTACTTTCCCACTCTTTAATCTCTGTCCCCAAAGATGCACTTCTCACATTCCTTCCGAATGACCTGGCTCTTTAAAGCACAAACACCCAGCCCTAAACCCAGCTCTCCAGCTGAGGGATTTGTACGCACCACCCCAGTGCCCTACAGCAGTGAAAGAGCCAGTGGGAATTCTCACACCGGGGTTTCCTGGCTACTCCTGGCCACAGAATCTGGGGTGAGTGCAGGAACCCCAGTGTCCATCCCAGGCTCCAAATGACAAGAGGTGAGTAGACAACCCAGTCCCAGAGGCATCACTGAAGCCTGGAGAAATGTTAACAGCTGTATCTGGTTTAGATCTGATTTGGTTTTACCTCTTCAACTTCTAGGAGAATTCTTATTCTCCAGTGGCAGATGGATATTTTAAGGGTATCAAAATGTTTTGTTTTGTTTCTACTTTAAATTTAGGTGAACAATAGGACTAGGGGGAGTTTCAAGGTTTTAGTACACAGCTGAACATTTTACAAAAGAGTCCTAACGCTTCTGTGCAATGCATTGCATTGTATTCAGGACTGATGTTGACATCTATTGAATTAATTGTGCCAGACACTGTGATAAGCACTCTACATGTATTACTGACTTACTAAAACAAAACAATATCCCTATAAGTAGGTGCTGTAATTACGCCCATTTTACAAACGAGGAGAATGAAGCTTTAAGAAAGTAATAAGAGGATATATTTATTTAGGGCCAGACATCTTCGTGGACTGGGCAGTCATCTCCTAGTATGTTCTGATGCAGGGAGCCCGTCACGAGCTCTCTTCCTGTTTGCAGCTCCTGGAGCCCGTCAGAAGGGTTGACAAGTGGGGACTCCGGGAGGCCTCCCTGCCATCACCCGGCCCTGTGACGATAAAATCATTAACCTGGTAAAAGGGGAGCTAACGAACCACCTCCTTCAGCAATGCCCTCCACAACCAAGCCTGCTCCCCAAGCAGAGGGGACCCCCTCACAATCCCTCAGGGCCTTGCAGCCTTGCTCACTGCAGGACAGCTCCTCTATCGGATGCTTCTGACTTTGTTCACGTGGGGAAAGTTCCAACGAGTCGGGGTGGGGAAGGAACAGAGTGGAGCAGCCGCCCACAGTCCCCCAGGTCCCCGCCGTTGATGAGGGCTACAACCCTGGGGCAGACGAAGCTCCCGTCCTAAACACAGGCATCGATGCTGCCGAAATACACCTCTAGCCCAGATCTCTGACACTGCCCAGAGGAAGTTTCCCATCATCAGTGGATGCAAACCCCCCCTTGGCAGTGAAGGGCACGGAGTCCCGGAGGTGGACTGACCAGCCCAGCTCTGCAGAGCTCGGCCAGAGTGAAGCTGAGTCAGGCCCCGGGCCCCTCCCGGTGCCCCACCTCCCTCCCCTGCCTCCCTGGGCCAGGCTGTCCTCAGGCAGAAGCAGGGAAACCTAGCGCTAGGCTCAGAGACTGTGCAGAGGGCTTGAAGAGAAGCACGCAGCAAGCCCAGAGAGAAAGGTTCCATGTTAAGTTCTTTCTCAGTCTTCTTTTGGTTATCCAATTTTCAAGGGAATTTTTTTTCTCCTTTGGAAAATGATGAGAATATTTGAGGCTGGCAGATCACTCCTGTCCTCAAGGGTCTGGTGACAAGAGTTGCCTCGAGGTGGGAAAGGGTGGGGCAGATAAACGAGGAAGAGCAGGAGGAAGGCTAACACACAATGTCCACTTTGTACCCTACAGATGCCACACGTTTTGTAGCCATTAACTCACCGAATCCTCACAACTCCAGGAAGGAGACACTATTCTTAGGTCCATTTTACAGATCTGGGCACTGACGCACAAGGAAATAAGAAGTAGCTAGACCATGTCATCCAGGTAGGTAGGCTTGATTATAAATGAAAATTCGGTGGACTGCTCAGCACACTGAAGGGCCCTTATAACTAACCCATTTCAGAGAGCGTCCATGTTCAGTAAAAGGAAGCTTCCAGAATTATTTTTTTTTTTTTTTTTTTGCTGTACGTGGGCCTCTCACTGTTGTGGCCTCTCCCGTTGTGGAGCACAGGCTCTGGACGCACAGGCTCAGCGGCCATGGCTCACGGGCCCAGCCGCTCCGCGGCATATGGGATCCTCCCAGACCGGGGCACGAACCCGTATCCCCTGCATCGGCAGGCAGACTCTCAACCACTGCGCCACCAGGGAGGCCCCAGAATTATTTTTAATCCAGAAGAGTAAAACATTCATGTCACTTTTGCAACCTGTTCAGAGACCTTTACTTGTCCAACTCCCCTACAACTTGGCCACCAGGAAAAACCAGCGTCTCCCAGTTGCCGCTGCTCATAAGGCACCTGCAAAACATGACCCCCTCCCCACCACAGATGCCCAACAGGGAAGAATCTTGCTCTTCAGCCATTATTTTAGAAGAGACAAGGTCTCTTTGAGCCCAGGAATTCCTCCTTAGTGTCTTCTCAATTGTTTCTTGAATGTTGATGGAGGGTACTAAATTTAAGATAAAAGAGGATAAGTCCAGAAAGCCCATGGAAAGAAATGTGTTTCTTCTGCTATTTCTAAAAAACCTACCATCGACAAAGCAGGTGATGGGTACCTAGTCTCTTCTAAAGGTTGGCAAGTTCACCCCTTAAAAACTCCACCTCAGAGAGGTATCCACGCTTACACTGGACCTCAAATTGCAGTATTAAGTGAAACTGTTTCTCAAGCATTATTCCAGCAAATATGCTAGTTTTTAAACCGTGTTTAAGACGAAGCCCTCCTCAGCCCCAGCTCCCTCTCCCTCATCCCCACCGGCGCCATGCACAGCAATCCCTTTGCCCTTCCATCAGAGGGAAACTAGCACAAGAGCCTTGTTTCTGATAAGAGTATCTGTCACTGACAAAGAAGAGGCAATGTGTTCTTTATTGAGTGGACCCTCATAATGAGCAATACACAAAAGATCGTTAATTATAAGCCATCCTTGGTCCCAAGCCCATACACACATTTGCATTTCCAAAAGCTCCACTCGGCCCTTTTGAAAGGCTTTGCCCTGGTTTTTGACAGGCTGGTGGGGAAATGGCTGTACCCAAAGGCACCGCCAGTATCAACACTCAGTGCGCAGGACGTGTATTTAGATTTAAATAGAACAGTCTCCCGAGCCCGGCTGCCTGGGGAAGGATGTTCAGAGGGAACGTGGGCATCGTCCTGGAAAAACACATGTCAAATGAGAAGAGAGAAGGCATCATCCACGATGATGGTGAATTTCCTGCCTTTTGTGCATTTGTGTCACAGCACGAACACCACCCAAACAGACAATTTTGCTGAGTTTTGGGACTGTGTACAAATGAAAAGAAAAAGGATATGTCCTGTTTAGAATAGCTCTGTTCTCCCTGGGAAATAGGGATTAACCTGTCGAACTAAAACAATTTATTGCAGCTGCTTCTTCAGATATGCTTTGTGGGCTCAACACACTGGGACAATCCTCATGTTTATATTTTACATGACAAAGCGTTGTAAGATTGCTTGTTTTATAAGAATAATGTGGGCATGCTTGTTCTCCACCATGCAAGGGATGTGCAGTATGTTCTAACAGGATAGAAACATGCTGTACAGGATTCCTAATCACACTTCTGGTTTAGGAAAGGGTGGGGGGGCAATATGGAGCAGGGGGTAAGGGATCCCACCTGGTGAGCACCTTCCTAGCCTAAAAAAGTAAATGAACACATCATATGTCATCAGGGAAATGCAAATTAAGATGACAATGTGATACCACTACAGTCCCATTAGAATGGCCAAAATCCTGAACACTGACAACACCAAATGCTGGTGAGGATGTGGAGCAACAGGAACTCTCATTCACTGCTGGTGGGAATGCCAACAGGTACAGCCACTTTGGAAGACAATTTGGTAGTTTCCTGCAAAACTGAACATACTCTTCCTATGATCCAGCAATTGTGCTCCTTGGTATTTACCCAAAGGAGCTGAAAACTTATGTCCACATAATAACCTACACCTGGATGTTTATAGCAGCTTTATTCACAACTGCCACAACTTGGAAGCAACCAAGATGTCCTTCAGTAGGTGAATAAATAAGCTGTGTTACATCCAGATAATGGAATATTAGTCAATGCTAAAAAGAAATGAGCTATCGAGCCGTGGAAAGACATGGAGGAAACATACATGCATGTTACTAAATGAAAGAAGCCAATCTCAAAAGGCTGCATCCTGGATGATTCCAAACATATGACATTGTAGAAAAAGGCAAAACTATAGAGACAGTAAAAAAAAAAAAATCAGTGGTTGCCTGGGGTTGGAGGGGGGAGGGATGAATAGGCATACCACAGAAGATTTTTAAGTCAGTGAAAATACTCTGTATGATACTATAATGATGGATACATGTCATTATATGTTTGTCTAAACCCACAGAGTGTACAACACCAAAGTGAACCCTTATGAAAACTATGGACCTGGGGTGATGATGATGTGTCAGTGTAGGTTCATCAACTGTAACAGATGTACCACGCTGGTGGGGATGTTGATAATGGAGGAGGCTATGCATGTGTAGGGCAGGTAGTATATGGGAAATCTCTGTACATGCCTCTCAATTTTGCTGTGAACCTAAAACTTCTCTAAAAAAAATAAAGACAATTTTTTAAAATTTTTAAAGAAAAGCTTTAGGAGTTAAGTCAGGAGAACATCTTCCCCAGGTTTAGCAGAATTCTCAATAGACTGAGGCAGAATGAGCAACCGAATGACATCTGTGTGAACCCTCTATATGTATATGTGAGAATGAATGCAGTAGGAAACAAATAACCCTTTAAATGAGGAATATTTCAGATTCTGCAATACAGAAATGGGTTCCCGATTTCAAACGGTTTTATGCAAACCATTGTTTGTAATTACTGTGATCCTGAAGTGTTGCATGTACACCAAATTTCTGTAAATCAATTTTTTCCTCCAATGAATTATAATCTCTGTCAGCTCTAAAGTTAATGATTCTATTACTGTGCTTTCTAAGGTGCTTATCTTTATTGTACATCCTTCTTTTTTTTTTAACATCTTTATTGGAGTATAATTGCTCTACAATGGTGTGTTAGTTTCTGCTTAATAACAAAGTGAATCAGCCATACTTATACATATATCCCCATATCACCTCCCTCTCGCGTCTCCCTCCCACCCTCCCTATCCCACCCCTCTAGGTGGTCACAAAGCACCGAGCTGATCTCCCTGTGCTATGCAGCTGCTTCCCACTAGCTAGCTATTTTACATTTGGTAGTGTATATATGTCCATGCCACTCTCTCACTTCGTCCCAGCTTACCCTTCCCTCTCCCAGTGTCCTCAAGTCCATTCTCTACGTCTGCGTCTTTATTACTGTCCTGCCCCTAGATTCTTCAGAACCTTTTTTTTTTTAGATTCCTTATATATGTGTTAGTATACAGTATTTGTTTTTCTCCTCTGACTTACTTCACTCTATATGACAGTCTCTAGGTCCATCCACCTCACTACAAATAACTCAATTTCATTTCCTTTCATGGCATAGTAATATTCCATTGTATATATGTGCCACATCTTCTTTATCCATTCATCTATCAATGGACACTTAGGTTGCTTCCATGTCCTGGCTATTGTAAATAGAGCTGCAATGAACATTGTGGTACATGATTCTTTTCGAACTATGGTTTTCTCAGGGTATTTGCCCAGTAGTGGGTTTGCTGTGTTGTACGGTAGTTCTATTTTTGGTTTTTTGAGGAACCTCCATACTGTTCTCCATAGTGGCTGTATCAATTTACATTCCCACCAACAGTGCAGGAGGGTTCCCTTTTCTCCACACCCTCTCCAGCATTTATTGTTTGTAGATTTTTTGATGATGGCCATTCTGACTGGTGTGAGGTTTGCAGTTTTGATTTGCATTTCTCTAATGATTAGTGATGTTGAGCATCCTTTCATGTGTGTACATCCTTCTTAACTTTAATTTCCCCCAATATTCTGTCTTTCCCTTTTATTCATTCATCAAATATTAATTCGGCAAGTATTATGGGTCAGGCACAGCTCTAAGCATGGAACTGTGTTCATGTTTATTTGCCATTCTGCCTTTTTATTTATAGTCTGTGTCTATTTAGGATGATGTTGTAAGAGCACACACAAAAGTTGTAAAAGTGATAGTGATGACTGCTGAAATGGAGAAGTTACAGAGAGGATTTAGCTGTTGATGAGATGGTAGGATAACGGGACAAAATAGTGAGATGGAAAAACTAATGAGTCTTCTCAATGTGGACAGGTATAGCTTGGAATACTAATCTAGTTTATCTCTGTGCTTTCCTACCCTCTTTTTTTCTCCCACTTGCACCCCGGGGGTTTTTCTGTTCTCTAGCCTATACCACAGGAGGAAAAAAATAATTATTCAAAGGAACTACTTCCTTTTCAAAACATTGCATCATTCCAATCTGTCTGAGGTTCTTAGCTAACAGAGCCAAAACACTGACAGTTTTTCTATGTATGCAAGAAAACACAAAATCAGAAAGAGGTGGAATTGATTTAGAACAGCTATTTGATCTAACTGAAAAGTAATGCTTCACAGAGTGACATATTGAAAGTTCTGCAACTGCTATCTTCTTGTAAACTTGTAAATGGTAATGATTTGGGGGGAAAATAGTGAATGGAGTTCTCAAATAATAACTCATGCTTAGTATCAGCATTTTGCTCCCTGACTTTTAGAAGTTCTGTTATACACTGTATGTATCAATGAAATGACATGACCCCCAGTTATTAATGGCTCTCATCATAAAATGAATGAGCACCTGTCCTCTACAGCCACACCATGGCTGTTGAATGCTTTTCCCAGTTAAAATGGTGAATCACTTTTCCCCGTCTCTCAATGAGGATTCCATCCCAATACAGAGATAAACTTCCCCGCTTCAAGTTTTGATCACTCCATTAACATGATTTAGGAGGAAACCTCCAAGTCTCTAAAAACTCAAAAATTCCAGGAGTTTTAGTCAACAATTGCCTTAAAAGAGCATGTGTTTCCCGACTAGGACATGAGCAATAAGCCCACAGATCTGCTGAGAGGGGAGCACAGTGCCTGGCATACAGGAGGCACTCAATTAGTGGCGGCTGAAATGAAGGAGATCAGTTGTCCTTTAAAGAGAACAAGAGTAGATTCTTTGCATCCCAACTTTTCACGCTTATTATCAGGAAAATATTCCCTGCTGAGACAGGTTTGCCCAGAACATAGAAAAGAATGACAGTTGCAAGTTCAGAAAGAAACTTGCCCCCAAAGAACATGAGGCTTACAGAAGTGGATACAGCTGTACATGATTGCAATCACCCCAGGTAAACCGGGCCACCTGAGCATTCCAGATAAGTGAGATGTGTAAATAACTCTCATCTTCAAAGACAAAAGAACACAGAACATGTGGAGGTACTTAGCAGAGGGATTAAGAGCATGGGCTGGATTTGGATCACTGGCTTTGGGCAAATTGCTTAGGGCAATTTGCTAAACCTTTCTAAATCTCAGGTTCCTCATCTACAAAATGAAAATAATATAGTTACCTCCTAAGGTTGTTGGCAGGATTAAGTGAGATCGTGTGCTAAGAAATATTTAATAAATGTAAGCTATTAATCATAATGATCTTGATGAAACAAAATAATTCAAGGGACCAAAAAAAGAAAAATGAGCTTACAAAGGAAGTGATTTCAGGTTGGCCAGATGAGGACACCCATCAGCAGAAGCTTTCTCCCTTAGTTTGTCCCCCACCCACTAAAGCAGGATTCTCAACCTGCGATCTACAGCACCTTCAGACTCCCTGAAGCTGAATGAAAAACATTTGCATATGTACAGTCTCCTAAGAAATGAGTCCATAGTGTTCGTAAGATTCTCAAAGGAGTCTGGCACCTCCCCAAAATTAGGAATCACTGCCCTGGGGTATAGCAAACTCTTAATCTGAGTCTCGTTTTCAAATCTAAATGTACACAAAACTCCCTTTCTTCTTCTTCTTTTGGTTTAGCCAACACATGTTGGGCTTTTCAAAAGAATTTTACTAGGAATCTAAGGAGAAATTGGAAGGGAAATAGAGCATATACAAAAAAAAAAAAAAGGTGAACATCAAAAGCACAGTTACGACAGTACAGTCACACTGGCTGGGCAAGCTTGCAGGTGTGTGGGCCCAGATCCCTTCCTTCCCAGCTCCTCTCCTTTGTCCCTTGGAAGATTCACTGTTTTCTTTTACTTAGAAGTAGAATTCATTTAGAGAATCTGCCATCTGCTTGGATTTGTTCATATACATACAGACCATTGCTTCTTTCTTAACATAATTCCCAAAGGAGAGTTTACTAAGAATCAAAAGGGGCTGGGAATTATCCAATCTCTCGATGACTAGATGACTGGGAAGACATGCAGAGGGGATTAGAAAGAAAGAGAATTTGGGGAGAACCAGAAAAGGTAAAGAAAAATCACATTAGAGCCCTAAAGTATCAACAAAAGAATTTTTTTTAATAAGCAAGTGCACCATTATCAGTTATTAAGAATGTAATGTTCATGTGTTTCAGAGGCTTTCCTGAAAAACAGATTCTTTTTCCGGGGGAGGGATCAGAGGTGATTAAGTAATACAAAGATATCAGATCTATTAGAGCTCTGGATTCGCTCTCCTTCCCTTCCTCTGTCATTGTCTGAATGCATGAGGGCCTTCCTAAAAGGGGAAGGAAGCGTAAAAAATAGGGGAGCTTCTGAAAATCATTCACATCCAATCCACAAACACTGACTGAGCCCTTATTGAATGCCAGTCTCCGGACTAGGCTCTAGAAAGTAGGAAAATGAGTAAGATCTAGGTCATGTCTTCAAGAAGTTCTTAATCTAAGGAAAGATATAAGCAATAAACAAGTATCATTCCCAGTGATAAGTATGTTATTAATTGTGCAACAGGGAGACAGAAGAGGAGTAAGATTGGAGGAAATGCATCCCACACTGAAGATCATACTACCCTACTTTTTATAAAACTATCTCTGGGGGCTTCCCTGGTGGCAGAGTGGTTAAGAATCCGCCTGCCAATGCAGGGGACACGGGTTCGAGCCCTGGTCCAGGAAGATCCCACATGCCACGGAGCAACTAAGCCCGTGCGCCACAACTCTAGAGCCTGCGAGCCACAACTACTGAAGCCCGTGTGCCTAGAGCCCATGCTCCGCAACGAGAGAAGCCACCACTATGAGAAGCCCGCACACCACAACGAAGGGTAGCCCCTGCTCGCTGCAACTAGAGAAAGCCCGCGCGCAGCAACGAAGACCCAACTCAGCCATAAATAAATAAATAAATAAGTTTTTAAAAACACAGCTATCTCTGGGATCTGCCTTTTCCTGACTACAACCACCCCATGCTCCTCTTAGACCCATAAGCCAAAGTTGACCTGACAAAATTTCCTGGGATCAAAGCATTTCATGGTAAAGTCCAGAGATGAGCCACCCTGAGCATTTTGGTTATAGGGAAAGTAATTTCTTCCCACTTTCAAGGAAGAAGAAAAAGAGAGTTGTTTTTTTTCCCATGGATTGAGCCCTTGTACTGTAATCTTTCCTTTTGCTTCCAGAATACCTTGTTCTGCAAAACTTAGAAATTTGTGACACAGAAACTACTTTGCCAGAGAGTAAAGAAATCTCAGGGTGTGAGTGCCATAAAGGTAGGAAAACTACGGGCACACAGGATGTTACTTCCAAGCTCTCCTTCCTGGCCCTACTTCTCTCACCAAAGAAGTTACAGACTTCTTGCATGGGCCCCAGTCCAATTCTAAACCAAAACTGTTCTCCCCACCATCACAGGAACCTCTCAGCGAGTCACTGAGAGACTGAAACCTTGGGTGACAACAGGTGTGGGTAAGGAAAGAGAACAAGACAGGCCAACCCTGGGGTCCCCCAGAGGGGAAAGGAAAGGGATCCCAGAAAACTCCATTGTTATGGGCAGAAGGCACAGCTTTTCACGCCTCAACTTCCTGGAATTCCCACCAACCCACACACCACCACACTCACTTCTCTCTCCTGGGCTCCATGCCCACCTTTCAGACCTGCACCAGGCCTGCCCATCTGGAATCCCCAACCTGGACCAGGTTTGTGGACACCACAGCTGGTAGATGTATGTTTCCTCACTGCTGCTGCAGTAGGAGAAGAGTTTCTAACTCAAAGTTAGCACTGAGGACCACAACTGAGCTCTCCAATTATACCTTTCTACATACACATACACACACACACACACACACACACACACACACACACACACTTGCCTTCCTGTACTCCTTATCTTTAGGATGGCTCCACTGGGATGGTTAATTTTGTGTCAACTTGACTGACCAGAGGATGCCCAGATTAAATGCTATTTCTGCGTGTGTCTGTGTGGGTATTTACAGATGAGATTAGTATTCGAATCAGTGGACTCTATAAAGGCGATTGCCCTCCCCAATGTGGGTGGGTGCTATGGTCTGAATATTTGTATCCCCCAAAATTCATATCCTAACCCCCAAGGTGATGTTAGGAGGTGGGGTTTGGGGGAGATGATAAGGTCATGAGGGTGGAATCCTCATGAATGGGATTAGTGCCCTTATAGAAGAGGCCCCACAGAGCTCCTTAGCACCTTTCAACCACATGAGGACACAGCTAGAAGCTGGCAGTCTAAACCCCAAAAGAGGGCTCTCACCGTAACCAGACCATACTGGCACCCTGATCTTCAACTTCCAGTCTCCAAAACTGTGAGAAATGAGCTTCTGTTGTTGTAAGTCACCCAGTCTATGGTATAGCATCCCAAATGGACTAAGACATTGGACATCAACCAATCCTCTGGGGGACTAAACAGAACAAAGGACAGAGGAAGGAGGGATTTGTTCCCTTTATTTTCCTGCCTCACTGATTGAGCTGGGACATCTCATCTTCTCCAGCCCTCAGACCAGGGTTTATACCATTGACTCCTCTGGTTCTTAGCACTTTGCAATCTGACCAGATTATATCCCCAACTGTCCTAGGTCTACAGATTATGGGACTTCTCAGTCTCCGTAATTATCTGAGCCAATTCCTCCTACTGATTTTTTTCCTCTGGAGAGCCCTGACGTATACACTCCACCACCCTCCAAGCCCCCACACCTGACAGTAAGACCTCAAATCTCTCCCTTACCTCCCTCATCTGAATTGTCCAAGTCCTAGAGACTCAAGCCATCATCACTTCTTGCCTAGATTACCACAATCATCCTAAGTGTTCTCTCTCTGCTTCCAGTCTGGTCCCTCCACCCACACTTTTCCAAATAATTCACCACAGAGCAGCCACAAAAATAATGTGAAGCTGCTCATGCTTAAAATCATTCAGAGAGGGACTTCTCTGGTGGCGTAGTGGTTAAGAATCCGCCTGCCAATGCAGGGTACATGGGTTTGAGCCCTGGTCCAGGAAGATGCCACATGCCACGGAGCAACTAAGCCCGTGCACCACAACTATTGAGCCTGCACTCTAGAGCCCATGAGCCACAACTACTGAGCCCGCGTGCCACAACTACTGAAGCCTGTATGCCTAGAGCTCATGCTCCGCAACAAGAAAAGCCACCGCAATGAGAAGCCTGTGCATCACAACGGAGAGTAGCCCCCGCTCTCCACAACTAGGAGAGAGCCCGCACGCAGCAATGAAGACACAATGCAGCCACAGATAAATAAATTTAATAAAAAAAGAAAATCATTCAGAGAATCCCCAGTGCCTAGGGAACAAAGTTGAAATAACTCTGTATATCATCTATGACACTTTCTGATCTAGCTTGTCAACTACTACCCAGCATACACTGTGCCTTACCCATGATAAACTCCTTGCTACCTCCCAAAATGGATTTGTTTACTCAGTTAAAACAAAAGAGAATTTACTGAAAGGATATGGGGGTTGAGGCTTGGGAAGTGGTAGGAACCATGAAGACTCAGGAGGAAATAGAAAGCACAGCAAGAGTGTTCTAATGGGAACAATCTAGTAGGCATGCCACGACTGCAATGAATTACCTCCAAGACTTGTGTCCAGCCCTGGAGCAAGAGCAAAGTTCTAGGAGAAAGCATCTGAATGGCACAAGCTTTGCTCAGTGCCATGGCTGTACTGAGGTCAGATAAGGGAGGATGCGGCTCATTCAGCTCTCTAGTAGGAAGAAGGGACCTGTATATTCCTCCTGCCAATAGTACCACATGGGGGAAGAGGTACGGGGAGAGGTAAGTTTCCAAAGGAAATCAGTGTGATATAAGGGAAAGGGTGCAGATGCTGGTCACTGAAAAGTAACGAGTATATACCTCATAACCCTGCTTTTCTTCACACTTGAAACACTATCTCACACTACCCACCCACTTCTACCACCCCCATTCTGCCTGATGTATTCTTACTTTTCTTTGTAGGCTTAGCCCTGCCATCATCTCCTCCAGGAAGTCTTTGACCCTCAGAGTCAATATTAGGGGCCCCTTATCTGCATATCATTATCACAGTTCTTATACCAAACTGAAATCGTTTCTTAGTCCTCTTCCACAATTATGGGTTAAATGGCTCCTTGTGAACTGACAAGGGATCCAAACCACTCAGCGCAATGGTGCAAAAAAAAAAAAAAAAAAAATGTGGATGAGTTTCAAGCTTAAAAATAGTGATCTGCCAAATACGATTTTTTGGACTGCTTTATTAAGCCATGTTTAATGAAGGAAATGGAGGTTTCTCTGGGAATCCCTAAGACATTCTTGCATAATTCATGTGTCCCGATGCTGTCCCATGATTTGCATACTGCACTGCTAAGGGGATTCTAGAACCAAGTCCAGTCTCACCTCTGGTTCCCCACTGATATAATTCAGCACCCTATCATGACCATTCTCTCCAAGCTAAAGCAAATAAACTCACTGAAAGCTTGGCTGGGAGTCTTAATCTGCAGGAATTTTCTGTTTGTTTCATTATCTGCAAAGGATCTCAGTTTAATCTGTAGAAACATACTAATATATTTCTATAGCCATCTTGTGTGCTTTTGAGAATGATTCACTCATTTTTAAACCATGTTCCTCCTAAATTAGTCTGGCTCTCCTCCAGATCCATTTCTTTAGAGGATACTGCAAAGTTATTACAAAAGTGCTCGCTAAGTGAATCACTGATGGGCTTAATAAAGTCATGTAAGAGAGAATTCATCCATATGGAATGGACTTTGTCAGGCACTGAGCCATATTAGGAGAGTAACTCAGGTTATATGGGAAACACAGGACAACATCAATCTAGCAGTAGCAGGAATGGTAGATGTTCCAAAGATAGCATCAGGAGAACTGTTGCTGTTCTCATCCCCAGAGGCCGAGTACTGGTCTCAAGATGGCATTTTAAGCTTATGTTTTGAAGTCATTTCCTCTAAACTCTTAGAAATTATACGTAACATATTTTAAAAGACTAAATTTAAAAGATAGTAAGGGGGAAAGTAAAGCATGAGCATATATACACACACATAAAGAAAAAAAAATCTGTGCACTAGAAATTGGACAGAAAACTACAATAAGTTACTAAAGCTGTGAGTCTGGTGGGCTCCAGAGGCGCCGAGACAGGCAAGACAACTCCTCCATCGTACAGGGCAGCAAAGGTGCCTTGGATGGTTGGAGCTTGGATCCAGGCTTTTTGCTTAAACATTTACCCAGCACAAGCTCCTGTGCCCCACACACACTGAGGCCAAACCAAAACATCGGAGTCTGGAGCAGAGAAAGGTTTATTACAGGGCCGAGCAACGAGAACGGGTGGCTTGTGCCCAAAAAAACCCCCAAACTCCCCAAAGGGTTTCAGCAAAACATTTTTACAAGCCAGTTGAGGGACGGGAGTTGCAGGGTATGTGATCAGCTAATGCAAAATTCTCTGACTGGTCGATGGTGAAGTAACAGGGTGGTTAACATTATCAGAGAAGGTCTGTGGGCTACATGTTCATGATCATCAAGTAGTTAATTTCTTCCATTTTGGTGGCAGTTTTTAGTATCTGAAAAACTCTAAGCAAGCATTTTTATTCGTTTATTTTTATTGAGATATATTTGACATAGAATACTGTGTAAGTTTAAGGTGTACACATATATTGATACATTTATATTGCAATTTGATTGCCACTGTAGCATTAGCTAACATCACATAATTTTCATTTCTTCTAGTGTTGGGAACAATTAAGATCTATTCTCTTAGCAAGGTTAATGTTTATAATACAGTTTTGTTGTCTATAATCACTGTACTGTGTGTTAGACCTCTAGGACTTATTTATCTGCTAGTTGCAAGTATATACCCTTAAACAACATCTCCCATCCCCCTACCTTCCAGCCACTGATAACCACCATTTTACTCTCTGCTTTTATGAGTTTGTTTTCTTTTTAGATTTGACATATAAGAGATATCATACAATATTTACCTTTCTCCATCTGACTTATCTCACTTAGCATAATATCCTCAAGTTTCAGCCATATTGTTGCAAATAGCAGAATTTCCTTTTTTCTTATGGCTGAATAGTATTCTATTGTGTGTGTGTGTATATATATATATATATATACCACATATATATATACCCCATATATATATATATACCACATCTTCTTTATCCACTCATTCATTGATGGACACTTAGGCTATTTCCGTATCTTTTCTTTGTGAGCCCTGCAATAAACATAGGAGTGCATGTATCTCTTCGATAATCTGTTCTCATTTCCTTTGGATATATACCCAGAAGTGAGATTGCTGGATCATAAGGCAATTCTATTTTTAACTTGTTGAAGGACATCCATACTCTTCTCCATAGTGGCTGAACCATTTTACAATCACACCAGCAGTACGCAAGGGTTCCCTTTTCTCCACATCTTTGCCAACACTTGTTATCTCTTCTTAATTATGGCCTTTCTTACAGGTGTGAGATAGTATCACATCATGGTTTTGATTTGCATTTCCCTGAAGATTAGTGATGTTAATCACATTTTCATGTACCTGTTGGCCATTTGGACGTCTTTGGAAAAATGTCTTTAGCCCCGCTGTGCATTTCTTAATTTGTGTTTTTGTCATTGAATTGTATGAGTTTTTTATATACATGGTTTGCAAAATTTTTCTCCTATTCTGTAGTTTGCCTTTTCATTTTGTTGATTTTTTTTCTGTACATAAGCTTCTAAGTTTGATGTAGTCCCATGATTTTTTTCTCTTGTTGTTCAAGCAAGCATTTTTTAAAATATAAATTTGTTTATTTTTGGCAGCACCGCGCCTTCGTTGCTGCGCGTGGGCTTTGTCTAGTTGCGGCAAGTGGGGGCTACTCTTCATTGTAGTGCACAGGCTTCTCATTGCGGTGTCTTCTCTTGTTGCAGAGCATGGGACCTAGGCACGCGGGCTTCAGTAGTTGTGGCTCATGGGCTCTAGAGTGCAGGCTCAGTAGTTGTGGCGTATGGGCTTTGTTGCTCCGCGGCACGTGGGATCTTCCCAGACCAGGGCTCGAACCCATGTCCCCTGCATTGGCAGGCGGATTCTTAACCACTGTGCCACCAGAGAATACCTAAGCAAGCATTTTAAATCAATACAATACATTAAGTTGACTTTGGACCAGGTAAAGTGGTTCTCAAGCACATAAGACTCTTTTAGGGAAGCTTATTAAGATCCAGATGCTGGATACAGCTCTCAGAGATTCTGATTCTGAAGCTTGGGAAAGTCTAGGGGGGGGCTGCATTTTTAACAGATAATTCTGATACAGGTGGTAGAAAGATCATAATTTCTAAAACATTGGCTGAGTAAAATTAAATTAGTTAGACATCCCTGAGGGAATCAACACCAAACATAAAAATTGAGCCACAATTCTTGGAGAGATCTAGGTTGGAACTGCAACAATTCTAATTAATGAGTTAAACAGTAGTCTAGAAATCAAAAGACCTGGTTTCTATCCCAGCCTGCTGGTAACTAGCTTTTTTTTTTTTTTTGATAAATCTGTTTTTAATTTTGATAACACCAAACTCTTTGATTGTTGACTAGTTTTGAGACCAGCATTGGGGGGATGGAGATTACTTTTCTTCTCTGGACCTCAATTTCTCATCTATAAAATAAGATAGGATTAATCCCTGCCAACTTGACTGCTCTTTGGCTCTATGAGTTCAAGTGATGGGAGTGTGGCCTATAACTAATTACATTTTTATGCATTCTTTGAAAGAAGAGCCCCCCCCACCGCCCTCTATTTCCCTAGATGACCATGGGAATGTGCAGCATAGCAAAACACCCAGGATAGTTTCTGTTTGGGGACTGTGTCATTAGCATTAGGGCTGTGAGCAGATTCAGGAAGCTACACCAAATTGCTCCTCAGAATCAGATCTCCACCCTCCAGTTGCAAAATTTATTCCCTAGGAAGCAACTTACCAAACTAATACAGCAAAGGGTGGGTAAAGAAAATTCAGTAGAGCTCCTCTCATTGGAAATGACCTTGGCAATTGCACAAGGCAATTTAAAATAAAAGCAGGCGGCAACTAAGAACAAGAGAAAAGATTTGATTCCCAAGCTAAAATGTCTCAGATGCAGCCCAAAGCCAATCGGCATACACAAGCTACAAATCATGGGAGATGCAGGCCCCTGGGAGAACTGTATGCTTGGTGGAAACAGGGGCCCTAACAAAACAACCTTCAGAGAACAAACAGACTGTTCACTAGTGCTTCTAAGAAAAGAGTTTTCCTTTAAAAGCTGTCTTTTGGGGCTTCCCTGGTGGCGCAGTGGTTGAGAGTCCGCCTGCCGATGCGGGGGACACGGGTTCGTGCCCCAGTCCGGGAAGATTCCACATGCCACGGAGCGGCTGGGCCCGTGAGCCATGGCCGCTAAGCCTGCGCATCTGGAGACTGTGCTCTGCAACGGGAGAGGCCACAACAGTGAGAGGCCTGCGTACCGCAAAAAAAAAAAAAAAAAAGCTGTCTTTTGTGAGTCTTAGATTCCTCCAGCTATGAATGTAGTGCCAAGTTGTTAATCCAAAGACTGGAGCACCACACACCACCTCCTGCATTTACATTAGGGTTCTTGATTTGTTCTGAAAGCCCTTTTATCAACACTTCAGTTACTCCTAGTTTGGGCTCCAAACGCTACTGTTTAAGAAACTATCTGCAAATATCATGATGGCTAATCCCCCAAACAAGGAGTTAACTGGTTCCCTGGTGATTCCAATGCTCCGCACAATAACCTGTAGCATTTCTTTTCAACCATAGAGGTTTGGCCCTCACCACTAGTCCACAGTGCTGGGCCCCTCTTATCTGGATTTCTTTCTTCTTTTTCTTCTTTTCAGCTAATGTTTTAGGGAAGGAGAAAGGAGAAAGAAAGTAGTAAGAAACGTAATGGGTCTTTCTCTCTTCATCTGACGGTAATTACAGGGTGTCACGCCCAGAGTAAAGCAGGCCATACAATGTCGTCAGGAAGAACCAATCAGGAGGGAAGCTTGCCATTCCTGAAGTCTTCAGCACGAGCACAGGAGGCCTCCATTAAATAACAGACACCTCTCAGTGCCTCTGGCCCAAATGCCCAGTTAACTGTGCCCCGGTTTCCCTGGTTGTTGGCTATGTGCTGACCTGAGGCAGAGAGTCAGTCAGCAAATTGCTGACACTGACCCTTTTCATTATCTGTATTTTCATCTCCCACCTCTGACCTGCAACAACTTCACACTGTAACTTCAGATCCTGGAGTTTCTGAACCCTTCCCTTGCCACTAAAAATGAGTGTTTCTCAAAGGAGTGCAAGGAGTATGACTGTGGAGTGGTCATGCAGCAGGAAGGACCTACCCGGGTCCCCGCCAGGCAGGGACACACTGCCTCAGGCTTTACTCCCAGCCCCCTTATCTTTTGAACCGCCCCCCACTGCCACCATTTCAGCGGAAGTTCCTTGCTTTGGCAGGAGCAGGAATCTGCCCTGTGATTCGTATTGGTTTTCAGGTGGGTACGTGGCCCTAGAACAACAGAGTTCGGAATTTCCTTGTGCCGTTCTTGTCCTCTGCTTGTGAGAAGGGCGGGAGCAGAGTGAGAGGAAAGGCTTGTGCTCATGGGGATGGTCCTTGCCCCAGACTCTCCAGAGCAGATGCAGTGCTGACCCACACTTGTGAGAACCTCCCGGGACTGTGTGTACTTCCTGATGGTCCTGGCCATCCAGTTGCTTCCAGTGGGTCTGGCCTGGAGCCTGGAGAGCAAGGGTCAGGAGACAGGATGCAGGGTCTATGTTACTGTCTGAACTGGGACAGAGACTGAGCCGGCCAAGCGCTGGGAAGCGAACGCTCAGACGTGATTCCACATCCCAGCCAGCTGACGCAGTGATGCCCTGCTGTGGGCTCTGTTAAACAGCTCAGACTCTGGTTCTCTGTCCTCGGTGACATTCTTGTCACCAAGCCAATGGCTTCATCAGAGGAATTAAGCAATGATCCTAGGATAGTCATTTTTTGTGATTGGTAGTAACAGTAATAATTACGGGTTCCCTATACCGACCACTGGGCAAAAACCAAAAAGAAAAAAAACAGCACTGCCTTTCTAACAGCTCTTCTCCCTAAAGATTATTTTTAAGTCCTTCTATATGATTCATTCAACACATATTCATTAAGCAGTTCTTATGAGCATGGCAATAGGCTGGGTGTTGGTTTTGCTGGAGAACGATGAATTCCACACCATCTTAGCCTCAAGGAACTTACAAGACTTTTCAGGGGACAGTTGTGCACATACAACTCAACAGTCCTAAGTACCATCACAGAGATCCGGAGCTCGGTGGAAGGGAAGGCTATTTCTAGCTGAGGAGGAGAAATCAGGTGTTGGGCTGCTTTGAGTTATCCTTGTATGTATGTTATACTCAGGGGTGACTAGTGGATAAACTCTGCCATTATAACTCAGTGAGCCTGTTGCTGTGCCTACTCCATCCCTTCTCCATATCGGGATGCAGTGGAATATGTGTTTTACATAAAATCTCACCTGCTTTAGTCTTTCACCCACTACAATAGATGAAGAAAGAGAGGTCAGGGACCTCTGACATAGTTTAGAATAATATCTAATAATAAATCCCACTGGTCGTTAAAGATCCACCAATACAACACTGATACCCCGCTGATACCCACATGGGACCTGAAGAGAATTCCCACCCGATAACCAGGAATGGGCTGCAGTTGTCTTCAGTTCTTTACCATAACTTCCCTCTATCAGTGATGCACCTGTAACACACCCCAGCTCCTTTCCTCAGTGCCTGAAACATCACCTCCCTTCAACTTCCTTGAAGATTCTATGCAAGAGGATCTCCACACTCCTCACCTGTTCGTTTAATTCATGAGACACATCACCATTTGTAAGGTTTATTTTCCTGTCATCCATCTTCCTGTCCAGACTGCAACCTTCTTAAGGACGAGGTCTTTCTGTCTTTTTCACAACGGTGTACGCAGTGTTCAGCACAATATCTAACACAGAGCAGATGCGCGAAAATTGCTTGACACATGAATAAATGAGTAAATAAAGTGAACGGAAGCACTGTTACTTTAGACAAGTTCTCCCACCTCTCCGGACCGTGGTTGCCCCACCAAGAAAATGAAAGAATTCAAACCAGGATCCAGGTTGAATAATCTAGGATTCTATGACTTTGCAAACTCAAAACTAGCTACTCACCAGAAAATGTTGAGCGTCGCTGATTTAACAATTTTCCTAGTAGAGAGATAAAATAGGCAATTGATGGGAGAATGATGGGCATTCTGATCTCTTTTTTTTTTTTTTAATGAAAATGCCTAAATACATTTTGTGTCTGTTGATAAGCCAGGAAGCTGAAAAAAAGCCCTTCCCACATGCAGGTGAGGGCAGTCGGGGGCCCCAGGCTCAGCCCCATCCACTGGAGGACACTCACAAGAAGATACTTGGAAAATACTTTCTGATGGAGTCAAGACTGCCTCTGCTCAAACCCACCAGCTTGCATTAAGTGCCGCAGTTCAGCCTTACACCAGCACCACCTTATAGATCCTACAAGTGGGTGGTCTGAACCTCTGCTTCTAAGCCTACCTCAGACTCAAGCAAACCCCACATTAGTTCAAAACACGGAGGCCAGAGGGATTGGCTGGATCACCCATGTTGGTAAATACAGTGGCTTTTTTTTTTCTTTAAGCAGCTTTAAGTAGCAGAAGCTCCTGTTCAGGACAAGGGCGGGTGGGGGGGGAGCACTGAAAGTAATTTATATCTGAGAGCTATTTAGTAGCCCATGTGAAATGCATCAGTGGTGTCATTCTCATTCACAGCAGACCCAGTTCCAATTTTTTTTTAATCAATCTTTTTCTGTTTCCTGTTAGCAAAGAACATGGGGTTATTAAAAAAAAAAATCCACTGGGTTTTCCCAAGTGTTGATAACTTGGACTATCCTACATATCTCATGAGAAAAAATCCAAAGTCCTAATTAAAAGTTTTGTTCTCACAACCAAATCTTGAACCTGTGCCCTTTGGCACTGCTTCTCATATGGTAACTCGTTTTGATCTTCCTCCAAAATATAAGTCACAGTGTGTGGGAGGAACCATTATCAAAAGATTATTATTATCCTTTCTGGTTTTGAAAGGAAAAGTATTTCACTGTAACATCATACTTCAGAGACTGTTAGGCATATCTGTGTGCCCAGGACTGGGGGCATACCCAGCAGGCAGTGAAGACGTGTTGAATTGAATTTTTCCTGGATTAATCACAGGTGTTCATCTTTAGGGCTGGCCAGGTAGACAAAGGTGGTTTATTAAATAAAGTTTAAGCTCAGGTTGAATCCAGTGACAAGAAACTGGAAATAGACCTGACATGGGTGACTTGGCATATTTCATAATTTTAAACAGGTAACTCAGATACTGGTGATTTGGAGGGCTGCCCAGGATCTACTCCATACAAACAAGCAAACTGTAAAATGCAAACCAGGGCTATAACGAACCACCTGCTAATTTCCCTGGCAGGGTTCATATTTTCTCTTGGTCTGACCACAGGTCTGAATATTCAGAATTGGGACTGTCCCAGAAATCTGGGACATATGCTCAGGACTCAAAGCCTGTAGTCAAATTGGAGTTTTCTTGGCTATACGTGAGCCTTCTTCCCCTCCCCCAACACACACACACACACACACACACACGCGCGCGCACGCGCGCGCACGCCATCCCAAATTTCACTTTACTGGGAAGGCCCAACATATTTTATAGAACTTAAGTATTGAAAAGAGCCACTTTAAAATTTTTAAGGTGGTTGGTATTTAAATGCTTCAAGACAGAAAAAGACATATGGAGAACACAGTGTTAATGCCATGGTGGACTCACCCAGCCAAACTCCTTTTATTAGCAAAAGTGAGAGTCTGACTTCTGAGACCTCTGGGGAACACTTGGAAATTACTGGAGGGCAAATGGTGTGAAAATCCTTTCTGCTACCAAGACTGTGTGAAAATCCTTTCTGCTACCAAGACTGTCAGTAGTCGCAGCAAATTATAAAAAGTTCTGTTTTACTTGTGAAACAATACACCTGTGTTTGGACAGCTCTGGGTGGAGGTAGGAGGTGGGAAGGCAAGCCCCGAGCCCACCAGGCAGTAGCAAAACTGAAAGTTAGCCCCTCACCTCCCCACTCTCCCCGGCTTCTAAGAGGCCTCTCCATGCTGGGATGGACGGTTGCCTGAAACTGGAAGGAAAGGTGATGCTGAATGGAATCCTTACTGATCAAGAGAAGGGCCTGCCCTGTGGCTTAACCCGTCTTGTGATTACCCACCCACGGGCTCCACAGTGCCTGATGCCTCCCCCAGTGTTGTCTATTTCTAGTTGGGGAAAGACTTATTTTACCCTTCTATGAGGTAAAATTCTAATAGCCTAGTTTTCCCACTCTTCACAGATAAAAGATTTTTTGAAGAAGAAACCTACAAGTTGTGACAAACTCAAGGCCTTTGGGATAATCAAGCTAAATCGTGCCTGATATATCTGTTCTATCTGCCCATGCCTGACTGAAACAAAACCAAACTCATTGAACCTTGTTATTCTATTCTGCCATTTCATATTTTAAGAAATCCACAGAATGCACGTAGGAACTTTTTTTTTGCCAAAGAGCAGCATCCTCTTACAGGTGTTCTCCCAGGGACCCAACTCCTAGCCCATCAGTTTTCTATAAAGGAACCTTGAGTTCTAAGAAAGCCTAGCTAGCTCTCCAGCCCACGAGGTAATGGAGAGGTAGGTCATCCACTCCAAAAGAGGCAGCAACGGGCAAGGAGTGGAAAGGGGATTTCACTGGGGGACCGGAGACACGGCAGGAATCAAGCAGCGCGGCCCCTCCTCCTCCCCTTCCGGTCCTCGTCTCTCCCTCCTCCTCCCCTTCCTCTCCTTACCTGTGTGAGGACAGGAGCTAATCGATCAGACCCCTTCCAGCAGCGCTGGAGCACGCTTCCCCACCACCCCAGCTCGGGGCCCCTGGTCTCCCCACCTCCATTCCTCCCCAAATTCATCTCTAAGGCTCTGCGGGGCCCGCAGGCAGGCACATTCCAAAAAGGATCTCGCATGTTTCATCGTCAGGGACTCCTCATTAGCTGGCTGCTATAGTCACTCGTTTCTCCAGCTCTCCCTTAAAGGCAGGAGTCCTGGCTTTGTCCCCTTCTAATTGGCCCTCTCCGCCCCCTCACATCCCAAGCCCACCGCCCCTGGCACCTCCCCTCCCACCCCACCCCCTACGCACCACCACCCCCCCCCCCCCCGCCAAGAACAATGGATGGGGAGGAAAACGTTTCCGGGATTAATCTCATAAATCTTTCACCCGCTTCCCTGGAAATTCTCTACCCTGGAGCAAGTGGGGCGTGGGGCAGCCTGAGAAGATCATTCCTGACTCATTAGCATGTTTCTGCAATGTGCCAGCTGGATCATCTAAAAATTATTCTTCTACCCAGAAGGAAAGGCTTTTTGCCAAACTGCAGGCTGACTCGAAGAATTTAGGGCAATCCCCAGCCCTGGCGTCCCGGGCGAAGCTGAGAAGGCCATTCAGAGAGCCATTTCCTGAGCCCCAGGGCGATCAGTGCCCCCCTGGAGTGGATTTTTACAGATTCTGCCTTTGCCTGCAAAGCTTCCTAAAGAACAGTCCATTGTGTTGTTACCTTTGTGCGTGTCTGGGAAGAGAGAATTCATATACCTTCCTGTTCTTGATAGAGTGGACCCTGAGAAATATTCTTACCTTTCCCTTATCAGATCCCCATGAATTCAGTCAGGCTGATAACACAAGCCTTGAAAGTTTGCATTCACTATTTATTCTCCAAACAGCTTTTATCTTTTCTGCTTTGGCCCCTCCCCCATATTTAAAAGATTTTTATCATCACTTTCTCATTGTATTTGTGTGTTTTTCAGTCCTGTGCTGAGGGTTTTACAAACCAGATCTCATTTACAGTTTGACAACACTGCAAAGTAGGTGTTTAATAGCCTATTTATAAACAAGGAAACTGAGCTTTAGGAAAATTAGGACTGTCACTCAAATCACACAGCCAGAAAGTGGCCACAAGGCATTGGAACCTAGCTCCATCTGGCTAGCAGGCATTGCTCATAGCTACTTCACTAAGACACGGAGAGCCCAGGAAATGGACATTTTCTCTGATTAACACCCATATCTGAGCACATGCTATGTAGCCTGAACAATGTCCACTGTCACCTGACCAGCTTCTGAAGATGATGATGATGACCAGGACGGCCATGACAATTTCTGCAAAGAGGCACAATATAAAAGGAATTTAAGAACTGTCAGAACGAAGTGAGAGAGTGGCATGGACATATATACACTACCAAACGTAAAATAGATAGCTAGTGGGAAGCAGCCGCATGGCACAGGGAGATCAGCTCGGTGCTTTGTGACCACCTAGAGGGGTGGGATAGGGAGGGTGTGAGGGAGACGCAAGAGGGAGGAGATATGGGGATATATGTATATGTATAGCTGATTCACTTTGTTATACAGCAGAAACTAAGACACCATTGTAAAGCAATTATACTTCAATAAAGATGTTAAAAATAAAATAAAGTAAAAAAATTTTAAAAGAAAAATGTCAGAAACCTCGAGGTCAGGAACATAACTAGTTCCTAAGAGAGCAGGGTGCTACATAGGTGCCTGATTCAGTGCTTTTGATGGTGAGAGAGAATATCTCCAGCAACGGAGACAGCAGATGAGTGAAGCGAGGCGTACGGGGAGCAGAAACAGGGCCGCCATCAAAGACGAGGAGACAAGTCAGACCCACATAAAACCAGCACAGCTATGGATAGAAAAGGAGAGCCTTTGGAGGTCTGAGGGATGTGAGGAGGTCAGAGATGGTACCCAAAGTCCCTCTGCTGTTGGATTCTGGTCTTCAATTCTCTACATTTCCTCCCCACCCCCACCCCATACTAACCCTCCAGCAACATGGGCCAGTAGAGTGCCAGAGGCTAAGGAAGTTAAGTGTAGAAAATCATTGGCACTAATTAGGAAGGGCTCGGTTTTGACGCCTTTAGTTCCTCTGTCCTTAGTTTTCTCATCAAATATATCCATTCATTCTAAAATATTGAGAGACTACAGCAGACAGGGCTTTGTCTTAGCACTGGGAGAGACAGGAGCCCTGACCCTGAGTGGCTGGCTCCCTAGGTTGTAAAACAAGAAGTGCACACATCAAAAGATGAATGAAAATTGTTCAGACCCATATCCATCTGCCTGACACCATCCCCACTTGGAGGTCTAATAAACACCTTGAATGTAATGTGTTTAAAAAACAGACCCTGGGTTTCCCCAGGATCTTGACCCAACTCTTTTCACTGTTCTCCTAACCATCCTGCAAGGCTCACCTTGTCCCTTCTCTGTGGAGCCAACCTGCCCATCCAGCCCATACTGACTTCTCTCTCCTGTAAGACACTTTACCTCTGCCACCCCTACAGAGGTGACCCACCATCCCCACCTCAGTAATCGGCACCTCATACCACCCAACTTCTCACCCAACATCATCCTTGGTCTCTCCCTTCCCCTCTGCAGGTACATCAATCCATCAACGAGTCCTGCCTGCTACATCTCCAACATATGGCCCAGCCTGGGCCCCTCCCTCTTCCGGTACCACTTTCGCCACCATCACCCTCAGCCTCGTGACCAGTCTCTCAGCTTCCACTCAGTGGTTCCCTCACTACTTCTAGCTTCTTAAAGTAGCCAGAGTGATGCTTTTTAAATAAACTGGAGCTTATCATTCTTCTGCTTAAAATCCTCAAATGTCTTGTCATCACACTTAAACTTAAATCTAAAACTTCCTACCTGATGCTACAAGGCTGTGCCTGACCTGGCACCTGTGTCCACCTGTGACAGCCCCCCTTACTTATCTGCCTCCCTCTGTGTCCAGCAGGTAAAAGGACCTTCTTTCCATTCCCCCCACCACTAAGCTTTGTTCCATTCTGGGGGCTTTGAACTTGCTCTTCTCTTCACCTAGGAAATGCTTGCCCCAGATCGTCCCAGGGTTGACTCCTCTTGTGACTCAGGTCTCAGTTTAAATGTTCCCTCCTCAGAAGATCCTTTTCTACATGGCCAATTCAAAATAGCCCACCGGGGCTTCCCTAGTGGCACAGTGGTTGAGAATCTGCCTGCCAATGCAGGGGACACGGGTTCAAGCCCTGGGCCAGGAGGATCCCACATGCCGCGGAGCAACTAAGCCCACGAGCCACAACTACTGAAGCCCTCGCGCCTAGAGCCCGTGCTCCGCAACGAGAGGCCACCGCAATGAGAAGCCCGTGCACTGCAATGAAGACCCAATACAGCCAAAAATAAAATAAATAAACTTATACAAAATAGCCCACCAAGCACTTTCAAATCCATCACTGTTTAATTTCATCATAGCACTTATCGCTAGATTTTTCTTGGTTGCTGATTTATTTATGTAATTGCTAACTACCTCTTCCACACATGCCCAGTTAGAATGTAAGCTTCATTATGTGCCCTGTTCCACACTATTTCCCCAGTGCCTAGGAAGGTGATCAGCAAATATTTTCTGAATGAATTAATTTAGTACAATATAAGGTTTTCTAACTAGAAAATGGTACTGCTAATACATGAGAGCTAATAAGAGCTGAATGAGGATTAGGATTTGAGCTGTGAAAGGGAGCAGGCCATGCATTTCTGGCCAGGGATTTAACACAAGGACAAGCTCCTTGACACATGGTAAGAAGCAGTAAAGCCTTGACATAAAGAAGCCAGGCGGCCCAGCTTCAAATACAGAACCAAACCTCACACTCTACTAATATAAGCTGGGGATATTGTATTCACTCAAATGTAAGATGATGACCCAAACCACAGTGGAATTGGAATGGAAATGGAGGGGGCATGGAAAGAAGAGGAGATGTGAGGGATATTATAGAGAAGAGACAAACAGGCAACAAATCATCTAGTGTAATTAAATTGAGCAGACATAAATTAGAAGTAGCAGGAGGAATATGAGATGAATTTGAAAACCAAAAATCAAAGATGATTTTTTTAAACTGGGGAAAATGGTGACCCAGATTGTGTGGGAAAGTGGTCAGATTTCAGGAGAGTTGGGTCTAAGGGGGTGGCAGGGTCTTCCAATGGAGTATCTAGGAAGCCATGGGAAATGTGGACTGGTGTGGACTGAGTGAGATTAAAGTCAGAGGAATGTGTCTGTGAGTCATCTGAACAGAAATCATAGAGGGCTGTGATATATTCCAAGAGAAGAGAAGTTTGGGGGGACAGTCCCAATGTCTCTCCCCTCAGCAGCTGCCCTCCAGCTTCAGGAAGGGGAGACCTGCCCAGGCTAGAGGTGGACATGCATCCCAAACACCAGGAATACAGAATGTTCTCCCCGAAGAACCAAAGAGTGCGCTCAAGCTCCAGGGAAGCAGCGTGTCTAGGTGGGAAGACAATCCAGACAGGCAGGGCATGTGTGCTGGACAGGCAGGAAAGGTAGAGACCAGATGAGGAAGGAGTGAGAATTTGGTCCACAGGTGGGGACAGATAGAAGATGGGAAGGAAGCCAACAAGGATATTCAACTGTATGGTCAGAAGACCCAGGGTGGTTGAGCCAAGAAGGCAAGGGATGAAACTTCACGAGACTAAATGTGACCAGAGTGTCTCCTGCTGCAAGGATGTCAAGGAGAATAAAGTATAGGAAAAGGTAACTGGGTTTTCCAATCAGTGAATTCACATTGACTATTGTGAACAATTTTAGTTGAGTGGTGGGACAGAAACCAGATTGCTTGGGTTTACAGTGATGAAATAGAAACCCCAGGTGAAAAGAACTGGTTCAAGAGGAAGAACTGCAGTAACTAATATTTTTTAGTGTTCTGTTAGGCCGTGGATGAAGTCATTGGCTAGAAGAGAAGAAATGGAAGGGGGGAGGGTCAGAAGAACAGAGAAGCATTGGCATAGGTGCTATGGAGACAGGACAGAGAATAAATCTTCAGATGTGATGGTTATTTGAAAAGTGAAAGATGCTGAATACAGTTATTTGTTCATTCAATAAATCCTTTTCGAGAACCAGCTTAGGCAGAGAGATACGGCCATGAACAAGACAGCCTCATGCAGCTAGCAGGGGTGGGTGGTCATGGTAGCCACCATAACACTTGCCACTACTCTTCTGTAGCAAATTATAGTTGGAGAAGCACTTTCACATTCCATTACTTCTCCAGATCTGACAATATTGCTTGGAGGTCAATGGTGGGAAATTCATTTTAAAAAAAAAGAAATCTAAGGCTGGGAGATGCGAAGACATGTCAAAGTCTGCACAGCTACTTACTGTGAGAGTGAAAATGAGAACTCGTGTCTGCACTCAGGGCAGATGCTTCTCTCAACAAGCAAAGGGCTGCATGGGCAGAAAGTAGCTGTTTGGGGCATCTCTTTTCTTCCTTCTCTCTTCCTTCCCCTTTCCTCCTCATCCCCCTCCCCTTTTTAAATTAAATACAGTCCTCTTCTTATATCTGATTTCTTGATCTGAGCTCAGGTCCAGCACTGAAATGCCAATTCAAGTCAAATACTTCACCCATCTTTGGATTGGGGTGTAGCCAAAGATGATAGCCATCAATTTTTAGATGAGCACCAGGTGGAGGATAGTTTTTAGAACATTAACTCAAATTCTCATGAACCCAGCTATCCTGTGGGATTTCCTTGTCCCTTGAGCTCTAGTAAACTTGGCTTAAACGTCCAAATTCTAAAAACTGTGAAAGTTCAAAGCCCTCCCCTCAATTTCTATGAATTCCCGAAGCTTTAGCATCTAATCTCCTTGTATCTGGTTTCTACATTCACACATGCTGTCTTCTCTTTGGCCCCAAACTGAAATCCAGACCCCTTCACTTGTTTCCACACCAATTCAGTGAGTTTATTCAAATGTATAGATTTCCCAGGGGGTGAGGAAAGGACTTTTGAGGAGATAACCTGATTACACGACGCAGAGCCCTCCACCATCTCATTGTCTCCACTCTCTCCTTCCCTCTTCCCCTCCCAGTCCTCCCCTTGTGAGCTAAATGAAGTCTTCTTATTTCAGGCAATTCAGTGTTGTCAATCACATTATATGTCTTGAGGCTGCCCTGAAAAAAACCTCAAGACACGTAATGTGATGGATACACTGAATTGCCTGAAATAAGAGGACTTCTACCAGAGTGGTTTCTCCAAGTATTTCTTCCAAGTAAGTATAGTATTCTCTATAAGAGAAATTAAGGCAAATAAAATGTGCTACATTTTGTGACGTTCATAGTAACCCTCTGAAGTAGGCATTATTATTATTCCCATTTTGCAGATCAAACCTGAGGCACAATCAAGCTAAACCACTTATCTACATTTTTACAGCTGATAAGTAGCAAGCCCAGATTGCAGCCATGTTCTGTCTGACTCTAAAGTCCATTGATTTTTTTTTTTTTTTTTTTTCGGTACGCGGGCCTCTCACTGTTGTGGCCTCTCCCGTTGCGGAGCACAGGCTCCGGACGCGCAGGCTCAGCGGCCATGGCTCACGGGCCCAGCCGCTCCGCGGCATATGGGATCCTCCCAGACCGGGGCACGAACCCGTATCCCCTGCATCGGCAGGCGGACTCTCAACCACTGCGCCACCAGGGAGGCCCATAAAGTCCATTGATTTTTGTAAGACACCATCATCTTGAGGTTGTCCCAGAAAAGTCTAGATGAAGGAGAAATACTGCAGGAAGGAAAATGGAAAAGGGCCACCTTCTTCCGTATCCGGGAAGGAACTGGCAAGCAGAAAAGTATGCCTACAGAAGGTACTTCCCTGTGCAAATCCCAGTGAGAATAAAGCCAGAACACCCAAATTGTTATTTTGAAGTGATCTGATATAGGTATGTCTGTAACTTTCAAAACCAACAGAGAAACTTATCTTGAAGTATTTATCCCAAGCACCAGAAGTACTTGAACTTTCACATTATCCACTTCAGAAAATTGCAGTGCAACAACACTGGCTAGACCTTGAGGACATTACGCCAAGCAAGATAAGTCAGATGCAGAGAAGCAAATACTTTGTATCACTTACATGTGGAATGTATAAATGGAATGTATAAAAGCCAAACTCAGAAACAGAAAGTAAAGTGGGTGTTGCCAGGGGATGGAGGGTTGGCGCAAGGTTGGGGGAGGAGCGGGGGGGGCCGGGGGGGTAGGACAGATGTTGTTTAAAGGTACAAACTTGCAACAAGTAGTAAATAAGTCCTGAAGATCTAATGCACAACACAGTGAATATAGACAATAATATTGTTTTATAATCGTCAAGCTTGCTAAGAGACTAGATCTTAATTACCAACCACTAAAAAGAAATGAAAATTATGTGACGTGATAGAGGTGTGAATTATTGCTACAATGGCAATCATATTGCAATGTATAAATGTATCAAATAAACATGTTGTACACCTTAAATTTATACAACGTTATGTCAAGTATATTTCAATTAAAAAAGAAAAGAAAAAAGAAAATGACTGGAGAGACTGACCCCGAGGAAAACGGAGTCATGATTGAGGGCACATCAATCAAAAGGTCCTGGGCTTCCCTGGTGGCGCAGTGGTTGGGTGTCCGCCTGCCGATGCAGGGGACGCGGGTTCATGCCCCGGTCCGGGGGGATCCCACATGCCGCGGAGCGGCTGGGCCCGTGAGCCATGGCCGCTGGGCCTGCGCGTCCGGAGCCTGTGCTCCACAACAGGAGAGGCCACAGCGGTGAGAGGCCCGCGTACCACAAAAAAAAAAAAAAAAAAGGTCCAGAGGCTGACGCTAAGGATGGTATTGGATGGTCGAATTTAAATTGGGAAATGAACCCGGCTATCCTGGGGACTCTTCCTGCTGACGCTAAGAATGTAATGTCTCTGAGAATCTGCCTAATACCTTGCACGGCAGAACAGAGTCCAGAAACGAGGTCTATACAAATAGGTTGAGTAACTGCATCCAATTTCTGTGTTTAACAAAAATTGTAGAGGGAAATCCTAAAGGGATGCCCCTCATCATCACCGTGTATTTACAAGAATTGTAATTTACAAAATTACACCGTGTTTTACAAGAAATCACCCTCGAGAATTCCCTGGCGGTCCAGTGGTTAGGACTCCGTGCTTTCACTGCCGGGGCCCGGGTTCCATGCCTGGTTGGGTAACTAAGATCCAGCAAGCACCGTGCGGCCAAACAAAAAAAAAAAAAGAGAAAAAGAAATCACCAGGCACCGTGCTAGGCACTCTAGGTATAAGGACAAGTAAGAGCAGAGTTGTTGCCCTCAGAGAACTTCTAGGCTAGTGGGGAAGGAGATTTTAATTTTTAAAATCACAGATAAAAGTGTATAATTGCACCAACAAATTCTAAAGACTTTACTTTTGTTGGCTTATTTGATTCCCATAGCCCAAAATGTAGGCAGTAGTATCCTCATTTTATGGGTGAGTAAATTGGGACTCAGAGAGGTGAAGCCTAAGGTTACTTGGGACTGGGATTTTATCGAAGTTCAAAGTTACTCCTCTGCCTTCTTGCACTGCTGAAAGGAAGGACGTAAGTTGAGCAATTTGACACCGAATTTTGACATGTTAAATCATGTTACTACGTAGGAGGAGTGATTATCTGTTGAGCCTCACGGAACCGTCTTAGCAACCCCGTTTCTGCTGTCATTTTTGACAAGATTATGGATATGAGCAACTCCTTGGATTTTTCTTATCTTGAGTTCTCCTTAAAAGGGGGATGCTTTTAGAACCTTCTTTTGATTACTCCCTTATTTATTTGATTATTACCGTTTATTTGATTATGCCTGTGATTATTCTGAACCAGAAAATGACCAAAATTCTTAGCCTGACAGATCCCTTACAACCTGACCCCTTTCATCCCCTCTCTAGCTCCCAACCTGGAACACATCATTCTTTTTTTCAAGACCATATCCCCACATTTAATTGCCTTGGGAAAGCTTTCCTCACCTACTGCAGGCATTGCGTCCTTTGTGATCTCACCTTTATTAAAGCTCTATTCACCTCATATAGGGTATTTGTGCCTCTCCAGGAAAACCCTGAGTTTCTCAGGGTTTCTCTAGAATTGTCAAGATGCATATGAATGTCTAGATGAATTGTCGAGATGCATATGAACTGTGTCATATGCATCTAGACAGTGCTAGCACCTAAGAGCAGGCACACAGTAACACAGTAGGCCCTTGGTAAATACTCACTGGATGAAAGCATGAGTGAGTAAATGAATGACTGAATATCCTGTGACTCAGGGCTCTAGCGTTCCAGGCAGGTACAATTTCAAAAGTCCCAGTAAGCTATTTCAGTTAGGCAGCTCAAAAAGTAGCATCACAGAATATCAGCTCTGGAAGGCTCCTGAAATAACCTCTTGCAACAATTTTATTTTACAGATGAGGAACGGAGGTTTGCAGAAAAGAGACTTGCCCAAGGTCACTTCTGCATTACTCTCCACTTACCCCTCAATACAGGTGCTTCATTCTTTTAACTTTGAGCTCAAAAGTAACCCCAAGATATTTTTTAAATTAAAATTAATGACTGATCTACAAAGAAGCCTGTTAGTGTCACAATTACCCAGAGACCTGGAGAGTCACTCTGGCGGGTGGAGGGAGAAAGAGGCGATGAGGTCATCTGGTGTCTGTATTTATCAATAGGGATCTTTGCTTCTTCCCTCTATGAAGACCCTCAGCATTTCATGGGGAATTTTAAAAGCTTGTGGTTTGCAATAAGATCCATCACTGTGGCTTCAGTTGTGCCTATTGTTCCTTGCTGCTCACGGCAAGTACAAAGTGGGACTCAAGTAAATATGGGCTAATATTAAATAAATATACATATGGCATTGGTAACATAGAATTAGCCCAGTCATAGGTAGTGCAACTAATACTCAACTGTGTGTTGTAGCCAAGAACTTGGCAGTCTCACCCCTAAAAGTCATTATGGTGTTGAATTCTTCACAAAGAGGTTTTGTCTAAAAAAGAATTATATAACGGGGAAGGGGAAGGGGAAGCTGGGACAAAGGGAGAGAGTGGCATGGACATATATACACTACCAAACGTAAAATAGATAGCTAGTGGGAAGCAGCCGCAGAGCACAGGGAGATCAGCTCGGTGCTTTGTGACCACCTAGAGGGGTGGGATAGGGAGGGTGGGAGGGAGATGCAAGAGGGAGGAGATATGGGGATATATGTATATGTATAGCTGATTCACTTTGTTATACAGCAGAAACTAACACACCATTGTAAAGCAATTATACTCCAATAAAGATGTTTAAAAAAAAAGAATTATATAAAAGTGTAATTCTCCTCCTTATCAAACAGGAAGCAGCCAGACTTCATCGGCCTGCCCATGGCTGCTTGGCTGTTGTTCTTCCCTTTAGAAACTAAGGGTTTGCAGCACAGGAATCATCTCCTTTTATCTTGTATCCGCAGTGCCTCGGACATAGTTGGAGCTCACTAAATGTTTGATGAAATAATAAATCAACAAATAAAAGAATGAATGTTTGCCTACTACAGTCATTAAAATTAGGTTTAGCTATACAGAACTGAAACCAAGATGAGAGGTTTGAACAAGACAGAGGTTTCTTTCTCTTTTACACAAAAGAGAGGTAAGAAAACCATGCGGATATGAGGGTTCTACAGTCACCAGGGATCCAGCTCATTTTATCTTTGTGCCATATCCTCCTATCCTCCTATACTCAAGGTTGCCTCAAGATCAAAGATCATCAAGTCTATGATGAAGGCACAAGGAAGTGGGGAAATGCACAAGGAAGTGGGGAAATGCAGCCCACCTAGTCAAGGAGAGCTCTTTTTTTTGGAGGGCCACACCCTGCAGCTTTCAGGATCTCAGTTCCCCAACCAGGGCTCGAACCCAGGACCCTGGCAGTGAGAGTTCTGAATCCTAACCACTGGACCTCCAGGGAATTCCCTAGAGCTTTTTTTTTTTTTTTTAACCTAAGTAGTTTTTAATCTTTTTTATTGTGGTAAGAATATAGATGATAAAAATTACTGTTTTAACTACTTTTAGGTATATTTTTAGGTATATTTTAGGTAACCATTTTGAGTGGTATTAAATCCATTCATAATGTTGTACAACCATCACCCATCCATCTCCAGAATTCTTTCGATCTTGTAAAATTGAAGCTATGTATTCCTTAAACCCTGATTCTCCATTCTCCCCTCCCCCCAGCGCCTGGCAACCACCATTCTACTTTCTTTATGAATTTGACTACTCTAGGTCCCTCATATAAGTGGAATCATACGGTATCTATCCTTTTGTAACTGGCATATTTCACTTAGCATAATGTCCTCAAGGTCCATCCATCCATGTTGTAGCATGTGTCAGAATCTCCATCCTTTGGAAGATTAAATAATATTTCATTGTCTGTATGTACCACAGCTTGCTTATCTATTCATGTCAATGGGGCTTCCCTGGTGGCGCAGTGGTTAAGAATCTGCCTGCCAATGCAGGGGTCACGGGTTTGAGCCCTGGTCCCAGAAGATCTCACATGCCACAGAGCAACTAAGCCCGTGTGCCACAATTACTGAGCCTGTGTGCCACAACTACTGAGCCTGCATGCCACAACTACTGAAGCCTGTGAGCCTAGAGCCTGTGCTCCACAACAAGAGAAACCACCACAATGAGAAGCCCGTGCACCGCAACGAAGAGTAGCCCCCTCTCGCTGTAACTAGAGAAAGCCCGCGCACAGCAATGAAGACCCAACACAGGCAAAAATAAATAAATAAATAATCTACAAGGATGTATTAAAAAAAAGAAAAGCTGGGGGCTTCCCTGGTGGCGCAGTGGTTGAGAGTCCGCCTGCCGATGCAGGGGACACGGGTTCGTGCCCCAGTCCGGGAAGATCCCACATGCCGTGGAGCGGCTGGGCCCGTGAGCCATGGCCGCTGGGCCTGCGCGTCCGGAGCCTGTGCTCCGCAGCGGGAGAGGTCACAGCGGTGAGAGGCCCGCGTACCGCCAAAAAAAAAAAAAAAAAAAAAAAAAAAGCTGTTAAGAGAGTAAATCCTAAGCATTCTCATCACAAGGAAAACTTTTTTTCTATTTCTTTAATCTTATATCTATAGGAGGGGACAGATGTTCACTAAAATTATGATTATCATTTCCTGATGTATGTAAGTGAAATCATGATGTTGTACACCCTAAGCTTGTACAGTGCTGTATGGCAATTATATCTCAATAAAAAATGGAAGAAAAAAATGCCCACTGATTGCAAAATAATCCTGTCTACTCCCATGTCTGAACTTTCCTCCAAGACAATCTGTCTGTGGCTTAAAGGGCTGTGTCTCCAGAAAGCTCCTTCCCATAAAAGACTAACATGTTCAGGCCTCAATAATAACTCTCCTGTATGTCTTTCAGAGCATTTTCACATATCTACTCTCACATCTCCAGACCCACAGTTGCAATGACCGGTTTAACATCCCCACTTGGAAATTCGCTGGCATTTTAACTCAACAGATCAGAAAGGTCAGTTATCCTCCCGTTGCTCCCCACCCACCGAGCAGCTCTTCCTCTGACTTCCTAATTTCAAATCCAATACGTTTTCTTTACGTAACCTCAAGGAGTCTTAATATGACAATTTATATTGTGAAGCTCCAAAAGAGAGGTAGAGCTTAGAACACTTTTCAAATGTATTTGTCCGTGGAAACCTTTTCTTCTTTTATGGAACAACTCTAGGGATAAGCGTGCTAAGCAACGTATTATGGGGGAACAGCCACCAAGCCTGGAAATGCAGAAACATCGTCAAGTCCCTCTTACCTTTGGTGCTTTCCAAGTCACCTCGATTCTGCCTCCAAAAAGTCCTCTCTCTGTTCCTTCCCGTCTTTCTTGTTAATTCAACAAGGAAGTCCTGAGACTAATGTGGTTCTAATACCTTAACAGCCTCCGGAAGCAAACCAAAATCTAAGCCTGTAAGCACCTGTAGGTTAGTAAGTCAAAACCTAAGGATAGAGCTTCCCTGCTGATGCGGGGGATGCGGGTTCGTGCCCCGTTCCGAGCGGAGCGGCTGGGCCCGTGAGCCATGGCGATTGAGCCTGCGCGTCTGGAGCTTGCGCGTCCGGAGCCTGCGTGTCCGGAGCCTGTGCTCCGCAACGGGAGAGGCCACGGCGGTGAGAAGCCCGCGTACCGCAAAAAAAAAAAAAAAAAAAAAAAAAAAAAAAAAACCTAAGGATAACCAATCACAAACAGCTAGGCTTTCCCTTGTAGCCAATCAATAATGTCCGTACTCTGCGTCCGCCTTTTCTCTTTAGAAATCTCTCCTCCACTCCTGCCGGTGGCCAGACTGCGCCTAACCGCTTACAGTTTGTCGCTGCCCACTTTATCAATTTTTGCTCAAATCCACTCTTAAAATTTTTCCTGTGCCTCAGTTTATCTTTTAACAGTTCCGTCCATTTCTAAGGCCACCATTCAACCTTTCCCAGAGTGACTTATCTCCCTGAGCTAGAGCATTTGCCTTACTGCTTCATTCCTCAAACTGTGTACCAGTGACCATGCTGGGCTCTAGGAATGCCGCAGCGGCAAAGGAGCCGTGGTCCTTGTCTTGTGCTTGGCATTGCTTAAAGTCCAGTGGGCAGTAATAACAGTAAGAGTAAAATGGCAAGTGTGTTGGGATTGACATATATACACTAATATGGATAAAATAGAAAATCAGAACCTGCTGTATAAAACATAAATAATTTTTTTTTTTTTTTTTTTTTTTGCGGTACACAGGCCTCTCACCGCTGTGGCTTCTCCCGTTGCAGAGCACAGGCTCCGGACGCGCAGGCTCAGCGGCCATGGCTCACGGGCCCAGCCACTCCACGGCATGTAGGGATCTTCCCAGACCTGGTCAAGAACCCGTGTCCCCTGCATCGGCAGGCGGACTCTCAACCACTGCGCCACCATGGAAGCCCTAAAATTTTTTTTAAAAAAGAGTAAAACGGCAAGTGTGATGGGCACTGCAAAGGAGAACAGCATGATGCTATGTGGTTCTCTGGGAAGGTCCCTGGGGAGCAATGTTTGGATGTTTGAACAGAGAGCTGAGGGTTGCACAGGAATTAATTAGGCAGATGGGCAGGAAGAGCTCTCCAGGCAGAAGGGAACGTCCTGCGCTAGGCAGAGCTGTGGAGAGAGGCAGCCTGGTGAGGAAGGCTGGAGGCTGGCATAGCAGCTGCAGGACACAGTGATAGTGTGCTCAAGATGGACAAAAGAGGGCCAGAGAGACAGATGGAGCCTTGAAGGCCTTGTTAAGAATTTTTATCTTTTGCCTTGAAAACTGGGGGTGATTTATCACTGTTTGCATCTTGAAAAGTCAGCTTCATCTGCTGTGTGGAGGATGTGGGACTATAGCGAGGCAAGGGTGGATACAGAGAGACCAGATGGAGGCTACTGCAAGTGTCCTCATGAATGATGGTCGTGCAGCTTGGGCCAGAGGGGTTATGATGGCCATGGAGAAATGTGGACGGATTCGAGTGGTACTTAAACAGTAGAATCAATAGGACGTTGCATTGGATTGTATTAAGTTATCTGTGGATTGGTCTCTTTCCTTGAAGACAAAAATCTGTGTCTTACTTATTTCTTGATTCCACATACCTAACTGCAGACCTTGCATTTGGTAGGAGGTGGTCATTAAATGTGCAGAATTGATTTGCATACAGAGAGCAAAGGTTTGAGGAAATCCAACCCAATAGGTGCATTTTGAAGCAAAAAGAAGGGGCAAGTCTCACCTTGCTGGACAGTTCCTGAGGAGGGCAGACTGACTGAGTTGGGTACCACAGAGGTGCATGCCTGGGCCCAGCATGGAGACACAAAAGGCAACTCTATCTCTCCCTTACCTCTACCTGATGGCACAGGCATAGAACCTTTACCTTCTGTGGCAGAAATGGAATCATATGCTCATTTTCCTAATGGATTAGGGAGATAGTTGGACCCCTATCAAGCCATGTAGCTCCAACTATTGAAGGGAGAGAGATTTGAGGACTTATTTCAAATTAACATTTCACAGCAAAGAGGAGTTGTTGCATTGGGTCTTTGTTGCTGCGCACAGGCTTTCTCTAGTTGCGGGGAGTGGGGGCTACTCTTTGTTGCGGTGCACGGGCTTCTCATTGCGGTGGCTTCTCCTGTTGCGGAGCATGGGCTCTAGGCGCGCTGGCTTCAGTAGTTGCAACACATGGGCTCAGTAATTGTGGTTCAAAGGCTCTAGAGCGCAGGCTCAGTAGTTGTGGCGCACGGGCTCTAGAGCGCAGGCTCAGCAGTTGTGGTGCATGGGCTTAGCTGCTCTGCGGCATGTGGGATCTTCCTGGACCAGGGCTCAAACCCGTGTCCCCTGCATTGGCAGGCGGATTCTTAACCACTGTGCCACCAGGGAAGCCCCTGGACCACTTCTTTAGATGTCAGAATCTGTGCCTAAAGTTGGAGGAAATAAACAAATGAACCCACAAACAATGGTCCAAAGAGTGTTTTGATTAATTGCTATAGCTCAGAACACTCAGTGTGAATCACCAAACAATAGTCATTGTGATCCACATTGCTTATGAAGACTGGAAGTAAAAAAACCAGCTCACCCCAGCCATAAACAGAGTTAACTTCTGTCAGAGATTCTAAAGAAAGTTCTAGACTCAGGGGTCAATCATTGCCTTTTTTGTTTCAGTGCTGAAGCAATTATATGCCAGAAACAAAGACTTCCTTGTCCTCCCTGGTCTCCCTCTTCACTCTAAGAAACATTAGTGTTCTCCCTAAATCTTTGTCACTGACCCTGCACCATAATTATAAGCCCAATCTGAAACTTTCCCAGAGTTCAATGGCTCTCACCTAAGGGACAGACTTAGAAATGGAAAAATATTTTCTTTGAAACACAACAGTGCTGTCAACATCTGTGATGGTTTGTTAATGATGAAACGGTACAGGAACAGGGATGGTTTAGGGGAATTGCAAAATAGCAACTAGTCATGGGATAACAGGAGGAAAAGAGGATGCCTGAGGGGAATTGCTAGGTCAGGGCTTCTTTTCCTTTTCCTTTTTTTACTCCTGCCCTGCATTTTCATGAGTTGCTGTCTGGGTCTGAAAAGGTCACAGGCCTAATTATACCTGTGGACACCCCATAATAGAAGCATTAACATGGTGCCCCGTGACCTGCCAGACAGCCTCTCTCTGCCTCAGCCTGCAAGTTCCCAAACTAGTCAAATCAAAAAGCCCATGAAATGTGGATGACATTAAGGAATTATTGTTGGGATTTTTTAGATGTGATAATGATAGTGCGGGTATGTTTAAGAAAGAGAAAGAGAGAGAGTCCGTAGCTCTCAGAGGTGAATATTGAAGTATTTACAGAGGAAAAAATAGGATGTCTGGGATCTTCTGTAAGATAATCCTGGCGTGGGGAAGGGAGGGGTGGAGGATAAATGAAGCACAATAGGCCTTGTATTGATCATTGCTGACGGGCAGTGATGGGAGGATGAGGGTCAGCACACAATGCTGCCTTGTGTGTATGTTTGAAATTTTCCATGATAAAAAGTTTTTAAAATACGGCAGGCATGTTCTTCTTTCTCAGAGACCCCTGAGAAAGCCAGTCTTTTTACACCCAGAAACCTCTTCCTCGAGGCCACGAAACCAATATAAATGTGTTGGTTTTATCACATGCTCTTTGTGTTTCTAAAACATTGTATGTTGAACTCTTTGCCTCCAGAGATAGGGAAACCTAGATATGAGGTAGAGACCCTCTCTTATTCCGTAAAACTATGTGTCACATCAACATTTTTTCTCACTTCTAATCACGTGTGCCCCACGCATGCCACATGTTAGCCAACCTATTCATTCCAGAAGAGGTTTTAAAATTCTACTACTGTCATCAAACAGGCACAAACCTGAGAGCTGGCTGTAAATTCTACGTTCAAAATAGCATCTCTTCAGAAGCCACATCCACAACCTCCCTAGAAAACTTCCCCTATGGGGGGTTTAAGGATTTCTCTGCCCAGGGCTCTGGAGGTTTCCTTAAATGGCTCAATTCTCAGGCCCTTTGTCTCCTTTCACAGCAAGAAGCTGAAATCACTCTTCTGGAATTTTCTTCCCACCCTTACGGTTTCTCCTTCCTCTGCAGAGCACTGTTCAAGTATGGCACCTGTCCCTGTTGACTCAGGTGTTCTCACCAATCAAATCAAGCAAGGTCAAAAATGATCAATGCAGCAACTTCTGTGTCCCCGGAACTATCCAATGTCCTAAAAGAAAGGGGGAGAGAGAGATAGAAATAGAGGGGGGAGGGATGAAGGGGGGAAGGATAGGGAGGGAGGGAAGGAGGGAAGAAGGAAGAAAGGGAGAGAGGGAGAGGGAGGGAAGGGAGGAAGGAAGAAGGGAGAGAGGAAAGGAGGGAGGGAGGAGGGTGAAGGAGGGAGGGAGGAGGGTGAAGGAGGGAGGGGGAGGGGAGGGGAGGGGAAAGGAAAGGGGGAGAGAGAAGAGAGGAAGGGCAAGGAGGGAAGAAAAGAAGAAAGAGGAAAAACATAACTTCCTAATTAACTATCTTCTGTGACTTTCAGACATGAAAATGTTTTTCCAGAAAATACTTTCCTCAGATTGACTAATACAAAACTTCAAGAAGGAAAGAACTAAGCCTGATGTTCAAAATTTACCTTGACTTTTTCTCTTTTCATCTTCCATCACCTGGGTTCGGAAGGCTGGTTCTGTAGCTACATCATTTGATGGAGCCAGCATCCAACTTGATGATTCAATTGACTCAACAGGTGACTAGATAGTTTTAAAAGCCCTTTGTGTCAGCGAGGCCTTTGTCTCTATCAAGCGCAAAGGCAGCTCTGCAGCTGCCTCAAATCACCCTAGAAAGCTCTCCCCATGGACTGGATGCCATGACTTGTCAATAAAAACAGAGCATTACCTGGTAAAGTTCCTCCTGAACAATGGGTCCAGATGTGAGCTTGAAAAATGTCCCTCATGCTTGTTTCATTATAAAGTATGTGGTTAAAAGACTTTGGCATGATCTATTTGTTGGTTGGACATGTGGTGGAGTAGAGGGAAGGGGGCAGAAATTATATGATGATTTAAAACATAACAGATTTCATTTGACACTCCTTGGTGGGAACTTGAAATCAAATACAGTAGCAAAGCCATCTGTCAAGGGCAACTTGTTCTGATGTCCAAGAGAACCTCCTTAAAAACCTATAAGTCATCGATGTAAGAAATAAATGACACTTTCATTCCTTCCACTCTTCATGTCTTGGGGATAGAAGATACAAGGAATGAGATCTTGGATTGTAAATCATGGTGACTGGCTGCTAAATCTGAGTGAGGCAAGGCCCATAGGTTAGTCTGCACATTCAGCATTATTCGGTTCCAACTCTCTCTCTTCTCACCCGTCACCCCCCGGACACCTCAACCCCTGTCGGCTTGTTATCCACCTTCATTTATCTTGGTATGAATGGCATAATGGGAAAAGGTTAAGGCTTGAAGGAATTGCAAAAAAACGGTCAACTGAAAGATTAAACGTAGTCCTGCCCCCCTTTTTCTGGACTTGTGATAAAACTAAATGATAAATGAGGGAACAGGGAGGAATTGAATTAAACCAGCAAGTTGCTTTCTCATCCTGAAAAAAATACAATCTAATCCAATCCAATCCAATCCAATCTTTTGTGACTGTGACTCGACATTAGCAGCTGCTTGGAAGATCTTTAATAATCTGATGGCTCAACCGAGGAGATAAACTCCAGCCTATGTCTGCTCCTGCACCTAAAAGAAGTCAGGATTGTAAACGGCTACCTAGGTCATAGAAGGAAAATAAAGAAGTTGCTTTAGGGGTGGGGGAGAGATAGACTGGGAGTTTGGGGTTAGCAGATGCAAGCTATTATATCTAGAATGGATAAACAACAAGGTCCTACTGTGTAGCACAGGGAACTATATTCAATATCCTGAGATAAACCACAATGGAAAAGAATATAAAAAAGAATAAAAAAAAGAATGTATATGTGTGTATAACTGAATCACTGTGCTGTACTGCAGAAATTAATGCAACATTGTAAATCAACTATACTTCAATTTAAAAAGTTCAAAAATAAAAGGAAGTTGCTTTATTTTATATAAATAACACCAGCTTAAGTGTGGCCTTGAGTCCTATTTAGAGAAGTATGTGTGTGTGTGTGGTGGGGGTGTGCGTGCGTGTTGGTGGAATCTCAGGAGAGGCGTAAGAGGTTGGATCATTCTCATCAGACCCTGGCCATTTCCAATATGTGCACCTGGAGCCCTTCTGCCCAGGTTCAAAACTTCCACGCAGGTCTGGGGAGGATGCTCCCGGAGGCCGTCAGCCCTGGATTGGGGGGGGATCGCTGCTCCACTCAATCCTGCACGCGGTCGGGCCGGAATCCAGGAGGGGTTGTGGCTGGGTGAGGGAGCAATTATCTCCTTCCGCAGTGTTGGCGGGCACAGTGCTCTTACACCTCCCCAGGGGCACAAGGAGGGCCAGGCTAACCCCATCTGAAAAGCTCTTTTCGCAGAAGGGAAAAAAAAGGTTATTTCAAGTCAAGAAACTGACACATTGATTTACATTGGTTCTGGCAGTGAGCTGGCAGGAGAGGAAGTTTTTTCCAATGAACAGTGGACGCCGTGGCCCTCAAAATGGCCTAGAGCCATCAGGCATTCATAGTCTCCCACGTCCAAGTGTGGCAGCCCCACGAGCAGGAGCCTTGCAGAAACTGTGTTTTCGCATGTGATTATTCAGGTCCTCTGAGAATAGTAAGAGTCAAAGGGGGTCAAAATAGTGGGTGGAAAGAAATGGAAATAAATTAAACACGCCGCTAAAGCACAAGCTGGTAGGTGAATGCAGAGACTCTCTCCACATCCAGTCCATAGAATCAGAGTGACCAGCAGCCCCCACGGGAGCAGAACAGCCCAGCCCACCGACAGCCTCTTCTTCTCTTCAAGACCAGGAAGACTCGGGCTGCAGGGCTTCCTATGTTTCAGGTCAAAGAGAAAAGCATGTTCCTCTACAAGTCATTCTTCCTTCTCTCCTTACCCTGCATACTCTCCATGGCCTATTCCCCAAGGTCACAAGAGATTGGCCAGCAATCCCAGATTTGTGTTTATTACTTTAAGGACAGACATAATGGTCAAAAGGACTGGGCTTCTCATGTCCATCTCTTAGAACCTTCTGTTCCCAGCAGGAAAATCAAAATTATAGCAGAAGCTTACTTAGGAAGTCTAATCATTGCCAAGAAAGTTGGACTCAAGAAATATTTTTATCAAGATATTACAGCTCAAGAAATCAACTTTTTCCTCTAAAGGAATTCATCTGCTACTTGGACAAGAACTGGTCTCTCCTTCCCTTGAGTTTACAGCCTGGAATACTTCAGGTTTTCCTGTGGTTAGTACAGCCCAGATCGTCAAGCTGAGAAAAGAGTCAGAGATTTGGGACAGACATTCAATCTACGTGGGGGAAAAAAAATTCTCTCAGAGGACCAAGTGAAGCAAGCGTGTACGGAAGTGTAATCCTGATCACTGTTAAGAGGGTACACTCTGAGTGCAGATCCAGGCTCCACCACTTACCAGCTGTGTGACTTTAATCTGGTTACATATCCTCTCTGATAATAAGTTTCTCTGTCTATAAAATGGGATAATAAAGTTGCTGGGAGGTTTAAATGAGCTATAAAACAATATACAGTGCCTGGCCCATTGTAAGCAGGATACATGTGGGCTAATATAATCATTATCATCATCTACTGTCTTGATTTTGCCATTTTTACCTTATACACCCTCCACCTTGCTTTGGATTTCTCTCTATTATGCAACGATCCCTCTATTTAAAAAGAAGGGTACCCTGACCCACTACACTGTCCAAAATTTTCTTATTAAAGGTAAATAATAAATTAGTAGTCAATTGGAAAGGAGAAGGGACATTCCTTAGCACAGTGTTCCTTTTTTCGCAGAGAAGACACCTATGACCACGTTGCCCACCACTTGGCTGCTGCCAGGAGACTTGGGTGGCTTGCCCAGTGACATGGAGAAAACTGAAGAGGACATAGGAAATTGTCCTCTCTCACTTACATGTGGAAGCTTTAAAAAAAAAACAAAAAAAACTGAGCTCATAGATACAGAGAACAGATGGGTGAGTGGTGTCAGAGATGGGGGATGGGGGGAGCAGTGAGCGAAAGGGGTAAAGGTACAAACTTCCAGTTATAAAAAGTCCCGGGGATATAATGTACAGCATGGTAACTATAGTTAGTAATACTATATTATATTTTTGAAAGCTGCTAAAAGAGTGGATCTTAAAAGTTCTCATCACAAGAATAAAACAATTGGTAACTATTGTGTGGTGATGAATGTTAACTAGACTAGACTTATTGTGGTGATTATTTCACAATATATACAAATTCTCAATCACTATGTTGTACACCTAAAACTAATATAATGTTATACGTCAATTATACCTCAATAAAGAAAAAAAATTTTTTAACTGCCCTCTGAGTTCGGTCTGCAGGCTCCCAGGAGGGAGCCGGGGGCACAACCCTGCCTGCCATCACCTAGGCCTGCTTGGCTCCTGAGAAGAATACGACACCTGACCTGGTCCCACCCTTGCCTCGTCCTCAGCCACCTCTGCCAAATAAGATGGGGAGAGCAAAACATTCTCTGGCTTTCTCCAAGTCCAGGGTAATTTTATTCAAAGGAGCTTTGTTTCCAGAGAAACTATTCATTTGGTATCTCTGTCATTGTTTGGTGTCTTTACTGTTGAGTATCCAAGACCCTGTAACCCATACGTTCCTGGGATAAAATTGTTTTGAGTATTGACATATTCTTCAGGAGCAGATGAACGCAAGTATAGCCCTGAAGGGGCTCAGGAGGAAATGATTATGAAAACAGAAACAGAAACCAGAATCTCTTTTATCACAAACAAAATAGATGGTCATCACCATGGCAAACATGTAACTTATTACTACCTTTCCCTTGGTCTCATAAAACAAAATTCTTCATACCCTTCTATCCAAAAATTCCACTTACAAATTTGACATGTGTAAAGATATTCATTGTAGAATAGTTTTTAATGATTAAAAAAATTGGAAGGAGTGTGAGTAAATTGTAATAAACTATTATAGATCCATATTTTGGAATACCATCTTATAGTTTAAAAGAATGATATAAATCTTCATGGAGTGACTTGGAAAGATGCCTAAAACATATTAAGAAAAAAAAAAAGCAAGTTACTGAACAAATATAATCCCATTTGTGTTGCAGTATGTACACACATATACCAAACAAAAACAAGATATGTTTTTCTATACCATATAAATGTAAATGCATAGAGAAAAGGGGAAATGGGGGTCTGATTCAGAAGGGCTTTGATTTTCCTGTATTATTTGAATATTTTACAACAAGAAGGTATTTGTGCATTAGTCATGTGTTTACATATGGATTTTTAAAGGAATTATTAGGAAATATAATGAAATACCTAATCTCAATCGGATGAAAACAAGATGTAGAGCCACATGCCATTTACAGCAGGAGAATTCTCCTGGCATTTACCAGCCCTTTCAACCATGAAGAGACCATTTTGTTTGGCATAGAAGAAAAGCCTGAGGCGAAGATCTAAGGGAACCAGAGAACCATGCATTTTAATGAAATCAGGTTCAACCATCTGGTCAAGTAAAGATAACCCATCACCTGTTGAGAGCCACAAATCATGTACTAAATTTGAATCTACCTACCATGCAGGCAAAGATTAATTTGCCAAGCCCAGCAGTGATCCAACCCAAATCACTACTCTCCCACTAACAGTATCTTTACAGAATAATTTTCTAGTTCTCTTATGTTTATAAAATGGAAGCAGAGAGCATAAGTCACATCTCACACAGTAGGGTAGCCAACAGGCAGTAGGGAAGATGAGCAATTCACATAAGGTTTTCATAAACTGTCAACTGTTCATTCAATATCCTGTTGTGGAATATAATAAAAGGATGATTGAAGCTGTAAACACAGAGCTAACTGTGGTTGGATTATAACATTTATGTTGATGAGCCTATTTTTCAGCCATTCAGCTGCAAAATCTCATCTACTTTCAAAGATAAATCTTCCTGATAAGTAAAATGTTTGAGACATTTTGTATCAAGACCACACTAAAGTGTGAAAGACATTAATTCAAGCCTTGCCACCCTGCAGAAAAATAAAGAAAGCAGGGAGTGAAGAAACATCACTTCCATAGCGAGTAGCATACTTTTGAAACTCATTTCCCCAGGATGCTGTCAAGAAAAGTTTAAATAAATTCTAGGGACACAGTGGACATAATTGCTTTCATTATTTCCAAAGCATTTTAACATCTATTGTAGGTGATACAACAACCCTATGGAACAGGCAAGCAGAAATAGTGTTCCCATGTCACAGATGCAGAAATCGTGATAGATTTAAGAGTCCAAGATCAGATGGCTAATTAGTGACAGTGCCAGGGTTAGAATCCAGGTATGTTGACTCCCAACCAAGGTCTTAGAATATTGCTTAAGTAAAATATCAATTTCCTAGTTGGCAAAGACTACTTATTCTCTAAAAATGCCAGTCATTTAGTCAAGTCTTAGAGAAATGACCTTCGCTTAGGGCAGGCCTTGAGCTCCCCTTAAAGAGGAGTGGACCAATGGCCCCAGTCCAGGCCATGCTCTTGCTGTTTTGCAGGTCGGGCCTGTACTGCAGCTTCTAGTTGTTCTAAATTTTTTCACCAAACAATTGTCACAGCCTGTGATGTTTCCATCCAAATCACTTTAAGGTCAGAACATGTGGGGTCAGAAGCACATTGGAAAGTGGGTACTGCCTGCTTTCTGATGTTAAGAAACATCAGAAAGGGTTTCCCTGGTGGCGCAGTGGTTGAGAGTCCACCTGCCGATGCAGAGGACACGGGTTCGTGCCCCGGTCCGGGAAGATCCCACATGCCGCGGAGCGGCTGGGCCCGTGAGCCATGGCCGCTGAGCCTGTGCGTCCGGAGCCTGTGCTCCACAACGGGAGAGGCCACAGCAGTGAGAGGCCCGCGTGCCAACAACAACAAAAAAAGAAACATCAGAAAGCATCTTATCCTGCCTACAGGCTGTCCATCAAGGCTCAGAGTAAGCAGCAACATACATTATTGATTAGTCTTTCAAACTTTTCCACCAAGATCATGGTCCACATCCCCATTAGTAAAGCTCCTCCAAGTGTCCCAGACCTTGGAAATGAGAGCTTCCTGGCTTTGGAGAAGACTGTAGTTATCTAGGTACATCACCCTTCCCACCACTCAGCAGACACTCTCCTTCCCTGGAGGAATGACTTGCGCAGACAGCATGAGGCTGTTTTTGCAGGATCGATGACCTGAATATATGGGAGTAAAACTCGCCCAGAGAATTAGATTCAAGAGACTTGAAGCTTCCCAGGAATCTGAAAGAAATGGCATTTCAGTTTTCACGGCCCACTAGAGCCGGTTCAAAGGTCAGAAATAAAAGGTTATTGACCCGGGAGATTTTCTTGGGTGGAGAAGGGCACCTCAACTGCAGCCCCTGAGTTCCTCCAACTCAGGGATCATAAAGGAGCTTGCAGGTCACTGACTCTGGAGAAAATCAAAGTGGGGAAATGATTGGAAAATCTAGTCTGCACTTCGTTGGATTTTTATGGAAGGGAGTTACTAGGGAATGTTCTGCTTTCAGAAAGAATAAGTTGTATTGGTTTGTTTTGAGTTTTGTATTCAAATTCCTATTCCTTTAATAATTTCTGCATCGGGGGAACTCGCTGGCGGTCCAGCAGTTAGGACTCCGTGCTCTCACTGCTGAGGGCCCCGGTTCAATCTCTGGTTGGGGAACTAAAAATCCCACAAGCCATGCGGCCAAAAAAAAAAAAGGGTACCTAATCATTTCTGCATTGGGACTTCCTGAGGTTCACATAGCTCAGTTCCTGGGTTCCAAGTAAGTAAAGAATGGGCTTCTGGCTGGTTCTCTGTTGTCTTCTAAAAATTACCCCCTTGTGGGCTTCCCTGGTGGCGCAGTGGTTGAGGGTCCGCCTGCCGATGCAGGGGACACGGGTTCGTGCCCCGGTCTGGGAGGATCCCACACGCCGCGGAGCGGCTGGGCCCGTGAGCCATGGCCGCTGAGCCTGCGCGTCCGGAGCCTGTGCTCCGCGACGGGAGAGGCCACAACAGTGAGAGGCCCGCGTACCGCAAAAAAAAAAAAAAAAAAAAAAAAAAAAAAAATTACCCCCTTGCCTTCCAACCAGGAAACATAGCAAACATAAAATTCTCCTTAGCTTTGATCAAGACAAAATGCCAGTCATCTGAAACTGCATTTGACAGAGGGCATGTCCAATAGGAAGCGAACTAGTAAACTGGGTCGTGAAATTGGAGAAAAGGACAAAAGAAGAAGTTCACTGATCAAAAAGCCGTCACAGCCACTAAGATTAAACGTCTCCAGACATGACACTGGACACCCTTTTGGAAAGATTAGCCTTGTGGAAAGTGCAGTTGTAGATTTCCTTAGCATGTTTGAAACATTCTCCAGCTCAGAACAATCAAGAGGCCGTGAAAATGCCACTTTCCCTCAGAACTGACAGAACCTGGAAAAGCCCTGTTCCTGGTCATTGATTACACCCCACCAGAGCCATTAACATGCAGCTTCACAGCTTCTTGGAGTTTGACACAGGCTGAGCTTGTTTTTATAGTCCCCTGGGGCAAGAACTAAGCAAGCACCACAGTAATTTCACACTTTGAAATGGCCCTTTCTCTCCTAAATTTCTCCCCCCACCTCAGTCACCGTGCAATACCTGAGCTCATAATCAGGAGAGAAACATGAAACACACAGCTCAGCAGCCAGTGCTCCCCATGCAAACAATGGGGCCATTGGTCATGGACAGTTGATCACCAACGGCTGGACCAAGACCAGCAAACAACTTTGCATAGGTCTCTAAGCAACCATTAAGCGAGGTGGACTAGGGACTGAGTCAGGCTTGAATCAAGTGACTTGTTAAAGGCTCTCGGTCCACCATCAATCTCTAGGCTTATAGTTCCCTGTGACTTTTGATGGTTTCTGATCAGTGTGACATGTCCAAATAAAAGCTTTTCCCTTGGGTACACTAGAAATGCTAAGGGACAAAAAATAAATATACTGTTTGCATAGCACTATATCCAGGATAACAGTCACAGAAGTGTCATTCCTACAACGGCAAAACTAGGAAACTTTAGTAGGAGACAAAGCCACCAATGTGTATGTTTACAGCATTCCTTTCTCTCCTCCAAGCCTAAAAAGAAGTAGGTTTTTACCCCTCCAGTTCTGGTCTCTGCTTTTGTGATGCAGAATGAGAGAAATGGATGAAGAAAGGGAGAGGAGAAGGAATGAAGGAGACAGGAAATAAAGGGGGAACAGAGAGGCTGGACCCACTGGGTGTGGGAGAGTTTTTGCTTGTCCGTGCCTGGGTTTTTTTGTTTCGTTTTGTTTTTTGTTTTTTTGTGGTTAGGAATTAAGCATGGGAGAGAGAGAGATGGGGGAGGTCCACTCCTTTCTGCAGAGTCCCCTAAGAGAGGCTGGAACGGGAAGACAAGATGTTGGAGATAATTTGGCGTGAGTTAAGGGCATATTTCCTTCTGTCCTTTTGTGGTTTCTCCAGACACAAGTTAGAAACAAAGTCGCTGTTATTTACATGTTTTTTTCTGTTAAACAATTGTTTCTTTAAACCACCCTGAAACTGGACCACCTGAGGCCCCACTTGTAACAAAGTTATCCTTGAAACCAGCAATGGTAAAAGCGGAATTCAAATAGGACTTTATAATCATGGCTGCTTAGAGCTCCTTGCAGTTCAGAAAGCTATTTTTGCCAACCTGGACCTTTTTTTACCTACTGATAAGGATGCCACCTGCGTGACTGCTAGCCCTTGATGTACTTGAAAGATAAAAGTATCCTGGACCGACACTGACCATAGCATTACACTGATAAAAGTGTTCAATCAACCAGATGTCTGCCCTTGAGTAAACAGAAGATCTAGATGATGAACTGGAATTTTCTTTTCATCTGGATGTTTTCTGTGAGGAAGATGTGGTCACTGACATCTCAGGTGTCAAAACCTTGGTAGGTTTGATGCAAGGCATGCGGGTATCTCAGCAGAGAATAAGCTAAGAATAAAAGGACTAAGATGGATGATGGAATGTGTCCCTTGGGGGAAAAGATGGTCCACAGTCCAAATCATAGTATTCAGCAAGCACCGTGAACTCAAACTCAGTGCCGTATCTGGAGTATTTGACACGTGAAGTGGATCCTTTTTTAACACCCTCTCTCTCTTCAATACAACAAAATTATTCTTAGTGACAATCATGAAATAAACCTAAGAAGAAAAATGTCCGGAAAAGGAAAAAAGACAGTGAAAATGCTTTTATTGAATTGCCTGTGCATAATCTTGCCTGTAAAAAAAAAAAAATAGTAAATAATAAAACACATTCAGGTATATAAAAGGGGAAAGCTAATGCATTAACGCTCTCCAGTTTACATTACTGAGTTTTTGAAAAAAGAAAAATCTCCTACATACATAGTTGTCTGTTGCAGTAATGAATCTCCCAGTTCACACTGTTTCACTGTTTAAAATTTTAAACACAAGTAAAAACTCCAAGTGATCGTGTTTCTTCACGATCACGTTGATAATCACTGTGCCATCATTTTTATTTTGAATCTACTCTTTAAACGCAGGAATATCTGGCCCTGCAGGGGTTAGAGAACTAACTGGTGCCCTGAGCTACCTCAAATGATTCTAAATTGTTACAGACTTAGGAAACAAGCATACCTCTGATTCCGCCTGTGTTGGAGGCCTACTGTATAACTAGCAGGCCTCAGAATTAAATTCCATGTTTTCATGGAATGTGTAGTAAAGCACGATGATAAAATATGTACTACAATTGTATTAAAATGTATATTACAACTGTATTAAGTTACAATGTGTATTAAAGGACAATAATAAAATGTGCTCATTTGACTCCTACATTATTAAAAGTCAATTGGTTAGAACTTAGAAAATGTACCCCCTTGTTTTTTGCACCCTGGGAGAATTGCTCCCACTTCCCTGCCCTTAATATGCAACTGTGCAGGCTCCTTCTGGCCTGATGTTGTCTGTTTTGATGAAAGGAGCCCAGCTGCAAGAATCTCAAGGTAGTTCCAAGATGAGGGAAATGAAGTCTAAATCAGAAACTGGACACAGCGGAAGTCAGGACGGATTCTTGAGCGCTCATTAGGTGCTCAAGACTGACTCTACCCCTTACCTGCTCATAAGAATTGGATGTTTAATTTCCTGCTAAGTTTGGTCCCGAAGGCTCAGGACCAAGTGGGTGGGGCGGACATCTGGGGAAAGTTCTTTGATCCAAATCTGAGTGGGGTTGGACCAGGCAGAGCCAGCTTGGAATGGTCCTTAAGGGGGTGTTTTATCAATATCAGATGATAAAAGGAAGACAGTCAAACTCTTCCAATCAAACAAGTGTGTTCATGGTATTATTCCAAAGTGTGGTTAATTACAAAGTGCATGCTAATTTTGGGAAGTCCTCATCTGTCTTTTTTCATGGAAGAATTGAAGAAATGAAAGGGATAAATAAAAAGATGCTACAGCATATCATTTATTTGACTCTTTTCCCTTGGGTTTCTGATGTGGCCACTCTTGAAAAGCTTTCCAGATTTCCCAAGTTATTATGTGACTGGAGTGCTTCAAAAATCACCTGCCCAGCAGGGTCCTGAGCAAGCCTTGATTTTTAATTATCATACCCACCATTTATTGATTGAGCACCATGTCCTAGGCACAGTGTTAAGCTACATCTACAAAAGTAATACTAATAATACTAATAATTGGTCTTCTCGGTGCAGATTTACAAAGAGATAGTTCCCCATCACAAATAAGAACAGACAGAAAATAGCTCGGAGGAATTTGTCATCATCCAGCTGATAGAGATAATCATACCAAAGTATGTCAGAGTCAGGAAATACCACAAGGTTAAGAAGATTACAAAGGACGAAGATGACCATAATTACCTACGTTTAACTGAATAGTATAATTGAATCACATAATTCTTTTCCACTATTTAAGTTCCTGGCTTAAAAGTCAGGACTGACCTATACACCGCTGCACTCTTGGCTAGTCAGAGACTATGGGGGGAGCGAGGGGGCGTGGCATTCACTGCGGCAAGTAAGGCTCTCCTGTTCTTCCCCCTCCTCCACCCCCACCGAAAAGTCTGTGGTAAGTGAAGTCTCTGACATTGTCAACTGCAAGAGGACAAGACTTTGACTTCTCTGGGGTGTGAAGGAAACAACTAGAAAAGCAACCATCTGTATGACCATGTACTGAAGCAGGGCCGTGTGTTAGGAAGAAAGCAGGATCTGGCAATAGATCTGATATTGAGGCTCCGTTCACACCTAACTGGCTTGGGACCTTAGCAAGTCACAGTCTCTCAGATTCCTCTCCGTGAAAAAATGATAATGCCTCTGTTCTGCTTGCCTCGCCGGTCACCTGTGAGGATGACATGGGTGACGCACCTGAGCTCACCGGGGTAGGTCACAGAGTCTACAAAGGGAAGAGGCATCATCCACATATGTATTCTACCTTCCATCCCAAGCGCATGCTAATAACCACAGTTTTTCTAAGCAATGGATAATATTCAATTCAAGATACACTTTATCGTAAAAATTATTTCAGGCCATGCAATCTTTTTTTTGGGGGGGGATTGTCTTTTATGAGAAATGGTTTAGTCATTTTGCTGTCATCCAGTCTTTTTTTTAATCTTGTTATTCCATTGGGCCAAATGTAGAAGCTGTAAATTAGGGAAGCAATGGGAGGCTGAACAAAATTCTTGCATGGTTTCAGTTCCACAGAGGACTCTGTGAGAATGATGCAGGTTTTAGGATTGGGCGGAAGAGGTGGCAGTGAAGGAAATCCAGGGAGAGTGGGAGGGTATTTCCAGGTCTGTGAAAATATCCCTGGCCAAGACACAAAGACTCAGGGCCTCGGATTCCAGCGTCACCTCAAGCCGGCCCCCCAACTCAGCCCTCAGCTCTACTGCTCTTTGACAAGCATTCAGTTGGAAAACCCATCCTTTGGGTCATAGGACTTGGTGCATTTTGCTGCAGTGCATGGCCTGGAGGGCAGTATCAACACCAGAGCATGTTTACTTCTGACGTGACAAGGATGGCTTTGCCACAGAGTCGATGTTTACTTGAGCCTCAAAGCTTATTAGATAGATTAGGAGGCAACTGGCCTACCCTGTCAACCCCTCAGGTTGTCTCATTGTTGTGGTGTCTGGGCGCCTTGGTGTTTTGTGTTCATTTGTTTGTGTGGCTGGAGGGGTGTGGTTTGTAGAGTATGTGTGTGGGAGGAATCTCTCCATCGATTATTTCAAATAATGGTTCATTTCAAATAAGCTATTTTTAATATAAAATGAACCTTCCACTTAGAAGGACTAGGCCATTAGCTAAATTGTATTTCTGGGTCCAGCACACTTCTTGTGAGAGTTTTGACCACGTTCACATTTTCTGATTTCCATTTTGCTTTGATACCATAAATATTATCTTGCCTGGGAATATATAGTATACAACAAGGGGGAAACAAGTCAGATCACTAAACATTGATTCTCTGTCATTATTCACTCAACATTATGTGCCCAAAAGAGGTGCCCCGGGATGGAACAGAAGCTTGCATATATTTGGAGGAAGCCCTTGGCTTCCCCTCAACTCAACCTCCTCACCTTACTCACCAGGGGGCAAGAGAAAGCCCACTCACCCAGCAGTGACACGAGTGGACCCTGTGCCCGGAGATCACTAAGATCAAAGTCACCATTACAACCCTTTCGGAGATTCTTATTGGAAGGCTGGACCCTTTGAGGAAAAGCACAGCATCACTAAGAACCAGATTGTGTGTTTGAACCCTAGTTTGCCTAATCAGCTATTACCCTCAGGCAAATTCTTAACCTCGCAGTACCTCAGTTTCTCTATTTGTAAATTGGGGATAATCATGGTATTTTATGATGCGGTTGTGAGGAGCCACTGGTATAATACATGCAAAGCAATTAAAACAGTACCTAGGGGGCTTCCCTGGGGGCGCAGCGTTTAAGAATCCGCCTGCCAATGCAGGGGACACGGGTTTGAGCCCTGGCCCGGGAAGATCCCACATGCCGTGGAGCAACTAAGCCCGTGCGCCACAAGCACTGAGCCTGCGCTCTAGAGCCCGTGAGCCACAACTACTGAAGCCCACGCGCCTAGAGCCCGTGCTCCACAAGAGAAGCCACCGCAATGAGAAGCCCGTGCACTGCAATGAAGAGTAGCCCCCGCTCACCGCAACTAGAGAAAGCCCGCGTGCAGCAACGAAGACCCAATGCAGCCAAAAATAAATAAATAAAATAAATTTATTTTAAAAAAAAACAGTACCTATGTTATAGTAAATGCTCAATAACCATCACTACTTCTTCTTTCCTTCCTCCTCCTTCTTCTCATTATTAATATTATTATAAAAATACACTATTCAACAATGATAGCCCCCCCAAAATCTTTTCTTCTTATCTCTCTAACCAGAGACTAAAACTAAAAGAGGTAATAATAGAGAAAAACAGGATTTCTGAGCTCATAGAAACAGTCAACATGGTAGCCATGATCTTAAAACGATGAGTGGCAGAAATAAACCAGGCAAAAATCAGCCTTGTTAAGGCAGAGTTCTGAAAAGAGGATATGCAGCCCTGGCTTTGCCCTCTCTGAATCCTGACGTTGACCTTCATTGTCCTGGCACCTCTGTGGAGCCCAGGGTTTTCGATTATGAGGGCCCTTGACCTTGAGTCCATCTTCCCACCCTCAGATTTAGCTAATATGGGTGTAAGAGGAAGATTGGTTAATTTTATTTAGAAGCAATATTAGTGTCAAGACGTCAACCACACGCATGAACAAGTTTGCAACTAAAAAGATCAAGAGTAAACACAATAAAATGGAGAAAAGAGAGTCTTTCCAACAAATGGTGCTGGACCAAGTAGACATCCACACACAAAACAATGAATCAGACTCGCACTCTTCACAAAAATTAACTCAATCTGGATCATAGACCTAAACATAAAATGTAAATCTCTGAAACTCCCGAAAGATAACATAGGGGAAAATTTTGATGACCTTGGGTGCAGTGGTAACTTCTTGATATGAAACCAAAAGCACAATCTATGAGAGAGTTGTTAATCTGGACTTCGTTAAAATTAAAACTTCTGCTCTGCGAAAGGCATTGTCAAGAGAATGAAAAGACAAACCACAGGCTGGAAGAAAATATTTCCAAAAGGTATATCTGATAAAGGACTCATCCAAAATACACAAAGCACTCTTAAAACTCAACAATAAGGGCTTCCCTGGTGGCGCAGTGGTTGAGAGTCCGCCTGCCGATGCAGGGGGACACGGGTTTGTGCCCCGGTCCGGGAAGATCCCACATGCCGTGGAGCAGCTGGGCCCGTGAACCACTGCTGCTGAGCCTGCGCGTCCGGAGCCTGTGCTCCGCAACAGGAGAGGCCGCAACAGGAGATGCCACAACAGTGAGAGGCCCGCGTACCGCCAAAAAAAAAAAAAAAAACTCAACAATAAGACAAACAACCTAATAAAAAAAATGGGCCAAAGACCATAACAGATAACTCACCAAGGAAGATGTATACATGGCAATAAGCACACGAAAAAGTGTTCCACGTCACACATCATCAGGAGAATGCAAATTAAAATGACAATGAGCTACCACCACCCATCTATTAGAATGGTCAAAATCCAGAACACTGACAACACCAAATGCTGGCAAGGATGTGGAACAACAAGAACTCTCATTCACTGCTGGTGAGAATGCAAAATGGTACAGCCACTTTGGAAGACAGTTTGGATTACAAAACGCATCATTCTCTCACCCGATGATCCAGCAATCATGCTCCTTGGTATTTATACAAGGAAGTTGAAAATTTATGTCTACACGAAAACCTGCACATGGATGTTTACAGCAGCTTTGTTCACAACTGCCACAACTTGGAAGCAACCAAGATGTCTTTCAACAAGTGAATGGATAAATAAACTGTGGTACAAACAGACAATGGAATATTATCCAGTGCTAAAAAGAAATGAGCTCTCAAGCCACAAAAAGAATTGGAGGAAACTTTAATGCACGTGACTTAGTGAAATAAGCCAATCTGGAAAGTCTGCCTATTCTAGGATACACATCATTATGGAAAAAGCAAAAACAAAAACAAAACCCTATGGAGACAGGGGTTAGTGGGAAGGGAGGACTGAATAGGCAGAGCACAGAAAACTCTTAGGGCCGTGAAATGACTCCGTGGGATACTATAATGGTGGATGTATATACATGTGTCCAAACCCATAGAATGTGCAACACTAATTGTGAACTTAATGTAAACTGTGGACTTTGGGTGATAATGATGTGTCAGTGTAGGCTCATCATAATGAATGTGCCACACTGAAGGGGGATTTTTTTTTTTTTTTGGCTGCGTTGGGTTTTTGTTGCGCGGGCTTTCTCTAGTTGCAGCGAGCGGGAGCTACTCTTCGTTGGGGTGGACGGGCTTCTCATTGTGGTGGCTTCTCTTGTTGTGGAGCACGGGCTCTAGGTGCTTGGGCTTCAGTAGTTGTGGCACGCGGGCTCAGTAGTTGTGACTCGCGAGCTCTAGAGCACAGGCTCAGTAGTTGTGGCGCATGGGCTTAGTTGCTCCCCGGCATGTGGGATCTTCCCAGACCAGGGCTCGAACCCGTGGGCCCTGCACTGGCAGGTGGATTCTTAACCACTGTGCCACTAGGGAAGCCCTGACCATCCAATTCTTCCATGGCTAGAAGAGATCTGCTAGTGTTGGAGGGTCTCCTGCAGAGGCAGGGGGTGGCTGTCTCCCACTGTGAGGACAAGGACCCTGGCAGCAGAAGCCCTGGGAAGCACTCCCTGGAGTGAGCCCTCCCAGAGTCTGATGGGGGATCTTGACAATGGAGGAAGCTACGCATGTGTGCAGGGGCAGGGAAATCTCTGTACCTTCCTCTCAATTTTGCTGCGAACCTAAAACTGCTTTAAAAGGTAAAGTCTTTTTTAAAAAAACAATCAAAATTTGAACCTCACCTTTGAGCTAGAGGCCCCAAGCCAAAAGGCCTGCTCACCCCTACCCTCTCTTGTAGGATCTATGCATATTCCCATATGTATCATTCTCAAGAAAGTCTGTGCAGCAGAAATGTGGATAAAGTAGTGTTTCTTAACATCTTGAGGAGCATAAAGATGTTTGAAGCAATGGACTCATTCTCCAGAAAAATTATACCTCACAAATTTGCATGAAATTTTGGAAAGCTATGCATCCACCACTCCCACAGCAATTCTCAGCCTCCAAGAGGACAGTGGGACCTGCACTAGAAGTGGGAATCAGAGTCAGGGACATAAAGTATTTGTTGCCCCAGGAGAATGGGAAGCTAGCTCTCACTTGCACTCCAAAGAAAGTCTATCACCCCATCTTCTGTACTTGGTTGATTCTTCCTGGAAACCAACCATGAAAGACCTCAGCTCAGAACAGCAATGAATTTGGTGGCTCCCAAGTTTTGGGGAAAGCCACACTGTGATCACCTAACTCTAGCCCAGGTCACCTCTGAGGTCCTTCTCAGGGACTTGTACCTCCAGCCTGCCCACCACAGAAGGCTTCATTCACAGTCCTTGGAAACTTTCACTTTCACGCTATCAATCAAATTCTTATGAAACATGTACTCTGTCTCCAGCGTGAAACTAGGTATTATGGGAAATGGGGCATTTCCCAAAAATGTCTTCTAATCTCGGCTCCTAATCTTGGGGGCTACAAAACAAATACATATTTTAAGAGAGAGAGAAACGATGTGGTCAGAGGTTCATCATGGTCTAAGACCGGAATATTTTCTAAAGGTCAGTGTGCTATATGAGCTGAGGGCCCATAGAACATAAAAGGCTTCCAGGAAAAGGTGGGGCTTGCTCCAGGCTTGTTCTATGCGTCCCTGTAACAGCTGTTCTCCTCAAAGTACACTTTCTTCTACCCACCTCCACCTTAATCCACTAGAATCAAATATTGTCTTAGCAGCCTGTTTCCTGATTGACCCTAACGAGCCAGGCAGGTCAGCATGAATCCTGCTGCCGAAACTCAGACCTTTGGCTCTGGGCTGCCTTTATTCCAGCACAGAGTTTCAAGGTCAGGAGGGACTCCAGAGGTCACCTAGTCTAAACTCTCTTCTGTTGCTTAGGAAAGAGACATCTGGGGGCACGTTCTCCAAGCTTCCGAGGAGAGTAAATGCGGGAGCTGGGGGAGTCTGGTCAACGGTGGAAGCCCTGCGCCTGCGAAAAAGCAGGAGCTGGCAGGACACAAAGCACACCTGGACAAACTCACCCGTGCACGAAGAACACAGTCAGCTCGAAGATTCAGCAGCAAATTGTGTGCCTATGGCCATCCATTGAATTACCCCTTCAACCAACCAAAGTTTACCAGACCAGACACACAGTAGTCATCAGTATGTGGACAGAAGAAGAGGGAAGAAATATGAGAAGATATCGTCAGAGGGATAAGGAGAGGACAGGACACAGTGATGTCCCAGCAGCCAAGAGGAGTTTCGATGGCAGCAGGCTCAGCAAATAGATAAGGACTGAACTTTCCATTCAAGGTGGCAGTTAGGAGGTCAGAGTTGACGTTAGCAGGAGCAGTAAGTGAAAGAACTGAGATGGAAGCCAGATTGCAGTGGCCAGAACAGCAATGAGAGTCAGAGGCCCCGAGAGGAAACCAGTTTGGGGGTCATTTGGTGCTAGTAGCCTGACTGGGGGTGGAACAGAATCAAGAAAGGTTCTTTATAATTAGAAAGTCTTGACCTTTTTCACAGGTAAAGCAGCAGGATCAGTGAAGTGGGATGGGTTGGGAGGCCAGAGAAAGAGGGAGGGTGCAGCTGGAGGGGGGCATTTGCCTTAGAATGGATGAACATATAACAACAGAACATCATGCACCTTGGTAACTATCCTCTTCCCACATCCCATGCACAGATTTTCGTGAAAAAAAACAACTCGCTTTGTATTTTTTGCCTCTTAAAAAACAGCAAAACAAAAACTCCCCCTCAGCAAGTGTGGATTCTCTGTCAGACTTGGTACTAGGTAACTTGACACTTTTACTGGGTCATTGAAAAATCTCAGAAGCTCAGCTGGCTATAGGAGGTGAGATGCCAGTGGGGTGACATCTGGTCCCAGTTCTGTGAGACTGGAGTTCAGGGCATCAGAAACGCCTGTGCAGAAGGGCCCCGACAGAGCAGCAGCCCACTGCCATCTGCCCACTGAACGTTCCAGAATGGCAAAGAGAGAATGACTGAGTCCCTGGCACACCTCCAATGACCCTCTCCTCCATTTGTCAACTTCTAAGTCAGGCAACGGGATCACAAAACATTATCTTTTTTTTTCATCTCGTAGAGGAAAATAAAATACCCTCAAGTGTTCACAACTTGCTTATTCTGAATGCTTATTAAGCACCTATTATATACCAGTCTGCACCTGTTTGCTTTTACTGCATAACAATTCACCCTAAAGCAACAGGCATGTATTATTTCTCCCGATTCTGCATGCCCAGGTAAAAATCAAGGACCCTGATGAAGGGACAGTGGTGCCACAGAGATGGGAGCGGCCATTTCTTCCTGGGGGGCTCAGGGAAGGCTCTGAAAAGAGCAGCACTTAATGGAGGTCTCAGACCTCAGACATGCGGTAGAAGCTCATTAGGCAAATAGGGGGGAAAAGGAGGTCATTGAAAGAAAGAGAAACAACAGGTAAAGCCAGAGCAATGTGAAACAACAGGGTGAGTTTGGGGAACTGTGCAGAAATCAGTGTGAGTAGAACACAGGGTGAGGCAGGGGTAATTAGGAGATGACAGGAAAGGTTGGAAGAGTCAGGTCATGAAGGATGGTAAGCAACGCCAGCGTTGTCTTTGCTGAACTAAGGGAAAGACAATGGAGAAGAGGAAATATTTGCAAAAGCGACACTGAAGTAGCCTGACCATTGGATGCAAAAAGTCATCCAAGAGAGAGTCAATCTCAAGAGAGAGAGAAAGAAGGATGAGTCCCAGGTTTTGGCCTGTGTTAGTGAACGGACAGTGGTACCGTCAGTCAGGGTGAGGACGTGGGAAGAACAGGAGTAACGATGACGAATTTGCAGCGTCTCTGCCACATCCTGGAACGGCTGTGCAATGGGTGGTGGTAAACATTGGTTTGGACTGCAAAGGAGAGTCCTGGCCTGGCGAATTCCATTCGCAAGCTGTCAGCATAGGCAGTACTTTAGGGATATTAAAAAGGATAGCGATCTTAAACCCGTGTTTCATCCCAGCTAGCAAAAAAATAAATAAAAAAGAAGAAAAGTAATTTCTTTTTCAAAAAAGAACAATCATTTTCAAATTCTTTTCTCTCCCAGCAAAGGAACTAGCCAAGGGTTTGTTTCAATACCAAACAAAAATAGGGAAGCGATCGGCTTTCTACATGAATGCAATGGGTAATTCGTGAAGCTCTGAAAAACATAGCTGCAGTTTTGCCAATGATTTCCTGTGCCCATGTAAACAGTACCATATTCTCTGAAGCTCTTTCCCCCTTCAAAAAGGTAAACTGTGCTTTGCCACCAAGTAGGGAGAGAACAAGTATGCAGTCTCCAAATTCTTTCTGCTAAGACCATGTTCTTTCAGAAGAGTCTTCAGATATTAAACAGATGGTAACCACTTCGGTTACCTGCAGAACTGGGTAGGAACATGGTAAGTCCAAGTGGCCAAGTATAGTGAGCTGTTATTACTTACAGAGCTGAGGACGATTGAGGAGGAGGAAGATGGGTCCTAGTAACAGATTTCTTGCTGTATCATTTCCCCACATGGCAGGAATTGTGTGCTCCTGCTTGAGGAACATTTTGCTACTCCGCCAAAAAGAAAAACAAAAACAGTCAGTTTGCATCATATAAATTTAGGGAATACTGGACACTAAATCCAGTGTCCAGTAGAGAACCACAATAGTGAAGAATCTTATTTAACTTTATTTTGTCAGTGTTTCCCCAGATTCATTTGACCAAGGAAACCTGGGCTCTGCAGAGCAACCAAAGCTTCCCACTCGGCCTTTCTACCAACACCAACATGGATTTGTAACAAGAGGGCAGTGCCTTCTCCCATCCTCATAAACCTGGGGACAGGATCTCAGCTCCAGCCATCTCTCCCCATTTAAATTCTGAATTTGAGTGGTCAGAACAGCTGCCTCCCCTCCCCCAAACCTGCCCAGCTCTGGGAGGGATCCCTATTGAAGAGGAAATCCACCATTTCCTGTCCAAGCAGCCCCTTTGGTGAAGTGGGTCTTTGACCTGCTGAATTGGAGGTCTGTCTTCGGGATTTTTCCAGGACAGGGAAAAAGCTCCTCTTAGAAAAGATCCTTTGTCCTTGAGCAGCACACCCCGAGGGAAAAATCAAAAATGAACATAGTCAGATTTTTGTAGCCTTCTCTTCTATTTTATTCTGTGTGTTAGGTCAATAGGAAGCACTGTTTTAAAAAAAAAAAATCCAGTCAGGAAAAATAAAAATGTTTATGACAGCATTTTTTCTCTTAGATATTATATCCCATTTTAAATCAGGAAGTACAACATCTGCATCTGCTCTTAAGGATTCTCTTTTTATTTCCTCATCACGAGAGATTTTCTTTTTTGGCTAAAATGTCAGACACTATAAATTTGAATGCACATAAGATGAGATCAGGGGAGCTGAGAGAAAGTACTTAAGAAAAATGGGAAGATGGAGGGAATTGAGAAGGAAGTGTAAATTGGCATCAAACCTCAGCCATGAAAAATAAAGAAATAAGCAAATAAACCATTGCACTGACCTCATTAGGAAATTCTGGGCGCTGGAGCAGTGGGAAAAGAAAAGTAGAGAGAAAGAGGGGTGTCTGGGTGAATCATAGAATGGGCCTGTGATGGGGCACGGGGTGTTGCAAATACTCTATGGAAAGCTGACTTTTCATTTTCTCTCAAAACAATAAGATAGTTAGACTGCAATATTCTTATTGCATCACTTCCCCATGTGTGTAATGGAGGCTGGGAAATCATCTTTCATCTTCCTTTCTTAGGTCTTTGACTTATTCCTTCAACCTACACTATTATCATCCATCCTGTGCTTGGACCCAAATGCTACCTCCCAGGCCTGCATGGATGTCCCAACCCATGGGAGACCCCAGGTGCCACGATGGAAGAAGGAAGGCTGAATGAGTTATTCAACTCAGGAAGACTGTCTCAAGGCAGATACAAGTGTATAGGATTTATATCAGTCAGTTACTATTTCTGTTACTGAACCAGACTTGGGTCCACTCGCCCTCATGCAGTAAAGCCAACCTCCTGACATGGGGGAGGGGTCTGTCCCGGGAAGACCCCATAGGGTCCTGCTTGGTTACATTGCTCTCAGCTGCAAGTAAACAATAAGATGGCTTAAACAGGAAGAAACCTAGAGGGAGGAAGTTGTTGGTTTTAGTCTAGTACCTTATCCAGTTAAGGGTAATGTCTGCAATTTTTATAGGCTTTCCTTTATGGTCATAAGATGATTGCCTGTGCTCTAGACATCACATCTACATTCAATCTTTCTCTTAGGGACTAAGAAGGAGAAGGAAGTAGGTCTGGTGGTGTCTTTCCCTTTTATCAGGAAAGAGAAATGTTTCCCAGAAGCCCCTAGCAAGCTTTGACTTTTAACTCATTGACCAAAACATGGGACATACCTTCAAGCAAGGCTGGAAAGGGGGCACTGAGATTTCCCAGCCTCTAAAATGGAGGCTAAGTCAACTATATGCCAAAAAAATTTTTAATAAATAAATTTTTTAAATGGAGGCAACAAGAAGATTGAGTAGGTCTATCGGCTCAACCAATGATAACTATCTGCCACCAGATTATTATCCACTAACTCTATTATTACTGGATGCTCATTCCTGAAATTTGATCAAAGGCCCACCCCATCATGAGGCTCTTAAGGCCACGTTCTGCTCATCACCTGACCACTTAGAGTTGAGCTATGGTGTAAGTGAACTGATGGTATGCAATAACTTTGTTCCCACTTAAATTAAAAGCTTTTAAATAAGTTGAATTTTTTTTTTAGGACTACTCATGTCTTCCAAAAACTCTCAAGTTTCTTTGGTTCACATCAAAGTCCTATCTAATTTGCTCCCGAGAGGAAACCTACCACAATAGTAAAGTTGTATATTTCCACAGGGATTTTCCCTAAACTGTTAATGAGTTGTGACTTCCTTATATGTACATGCAGAGGAGACTGGTACACTCCAAGCAGGTAGACAGAATTCGAACCAGATGGTTCAAGGAAAGGAAACTGGATTAGCAGATCATTTCAGACACCTCCATGTGTTGACTGAAATCCATAAGGGGAATGACAAAACATGTACCTTATTTTCTCAACAAACTGTGCAACATATTGAATGTTAAGCATTAAACTGAGGGAAGGGTAGAGCAAGCTCTGGTTTTTCTTTCCTTGTCACTAGAACCATAAGCCTAGTTTTGCCTGATTCATGTATCCAGAGCCGGGGGGCGGGCAGGGGGGCGGGGGGGGCGCGGAGAAAGAAGTGCATGGCTGGATCATAAACTCATACCACTGAGGGTCCCTGTGGTAATCCTATAGCGCAGGCATTTGAATAAATCGGAGGTGGCAAGGGTGTGTCTAATTTCCATGAGTTCCTGTATGGAAAGCAAATCCCATTTTGCTTGATTTTCCAGTTTAAACAATAAACCATAAGAGTCTCTCTTCCCCACCCTTAAGCCAATTTCACTGAAACTGGGGCCGATGCAAATTAAGGCACTTTCCAGTATTCAGGCTCCCAACCCCCCCACCCCCAGTTTAATTAAAGCCCACTTTGGTTGAGGAGTAAACTGGTATTTACACATCAGGAGAAAAATCTGGTTCCAGTAATTAAAGGAATTTTCTAAATCTTGTCCCCCATGTTAGAACACCCGTTTTAATAGTTAATTAAAGACTCCTTAACCATCCTCTGAAGGAAATTTGAAAAAGAAAAGATTAGGAACCTGCCACAAAGACATTACTGACAAGGAGGACTGAAATTCTTTGTTAGTCCCTTTAAGGAAAACTAAGGTCTTCATTTACCTAAAATACTTTGGGTATGCAGACTTTTTTTTTTTTCTTTTACCTAAAGGAGATACTTATTTGCCTTTGTAAACAAGTACAATCTGAGGGTAGCCCTGCAAGTTTCACAGCTGTTCCACAGATATAAGCCAGTTTGCAAGTCACCTGCATACCACCCCCATTGCAGTGAAGGTAGGTTGGGAGCACAGATGCCTTCTTCCTTTGGTCTCTTAAGGTATGGCTGGTGCCAAAATGGCAAACTCCATAGATAAGGCCCACCCCACCGCCGGCAACAGGGAAGAGCAACATTTCAGGAAGTTACTTAAAATCTATTTTGTCAAATGTGTCATAAAATATGTATTTTAATTACAATCAGTGCTCATCTTTAATTACAATCAGTGCTCATTTCAAATTATAATGTGTTTAACACTTTCTACCTCCCCTGACAAAGAGTGAACTTCTTTAAATCCAGGATGAAAACAGTTAGATGTTAATTTAAATGTTTATAAGAGAGTACATAGTTTTGAAAAACTCTTTTGGGAGTGCCCTAGCAAGTGAGTTGTTGTTGTTGTTTTTTTTTTTTCAAGTGAGTTTTAAGAAACCCGATTTCCTTGGGATGTCAGTACAAGTTGGGAAGGGAAGCAAAGTGAGGGGAGGTTGGGCTCTGTGGTAAATTAAGGTTGAGAGGTGCTGAGTTACAGTGGCACAGGCCTCAGAACCTTTTAATAGGCTAATAGCGTTAGGATCCCCTCCAGAGAGCAATAGTCTTCAGTTTTTCCCAAACTTTGACCATAGGAGAGGAGCGGCGGCACCAAAGGGTAACTTGAGAGCATTTTACACCTCGCCCCAATAATCTCCATCTCTCCAACCTCCCCCCCATAAAACATAAGCTAAGTAAATACATATCCTACTATAAACATGAGCTTCAGGCAGTGGTGTGATGAAGCCTGTTCGCACAGGCTCATACCAGCAACTTGGGCATAACTGGCAATCAAAATGTGCTCGGCAAAAAAAGTTCTGGAGCAGTAGGTCAAATCAACCCTGACCATATTTACATCATGCAGGAGAAGTAAACAGTTGAAGCAATTGCGAAGATAATGCCAGACCCCCGAAAATGTCTATGTGTCAATACTTTCCTTAGAATATCCAGATGTGCACATCAGATATTTTTCTGTTGAATTATCTGAAAACTTGCTTCAGTTCTTAACATCATTTTGTATGAATATGTGCAGTCTCTGTTCATAGAATACTTAGATCATTTCTGATTTGGGCCTTATTAGTGGCATATTCCTCATACCAAAAAGTGTGTGGAAATAAACTAGTTAGCTAGAGGCATGGACCAGCAGTTGAGACAAACCATGATAAAGGACACCTTCTTATTTCATCAATTCATGCTCCACATCAAATCTTATCCCCTATGTGTATTTCACATGGTCTTTTTAGAATGCTTACAAGTATTGTCTTTGCTTTTCTCAAACAAAATTCAAAAAGGGTACTTGGGCTTCCCTGGTGGCGCAGTGGTTGAGAGTCCACCTGCCGATGCAGGGGACGCGGGTTCGTGCCCCAGTCCGGGAAGATCCCACATAGCGGCTGGGCCTGTGAGCCATGGCTGCTGAGCCTGCGCGTCCGGAGCCTGTGCTCCACAACGGGAGAGGCCACAACAGTGAGAGGCCCGCGTACCGCAAAAAAAAAAAAAAAAGGGTACTTGGTTATCCATCTAATGCCCCCAAACACCTCCAATTTAGTTAAATCACTGGGTTAAAAGATGTCTTTTCAATCCTGAGATTAATAAAAATCTCTTGTGTCATATCAATTCGACAAGATAACCTATTGATTGAATCTTTGACTTTTCAACTGAGTATTTTGCCTTTGTGTCTGACGATGACATATGTCATTGTGCAAAATGGAAAGGCCATCTGGCAAGAGCTGCCCTGCCAGATAAGGAAGAATACTGGCATTCTTACCTCAGGGATGCTCAATATCAAACTAAGTTGAATGCTGTGAAAATGAAAGCTTCTCCAACAAAAAGTGTCCTTCAGATGCAAGCTTCATATCTCCCAGTCACATCTGTGCTGTCTCTGCATGATGACGAGTGATTCTGACATAGTATTCCCTTGCCCTCAGAGTCCCCAAAGAACAGTGCAAAGGACGTGGATAATTCTGCAGTGCAGGGCAAGACACATAGAATTTCAGAAATGAGATGAAGGCCTTTTTCAACCTCCAATTAGAAAATAAGCCAAGGGGATGTAATATACGGCATAAGGAATATGGTCAAGAATATGGTAATAGGGCTTCCCTGGTGGCGCAGTGGTTGGGAGTCCGCCTGCCTATGCAGGGGACGCGGGTTTGTGCCCCGGTCCGGGAGGATCCCACGTGCCTTGGAGCGGCTGGGCCCATGAGCCATGGCCGCTGAGCCTGCGCGTCTGGAGCCTGTGCTCCGCAACGGGAGAGGCCACAACAGTGAGAGGCCCACGTCCCGCACAAAAAAAAAAAAAAAAAAGAAAACGGTAATAAATTTGTATGGGGACAGGTGGTTACTAAACTTACCATGGTGATCATTTCATAATGTATGCAAATGTCAAAGCACTGTGTAGTACACCTGAAACTAATAGGATGTCAACTATTTTTCAATTAAAAATAAAAAGTGCAATTGTCTCTGAACTTTCTTTCCTCACAACACATTATTACATTATTTTGTAATCACATATTTTCCAAGCCATCTGTTTTGTCTGCTTGACCAAGAGCACGTGCTGTGTGGCTTTACTTATCTCCACAACCTCAAAGCCAGCACAGAGACTGACCCAAGGTGGGCACTCAGTAAATATTTGTTAAGTGAATAAATGGAAAGTTGAATGAATGAATAATGAAGGAGGGAAGGAATTCGAGATTTGAAGTCCTATCTTCTGGATGACACAGCGTGTTAACTCTAAGAACCATCCGAACAGCATCTTTTGGTCAAACTGTTTATCATGACCTGTCTGCACCATAGTGTGACAGGCAACAACTGACACTTCCAGGTCTTAGAAACTTGCTCTGCCCTATATTCTCTGAATAGTTGGACTAAAATTTATAGACCATTCAATATTGAGCTTTTCTAGGCTTAGGTGCAGTTTTTTGTGCTTTGACATTATCTAACCTCCCTTTTTTCCAGATACTAAATATTATTTAGTATCATCTGATGCTCTTGACTTTCCTTAAATGTGCATTTCTCCCCTATTTGTCTTCTCGGTCACTTTTAGAACACACCAATACTTCCTGTCTTTCCAGCCTGATATTGTTCTAATTAAATCTCTCCTTTGGAAAAAAATTTCTATCTTGTTTCCTTTATTTCTTTTCTATAATTTGTTCCCAAGGCCTTGACCCCTGAACTTACACTGAGTTTCCACAGCCACTTCCTCAGCTGGCCTGCCGGGCACTATCTCTAAAACATTCCTAGAATTGCTCCTTGCTGAGATCGAAACCCATGTGCACACCTAATCTCAACTTATCTTGACAGGTCCGATTTTTCCATACATGGTCCACATACCTCCCTATTGTCTGACAGTCTGCAGATGAAAATCCCGTATCTGTTCCACATCCAAGAAGGGCACATATCACTTCCTTGGTTTTCCTCATCTCCTGGGACATTTGGGACTTCTCTAGGAGAGCTGTCATCTTCAAATCTGATATGGCTCTTCAAGTTATTTCATTAGAGCCAGTGATCCCATGTGGAGACTTGTGTTTTATTTTGTTTTCCCCCTAGTTCTGCTACTGACATGACAAAAAACTGGAGACAAGGTACTGAACTTGACTCTCTCAGTTAGTATAAAGCAGGGATTTAAAATACTTGGCATTCATCCATTTTGGAGCGTAGCTCTAAGGATAAGTGAGTCTGTAGCTATACTCAAGATTTTATTATTATGGATCTCTATTAGCAGTCCTACAATTTTACTGATGTTGTTAATGGAGCTCATAATAATATAAGAAATCCATCAGCAGACCTGGAAGCTCACTCAGACAGCCTCTACTACCACAGCCTTTAAGAATGATCTGCCCACTGTGCTCCCTCCCTTCACTAAACCCCACTGAATTTTTTTTAGCATGTGTCAAACTGCCCAGTGATTAATTTTTATCTTATAATTTTCTGTGGGTTAGCTTTGTCCTAATGAGTTTGTAAGACACTTGGAAATAAGGCTCAGGCTTGGGCTTTCTCCTGAACCTCTGCAGTACCAGCTTCAGGATGGGTCATGTAAGTTCTCAGTAACTTTCTTTTTTTCAATTGAAATATAGTTACAATGTAGAGATTATAGTATGGTAATCAGTGAAGTAAATCAGACAGAGAAAGACGAATACCATATGATATTACTTATAGGTAGAATTTTAAAAAATGATTCAAATGAACTTATTTACAAAACAGTAACACTTTTTGATTGGCAATATAGAATTTCATCCTGAGGATTCTCTTCATCATAGTGAATAAAGGATGGCTTATGACTTCTAATGAGATTGTGAAGTTGAAAGAGAAGTTCAGTGCCTTTTAAAAAAATATTTCTCTGGAAGAGGAGTTGCTCCAAGCGCCCCCCCGCCAAGCCCTGAACGAAGTCCCCAACAATCCTGCTACTTGCGGCCAAACTTCCCAAGAGATTTCCCTGCTCCAGCCTGTCTCCTGCTTTCAGGAGTTGATGCTGAGTGGGAGCACCTCTCTTTTCAACTCACATTTTCTGGCCACATCCCTCTCCAGACTCCTCATTTTTATATTCCAACCCCTGAAAATGCCCTATGTATCAGTGACAATAGACCAGTAGCCAGAACGCTCCCCCCAGCCCCAGCCCCATGTACTGCTATCGTGGTCGCACTCCTCTTGTCTGCTGCTCAAGGGAAGGAGGAAATCGCATTCTCTGAGCGCCTGCGTGGGTGTGGACTCCTCTGCTACAGGTGGGGAAGTGATGGTAAACGTGTAACAACCCATCTGCAGGAGGGAGCCCTGATTTGTAGCCTGGGCAGAGGGTCCTGGTGTAATTAGCGCCACCACGGCCAATTGCAAGTTACGAATGTGACACCACTGAACGCAGAGGTAAAAGAGCTGTGCCCCTCTGCACGAGTGAACAGGGTGGAACGGGCTCCAGGTCGGGGGAAGGGTAGGTAGCTTGGCAACTCCAAATGCTCAGCTCATAAAAATTAAGCATAACTTTGGCTTCTTTTTTTTTTTTTTTTTTTGATATCTCACTTTTAAAATTTGACTTGGCTCCCTTTTTATACATGGAAGGCTATTTACCCGAAAGGGTAGCAGAATATGGCATCCCAAAATATGCCACCCTTTGCCCAGGATTCATTACAGAAGGTCTGCCTCAGCTTGCAAAAGACATTTTTCTCCAGTTTCTCCAGTGCAAAGCATGGAGGTAATTTTAATAAAAGGCACTTAATAAAAAATAAATAATACCTTAAGACCATTCATGCAGACACTTCCTGACAATCCCTGGAAGTGCCGACTAGCCTGTGAGCTAATTATCCTGTAAATTTCCTTTTCTTCCCCAGTGTGGAGGTGAGATCCAATTTGAAAGATTAAAATCTTTGCATGATTACACACTATCTGGTAATTGTTAAGCTCTGTAGTTACATGCTCAATAGCTACTAACTAAGTGCAAAGAATTACAAGGTGATTTGTGCCTGTAAAATAAATTCCAAGAATTTTGCTTTTACAAAAGGCAAGGAAGTCAAGGTGGCAGAATAACAGATGTGCTAAGCGGAGTAATTGATCGTAAACTTCAGGAAAGAGAGACTTAGGGGTCTCTGGATTCATAGAGAGGCCAAGTCGCAGAATGCCTTCCTGTGCATTTCTGAGATTGTGCTAAACTTTATTTACGTAAAAGCCCGGCTCAAGTGGGTAACGCTATCTAAGGGATATTTAGCCTAAGCTTCTGGAGGGTTCCGAATGTCTGCCCTTCTCATGACAGAGGACCCACCCTAACCACGCATTCATCACTTTCAAACACAAAAAGCCAAAACCAAACTTCTTGAACTCAGTACTAGAGCAATGATATGAGATTGTGTGTGTATATAAAATTAGAATTTTAAAGAAAGAAGAAGAAAAAATAACAAAGCCTTTAGCATTTATGTTTCTGACTCCACCACTATTTGATTCTGTGCCAGCCATTCTTTCTCTGCTTTAGTAGGTCACACCGGAAAATTCATTCATTAAGCAAATATTTATTCAGTACCCAGTGCATACCAAGCTCCTGTTCTTGGCACCGGGGACATGATGATAAGTAAAATAGATAAGAACTCTGCTCTCATGGACTTAGAGTCCAGCAGGAAAGAAAGATTTACTAATACTTACAAGTATTCATTTCAATTACAAATACTTACAAGTAATACTTAGAAGTCCTGGAAAAGAAACGGGCAGGCCACCATGGAGAGTGTAGGGTCTATCCTAGATTAAGAGTTAAGGAAAGCAGCTATGAGGAAGCGATGCTTAATCTGAGACCTTAAGATTAGGTCGGCATTATTAGCTTGGAGAAAGGGGAAGGGCAAAACCAGTCTTTTTTCCAGCCAAGTAATGCAAAAGGAGTTTTCAAAATGATTATCTTTTAAAGCTTTTCTCCCTCCAAACCTTGAAGCTCCCCAGCCCAGTTTGTTTGTTGTAGCTAAGATTTTTAAGATTTTTCTAGCTATAACCTCTGATATTACTGGTAGCAGCAGGCATAATTCTAAAAGAACAAGAAATATCAGATCTGATGAAGCCAGGCCTTTTTGTAGACAGGCAATAATGAATCATTAGAAATTAAACTCAGAATGGCCTGGGAGTGGCCTCTTCCAGAATCCACTCTGTGGAGTATCCCGGAGTCAGGCCTCCCTGGTAAAGACAAGGAAGGGGACACATGGGTGGGCCAAAGAAGGAGGGGCTGGTGGACAGGGACTGAGTCAATCTGGGCTCACACAGGACAGGGTAAATGGTGGTAGTTAGTCCACAGGACCATTTCAGGAAAACAAAAAGAAAAATGCAGAATACCTCCTTTCCTTGGAGGTTTGTTCACATGTGCAAAATGAGAAACATAACTAGATAACTGTCAATGTTATGCCTCATGTTTGATTGTAATGACTCAGCTTAAACCATGTCAAACATCCAGAAGTTTTGGAAAATTCACCCATTTCCCTTAATGGTAGGACTTTTCATGTGCTACCAGAATAGGAGCCTCACCACTCACTTATCTTGGCCTACAATCATAACATGTTATTACTGATAGTTTTTATATTTATATCTTTAGAAGTAGTTTTTGTTTTTTTAAAGAAAATGAGAAATGTAGGGAAAAAAGGAAATACATGATCCATCTTTCAAATCATCACTCAAATAAAAGTCATAGTCTACATTTGGGTATATTTCTTTTCAATCTTCTTTCTCATCCATCATTTTCAGGTTTTACTTTTTCTTCTTTTAAATATAACCATTTAATAATCCACATATGGCTCTGAGAGCTGTTTAATTTTTATTTAACACTCTATCATAAACATTGTCCTCTGTTATAACTTTTGTAAACATTACGTTTAGTGGTTACACAATATTCCATCAGTGGGGGTGCCACCAATCTTCTACTGTTGGACATTTAGGGCTTCCATAAGCCTCTTAACCTGACACTTTTTGAATAATGAGGACTATGTCCATAGCAAGGACTCTTGGATGTGGCATAACTGGGTCAAAGGTATAAACCTTTAAAGATTCCTAAAATTTATTTCCAGATTGTGTCTTAAAATATTGTCAATTTATCCTCCCATTGACAATGTATCCTCCCAATGACAATTTATCCTCCCATTGACAAGCACTTGTTCTATGACACACTTGTCAGTTTCCTCTCTTTTCCTCTCTTTTTCACTCTCTTAACTTTTAGTAATTTGTCAGGCAAAAAAAGTCACAGATGGTATCCTGTCCTTTTTTTTTTTTTTTTAACATTTAGTTATTTGGCTGCGCCAGGTCTTAGTTGCAGCACGCTGGATTTTTTTTTTTTTTTTTAGTTGCAGCATGCAGGCTCTTAGTTTCAGCATGTGGGATCTAGTTCCCTGACCAGGGATAGAACCCCGGTCTGCTGCATTGAGAACGTGGAGTCTTAACCGCTGCACCACCAGGGAAGTCCCAGTGTCTTGTCTTAATTTGTATTTCTGTGTGCTTGATCATTTTCCCATATTTTGTATTAGTTGAATTTTTTCTTTGATATGTTGTCCATTTATGCTCTTTGTTCATTTTCAATTAGTCTTCTTTTATGCTTTGGGGGAAAAAATTGCCCAGTTTGTGCCTTAATATTTTTTAACATATTGAACAGTTTCATTCTTGTGATGATAATTCTAAACTATGACCATAACACAAATAATGCAATTTTTATTTGAGATACTATTTTAAAATTATTTATTTATTTATGGCTGTGTTGGGTTTTAATTTCTGTGCGAGGGCTTTCTCCAGTTGTGGCAAACGGGGGCCACTCTTCATCGCGGTGCGCAGGCCTCTCACTGTTGTGACCTCTCTTGTTGCAGAGCACAGGCTCCAGACGCGCAGGCTCAGTAGTTTTGGCTCACGGGCTTAGTTGCTCCGCGGCATGTGGGACCTTCCCAGACCAGGGTACGAACCTGTGTCCCCTGCATTGGCAGGCAGATTCTCAACCACTGCACCACCAGGGAAGTCCTGAGATACTGTTTAAACACAGCTCATTTTTGTCTCAAATTAATTCAACTACTCTGAGACTGACGCTACAATGTATCTTTTTACTAGGCTTAAGTCTTTTCCTGCTTATGTTCTTATAGCTTGCCTCCTTACTTTAATGTATATAAACACACACACACACAGACTCATACACACAATGTGCAGGCAGAGACAAAAAAAGGAGATAAATTTTAATTTGCTCTTTTTTGTTTTAGTCACCAGTCCAATAAAATATTTGGCTAAGTTATAGGGGTCAATTACATATGATATTCTTGTCCTTAGAAGCATAGAAAATTGAGAATTGAATATAAAAAATTAATGAGAATCTTTAATTTTTTTTGAGAATCTTTAATTTTTAAAATAGATTAAGCATGTAATTTACTTTAAAAAATAACTATTTGAAAAATTGTGCATTAATTTCACTAAAAACATTTTTTTATAATCTTCTTTTGGAATTGACTTCCAATTAGTTTCTGAGCCTCCTTCATTTTTATTGCAAATGATATTACCCAGGTTGGTACAATTCTTATTCACTTATTTTGGTTTAACCTACTTTGGGAGGGTTCCAATGATAAAGTTTCTCTCATCTCCAGGACTAGAGAATTGCTACATTAGTCCATAATCCCAAGAATCTAAGTCCAAATCTGAAAACCAAAGTAGGAGGAGGTTTGGGGTAAGAGAATGTCCTTGAAATAAGCATAATGCTTTTAAGGGCACCTACTATGAAGGAGTCCAGGTTCATCTGCATATATTGGTTCTGGCTGGGGTCTCCGTGAGCAGGTGTGCCATGCACAACCTGTTCCACTGAGTGTGATGGCCCTACTTCTCAAATGTGCATTTGGAAAAAAGTCCATTTGAGTCCTCGCTTGAAGCTCAACTACTCAAAATAGCTTTTATTATTTTTTCAAAAACTAAGAAAAGTTGTGTAAAATCAAGATTAAACTGTAATTATTAAGGCCGCACCATATCAGATTTAACAAGGTTTTGTTACAATTAACTGTGTACACATAATTTTGAGCACTGCTTTTTCTGATGAGATGTGAACTAGTGAAGTCTGTAAAGGTGTAATACCACGATTTAGAACATTATCACGCTGCAATCCTTGGCATATAGAATGGGGCTTATGTCAACATACACTTATTCAAAAATTCCTAAGATGCTCACTTTCTAAGGTAGAATCAGCAAGGTGATTAATTATTCATTTAAAAAAACACTCTTGGGCATCTCAGCAACAATGAACTAATGTCTTTGGTAGATCAATAATTTTTCACTCTAATCCCAAGAAGAAACCCAGTGCATCAAAAGAGTCATCAGCAAAAACATAAAAAGATATGTGCCAGCTGTTTCTGGCAGCCCATCGAAGAGGAAACAGAGCAAAACAATCAGAAATTTTTGTGATATGTTGGGAGAGGAGCAGTAATGGAAAATATTCATAAACAAATGACTAACACTTGTCTGTATGTTATTCAGGTGTGCAGATAAAACACATGCATCTCTTGCACGGTCTCTTCTGGATACAAATTACTCTAAGGCTCAGGCAGTCAGTTCCAGGGTCTTGTAATTCTTTATGCAGCCCGAGCCATCATGGGTATCAGCAGTTTTGCTGCATAAGCACTTTAAGATTAAATCCTAACATCAAAACTAGCGTAAAACATCCTGTGTGAAATAAGTCACATCAGAGGCTTTCTTTTTCAATTTCCAAATTGGTGTTGCTATTGTCTTGTACTTTGAATCAGCCTAGAAACATTTTCCCTTCTCTCTAATCCCATTTCCTTGATGCTTGGCCTGACAGTCCCTCCAGGCAGGCTACTTCCACTGTGTTTGCTGGGACAGACGTTTGATGCAGGAGGAAAGGAATATGGTGTCTGCCCCACTAAGAGTCAAATCAAGCACATGGGAAAACAACCATTTCCTTTGCTTGTATTTAAGCAGGTATGATAGATTTATTTCTCCTGAAATTTAGCTTTCCCACAGCAAGAAGCAGGGGAGCAGCCACAGTGGGCAATACAAAACCCTGCTAAGTAAGACTCGCACAGCCCTTCCTGGATGCTAGAAATCGATAAACCAGATTGCACCTTTGACAACCTGCTTGGGCTTCAAACACTTGAGGGAGACATCTCCGGGCCTTGTGGGAGGGCCAGGGAGGCCCGCCCTCAAGACCATGGGATCCCAGGTGTGACCTTGGTCTTGACCGCGTGTGCACGTAGCCATGGAAGCTCCTTAATTTGGACTACTTTGCTGAAACAGGGACAGACCAGAGGTTGCCACATCTCCTGCTTTACAAAACCTTGAGAAGAGAAAACAGGTGTGTTTAGGCTAGAAGCAGAGGATTGACCAACTCAGTTCTCAAGGGAAGGGGTAGTACCCTTTGGGGAAATATGGAAATCTGTGGGAGTATTTTTGATTGCTGATTGGGAGACACCACTAGCGTTCAGTGGGTGGAAGGTAAACACCTTGCTAAGTATGGGATTTGGTCCACATGACAAAGAATTTTCCCATATCCCTTCCTAACTTCATATGAATGTCCAATTATGTAAGTGAAAAACTTGATAAAATTATCTGAGCCTAAGGCCTAACTCCATTTAACCTGGAAACACAATGTATTTTTTCACAGATTTAATATACATTGAATTTTTCTAGAATGCCACCACTGTGAGCAAACACCTGTTTTGTTTGTAATTTGACCAAGACTGATCACCCTTTGAGTAAATCTCTGATGGCAATGTATCAGTCTGCCTGTATAACTTCTGTATAGATGCAAATATACTTCCTTGGTCCTTCTTTCAAAATGCCAAATATAAAGAAAAAGTGTTGACAACACTCAGTTGAGTGTTGTTTTCTCTTAAGCCCAATTCACAAGAAGTAGTTGTGGCTACACAGTAGAATTTAATTCCAATAGAATTGAACTATTTCCAAAAACCTTTTAGTTTTGCATACGTTGGGCTTCCCTGGTGGCACAGTGGTTAAGAATCCGCCTGCCAATGCAGGGGACACGGGTTCGAGCCTTGGTCCGGGATGATCCCACATGCCGTGGAGCAACTAAGCCCGTGTGCCACAACTACTGAAGCTCACATGCCTAGAGGCCATGCTCCACAACAAGAGAAGCCACTGCAGTGAGAACCCTGTGTGCCACAACGAAGAGTAGCCCCCGCTTGCCGCAACTAAAAAGAAAGCCTGCGCGCAGCAACGAAGACCCAACGCAGCCAAAAATAAATTTTAAAATTTATTAAAAATATATATATATATGCATTCAATATGAGTTACTTTCCTATTATTTTCTCCTATCTATTACAGGCTGTGCTGGACCCCATGTACCCCACCCCAATCCCCACTCCAGGGCTTCCTCAGCTGCTGGAGTGTTGACCGCTGACAGCCCAGAGCTGAATGCCACCACCCTCTCCCAGCAATATCTCCAGACGGATGTCTCTGCCAGGGTCTCGCCCTATCACTCCTCCCTAGGAGCTGCCTACGTCCACTGACTGGTTGCTGGGGGGATAGTAAAGCTCTAATTTGGCACAGTTCTGCGGGAACACCCCAGCTCCAGAGCTCCCTGTGGGATCTGCTGAGTCATTTGTGGGATTGCATCAAGGCAGAGCCCAACCTCTGCCTCCGCCCAAACCTGCTGCCTTCTCTCTCCCCCACGTGCTGATCCTGAGAGCGTGCCCCATGTATTTCCTACCACCTAACGCCATCTCAGGTTCTCTTTCCTGGGCAACCTGAACCGTGACACAAGTAGAGCATTATAATGGCATTTGGACGTTGGGTAGTATGTTATCTGGCAATTTTAACTGAGGATAGTAAAGGGGGAAATTACAAAACATTTGTAATTTTTAAAAAAGAAGCACTGGATCTGATGGGCCTGAGAACCTCTGGACTAGGTGATCTCTTCAGGGTCCCTCCACCTCAAGACCCTTTCCTTTAGGGTAGGAACACTGCTTGCCCCAGAAGGGCTGCAAGTAACCCAGACTCAAAATGACACCTTCTGTAACTCTTTCTCACGCACTTGAATAAAATAAGTGGTCCTGTACAGCATCACTTCACACAAGCACTTTTTCCTCCAGATTGTCTACCTACCAGGCCTGTATCCTTCGTCAAGCTCTTGCTGTTATATGAGGCAACCAGCAACCCCCGGGAGTGCGTGCCCTTCCTACATTCCTGAAGCCTCACCTGCAACTGGCCGGCGCCTCTTTAGCTCTCTGAGAGACACAAGGTGCCTAAGGAAATAGTAAACTGGCTCAATAGCATCAGGCACTTGGCCCTGTGAGACTTTTTTAGTTGAAATACAGTTTTAATTTAATTCTTAATATCGCAGGACTGTGTTCTCCTTAAACTGTCAACTGAAGAAGATTCACAAAGCCAGAGGAGAGCTGGAGCATGTGTATGTGTGTGTGTGCATTAGTGTCTGTGCATGTGTGTCTGCAGATGCTCTATGTGTCTGTGTGGGAGAGAGTGCTTGCTGGCCTAAGGGGCGGCAGAGGAGGACAGTCCAAAAGCAAGACCGGTGAGCACTACATTTGTTCCTCTGGTCTAACCTTCTGACCAGGCTGCCTCAAACCAATGATTCAAAGTCCTTGGAAACAACTAAATTTTTCCTCATGCCAGGCAAGTGTTCCTTTATAATCAGTAAAGCCAGAATGAGGGTTATTTACCTGGCTCTGTGACCCCATTCAAATTGACTGTTGACATAATCCTTCAGCGTGCCACAGGGCCATCAACTATCTTAGCTGTCAGACATTCCACACAGAAACACAGATCAGTGTCTGAAAGTGTGATCCCAGTTCCTCAGGGCTGGCATGCTGCCTCTAGGTTGGCTGCGTATTAGAGGCTGTCTTGTCACTCAGTATTTCTTAACTCCTTCACCTGTAATACTAGAATGCAGGTCAGAGTTTCCACCTCTGGTTCCTCCTAGGGGTGAGGTGATGATTAAAGCAATAATAGTTTTCAAGTACAGAGACATTCCAGATTAAAGACACTACATAATGGAACACATTCTGCTTCTAATGACATAGACTGATGTAACAGCAAGCTAGGAAAATAAGATTAAGCCAGGCGTCCCTATTACAGCAACAATGCCATTTGCCTTACTCTCATGACTTAGGGCCTGCCTCCATATAAGAAGCCCTAGTGCCCAAGAAAGAAGACACCAGGTTGAGAAAGAAATGCTTTCATTCACTCAACTTCCATTTCACCAGTCAACAAAGGTGTACAATTCTATTCCAGTCACTTAGTTCAAGGCTAAAAATCGAGTTGAGAAATAGACGGCCCATCTATTTGTTCATCGTGTCATTTGTACTTCAGAGAGAGGTTTTATTAAAATATTCATGTTGCTCATGGATGGACCTAGAGATTACCATACTGAGTGAAGTAAGTCAGAAAGAGAAAGACAAATACCATATGATATCACTTATACGTGGAATCGAAAATATGACACAAACAAACATTTACGAAACAGAAACCGACTCCCAGACATAGAAAACAAACTTAAGGTTACCAGAGAGGAAAGGGGGTGGGAGAGGGATAAATCAGGAGTCTGGGATTAGAATTTAAAAACTACTATATGTAAAATAGATAAACAACAAGGTCCTACTGTATAGCACAGGGAACTATATTTAATATCCTATAATAAACCATAGTGGGAAAGAATATGAAAAAGAATGTATACATGTGTGTGTGTGTGTGTGTGTGTGTGTGTGTGTGTGTATATATATATATATATATGACTGAATCACTTTGCTGTACACCAGAAACTAACACAACATTGTAAATCAACTATACTTGAATTAAAAAAAAAAATCATTAAGGGCAGGAAGACCACATAAGGTCTGCCAGTTAACCTAGGCAAATGCATTGCACGTTCATTTTCTTCTCTCACATATACAATTGGCATACTAGGCTGTGGCACGGTTACTCTGCTGCCCCACACAGCAGCTCTTAGCCAAACATCTTACATCCCAGAACAATGTTGATTGACATAGATCCTGGCAAATCACTGTTAGAGGCTCAGCAGTGCCAAGGCTGCAGACCACAATGGTGGTATCAAATGTCCTGCAATGATATCAAGAAAAGTGGTTTGGAGGACTGAGCTGTTGGCCAACAGACTGTACTTCTATAAAATGATGCTTATCAGAGGTTGTAATAAGTTCTGTCCATAGCCAAGCCACTGCGAAGATATTTTCTGATTCCATTCATTCAAATATATTTGAAGTCCCAGGTCTGAACTGGCAAAGGAACCCAAAAAAAGCAGTTAGAAATACAAGTGTTTATTAGGCAGCTTGGATTAAGGGGGCCAATAGAACATGAAACAGAAAAGAAAAAAGTCTGTTTCTGGTTGGGTATATCTGTTGTTAAATGGTATATAAAACTTGGCCATAGTGCCTACTATATTCCTAAGGTCCTGATGCCCAGCCTGCTTCCAGAGGAAAAGAGAGCAAGATCAGAAAAATATTCACATGGAAAGAAGTCAATGACATATTAAAAGAAAAATGCAAGTTGCAGATTCAGTAGTATGCTTGATCCTCCTTGCTCCAGCCCATGACCAAATTCATCAGAATCCAAGCAAGCACGGTATTATGAATCAGCTGCATTTAGGCCACAGCACTTTAGAGGCCATCACAGAAAGTTCACCCATCAAGGATGACACCTTCTCTGTGGAAAGGTATGTCCCAAATATCAAACAATTCTTGCTTATCAGCTTTTCAACATGAGTCATTCTTAAAGGCTTCCAAAAATTTGTTACACAATGGCTTAACTTGGCCCTACCTTGATTCTTATTTCTCAAAAGCTGGGTGGTTTATAAAAATTATTTCCCAGGAGCAAGCTAACATGTCCTCATCATCTTTCATTCAGGGCTTTGGTACATTTCTGTGGACCCTCCCAACATAGGCGGCCCATGAAGACCCAAACCTCACCTCCAAAAATATTTTTTCAAATCCCCTGGAAAATATTCCTATCTGGAATTATGATTAACAGGTTAAGTAACAAGTTGAGTATGTAGTACTATTTAAGTAAATCTAGTTTTAGGCATCACACTATACAGGGAACAGGCAGAGTTCCTTAGATTTTTTAATTTTGGTAAAAAGAAGTTTGAAATTATTTTTATCAAGCTGCCACATGAAAACCATCCAGTCAACTTTTTTCTGGATTTAAAAAACTTATTCTTCATCATCTGTCATTTCTCCTTCAGTTAAAATTCTAAGGATGAGTTTGTGACAGGCAAGGCCTGTGGCTGTCAGTGATTCTACTTTAGCTCCTTGTACCATTTCCAGTGGGTGAAGGATGGCACACTGACAAAGCTTAACTTCATCTCCTGCTGTTAACATTTCAGCAGAAGGGGATCTTCTTGGTGGAATCATTCGATAACTCCCCAATTACAAATAACTTTACAATGTAGAAAGGGAGGCCCCAAACTTTTTTTTTCCTGTGACTAATATGGTTTCTTCTCCTCCTTTCTTAAAATTTCTACGTGAATCACAGAGATGACCTGAAGGCTGAAAACTATGTGTCAGCTTTTTAATAAGCTTTAATTGTCACCACAGAAAATTAAGCACAGGCTGAGAGTCAGGATCCAAGGTTGAATATAAACCGCAGAGTGGTAATCAGCTCTGATCCCATGATATTGCGAAAGCTTTGTCTTTGGGGTAGAGAGAGAAAACCTGTGATGAGCACTGAAAGAGAACTTTCAGCTCTTCTGTGTGGCCCCAGTTGAGACCACTTTCAGTCACCCCTGCCCCGTGGAGTTTGTCCCGGGCGCCCTAAGGCAGGATGGGAGCGCAGCGCACAAGGCCTGCACCTCCCCTCGTGCCTGGCTGATGGCATCAAGACACTGGCATCCGTTAGTGGCAGCTTCCAAGGTGCTGTCCTCTGGTCATCTTCCAATTCTATATCCCGACAACAGAAAACTGACCTTGAAGAAAAACTCTTGCTAGGGGGTCAGGATATTTAATAAACTGAAGGTGACCAGTGTGGGCTTCCTGCTGCTTCTAAAGCTGTTAAGATCTTTGCAGGTGCATTCAATCATCATGCTGTTCCTGAGTAACATTATAGCTGGGGGGAAAAATAGGAGGAGAAATAACTGTGGAACTTGGCGTGCTCGGCATCTATTTCATAACCATGCTCAAAGGTCTCCACTGGAAAATCTTGAATAGATGCAACAGTCATGCTTTTAAAACTGATCAGAAAGGGATGGGCTGTGGTGCTATTATGGAACCACGTTATTTTAAAATGCACATTAAATGCCTCCCAAATCCTTTTATTCAAAACCCCCAGATAAAAGGAGTAGTTTCCTCTCAAAGAAACCAAGGCTGCTTCTTCCTCAAAGAATAAGCTGTGAGAGCTGGTAAGACATTAGCAAATAGTCCATCTGAGCTAAAAGAAAAATAATGGTTTGGTTTTGTTAACATGGAGAAGTGCCATTACATTTAAGCCTTTGTTGTAGACTGCCCCTGGATGATTGCTGCTGCTATTAACCAGAATGTTCTAATTGAATATAAGCTCATTTATGGGGCAGAGGGAGGAAGAGTGTTTGCCCAGGTGACTTGTAACAAAATGAACTAAGCAGATGTTAGGCATCCTGAAACTACCGCCAAGGTTTCATGAGTTGTTAGACACTGAGATGCTCTGAAAATCCTGCCTAAAATTGCAGCTTATTTGTGAGCAGAGCAATCATATCACTCTGTTCAGGCAGATTGTTGCCAAATGCTAGGAAGTTTTCAAAACCATTTAGTCATCCCCCCAAATATAAAAAGGAAAATGAAGAAACTATCCCTCTGAAAGTGAGATACTGAAAGCTGGGCCACTGGGATGATCTCATCCCTATTCCAAACTTTCCCTCACCTGCTCCTACACCTGCCTGGCCCACATGAAATCACAGGGCCACGGGGTGAGATAGCAGGTAGGGGGTGATTTCAATCTTAGCCTTCAGCTGTAACCCTCCTGAGTTAGTCGGGTCCTCCGAGAAGCAGACATCAAGACAGGAGGAGCCCAGCAAGAGACGTTCAGGAGAAAGTCCTGTGAAGAATAAGGGGGCGTGGGGGCGAGGGCTTCCCCGGTGGCGCAGTGGTTGAGAGTCCGCCTGCCGATGCAGGGGACACGGCTTCGCGCCCCGGTCCGGGAGGATCCCACATGCCGTGGAGCTGCTGGGCCCATGAGCCATGGCCGCTGAGCCTGCGTGTCTGGAGCCTGTGCTCCGCAACGGGAGAGGCCCGCGTACCGCAAAAAAAAAAAAAAAAAGAATAAGGGGAGACAACCAGAGAAGGCAGGGATGGCATTCAGACTGCATCCCAGGTCAGACCCCTGGGAAGCAAGGCAGGAAGGAGGGAAAGCACTTTTCTGAACACTAACGTTTCCTGTTGGTAGTGGGTAGAGGGGCCGCGTGTCAGGCACCAGCTGCCCTGTCTACTCATCCCACTTCCCTGTCGTGCAGATCCTATCCAGTGTCGTAGGTTACCGAGACCGATGCTATGCCCGTCACAGGCTCTGATACCTCTCCAGGTCCACCTGTGAACGCGGGTGTTCGTGCGTGAGCCAAGCCCCGGAGAGAAGTGGGCAGCTCTTCTCCACTCTCTGTCTCTGCTTTCCCCCTTTCTGCTCCCCACAGAGGGCTGCTGCCTGGCCCCTAGTCTCCAGGTGCAATTACCACTTCCCCTTCCCACCTCGAGGGTGGCTCCTTTCCTCTCTGGTTCTGAAAGAGCCCCTACAAGCTTTCTCAGAGATGCAAAAGGAGGGTTCCTGCACATCCCTTGCTCTCGGAAGGAGGAAGGGACCTCCGCCCAGCCTGAGTAACTCACTGAATGTTGAGTGTCAGAACACGAGCAGTGCTGACCCAGAGGCCCCAGGACTCCGTGGTTCTCTGCCCTTGGACATGCTTCTTGGATGGCAAGGAAAGCTCTGAGTGCATTCAGAGGTTGTACAGGCAGTCACCCCCCTAGACCCATTCTCCTCACAGCCTTCTCTCTGGTCTGCTGGAAGCAAAGGGCACCCGGCAGTGTTACCTGCCTCCATGGTGCCTCTGTACCCCATCCCGTTCTCCACCCCCAGCGATGCCCAGGCGGAAAGGTGCCTCTTCACAGAAAGTTCAAGGAGCCTGCCCTAGCCCGGGCCAGCAAGGCCCACCTATGTCATCCGAGAGAGAAACGTTCTGCTTCCCCCCAGCTAACTTTAATCAGCTCCACCAGAGCTTTCTGAAAGACCCATTGTTTTCCCCAAATGGTTTGGTTTATCTCTGAACATTTCTACATTTCCACCTGAGATTATTATCCCTTCCTTCTCTGATTGTTTTTAAATTTTTTTCCTAGCCAATGAACCAATGAATGACGAAATGAATTTCTAGTTATATGGGCGTTTGGACACTCATACCACACACCACACTATGAAGTTAGCTTTCTGCTCCAGAGAAATACCTGAACGTGGAAATAAGAATATATTACAGTAATTAAATTTCAAACACAAAGTCTTGTGGAGGAAAAAAATGTGCAGAAATAAAAATCTCTGAATCAGCATTTACACTGTGAGTGCAGATATTCACTTCAAGGTATTTGCTAAAATACTGACTGTCATTAACCTGTGAGTCAGTCGATTCTGGCAGTGTGAATTCTAAGTTCGCCATTTGGAATGTGGGACAAATCCTCCTAGCGGCGATGTTATAATTGGTGGCTGGTTCCCCGGTCACCCATCATGACTCCACATCCTAAGCCTCCGCTAGGTGGGCTGATCCTGGGTCCCGGGACAATGAATGCAGGGATGGGAGGAGGGTTTTTCTCTCTTTCCAGTGCATGGAGTCCACCCATGGTAACAGTTAAAAAAAAAAAAAAAAAAAAAAAATATATATATATATATATACTGTATACTTTATTAGATTTAACAATTTATTTGACATCCTTAAAAGACTCCTTTTGTTTCTTTTTACTTTTTGGCATTTAATAGACTTTCTTTTTTTAGAGCAGTTTTAGGTGCACAGCAAAATTGAGGCCAAAGTACAGAGTTCCCACACACCCCCTTACCCGCTCCCCTGGCCAGCACAGCACACAACCTTCCCCTCTAGCAACCTCGCCACCAAAGCGGTCCATTTGTTAGAGCCTGTATCTGTTAGGAACCTACAAGGACACATCATTATCACCCACAGTCCAGAGTTTGTTAGGGTTCACTCTTGGTGTACATTTTATGGGTTTGGGCAAATATAGAATGGCATGTATCAATGATTATAGTATCATACAGAATAGTTTCAGGGTCCTAAAAATCTCCCATGCTCTGCCTGTTCATCCCTCCCTCCCCCTTAACTGTAACATTTTGAAGTAAAATATTGCCTTTCTCATTCTTCTCCCACCTGCTACGGCCTCACCAACAGGCCTCCTGACACCCAGTGTTCCTCTGGGTGCGTCTTCCTGTTCAAGCCCCCCTCGGGCAGGCACTCCCCCCAGGGTTCCCAACCCCCGGCCACCCTCCGAGTGGCCTGATTCACAGGAAGGGATGAATGACTAACAGCCCCCCAGTGGAGCTGAGGTATTTCCGTTTTGAGAAAGGGTGCTGACTGACCCCCTCCACCTCTTGAATAGCTACACTCTCAGAAGGTACCAGAAAGGGACGTGAGGTGGACCACCACTCACCAGACACGTCTCCCCGGGGTTTCTTCTGCTTCTTCCTCTTTCTCCCTTCCTTCCCTTCAGAGCAGACACATGCGAGTACAATTCCTAGATCTGTTCTCTCAAAATGGTTCTCATGGCAGCAACGCCTGGGCTGGAATGTGTGGAGAGGGCTGAGTGGGACACCGGTGTTTGCAATTTAGAGTTTGCGCCTAGATTAGTTAGATCCTCAGACAGAGACATTTTAGTCCTTCACTTTGCAGGTGCCCAATTTGTGTCTACGGATTTCATCTTCTTTGTAGCTACAATAGTAGCAAGTACCCTCAGCCCCTCTAGGATGTCCAATAAACGCTCCCAGCAGCATCTAAAAACTGGGTGTAAAATCACTTTTCGTAACAAGACAAACTATCTGATAACCGAAGAAAAGGATTAGTGAGAGACTTGGCTGCACCTCCAACTGCCTTTCCTTGACGCAGTCCTCCATCTTTGCGCAGATAAAGATTATGGTTGCCAAGGAAACAGGACCAGAGAGAGAAAGAAACTTTGTCTCATTTGGTTTTCCCCGGATTCACAAAGCAGGCTGGGTTGTAAGCAGAGCTGGATGAGATTATGGTAGATTTGTAATTTACTTAGTCAAATTGCTTTTAATTCCTAGTCATGCCTTAATGTACGCTTTTTTTTCCCTCTGAAAGTTAGGTCTTGCACTTAGTGGTCCAAGGCCTGACAAATAACAGAGCTTTAAAATTCATTGTCTATGATTAAACTCAAATACAGGACAGATGGCTTGTCTAAGTATGTGTCAGACGGGCAAAGCACTTAAGATTTGTGACAGGCAAGACCAGGAATTAACTGCTAAGTTTTTGCACTTATTCATACATTCATGTGCACCATGATTACAACTATAAAACTCACTTTAGTGTTCTCACTTTATTCAAAATATTCCCAAACAAGCAACTACTCTCCATTTGGCAAACCAGATGCCCTAATCTCAACCCCATTAACTCAAAATCCATTTTTCTCATACTATATGTATTGTGTACATTTCATCTTACCCTGACATTCAGGATGAAAATAACATCCCTTTGAAAGCCCAGCTTGCCCAGAACCCCAAATGTTGGTTCCCACCTCATTTTTATGAACCTTTTTGTTGAAATATTTAATTTTTTTATTGAACAAACATTTGTCTGTCAAAATAAACAAAAACCGACCAAATGAGAACAGGCAAAGCCTATTTATTTAGAGCTTGCTATAGCAGGGGAGTCAGCCACTGTCACTTGGTTTTGGCAGAGACTCAAAGGCAGGCTCAGAAGTGGGAAAGCTGTATAAGTGGAAAAAAAGGAAGGTTTCAGATATGCCCTGATTGAAGGCTGGTGGCCTAGGGAAGCTGGAAGCAGGCTAACTAGAAGTAGGTACCCTATGTGATAGTTAGGGGGCCATATTTGATTTTTTTCTGTTTGGTCCCAAGTTGGAAGCAGTAACAAAAATTAAGGAAGCTGCAAGTTATTAATCAAGTCCTGGCTGTTTGGGGCCAATTGTTAACACGGTTATTGTTTGGCTTCCGGGACCAGTTGCTAGAGATAGTAATATGACTTCCTGCAAGTCTGATTTGCAGATTGCAGGCTGACATCCTGGGCTGGTTACTGCAGATAATGGGGTTGGTTTCCTGCACTGGTTGCTGCAGATTGTGGGTCAGAGTTCTATTTTTATTATGCTCTGGCCATTGTCCATTTGTATATTCAATCTCTCAGGCAATAAACATTGTATGAACAAAAAAGTACACTGAGCCTAAGTGTACAGCTTAATGAATTATCAAGTGTAACAACCACCCAGGGCCCCCATTTATTTTAAAACTCTCCTCAATCAGAATCTTAGAAGCCTGTTGTCAAGGAACACTGTGAGTTGGAGAGCAGATTCTTTCCCTGTGCTTCTTTAGTCCTGGTGTCCAGTGGTGGGACTCACCAGCTGCAACCTTCTCGGCCCATGTCACAAAGTCAAGTCTTCCCAGACACAACAGACACGGGCAGCCCTGGATTTCCCACAATCAGGCTCAGCCCCATGAATCACCATTCTCCACATTCCTGGACAGGTCAGAGAGTGTGCCTTGAAATCCAGGCTTCACCACTCCCTTGGGCAAGTTAATCTCTCCAAACCTGTTTCTTAATCTACCAAATAGGGGTAATAACTGTGCCTGTTCTCAAGACCTCCCTAGAAGTCTAGTGGTTAAGACTCCGTGCTCCCACTGCAGGGGGCATGAGTTCGACCCCCGGTGGGGGAATTAATATCCTGCACAGTGTGGCCAAAAAAAAAAAGTGCCTGTTCTCATTGGATTGCTGTAAGGATCAATTAAGGCGATGGACATACAAACTTTTAACACAAGTCCTCACACGGAATAAGCACTCAGATTTTGATTTATTGGATGTTTCGCATGTCTAAAAATGACAGCTGAAAATTAGTGAGAAACTACTATGTGCCAGGCATTGGGCTTGGTACTTAAATGTATATTATTAAATGTTTCTATTAGAGAATATTAATCATCCTTATTTTATAGAGGAAGGAGCTGAGGCTTACAGATGTTAAGAAACCTCTCTGGGGCTTCCCTGGTGGCACAGTGGTTGAGAGTCCTCCTGCCGATGCAGGGAATATGGGTTCGTGCCCCGGTCCGGGAAGATCCCACATGCCGTGGAGTGGCTGGGCCCGTGAGCCACGGCCGCTGAGCCTGCGCGTCCGGAGCCTGTGCTCCGCAACAGGAGAGGCCACAGCAGTGACAGGCCCGTGTACCGCAAAAAAAAAAAAAAGAAAAAAAGAAACCTCTCTGTACTTACCTGCATTTTTTGTGAGAATTAAAAGAGATGAAGGAAACATGTCCTTAGTGCAGTCCCAGCACATCGTAATCACTCAGTCACCGGGGCTGTTGCTTAAGCTGACCCTTGGATTATTCACTGTGACAGACCCTAGGCAGCAACTAATTACCTAGCCAACGTCTGTTCTCCCTTTCACCCTTACCAACAAAAATCACCTTTTGTGTGAGGTGGCGTCATGCCTCCATAGAAGTACTCCTCTTATCAGGCTCCCTTGCTTCTTCGGAAGTTCATGAGACCCAATTCTGGCCAATGAGAGATAAGTGTAAAGTCTCCTAGGTGGGCCTTTTGGGAAAACGATTATTGTCCCAAGAAAGAGGAAGTTTCATCTGACACATACTTCTTCCCCCTTTGTCCCCATCTTTGCTGCCTAGAAAGCACATGTAATGCCATGAGGTACGAGGACTAAAGGCCCATGCCCAGGATGCCAAGGCAGAAAGAAGAGCTGTAGACCCCGATGGCCTTGTAGGGATACTCTCCCAGCTGTGGACTGCCAGCCTCCATAAGGGTTTCACCACTGTGGTTAAACCACCATGGCCAGATTTCTATTACATGCAGCTGAAGGCAATCCAAACTAATAAGTCGCTGCTTGGGGTGATATGAATCTCTGAATGAACTGAAATTTCCAAACAACTGAAAATTAGGAATTTGAAGTATCTTCTTTTAATCTGTTTACACATCCCAACTGAGATGATAAAGAAAAAAAACTCCCGAGAATGAAAAGTCGGTTCCCAGTCATCTCTACGTGAATTATTCTCAACCCTTCTGAGGACTGGTGTCATATATGGTGTCATCAACAGGGTTTCCATGGGTCATCAGCACCGTGCACCAAGGTGTCTGAGGACTCTTGTCAGAGTCATTTATTCTCAAAGCTTGGCTCTAGACCAGCCTCACCCAGCACAGAATTGAATGATGCTTCTGTAAAATCTGAGGCATCTGCTCTGGCATCTTGGTCAAAGTCCAAGGGTGGTAATTGCATTCTGCCTACTTGTGAGATCTCCTAGATTTCTAATTAGGTAGTATTTATGTTCTCTCCAAAAAAGATTATGCCCAATGTTGCTCTGCCCATTAAAACAACAAGGGGTCCACCCTAAGTGATAAAGGAGCATCTCATTGTGAAACGAAGCAGTCATGAGGTGGAAGCAAGAGGCTTCCTCTGGCTTTACAATGAGCCAGCTGGGATGGCGGCTTTCCACTTGGAAGAAGCTAAGTATACCAGAGGGGTTAAACTTGTGGTTTTCTGTGCCATTTCAGAGAAATAATATGCACATATTTCCACTCACTTTAAATGATTCTAAGGTCATGTCAGATGAAAAGAGGATGGAACTATAGCCCCTTCTCTCACAGCTTTCCTATCAAAATATATCCCGCATGATGAGTATAGAAACTAAATCCTTTCTATATACTAAGCATGCTGTCTCATCATTGCATAGTACATGACTTTATATTCTAAGCTATCAATAACCCTAACTGAGGTAGTTTTGGTTTGCTTAAATATTCTAAAAGGTCAAATTTTTAATTAAAATTGCTTTCATAAATGGACGTAACTAAATGGTGAAACAGAAGACATACAAAAAAATTTGAAATGATCCTCTCTTGGATTAAACTAGAAAAAGCACAAGTTTTCAATGCCTAAAATTATGTTGTATTCAAATAAAGACCCATACACACGATGAAGAGAAAATCTCTAATAATTTATTTGACCTTCAGTTTCACATTGTGAAAAAAAAAATAACAGTTTTACAAAACCTCAAAAATGTAGTAGCAAACAAGTACATATGAACACGAACACTTTACTTCTTCAACTTACACAGTTTTGTATGTGAACCACATATTCAATAGTCAAGAGAGGGATATTATTCAGCTCTAATCATTCTTATTCAGACAGGTGTCAAGCCCAGAGAAAAGGGGGCTACACAATTATACCAGAAGTGGAAGGCTGCCCTTTGTTATCCGTTTCCACAGCAACCAGTCCACAGAATAAGAAGAACCTTCTCTGTCTTATGCCAAGGTTTTTGTGTGCACTGTGCTGTGAATTGTATTTGCTTCAAAGTGTAGGACGTTTCACAGGGTGAGAATGGTCAAGTAGTGAGCCCAAATGCCTCCATCAATTCAAAGAGCGGGGAGTCCAGAAAGTTCCCTGCAGGCTGGGGGCCCACCCTGACCAGAGCTCCTTCTGGCTCACACACAGCAATTAATAGAGAATTCAAGGACAGACCACAACTTTGAAACAACTGCAAAAAATTCACCCTGCTTTCAAAAGCCACGCAGTGACACCCACGTGTTGGCAGACTTGCATCATAAACTGCGGAGCTGTAACTGCTACAGTATACTACCAGGGTACAATCAGACGTTTGCATTGTTTAGAACAGGGGTCCCCAACCCCCGGACCGTGGACTGGTATCCCTCCTAGGCCCATTAGGAACCGGGCCGCACAGCAGGAGGTGAGTGGAGGGCAAGCGAGCGAAGCTTCATCTGCCGCTCCCCATCCCTCGCATTACCTCCTGAACTGCTCCCCACGCCTCCCACCCCGGTCCGTGGAAAAATTGTCTTCCACGAAACCGGTCCCTGGTGCCAAAAAGGTTGGGGACCGCTGGATTAGAACACATCTAGGAGCGAGGGGCTGACTACCGCCAAGTATTGAGACTCTTTGATTCCAACCGTTCATTTATTTTGGTCCAACTATAGCCCACTTATTCACGGCACAAACAGACATGTACAATTAGTCTAATATATTCAGGTGGAGAGAAATGTGAAGGATTCATCTGTCATTAGACAATGCAAACACACGATGTCAAAGGTTATTGGTCTTAAACCCTATTTTCTAAAATACAGCAATGAGAGAAACAGCAATGAAAGCAGTGCGAATTGCAAATTCTGAGCTTCCCCGGACACCTGTGAGGAAGCGCCTATGAGTCTACCACTAATAACTATCACGGCACGTGTTTAGGAAACAAGCACTTGAACTAGCAAAGAACGTATTCACAACTGATTCCCAACTCTCCCAGAAAGCCTCTCGGCAAGGGCCACTGCTTACAATTCTTTGGTGTTTGGGGGCCATATGTGTCACTTTTGTGCACCAAAGAGTTCTTTTAGAGACTTACCTAAGAGGGAGCACTAAAGTATACACTGTACCCATGTGAATATTGCCTTGGAGAACTTTTAGCACTTGCTAAACCCTACAGCAGGAAGAGAGAAGGACCCGTCCAGGTCAAGTAAATCTGGTGAGTGAATTAATTTCCATCGGTGAGCGTTTCGTTTTCTCCTGTTAACTGTGGTTATGGCCAAGCATTCTCACAGGGTAATAAATAGATAAATAAATAAACTTTGGACAATGCCTTTACCTGTGCCCTATATACAGAACTAGTCCATAGCATTTTCCAGGATTTCAGGATATTACACAGAGGAGAAAACAACAACAAAGACAACTGCCAAGCGATTTGGTCCTTTCCAAATTTCAGTAGCTGAGATTGAAGCGAGTGAATTGGACAGGAGGAAGGGCAGAAAGAAGCCTTCCCTTGCCCCAGGAGCCATTGGCAGGACCACAGCCCACAAAACCCCAGTCAAAGTTGATGAGTCTGAGAAAAATGACCTTCATGCTTTCTCTACCTCTAGGATGTAACTTAAGTTTCTGTCTTGTAATCCTTCCCTGTCTTGACATTTACAAAATCCCACCCCCACCCTTCCCAACCCACCCTCCAGTTATATTCCTAATTGTAACTCCAAAGTTTTCACTTTTGTGCAGCAGAGCACATCATAACAGCCACAAAATTGTGCAAAACGTACAACCATTCACACGCGTCCATACACGTGAAGACAACTGTAAGCATTGTTTCAGCATGCAGGCCTCAAACAATAAATAGCTAAATCTACAACAAATTTCTTACCAGCCAAGGGAAAGTTTAAAGTCACTTATAAATAGAAAAGAACATCTACCAAACAGCTACCAACAATGTCCCCATTGTTCAGAAACGTTCCTGGGGAGAACAGCCCCTCGGAGATTATCGTGGAGTCCAGTGGTCCTCACCCTGCAGCCAGCCCAGCAAGCGTCCCTCCAGGCCCCCCAGTTGGGCTTTCAATCTCCAACAGCAGCTGGTGTGGAGGCTTCAAGCTTGCTCCTCAGAGAGAGGTGACAACCATTTCAAATTTTACACATAAATGGTGGAACCCATGGAAATCAAATGCTGAATATGGTACAGCAAGGGAAAAAGGCCGGCTTTTCTCTCCCTTTGAGGGGCTGATTAATGCTGACATTAATCCACAATTACAAGACAAGGACTAGATCACAGGTTCGTTCATTCATATTTAAACCATGTGCCTCTTGCACAGAAAATCCCACCCCCTCCCCCCTCCCCCTCCCCCCTTCCTTCAAGTCCAGTTAGAAGCATTTACAAGGTGTGGTGGATTGGACTGTAGCAACTTCCTTTCCTTTTTTCCTTTTCTTTCTCTTCATTCAACTTGGCCTCTCCAAAGTAGAAATCCCATCTTGTCTCATTGAGGGACGGAGTCAGCTAAACTAGAGGAAAAGGAAAATTTTTCGTTAGTCTCAAAATCTGAAAAAAAAAAATTAAACTTGGGACAGAGTAGGTCAATATGGCTTCCAGAGGTCTTAATTACACATTCGGTAGGTGCATGCATGCATGCAGACGGCCCAACAAAAACCGTGGTATCCGAAGAAAGATCTCTGCTTCTTTCCTAAATATGTATACGCTTAAAGTTCAAACCTATACATCTAGGTGCTGTTACGAGTTGCCTTCTTCTGCTCCCGACATTCATAATTCCTCTCCACAGTTAAACAGAGCCACTGTAGTGATCACCAGAGGGTCTCAAGAGATTCCTTTGCCAATCCCCTCCCCGCGCCCCCCGCCTTGGGCCCATTTACCATAAAGGATTCCAAATTAAATTTATTCACCATATAGAAGGCAGACATATTAATCCTCTTATTTAAATGCAGCTCTGCTATTCATTACGGCAGAAATCAGTCTCGCTTTCTTTCACATGACAGCATACCAGGCCTCACCAGCCCAGGGCTGGAGTTTATTCTCCAAGTTCATCAGTCCACACGGAGGAGACTCGGGCTGTGGTATGCAGTGTGTTATTATCTACAGAATCAACCGCCATCAAATGTGAATATAAATTCAAGGTGCCATAATCATGAAGCCTGCACATTTCATGGGAGCTGGTGTTTCCCCACACCACCCATCCTTCCCATTTAGTTAAGTCTAATTTTACAGAAGGAGAGTTTGCAGAGGGCTTTTGTCTTTCAAATGCTCACCCTATCTGTTCTTGGAGCCCATTTCCAGCCCTACCTAGCATAAGAGTCTGCAGCCCCAGTGCTGAAACTCGAAGTACAGACAGAGGGAATTCAGGAGGGGCGCTCATCACTTGCACTGACTTCTTCTTGCTCTTGTGTGTTCGGAAGTCTGATTCATTTCATTAGTTGTTTCTTTTGGCAGTTTCGTAACAGTGATTCAAGCTTTCAAGACATTCCTTAGACTACGGGTGTCATCGCCCACCCTCACCTCCTTGAAACCTATACATCAACATTAGGCCTAAAGAATGTATCTTATAATAATATGAAATGTCAAGATGTTGCACACTCAAACAGAAAAACAAAAAACCCCAAAACAAAAAACACCACTAAAAAGGGGGGCCGGGAACAAAGTAAACCAAAATCCAAACACCGTTAAGTTGGGGGCCACACAGCACCATGAAAATGGAGCAAAATCAAAAGTAATTTCCTCTTTGTCCCTCCCAGTAGCTGGGAGCAGCTGGAGAGAGTTAAAATCTCCTTGGTGGATAAGCTTTTAGACCTAGGGAAACTTTTTGTTAACACTATTAATTCAGGTAGCACCTACATGTGGAGGGCAAAGCCAGGTCCCGGAAGCGTTTGCAGCTTAGGACTGATACCTACACAGCACCTCTTTTAAGTCACTCCATCCGGCTTAAGTGTTTTAACACTATCTTGTGTGTAGTAAACTTTAGAAATTTAAACCAACATTCTCTCTGTCGGAAACTCCAACCGTGGCTTTGATCAGCCCCACGCCACCCTTTAAAAAGGCGAACCTGGCCCTGTCGAATTTCCTTATTCTGTGCTTGACTCTCTGGCTAAGAGCACCAAGGGCAGAGGGGATGTTGTTTCGAATATAACCGAACACTTTATTTGTTCCATTTCCCAGGGACCGGACATGTGTGATTAGGTTCAAATACCCAGGAGAGGGTGAATTCGAGTGTTTGCCAACATACTCACTCTGGACTGAGAAAGGAGGTACCAAAAATGAAGTATAAAGATAACAAGCTGATAATAGTCAAAGAAACCTCATTTTCACATGACACACAAAGCTAATTCCACTGAGAGCTAAGGTCTAAATTGAAGGGAGGAAAGAAAACTAATACGAGTATTGAACACTTAATATGTACCAGGCACTGGCTAGGTATTTTCACGCCTTTCTTTTCTTTTTCCTCATTTATCAATTCACCCAAGTCTGAACTGGGACAGATCTTAAGGAAAGCATAATTCGAATCACTCATTTGACAAAGGAGATCTCTGAAGTGCAGAGAGGTCCAGACTCCACAGCTAGAAACAGAATGTACATGTGGTCTCTCTCTTTTCTACCTATATGACATATAGGATGCCAGCCACTTCCAAGGATGCCAGCCAGTTACCATTTGGATGTACTGCCACCATCACTGGCAATTTTTAAGGCTCTCCTATGCAAATATAGTCAGTTTTGGACTAACACCCAATTTAGTGCACTGTTAATTGATGCTTTTGCCTAGAAGGTTCTTTAAACCTTCTTTAGAGTTGAGTAATGCATTCATATCGCAAATGAAATAACCCCTTTCAGAGCATTTGTTTATTCAGGATTATTGAGATGCCAGCAAGGCTGCAAAAACCAGTTTGGCGTGGGACACTGTTAGCCCCATTCGCTCCCCAGAGGACGGTTCTGACAGTTCCTGCTCCTTTGAAGGAGTCTCAGTCCAGGAAAACATTACATTACTAAGAACTGTACTAACTGTAATAGGCTGGAGGAGATAACTGAAGCAATGAAAGACACAGAACGATTACATGTGAAAGGGAGGCCAGTTTTACTGGTGTTTCTAAATGAGCTGTAAGAAATGAGCAAAGAAAAGACAAATGAGTCCAAACCCCTCTTTGCTAGAAGGTCCCCTTCAAAGGTGTGAAACATACTAGGGAACACAGAACCAAACCTTTCCAAGGAATGAGTTCATTTTCCCAGCAGTTCCTCCAAAGCAGATTTTTAAATTTTATTCTCTTATTATTAGTAATGAGCCCATTAGTCACCAAAACAAATCAATCCACTCCGTGTGTTCTGTGCTACACTTAGATACGCTTAAGTGATTCCGGGGCCAATCCTGAGAATGCTTTAACAGCAGCAAAGCGGCCATTAGCTTCCCGAACCCTGAACTGTGTAGGCCTATTAATTATTTGAGCCAAGAGTATTATATACTCTTAAGTACACAAGACAACCATTATGTACCCAGATATATGACACAGAAACACAACTTTTGTTCGCCCTGACAATGGGGTCAGCTTGACTGATTAACTCTGAAAAGCTAAAGGAAGGGTAGTTTAGATGGCTCAGTGTGTCCATACATCAGACAAGCTTATACAGTGCAGGCGCAACCTTTTCTAAGGACAGACCTAGACTTCTCAAAAGTTAATAAATGCCCTAAAGGGGGCTGTTTTTTTGGGGCGGGGGGGGAGAAGGAAAAACCTTTAAAATAAGCTAATGAATAATTCTGGACAGAATACAATGGGAATCATTTTCAGCATTCAATTTTTTAAACTCCACTTCATTCTAAAAAGGGTTTGAGGAAGTTAAATTTAAAAATCTACAATTATTTCCTGGGGTGATAACAACGTGAAGTTTATTAAGTAGCCATTCGGCGTGAGCTCAAGTGCTTATGCTCTGGAGCCAGACTGCCCGGGTTGATGTCTTGACCAACCCTTCCGGCTGCGAAGCCCTATGACCTTGGGCAACTTACTTAACCCCTGTGTACATCAGGTGTTTTCATCTACGAAGTGCTCTCATAATAATATCCCACAGGGTTGTTGTAGGGACCAAATGAAATGATCCATGGGCAACACACAGCCTAGCTGCCGGCACACAGGGAGGGCTCAGGAGACAAGGTTCCCAACCTGGCCGTAATTAGAATCACTGAAGAACTTTCTAAAAATGCTAATGCCTGGGTCCCACCCAGACCTAATGAAACCCAGCCTCTGGCGTGGGCAGGTTTCAAAAAGCTCTTTGGGAGATTCTGAGGCCCAATAAAGGCTGAGAACCACTGGCTTATGTTTTGGGGGGTTGCAGCTGTGGTCAACACAAGTGTTTAAGTTTCGGGGTACAAGTGCTTTTATTTGTAGTTCTTCATGTAGAACCTCTATAGGATGGGCTATATGGAGCCTGTTTCACTCACGTACGGGCTTACACAGCTAGCTCAACTATACGGATACTTACAGCTAAACTGACTCTTACCTTACGCTCACTCTCTTTAGGATGCATTGTGTTTAAGAGGGCAGATGTTTCCAGGTGCTGACAAACGCAGTAGGGATCAGCGAGTACGGGACCGTGGTTATGCTGTTCCACGCGTCCAACGTTGGATCGTAGCAGTCCAGAGTTTTGCATCGCTGAATGCCAAAGTACCCTCCAACCACGTAGAGTTTGTTTCCGGAGGCCACAGCGTGGCAGCTCATCCGCTTTGCTGTCACGTCTCCCACCTTGGTCCACTGGTAAGTCTCGCTATTGAATTTATAAGCAGAGCAGGCGGAGAACTCGGTATCTCCCCCCATAATAAAAATCTGGTTACCCAGCACAGCTGCCGCCGTGTAACGCCAGGGCTGGGGACAGGTGGCCGGGACCGTCCACCTGTTTTCACACTGATCGTAACACTGAACCTTGGGGAGCTTGTCATGACTGACGCTGGTACCTCCGAAAGCAAACAGCTTGAGCTTGGCACTCACCACTGCGGCATTGCTGACCCCTTCTCGGAGAGGGGCCACCATGGTCCATTTGTTGGTTGTGGGGTCATAATGTTCTACTTGCTTTAGAGAGACTGAGGGGGAGGCCGGGAGGCAGCCAGTGGCGGCAGTGTGCCCCCCGACCACATACAGGCAGTGCTTCAGTTCAGCAGAGCCATGGCCAAACCTGGCCACCAGCATGGGGGCCGCCTTGGACCACTCCTCATGCAGGGTATCATAAACCCAGACATCTTTCGAGACTCCGTTCTCAGACCCTCGCCCCCCAGTAATGTATACTTTGCAGCCAATTGCACAGGCGCTGAACTCTTTTCTCGGGCTGGGGATGTCGGCCTTGGGAATGATCTCTTTGGCCTTCTGGTCGACCAGATACAGCTTGTCACACATGAAAGTCTGTCCTCCCAAGAGGAAGAGGGCATGGCCGGTTTTCCGGGGCCGGGCACAGAGGCTGGTCACCACGCCGTCGTTCTGCAGGATTTTCAGCTTGCACCTGATGGCCTCTTCCACGATCTCCTTGCTCTTCCTCTGCTTGGTGATGAGCTCCTCCATGGCCACATTCTCCATGAGATAGATGGCCGGCAGCAGAGCCAGCCTCACCGTCTGCAACAGCTCCGGGAGATAGCAGTAGCGCTTCTTCAGGTCGTAGCTGATCCAGTTAATTGCAGACTCGTACACAAGTCTTTCGTCTTCCGTCTCCAGCTCTTCACTGGACAGGAGCTGCACTACCATGTCCTGGGGCAGCTGGAGGAAATCTTCGTTCTTCCTGATGGTCTGGAAATTGCTGAGACACATCCTCCAAGAGAGCTCGTACAGCTTGGTGCACTGGTGTGCGTCGGACAGCAGCAGCATGCCCAGGCAGTTGGTGGGGTGCAGGTTCTTCTCTAGGAACTCGGCGCAGGCATCCCGGATGTCTTGAAACTCCAGCATGTCACCAGCTTCCAGGAGCGATTCCGCGTTTTCTTCATTGATGATGACCCGGGAGGAGTAAGCGTAGTCGAGGAGCAGCTCCAAGACTTCCGGGTGGATGGAGTTGTCGAAGTTGACTTCGCTGTCCTGGCTCTCCTTCAGGCCGCCGCTGAACATGGCTTCGAAGTAGCGGCTGCACGCGGCCAGCACCGCCCGGTGACACGGGAAGGTCCTATTTCCGGCATGGAGAAGGACGTCGGTGAAGAGACGCTGCTGGCGTAACAGGTTCAGGTGAGTGAGGACACTGTCCGCGTAGGAGGACTTGTGAAACAGATAGATGTTAATGGAGCCACTGCTGGCCCTGGACTTGCGGTTCTCGTGCACGCTGACGGACATTTTGTTTCCACTCCTGAAAAACAAAACACAACTATTGAACCTGATGCTCTCAGTGTTCAGAACGGCCGAACCAAACCAGCAACTGTTTTGGACAGAGGAAACAGAACACTTTGCTGTTGGCCCTGCCGCCAGGGACAGTCAGGCCTATACAAAGTCAGAGACCAATAATGGACAGTCAGGCCTATACAAAGTCAGAGACGGCTACCTACCTATAAGGAAAGACACTTATTATAATACCGTTGAGCTATTTAAACTATACACTGTTTAAAAAAAAGAAAAAACAATCACTGCTTAAGAGCAGGTTCATCTTGGAAAACCTGATTGCCAACTTGCAGGATATTGAAGTCCTTGAGAAGGTAAGTCAGCAAAAGCCAAGAGGAGCAAGGTCTCATTCTCACAGCTCCCTGCCCTAGTCCAGCTGATTCACTGCTGGCCACTTGAAAGGCCAGGCCTCCAGCTCTTGTAACGCCGGGATGGGCACAGGCGTTAATGTCCTATGCAAGCAACGTAAAGCCATGTGTAAAACAAATACCTACTAATTAATTCCATTAAGAATTCCTTTGGTAAGACCCAGTGTCTTACCAAAGTGTAAGTGCAGTAAATGGGAAATGTAACATTAAAACCACAGGCTTAGGCCAACTTCTAAAATGACCAAACCTTTATTTATCATTACAAATAATTTGTAACCAGACACCTCTACCACTACAGCGTCCTGAAAGAGCCCCAATATAAACACAACCATATACGGATCAGCAAGCTATCCTGGAAACAGGATAGATTCTGGCCACAGTCACCACTCCCCTTTCCTGCTCCAGACAGCTTCCAAAGTGGCGATTTGGGCACAGAAAGGGAAGAATATTTTGTTGTTCTGTTCTCCCTGCTTTAAATCAAATCTTAGAAAACCAGTTGCAAGAACAAAGGATGTAACCACCCATCTCTCTTGATTAAACAGGGCATCACCAGGACCATCCTTGTGTACCTGCAAACGCTGGCACCTGCATCTAGGGAGTCCAAAATGCAAATGTCGCTTTATCTAAATCAAAACACACACGTGTGTGTGTGTATGTGTGTTGCCTGCCATTGTTAATTTAGGGCCACTCTAGAATTTATTTGCTGACTAGAGTGTTTTCCTCAGTATCTAAATGGAAATTACAGCAGAACCGAATGCTCTCTTTGGCTTTCCTCAGTAATCAAACTGTAGGCTAAAGATACAGGACATGCCTATCACCTATCTTCAAAAATTGAACCATCTTTTTCCTTTTTCACCCTACCCTTCTGTTACTTCAAAGAAATAATAGCTTCAAGAACCTGCCTGTCAAAGGATTCCTAGGGAAACTGTTTATCCCAGGAGGGTAAACTGCGTGGTTACGGTATCTGTTCCAAACACGGAACAGCCAGTCCTTATGGCAGAGCTGAAACCCAAGGCCTGCTTGTTTCCTTCAACCTGACCAGCAGAGGCAAGGCAGGCACAGAAAACAACAGAGGCAGGTACCTAACTTGCCTTTGACACACAGGCCTCATACTATTAGGAGTTGCAACTTGTTTTCTTTCATTTTGGGCATGTAACTTTTCACTGTGAGTAAACGTGACTTAGTGGAATAAAATAAACAACAGAGTCCTAGGGCTCTGGTATTAAGAAGCCTTTACGAAGCACCCATCAGTCTCCACAGTGACTTGGGCTTTGACAAATGGTGAGAAGGCAAGCATCACCGCAACCCTCAAGCTAAGCCTCTATGGTCTAGTCCATTTTACCCAATGCCCAATGCTCCTAAGAGCAAGTGACAGGACCCTATGTGAATACACTAGGTTCTCCAATGTGTTAAAACAGTATTAGCATCCCTGCTGTCCTACTGCTGGTAGTCATCATTTGCATCTGTACATTCAAGCTGAAATTCTTTGAGGAAGATTTTAAGCCTAAACCTCAAAAGATGCTATAAATATTCCTATGCCTCATACAGAAAGGTGCAAGAACTCCAAATGAGTAGCTATGCTTTTTTTTTTTAAGCTAATGCTTCCAAAGCAACCTCAAAAGCTGCCTCCTGTGGATGGACCTAGAGATTATCATACAAAGTAAGTCAGACAGGGAACGACAAATATCATATGACATTGCTTATATGTGGAACCTAAAAAAAGATACAAATGAACTTATTTACAAAACAGAAATAGACTCACAGACAAAGAAAACAAACGTATGGTTACCAAAGGGGAAAGGGGGAGGAGGGATAAATTAGGAGTTTGGGATTGAAATATACACACTACTATATATAAAGTAGATAACCAACAAGGATCTACTGTATAGCACAGGGAAATATACTCAATGTCTTGTAATAACCTATAATGGAAAAGAATCTTAAAAAGTATATATATATATTATATATATATATAATATACATATAATGAATCACTTTGCTGTACACCTGAAACTAACAACACTGTAAACCAACTATACTTCAATTAACAAACAAACAAAAAAGGGCTTCCCTGGTAGTGCAGTGGTTAAGAATCAGCCTGCCAATGCAGGGGACACGGGTTCAAGCCCTGGTCCGGGAAGATCCCACATGCCACGGAGCAGCTAATAAGCCTGTGCGCCACAACTACTGAGCCTGCGCTCTAGAGCCCATGAGCCACAACTACTGAAGCCCGTGCTCCGCAACAAGAGAAGCCACCGCAATGAGAAGCCCGCGCATCACAACGAAGAGTAGCCCCCGCTCGCAGCAACCAGAGAAAGCCTGTGCACAGCAATGAAGACCCAACGCAGCCAAAAATAAATAAATTAATTTTTTAAAAAAGTTGCCTTCTTTCCAGCTAAGAGTGAATGCAGCTCTGACAGAAGAATGAGGCTGCACAAGGTACATAAGCACCAAAGTGCCTGCAGATTGAGCTGGAATTACACCCACCCGGCCCGGAAGGCGTTTCCCTAAGCAGTGTAAAACAACACTCACAACGAGGCTTACACTTAACAAAACAGTTTAGAAGATCTTGGGATATAGGATCTGCATCTCTTTGCATCCTGTGTTTATGCTCCTGTATTTCCCAGGTAGGTTCATAAAGCCAGCAGAAAGAGCCTAGCCTGTCACCTTGGATGCCACCCAGATGGAGAAGTGTGTCAGTCAAAATCCAACAATCTTGCAGCAATATTTGATTAAAATAAAAGGTAAACTTGAAGACCCAAGGGAAACGACTTGCCTTGTATTTTAAAATTATGCAAATGTGAGAACATCTGCAGAAACCACGTATACAGCCACTAAACGCACCTTCAACATGAAATGAATCATCCTTCTGGCATTTTTTTAAGCCCCCAGAGAAACAATATTTGCATGCCAAGTTAAGTGGCAAAAAAAACGCACACATATACTTAACCTGCCTCTACAAAGAAGGGGAAAAGGGCTGCTATTACCAGTGAACATCAAAAGGGATTCTAGCTACAGTAACTTCAGTTCACTTAATGCCCTTTAACCAGGCTGTGGGCCTCCAATACTCAGCGGCGTGTCACATTTCTTTGGGTTTTAAACCTGATCTCAATGCAATCAAAGGAGAAACTAGGCAGATTTTCTCGGACATTCATATTATTGATAACAACGGAACATTATAAAGAGATTGTTAACAAGAAAAGCATTTTACTATACAGCCCTCTATAACACCTGTAACGCTCTTTAACACTCTGGCCATGCCTGTGAGGGCGACACCACACACACGCCAAGTTCAACGGTTCATCTCCACCCTGCCCACCAATTCCTATCCTTCGAAACTAAGCATGTTAAGACTAAATACTTCCATGAGAAGAAACTAATTTTTCAGAAACCAGTTTTCATTCATTCCCTACAGACGTCTGGCCACAGTGAACGTGCCCTCACTAGGGGTGTCTGCGCGTGGCCCTATTGCTCACCGTGCCGGGTAGGGTGCAACGTGGACCAACAATCCCGCGCGCTCGACAATGCTCTTTCCGCTGGGGGGGGGGAGGGGGGGATTGATCGTATTCCGGCTCAGCTCCTAGCTCTCCAGCAGCTCGCCCGGGCGGCGCGCCACCGAGAGGAGCCCCCTCCAGCAATGCCCGTCTCTTCTTGCTGTGGGAGGGCAGCGGTGGACACCAGGTCTCCGCCCCGAGAACAGCTCCCCACCGCCGCCTAAGTCGGAGCCCCAGGCTCCGGGGCGCACACACACCCCCTCGCGATCACACCCCGCAGGCCAGGCAGCCCCTGAAACCCGCGGCGCCCGCAACAGGTCCGCGGCGGTAGGGGAGACTTACAACAGTGGCGACCGGCCACAGTGCACGACCGGCTGGGTTCTTGCCTCGGTCACCGGGTAGGGAGGGGACGGAGCGGACGTCTCAGCCCCAGGAAGCAACAGCGACTGACCGGGCGAAAGGAGCGCGCATGGAACTCTGGCTCGCGGGCTGGTTACCGCGGGCGGATCGCCGCGGCCTCACGACCCCCACGTCGCGGACTCTGCGCCCGCCACCCGCGGAGCAGCTCCCGGAGTGAGCTCTGGAGGCGAGAGCGAGCCCGCAGCTGCAGGCGCCGCTGAAGGAGGCGGGCTGTACCCTCGCGGGAGGGAGCTGGAAAGCGCCTTGTGCGCCGGCGGCCGCCTGGCGTCTCGACTCGGCCTCTGCAGCGCCACCGCCGCGCCGCCTCCTCTCCGGCTTCCCGAGCAGTCTGCGCCCGGCCGCCCAGCGCCCGGCTATAAGCGGAGCGGCGGGGAGGGGAGGGGAGGGAAGGGGAGGGAGGGGAGAGGGCGCGTAGGCAAAAAGTGACACCAGGGGAGGGAGGGAGGAAGCGCGTGAATGCGGCCAGCGGAGAAGGAGGAGGAGGAGGAAGGGAAGGAGGACAAGAGTCGGAGGAGAGTGTGTCGGGGGAGTTAGTCGTGAGAGGAAGCGGGGGAGGGGGCTGTGGCGAGTGGAGAGAGACAAAGCGCACGCGGAATCTCAGCCAAGAGCAGCTGCAACCCTCGGGGATCGCGAATAAAACAAGTTTTCCTGCGTCGGTGTGTCTGCGTCTCTAGCCCAGCCGGGTGCTGAGGGATCCTCGGCCAGGGTGCGCAGCCCCTCACTGTGCGCTCCGAGCTGCGGGAGCCCGCCTGATGCTCAGGACAGGGCGGCGAGGGGCGAGCCGGGTGTCCGCGGCACGCGCCGTGGGCGCGCACAGCCCGCGCGCTGGGTGGGATATCTGGATGGAGGATGGTGGCGAGGTTTGGACACAATTTTGGACACTCCGGGGACACCGCAGGTTGGGCAAAGCCGGGCCGTAGGGTTTCTCGGTGGCAGTGGACCAGAAAGACTCGAGCCCCAGGCGCTTCCCGCCCCCCAGTCCTCCCTCCCCACCCCCCGCGGGTGCTGCACCCGCGGCTGGACTCTGCCCCACGCCGCCCGGGGCAGCAGTAGCCCGGCGCTCTCCGGCGAGGCGTGCACCACGTGCTTTGCAGCCAATCGCCGCCGCCGCTTTATTCAAAGCGACCCGCTCCTAGGAGCGGCCCAGCCGCCGCCTCTTCGTAGCGATAAAGTCTCAATCGCCTTCTCAGACTGGGCCCTTTCCTGTCTTTTATCGCCGGGTCGTGTTAGTTAGGAGTTCAGCAAAGAAATGGTTCAGCACACACACGTTTGAAGCGCCCTTGTGCCACAAGAAGAGAAGGCGATTAGAAAACTAATCTCGAAGGGCGATCACTATTTTTGAAGCCCACTTTTGATATTTGTACCAAGGGCTTGTCTTTCCACTGGGAGCTGAAATGCCTGTTTTTCTTTTTATTGGGTATTTGGAATAAAGTATATGAATGAACTGTAGAGATTACTGATCCGGCTCCCTCGTTTTACAGGTTAGGAAACTGAGGCCCAGGGAGATGTGAATTGTCCAGCTAGAGGGCACACAGCTACTTGCAGTGGCCCAGCCCTATAGCTGGAGTGGGGACCCACGACGGAGTTTTCTCTCCCCACTCCACCTCCCAGCTTTCTTTTAAATATTAGATGCAGAGGGCTTCCCTGGTGGCGCAGTGGTTGAGGGTCCGCCTGCCGATGCAGGGGACACGGGTTCGTGCCCCGGTCCGGGAAGATCCCACATGCCGCGGAGCAACTAGGCCCATGAGCCATGGCTGCTGAGCCTGCGCGTCCGGAGCCTGAGCTCCGCAATGGGAGAGGCCACAACAGTGAGAGGCCCACATACCGCAAAAAAAAAAAAAAAAAAAAAAAAAAAAAAAAAAAAAAAAAAAAATTAGATGCAGAAATGGTTTAACAGGCAGAAGAGGCTCTGCCTGGCGCGCCCAGAGCCCAAGGCTCTGTCGGTCCTTTAATCCCACTTTCCTTTACACGCGGTCCCTTCTGGTATTCGCGCTGAGAAATTTCGCTCCTTGCAAACAAAGAAAGACAGTGCCCTCTGAAGTCCTTTGTTAGCATTAGCTCGTCAGCCTCACCACGAGCCTTTACAAATCTGCTTCATATTTTAACGTATTATGCAGAGTCTCGGCTCGAGACTGCTTCACAAAGCCGGAGAGGCCAGATCAATTCCCGGTCAGACCCACGTGCAGGGGTCTGCCTGCTGCGAGGTAAAGACAGGGGGAGCGCCGCAAGCCGACCCAGTTGCTAAAGATGTGGATAAAATCAGCGAAGACCAGACGGATAGAAACACCGTAGACGTCAGAGATAGGTGCTGAAAAGCCGGGAGAGGGAAACGTGAAGCTATTGCACATATGTCTTTTAAAAAACATGCTTCTGTAGCCTTCAGCAAGGAGTGGGGGGAAGGTGATCAGTGCAGCCCCCAAAGGCACCTCGTCCAAGCGCTTTGTCTGTCTCGGTTGTGGGTCAAAAACAAGCAGGTTGGTTATGAAGACCAAATGTTAATGTCTTCCGTGGGGAGTGGGACTGGGTGGGGTGGGGTGTTCTGTTTAAATTAAGAGATTAACATTTTTTTCTCATTAAGGAGTATTTCCTTCTTACTTAAATTACCTAACAAATCTACTGGGAACTGTACCTAGATGACCCTGCCTAGGAATAAAACATGTCCTCAGTTCAGCTGGTTGGCTGGGGATTTTGCCACAGAAAGTCACTGAGCTAGGAACAGGCCATCTATTTTGGTTGTATCTTTACCACCCGGAAACTGCAGTGTCCTTAACCGAGGGGCCGGAGGGGAGAACAAAGTTTACATGTCTTTGCAAATAGCTTTGCTAAGCAGGCAGGGCTGAGAAAAGAGTGAACTCGTCTGGCCATTGTGTCATCATCCACCGATGCTAATTTCCTGTGTCTGTTCTACCTAACATTGCCACCTTTCTACGCTTCAAGAAAAGAGAAGGAAAAAAAAGTTGTGGCCTGGAAAATCTTGAAAGTATTCAGTGACCACATACATTTGCTTCATCTGCCTTAGGGAGATAAGCAACATGGATGAAGGGAAAAGAAATTACTTATTATATGGGTTATGAAAACTGGAAGACAAATGACCTGCTGCAAACCATACACTGGTTTGCTTGAACCGATGTATGAAAAGTTTTCAGGCCTATGGGCAGTTTCTAATGTTTATTCCACAGCTGAAAGTGATTTGCTAGTTAGCATATTACAATCACAGCAACTAAAACTGTTACTCCTCCAGCGTCTCTCAGCCAATACTAAAGGTAATTCTTATCACTTCACTTACAGGAAGAAAAGGTGAGCAAGTCTTGTATCTGTACAGGAAGAACTCTAGACAGACTTGTGATCAAAATGGATGATGATAGACATTGTAGATATGAAGTCATAAACATTTTGGGAAATACTACGGACATCCCTGTTGTACAATGGCCACCACCTCCCTCAAGATGTTAGGCCGGTCCCCTGGGCCCCTGGGAGCTGGTCTGCGCCTCTGCCTTGTGACACCAAACCAAGGTCTTGTTTTTAATGCTATTAAGAAGCTGTGCCCAAGGCTTTGGCCTTGTTATCTCCCTTAACCATGTTATTTTGTTAGGCTGAAAAATAAGCAGCATGGGGTTAAATGTATTAGCTGCCTTCAAACGTAATTTATCTTCATTCCATCCTAATTTACACTCTGGCTGAATTAATGAGAATGATTTAATTAACACCGTGTGACCATAGTACCAGGGACAGGACAGCTCAGGGGATTAGACCAAACAGTGGCTAAGCAGCTGCCATCCTGCTTCCTGTGGTTCCCCGCACCCGAAGCCCCACCCATATTTCAGACACATTCCCTGCCAGTCTTCCAAAAGCGTCCTGTTCTTTGCTCCTCTTCCTGAATGTGTGACGAAGGTGGCTCAGCTTTCCTTCCTCCTGTGATTTTCGAAATGGGCCTCAAGACTGTGGCCTGTAGTCAGTGTGGCCGAGAGCCTAACAGCCTGACAAAGACTTGGGCTCTTCCTCCCCTAATGTCAAGTTCGTGCTGCAAGTGGATACCCAGCCAGGGACGACACGCCTCATCTTCCACCCCGCCCCTCAGCCCGCCGTGGCGCACACGCGCGCATGCGTGCTTACATCTTGGGCGCAACACCTGTGGAAGGAAAGGGAGGGAAGTAGGATAGGCAGGGGAAGAAGTTGAGCTGGGGTGTGCTCTCAGTCAAGGCCTTGGCCGACCCCAGGTGGAGCTCAAGAGCGGGTGACCCTGCGGAGTTGTCCTCAGGTAAGGCGAGAAGGCCAGGCTTATAGAGAGCTGCTGCATTACCAATTGCTGGATGCAGGCTGCCCAGGAAGGGGGCCATGGCCACGGTAGTGTTCCTCAGACGCAGTTCTGAGGAGGGCAGAGAGCTGTGTGCCTTCTGCTGCCAGCACCCCCCGGGGCCAGGCAAGAAGTCCTTCATTCTCCAAGGAGATTCTGAGGCGCTCAGTGCAATGCCCTCTTTGACCCTTCACCCTAACACAGAGATACAAACCTAGGAAAATGAGGCCTCAGTTCCTGCCAGCAATCCTCTTTCAAAAAGAGGGAGATTTTTTTTTTTTTTTACTCTGGCTGTTTATTAAAAAGACAAGGATAAGAAAAAAGTAAAGGGGCTTCCCTGGTGGCACAGTGGTTGAGAGTCCACCTGCCAATGCAGGGGACACGGGTTCGTGCCCCGGTCCGGGAAGATCCCACATGCCGTGGAGTGGCTGGGCCCGTGAGCCATGGCCGCTGAGCCTGCGCGTCCGGAGCCTGTGCTCCGCAACGGGAGAGGCCACAACAGTGAGAGGCCCGCGTACCGCAAAAAAAAAAAAAAAAAAAGGTAAGGTAATCAGTACAAGAAGTCATCAGCATTGTCTAAGTCAGTTATTTGTCTCTCTGGGGACAAACAAGAGGTCTAAACTGGTAGTTGTCTAAATTTAGGTTTACCACCTGCTGCATTTATGTCTTTTTAACTGTATTTGTGTTAAACACGTCATGATAAACTTTGAGAGTATTCTTAGAATTGGATCCAAATTGGCATGGTCATATTTTAAAATTTTAGTTGCTTCCTAAATCCATTATATGTGCTACCACTTTATGTGTATTTTGTGAATTAAGTTGGATTATAGTGTGACTTTTTAATTTCCAAATCCATTATATGTGCTACCACTTTACGTGTATTTTGTGAATTAAGCTGGATTATAGTGTGACTTTTTAATTTCCAATTCCAGTTGCTCATTTCTGATATATAGGAATACAGGGGACTTTTGTATAATGATGTTTAATGGAAAGTTTTCTGTGACAGTGTATTTGTGTCCTTTCAGTGCTGAGCCACCATCGGGCTGAGCTCCTTTATTCGGGGTTAGAGCTGGGGAATTCATTCTTCCTTTGAGACACCATCACTTTCCACACCCCCAAGTGACATTGCAAGTGGTAGATAGTTTATTGGCTGCTTACAGGACTGCAGAGGGACACATTTGAGGCACTTTTCCTTGGTATTCCTCGCCAAGGTCCAGTCATTAGTAAATCAAACCATTTAGGATGCTTGTGCTATTTCTATTGCAGGGCCCTTCAAAACAGTGATCTTCACAGCCTGTGGCTGGTTATATATTTTAGGGTCAGGCTTTTAAGATTGCATTTATTATTTTCTCTCTGATCACAAAAGCACTGCATGGTAGAAGATTGGAAAAAACAGAAAAATAAAAGAAAAAATTAACCATAAACCTACCACATAGAGATAACGACACCTAGCATTTAAATTCTAGTCTTTCTGGGACTTCCTTGGTGGTGCAGTGGTTAAGAATCTGCCTGCCAACGCAGGGGACAAGGGTTCGATCCCTGGCCCGGGAAGATCCCACATGCCACGGAGCAACTAAGCCCATGTACCACAACTACTGAGCCTGCACTCTAGAGCCCGTGAGCCACAACTACTGAGCCCATGTGCCACAACTACTGGAGCCCACGTGCCACAACTACTGAAGCCTGCGCACCTAGAGCCCGTGCTTCGCAACAAGGGAAGCCACTGCAATGGGAAGCCTACGCACCACAACGAAGGGTAGCCCCCACTCGCCACAACTAGAGAAAGACCGCACACAGCAACGAAGACCCAATGCAGCCAATAAATAAATAAATGTTCCTTTAAAAAACAAACAAATAAATAAATAAATTCTAGCCTTTCTGTATCCACATAGTATTTTATTTTTAGCAGTTAAGTGGTTAAGGACAGAGACTCTAGAACCAAGCTGGAATTCCTGCTTTGACATTCACTAGCAAGGTGTTTGGGGGGCAAGTATTATAATATCTGGGTGCCTCAGCTTCCTAGGTTGCAGTATGAGCTAATAACAGTGCGTGGCTCAGAGGGTTGTTTGGCTCCTTAACAAGCATATGTAAAGCATGTAGACCAGAGCCCAGCTAGTGGTAAGTGCTATGTAATGGCTCCTTTTATGATTGTGGTAGACTGTTTAAGGAGAATGATATTCCTGCAACCCCAGAGCTATTTCCTAGGAACTCTCCTAAATAAAAGTGACTTGAATCCTTGTTAAAGTTGCTGTTTCCGCAGTCTGCCCAATAGCACTGGATTAAAGGACACTTCTGGTCTTGAATGAATTTACATACTCTTTTGGAGTGTTTATCTGAGGCTCTGCTTCTCTCAAACCTAGCTTGTGCAGTGAAAGCTCATATTCATGGGAATCACCTTTGCTTCCCTCCACCTCTTACGGACACTGTCTTCTTTTTGTCCTGGGACCATTGTTCTTCAGCTGATGCTGGAGAAACAATTCTTAATTCTCCATTACCTTAAAAACTAAGCTGCTGAAAGGTAAAAGTATTTAGGAAAGCACATTTTTTAAAAGCAGCTAGCTGTATTTGGAAGGCAGCAGGCCCAAACAGAGCATACGTGAAATACAGGTCCCTGCTTTTTCCTGCCCTGAAGATCTGGTAGAGGGCACTGGGTAAAAGGTTACTCATATCTGTCAGAATCATACCAGGTCTCTGCGGGGTGTGGCCTTTCACAGCCCAGGGGCATCTGAACCATTTTCCTTCTCTTTTCCATAATTTTTGAGTGCACCAAGCCCCTGGATCTAAACTCTTAATTTGTTCTCAGTAATTACATTGAAGAATTGACCATTGTTCCGAGCAGTGAAAATGAAGGTTTTGTTTGGCCTATAGGCTTTGCTTCCAGGGCAAGATGCCAAGTCTGAGCATGTCTGGGCATGAAGAAGGGACCAGAAGGAGGGACCTTTGTGGCCCAAGAGCTCGTACCTCTGAATGAATGAATATTCAGAGGATTTTATGGCACTCTGTGAGCACACACTTCACTCAGACAGGAGTCTGGAATCAGGAAGCTGCAAGTCAATGTTATGAGAATGAAGAAAGAATGTAAAAGGAGAGACATGCTGGCGAGGGTATTGTCTTTAAGTTCTCATAACTGTTCCTCCTTGTGATTTTGAAAATACAACCTGAGCAAGGATATGAAGTCACGTGCATTTTGTGGTCTTAAGTTTCCCTTAGCCACGTAAGTCACTTTTGACAGCAGTTGCTATAAGATCCCAAATAAAGTTGGAAGACTTGCTATTTCTTTATCTGAGGCTATTTGGAAATACTGAACTATCAGGAGGAAATGATAACTTTAAAAAATCATGTATATTCACATAGTACTAAATCCATTTGCATACCCACAATTATCTGAGAAGTTATGGTTTCATTCATTCATTTGTTCATTGATTCATTCAATCTGTCATTCATCCAGCAAATATTTATTTACAGGCATCGTATTAATACTTAAGGCTGGGGTATTCCCCAGTTCCATTAGGGTTTTTCCAGCCTTCCACTGTGATTTTACATCGTGTAGGCTTGGCTTGCCATCAGTGTACTCATATTTGCATTTTGAATGTCTCCTCCCAACTCTGAAACCCCGGAAAGGAGTCATATAGGGAAACTTGAGAGGAATGAGGGGGAAAAGAAGAAAAGCACAGGCAGAAAAGGAGCTCAATTTCTGTCACCCTTATTAGACCGTTAGTCTAGAAGAGAACCAGAAGAATGCAGAGTGCCTGGGTTGTGAAATGGTGGTCTTCAGTTGCCATTTTTCACCCAAGGATTATAAATAAAGCCGTTATTGCCTCATTAAAACCTGGCCTGTTAAAAATGGTAAAGTGGCTCAGAATGGCACCAGCCAGGAAAGGAAAAGCGAAACCTCATAGGCAGGAGGTGAGAGTCCACCTTGCACCTCCTTGCTTTTCACAAAGGCTTTTGTTTTCGAGAGGCTCCGAGTTTTGCCACAGTGTGAGGAAGCATCCCAGGGGTTCCCCAAACTGTGCATCAATTTCTTCTGCACCTTTTCTGGGTCACTTGTGATGCCCCCAATGAGCAGGAACAGCAAGTTACACTGTGATTTTTCTGATGGTGGTGGGGTTCCAGGCAGATCCTTGATCAGTTTCAGCTGCATGCCTTTTCTCTGTCTCACTTGTGTATTTTTATTTTTATTTTTTTTTCTTTTTGCGGTATGCGGGCCTCTCACTGTTGTGGCCTCCCCCGTTGCGGAGCACAGGCTCCGGATGCGCAGGCCCAGCGGCCATGGCTTACGGGCCCAGCCGCTCCGCGGCATATGGGATCCTCCCAGACCGGGGCACGAACCTGTGTCCCCTGCATCGGCAGGCGGACTCTCAACCACTGCGCCACCAGGAAGGCCCTCACTTGTGTATTTTTAAAATGCCGTATACAATGTTACGTAACTTAAAACAAGTTAAAACTTTAAAAAGGGTCTCAATATTTTTTATATATATATTTTCCTGCTGCAGACAAAAGGTTGGGTTTTTTTTTTGCTGGTTACATGAGAAAGGAAACTATCATCCCGGACAAAGCCAGGAATGCGACACGAGTGCAGGACAAAGATGCAGGGCCACAGTGCAGAATTTGGGTGAAGCAACAGTGCCCTCTTCTGGCTACAATGAAGAATCAGGCAAAATTCAAGACGATTAAGGCTTAGCGATTCTACCGTATGGCATAGTGCCCTTAGGTAACAATACTGTATTGTGTTCTTGAAATTTTGCCAGGGGGGTAGGTCTTACGTTAAGTGTTCGTATCACAAGATTATAGTAATAAATAAAGAGGGCGGAAAAAAAAAAAGAGGGTGGGAGGAAACTTGGAAGTGATGGATATGTCCATGGCCTAGATTGCAGTGATGGTTTCATGGATATATACTTACTCCCAAACTCAACAAGTTGTATATAGTAAAACTGTACAGCTTTTTGTACGTCAATCATACCTCAATAAAGTGCTTTTTTAAGTAAAAAAAAAACAAAACCCCACCAAGATATTGGAAAAGAAAGAGTGAACACAGTGTGGAGCCTTTTGAGCAGCTGCATAGCCCTGAAGGTTATGACTCAAGTGAGCACGGCCAAGTGTAATCTGGAGGCCAGTCTGTCTGCAACAATGTGATGCCACTCTTGTGCTCAACAGACTGGCAAACAGAGGGCACAGCTGGGCCATCTGTCTCCCCAGCACAGACTGGGCAATTCCCACAGTCCAGTCCAGTGCCATTGCCCCTTCTGCACACAATGCTAATATAAGTTGTCCTCAAGACTACTGGACAGGGACCCATTTGTCCACGGGGATGGTCTTGGAGCTAATAAGAATGACGAGAATGCCTAGCATTTATTTTTGTCTTATCGTGTGCTAAACACTACACATGCCTGTCTCACTTAATCCCTGCAGCAACCCAAAAAGACTGAAAGTCTCAGTGGGTGAAGCCAGAACTGAAGGTGGGTTTTATCCCACTAGAGTTGTGCTCCTAACCACTGACCTATCCTGTCTCCTCTACTTACCTGATTAGCTAGGGCCCCTGCTTTTCCATCCCCTGGAAGGCCAGGTTTGGACCCCTGGCACATATGCAGAGAATTTACAAGAGGAGAAGAAAAAGTGACTTGTTTCATTTTCTTTGCTTCACGTTGACAGGTCTGATAAGGATGTGACAAATGAGAAGCTGGAATCAACTGACTAAAATTACATGTTTTTTTAAAATTCATTTTTACCCTTTAACCATAGTTGATTAAACGTCTTACCAGATCATTCTTTCATTCTGGCACGCTGTACCCACTAGAAATGGGTACATCAATTCACAAGCAAGATAATGTCCTAATCAAGTTGCTTTTAAAAATGTAGTTCAGACATAGTTTCTTAACTATGGAACGAAGCACTATTTCCCCAGCTATGATTAAACACCTAATATTGAGAGTCACACCTCTGCCCACTTCAGTGTCTGCAGTCCAAACATCTGGGGAAGCTCTGTGTGTGTTCCTGGAAGGATTTGGAGAGAACATGCAATGGAAAATGAAGGAAGCACTGAACTTCTTGGCTATATCCAACAACTGTGAGATTATAGTTAAAAACCTAAGATATGGGGCTTCCCTGGTGGCGCAGTGGTTAAGAATCCTCCTGCCAATGCAGGGGACACGGGTTCGAGCCCTGGTCTAAGAAGATCCCACATGCTGCAGAGCGACTAAACCCGTGCGCCACAACTACTGAGCCTGTGCTCTGGAGCCCAGGAGCCGCAACTACTGAAGCCTGCGCACCTAGAGCCTGAGCTCCACAACAAGAGAAGCCACCGCAACGAGAAGCCCATGCACCGCAACAAAGAATAGCTCCCGCTCGATGCAACTAGAGAAAGCCACGCGCAGCAGCAAAGACCCAACGCAGCCAAAGATAATTAATTAATTAATTTTTAAAAAACCCCTAAGATATACAGATTATGCTAAAGTTTGAAATCCTTAGATTGGACAGTGGTTTACAGATGGGAAGGATGTTGTCAGTGAGGAGACATGGGTCCTCCTTGAGAAAGCCACAGTGCTTTTCACTCCCTGAAGAAGCCAAACACAATAAACCTCAATTGTCTAGAAGCCAACTAGACATTAATAAAACTAGATGACTAATAAAACATCTAGAATGATTAATAAAACATTTTCCTATACTGAACTTTTAGAGGAAAGATGCTAAACACAAGAAAATATGTCCCTGTTGGAGCTTTTTTTATTATTTATTTATTTTTGGGGGTGGGGGAGGAGCTTTTAAAATTTTCTTCTTATTTTTTTTTTTGGCCACACCGTGCAGCATGTGGGATCTTAGTTCCCCCCACCAGGGATCAAACCTGCGCCCTCTGCATTGGGAGTGTGGAGTCTTAACCACTGGACCACCAGGGAAGTCCCTGTTGGAGTTTTTTTTTTTTTTTTTTTTTTTTTTTTAAAAAGCAAGTAGGTCTTCCCTGGTGGCGCAGTGGTTGAGAGTCTGCCTGCCAATGCACGGGACGCGGGTTCGAGCCCTGGTCTGGGAAGATCCCACATGCCACAGAGCAACTGGGCCCGTGAGCCACAATTACTGAGCCTGCGCGTCTGGAGCCTGTGCTCCGCAACAGCAGAGGCCGCGATAGTGAGAGGTCTGCGCACCGCGATGAGGAGTGGGCCCCGCTTGCCGCAGCTGGAGAGGGCCCGCGTGCAGAAATGAGGACCCAACACAGCCATAAATAAATAAATAAATAGATAGATAGATAAATAGATAAATAGATAAATAAATAAATAAATAAATAAATAACCCAAGCAACAAATCAGTAAGAAATATCTCAGATTGAGAAATAAAAATGAACTGTATGAAGGCAATATTGACAGATGTGGGAAACAGCTGAAGAGCAGAAAACAGAAACCATCCCACATGGCTGCCTCTGCAGAGTGGGCTGGAGCTTGTGGGGTGGGGACCGGAGACTGCTGCCTTTCCTGTTGTCCTTCTGTGCTGATTATGCATCCACTAGTTTGGTTAATGTTCGGAATTTTTAAAAGTCAACAACAAAAATTAAAATGTTATTCAAAAAAATACCCGTTTATTATCTCACAGTGGGTCAAAAGTGCCAGCACAGAGTGGCTCAACTGTTTCCTCTGCTCAGAGCCTCCCATGGCTGAAGCTGTGGTTCAGCCAGCCTGAGCTCTTATCTAGAGGCTCTGAGGAAGATTCTCCTTCCAAACTTATTTCAGGTTGTTGACAGAATTCAGTTCCTTGAGGTTGTAGGACTGTGGTCTCCATTTCTTTGACTCACATACCCCTTCATCTTCAAGCCAATGATGGTGCATTGAATCCTTCTCCTGCATCTATCTGTTTTCCTTTTCTGTCTGCCTTTTCTGCTTTTAAGGGCTCATGTAATTACATTGGGTCCACATGGATAATACAAGATAATCTACCTATCTCAAGGCCAGTTGATTAGTAACCTTGATTATATCCACAGTGTCCCTTTTGCTACATAATACAACATAACCACAGGCATGACAATGGAGGGCAGAGACCATGGGGGCCAAGCTACTACAGAAGCTTAAATATTGAGATAAAATCAACAGTTCTTGGAAATGGATGAAGGAACAATAATTATATTCTTCTTCCTTGAAGACAGATGCAAGTGGAGAGAAGTTATAGCCCAATATCAGGTAACAGGCTACTGTTCTTTGTCAGCTAGTATCATCAGATGCTTTGTAGGTCTGGCACGTAACTGTAAGTGATGGGAACTGGATCAGAGCAAGAGTGGCCTGAGCTGTAGGCCCAGCCCTGTGGGTTGTTAAATACAAGACAACAGGCGCAAAATGGAATCACTTATGCTAAGCCCCACATCACCAAACCTAGTCTTAATTACTGTTTTGGCTCTCCCAGAAATGGAATTTTAAACCAGTCAATCAGGAATGGCCCGATCAGCACTAGTTAGGTCGCCTGCCTGATAGCCCTGTCATCCCCTAAAGGTTGCTATAACCAACCTGCTTTTTGCCTACTATAACTTGCTTGTCCTTGCTGCCTTCTGCCTGTAAGGGTCTTCCATTCTGTACAGCTCCTTAGAGCTCCTTTCTATCTGCTAACTTGGATGCTGCTCAATTCAAATAGATTTTCACTCAAATAAACTCTTAAATTTTTAAATATGCCTCAGTTTATCTTTTAACAGCGTCCCTGAGCAAGTCAGTCCATCTCTTGAGGTCCTGGTTTCCTAATTTGTAAAAGGAAGGAATTGAACCAGATAGTTTCTTCCAAAGAAATGCTATTTTTAATAAAATATAGAGTCAAAATAGAAATGGCTTTTTTTTTTTTTTGCGGTACGCGGGCCTCTCACTGTTGTGGCCTCTCCCATTGCAGAGCACAGGCTCCGGACGCGCAAACTCAGCGGCCATGGCTCACGGGCCCAGCCGCTCCGCGGCATGTGGGATCTTCCCGGACCGGGGCACAAACCCGTGTCTCCTGCATCGGCAGGCGGACTCTCAACCACTGCGCCACCAGGGAAGCTGGCTTTTCTTTTTAAATGTCCTAATGTTTGGACCATTTAGAATGATTTTCATAGAGCAATGCAAGATTCTCAGGCATCAAATAATATGACCATTCATAGAGAACTGCAATTTTTAGAGTGTTTTGTGCTTTATAATCCTCAAATGTCCTTGGCAACTAGACATTATGGTTATTGGGGCCCATTTTCCTGATGAGAAACTGAGTCCGAGAGAATATATACCTAGCCCAGGATTACATAGTTCTGAAGTGATGGTGTTACAGCCTGCACATGGGTTCTTTTGACCTCCGTTAGACTACCTTTGTCTTTTTTCTACCATGTGTCTAGCCCCTAGCCCAGCACACAGTAGTAAAACAATAAACATTTGTGGAATGAACAAATGAATGGTTTAACAAATGAATGGCTCTCCCAACTATCTCACAAAGAAATAACCAAAGTATGCTCATTGCTCTGTACTTGCTAAGTCAAGAAATCTAACAAAGCATTTAAAATAGATGTTTGGGCTTCCCTGGTGGCGCAGTGGTTGAGAGTCCGCCTGCCGATGCAGGGGACACAGGTTCGTGCCCCAGTCCGGGAAGATCCCACATGCCGCAGAGCGGCTGGGCCCGTGAGCCATGGCCGCTGAGCCTGCGCGTCTGGAGCCTGTGCTCCGCAGTGGGAGAGGCCACAGCAGTGAGAGGCCCGCGTACTGCAAAAAATAAAAAATAAAAAAAAATAAATAAATAAAATAAAATAAAATAAAATAGATGTTCAACTTGGGCTAAGCCCAGATGATTTGTCTGACATGATCTGGAAAACCCCATTTCCAGAATATTTTGCCTAATCAGAGTTTCACTGGATGCCTCAAGAAATAGGACCACATTCAGAGCCATGAATTAGAGGAAAGTTCCCCCAAACCTCCAAAGAAGAACCGTCATCAGCATGTGATGAATGAACCTTTGCAAACAACTTGGGTTTCCTTGGAAGCATGGACCATTCCAACTGTAAACTAACCAACATCTCTGTGCTTTTCCTCTCGAGATAAGAAGTGTTAAATCACCCAAAGAGCAAGCCACCCAAAGGAGAGGTAATTTATTTCTGCTCCTTGGTGATTAATTGGTCTGTACTCCTTGGTGCAAGAAATGATAAGACTTAGGTAATGGAAAACCAGAGCATATCTCCCGGTGGGAAAGCCTCACAGTAAGTCGTGGGTTGTTAATTCTAACATGCCAGCGCAAGTCCTCCTGGCCTGTGGTCTGGTAGGTAAGTCTATTCACCAGCTCTATGTAACAGTACCTTTACGTCAGACAAACTAGGAATTCCCTTAAAAGTCTAACCCTAAATCTTTTTGCTGGGTCTACTAGTTAAGTCTGGAGTGAGGAGCCTACACAGAAATTAGTTTGAAGTCCACAGGTAATACAATACACATGAATCACCTATAAATAATAATTCAGGTCCACTTATAGTCACACCATGGCTTACAGAGTGTTTTGAAAGCTTAGTCATCCTGTGAGGTAGGTACTATCATTATCCCTGTTTTGTTAATGAGGAAACAGGGGTAACAATGTATTTTAATTTGCCCAAGAGCCCACAATTAGTAAATGGCAAACACCAAACCCCAGACTTTTTTACTCAGAACCTGTGTTCTTCCTAATCTGTGTGTCTACTGGTCAGTGAACCCGCTCATGCAACCAGCAGGCAGCTCATGAATGCAGAGTGGTTTCTTACCTTCCTGTATTTTCTCAATCGGTGGATACAAAAATCACAGCAGCTCTCATACTTGGGGACATTCTGCAAAATTTTTTATGTTGAAAGGGGTCCTTATACTTGGGTAGTAATTATGAATCTTAGGACAAAAACTTAGAAGTATAAGGAATATATTTTTCTCTTTCTAGAATAGAACTTGATTTTTAAATTTTTTTTTTTTTTTTTTTTTTTTGCGCGGTACGCGGGCCTCTCACTGTTGTGGCCTCTCCCGTTTTGGAGCACAGGCTCCGGACGTGCAAGCTCAGCGGCCATGGCTCACGGGCCCAGCTGCTCCGCGGCATGTGGGATCTTCCCGGACCGGGGCACGAACCCGTGTCCCCTGCATCGGCAGGCAGACTCTCAACCACTGCGCCACCAGGGAAGCCCAGAACTTGATTTTTATCATAAGCCCCTAATCTGCTGGTTTGGTGAAAACTTAATCTGAGTCATTTAAGGGATTCCCTCCCTCACCACCCACCCTCCCACTTTTCCTCTAGGGCTGTGTCCCAGTTCCAAAGTGCTCTTTAAGAGCCAGAAGGTCAAGGATAGAGGCCCATCTGGTGCCCTCCACCATCTGTCCATGGCACCACTGCCAGAACAACCATCCCCCCTTTTGATCTTCATTAGGTGGTCACTGGGTCACCCCAGCTTCCCTGACCCTGTGTCATTTTGCTGCCCTGTTCACACTGGAAACTCTGCTAGGTTGTCTAAGGCCCTTTCAGCCCAAACACACCACACAGCTCGCTTCCTCTGAGGTCATGTCACAGCCCCAGGCCTAGCCCATCAGGAGTAAGGGGGAAATGCCTCCTTCTAAGGGAAGTACCCACATCTACACCAGAGACAGTCTCTTTTTATGTCAATTATTTTTAATGCCCCCTTTGCCTTCCTAAAACAGAATTTTTAGACAATATAATCTATCAAATATAATTTCGCAAAAACTCAATAAAATTCCTTAACTGTAATGTAGAGGAGAAACAAATGGAAAATTACAATAAAATCATATATACTTAAATATGTAAGTGCCTTAGCATGACTACACTAAAAGACATCAAAAGAAGTCAGATGGCCGAACATGCATGCAGAATCATTGTGAATATGGGTCTCCAGATGTAGCCTGAAACTGGGCCTTATATTGGCCATTCAAGTACCGTGGCTCACATCAGCAACATGATTTAACAAAATGATGATCAGCTCTTGCTAAAGTCCCAAAGAGAACAAAGAGCTGTCTCTCAGTTTTCACAGCAGTCCCCCTCCTGAATAATTTGGTGGGTATTAAGGCACTGCAAAAGTACTGTGTGTTTATAAGTAAAGTAGGTAACATCCACTTCTGGCCAAAATGGAATCACAGGGACCAGATTTACCTTCCCACTTGAAACAAGTAAAACCAGACAAAGCATACAAAACAAGGGCCTTCAAGACATCGGGTCATCAGGCAATGAAGGCCACAGGACCTCTAAGTACCTCCTCTCTCTTTGCTTGAATGAACAGACACACATTTACAGTTTACTAAGTGAAGCTTCCACAGGAATTGTGGTGAGGTTGGTGGTGGTGTCGATGTAGATAGTTTTGGCTAAAAGTGATACCTTTAAACCCTGATAAAGTCCCTGGAATTCTGTCATGATTGACTCATTTCTGTTCAAATCAGTGGGACTGTGCACTGTGGTGGCCTGAGAGGCATGAGCAGACACAATGTGCATCACTTAAGCCAAAATCCACCCATCAGCATTTATGGAGCCCCCACTATGTGTCTGGTTCTGGGGGGTCGGAGGATACACCTCCAGGGAGCTCAGAGACTAGCCTAAGTGTTCTAAATCAGCCATAAGGCCACCTCGTGCCAAATACCTCAGTGTCCTATGCAACAAAAGATAAAGATGTCGCATATCCTGTGGAAGCCCGCCTGGGCGGCTCCAGGGTGTAGATGGTGAGCCCACCCAGCTCTCTCCTGGTGAAGCGGCTTTTGCTACCTTTGCTCCCTTTTCCCCACTCAGACGCGTACCTCTGGAGCCAGGTGTGGCCAGCCATGCTAGTGCCCAGTGTGAAGAGCCAACACATCTTTGGAATCTGGCCAACTTAAAACATCCGCGCCCAGGAATTAGCAGGTACTGTACACCTTCTATTTAATCCTCACACCAGCGCTTCTCAAACTTTAATGTATGTACAAATCACTCTGGATCTTGTTCATCGGCAGATTCTGATTCAGAAGTTCTGGGGTAGGTGCAGAGATTCTGCTTTTCTAACAAGCTCCCAGGTGATGCCCATGATGCTGGGCTGCAGGCCACACCTGAGTAGGGAGGCCTCACAAGATACAGCATCATGGAAGCCATCTGTAACCACAGAATCACACAAAGACATTCCTGTAAGTTTTACAGACAGCTCTTCAATCCCCTGGGACTATGACTCCTTGGAGATGAGGTTAGCCTTCATTCCTTAGTCAAGGGGATCCGACACATAAATAAATACATTACATAGAATGTAAGGAGAATGACGGACTCTCTGGGGAGGTGAGGGAAGGCTTCTGGGAGGAGGTGATTTCTGAGCTGGGTGTGTAAAGATAGGAGTTCAGCGGGTGGAGAGGAGGGACAGCCATGGAGGGGTGAGTGCCTGCAAGGCAAACACAGCCACAGAGGGTCGTGTCCAGAAGAAACATGAATCCAGCTGCAAAAAAGCCTTGCAACGTAATGTAAGGAGTCTCTTGGAGAAGCAGCATGACACACTGGGGAACATCCCAAAATCTTTTTTCTAAAGTTTCCCTCATCTTGGTATCTGCTCCCCCTAAAATGGCTCTTCCCCAAAATACCAACCTCCATACACCCTCTCTGCCGCTGTGCTGCCCCTTTGCCGGCCACCCTTATCTCTCATGGCTTCCCGAGTTCATTTCTTTCCATGGTCATTCCACAGCCTTTCTAATATAAATCAGTTTAACACTTTGGCTCCCTCTAAGGCTCTTCCGCAGTTACCTCTGGTCAAGATGATGACCATGGGACCAGAAGGCAACACAGAACTCAGGCTGAGGATGGAGACGCAGAGATGGCCGTGTGTGTGTGTGTGTGTGTGTGTGTGTGTGTGTGTGTGTGTGTGTGATGTGAACCTTTGTTGTCCCTGTCACACAAACTTACAGTTTACATCCTTCAGTGGTTCCCATCTCCTTTCTACAACCACAAGGCCCAGTTTATCTGGCTTCATCTCTGCTCCAGCCACACTGCTGCTTCATGTTCACACTGCTACTTCATAGTTCATCACCAGCCACTCTCCAGCCTCAGGACCTTTGCACTTTACTGTCCTGCCCTGAACAGTTTTCCACAGATACCCACATGACCAGGTACCTCCCTTTACTCAAATCTCTGCTCAGATCTCTCCTGATTAGTGGGGCTGTCCATAGGCTCCTGATCAAAGATAACAAGCTCCTGTCTCTCCATCTCTTCGCCCTGCTTTATTTTTCTTCAGCACACTTATCTCCACTTCAGGGTGTATATTTATTTATTATTTGTATCTCCCACTAGAAAGCAAGCTCTGTGAGGGAAGGGACTTTGTTTTGTTCTCTGCTGAATCCTCAGCACCTAGAATGTTGCGTGGAAATAGTAAATGCTCAATAAATATTTGTTAAATGAATAGATGGCACTTATTCATCAAGATCTTATGAGAAGGCTAATAAATCCTTCACTTAAGGAAGAATATATTTTCCTTCTGAAACTTGACACTAATTGTGTAGTCACAAGTTTCCTAATGAATCTGTGTGTTCTATTTGCCCCCTTTGGCTTCTTTAGTTCCTGATGCTGTGCCTCACGTGTTGTGAGGTGCCCTCCACCCCCAGCCTGCCCCTCCCACCTGTTGTATATAAGGTCCAAGTTTTCCTGTCCAGTTTCCAAGTCAAGCTGCTTGGTCTCGTTGAATCCCCGAAGCCTTCGTGCCCCCAGATCTCCAGTTCAGGTGTTCACAGACTCTGAACTAGTTAGAGCTGGTCATTTGCCTCCAGAAGCGTCAACTATCTGTGAGTCCCCAGGGCACTGGTGTCTTGAAACACAGAAGACTGCGGAGCCCTGGCTTCTCAGCATCTCTGATGTCTGAGAGCCGCGGGGAGTGGTAGCTGGGGGCTCTGGTATGTGTGGCCCCCAGCGACGTTAGGGCGTTTCTGGTGAGAAAGAAAATGGCTCAAAGCAGCTGTGTGTGATCACCAGGACCACTGACAAACTGCTGCCTGCAGGATGGCCCCACGCGTCTCTCACTGCACACTGTCCTGGAGACAGCACCATGATGTCAGACCAGCAAGGAGCAAAGCATCCTGCTAGTGAAGAATCTGGCTTCGCCCAAAGAGAGGTCTGGCCCGTGCCCCCGCTTCTGGAAGGCAGTCTGTGTCATTCCTGATAGAAGTGTCTTTGTTTAGGGCAGAGCCTGGACACAGCAGATCTTGAGGGGTTGAGGGTGGGCAGCCACACCCCATAGTTTTAGGGTGGGAGCTGGCCAGGCCGGAAAGACCAACCTTGTGACGTAGGATAGGAGCTTTAGGTCACACGGTATCCGTGGACCTGGAAGCTGGGATCAACTCTTGGGCAGTTGGTCAGTCAAACATGCCTACAGAATAGGGCCTCCATAAAACCTCCAAACATCGAGGCTCAGGGGAGCTTCCCTGGTTGTATTATTCCTTGTGTTTTGTTGCACATCGATGTCAGGGTGGTAATGTGTCGTAAAGACAGAGACTTTCCTCTCGGCACCCTCTCAGACTCTGCTTTACGTGTCTCTTCCTTCAGCTAATTTTATTTTATTTATTATTTTTTTTCTTCAGCTAATTTTAATCTGTATCCTTTTCCTGTGGTGTTCCATAACTGTGAGTATAATAGCTTTCAGTGGATTCTGTAAGTCCTTCCTTCTAGTGAATTACCAAAACTGAGGGTGGTTTGGGGAACCTCCTCCCACAAACGGCAGTTGGTGTCAAAAGAGAGGGCAGTCTTGAGGACTGTGCCTCCAAACCTTGCAATTTGGCTAACTGTGGGTCCGTCTCCGTGCCATAAGGAGACTGATGCTTCTGCTCCAAGGTGTTTCAATTCAATACAACATGCATCCTCTCTTTTTCCATTTAGCTGTAACTTTTATATTTCTTTATATCATGTTTCAAAGCTTTCATAGAGGAAAGGGACTTCTAAAACAGGAGAGAAACATGTCTGGTCTTTATGTAATATTCGCATCAGTAAGTCCCAAGATACTCTAAAAATATAAAATTTCAAAATGATTTCCCAGCACAGTATTCATTTTTCAGCATAATTCAATCACCTGCCTAAGGCCTCATAACACTCAGAGCAAAACTGAGAATGGAACATGAAATGCCTGATGTCCCTCTGCCCAGCAGACCATGGTCAAGACCAGGGACACACTAACCTTAGAACACACTGGAAAGGACACGAGCCCCAGTGCAGAGCAGGTGAAGGGGCCGAGCCAGCAAGAGATGAGGGAAAAACACAGAAATGCTGAAGGGGGAGCCGCAGGCAGTTCTGAACTCAGAGATCACAAGGTGATACAGGAAGTTCCCACCAGCAGGCGATAAGAAAGCAGAAGGAAAAAAGGAGGGGGTGAAGAAAGACCCAGAGGCACTTGGTAGATGTGAACACAGAAAGTGGGGAGGAGATCATAGTGCTGGGGAATAAGCCCAGCTCATCCCTGTTCTAGGAAAAAGCAAGGATTGCGCTCAATGCTTTCTCCCTTTATCTTTTCAGTCAGCCAACATGTAACACTAGGGGCTTTGAGCAGAACCTAGCATTGCCTTATTGTCAGCTGAACATGAGTGTTCTTCCTCAACCCAGGAAATCGCATTTTCATGAGAATAAATGGAATTCAAACCTTAAAATCTTGACAAATAGCTGGAATTTAGTGCCATACCTCAGAAGTCAAAGAAGGCTCTTGCCTTAGAAATCACATGCTTTTCCACCCTGAGGGTGAAGGGCGAGAGGGGAATAACCCTCTCTCCACCCCGTCTATAACTGATGGAGTGGAGAAGGGGAGGAGCCCAAAGGCAGAGAGGCAGTCGCCACATTACCTGAGCAAGAAGCAAAGGGAGAAGAGAGGCTCTGACCTTTGTCAAGGAGCAAAGGGTCATTTGGGAAAGAAGCAAGAGGATAGGGCATGTGTGGTACAGAGACCCTCAGCCTGGCAGAGCCCACTATCAGGCCCGACAGCAACCCCAAACACGGATGTTATGCCATACAGTGTGCCCAGCCCTAAGTAATGAATGGTGATGGGTCTAAGCCAATCATAGCAACCCTCTTCCTCTTACCAAGTGCTGGTTGCCTAGCTTCCCTCTTTAGCTAGGGTAGCTGTGTGACTCAGTTGGTGCCAATAAAATATAAAAGGAAGCCTGCTACAAAGTTTCTGGGAAATGTTTTGCTTTTTTGTTAAAGCAAATCAATATGGCTGGTTGGATATGCAATATGGAAGCTGCAGTAGCCAACGTGCAGCCGCAAGGGACGGGACAGGAGAGTCACAGAGACACCAGCCCTGACGACGTTAAGCCACTGAATTGAGCCAGCAGTTGCCCACCTGCGGACCGTCATGGGAGGTAAGAAAAACCAGAACTTGTTTGCTTAAGCTACCCTTGGTTGTGTCTGCTCTTCCCAGCAGCCGCTGAGTGCAGCCTCAATACAAAAGTCTTACTCCAAGAAAACATCTTTCAATCTTGATAGCCTTTATAACTGGTAAAACCACAGTTTAGATGATCACAGGAGAAATCCTGCAAAAGAAAAAAAAGGAAAAAAGAAATTTGTTTTGGAGCTCATGGAATCCATCAAAGAGGCCTCTGATTCTCAGGGCTTCACACACTCCAGTTTGAGAACCGAACTAGGCCAGAGATGCCATTACAGCGAGGGTAAGAAAGGGCATTGACTGGAAGAAAAGGGTCAGCTCAGGAAAGTGAGAACATGGGAACTGGAACATGGGCCAGCCCACCATCCCTCTGGCAGAAGGAAAATGACAGTAAGAAATCCCTTTTGGCTCGGCCTCTACCCTTCAGGCCAGACAGCAGTGGACTGAACCGCCAGGAGCCAGGGAGCCTTGTCTGTTGGTGTTGATTGGGGGTTGAGGAGCAAACAGCCCCCCTCTGTCTCCCAGCACGACAAGCCCAGAGCTGGAGCAGAGGCCAATTGCGCTTGTACCGAGCATTCATTAGATCCCCAGAGCATTCTGGAAGCTGAACATAAAGTGAAGTTTACAGTCCTTGACCCCCAAGAGTTATCCTCTGAAGGAGCATGAGAATAGGGGGAAAACCAACAGGGAGACAGAGGGGTGGAAAAGAAAAGCCAGAAAAGGAGCAGATGCTAGACAAACCAGCTGAGGGCTCATGTCTTCCTCTAGTTTAAGAAGGCTTTTCTTTTTTAGTTCTGACTATATGTTGAAACTGAGTTCTACTTAAAGGAAATTCAATACATTAAAACATGGTGAAACAAGATCATTCACATTGTGGATGGAGAGTTCATTGTACATACTGCAGAGGTGGTTCATAAAATGCACTCTCATAATACCTTTACTCCAAGATCTGAATTCAGCAGAATTCTTCAGTATCGTGTCCATGTACAATGATAACATCTTACCTGTGTGTAAAGCACTTCATACTTTACAAAACGTGTCCACAACTTTTTTGCCCTCATGACAATTCCATTTAAAACTTATGATAACCCTATGATTATGAAAGGAACATATTTTTTCCTTTCATAATTATGTTTTTGTTCAAAGAAGACATATTCATTTTAAAAGTGGGTTTACTTTTAGCTGAGTATAAAATTTATATGTGTTCATTGCATGAAATTGGAAAATACAGAAAAGTAGAAGGGGAAAAATTTACCATACCCCAAAGAAAACCTCCATGATTTTAAACTTTTCTTTCTTTTTAAATAATTTTTTAATTAAAATATTATAGACAGATAACATCATATTAGTTTCAGGTGTACAACATAATGATTCAGTACTTGTATGTATTGCAAAATGATCGCCACACTAAGTCTAGTTAAACTCCATCGCCATACATTGTTACAATTTTTTTCCTTGTGATGGAAACTTTTAAGGTCTACTCTCTTAGCAACTTTCAAATATACAATACAGCATTGTTAACCACTGTCACCATGCTGCACACTATATCCCCATAAGTTTTTCTTTTAGTCTTTGTGCTGTGCGTGGTATTTTTCCATAGGCATAATAATATTGATTAGACAATTTTATTTTCTGCTTTTTTTTCACCTAACATTATAACATGAACATTTTCTCAGAATACTGTTACTCTTACTAAATATCATTTTTTAATGATTGCACACTATAATTTACTTACGTATTTCTGATAATGAAATACTTTACTAAAATAAATACTTGCTTTGTTTTGAATTACCCCGTCAGTGTCATTTAAGCAAAAATCTAAATGAATTATGTCATTATAAGATCTTCCAAACTAATAATTCTCCCTACTATTGAGATTTTCCTGGTTTCACTCGCTCTCTGACGAACATCATTATGTGCAAATCTTTTTAGATATCTTAGATGAATTTCTTTTAGGCTAAATTACTAGAGATGGAACTACTGGTCCCAAAGGAAAAAGATGTTTTAAGGAGCTTGATTGTAAAAATTGCTTCCCAAAAGTATTATAGCCATCTATACGCCAAAGTTTCCATTTAACCACACCCTCACAGCACTAAGCAGGTGTTTTAAAAAAAATTCTTTATCAGTAAAAAATCATATCTCATTATTATATTAATTTACCTTATCTTTAATTACCACTGAAGTTGGTACATCTTTCCAGAAATTTATTAACTAGCTCTATTTTCTCTTTTGTGAAGGATTTGGTCCTAGGTCAGAAACGGGGAAAAAAAGCTAGCAGAAGTTAAACCATTTCCCCAAGACTACACAGTTAATAAAATGATTAAGTGAGGGATCCAGTTCAAGCATTTAGACGCCTGCTTAAGTAATTGCCCCTCCCACCACCACGAGGTTTTTTTTAATACCTCAAACCTGCTTGCAAATATTAGCAAGATAAGTACATTTTAAAGCACACACTTCGGGACTTCCCTGGTGGCGCAGTGGTTAAGAATCCGCCTATCAGTGGAGGGAACACGGGTTCGAGCCCTGGTCCGGGAAGATCCCACATGCCGCGGAGCAACTAAGCCCATGCGCCACAACTACTGAGTCTACACTCTAGAGCCCGCGAGCACAACTATTGAGCACTATTGAGCCCACGAGCCGCAACTAATGAAGCCCGCGCGCCTAGAGCCTGTGCTCCACAACAAGAGAAGCCGCTGCAGTGAGAAGCCCGTGCACTGCAACGAAGAGTAGCCCCCAGGGCTTCCCTGGTGGCGCAGTGGTTGAGAGTCCGCCTGCCGATGCAGGGGACACGGGTTCGTGTCCCGGTCCGGGAAGATCCCACATGCCGCAGAGCAGCTGGGCCCGTGAGCCATGGCCGTTGAGCCTGCGCGTCCGGAGCCTGTGCTCTGCAATGGGAGAGGCCACAAGAGTGAGAGGCCCACGTACCACACACACACAGACAAAAGAGTAGCCCCCGCTGGCCACAACTAGAGAAAAGCCCACGCGCAGCAACGAAGACCCAACGCAGCCAAAAATAAATAAATATATTTTTAAAAAATTAGTTCCTTTAAAGCACACACTTCAAGCTCGTAGCGTCTCTGCAGGTTTAACACTGAGTAACCTGAAGCCCACAGACTCACGTGGGCATCTGTTGCAGACCTAGAGTCGGCTCTTCAACTGGAAAGAGGACCTGTTTCTAGTTGTGTGCTGTGTGACTTCTCTTAGGCTTAAGGCTTTAGATGCTTACACAACAGAGATGTATATATTATGGTGAAATGTAATGGGCAAGCTAGGAGCAAAACTGAGAAGAATTCATTTCTAAACAAAACTCTTAGGAGTCAAGGGTTTCAAAGTCAGGCAGAGAGTTGTGGTTTAATAGGTAAAATAGTGAAAATAGGTAAATCCTATTTTCAGGCAGAGCGATTGCCTAAGGAAAAAATTAAATATTGGTGAATTATCTGTGAGAGTAAATACATTTAAGAAAGACCCAGATAGAGAAATAACACAAATTCTGCTTTTAGTTTTTTAAAAATGGATTGTTTTTAAATGGAATATTGAATCAGTGGTGCTGATACAATCCGTTAACCACTTAGAAAAGAATAAATTATTCCCTACTTCATGTAATATGCCCATTAGTTCTGGATAGATTGGTGTTACATATAAAAATGAAGCCATTAAAGAACTAGAAAAGTGCAAATTTAAGAAAAGCCTAAATCTAGGTTCTGATTTCAAGGTGGGAAAGCTTAAAAGCCAAGGAAGCCTCCAGAAAGGAAGAGACAGAGGAAAGAAGTTTCAAACTTCTCAACAAGGGAGAGGGAGGGAAGAAGACTTGGCAAAACAAAAATTTTCCAGCTCACCATCCAAGTTAAAAGGCAAATATCAAACTAGGGAAACAGTAGCAACTTAAACAGCAGACACAGGGTTAATATCTTTACTGTGGAACTGTTACTAACGGGAGGACCCAGAGAGCATGGAAAGTAGAACACCCTTATTCTCATAGTGGGCGTGTATGACACACGTCATTACACCCTTTCTGAAGAACACTTGGGACAGTATGTCTCAAATAAAGTCTTAAAAAGAAAAGCTCATACCCTTTGATCCAGCAATTCTACTTCTAGGAAGGAATCAGAGATCTGTGAAAAGATTTTTATATAAAGATATTTATCATAGACTTTTTTTTTTTTTGCGGTATGTGGGCCTTTCACTGTTGTGGCCTCTCCCGTTGTGGAGCACAGGCTCTGGACGTGCAGGCTCAGTGGCCATGGCTCACGGGCCTAGCCGCTCCGCAGTATGTGGGATCTTTCCATACCGGGGCACAAACCCGTGTCCCCTGCATCGGCAGGCGGACTCTCAACCACTGCGCCACCAGGGAAGCCCTATCATAGACTTTTTTAAAAATTGAAGTCTAGTTGATTTACAATGCTGTGGCAATCTCTGCTGTACAGCAGAGTAACTCAGTTATACACATAGAGACATTCTTTTTTCATATTCTTTTCCATGATGGCTTATCACAGGATACTGAATATAGTTCCCTGTGCTGTATATTAGGACTTGTTGTTTATCCATTTTACATGTAATAGTTTGCATCTACCAACGCCAGACTCCCCGTCCATCCCTCTCCCTCTCCCCCTCCTCCTTGGCAACCACAATATCATAGACTGTTTATAGTAGTGAACATTTCTAAAAATTCTAAATGTCCCCAAGTAAACTAGTTTGATAAGAATGGTCTTTCCAACAAGACTCATATTTTAAAAGAACATTTAATACAAGGAAAAATGTTTGTGGTATTTGAAGTGACAAAACAGTATATAGAGCATCACTGTAATTTTATAAAATGAAAAATACTACGTATCTACACTGTGGTGATAACTGGATATGGTTACAGATGATTTTTTAGTTTTCTTATACTTTTAAAAATTTTTTATTTTTTTAAATTGAGGTGTAGTTGATTTACAATGTTGTGTTAGTTTCAGGTGTACAGCAAAATGTCTTCTTGTACTTTTCTGTGTTTTCCCAACTGTCTAAAATAAGTTTGTGTGTGTGTTTCTGTCTGTGTGTGTCTTTGGTGGTGTGGTGTAAAGAAGATTTTTGGAATAGTAGCCCAGTGGACAGTGCTCTAAATATCTTCGTTTCCCTCCCCCCCCCCACACACATGTTAAAAACATCTTGTTGGAACCCCACAAAGGCCTATAAAATGGAGACTACACAGGTGGGTTACCAGATAAGCTTTCTTAATGAGAAACTGGAAAGAAGTGAACAGCAAGTTTGATGAAATCATTTTTTTCATAAAGCTGTAAATATTCCAGAATACAGATAAGAACATAAACGACGGCAAGATCAAAGACCCTCTGGAACAAATCCACTAGGAGAGAAGGTAAAATTTATAGACTGAATTCTTCTTCTTAAGCCAGTTCCCTGTGAGTGTCCAGTTTAATGATGGTTTAAATTATATCTGCAATTTTCTTAGCGATTCACTTACTTTTCAAGTTTGTAAACCAACACATCAACAATTCCCAATCAGTGGGATAGCATTTCCCCAGGGAGCTATGAAAAGATACCTTGCATTTAAAGGTAATAAAAAGCATGACTAAACATGCCTCTGTTCTTCATAACACAAAAGTACCACATCTGGTCATTAAAAAAAAATGCATTATACAGAGTTGCAAGGATGCCAGATACTTATTACAGAGAACTGTTTTATCCATTTAGCCCAATTTTCCAGATGTTTTACTACTTGGACACAGGACAATGGTTGAAACTGGTTATTGAAGCCCATTTATTTCAAGGGGTTGGTCTGCAAGCCATAGGAAGCGCTTGAGGGGCAAGTAATTTATGACAGGCCACAAGGCAATGCTTGAGGAGGGCTGCTGTCGTCTCACTGGGTCACAAATAATCCCAACAAAGGACAAACTACCCTATTTTGTTAACACCCAGCTTCATTTGCAAAATTTGCCTCTTAGGCCAGCACTTAGTTGTCATTTCACATGCAAATGTGATGCACATAATTGGAGCAATTTCCATAATAGTAGGTCAAGTTGGCTGTGACAGTTTAGCTGTGATTGGAGGCCTGGTTCTCATTGTCTACGAGCAGCAAAATACTCACTCGGACCAGTTGGAAGTCTTGTCCTCATAAAGACAACAGGATCAGGTCCCACGGAGCAGGTGTGGCTTCCCCCAGCCCTTCAGCAGCCGGGTGTCCCTGCTTGCGCCTCCCCCATCCCTCCCCAACACCCCACACAATCAGAACCTTCAGAGCACTAGCCTTGGGACATCAGTGGAGCTGGTCCTGGCAGCCACAGTCATTGCAGCTAATTAGAAGGCATCTCACTATGGTCAATTCTCTCCACATGTCTATCAAAGTAGGGATCTGAGCAGGGAGCAAAATCTTTTTTAGCTTTGTATCTCTGAAGTCACAGCCAGACACAGTCACTCTGTGTCTTTGCTTCACATACAGATGTAGGAGATCTCAGGGCCTCTTGTAGGTATGTTTTCAGGCTAAAAGGGCCTTGTTGCAAATTGCCCTAAGCCAAAGCATTCACGAGCAAGTAAGTATTGGGCAATTTATTTGTTGTTGTTTTTGGTATTCTTGTAAATGCCGGTCACCTCTGGCATTCGAGAGAGTGGAGACTGTACGTCTTCTTGACAATTTTGCTACCAGGTTGTTTATTGCAGTGAAATGGAATCTGAGACCAAATTCTGCTAAGTATGTCAGTGTTTATTAACAAGCAGGTATAAAAATGATCATATTGTGCTCTCTTGTGAGTGGGGGAAATGTCCCCTCTCTCTTCAGGCATTCCCACTGGCTCTTTGCTTGAGAGATTCAGTTCAAGGAGGAACGATATTTTTTAGAGCAGGATTAGCCAATTTACTGGTTGGGTCAGGGGATGAGGTCACAGGGATGAGGAAAAGAGCAGAGTCAAGCAAACATCTGAGGGTCAAGTACCGCTCCAAAGGCTTGGGCTGGGCTGGCCAGATCCTCATGTTACCGAGTCCAAGCTCGCTCTGCTTGCCGCATGGCAGGCCAATAAATCGGGAGACAAGGTGTTGAGGCAAAGAATACGACTTTATTTGGCTTTAAGCCAGCAGACTGAGACGATGGCATACTAATGTCTCCAAAAAAACATCTTATGGGGTCTGGATGCCAGTTTCTTTTATAGAACAGAGAGGGGGAGGAGGTGAGGAAGTAAAGTGAAAAGGCCATTTATCTTGCAAAACATCTCCTCACACATGGCCTGCATCAGGGAGGGGATGTGTTATTTTCTTCTTTTCTGCAGCTATTCACAGGTGGGCAGGGTTCCCCGAGGCAGGCCATTATGTATGATTATAATAACAAAAGCAACAAAAGCAAAGGTTAAAGTCAAAGAAACAGATCCAACATGGAGTCAGAACTGGCTCTTTCCTGTTACACTCATACTTGCTCAGGTGAGGGCAGTAGGGCCCAGGACAGTCTTCCTAGTCAGCCACCGATTTCAACTCTGCATTTCACTGGGGAATCATTCCAGTCATTACTTCCACTAGTTAACCAACGCTCTATCGTTAGATTTCAAAAGCAATATTCAAATCCATAATTCTGGAGTATATCTTCTTGATTAGGGTGCTTTAGATGCTCACTAATCATCCCTGAAGTGTGGATTCCTGATTAGGGGGCCTCAAATGCTAACTGGCCCCTCATGCATCACACTGTTTACAGTAGATAACATTAAACTAAATGATCTCAGGTTATATGACATCCACAATCCATAAGGAGTGGGTTGGGAAGGGACAAAAGCTCCCAGAGAATGGACAACTTGTTCTGTTGCTTCACAAAGGGATGGAGCCTGGCTCTTTGATATTCAGCCATAAAATGCCTTGATTGTGATCTGTTCGGAGGCTGGACCCAGCCCAGGCAGGGTTACCTGATGGAGATAGGAAACAGGTGCAGGGGTGGGGGAAGGGAAATCCCAAGAGCTGTAGCAGTGTGCCTCATCCAGCAGCTTGTCTTTTTTGTTTGTTTGTTTTTTGTTGTTTTTGTTTTGTTTTTACTTTTTACATGGTGTATCTTTTTTTTTAAATTGGGGTATTGTTGTTTTACAATGTTGTGCTAGTTTCTACTGTACAGCTAAGTTGAGTTCCCTGTGCTATACAGCAGGTTCTTATTAGTTATCTATTTGATACATATTAGTGTATATATGTTAATCCCAATCTCCCAGCTCATCCCACCCCCGCTTCCCCCCTTGGTGTCCATACATTTGTTCTCTACATCTGTGTCTCTATTTCTGCATTGCAAACCGGTTCATCTCTACTATTTTTCTAGATTCCACAAATATGCGTTAATACATGATATTTGGTTTTCTGTTTCTGACTCATTTCACTCTGTATAACAGTCTCTAGGTCCATCCACATCTCTACGAATGACCCAATTTCATTCCTTTTTATGGCTGAGTAATATTCCATTGTATATATGTATCACATCTTCTTTATCCATTCATCTGTTGATGGACATTTAGGTTGCTTCCACATCCTGGCTATTGTAAATAGTGCTGCAGTGAACATTGGGGTGCATGTGTCTTTTTGAATTATGGCTTTCTCTGGGTATATGCCCAGTAGTGGGATTGCTGGGTCATAGGGTAGTTCTATTTTTAGTTTTTTAAGGAACCTCCATACTGTTCTCCATAGTGGCTGTATCAGTTTACATTCCCACCAACCGTGCAAGAGGGTTCCCTTTTCTCCACACCCTCTCCAGCATTTATTGTTTGTAAATTTTCTGATGATGCCCATTCTAACCAGTGTGAGGGATACCTCATTGTAGTTTTGATTTGCACTTCTCTAATAATTAGTGATGTTGAGCATCTTTTTCATGTGCCTCTTGGCCATCTGTATGTCTTCTATGGAGAAATGTCTATTTAGGTCTTATGCCCATTTTTGGATTGGGTTGTTTGTTTTTTTGATATTGAGCTGCATGGGCTGTTTGTATATTTTGGAGATTAATCCTTTGTCCATTGATTCGTTTGCAAATATTTTCTCCCATTCTGAGGGTTGTCTTTTTGTCTTGTTTATGGTTTCTTTTGCTGTGCAAAAGCTTTTAAGTTTCATTAGGTCCCATTTGTTATTTTGTTTTTATTTCCATTACTGTAGTAGGTGGGTCAAAAAAGATCTTGCTGCGATTTATGTCCAAGAGTGTTCTTCCTATGTTTTTCTCTAAGAGTTTTATAGTGTCCAGTCTTACATTTAGATCTTTAATCCATTTTTTTTTAACATCCTTGCCCATGAGCTTCTTTTTAAAAAAAATTAATTAATTTATGTTTATTTTTGGCTGCATTGAGTCTTCGTTGCTGCGTGCAGGCTTTTCTCTGGTTGTGGCGAGCGGGGGCTACTCTTCGTTGTGGTGTAGGGACTTCTCATTGTGGTGGCTTCTATTGTTGCAGAGCACAGGCTCTAGGCGCGTGGGCTTCAGTAGTTGTCGCTCGCGGGCTCTAGAGTGCAGGCTCAGTAGTTGTGGCACATGGGCTTAGTTGCTCCGTGGCATGTGGGATCTTCCTGGACCAGGGCTCGATCCCGTGTCGCCTGCACTGGCAGGTGGATTCTTAACCATTGTGCCACCAGGGAAGCCCAAGGGGGGCTTTTAAAATGATAGCTTCTCTGAGCCCCCAGGAGCCTCCTGCTGTGAGAAATACTGAAATGAAGCAGGACCCTATGGGGCCTTCCCCCTCACATCCTCTGCTTTAGCTCCTCTCTGAATTACCTAGATAATAGTATCTGATGCACATTTCCTGAGTTGTTTTACAGATACGAAACCCCCCACCAAATGGAAGATGTTAACTATTTAATGACCGTGAGCACGTAGCCCCTAGACCTACTGGAGCCTGAGGATTCATCATGTGAACCCCTGTGACACTGCCCTGTTACCTCCCCATCATCCAATCAGAGAACTGTGCAAGAGTCGATCACATACCCTGCGACCCTACCTCAGCTTGCCTTTAAAAATGCTTTGCTGAAACCCTTTGGGGAGCTTGGGTTTTTTGAGCACTAGCTGTCCTGAACTCCTTGCTTGGTGCCCTGCAATAAATGCTGCACTTTTCTTTACCACAGTCCAGTGTCAGTAGATTGGCTTTACTGTGTGAGGGCGAGTGAACCCACATTTGGTTTGGTAACAATACTATAACATGTATGAATCTTAAAAAAATTATGCTGAGTGAAAAAACAGGACCAAAGAAGAGAACATACTGTATGGTTCTATTTCTTTAAAATTTTAGAGAATGCAAACTAATTTTTGTTTACAAAAGCAGATCCGCAGTTGTCTGGACAGGAGGTGAGGTGGGAGTGGGGTGAGGGTAGAGAGGTCAGGGGCAGGGGGCAGGGACTGCGGAAGGCATGAAGAAACTTTCGGGGGTGATGGATATGTCCATTATCTTGATTGTGGTGATGGCTCCACTGTTACATACATAAAACTTACCAAACTGTACACTTTGAATATATGCAGTCTATTGGATGTCAATTATACTCAAGAAAGTTGTAGAAGAAAAAAAAAGAAAAAGAATCACCCTGATCTTCTACCTGCTGATTCTTAATTAATAGATCTGGGCCTGAACTCCAGCATCAGTGTTTTTCCTAAGCTCCTAGGTGAGCCTGAGGCGTAGTGAGGTTCAGGCCCGCTGGATATCTGAGCTGCTTCCTGGTTCTCAGATTCTGTCTCTTTGGAATGGGAGAATTCCTTGGTGGATACTAGGAAAGTATTTTCTTGCCCGTGTGGAGTCTGGCACCTTGGTAAAACCAGGAAGGAACCCCTCCTTTGCTGCTGGTTACTCCTGCCTCTCTTCACATGCTGGGACTCGGGGCTGATGAGATCTATGTGGTTTGTTCTCCTGGAGGTTCCTGTCTGAGTTCCTTCTGCTGTCCCAACGTATGTGATGCTTGTTCTCAGGCCGTATACTCTACCCCAACCCACTCTGGTCCCATGACACGATGAAGTGTCAAAAGGGGTCACCATGTCTCCCCTCATCCCCATGCCTGTGCAGGCCATTTCAGGTATGTGCCCCCTTGCTCAGATGGGGCAGTTCTCCAGGGCAGCCCATGGTTCCTTCTTCTAACCAGCACATTTTCAACAAAAGGAAGCAATTCCTGTTTAGCGCTCTTCTGAAGGCTTCTAGCTGAATTTTCTGGTCCTCCACACACCACACCACACTTCCCAGAGCATTTCCATGAGCGCCAGCTGCCTGCAAGTCCTAGTGAGAAGTGAAGCCTCACTCAGTGTCAACTTCACATTTCATGTGTGGTTCTCTTGCAATCTCTCAGCCTCCGAAGCTGCAGACCAGACTGGATGACTCTGGCAGGGAACAAACCAAATGCTAGTCCGTAACTCCCAAGAACGTGGCTCTTCCCTAGGAAACAAACTCCTTACCTCTCTCTAGACCTCTTCATGTGGAGAGCAGGGCAGGTTAACATTCAGGTCTGGCGGCAGTGCCCTCCTAGTAAACCCTGCCCTGGGTAGCTAGTGCCATCTCTTCTCACGTAAGAGATGTTCTCTGACAGGCCCTGGTTCATCTCCACACATCAAATCAAGTCCTTTGGTCATTACATTTCTCATTTCCCCCCAGTTCAGATTCCTCCATCATAACATCTCACATTCCATGACAAATCGGGGATGGTGGGAGGAGGGTAAGAAGGAGGGGTAGGTGGGCTTCCCTGGTGGCACAGTGGTTGAGAGTCCGCCTGCCGATGCAGGGGACACGGGTTCGCGTCCCGGTCCGGGAAGATCTCACATGTCGCGGAGCGGCTGGGCCCGTGAGCCGTGGCCGCTGAGCCTGCGCGTCCGGAGCCTGTGCTCCGCAACGGGAGAGGCCACAACAGTGAGAGGCCCGCGTACTGCAAAAAAAAAAAAAAAAAAGAGGGGTAGGAGATAAATTTTATTCTAAGGACAATGGGAAACAAGCCATTGACATGTATTGAGTAAGGACGTGACATGACTTAGTTTACCTTTTACAAGGAAGACTTTGGCAGCTAGCTGTGTTTCCACACTGGTTGAGGTAGGGGTGAGATCAGTGGTATAAGCAGCAGGTGGAAAGATCTTTCCAGGCCAATATCTAAAGGTCTACCTCATTCTTTTTTAATTTCTGGGGGGAAACTAGGGGTCAGGAGGGATAATATTAACACCAACAACAAAGGAATGAAAGGTCTAGGAACATGCCTAACGAGAAATAAGAAAGCCCAGGTAGACTATGGGACTTTGGCGACAGGTATAAAACAACTTTATAAATTCAGAGATTATGTCTAAGTGGAAAGATTCAATATTGCACATTCTCTCACGGAATATCTTCGGCCTAACTTTTTTTTTTTTTTTAATATTTATTTATTTGGCTGCGCCAGGTCTTAAGTTGCGGCGTGCGCGATCTTAGTTGCCGGGTGTGCGATCTAGTTCCCCTACAAGGGATATAACCGGGCCCCCTGCATTGGGGGCGGGGAGTCCTAACCACTGGACCACCAGGGAAGTCCCTATCCTCTGCCTAACTTTTAACCTCCCATCTGTTCAAAACTCTGTCCTGAGGGGTTCTGATGGCAGGCTTTAATAATTAAAGCTTTACTGCAGTTATATAAAAGTCCAGACTGAGAGGCAAATAAGCACCCGGTTATCTGGTGTTAGGGGTGGGGGAAGTTAGGTGTTCGTGGCGTGCGTTGTGCAGTTTCTCTAAGTCCAGAGGCCGGGAGGAGACCGCGAGCGCTGTGAGCACTAAGCCAGCGTCCCTCTCAGCGGCTGGAAGAGTCCGGGGTTGGGCTGGGCGGGGAAGGCAGCTGGGGCGGGGCGGGGCGGTGGTCGCTCTGGAGGCGGAGCCGGGGCGGAACACACAGTCAGCTGACTCTGTGACTTGCGCGCGCGCCGCGCTCCCTGCTACTCGGCGGGGGAAGAGAAGTCTGGTACCGGGGCGGCGGCTCGGGCAATACCCGGCCGACCGCGGAAGAGAGCAGCTGAGCAGCCATGGAACATCGCGGGCTGGGGTGGCCGAGGCTCCCCAGGCTGCTGGAGCTGCTGGCGGCGCTGGCGGTGCAGGCAGTGCGCGCCTCCGCCGTCGCCGCCGCCTCGCCGGACCTGCGTCTCTGGCCCATGCCTCTCTCCGTGCAGACCACCCCGCGCGTGCTGCACCTCTCTCCCGACAACTTCTCCTTCGGCCACAGCTCCACTTCCAAGGCCGGCCCCTCCTGCTCACTGCTGCAGGAGGCGTTTCGGCGGTGAGTGCTCCCGACGGGCGGCCGGGCGGGAAGGGGACCCGGAGACGCCGGGACTGGGAGGTACAGACCACCGTGGGACGCAGTGCAGGCGCGGCGGTGGGGGGCGAGAGGAGGAACACCTGAGCGCTTCTTACCACCTGCACAGCTATCCAGCCGTGCCGGTGCTCTAATCTCCACTCGACAGGGGAGGAAACAGTCTCCGAGTCGGCCAGTGACCCCACCAAAGTCACAGGTCTAGAAGATGGCAGAGCCGGCTCGAACCAACACGAACTGAAACCCAAGCTCTTCCCCTTCCCCTCCTGCCTCCTAAGGAACTTCCTGGGTGCTCTGGAACCCTGCTTTGAGTGCGGGATACTGAGTGGACGGAGTACGTTGCTCAGGGTCAGTGGCCGTGTTCGCCTCGGAGGGGAGAATGGGGTAGACGAAGAGGAGGCTGAGGGAAATGGCAGCTTATTTGACGGGAGTTCTGAGAGGAAGATGAGTGCTTAAAGCTTGGGGACCAGGGGTTCCCCAAAGTCGCTTGTCATTTATAGGCCATCTCTCCCCCTCCCCAAGTCTGGTTACAATTCAGATGGCAGAAAGTCCGTAGGTTGGAGCACTGCCCAAACCGCCCCTTCCCTTCCCAAATCTCTATTCCATGCAAAATGCTGGATATTTTCACCTTAACTGCTTTGATATGGTCGCTGCGCCGCAGTATCTGCTTCTCCTTTTGTTTCCCAGAAACACTTATGTGCTTGCTCTTCCAGCTTCTTTAGATCTTTAGCACCTCACGTTTCCACAGCCCTCATGTCTGTAAACCCGTTGGCCACAGGGTGAATTGTGTAGTGAGGAGGGAGCCCACAGTGCTGGCTTTTTGGGGTTTTTTTGATTTTTAAATTGATGTAAAGTTGATTTACAGTGTAGTGTCACAACGCTAGCTTTGCTAACTGCACCATGTACAAGACAGATTGCACTTGGGGAGATGTTTCAGTAAGACTCACTCTGCGACCTGTGTGGGCAGGACTGTCCTGAAGGTGTTCAGTGCCCCGAAGGACTGTAATTTGGTTCTGACAGTACTACCCCTTTTCTCCCTCAGATTTTGGTCTGTTCCTAGAGGTAATTATAGTTTAATTGTGCCTGCAGGACACCAAGCAGCTGGTGGAAAGATGCAAAACTAGTTTAATAACACCTGCTGGCCTGGCCCCAGGTAGGCCTGGAGCTTAGGCTTAGGCTGAAGAGGCTCAAGAAGTTGATGGCAGAAATGTTTTCTTCTCCTTCGGTTGTGTACAGTTAAAGGGACATTGTTACCCTCAGTTTAGATGCATACTTCAATGAGCCTTTTGTGTTGAATCTGCTAACAGGTCAGAATGGCTAGAGTCTGGATGAAGAAGTAAAATCAGCGTGGTTGGTTGCCTTGGGATATTGAGAAGGAAAAAGTACCTGCAGGCCATCTAATGGAAGACCATGACTAGGAAATCTTTTAAAAACAAACACACCATATTTGCTTCGGGACTTAGTTCATAAAATTGGATTTTCCTTCTGTGCCATCCTGCTAGTAAAATAAGGACTCGGTAATAAGCTGAAGTGATATGAGTATGGCAAGAAAGTTTGGAAGACTTAAGTTAACCATGGTTAGATAACCAGAACTTGAATCAGCTGTGAGATGGTTTAAAAACAAATCTTGGCATCTCAAGGCAGTGCAGGTAATTATCTGAGGATTGCCTAACTAATTCATGCCATGTGTGTGAGGCAGCTATTAATTATACCCTGCATTGTTAGGAAGCAGGTTATAAAACATTAACCCTATAGGGGGATATATGTATATGTATAGCTGATTCACTATGTTATAAAGCAGAAACTAACACACCATTGTAAAGCAATTATACTCCAATAAAGATGTTAAAAAAAATAAAACATTAGCCCTTATGGCTAAGACTTGAAAGCATTCAGGTGAGCATTCTAGGAACTCAGGAGGGGCGGTATCTACTTCAGGGTAAAAGCATGATGGGGTTGTTCCAGAAGCTCTAGGCCGTGGGGAACACACAAGTTTGTTCAGATTCTTGTGGCTCCTGTCTCCTGAAGAGCCCAATTTCTATCTCAAACCCTGCTTTGAAACACTGTGCATTTCGCAGGCAGGTTGGTACATGGCTGCTTCCTCAGCTTCTAGAACAAGATCGATCACATGCTCGTTACTCATTTTTTTTAAAGAACAAATAGCTTTGCTCCCTCAGTTCCTGAAAAGCTAAATTAACCCACAGACCTTGCACACCACTGGGCCAGAACCCTTTGAGTTTTCTGTTAGAGTGTTAATATCCAGAGCCAAGATTTTCCTTATTTGGGACAAGCCAGCACCTAACTCAAATCTCAAAGCCGCTGGCAGCTTTAATTTCCCTTAAAAATTTTTTTTTAAATTGTGGTAAAATATACGTAAGATCACTCCCTTAACCATTTTTAAGTATACAGTTTAGCGATCTTCATTTCCTTTTGAATCTGTCAAGGTTTTCCTACGAAAAAGGTCCTCAGCACCTTCATCTGTTCCACTGTCTCACTGGTTAACTTCCATACGCTCACTTCCAAGTTCATCAGAACTCTCCCAGCTCTCCTTACATCCCTGGAAAAACACAAGATGGTCTTACATATAAGTAGCATGCACAACCTTCTGGCTTATCAAAATCTATTAAATATCATAGGCTTTGAAGCCTGTGTGATCTTTTATCTTCTAGCACCTTCAAATGTTTATTTAATATCCTCTTTTTCTGCTATTCGGGTACCAGCAGAAGGTAAATTTTCAAGGCCCTCGTGAGAATTCTGTGGTGTTTGTGTATTAGCTAGGATACTTTTGTTGGAAGGTAACAGGAACCCTGACTCAATCTGGCTTGAGCAAAAAGAAAACCTATTATCTCATGCATTATGGAACTATAAAAGCAGGCAGAATTTCAGGGCTAGTTGGCCAAGTGGCTCAACAATGTAATTAGGAAATCCGGGTTCTTTCCACCTCTGCTCTGCCATCTTTGGTGTGGCTGCAACTGGTCTAGGTACCACGTACAGAGAAAGTTTTCTTCTTGTGGCTCCCTTAGGAGAGGAAGCATCCCTCCCCCCGTCCTCCCACCCCTGCCCCATCACTGGTCAGAATGGACTTGCACACCCAGGATTATTAGTTTGATTATTTGTTCTTTTGATTTATGATTATTGGTTCTTAATGGGGACTTCATAAGAGTCACTTGGGATTGTGGCAGGGGGACTTTTAAAATCTTTGTGCCTGGATCATGCTCTCAGAGATTCTGATTCTGAAGGTCTGGACATCAGTACTTGTTTGCAAAAAACCCTCCATGTGATTCTAATGTGCAGCTTGGGGTGAGAGCCTCTAGTTAGACTGATACGGGGTAGCAGGGATTTGCGGAGTCAACGACAGTGTCTGCTACCACATATGTATTTAAAACTTGGCTACAGTGCTTTAAAATTTTGTTTGAATTTCTCTCTCACACAGATATTATGACTATATTTTTGGTTTCTACAAGTGGCATCATGGCTATGCTGATCTTCGTGTTGAAGTGGAGTTGCAGCAACTTCAAGTCTCAGTTGTCATGGACCCAGAGTGTGACACTTTCCCCAAGATCTCTTCGGATGAGTCCTGTGAGTACCTATGTCATGTGAATGTATTGTAAACAAAGCTGCCTGTTACAGACTCGAGTGCTAGAAGCTGGCTCCATGCCATGAACTATTGTGAGCTCTTGACCAGTGAGTTTATAATTCCTATTTTTAAAATTACCATTAGGGGACATCCCTGGCGGTCCAGTGGTTAAGGTCCAGTGGTTAAGACTCCGTGCCTCCACTGCAGGGGGCACAGGCGAACTAAGATCCCACATGCCGTGAGGTGTGGCGCAAAAAAAAAGAGAAAATTACCATTAAAGTCTGATGGCAAAATGAATACATAATTGTTGTAGGAAATCTTTAAGTATGGTAAGTGAAGAGGAGGAAATAAATTACTCATAACCCCCAGCACTCAGAGTTAACCACTGTTATTTCAGATTTTTTTTTTTGCAGAGTGATACAGTTAAATATTTTACATAGATATAAATAGAAGCATATGATAAACAATGGCATGAAAAAGGTGTAGTTCTGTACCTGTGGTTTTTCTGTTTTGCATAACAATCCATTATAAACATGTATTTCACTAAATATTTTTCTATGACAGCATTTTTAGCATCTGAATAATGTTCTACCAACTGTATGGATGTGTCAAAACTTACTTGGCTTATCCCTGATTTTTGGGCATCTAGGTAGTTTATTTTGAAGACAAGTCTGTGCTGATAGGCATGCTCTCTTTTTTTTTTTGGTCTTTGCTGTGTGGCATGCGGGATCTTAGTTCCCTGACCAGGAGCTGAACCCCTGCCCCCTGTAGTGGAAGCACAGAGTCTTAACCACTGGACCGCCAGGGAAGTCCTGGCATGATCTCTATTTATAATTTAATTTGACACAAAGATAATGCAGAACTGGGAGGGGTGAAGCGTTTCATTTTCTTTTATATTTATGTTGTATTATATATGTTTCATCTTCATTTATATTGATTGACAATGTAATCAACATTTAGCTACATGATTCTTTTTGTTTGCCTAAAACATTATTCTCTAAGGCTTTTCCTAAATTGTTCTAGAAGGAATAAACAAATGGGCAGCCCTTTTCCAGAGTGTACTGACTGGGAATAATGTGGAATTGTATCAAGGAATCAAAGAGCAATGGGTGATATAAGTCTGCAGAAAGAGCAGACTGGTGAGTCAGGGGTAAAAATAGAAAGGAAAATGCATATCAGAGAAGAGAGTGACTCCTTTGTTCTCAGACTGCCTCACAGACAATTAAGTACATCTCTTCATCCTCTCAATAGAGGTGAGATTTCTTAATACATCTCTGAAAAATAACTTAATTTCTCTTCAATTCTGTAGCTGTTATTAGAAGAGAAACAGGATGATTTGCCAACATCAGCCATGTGATTTTACTTGACAGCACTCAGACACTTTATTAATTAGGTTTTGCAAAATTGAGAAATGGTCATTAAATTACCAAGGAATCTTTGCTGACAGGCAATACAGTGACATATTGTAAATTCCAAAAAATGGAACATATCAAGGCTGGGGAGTTATAGCCTATCTTCCATTCAGCTTTGCAAACCCTCTTTATTCTGAAAGGGAAGCTTCTGGAGACAAGTTGCCTGTGAAATTTTCTGGTTAAAGGATAAACTAGTTTTAAACTAGTTGATGATGATGATGATAAAAGTAACACACACAAATGGAAATAACAAGATATCAACAAGATATTGTCCAAGAGTGTGAGGAAATCTTGGAGAAAGTGACAAGTGTTACAGCATCATCATCAATTAAAATAAAAATATGCATACCCTCAGAACCAGAAATAGACTAATTTCTACCGTAGAGCAATAATTACATACATCAAGAATGTTCCATGCAGTTTGCCTGCAATGATGAAGATTTATAAGCAAAACTAAATGTTCATCACTAGAAGAATGGCTAAATATATCTTGTCAGTTGACACTAGAGAATACTATACAACAATTAAGAATAAAGAAGTGGAGTTATAAAGAACAGATGTGGAGAACTAGCGAAGATAAATTGCTGAGTTGGACAAAGAAATTTATATAATGTGTACAGGAGGATACCGTTTATATACCAACATACAAAAGAAGGCACACATAAAGCAATAGTGTATTTTCTTGTTACACGTATGTGTATGAAAATGCCTAAGAAAAGTCCTGATATTTCCTCTGAGGAAAATAGGGGGAGTTGAGTGGGCATCTCAAAGGGGATTTTAGCCTTATCTATAACATTTTATTTTTATTTTTATTTTTTTGCGATATGCGGGCCTGTCACTGTTGTGGCCTCTCCCATTGTGGAGCACAGGCTCCGGACGCGCAGGCTCAGTGGCCATGGCTCACGGGCCCAGCCGCTCCGCGGCATGTGGGATCCTCCCGGACTGGGGCACGAACCCATGTCCCCTGCATCAGCAGGCGGACTCTCAACCACTGCGCCACCAGGGAAGCCCACATTTTATTATTTTAAAAAGAGGAATCCATTACTGTTATTTGTATGTATACCCTTCAAAACCACAGTGTGGCGCAAAAAGTACAGAAAGGGATAACTGAAAAAAAAAAGATGCCTCCTATCCCCCCGTCAGGGAGGTAATCACTGTTAACGCTAAGAATTTGGCTTTGAAATAAAAATTGAAATTCTATAACTTATTTGTCCATATATTTAGAAACCAAAATCTTCTTCTCACCACTTTATATCTGTGGTTTTTGCGTTGAGTTGAATCAGAATCCTTTTTTAATATCAGCCTGTCCTCAGCTATTGGAAAATAATTGGCATCAGGTACATGCCACATGTTAATGTTTTTAGATAACCCTTCAGGCTGACTAATTCCAGGAGATCTCAAAACTGTAATGTGGCAAAAACTGGCCTTTAAACAGTGACCAGTGGAACGGTGAGCTCTATCTAGGTAGCTAACTAAGAATTGGGTATAGAGGGGGAGAATCGTGGTTAGATTGTGGTCATAACAGCTATAGCATTCTTAGCCTGGCCCTTAGCTAACTCATGACTCTGTTCTGCTGTTGGCAAAGGCTACCTTGTCAGAAGACTGTCACCTGATTACTGGCTGTTGATAGAACGGTTTTCCCTACCTGTAGCCAACTACCGTGGGACAGCCTGGGGCGGTCAGGGTGGTGGAGGAGGAGGATGCAACCCAGATACACTACTAAATCATTAACCTGCAGCCCTTGAGTGTCTTTACTGTGGCAAAGTCTGCATCTGTCACACCCCTTTAGATCTCTCTGTGCTTTCTGGTGCTTTCCTTTATCTGTGGATGATTCCATCCCAGACCTCTCCAAAGACTAAGATGACTATTGGGGCAACCTCAGGCAGAGTATGATTTCAAGGATTGAGAGATTAGTGCCCCCTTTGCCCAGAAGCAGCCAACTGGAGCCCCATTTTAGATGGCTGTGAACTTCTTACTGAGTGGGACAAAGCTGAATTAAGCTATAGTGAGTTAAGAAGTGAGTCTTGGGGCTTCCCTGGTGGCGCAGTGGTTAAGAATCCGCCTGCCAATGCAGGGGATGCGGGTTTGAGCCCTGGTGCAGGAAGACCCTACATGCCTCAGAGCAGCTAAGCCCGTGCGTCACAACTGCTGAACCTGTGCTCTAGAGCCCGCGAGCCACAACTACTGAGCCTTGTGCCTAGAGCCCGTGCTCTGCAACAAGAGAAGCCACCACAATGAGGAGCCCGCGCACCACAGCGGAAGAGTAGACCCCGCTCCCTGCAACTAGAGAAAGCCCACGCGCAGCAACGAAGACCCAAAGCAGCCAAAAATAAATAAAATAAAATAAAATTAAATTAAAACATAAATATTTGAAAAAAAAAGAAGTGAGTCTTAAGGAAGATTTAGGATAATGTTGGGGGAAGGTAGGTACAGGGCAAGTAGGGGAGCACAGGGAGATAAGGGACAGAGTAGAGAAGACTCTCTGGCCTTAGACGGAGTGGAAGATTGAGTGATACTGGAGGCTTCACCAAGGAATTATGGGCACTGAGGAATTTGCACTTTTTTTTTTTTTGCGGTACACGGGCCTCTCACTGTTGTGGCCTCTCCCGTTGCGGAGCACAGGCTCCGAACGCGCAGGCTCAGCGGCCATGGCTCAGGGCCCAGCCGCTCCACGGCATGTGGGATCTTCCCGGACCAGGGCACGAACCCATGTCCCCTGCATCGGCAGGCGGACTCTCAACCACTGCCCCACCAGGGAAGCCCAGGAGTTTGCACTTTTGACTTAAATTCTTAGCTTAAGTAGGACCCTACTCTGTAGAGGGGTAGTTGGATAGAATAACTCTCCTGCAGGGGAAAATGAGGAATCATGGAGGTGACACCCAAGTTCCTGACTTGAGCAAATCAGCTGGTCGGAGTGTGGTGCGCGATGAGCCCAGAGCCCGACAGGTGAAAGAGGGAAGAGTTCAGAGTGGGACATGTGGAGTTAAAGGAACCTATAGGACTTCTAAGTGAGGATGTACAGGAGGCAGTTGGAGAAACAGGTCTGGAGCTCAGGAGAAAAGAATGATCCAGAAATACCAATTATATGTTTAGGGAGATGTGTGTTATTGAGGGATTAAAAACAAACATTTTTTTCTTCCAGTTTTATTGAGATATAATCGACAGCACTGTTTAAGGTGTACAGCATCATGATTTGACTTACACACATCATGAAATGATTATCACAGTAAATTTAGTGAGCATCTGTCACCTCATATAGATACAAAGTTAAAGAAAAAAAAATTGTTTTCCTTGTGATGAGAACTCTTAGGATTTACTCTCTTAACAGCTGTCATATACTGCATCCAGCTCTGTTTACTATATTCATCATGTTGTGCATTACAGCCCTAGTACTTATTTATCTTATAACTGGGAGTTTGAACCTTTTGACCGCCTTCATCCAATTCCCTCTCCCCCTACAACCCGCCTCTTTTTTTTTTTTTTTTTTTTTTGCGGTATGCGGGCCTCTCACTGTTGTGGCCTCCCCCGTTGCGGAGCACAGGCTCCGGATGCGCAGGCCCAGCGGCCATGGCTCACGGGCCCAGCCGCTCCGCGGCATATGGGATCCTCCCAGACCGGGGCACGAACCCGTATCCCCTGCATCGGCAGGCGGACTCTCAACCACTGCGCCACCAGGGAGGCCCTACAACCCGCCTCTTTTAACCACAAACCTGATCTCTTTTTCTATGAGTTTGTTTGCTTTTGAAGTATAATTGACTTACAACACCATGTTAGCTCCTGTCACACAACATGGTAATTCGATATTTCTACACACTTCGAAATGATCACCATGATAAGTCTAGTTACCATCTGTCAGCATACAAGAAACATTTTTTTTTTTCCAATACAGATACTTTACTTGTGAAAGGACCAGTGGCCTCGCTCACTGCCAACAGAGTTTGGGGAGTATTACGAGGTAAGTTCTATGTGGTTTCATTGTTATTTTCTAGTAAGGAAATATTTTCAGTTGCCACTTTGGGAAATGAAGCACAGCAAAACTTTGCTTCCTTCGACCCTTTACAGAATGATTTGTTGGGTATTTCCAAAACAATTTCCATTAAATATATACCACTTAAAGGATGGGAGAAAGATCATTTGACTTTTTAAAGATGCTTGAAGGTTATTAAATTCATAATGCTGTAATTCATTGATGTTCTTGGGACTATAATTTTTTTAAATTTATTTATTTTATTCATTTATTTTTGGATGCATTGGGTCTTCGTTGCTGTGTGTGGGCTTTCTCTAGTTGCGGTGAGCGGGGGCTATTCTTCATTGCGGTACGTGGGCTTCTCATTGTGGTGGCTTCTCTTGTTGCAGACCACGGGCTCTAGGTGCGCAGGCTTCAGTAGTTGTGGCACTTAGGCTCAGTAGTTGTGGCTCGTGGGCTCTAGAGTGCAGGCTCCGTAGTTGTGGCACATGGGCTTAGTTGCTCCACGGCATGTGGGATCTTCCTGGACCAGGGCTGGTAGGTGGATTCTTAACCACTGTGCCACCAGGGAAGCCCCGGGACCATAATGTTTATAGAGTTATAAATGGCTCTGACCTGCTCTGATTAAGGAATTTTGTTTTATCATCACTTCTTGCTGCCTTCAGTAGCAAGCATTTCCCTTCTGCATTTGTTTATACATTCAAACAAGTATACCCACATATTTTTTTCTGAACCAACGTATTAGTGCAGAAGCATAAAAACAAAGAGAATAATCATTTTCCCAATAAAACATGTCCAACTGTCCATGTAGTGGTGATGTTGTCAGCGTGATATGGTAAGATGCTAGTGATGTAGATGCAGCGTAAATGCATGTGCCATTGCATGTGAGAGTCCGTATCAGCTCAACTTGATTCTTCTCCACCGTCTCCTCATGGGAATTGTACTTGATCTCATCACCAGCTTTCATCTGAATCCACTGGGGAATGGGACACTTCTGCTTCTGTTTCTTGGCCAGGAATCATTTGATCCTGGGAGTCTTGTGGGAAGACAAGGTCAGGAACAGAGTCAACCATACACACCATGATGGCCAAGAAAAGAAGAGAACCCTTCTCCCATTTTAAATTCCTGTGGATTTAGAAATATAACAAAGTTTGCAGGAATAGCATGAAAAGATAAAAATATACTCTAGAGTGATTGGAGGTCGTGGGCAGAGAGGAACCTTAAAAGCTTTTCCTGTGACTTTCAGTCTGAACTTCAAAGTTCGGGCATTGGGAAATTTACTTTTGCTGTTCAGAAGCTGCTATCACCTCTTCTTTTAAGTAGATAAGATTTTGTTGTACTGGCTTCCCAATTAGTATAGTTTTGAGAAAGGAGTAATTTTCTTTAATGTGAGCAAGCCAACCAAAGTTGTTAAAAATAAAGGCGGCTTTGGATTTGACTCAGGTTGAGTGTTACCTAGAATAAAATGATCCGTGTTACTGCTATATGTATTATAGTCATAATAATAATGGTATGATTATGATCTTATTTCAAAATATGACATGAAAACAGCTATAGATGTTTACCGCAAATGTAACTACAAACATTATCATGTAGATCATTTACATGTAATGTTATGTGATTTTAAGCTTTTGTCGGTCTGATGTGCCTGTCTTGTCTGGGGCCTGTTAGGGAAAACAGAGCTTTATTGATGTTTGCCCTGATCCACATCAAAATAATAGAACTTTTGAGAGCATTTTGTGAATCTAGTCCAGGAAGACCTTATTTTCTGCTTACTGTCAGACTTTGAAAGTAACAAACGTGCTCTAAATGATAATTGAGTGTATTGCCACTTAACAGAAAATTTCAAAGTTATTCCTCCTGGTATGGGCCTGTATTGGGGGTGGGAGGGAGGCGTAGCAAAAATGACTTTGAACTTTTTATTCTTTCCTATTTCCTGTTTTTTTTGATGTATAATTGACATAACATATTAATTTCAGGTATACAACACAATGATTTGATATTTGTATATAATGCAAAATTATCACCACAGTAAGTTAACATCGTCACCACACATAGTTAGAAAAATATTGTTTTTCTTATGATGAGAACTTCTAAGATTTTACTCTTTTTAGCAACTTGCAAATAGGCAACACAGTATGTATTAACTATAGTCACCATGCTGTACCTTACATCCTTAGGACTTATTTATAAGCGAAAGATTGTACTTTTTAACCCCCATCACCCATTTTGCCTACCCCCTACCCCCATCTCTAGTAACCACAAATCTGTTCTTTATATTTATGAGCTTGGTTTTTGTTTAAGATTCCACATCTAAGTGAGATTATTCAGTATTTGTCTTTCTCTGACTTAATTTCATTTAGCATAATGTCCTCAAGTTCCATCCATGTTGTCCCAAATAGCAGGATTTCCTTCTTTCTATGGCTGAATAATATTCCATTGTATATATATACCACATCTTTATCCATACATCCATTGATGGACAGGTTGTTTCCATATCTCGGCTATGGTAATGTGGCAGTGAACATAGAGGTGCATATATTTGGGGGGTTAGTGTTTTGTTTTCTTTGGATAAATACCCAGAAGTAGGATTGCTGGATCATGTGGTAGTTCTATTTTTAGTTTTTTGAGGAACCTCCATACTGTTTTCTGTAGTGGCTGCACCAATTTACATTCCCATGAACAGTGCATGAGGGATCCTTTTACTCCATGTCCTCACCACCCTTGTTATTTCTTGTGTGTTTGAGAACAGTCATTCTAACAGGTGTGAGGTGATATGTTACTGTGTTTTTTTTTTTTTTTTTTTTTTTGTGGTACGCGGGCCTCTTACTGTTGTGGCCTCTCCCGTTGCAGAGCACAGGCTCCGGATGCGCAGGCTCAGTGGCCGTGGCTCTCGGGCCCAGGCACTCCGTGGCATGTGGGATCTTCCCGGACCGGGACACGAACCTGTGTCCCCTGCATTGGCAGGCGGACTCTCAACCACTGCGCCACCAGGGAAGCCCTACTGTGGTTTTGATTTGCATTTCCCTGATGGTTAGTGATGTGCAACACCTTTTCATGTATGTGTTGGCTATTTATAGGTCTTCCTTGAAAAAATATCTGTTCACATCTTCTACCTATTTTTTAATTGGATTGTTTGAGTTGTATGAGTTTTTTATATAGGAACCCCTTAACAGGTATATAATTTGCAGGTATCCTCATCCTTTGGTAGATTGCCTTTTTATTTTTCTTGGGGGGGGAGATAAAGGGCTGTCATTCATTCATTCATTCATTCAGTCTGCACTGGGTCTTAGTTGCAGCACGTGGGATCCTTAGTTGCGGCATGCAAACTCTTAGTTGTGGCATGCTTGTGGGATCTAGTTCCCCGACCAGGGATTGAACCTGGGCCCTCTGCATTGGGAGCGTGGAGTGTTACCCACTGGACTACTAGGGAAGTCCCAGATTGCCTTTTCATTTTGTTGATGATTTCCTTTGCTGTGCAGAAGCTTTTTACGTTGGTGTAGTCCCACTTGTTTATTTTTGCTTTTGTTTCCTTTGCTTTTGGTGTCACATCCAAAAAATTAAATCTTTTTCGGACACACAGGCTCAGTGGCCATGGCTCTCGGGCCCAGGCACTCCGCGGCATGTGGTATCTTCCCAGACCGGGGCATGAACCCGTGTCTCCTGCATCGGCGGGCAGACTCTCAACCACTGCACCACCAGGGAAGCCCAAATCTTTTTTAAATGTTTGGTAGAATTCACCAGTGAAGGCTTCTGGTCCTAGACTTTTGTTTGTTGGGAGATTTTTGATTACTGATACAATCTCCTAGTAGTCAGTTTGCTCAGATTTTCTGTTTCTTCATAATTCAGTCTTGGTAAGTTTTCTCTCTCTCAGAATATATTCGTTTCTTCTAAGTTGTCAGATTTGTTGGCATATAGTTTGTCATAGTAGTCTCCTGTGATCTTTCATATTTCTGTGGTATGTTGTCACATCCTCTCTTTTATTTGACTTTGAACTACAGGCAAATCTTGGAGATATTGTGGGTTTGGTTCCAGACCACTGCAGTAAAGTGTCTGTCTCAATAAAGGGAGTCACACAAATTTTTTGGTTTCCCAGTGGATATCGAGGTTATGTTTACACTATACTGTAGGCTTTTAAGTGTGCAATAGTATTTTGTCTAAAAAAAACAAGGTACATACCTTAATTTAAGAATACTTTATGCTAAAAAATATTGATCATCATCTGACAATGCAGAGTTGCCACAAATGTTTGATTTGTAAAAAATGCAGTATCTGTGAAGTGCAATAAAATGAGGTATGCCTTTTTTTAAAATTTATTTATATATTTTTAAATTTATGGCTGCATCGGGTCTTAGTTATGGCACACGGGATCTTCGTTGCAGCATGCGGGATCTTTCGTTGAGGTGCATGGGTTTCTCTCTAGTTGTGGCTTGCAGGTTTTCTGTCTCTAGTTGAGGCACGCGGGCTCAGTAGTTGTGGTGCACAGGCTTAGTTGTCCTGCAGCATGTGGGATCTTAGTTCTCTGACCAGGCATTGAACCTGCATCCCCTGCATTGGTCCAGTGGATTCTTTACCACTGGACCACCGGGCAAGTCCCTATGCCTGTATTCTTAGGTTAAAATTTTCCTTGGCAATATAGTTGTCAACTAGAATGATGAATTTTGGTAAAGTCAAGGCCAGATAGAGGAGTTGACCTGTAATATAGAGAACAATCCACTTGAATAAAAAATGGTCAGGAGATAGTCTTTGCAGGTATAAATAAAACACTGTAAGTTGGGCCTTTATCTATAGTTTCATGGTGTTTTCTGAACCTCTTTGCCCTCTGTTAAGTTTAGGTACCTTCTAAAGTGCCTATAATATTTTATGATATAAATTCTTTCTTACAGTGCTATAAATTTATTAAGGAACTGGATTTTGTTTTATTAAATCACTATTTTGTGTTTATCATTCAGACAAAACCAAGGCTAAGGGTGTACAATGAAGTAAAGCAGTTTTATTAGATGGCACAGGGATTTTTTAAAATTGAGCTTTGATTTTAAAAAATATGTTACAGGGTATATGTATAACATATTTAATTTTATTTGCCTTTTCTGGTTATGGTTCTGTGTATGGATAATACATCTTTTATTGTCTCTTTTATAAATTAATGCAATAAATTATAAATTTTACTTTCCCTAGGTTTAGAGACCTTTAGCCAGTTAATTTATCAAGATTTTTATGGGACCGTAAGTATGATTATTATATGTTACTAACATTATTGGGTAGATATAATACTATAGGAAAAATATAAACTTTTTAGTTATTTATTGCTTCTTGAATGTTTTTTCTCCCCAAGTGCGTATCTTATCTGGTAAATGTATATTTCACACTTTTTTTTTGTTTTAAATTAATCTTTTATCCAATACTTGCATAGATAGGTATAATTTATTTATTATATAAATAAAATGAATACACATTTTATCTAAGACAAAATAAATAAAAATTTTCTTTTGTCTTTTAGTTCACTGTCAATGAATCCAACATTGTAGATTCTCCAAGGTTTCCTCACAGAGGAATTTTAATTGATACATCCAGACACTTTCTGTCCATTAAGAGTATTTTTAAAACTCTGGTAGGTAATTATTTTATTTTAATCCACTGTCTATTCTGAAGATGTGTTCTTTAATGTTGTTACTTTACATTGGTTACATATGCTGTTGTGCAGGTTGGAACAGGGGATTCATTTTCCATATACTAAGTATAAGCACTGGGCTTTCTTCCCTCCCTCCCCTGGGAAGTATATTTCCTCTGCTGAGAAGTGGAGGCTCCCTTAGGGAATCACTCTCTTGTTTTCATTGGGGTGGGAGAGGGGCTTAGCCAGTATTCAGTCAGCATTGTTAAGAGAAAGACTCAGTTTTAATAGTGCCCACTGGCCCTCCGTGAATCATTTGTCAAATCATGGGTCTAGACTTCTGATTAGGAATATATGGTCATTGTACCTCTAGTTGGCTTTAGTTTTGTGATCTCCACTTACTTTTTTTAAAGTGGCCTAGAAAGGAATCTGAGAGCAGCTTCATACCTAAGGAAGTGTTCCAAAGGAATATGGAACTTCAGGTGGTGGGAGCTTGGGGGCAAGGTGGACATTAACTATTTTCCCTTTTCATTGGTTCATCCCCACCATCACTGCCAGTTTGTAGGGATCGGGAGGTTTTCTTGACATGTTTTTCTGCACCTTCACCTGATCATTTATGAACACACTATGTTATAAAAAAATTATTTTTATGTTTACATTAAAACCCTGAATTTCTTTCTCCAAAAGACATTATTGTAATTTTCCTGAAAGAAATATATGCTTAGTGTAAAAAGTTTGAACATAGATATGCATAAAATAAGTAGTGATCCCATAATTTCATTTACCAAAGATTGACATAAATTTTTATGTCCCATTTATCTCATTTTAAACTTAAAACATGAATATCTTAACGTATAATATGACTTGTTTTTTACTAAAATATAGTTGACATACAACATTATGTTAGTTTCAGGTGTACTAAATCATGATTTGACATTAGCATACATTATGAAACGATCATCATGATAAGTCTAGTATCCATCTCTCCCCATACAGAGTTATTACAATATTATTACATCCCCATGACTTATTTATTGTATAGCTGGAGGTTTGTTCCTTTTAATCCCCTTCACCTATTTTCACCCACCCCCTTACCCTCCTCCCTCCTGTCAACCACTCTCTGTATTTATGAGTCTACTTTTGTTTCGTTTTGTTTTGTTTTTTAGATTACACATATAAGTGAGATCATTGATATTTGTCTTTCTCTGTCTGATGTATTTCATTTAACATAATATCCTCTAGATTTATCCATGTTGTCACAAAGGCAAGATTTCATTTTTTTTATGGCTGAGTCTTCTCTGTGTGTTTTGATTGGAGAATTTAGTCCAATTACATTTAAAGTAATTATTGATGGATATGTACTTACTGCCATTTTGTTAATTGTTTGGGGTTGTTTACATAGTTCTTTTTTGTTCCTTTCATCATCTTTTGCTCTCTTCCCTTGCCATGTGATGACTATCTTTAGTGTTACGTTCAGATTCCTTTCTTTGTGTGTGTACATATTAATAGGTTTTTGGTTTGTAGTTAACTGTGTGTGTGTGTGTGTATCTATATAGATAGATACACACACATACATACATATATATATATGTATAGTTTTATATACATGATTAGGTTATATATACATGATTATTGTAAGTTGACGATCTCTTAAGTTCAAACATTCTAACAACCCTACGTTTTTACTCCACCTCTCACATTTAATGTTTTTGACATCATATTTTACATCTTTTTGTTTTCTGTATCCCTATGCTACTTATTGTGGATATAGATGATTTTTATTACTTTTGTTTTTTAACCTTCCTACTAGCTTTTTAGATGATTGACCTACTACCTTTACTGTATGTTTGCCTTCAGCAATGATATTTTTCCTTTTGTAATTTTCATATTTCTAGTTGTGGTCTTTTCTGCTTAGAAAAATCTTTTTAACATTTCTTGTAAAGTTGGTTTTGTGGTGCTGAACTCTTAGTTTTCACTTGTCTGTAGAACTCTATCTCTCCTTCAACTCTGAATGATAGTCTTGCTGGGTAGAATATTCTTGGATGTAAGTTTTTTACCTTTCATCACTTTGAATATGTTATGCCACTCCTTCTGGCCTGCACAACTTCTGCTGAAAAGTCAGCTGACAGTCTTATGGGAATTCCCTGGGAAGTACTAGTTGCTTTTCTCTGGCTGTTTTTCAGATTCTCTGTCTTTAATTTTTGCCATTTTAATTGCAGTGTATCTCGGTGTGGTTGTCTTTGGGTGACCCTGTTTGAGATTCTCTGTCTTCCTGGACTGGATGTCTGTTTTTTTTTCCAGATTAGGGAAGTTTTCAGCTATTATTTCTTGAAATACATTCTCTGCCCCTGTCTGTTTTCTCCTTCTGGGACCCCTATAGTGTGTATGTTATTGTCCTTGATGTTGTCTCAGAGGTCTTTTACACTATCCTCATTTAAAAATTTTTTCTGTTCAACTTGGCCGATTTCCTCTACTCTGTCTTCTAGTTTGCTGATCTGTTCCTTTCTATCTACAAATCTATTATTGATTCCTTCGAGTGTATTTTAAATTTCATTTACTATATTCTGCAGCTTTTTGGTTCATCTTTATATTTTCCAACTGTCTATTAAAATTCTGTGTTCATCCATTCTTAGGTTCAGTGAGCATCTTTTTTTTTTTTTTTTTGCGGTACGCAGGCCTCTCACTGTTGTGGCCTCTCCCGCTGTGGAGCACAGGCTCCGGACGCACAGACTCAGCGGCCATGGCTCACGGGCCTAGCCGCTCCGCGGCACGAACCCATGTCCCCTGCATCGGCTGGCGGACTCTCAGCCACTGCGCCACCAGGGAAGCCCCGGTGAGCATCTTTATGATCATTACCTTGAACTCTTTTTTGGGTAGATTGCTTATGTCTACTTTGTTTAGTTCCTTTTCTGGAGTTTTGTCTTGTTCCTTTGTTTAGAACATATTCCTCTGTGTTCACATTTTGCCTAATTCTCTGTTTATTTCTATGTATTAGGTAGGTCAGCTACATTTCTCAATATTGCAGAAGTGGTCTTATGTAGGAGATGTCCTATGGGGCCCAGCAGTGCACTCCTCTGTGGTCACCAGAGCCACCTCTAGGGGTGTCCCCTATGTGGGCTGTGTGGGCCCTTGTGTTGTGGTATGGCTGACTACTGTGAGTACACTGGTAGGCAGGGCTGGCCCCTGGACCAGCTGGCTGCCAGGCCCCGCCTCCTATGGTGGCTGCTGCCCTGTGGGTGGGCAGAGCTGGGTCTTGGGGCAGCTGGCTCTGGGGACCAGGGTTCCTGGAATGGTGCTGGCCTGTTGGTGGGCAAGTAAGCCCCTGGTGCTGATAGTCTAGAGGGAGGACTCCAAAATAGCACTTGACAGCACCACTATCCTCGTGGTACAACAGCTCCCTGAAGTGGTTCCCTCCAATGTGTTTGTTCCCAGGGGGAGTCCCAGTTGTCTCCTGCCTCTCTGAGAGGCTAAGATCAGCAAGTGGGTCTGACCCAGGCTCCTTAGAAACTACTGCCTCTGACTTGGGACTCAGAGCCTGTAAGATTTTAAATGTGTTTTGTTTTGTTTTGTTTTTTAATTGGAGGATAATTATTTTACAGTGTTGTGTTAGCTTCTGCTGTGCAAGGAAGCAAATCAGCCACATATATACCCATATCCCCTTCCCCTTGGATCTCCCTCCTGCCCTCCCCATCCCACCCATCTAGGACATCACAGAGCACTGAGCTGAGCTCCCTATGCTATACAGCAGGTTCCCACTAGCTATCTATTTTACACATGGTAGTGTATTTATGTGAAATCTAATCTCCCAATTTGTCGCACCCTCCCTTTCTCCTTCCTATGTCCACATGTCTGTTCTCTACGTCTACGACTCTTATTCCTGCCCTACAAATAGGTTCATCTGTACCACTTTTTCTAGATTCCACATATATGTGTTAATATATGATATTTGGTTTTCTCTTTCTGGCTTACTTCACTGTTTCACAGACTCTAGGTCCATTCACGTCTCTACAGATGACCCAATTTCGTTACTTTTAATGGCTGAGTAATACTCCATTGTATATATGTACCACATTTTCTTTATCTGTTCATCTGTTGTTAGACATTTAGGTTGTTTCCATGTCCTGGCTATTGTAAATAGTGCTGCAGTGAACATTGGGGTACATGTGTCCTTTTGAATTATGGTTTTCTCAGGGTATATGCCCAGTAGTGGGATTGCTGGGTCATATGGTAGTTCTATTTTTAGTTTTTTATGGAACCTCCATAATCTTCTCCATAGTGGCTATATCAATTTGCATTCCCACCAGTGTGCAAAAGGGTTCCCTTTTCTCCACACCCTCTCCAGCATTTGATGATGGCCATTCTGACTGGTATGAGGTGATACCTCATTGTAGGTTTGATTTGCATTTCTCTAATAATTAGTGATGTTGAGCATCTTTTCATGTGCCTCTTGGCCATCTGTATATCTTCTTTGGAGAAATGTCTATTTAGGTCTTGTGCCCATTTTTTAATTGGGTTGTTTGTTTTTTTGCTGTTGAGCTCCATGAGCTGTTTGTATATTTTGGAGATTAATCCTTTGTCAGTTGCTTCATTTGCAAATATTTTCTCCCATTCTGAGGGTTGTCTTTTCGTCTTTTTTATGGTTTCCTTTGCTGTGTAAAAGCTTTTAAGTTTCATTATGTACCATTTGTTTATTTTTGTTTTTACTTTCATTACTTTAGGAGGTGGGTCAAAAAAGATCTTGCTATGATTTATGTCAAAGAGTGTTTTTCCTATGTTGTCCTCTAAGAGTTTTTTTTTTTTTTGCGGTACACGGGCCTCTCACTGTTGTGGCCTCTCGTTGTGGAGCACAGGCTCCGGACATGCAGGCTCAGCGGCCATGGCTCACGGGCCTAGCCGCTCCACAGAATGTGGGATCTTCCCGGATCGGGGCACGAACCCGTGTCCCCTGCATCGGCAGGCGGACTCTCAACCACTGCGCCACCAGGGAAGCCCTTTAATCCGTTTTGAGTTTATTTTTGTGTATGGTGTTAGCTGGAGTTTTAATTTCATTCTTTTACATGTAGCTGTCCATTCCCAGCACCACTTATTCAAGAGGCTGTCTTTTCTCCATCATATATGTTCTTGCCTCCTTTGTCATAAATAAGGTGGCCGTATGTCCATGGGTTTATCTCTGGGCTTTCTATCCTGTTCCATTGATCTGTATGTCTGATTTTGTGCCGGTACCACACTGTCTTGATTACTGTAGCTTTGTAGTATACTTTGAAATCGGGGAGCCTGATTCCTCCAACTCCATTTTTCTTTCTCAAGATTGCTCTGGGGCTTCCCTGGTGGCGCAGTGGTTGAGAGTCCGCCTGCCGATGCAGGGGACACGGGTTCGTGCCCAAGTCTGGGAAGATCCCACATGCCACGGAGCGGCTAGGCCCGTGAGCCATAGCCGCTGAACGTGCGCGTCCGGAGCCTGTGCTCCACAAGGAGACAGGCCACAACAGTGAGAGGCCCGCGTACCACCAAAAAAAAAAAAAAAAAAAAAAAAAGATTGCTCTGGCTATTTGGTGTCTTTTGTGTTTACATACAGATTGTAAAATTTTGTTCTAATTCTATGAAGAATGCCATTGGTTGTTTGATGGGGAATGAATTGAACCTGCAGATTTCTTTGGGTAGTATAGTCATTTTCATAATATTGATTCTTCCAATCCAAGAACATGGTATGTTTCTCTATCTGTTTATGTCATCTTTGATTTCTTTCATCAGTGTTTTATCATTTTCTGAGTATAAGTCTTTTGCCTCCTTAGGTAGGTTTATTCCTAGGTATTTTGTTCTTTTTGTCATGATGCTAAATGGGATTGTTTCCGTAATTTCTTTTTCTGATTTTTTTGTTGTTAGTGTATAGGAATGCAAGAGGTTTCTGTGCATTAATTTTGTATCCTGCACCCTTACCAAAATCATTGATTAGTTCTAGTAGTTTTCTGATGGCATCTTTAGGATTTTCTATGTATAGTATCATGTCATCTGCAAACAGTGAGAGTTTTACTTCTTTTCCAATTTCTATCCCTTTAATTTCTTTTCTTCTCTGAGTGCCATGGCTAGGACTTCCAAAACTACATTGAATAAGAGTGGCGAGAGTGGACATCCTTGTCTTGTTCCTGATTGTAGTGGAAATGCTTTCAGTTTTCCACCATTAAGAAAGATGTTTGCTGTGGGTTTGTCATATATGGCTTTTATTATGTTGAGGTAGGTTGCCTCTATGCCCATTTTCTGGAGAGTTTTTATCATAAATGGGTGTTAAATTTTGTCAAAAGCTTTTTCTGTATTGAGATGATCATATGGTTTTTATTCTTTAATTTACTAATATGGTCTGTCACGTGGATTGGTTTGTGTATATTGAAGAATCCTCCCTCTGCAGTTTTTTGAAGACTTCGAGTAGGATAGGTGTTAGCTCTTCTGTAAATGTTTGATAGAATTCACATGTGAATCCATCTGGTCCTGGACTTTGTTGGAAGATTTTTAATTACAGTTTCAATTTCATTACTTGTGATAGGTCTGTTTACATTTTCTAATTCTTCCTGGTTTAGTCTTGGAAAATTGTACCTTTCCAAGAATTTGTCCATTTCTTCGTGGTTGTCCATTTTATTAGCATGTAGTTGTTTGTAGTAATCTCTTATAACCCTTTGTATTTCTGCGGTGTCAGTTGTGATTTCTCCTTTTTCATATTTAGTTTAGTTTTTTTTTTGATTATGGGGTTTTTATTGTGGTAAAATACACACAACATAATTTAACATATTTGCCATTTAAAAAAATGTGTACATTTAAAAAGTGTACAATCTAGATAAACAACAAGGACTTACTGTATAACTCAGGGAACTATATTCAATAACTTGTAATAACCTTTAATGGAAAAGAATTAAAAAAAGAATATAGATATATACATATCTATGTATAACTGAATCACTTTGCTGTGTATCTGAAACTAACACAATATTGTAAAGCAACTATACTTCAATAAAAAAAATAATAAAAGTGTGCAATCTAGTGGCATTTAGTACATTCACAGTGTTGTGCAACCATCACCACTATCTAGTTCCAGAACATTTCTGTCACTCCAAAAAGGAGACCCCATACCCGTTATCAATCATTCCTCATTCCTCCCTCACATCCAGCCCCTGACAACTATTAATCTGCTTTCTGTTTCCTCTTCTGGACATTTCATATAAATGGAATCATATAATATGTGGCCTTTGGTGTATGGCTTCTTGCGCTCAGCAGAATGTTTTCAGGGTTCATCCATGTTGTATGGTATATCTCTCCATCTATTTGTATCATCTTTAATTTCTTTCATCAGTGTCTTATAATTTTCTGCATACAGATCTTTTGTCTCCTTAGGTAGGTTTATTCCTAGATACTTTATTCTTTTTGTTGCAATGGTAAACGGGAGTGTTTTCTTGATTTCACTTTCAGATTTTTCATCATTGGAATGCCAGAGATTTCTGTGCATTAATTTTGTATCCTGCTACTTTACCAAATTCATTGATTAGCTCTAGTAGTTTTCTGGTAGCATCTTTAGGATTCTCTTGGTATAGTACCATGTCATCTGCAAACAGTGACAGCTTTACTTCTTTTCCGATTTGGATTCCTTTTATTTCCTTTTCTTCTCTGATTGCTGTGGCTAAAACTTCCAAAACTATGTTGAATAAGAGTGGTGAGAGTGGGCAACCTTGTCTTGTTCCTGATCTTAGTGGAAATGGTTTCAGTTTTTCACCATTGAGGACAATGTTGGCTGTGGGTTTGTCATATATGGCCTTTATTATGTTGAGGAAAGTTCCCTCTATGCCTGCTTTCTGCAGGGTTTTTATCATAAATGGGTGTTGAATTTTGTCGAAAGCTTTCTCTGCATCTGTTGAGATGATCATATGGTTTTTCTCCTTCAATTTGTTAATATGGTGTATCACGTTGATTGATTTGCGTATATTGAAGAATCCTTACATTCCTGGAATAAACCCCACTTGATCATGGTGTATGATCCTTTTAATGTGCTGTTGGAATCTGTTTGCTAGTATTTTGTTGAGGATTTTTGCGTCTATGTTCACCAGTGATATTGGCCTGTAGTTTTCTTTCTTTGTGACATCCTTGTCTGGTTTTGGTATCAAGGTGATGGTGGCCTCGTAGAATGAGTTTAGCAGTGTTCCTCCCCTTGCTATATTTTGGAGGAGTTTGAGAAGGATAGGTGTTAGCTCTTCTGTAAATGTTTGATAGAATTCGCCTCTGAAGCCATCTGGTCCTGGGCTTTTGTTTGTTGGAAGATTTTTAATCACAGTTTCAATTTCAGTGCTTGTGATTGGTCTGTTCATATTTTCTATTTCTTCCTGATTCAGTCTTGGCAGGTTGTGCCTAAGAATTTGTCCATTTCTTCCAGGTTGTCCATTTTATTGGCATAGAGTTGCTTGTAGTAATCTCTCATGATCTTTTGTATTTCTGCAGTGTCAGTTGTTACTTCTCCTTTATCATTTCTAATTCTATTGATTTGTGTCCTCTTCCTTTTTTTCTTGATGAGTCAGGCTAATGGTTTATCAATTTTGTTTATCTTCTCAAAGAACCAGCTTTTTTTTTTTTTTTTTTTTTTTTTTTTTTTTTTTTAGTACATGGGCCTCTTACTGTTGTGGCCTCTCCCGTTGCAGGAGCACAGCCTCCGGACGCGCAGGCTCAGCGGCCATGGCTCACGGGCCCAGCCACTCTGCAGCATGTGGGATCCTCCCGAACCGGGGCATGAACCCACGTCCCCTGCATCAGCAGGCGGACTCTCAACCACTGCGCCACCAGGGAAGCCCAAGAACCAGCTTTTAGTTTTATTGATCTTTGCTATCGTTTCCTTCATTTCTTTTTCATTTATTTCTGATCTTATTTTTATGATTTCTTTCCTTCTGCTAACTTTGGGGTTTTTTTGTTCTTCTTTCTCTAATTGCTTTAGTTGCAAGGTCAGGTTGTTTACTCGAGATGTTTCCTGTTTCTTAAGGTGGGATTGTATTGCTATAAACTTCCCTCTTAGAACTGCTTTTGCTGCATCCCATAGGTTTTGGGTCGTCGTGTCTCCATTGTCATTTGTTGCTAGGTATTTTTTAATTTCCTCTTTGATTTCTTCAGTGATCACTTCATTATTAAGTAGTGTATTGTTTAGCCTCCATGTGTTTGTATTTTTTACAGATCTTTTCCTGTCATTGATATCTAGTCTCATAGCATTGTGGTTGGAAAAGATACTTGATACAATTTCAATTTTCTTAAATTTACCAAGGCTTGATTTGTGACCAAGATATGATCTATCCTGGAGAATGTTCCATGAGTACTTGAGAAAAATGTGTATCTGTTGTTTTTGGATGTCCTATAAATATCAAATAAGTCCATCTTGTTTAATGTGTCATTTAAAGTTTGTGTTTCCTTATTTATTTTCATTTTGGATGATCTGTCCATTGGTGAAAAAGTGGGGTGTTGAAGTCCCCTACTGTGAGTGTGTTACTGTCTATTTCCCCTTTTATGGCTGTTAGTATTTGCCTTATGTATTGAGGTGCTCCTATGTTGGGTGCATAAATATTTACAACTGTTATATCTTCTTGTTGGATCGATCCCTTGATCATTATGTAGTGTCCTGCTTTGTCTCTTCTAGTAGTCTTTATTTTAAAGTCTATTTTGTCTGATATGAGAATTGCTACTCCAGGTTTCTTTTGATTTCCATTTGCATGGAATATCTTTTTCCATCCCCTTACTTTCAGTCTGTATGTGTCTCTAGGTCTGAAGTGGGTCTCTTGTAGACAGCATATATATGGGTCTTGTTTTTGTATCCATTCAGTCAATCTGTGTCTTTTGGTGGGAGCATTTAGTCCATTTACATTTAAGGTAATTATCGATATGTATGTTCCTATTCCCATTTTCTTAATGGTTTTGGGTTCGTTATTGTAGGTCTTTTCCTTCTGTTGTGTTTCTTGCCTAGAGAAGTTCCTTTAGCATTTGTTGTAAAGCTGGTTTGGTGGTGCTGAACTCTCTCAGCTTTTGCTTGTCTGTAAAGGTTTTAGTTTCTCCATCAAATCTGAATGAGATCCTTGCTGGGTAGAGTAACCTTGGTTGCAGGTTTTTCTCCTTCATCTCTTTAAATATGTCCTGCCAGTCCCTTCTGGCTTGTAGAGTTTCTGCTGAGAGATCAGCTGTTAACCTTATGGGGATTCCCTTGTGTGTTATTTGTTGTTTTTCCCTTTCTGCTTTTAATATGATTTCTTTGCGTTTAATTTGTGACAGTTTGATTAATATGTGTCTTGGTGTATTTCTCCTTGGGTTTATTCTGTATGGGACTCTCTGTGCCTCCTGGACTTGATTAACTATTTCCTTTCCCATATTAGGGAAGTTTTCAACTATAATCTCTTCAAATATTTTCTTAGTCCCTTTCTTTTTCTCTTCTTCTGGAACCCCTATAATTCGAATGTTGGTGCATTTAATGTTGTCCCAGAGGTCTCTGAGACTGTCCTCTGTTCTTTTCATTCTTTTTTCTTTCTTCTGCTCTGCAGTAGTTATTTCCACTATTTTATCTTCCACCTCACTTATCCGTTCTTCTGCCTGTTATTCTGCTATTGATCCCATCTAGAGAATTTTTAATTTCATTTATTGTGTTGCTCATTGTTGCTTGATTCATCTTTAGTTCTTCTAGGTCCTTGTTAACTGTTCCTTGCATTTTGTCTATTCTATTTCCAAGATTTTGGATCATCTTTACTATCATTATTCTGCATTCTTTTTCAGGTAGACTGCCTATTTCCTCTTCATTTGTTAGGTCTGGTGGGTTTTTATTTTGCTCCTTCACCTGCTGTGTGTTTCTTTGTCTTCTCATTTTGCTTAACTTACTGTGTTTGGGGGGTCTCCTTTCCGCAGGCTGCAGATTCATAGTTCCTTTTGTTTTTGGTGTCTGTCCCCAGAGGCTATTGTTGGTTCAGTGGGTTGCGTTGACTTCCTGGTGGAGGGGACTAGTGCCTGTGTTCTGGTGCATGAGGCTGGATCTTGCCTTTCTGATGGGCAGAACCGCATCTGGTGGTGCATTTTGGGGTGTCTGTGACCTTATTATGATTTTAGGCGGCCTCTCTGCTAATGTGTGTGTTCGTGTTCCTGTCTTGCTAGTTGTTTGGCATAGGGTGTCCAGCACTGTAGCTTGCTGGTCGTTGAGTGAAGCTGGGTGCTGGTGTTGAGATGGAGATCTCTGGGAGATTTTCGCTATTTGATATTATGTGGAGCTGGGAGGTCTCTTGTGGACCAGTGTCCTGAAGTTGGCTCTCCCACCTCAGAGGCACAGCACCGACTCCTGGCTGCAGCACCAAGAGCCTTTCCCCCACATGGCTCAGAATAAAAGGGAGAAAAAGTAGAAAGAAAGCATTAGTAGAAGAAGAAGAAAGAAAGGAAGGAAGGAAAGAAAGGAGGGAGGGAGGAAGGAGGGAAGGTAAGAAAAAAAGAAGATAAAGTAAAATAGAATAAAGTATGATAAAATATAATAAAGTTATTAAAATAGATAATTATTTAAAAAATTAAAAAAAAAAAAAAAACAATGGACGGGTAGATCCCTAGGAGAAATGGTGGAAGCAAAGCTGTACAGACAAAATCTCACGCAGAAGCATACGCATACAGATACACACTCACAAAAAGAGGAAACAGGGAAAAAATCATAAATCTTGTTCTCAAAGTCCACCTCCTCAATTTGGGATGATTCGTTGTCTATTCATGTATTCCACAGATGCAGAGTACATCAAGTTGATTGTGGAGCTTTAATCCGCTGTTTCTGAGGCTGCTGGGAGAGATTTCCCTTTCTCTTCTTTATTCTCACAGCTCCTGAGTCTCAGCTTTGGATTTGACCCCGCCTCTGCGTGTAGGTCGCCGGAGGGCGTCTGTTCTTCGCTCAGACAGGACGGGGTTAAAGGAGCAGCTGCTTTGGGGACTCTGGCTCACTCAGGCTGGGGGGAGGGAGGGGTACAGATTGCGGGGCGAGACTGCGGCAGCAGAGGCCAGCATGACGTTGCACCAGCCTGAGGCGCGCCGTGTGTTCTCCTGGGGAAGTTGTCCCTGGATCCTGGGACCCCGGCAGTGGCGGGCTGCACAGGCTCCCCGGAAAGGCGGCGTGGACAGTGACCTGTGCTCGCACACAGGCCTCTTGGCGGTGGCAGCAGCAGCCCCAGCGTCCCACACCCGTCTCTGGGGTCCGCGCCTTTAGCCGCGGTTCGCGCCGTCTCTGGAGCTCCTTTAAGCAGCGCTCTTAATCCTCTCTCCTTGCGCACCAGGAAACAAAGGGAAGAAAAAGTCTCTTGCCTCTTCCGCCAGGTCCAGACTTTTTCCCGGACTCCCTCCCGGCCAGCTGTGGTGCACTAACCCCTTCAGGCTGTGTTCACGCTGCCAACCCCAGTCCTCTCCCTGCGCTCTGACCGAAGCCCGAGCCTCAGCTCCCAGTCCTGCCCGCCCCGGCGGCCGAGCAGACAAGCCTCTCGGGCTGGTGAGTGCCGGTCGGCACCGATCCTCTGTGTGGGAATCTCTCTGCTTTGCCCTCAGCACCCCTGTTGCTGCGCTCTCCTCCGCTGCTCTGAAGCTTCCCCCTCCGCTACCCGCAGTCTCCGCCCTCGAAGGGGCTTCCTAGTGCGTGGAAACCTTTCCTCCTTCATGGCTTGCTCCCACGGGTGCAGGTCCCGTCCCTATCCTTTTGTCTCTCTTTATTCTTTTTTCTTTTGCCCTACCCAGGTACGTGGGGGAGTTTCTTGCCTTTTGGGGGGTGTCAGGTCTTCTGCCAGCATTCAGTAGGTGTTCTGTAGAAGTTGTTCTACGTGTAGATGAATTTCTGGTGTATCTGTGGGGAGGAAGGTGATCTCCGTGTCTTACTCTTCCACCATCTTCCCCTGAACCTTCTCATTTTTAGTTTTATTGATTTGCATCCTCTCCTTTTTTTTCTTGATGAGTCTGGCTAAAGGTTTATCAATTTTGTTTTTCTTCTCAAAGAACCAACTCTTAGTTTTATTTTTCTGTGCTATTGTTTTGTTTGTATTTCATTTATTTCTGCACTGATCTTTATGATTTCTTTCCTTTTCCTGATTTTGGGTTTTCTTTGTTCTTTCTCTAGTTGCTTTAGGTGTAAGTTTAGATGGTTTATTTGGGATTTTTCTTGTTTCTTGAGGTGAGATTGAATTGCTATAAAGTTCCCTCTTAAAACTGCTTTTGCTGTGTCCCATAGGTTTTGGGTCGTCATGTTTTCATTGTTATTTGTTTCTATGTATTTTTAAATTTCTCCTTTGATTTCTTCAGTGATCTCTTGGTTATTTAGTAGTGCACTCTTTAGCCTCCATGTGTTTGTGTTTTTTACAGTTTTTTTTCCTGTAATTGTTTTCCAGTTTCATAGCATTGTGGTCAGAAAAGATGCTTCATACGATTTCAATTTTCTTAAATTTCCTGAGGCTTGATTTGTGACCCAAGATGTGATCTATCCTGGAGAATGTTCCCTGTGCACTTGAGAAGAAAGTGTATTCTGCCACTTTCAGGTGGAAGGTCCTATAAATATCAGTTAAATCTATCTGGTCTATTGTGTCATTTAAAGCTTGTGCCTCCTTATATATTTTGTTTGGACGATCTGTCCATTGGTGTAAGTGGGGTGTTAAAGTTCCCTACTCATATTGTGTTACTATTTCCCCTTTTATGCTTGTTAGCATTTGCCTTATGTATTGAGGTGCTCCTGTGTTGGGTGCGTAAATATTTATAATTGTTATATCTTCTTCTTGGATTGATCCCTTGATCATTATATAGTATCCTTCCTTATCTTTTGTAACAGTCTTTATTTTAAAGTCTGTTTTATCTGATAAGATTAATACTACTCTAGCTTTCTTTTGATTTCCATTTGCGTGGAATATCTATTTCCATCCCCTCACTTTCAGTCTGTATGTGTCCCTAGGTCTGAAGTGGGTCTCTTGTAGACAGCATATATACGGGTCTTGTTTTTGTATCCATTCAGCCAGTCTGTGTCTTTTGGTTGGAGCATTTAATCCATTTATATTCAAGGTTATTATCAATATGTATGTTCCTATTACCATTTTCTTAACTGTTTTGGGTTTGTTTTCTGGGTCTTTTTCTTCTCTTGTGTTTCTTGCCTGGAGAAGTTCCTTTAGCATTTGTTGTAAAACTGGTTTGGTGGTGCTGAATTCTCTTAGTTTTTGCTTGTCTGTAAAGCTTTTGATTTCTCCGTCAAATTTGAATGAGATCCTTGCTAGGTAATCTTTGCTGTAGGTTTTTGTCTTTCATCACTTTAAGTATATCCTGCCACTCCCTTCAGGCCTGCAGAGTTTCTCCTGAAAAATCAGCTGATAACTTTATGGGGATTCCTTTGTACGTTATTTTTTGTTTTTCCGTTGCTGCTTTTAATATTTTTTCTTTGAATTTAATTTTTGTTTATTTGATAATGTGTGTCTTGGTGTGTTTTTCCTAGTGTTTATCCTGTATGGGACTCTCTGTGCTTCCTGGACTTGGATGATTATTTCCTTTCCCATGTTAGGAAACTTTTCCACTATAATCTCTTAGAATATTTTCTCAGACCCTTTCTTTTTCTCTTCTTTTTCTGAGACCCCTATAATTCAAATGTTGGTGTGTTCAGTGTTGTTCCAGAGGTCTCTGAGATTGTCTTCAATTCTTTTCATTCCTTTTTCTTTATTCTGCTCCTTGGCAGTTATTTCCACATTCTATCTTCCAGTTCACTTATTCGGTCTTTTGCCTCAGTTATATTGTTATTGATGCCTTCTAATGTATTTTTCATTTCAGTTATTGTGTTGTTCATCTCTGTTTATTTGTTCTTTAGTTTTTCTAGATCTTTGTTAAACATTTCTTGTACTTTCTCAATCCATGCCTCCATTCTGTTTCCGAGATTCTGGATCATCTTTACTGTCATTACTCTGAATTCTTTTTTAGGTCGTTTGCCTATTTCCTCTTCATTTATTTGGTCTTGTAGGTTTTTACCTTGCTTCTTCATCTGTGACATATTTTTTTGTCATCTCATTTTTCTTTTCTGGGGTGGGATTGTGTTCCTGTGTTACTGGTTGTTTAGCCTGAGGCTTCCAGCACTGGAGTTTGTAGGCTGTTGGGTAGAGCTGAGTCCTGGTGTCAAGATGAGGACCTCTGAGAGACCTCACTCCAGTGAGTTATTCCCTGGGGTGTCTGAGGTCCTCTGTTAGTCCAGTGGTTCAGACTTGGAGCTCCCACCACGGGAGCTCAGGCACGACCCCCAGCTCATGAACCAAGATCCTGCAAGCCATGCAGGGCGGCAAAAAAAAAAAAAAAAAAAAAAAGATCTGAAGAATAACGAAGAGTAAAAAAGAAAATAAGATTAGAAAACTAACAGATATGTTAGAAAAAAATATATAGATGAAACAACGACTGGAAGGTAAAAAAGCAAAAAAAGAGGAGGGAAAAATAGCTGTAAAAGGCCTTGGCTGTGGGAGGTGGGGTTTAGGTGGTGGGCAGGGCCTATGCTTAGGACCCACGGGGCTGAAAAGCCCCTTCAGGGGTGGGGCTTAGGTTCAATGCAGCAGGAGAGGCCCAGGAGTGCCTCTGGCCTTGAGGGCGGAGGACCAGGTCTGGGACTCCAGCAGGCTCCCTGGGCCTGAGTGGGCAGGGAAATGCCTGCCAGGCCTCCGGTCCTGGGGGTTCCCCCGCCACCATCTGCCTCCTCTTCCCCGCTCCTCCCTCCCTCCCACATCCCTAGGACCTGCGAGGCCCGAGGGGGCCCTGGAGAACAGAGGACCAGGCCCAGGAGCCCAGCAGGCTTCCCGGGGCCTGAGTGGGCGGGGGAAACGCCTTCTGCATCTCCCCTGATCCTCCGATCCCAGAGGGCCCCTCCCCGCCTCTGTCCTACACCCCTAGGAACCACGCGGCCTGGAGGGGGCCTCAGAGAGTGGAGGCCCTGGCCCGGGAGCCCAGCAGGCTTCCCCAGGCCTGATTGGGCAGGGAAACACTAGGCGTGCTCCCTACTGATCCTCCAAGACCCCGAGGGTCCCTTCAGGTGTGGGGACCCCTCCCCTCTCCCACCCACCCCTCAAGGGTGCCTGTCCTGTCCGGCCTCCACTTCTCTTCCCCCCTCACTCCCCCACATGTCCTACCCGGTTGCTCAGGGGTTCCTCCCATCTCCTTGGGTATCGAGGTCCCCCACCAACATCTGCCAGGTGCCCTAGTTGTGGGGAGGTGCGAACTCCTGCCCTCCCACACTGGAGGAGGAATCTACATATGCTTTTTAAGAGCACAGTCTGTTTCCTACAGCCTGCCAGCTCATCCATATGTAAGCCCTGCTGGCCTTCAAAGCCAGATATTTGGGGGGCTTGTTTTCCCGGTGTTGGACCCCAGGCTACAGAGCCTGATGTGGGCTCGGATTCCTCACCCCTTGGCGAGAACCTCTGCAACTGTGATATCCTCCCATTTGTGGGTCACGTAGTCTAGGGTGTGGGTCTTGACCCACCTACCTGTCTCCTTGTGGTTTCTTCTTTATACTGTTAGTTGTGGAAGAATCTTTTCTGCTAGTTTTCAGGTCATTCTCATCAATAATTGCTCTGTTAATAGTTGTAATTTTGGTGTGTCTGTGGCAGGAGGTGAGCAGGAGGGTCTTCCTGCTCTGCCATCTTGGCCACATCATAAGGAGGAGGGAGGCTGTAAGTTTTGATTCTCTGATAGGGCAAATCTCTCCTCTTACCATTTTTCATCTTCATATAGTCTTTTATATTTTATATACATATTGTTTATTCATCCAGAGTGTACATAAAATCAATGTCAATTTCCCCCCAAATTTGAGAATTTTAATTAGAATTGTACTGTGTTTGTACTGAGTTTCTTTCATCTGTAAGGAAGGGTTGGCACTCAAATCTCAGAATTGTGGGAATTACAAGTCCCATTTTTCCTCTGCTGCATTCCCAAACACAGTAGTAGTGGTAGCCAAGAACTATTTTCCATTCTTGGCTAACCCCTAAATACTTACTAGAAATTTATAAGCTTGCTCCCTTCCCATAGGGCAAAGTTATAGCTTACTGTTTAGAATAAATAAGAATTCTGTATAGGCTTTTTGAAAAGCAACATGCCATGTAAAGAATATAAGGAATTTATACTTCTTCACATTCTTCCCTTGTTGAAAAAGTAAATTTTAAAAGGAAACAAGACACATTGGAAACAATCCTGCATGTAGGTAAGTAAATTGGATTGTATAATATATCTGTGGTATGTAATTTTTTTTTTCCTTCTCTCTCCCCACTGGGTTTGTTCTCTTTATCTGTGAATCTGCTTCCTTTTTTGTTATATTCACTAGTTGTATTTTTTAGATTCCACATATAAGTGATATCATACATTTCTGTCTGACTTACTTTACTTAGCATAATGCCCTCCAAGTCCATCCATCTTGTTGCACACAGCAAAATTTCTTTTTTTTTATTGCTGAGTAGTATTCTATTATATATATATATACACCACATCTTTATCCATTCATCTGTTGATGGATACGTAGCTTGCTTCCATATCTTGGCAATTGTAAATCATGCTGCTATGAACATTGGGGTGCATGTATCTTTTCAAATTAGTGTTTTTTTCAGGTATGTATACCCAGGAGTGAGTGGGGATTGCTGGGTCATATGGTAGCTTTATTTTTAGTTTTTTGAGAAACCTCCAGGCTGTTTTCCACAGTGGCTACAGCAATTTATATTCCCACTAACAGTGTACAAGGGTTCCCTTTTCTCCACACCCTCACCAACATTTGTTGTGTCCTTTTTGATGACAGCCATTCTGACAGCGTGAGCTGATAATCTCATTATGGTTTTAAGGTATATAAATTTTTAACATGTTTGCTTGCAGGATGCTATGGCTTTTAATAAGTTTAATGTTCTCCACTGGCACATAGTAGATGACCCGTCTTTCCCTTATCAGAGTGTCACTTTTCCTGGATTAAGCAAAAAAGTGAGTAATTCATGTTATTGTTGTTCGTATACAAAAAAAAATTTTTGGTATAGTTTCATTAGAAGTTTGCAGCTTAAATGTTTCTTCTTATGGATAGAATTGAAGTATAAGAGTTAGATATTTGTGGGACCTCCCTGGCGGTCCAGTGGTTAAGACTCCATGCTTCCACTGCAGGGGGTGTGGGTTAGATTCCTGGTCAGTGCGGCCAAAAAAAAAAAAAAAAAGATATTTGTGGATTTGTGGTTTTAAATGTTTTTAATAGGCTGCAGCTGAGCATTTTAGATCCACAAAACTTGTGGTTTGTAATTGTTATGTTATCGTAAATGTAAACAATCTCTAGGGGCTATACAAATAAAAATTTTAAAACCTTAATGAATGTAGGAGACCTGAAGCATTCGTGATTAACATAAGGTCAAGTAATTATATTAACCAAGTAGTCCAACTGTATAGTTGTTTTAAACAGAATTGTTTTGAATTCTATAAATGACAACTTCTTTTCTCTCTGATAAACTATATGAAACAGGGAATCTTACAGATAACGGCTCCTTCTTGGAAAATAATGGTGGTCTTAGGAGTGTTCAGATTCACTGTATTATAGACCAGTGAAGCTGGGAGTGAGCCTCGATACCATCTAGTTGACTCCCCCTCTAGTACAAGGCCAGTCACTGACAGCCAGGAGAAGCTGCATGTCTCATCCAGAGTTGTAGTTAGCAAGAGGCAGAGCCAAGACCCTACATTTTGTCCTCTGGCCACAATTCCAGAACTCTCTCCAAGGTGTTGATGTAGTTTGGGTTGAAATCCTAGCAGCACTCCTGTTGTGTGCTTTTAATATGGAAAACTTCAAACATATACAGAAGTAGAATTTAATGCATTCCCATTTCCTTATCAGTCAGCCTCAGTGATCAAGTAATAGCCAGTCTTGTATCACCTATACCCACTCCATTATTTTTTTTTTTTTTTTTTTTTTTTTGCGGTATGTGGGCCTCTCACTGCTGTGGCCTCTCCCGTTACGGAGCACAGGCCCCGGACGCGCAGGCTCAGCGGCCATGGCTCACGGGCCCAGCCGCTCCGCAGCATGTGGGATCTTCCCGGACCGGGGCACGAACCCGCGTCCCCTGCATCGGCAGGCGGACTCTCAACCACTGCGCCACCAGGGAAGCCCCCCCTCCATTATTTTGAAGGTTTCCCAGACATCATATCTTATTGGTAAAAAGGCCTGTTTAAAAAGTTATAGTTCGTTATCACAGCTAAAAAAAAATAGCAATAATCCAGATAGCCAGTCATTATTCATGTTTCCCCAAGTGCCTTTTTCTTTTTAAAAAAAATGTATTTGCATTCGGATGCAAATAAGGTCCATACATTGTGGTCAGTTAATATGTCTGTTCTCTTTTATATGTAGCTGCCCATCCCTGCCCATCTCTTTTTTTTTTCTTATAATTTATTATTTTCATTGAGGAAACTAAGCTCAGTTTGTCTTATAGTTTCCCACAGTCTGGGTTTTGCTGGTTGCATTCCCAGTGTCAATATGTTCTTCTGTCTCCTATATTTACTGTAAACTGGTGGTTAGATCTAGTCTTGATTCAGTACAGATTTGATGTTGAGGATGGGGGTAGGGCAAGACTACTTTTTAGAGGTTGAGCATTTATTTATATTTATATATTTATACCTTGAGAAATGTGCCATGGTAACACCTTTAATGGACCTTTATCTTTAGTTACCACCAATATTGAGTTCTCATTTTTCAAGGACCTACAGCAGGACCAAGGGTAATCTTTAAAAAAAGACGAAAAACAAAAACAGGTCACTTATCAGAGCATCTCAGGGATTTTTTTTTTTTTTTTTTGCAGTATGCGGGCCTCTCACTGTTGTGGCTTCTCCCGTTGCGGAGCACAGGCTCTGCACGCGCAGGCTCAGCGGCCATGGCTCACGGGCCCAGCCGCTCTGCGGCATGTGGGATCTTCCCGGACCGGGGCACGAACCCGCATCCCCTGCATCGGCAGGTGGACTCCCAACCACTGCGCCACCAGGAAAGCCCCTCGGGAATTTTTAAAGCTGACACTAATTAAAGTGACTTTAAAAGACAACAGCTATGCTTTGTAATAATGTGTGAATTTTTATTCTAAAACTGACAAGGGCAGTGTATTCAGAATTTTCACTTCGGAGTCAAACATTTCTGTTTTGTCGTACAGTTACATGAGGTTGAAACAGCCTGACGGTAGACATTGCTGAAACGAGGTGCTGGTAGAGATAGACAGTCCTATCAGTAAATCTGGAATTAACCCAAAGTGTGCTGAGAGCTTATTGATAAGATACAGTAAACAAATAATTTAAATGAGTCATCCAACATCACATAAGACTATTTTATACTTTGTAATACTTGAATAATCTGCCAGCAGATACTGAAGTACAGAGCTGTAAACAGTTCATACATTTTAAGAAATATGGCTTTTACAGGGAAGCTATTCTTCGTCTCATGTTTATACTCCAAACGATGTCCGTATGGTGACTGAATATGCCCGATTACGAGGGATTCGGATCCTGCCAGAATTTGATAGCCCTGGACATACGCAGTCTTGGGGAGAAGGTAAGGAGTGTGTTTTATGAGTTGCAGAAAATGAACATTTGAGGTCCTGCATCTCCTGACTTGGTGTTTGCTCATTTTGTTCTTGTGATTTGCACAAAGGTTGTGCAAACTATTGATAGTTGTAATTCAGTAACTATTATGTGTCTTTTGTGAGCAAGTCACTATCTAGGCATTGCCTAAAGTATAAACACAAGGGATAAAGGAAAACAAGAAATGATTACAACAAGTAGAATGCATAAGTGAATTAAACATTACATGAATGAAGTAACACTTAAAATGCTTTTGAGAGATCAAAGAATATATTCATGTTTCTGGTAGAGGGAATAACAAGAAAGGCAATTTAGCTGGAGTACAGTGCAGCAGAGAGTCGTTGTACTGTCGGGTGCTTAAGAACTGGCTCTGGAGCTAGACTGCCTGGATTTGAATCCTGCTTCTGACGTTTATAAACTGAGTGACCTTGGGCGAGTCAGAACATCTCATCCTCAGTTTCCCCATCTCTAAAATGGGAGTATTAGCAGTAGCTATCATGTGGTTTTTTTTTGAAGATTACAGAATGAATGTAAAGCACAGCCCCACACCTAGCATTTATACTTGTGCAATAAGTATCATTGGAACAGACATGGAGCACAGAGGGAACTGAGTCTGAAGAAGCAGTGTAGAGGGCCTTGGGTGAGGGTGTGGGATTCAGCAGGACACATGGAAGCCAGTGAAAGTTACAGAGTAGAAGAGTGACAGGATGGGAGCCACACTTCAGGGAATCCTATGTGAGAGTGACAGATTGGAAGCAGGAGGAGATTGAAGGTCCTAGACCAGAATGGTGATAGCAGGGATGGAAAATAATATATAGAACTGAGAGACATCCTGGAAATACAACCCATAGAACTTGGGCAACTGACTGACTCCAGGAGAGGGACAAGAGACTTAGGAGGATGGTGTCTCGCTTACCAGAATGTGAAAATCAGGAGAAGCTACACAAGGAGTTTGGGGAAGACCATTTGGTTTCTGTTTGATTATATTTGAAGTGAAGCTAGGATATCTAATTGTGTTCAGCAGAGACTTTGAAATATGGTTTGAAGCTCGAGACAAAAGGATTGAGGCAAGGTTTAGATTTGGGAGTCATTAATATTTGAGATATTTGAAATGGGTAAAATTTCAGAGGCTGATGGAAAGGGAAACAAAAGAGGTGTACAGGGATAGTATTCAGGAAACAATTCTTTTCTTATTTGGAAGAAATTATCATAGTAACTCTTAGTAAACACATTTATCTTTTTCTGTATAAAATCTCCTTTGGCTTCAACAAAATAAAGTAATATAATCATGTGCAAAGCCGTGTCTTTGTGACTGAAATACTTTAGAAAAGATTCTCCATGTTTCCTTCCAGGCCAGAAAGACCTCCTGACTCCATGTTATAATGGAAAAGAGCCATCTGGGGCTTTTGGACCTATAAACCCTATTTGGAATACAACTTACAGCTTCCTGTCTAAATTTTTCAAAGAAATTAGTACCGTGTTTCCGGATGAATTCATTCATTTGGGAGGAGATGAAGTAGATTTTGATTGTTGGTATGAAAATTTGTTTAAAACCCCCTATTTCTAAAAACTTTCATCTGAAGTAGGTGTAGAGGTCTCCACATGAAAAGGGAAGATTTGGGGTAACATCTCTATACGGTTTTAACTTGGCAACACAACTCGTGAGATGGTGGATTTCGGTAGAATGTCCATATGGGTGGTATGACAAAGTAAAAGCTTTTAGGAAGGAGAATTGAGATGCAGAAGGAAATGGGAATTAAAAAAAAAGACTAAAGAGTGAACAAGAAGAGCTTTAGTGAAAGAGGGTAATGATTAAGTGGGAGAGATTTTTCAAGTAAAAGTCCTCTTTGCAAATAGCCTCAGATGGAGGAGAGAGGTGGGAGGTTAGGGAAAACCATTTTTATAGGAAATCAGCTTCTAGAAAAAAATTATTTGCAGTGGAAAGCTAAGATAACTCATAATTAAGTTTTTAGGTTTACTTTACTCTACAAAATTTAATAGTTTTACATGTCTATAAGATGTTAGGGATATATGCTGCTTTAAAAAGATTGGGCAGGGACTTCCCTGGCAATCCAGGGGTTAAGACTCTGCACTTCCACTGCAAGCGGCGTGGGCTCAATCTCTGGTCGGGGAACTAAGATTCCATGTGCCACGCAGCCAAAAAAAAAAAAAAAAAGATTGGGCATATTGAACTTTTAATAAAATTTTGATCACTTTTTGTTTAAGGGCATCCAATCCAGAAATCCAGGATTTCATGAGGGACAAAGGCTTCGGCAGAAATTTTAAGGAACTAGAATCTTTCTATATGCAAGCGTAAGTTACTTTAAAGCCTACTTCTGTTTTTATTTCATCAATGCCTTTTGTAAAAGCTTAAGCTGTTATTTAGTACTACTTTATTTTTCATTTTCTCTCCACTCCTTGCCAAAGTATAGGTGTTATATTCTTTGTTACACAAAGTATAGATGAAAATCATAAAGGAGGGAGCAATAGCCACTATTTTCTTTAAATCAATAACATAGTGACTCTGATCCTTTTGCAGTAACTGTTGAAACACAGGATAACAGTCATCTGTTCTGAGAACTCAGCTCAGAGCCCTGGCTGCCCTGCGAAGTCTTTGTCACCATCCATCCCCTGGAATTCAGTCCCTTTTGTCAACGCTGGAGCATTTCTTTTACTTTATATCTGTGCTGTCTCGTGTGGTAGCCACAGCCATATGTGGCTGTTTGTATTTAAATCAGAATTGAAGAAAATTAAAAATTCAGTTCCTCAGTCACATTAGCCACATTTCAGGTGTTCAACAGCTAGATGAGGCTAGTGGCTACCATACTGGAAAGTGCATACATAGAACATTTCCATCACTGCATAAAGTTCTAGTAGACAGTGCTGCTCCATGCTAGGGAGCAGTAAACTTGTTCTCTGAAGGGCCAGACAATAAACATGGGAGACTTCGTGGGGCACATATGGTTGCACACTTTTTTTTTGCATACTCTTATTTTTTAAACAATGCTTTACAAATGTAAAAACCATTCTCAGCTCAAGAGCCATACAAAAATAGGCTGCAGGCTATAGCTTGCCAACTCCTGCATTGAGCAAGCCCAGATTCTAGCCTTTTCCTGTTCAACTTTTTGTGTGATACAGTCTAATTTTTTATCCTGCAGAGCACCTGCCATTTTCTGAACATCAGGAAATATTTGTGGATTGATTGTCAACACTGTTGGAAGTTATTTAGGTGATGTCACAGGCTAGTTGATACCCATGAAAGTACAAAGATTGCTGTTTATACACTTCCCTATGAGTTGCCCCATCTTCCTATCTTTGGGGTATGCTTAGCTCATTCATTCTGCAATTGACTGTTGAACCCCTCTGCTGTGTCAGATTCTGAGCCATGCGTTAGAAATAAGGAACCACATGGGTCGCCACCCAGCTTTAGCTAGTTCTGCTGTAAACTGAGAGGCACCTCTCAGTGTTGGAGTTCTTGGGATAAAAATGTGCATTTTGTACACATATTGGTAAGCTTGTGATCTGAAATAACTTTGTAATTTTTTCAATGGTAGGGTTTTGGATATGATTTCAGCCATGAACAAGAACTCCATAGTCTGGCAAGAAGTTTTTGATGATGCAAGCAAGGTGAGAAGTATTAAGACTGCATTTGGTTTTGATAATATGAGAGACTTAATAAATCCTTGGATGGAAGGAACCCTAATGAAGCTTCCCTGTAATGCTGGGGAAATGAGTTTACCTTGCCATTTGAGCTGTAACACTGAGACCAATGATAATGGTATTGATCTGATTTCTTCCATTTACTTCATTCTTCAGCGCCACCTCCTCCTCATCTCCCCTCCTCCCCCATCTCCCCTCTTCCCCCGCCATCTCATTTTTAATCACAAATTGAAGTACTTTGAAGACCGTTCCTTTTTTCAGAAGGGCAGAACAAACAGATAAATAAGTCTATTGCTGTTAAGATAGTTTTAAGTAAAACTGTCAATGTACACTTTTTATTTTAAATGGCATTTCTCTGACATACTCAGAATTCTTTATTTTCCTTTGGGGGCAACTGAGAATTTGCAAGTCCAGCTACTAGTATTATCTTTCCAGAAGGGTTGGTGGCATCCTCAGAGTTCCAAAGTAAGTGCAATAGTGTGGTAGCAATGGGATGAAAACCTTTAATTCATTACACCTATATGGTATCATATGTAGACAAAGGTTAAATATCCAACCTTAAGGTTGATGAAACTTCGAAGTCCCTACAACAAATAGTATTTGATATTCTAAGGAGAAAGGGAAAAAAGGAAATGTTGCTTTTTTCAAGGATCTTAAAAGTTATTTTCTTAGCTACAATGCCTTGGACTTTTAGTTTCATCTACTGTAGTTGCGAGACCTAATAATATATATTGTGATTTGTGACTTGAATAGCTCATGCCAGGCACAGTAATTCAAGTGTGGAAAATGGAGGACTATACTCAGGAACAAAGTAAAGTTACAGAAGCTGGCTTCCCTGTGATCCTTTCTGCTCCTTGGTACTTAGACTGGATCAGTTATGGACAAGACTGGAAAAAATACTATGCTGTGGACCCTCTTAGTTTTGAGGGTAAGTGAAGCAACCATCATTACTTGATTTGTTAGGTTTTTTTCCCTACCCTCCCTCCAGGGAATCCTTACCTAGGTAGCATCTACCAACTATCCTCCCTTTTATGTTTGACCCTTGATTTTGTTTGTGTGTACTTAAACAGACCAACTACAATATCATTTTAAACTCTGTGAAAGAAACCACATTCTTCCCTAAATGAAAGAACTTCAAAAGTAGATTCCCTTAGATTTTTCTCTCCATTTTCACTGATAAGACTTGTTATCACTATGCATTTAAAGATGCCTGACTGCATTAACCTTGTATCTCCTACTCTGAGCTGCCTCTCCAGTGCAAGCCACCTAAGCAGGGATCCCGTCCTGTTCAGTGGCTTCCGGGTTCTGAGGAGGAGGCATCCTTGGGGGTGGGCATGTCAAGTGGTGGGGCTCCAGACTCTCAAACCCCCTTCATTAAGAACAGTTCTACTTTGTCCATTTTTGTATACCAGACTTTAATATAAAATTTCCTTTGAGGAAAAGTATTTTGCTGTTTAAAAGAGTTTCAAAACTGTAGGTCTATTAGGAATTGACATAACTGTTAATCTAAAAAGCATTTTCTGAGAATCAAAAAGTCATAATTACTAGAGATAGTCTCTTTAATAAAATGGTATCTTTACTACCAGACTGCCACATTAGTTAACATATGCTAACAAATACTATGTGAACCATGGGGTCAGCCATGGCAATAAAGTTGGCCACCTTGTGCCACAGCCACGAACATCTCCCAAGGTCCTGCTTAACAGGAGAGAAATGTTGCCCTAAGATAACAATAGAAATCAGCATTGCCTCTGTATATAGGCCTCCAGTTGCAACTACCTAACTTACATCAATGATTTTAATCTAGGTTCTCAGGAACAGAAAAAACTTGTCATTGGTGGAGAAGCTTGTCTATGGGGAGAGTATGTGGATGCAACTAACCTTACTCCAAGATTATGGTATGGAATTTAAGTGATAACATTTGAATTAAGGTTCCTGAGTTTTCCTTCTGTACCCAAGTAGGAAACCACTAGGAACTTCCCCAAGCATGTGGTTTGCTTATTTAAGAAAATAGAAAACTACATTGGGGCACATGTGGTTTAAATTTTAGGCCTCGGGCAAGTGCTGTTGGTGAGAGACTCTGGAGTCACAAAGATGTCAGAAGCCTAGAGGATGCCTACAGGAGACTAACAATTCACCGCTGCAGAATGCTCAGGTAAGACAGATTTATTTTTCAAGCTAGGATACTATTAAGTACAGGGTGAGTTTTAACCTTATTTAGTGTTAGATGGCTTATTGGGGTTTTTTTCCTATAAATAGAAATGTATGTCACCTAAGAGGTTGTGATTTAATTAGGAGAAATTGGGAACTATTTCCAGTACCTATAAGGAGAAGATATCTTGGACTTTAAACTGTTTTATAGATAAATTTTGCTGTAACTTAGAACTCCATTATGAATCTCTCTTTTTTCAATAATTAGTGATGGTTTAGTGATTCTGATTTGAGCTATTAAGTTCCTTAAGATGGAGATGAGTTATATCAATCTAAAACATCTTTTGTTTGTACTTTACCTGTCGTACAGACGAGGAATAGCTGCAGAACCTGTCTTTACGGGATATTGTGACCACGAGGACAGAATGTAAAAATGAGCTGAAACAAAAGAAAAATAGGGGAAAATGCCCACAATCATCTGTACCACGATCAGCTTGATTTTAAAAATCATGTTTTTGAATAAAATCTTTTTATTGATTGAACCTCCATCTTATTATACGTTATACATAGAAGACTGACATCTTTCCTGTGAGAGCAGCTTAAAATCAACCAACCAAAAACCTCGTGATATCTATCACTCAGTATATTGCAAAAGACTGAACCTTGACTACCGACAGTAATAACATCCTAGATACACAATACAGTTCAGGTACATTAACCTTCAACATCAAAGCACGTTTCTCATTCTATAAAATAGAATGGGCAGCACCAAGTGCCACTGTCTGTTTCAAGTTCTACCTTTTCAGTTGTTCTTACTGAAAATGAAGTAGGTAGGTGCTCCTGAGTTTCTCTCCAAGGACTTAGGACAAGCCACTTCTCTGGTTGAGCAGTGTACTTTGGTCTTGAGGATTCATGGCTTGATAATTAGAGAGCTCTAAGGCAAAGGTAGCTGAGCCCGATGTTAACGTTCGAAGCACAGTTGAATAACCCTAGTTAAAATAATTTTAAGTCAGTTATCTCTGCAAAGTTAAGCCTCAAGTCTCTTCCTGCAGAACCTTTGACCATTATTAGGAAAAATTTGGTAAGTATTGTGGATGACAGAAAACCAGTGTGGGTATGCTTCAGAAGTATTCCTTGGTCCCAACATTTGGTAAAAAAAAGTCTGCTGGCACTCAGGTGCCTGTCCTAGCAGGACAGGCTGGTGGGGAGGAGAATGAAACTTGCCTCAAAGCCGGCAACAGAAGAAGTAAGATAAGTGCTTATTTAGGCTGGTGATGCATTTTGGTACAGCACACCTCAGCCTCTGTAGAGGAATGGAAAGGGACACCCACCCCCCCCAGGCTGCCATAATCCCCTGGATTTCTCCAGCAATTTACGTAAAAAAGTATGTACATTTAGTCACAAAGTACCTACCATAATTTCTGCTAAGGGAACAAATCCAATAACAACTTTGTTGTCCTGACGAGTCTGGATTTCCTGAACGTTCCCTCTTCTTTGTGCCAGATCTGCTAGGACAGGACTGAGGTAATCTCTAGTCACTGTAACCTCAAGATTCATCAGGGGCTCCAAAATTTGCTTATCAGCTTTCTTCAGAGCCTAAAGAAATTAAAGAATATTAACTCCTCTTCCTTAAACTGCAGATCAAATTTCTGTTTTGAAGGGAAGACTCATAAAATTTTAAATACGGTCCATACTCTTAGCCTAGAGCCTCTAGCAAAAAGACATAAGCCTGCTTTAACACTCTATAAGAAGTCCAAAACTTCAATACTTGCTTGTACATGACTGACAGTAGCATGTCTAAGACCTCTTGTATGGTGTGTTGCAAGGGAATGCTTGGCAAAGTCTCATTATGTAGAGCACCTGTGAACATGTGCCCAGAGACAGAGGGAAAGAAAATGGTTTTCCCCCTTCAAAGACTTCTTCATATTTAAACCTCTTCTTTTGTTTTTGATACCTATAGTTATAGTGCATACTACAAGTCAGGGCAATCAAGGAGGGAAATAAAGGAGAGAGCTAAAAACACAGTAAGTTAATAGAAACACATTCTCTATTTGAAACAGACTGAAATCTAAAATTCTGAACAGATAACAAAGGCCAAGAAGAACAAGCACATGGAAAAAAAAGAGCATGGAAACTACAAAAAGCTAAAACAGCATAGGGCAAATAGGAAGTGGATGAAAGCAGAGGTATAAAGACTTACTGGGGTCCTAGTCAGACGCTGTCTTTAGAGCATCATTCATCAGGCAAATTGGTAAACGGATTTTGGAGGGCGTTTAGGAGCACCATAACTACTGATGGGTTTGATTTTAAAAGCTAACTTACTTCTCCAGCCTGCCAGAGTTAAAAAAAAAAATAACAAAACAATTTCTATAAATTCTAAGCCTCTGGCTGTCAGGTGGGATGTAATAAACTTAGACTTAGCAGCAGAAACCAGATAAAAGAGCTAGGGCTCTGGAATGTACCCCTCACCTTTATTTGGCTATGGCTGATCATCTCTCTGCTCACCTGCCACCACTCACTTTGGACCAGGCAGTATCTTCGCCTATATTGTCAAGTAATGCTCTTCTGTCCCCGATACCTCACCACCTCCTCCCTCCCCCCGACCCCCGCCTCCTACTTTCACGACCATGAAAAATGGCCAGCAGTATAATTCTTTATCATAGAAATTTCAAAAAACGTAGCACACATATATAGTAAAAACATCATCTCAGTTCTTCATAGCAGATTAAGCCTTTAAAATCACTATCAACTGAAACAACTATAGAAAAAGTCATAGTCCTTGAATGAAAACATTACTAAAACATAATGACTGACAGTCAACAACTAAATACATCCTCTGTATTTCTGCAATTCTTACCAAAAGCTTTGTGCCACTTCACGCAGTGTCTTTTAGAACAACGTAATGGAGTGGGAGAAGGTTCAACATTAAAGAGAAACACTGCTACAACTAAGGAAAGGACTGAGTTCTGTGTCACTGAACAGGAAGGACTATGCTTGTGGGTCTGTCCTGAGTCTGCTGTTCACAGCCTTGTCCTTGGCAACATAGTTACAGAGCATCAAGAACAGCTTCTACATTAGCTTCCTCAAAAATTCTAAACTTTATCCAAGCCACGGTCTCTGAGTGCTCCAGCCTTGTACTCCACTGGTCTGCTCTGGGATACTGTCTAAATATCTTATAGCAACCCAATATGCCCCAAACGGAACTCATCATTTTCCTTTCCAAACACTCCTGTCTGCTTTTTCCTCTTTCTGTTGATCGCATCACTACTCTTCAGTTCACCGGGACATGCATCTTTGATTTCCCTTTTTCCACAAGTAAGCTGTAAGATTTCCACTCCTGTTGCTGGTATCCTGGTTCAGACCTAGTCCATTCCCTGTCCTAGACTCTTTTCCCTACTCCAGTCCCTTCTGTATTCTAATGATTATACTGCTCTCTTCAAAAAACTTTCAATTATTCACCACTGTTCTCAAAACAAATCTCAAACTTCTAGATGTAGTTTTTAAAGGTTTCTCTACAGTCTGACTCTATTTTACTTTTCCAACCCTAATTTCACTACTCCCCTGCCTTCTTTAATCTCCCCTTGTCTGGAATGCTGCCCACTGTGCCCAAATCTTCCAAAACATCACAGCTCAACAATTAATGAAACCATGTACAAGCCCCTGTTGTGTTTTGAAATAAAATGCTGACTCAAGAGTTAATGATTGGGAAATGTGAAGATGCAGAAACAAAGAACAGCTGTTGGGCTAGGGAACTGGTAACAATTTAGACTATAATGCTGCCACATGGCAGAATCACCGAACTCCCAGTTCCCTGAAAGGTATAAAGGCCTGACACACACTCCTAAGTTGTTTGTACAGGAAGCAGACCGCCTGCCAGAGGAAAACTGCTGACCACAAGCACATAGACCCTAGACTGGTTGAAACCAGAAGGCTGATTGATGATGCTTGAAACTTCACCTTGATGCCAGCCAATCCCAGAATTGTCCACAAGCTGATCACACCCTGCTCTTTGAACACTATAAAACTCCTCATAACCCCTCCAGGGTGGATCACACAGTCTTGAGGGCATTAGCCCTCTGTGGCCCCCTTTGCCTGGCAAAGCAATAAAAGCTACTCTCTTCTACTTCACCCAAAACTCTGTCTCCGCGTTTCTGTTTGGCACCGGTGAAGAGGCCGAGTTTTGGCAACATAAACTTTCCGAGAACCCTGCCCCAATTCCCCACGTCTCAGCTTTTATGGATCTCAGTCCATTCTATCTGATATTCTGGCTATTTGGTTATTTCTTTCCCTTTTAAATCATAAGCTCCTTTAGGTCAAGAAAAACGTATGCATCCTATTTGTGCCCCTCTCAGTGCCCAGGGCACTATACTATAAGCACACCACCAATGGCTCAATAAATATATGAAGCGTCATTAACTTCTCATAGCAGAGAGGAGGAGCTTCCCCACTAGATGAAGTTTAACAAGGGCCAGAGTATTTCCATTAGTAGTATTTACAGTAATGAATTAAAACAAAAGATTAAGTGTAAGCACCATAAAGTTAATTCTTATTCTCTACTATGATCTTAATAAAAAGGCTAACCAAGGCATATTAGATTTTGAAGGACTGGCCTATATACTGGGGCTTGGGGTTAATTTAGAAACATTGTATCTTTCAGGTTACCATTATTTCAAAACTAAAACCAATGTCAGGAAAAACTAAGAATTACTGGAAGGTAAATGTTCTCAACAATTTAATCATGACCACTTTACAGGTAATATTTCTAACTATATGCTTAGGCAAACAATATTTAAACAATTTTATTTTTGAAAGTGTAGTGTTTTTTCTTTGTAATCAAAAACTTTTTTTTTTTCCCAAAAACTTTTTAAGAAGTATGAATTTGAACTTATATGAAAGAGCCGTTAAAGTTCAGCCTTCCTAAGTCAGGGGCTTAGGGTATTTAACTTTATAATTATGGATTCAAATAAGACTACAGAAAATCAGGTCTCAACCACAGTCCAAAACATTAGAAAATGATTATAAAAGCAAGCATTTTAATGCAAAATCAGTCACCAACAAAACTATAGTATTCCCATACTGAGAAGAATGCATGGAATCAGCATTCAGCACACTAAGGCCCTGGGGGGTTAATCCAGCTCTGGTAGATTACTGGGGCAAGACACTCAAGGACATACCTTCAGGTAACCAGAGAAGACCAGACTGCTTTATGCTCTGAGAAGGAAAAATGCTTATTTGATCTGTTATTCAACAGGACTTACCTGATTTCAGTGATCCTTAATTAATTTTATTAGAACAAACATGAACTCCAACATTGGAACCACTATTAGACCTTCAATGTCCTTTAGATTATAATCCATTTTGGGCCAAGCTGACCCCAGATATGTCTTTTACTCAAATCTACCAAGCTTGCCTCTTATGGCTGTGTATCTGGGATGGGGAAAGCAGAGACACCACTTAAAAAAACTTGCCTCTTTGCCAAAATCAGAGGATATTTAATAACTATCTGTGTCAAACAGTAATTTCTTAGATCCTCTTTTGAATAAAACCCTGGTGATTAAGAAATCAAAGATTCTCCATGGTAAACACTCTTGACTGTAAGGCTCAGGATACAAAGACACAAGGTCAGGCACTGCGAGCACAGCTGTCTGTGGGCTAGTGGTTCACTACTGTCCGGAGGGTCACCTTAAAGCAAAAAGGATTAGGACACTTCCATACCTTTTGTAGGCATCTTGAGGCACAGGCAGAAATCATAGCTGTGGAGGTACCGGGATGAATTACCAATGAATGTAAAGTAATTGCTATATCTTGAATTGGCGATCCAAGCAGTGGTCCTAGGTAAGGGGGAAAAGATTTTATTAGGACTCAGTATACAGTGAGGGGTAAATGAAATGTGTAAAGAGATAGGCAGAGAACTTCTAGTTTCCAGTTCTGCATGTAAAGGAGCTCTGAAGTCATCACTTTGTTGTAAATAATAAGTAAAAAGCAACAATTCTTATTGAATTGGTAAGAGATGGGAGGACAAAGGGCAAACCACTGTCTCCAAGACTGGAGAGACAGATGAGTGCAGGCAGTCACACCTGAACTGTAATTGAACTGCTTGAGGCTCGGTGTGGCCAAGTCAGAGTTAAAAACTCCAGGGGGACCCAGTCTTGGGGGTGGAGAGGGGCATAATTTTGTGAGCTCAAGCAGGTTCTCACAGTAAATATCAGAGATTCAGGGGGAGGGGGAAAGAATCCATCCTGAAATACTCCAAGGCACTCCATTCTTAACAAGGCCTGCCCTCAGGGGAAACTAGTTAATTAGAGCAAAACCTGCAGGGATATTATCAGAGACTAACTGACTTGAGGGAAGTACCCAATTCCAATCTACTCTAGCCATCCTGTCCCACCTAAGGCGGGTGAAAAAAACTGAGAAACACTTGTGCAGCTCAGAGTCCAAAGGCACAGGCTGACTAGAAGACTGAGACCTAATCCTGGGACTACAGATGCTTCCCCTCCCCTTTACTTCACCACCACATTACTAAAGGCCGGTTTATAGCAGTCCCTTACCCAGTACATCACATCTGGCTATCAAGAAAAAATTATGGAATGAATTGGGAGATTGGGATTGACATATATGCACTAAATATGTATAAAATAGACAACTAATAAGAACCTGCTATAGGGCTTCCCTGGTGGCACAGTGGTTGAGAGTCCGCCTGCTGATGCAGGGGACACGGGTTCGTGCCCCGGTCCGGGAAGATCTCACATGCCGCGGAGCGGCTGGGCCCGTGAGCCATGGCCGCTGGGCCTGCGTGTCCGGAGCCTGTGCTCCGCAACGGGAGAGGCCACAACAGTGAGAGGCCCGCGTACCGCAAAAAAAAAAAAAAAAAAAAGAACATGCTATATAAAAAATAAATAAAAGAAAAAAAGGAAAAACTTATAAGGCATATTGAAAGGCAAAAAGCACAATTTGAATTTGAATAGAGAGCAAGCATCAGAACCAGATGTGGCAGGGACGCTGAATGATCAGACTGAGAATATAAACAACTATGACTAATATGCTAAGGGCTTAATAGGTAAAGTAAAGGGCATGCAAGAACAGATGGGCATGACAGCAGAGAGACAGAAGTCCTAAGAAAGAACCAAAAAGAAATGCTTCAGATGAAAAACACTGTAACAGAAAGGAAGAAGCCCACTGATAGTCTTAGATGGGAAACAGCTGAGGAAACAGTCTGAGTTAGAAAATATATCAGTAGAAACCTCCAAAACTGAAAAGCAAAGTGAACAGAAGACTGAAAAAAACCCAAAACAATATCCAAGGCTGTGGAACAACTATAAAGGTATGACATATGCGTGATGGGAAGAGATATGGAGAAAACACCACCAAAGTTAGAAGAATGAAACAGTTTCTAACATTAGGAGGGATTAAATGGTTGAGTATGATACTAATGTGCACTCTGATTGGAGTACCTTACCTTGGAGGCACGCGCTGTGAAGGCCATTTTCAATGGCCTCTCGTGAGGCCTGAGAAAGGTCTTCGGCAACACTTGCTGCATACTCGATGACTGGCAGAAGAGATGATGTTTCCAGTGATTTTGCTTCCAGTTCTACAGTCACAAGATGCCGTCTGTCTCCTAAAGTTCTATCTAAGGTATCTGTAAACAAATCGAATATAGTACCTCAAAGATTTGTTCCAGAAAGATGTCAAGGTACCACAACTGGCAAAATTACAATCAGCAAGTTCAAGGTCTCATGGAAGGTAAAGCGGAAGAAAATATCAACAATGACACTAAATACAGTGTAAAAATATCAGAGTAAACAGTTCTACCAAGAAAGCATCTGCTGGGACTTTCCTGGTTGTCCAGTGGTTAAGAATCCACCTTCCAATGCAGGGGATGCGTGCTCGATCCTTGGTTGGGGAACTAAGATCCCACGTGTGGTGGGGCAACAAAACCCAAGCCCATGTGCTGCAACTACAGAGCCCATGCACTCTGGAGCCCGCATGCCACAACAAAATATCCCAGTGTGCCGCAACTAAGACCAGATGCAGCAAAAAGTAATTAAAAAAAAAAAAAAGAAAGCATCTGCTTCTGTGTTTACCAACATTAAAAACCTGCTCTGAATCACCTATTAATATTGCTTTAGGACTTCCCTGGTGGTGCAGTGGTTAAGAATCTGCCTGCCCACATATATACAATGGAATATTACTCAGCCATAAAAAGAAACAAAATTGAGTTATTTGTAGTGAGGTGGATGGACCTAGAGACTGTCATACAAAGTGAAGTAAGTCAGAAAGAAAAACAAATACTGTATGCTAACACATATATATGGAATCTAAACAAAAAAAAAGGGTTCTGAAGAACCTAGGGGCAGGAGAGGAATAAAGACGCAGACATAGAGAATGGACTTGAGGACATGGTGAGGGGGAAGGATAAGGTGGGACAAAGGGAGAGAGTAGCACTGACATATATACACTACCAAATGTAAAACAGCTAGCTAGTGGGAAGCAGTCGCATGGCACAGGGAGATCAGCTTGGTGCTTTGTGACCACCTACAGGGGTGGGATAGGGAGAGTGGGAGGGAGATGCAAGAGGGAGGAGATATGGGGATATATGTATATGTATAGCTGACTCACTTTGTTTTAAAGCAGAAACTAACATGCCATTGTAAAGCAATTATACTCCAATAAAGATGTTAAAAAAAAAAAAGAATCCACCTGCTAACACAAGGGACATGGGTTCGATCCACAGTCTGGGAAGATCCCACATGCCGCAGAGCAACTAAGCCTGTGTGCCACAACTACTGAGCCTGTGCTCTAGAGCCCGTGAGCCATAACTACTGAGCCCATGCTCCACAACTACTGAAGCCCTTGCATTCTAGGGCCCATGTGCCTCAACTACTGAGCCCACGTGCTGCAACTACTGAAGCCTGCATGCCTAGAGCCCGTGCTCTACAACAAGAGAAGCCACCGCAATGAGAAGCCCGTGCACCACAACGAAGAGTAGCCCCTGCTCGCCACAACTAGAGAAAGCCTGCGTGCAGCAACAAAGACCTAGTGCAGCCAAAAAATTAAAAAAAAAAATTACTTCAGTGTTAGGGTGTGTTGAGGCAGGTGATCGCACAAATTTTGTTATGCAGATTACACTTTTAAACATTTCTTATGTGACTGATATTCTTCTAAATACAAAATTTTTATTTAAAAGTAAAACAGAGTACAAACCGTTATCTAATGAAAATTAAAAGGCTTCACCCTGCCATCCAACAAACTTAAATTTCATACACTCTTCCAGCAATATTTTATGTATTGGGTTTGGCCAAAAAGTTCGTTTGGGTTTTTCCATAAGCTGGTACGGAAAAACCCAACGAACTTAAAAAAAAAAATTTATTTATTTGGTTGCACTGGGCCTTAGTTGTGGCAGGCAGGCTCCTTAGCTGTGGCTCACCGGCTCCTTAGTTGTGGCATGCAAACTCTTAGCTGTGCAATGCATGTGGGATCTAGCTCCCTGACCAGGGATCAAACCTGGGTCCCCTGCATTGGGAGTGCAGTCTTATCCACTTGCACCACCAGGGAAGTCCCCCGAATGAACTTTTTGGCCAACCCAATATTTAATGTTTATGATTCTTCCCCAAAAACTAGTGATCTATTTGTAAAAATGAAAATAGACTCCCTCATTAGCTAACAACCAATAGCTTTCAGTGAAACCGAGTGAGGCCCTGTGGGGCTCCGAGGCATGGAGGCCCTTTTGTCCCCCATTTCTTGAAGGCAAGACTCCAGCCTCCATGACCTTCCCTGAGTTCCAAAGGGCAGATTCGAACAGTTGCTAATCAAGGGAGGAAGCAGCCAAGAAACCACCTGAGGCAAAATTAAAGGGACCAGGGAAGCTCCTCAAGATTAGGAGACCACCTGAGACGAGATGAAGGGAGTGAAAGCCCTGTGTACACCCTGATGTTGTCAGAGACCCCACCTTTGAACCACTGTTATAAAACCCTCATCAAATCCTCCCAGGTTGGGACACATAGTTTTTCGAGGCAGGAGCCTGCTGTGTCCCCCTTTGCCTGGCAATGTAATAAGGCTATCCTTTTCTATTTTGTCTCTGAGATTTGATTTGGCACCAGTATACAGAGAAGTTGAGCTTTCAGCAACATCACCAATCTCCAAGATTTTACTAAGACAAAACTATGCTGTATTTATGTGAGTGACCATGGAACACAGTGACTCATGGCCCAAATTCAAAACTGAGAACTAATTATGCTCGGTAATTCCTCTTCATAATTCCTTTTATATTATGAAATATAAAACTTACTTTTATATTATGAAATATTTTATACTTAAAATACATGCATAACCTAAAACCAAAATGAACATTTATAACCTAAAAACAAAATGAACATTCATGAAACCTAATATTACTAAAGAAACAGAACATTACCAGTAACCTAGAAGCCTTCTGAAGAAACAACCACTATCATGATGTTGTATTTAAACATTCATATGATTTTCTTTAGAGTTGTATCACAGATGCAGGTATCCCTAAACAATATAGTTTACTTCTGCTTTGTTTTGAATATGTTATTATACTGCATGTATTCAGCAACTTGCTTTTTTCTGCTTCACATTTGTGGGTCATCTGGGCTGACACCTGGTGATGTAGTACATTCTTTTTCACTGTTATACAGTATTCTATTACATGAACAGAGTACAATTTATCCACTATGTCCACAAATATTTGGATTTTTTTCACCTCAAGTTTTATTACAATGCTATTATGAAGGTTCTTGTATCTGTCTCTCAATGTACATGTGTAAGATTTTCTCTAGGGCATATACCTACTAGTGGAACTGCTGAGTAGTAAGGTCTGCACATAGTCAACTTCATAAGAAAGTTGCCGAACTGTTTTCACAGTGGTTATAATTTACACTCCCACCAGAAGTTTCTGTATAACTTTCCATTGCTCAACATCTCACCAACACTTGGCATTGTCAGATTTGCATTCTTGCCAATTTTGTTGGTGTAAAATGCCATCTTGTCCTTTTAACTTGCATGATCCTAATCATTACTGAGATTGAGAATCTTTTAATATGTTCACGGGCCTTTGGGGTATCCTCTTTTGTGAAATGTCTGTTCAATCTTTTTTGCTCACTTTTCTACTTGGTTGGTTGTCATGTTTTTGATGATCTTTTGAAGTTCTTTATATATATTCTGGATACTAAGCTGTCAGTTTTATATGAGGCAAATATCTTCTCTCAGCTTTTGGCTTGTCTTTTTGCTTTCTTTATAGTGTATTTGAATAAGTTCTTAAGTTCAATAATATCAACTTTAGTAATCTTTTAGTTCATAGTTTCAACCTTATCTGGTTAGTAAAACAATTCTCCTATATTGTCTTCCAAAAATTCGAAGGTTTTCCTTTCATAAAGTTTTGGGGTTTTCTTGCTTTTTTTTCTTTTTTGCATATATTAGCATTTATTCTCTTTATTCTTTTGTGCTCAAAGGGAGATTTCCAACTCTTCTTTCATATTTAGGCTTTTAAATTCACCTGGAATTGACTTTTGTACACAGTATGAGGTAGGAATCTAAACCTTTTTCCATATGAATAATTATCCCAGGCCCCTTAATTGAATATCAGTCCACCCTTTCTCACTGAGCTGCAATATCACTGATGTAAATCCAATTTCCACATAGATATGAGTCTGTTTCTAGGCTTTCTGGTTTGTTCCACTGGTATATTTGTCTATTCTTAGCTTGATTTGTGTCATAATGACTATGGCTTTATAATAAGTATTAATGTCTGATACACTTCTTTGGGTAGAACTGGTATCTTCATGATATTTAGTCTTCTTATCTATGAATAGTATGGTTTTCCATTTAACTTAGGTCTTCTTTAATGTCTGTACATTTTGATAATTTTCTAGATGTACACAAATGTAATCTGCTCCTCATCAGTGATGTGATCATTAGTGATCTGACTGTCCAGTCAGGGTGTGGTCTGATTGCTGCAGCATCTGGTTACTAGTTTTCACCTTGTAACTAATAAGCAATCTAGAGCGAGACGCTTGGAGACCACGCAAATATGCTGCTCAACAACGTACTCAATATTAAGCATTCACCATATTACAAGATGACGATTTCTTATTCCAGCCCTCCTCCTCAACATCTAACAGTCAGCATTTGGCACTTCAGTGTAAGGAAGAAGAGTCTCTTCTTCTTGTTGATCTATCATCAGTATGGACTCATGAATTCCAACTTTTTCTCAGTGGTCTATGATTATTGTTCGTAATTATTTTGGAGTTAAAATCAACCCAGATTTAGCCAGTGGAGCCTCTTCGGGTTGGTTCCTGTGTCCTTATGACGCATCCCCATCATTTTTTTGAGCATTTCCTTTCTTTCTCAGAAAACATGATGTTCTGTTGCTTGCTTATTTTTGATAGTCTCCTATTTCTTACTAATACTTTCTATCCCCTTTCTTATTTCTTCAAAAATAATACTTATTTTATACTCAGCATATGATAATTCTAGTATCAGAAGCCTTTGCTGGTCTGCCTGTGATGTTTATTGTTTCTGCTGCCTTTTTTGCTCCCTGTGCCTTTGCTCAAGGTTTTATGATTAAAAAAAAATTTTTTTTGTGGGGGGGGGCTTCCCGGGTGGCACAGTGGTTAAGAATCCGCTTGCCAATGCAGGGGACACGGGTTCGAGCCCTGGTCAGGGAAGATCCCACATGCCGCGGAGCAACTATGCCCGTGTGCCACAACTACTGAGCGCTCGAGCCACAACTACTGAGCCCGCATGCCACAACTACTGAAGCTCATGCACCTAGAGCCCGTGCTCTGCAACAAAGAGAAGCCACAGCAATGAGAAGCCCGCGCACCACAACGAAGAGTAGCCCCCACTTGCCGCAACTAGAGAAAGCCTGCGCGCAGCAACGAAGACCCAACAGAGCCAAAAATAAATAAATAAATAGGTAGGTAAATTTATTTTAAAAAGTTTTTTTAAATTGTGAGTTCATATTCCTTTGTGGGATTTTCTTTGAAGCCTGGACTGAGGATACATTTATCTAAAGAAGCCCTACATTTGTTTTCTCCAGGTTCCTTGGTATATTACCAATCCATGAGCACTTTACACTAAATTCTACTGTTTGGAGTTTTTCAGGTCACACTGGTTCTATGAATTTAGGCTGAAAATGCTATCAGAAGCCTACAGTTACAAATTCTCAGAAATTTTTCCTTTTTGCCCCACAGTCAGTCAGACAAGTTTCCTTGTCCTCTTCTTTTTTTTTAGATGTTGGGGGTAGGAGTTAATTAATTAATTAATTATTGCTGTGTTGGGTCTTCGTTTCTGTGCAAGGGCTTTCTCTAGTTGTGGCAAGCAGGGGCCACTCTTCATTGCGGTGCGCGGGCCTCTCACTATCACAGCCTCTCTTGTTGCGGAGCACAGGCTCCAGACGCGCAGGCTCAGTAGTTGTGGCTCATGGGCCCAGTTGCTCCGCGGCATGTGGGATCCTCCCAGACCAGGGCTTGAACCCGTGTCCCCTGCATTAGCAGGCAGATTCTCAACCACTGCGCCACCAGGGAAGCCCTGTCCTCTTCTTTTATGGAGAAGATTTTCCTCATTACTTCCATGAGGATGTGGCCCTCAAGTTCTAGGTTAGACATGACCACAGATTTCTCCAGGGTAGCTAGTGGCTTAGGTGCTGGCTTATTTTCCAAGATTCCTGCTCTGGTTTCCTTTTTGGCCTCTGGAAATTTCCATTACATTCTAACCATCTCAGACATCAATTTAAAAGATGTTATTTATATTTTCCCAGAATTTTTGGGTTTTCCAGATATAAAGTCCAGAAAGAGAAATCATCATGTCATTTGCCCCTATATCCTGCTTAATTTTTCAAGTTTCAATGAAAAATAACCACCTGGCCTTTTTACAAATCACTGAGTTGCTTAAAAGTTCCTAGTTATCCTGAAGATACCTCTTCTGTATTTTTTCACAAACCTGCCCATGTTTTCTCCTTGCGGGGGGGACAGGAATGATTGTCATGTTCTTTTGTTTAAGGGAACCAAATTGAAATTATCACATGTAGAAAAATCATGAATTCTTACATTTTGGGACAGAAATATAAAAAGTGCACTTTCTTAAGAGTACCATCAGCACAGGATTACCATACTTATTAAATAGTGGAAATTATTTTCCACTCTATTTTTGTTTGGTTGGTTTTTTTTTTTTTGCAGCACGTGGGCCTCTCACTGTTGTGGCCTCTCCCATTGTGGAGCACAGGCTCCAGACACGCAGGCTCAGTGGCCATGGCTCACGGGCCCAGTCGTTCAGTGGCATGTGGGATCTTCCCAGACCAGGGCACGAACTCGTGTCCCCTGCATTGGCAGGCGGACTTTCAACCACTGCACCACCAGGGAAGCCCTGTTTTTTCTTTTTAAATTTTAAAATTTTATGTCTTATTTTATTGAGATATAATTGACATACAGCACTGCAGGAGTTTAAGGTATACAACATGATTTAAGTTACACAGATCATGAAATGATTACCACAGAAAGTTTAGTGAACATCCATCATCTCATATAGACACAACATTAAAGAAATAGAAAAAAAATTTTTTCTTTGTGATGAAAACTCTTAGGATTTACTCTCTTAACTTCCATTTATAACGTACAGCAGTATTAATCATCTTTATCACGTCATATATCACTAGTACTTATTTATCTTATAACTGGAAGTTTGTACCCTTTGACTACCTTCATCTAATTCTACCTTCCCCACCCCCCATTTCCACTCAATTTAGGGAGTAAAACTGACACACCAACTTCAAATTGTTATACTCCTTCTGGTAGTGAGGACTGGGATGAGCTGTCTACTTCAATGGCTGATCCCACTGCACATTTGCTTGATGAGTGGCTCAGCCAATATATATAATAAATGAGTTGTAATGAAATAGAGCTGTGTCTAAAACAAACAAATGCTAAAAAACAAGAAAACACACACACATAAAACCTGTCCCCACTGATGGAAGACACTAGTGACTATGAACCCTGCCTTATGCAACTAAACTAAGAGATTCAGAAAACAGGTCATGGAGAAAAAGAGAGCAACAGAACCAGCGAATTCTAAATGTTGTGAATTCGAAATGTTGTATTTTTTACCTGTGGCACGAACTGAATTTAGGATGGTCTCTCGGTATGCCACCTGGAGGGGCCCTAGATAGGTTTCCAGTCCATATTCCCTCTTGATTCGGTCATGAATTATCTCAATATGTAACTCCCCCATGCCACAAAGGATAGTCTGGTTAAAAGAGGAAGAAAACAAAGATCAAGGAAAAAATTAAGTTTATCACAAAATACTAATAAAGGTATATCAATATATTTTATTTTTCATTACTTACAAAATGAATTTCTTCTGTAATTTTTTTTGGCTCTTACATCAAAACACTGCTTTTAACTTTTCTGATTGAAATAATAAATCAATTAAGAGTGAATCACTAGGCCAATCTCTTATTCTTTGATAGCTGAATTATCAGTTGGGTAAGTGGTATCTAACTAGAACTATACTTCCCAACCACAAAGGTAAGTTCTGGCCAGTGAAATATAAGCATAAATGATGTTGGTAACTTCTGGGTTACGTCTTTAAGGGTAAGTAAAGCCCTTCTCTTAATGAAGATATAGACAACCATCTTGACATGTGAACGAGGGTAACATCTTGTGAATGGGGGGAATAATCCCTCCCCCAAACACTCCCAACCACATGGCTATTTCCAACCATCCTGGGCACCTTACAGTCTTGTGGGCAGCTGAAACTTCCAAAGTAGCTTGGAACTTTACGTGACAGAGAAACTGACTTTTATCTTCTTTGAACCAATGTTATTTTGGGTCCTTGTTAGAACAGTCAAATTTGCATCAAAACCAATCAAAACATGTTTTTGTTTTTAGAAAGCAACAGTGGTTATTCCTTCTCACCCATTTTAGGTGTGTTATCATCATTAAAAGTATACCTATGCATCCTTCCTTTAGAAAGCTGCTTCTATAAGTTTTAGCATAAGAGGCTCAAGGTTTTGTCTTGGGGTTGAACCTTATTTCAAAATTTCACAAAAGGCTGTCTTCTGGAAGGTAGAAATGTTGGAAAGTAGTTTATGTAAGTAAGGTATAATCATACTGAGGAATTAGGAGAATTTAGCTTGACAGTCAAAATATAATCAGAAATTTATATTATGAGAGAACCAAAAAAGAAGGCTTTTTCTTTCAGGGGCATAGACCAATCAATGTTTTGGATATATGCACTTAAACACTCTCTCTCACACACACAAATGTTTTTATTGAAAGATTCTTGGGATTAAATAATAATATGCATACTTGTCCAGAGTCAGGATCTAGCTTCACTTTCAAACTGGGATCTTCACGCTGAAGGCATTTCAATGCATGATCCAAATCTAGAGGATAAACAATAACTGTTATCTTTATGTTTCATTTTTTTTGATAAGGTACTATACATTCTAGTGGGAAAACAGATGAACAAGCAAATTTTGAAAAAGAAAATTTCAAACAGCCAGAAATGTTCTGTAGAGAATAAAACAAGGTGATGAGATAGTGATGGGAGGTTACTTGAGATTGAGTGACCTGGGAAGACCTGTCCAGGATGATTCAGATAAAGACACAAACCAAAAAGAATGACATCGCAAGTAGAATCCTGAAGAAAAAGAATTCCAGGTAGAGGAAATGGCTGTGCAAGGAATGGCTTCTATTGGAGAAACAAGAAGGCTACTGTAGCTGGATATTGGTGGACAAAAGGAAGAGTAGCATCAGATGAGGCGGGAGATGTGTGACAGGGAGCACACCATGTAAGGTATTGAAGGCCATGGTGAAGAGTTTGGATGTGCACTGGGAAGCCACTGAAGGGTTTAAATGGGACAGTAACATCATCTGATTATGTTCTGCAAAGGTTAAGGAACTGGCAAAAAAGACTTTAGAAACACATACAATAAGAAACTGGCAAAAGGAAGCTAAATTACATCATGAATAAAGAGATACTAATGTGATTACTCTGATGAATTATCACACCAAGGAGGAAGTAAGAATACAGCTGACCCTTGCACAACATCGGTCTGATGCAGGTCTGCTTACACGCGGATGCAGAATCGGAGGACCCAAGCATAGGGAGGGCTGACTGTAAGTTATACTGGGATTTTCAACTGTGTGGAGGGCTGGGGCCCCAACCCCCCTGTTGTTCAAGGGTCAACTGTATGTTATTTGCATTAAATATGCCATCTAAAGTAAAGAGATACTTTGATACAATCAATTAACTGATATGCACATGCTCCCTCTTTAGACCTGCATTGTCCAAATGGTAGCCACAACCCATCTGTACAAGATATTACTAGTCTGAATTAACGTTAGCTGTAAGTGTAAAATTCATACCAGGTTTCAAAGATTTCACATGGAAAAGAAAAAAGAAAGTAAAGTATCTCAATAATTTTTATATTGATTATGTTGAAATGATAATATTTTGATATACTGAGTTAAGTAAAATATATTACTAAATTAATTTTGCCATTTTAACTTTCTTTAAATGTAGCTATAAGGAAATTTTAAGAAGCGGGATGGAAAGACTGGAGCTTGGGTGCCTGATGACGTGTGGAGTCATCCTTGAACCCCTGGGCTACCAATTCAAGGCATATTTTACAAGAGAAAGAAGTGAACTTTTGTCATTAAAGCAACTGCTATTTGGGGGTTTTATGCTCTATGTAACCAAATTTAACAAGAAATGTTATAGCTGGAACCATGAGCTTTACTATATACTGACTAAGGAGTTTGGGTTTCTGCTATAAGTAATGAGAAGCCACTGAAGTATTCTAAGCCAATATGCTAAAGAACAAACTATTTATCACTCAAAAAGGTCAAATGACATTAAACATAGTATATAAATATCTTCACTGAGTTCTAAAAGTTAAGCCAGAAAACAAGGAAAAGTTGATTTTTATAAATGGTGATGGGAAACTGAATCGGTTATGAATTGGTTACCATCTAATCTAATATACTGGAAGGGCAGTCCTGAGGTCATTACTTAGAATCCCATAGATAGCACCACAAGAACAAGAATAAGGAAGAATATGGTAAGAGAAAAATGGCAAAGCTGAAAGAAAAAAAATGAAAAGAGTTTGTAAAAATCAAAACAAATTAAAAAACTAGACCAATCATAAGAAATACTTACCAATAAATGCTCATAAAATTGAACTCAGTGACATAAGAAACCTTCTGAGGTTAAAATGTAACTATTTTATCTAAATTATCAGAGCACTAATTAATTGATGCACCAAGATTATATGTACCTGGCTGCTTAGCCACTGATGGAGGTTCTATGGTACAGAAGAAAACAGGTTCTGGAATCTCCACCCCAGCCAACAAAAGCCTCTCTGCTTCATTGTTTTGTCTATGCTTCTTTTCTCCCTCCCTTTCTGCTCGACGACATGCAGCTAATGCGCTGGACTTGGATGAGACAATGGTGTCACCAGTGGCAGTCTGCGAGCAAAGAAGATGCCTTGGGACAAAACAGGCTATTGGCAAGCACTCAGCTTCCACCAAGGACCACAAAAACCAAAGAAAAATTTTAAGGTAGCACTTCCTCTTCATCAGAACTTAAAAGAGAGACAAATTCATTAAGCTCATTATAACTCTGCATTGGTAAAGCTAATTTAAGTTGTAGAAGAATTCTGTCCAAAATATTGCTGTAATAAATTCTAACAATAAAACATTCATACATACAAAAAATACATTTAAAACTCATTTGGTAAAACAAATTTATCTTTGAACAAGAGACAAAAGAACGAAAGAGACAAAAATCCTTGCTCTTACAGAGCCTTCATTGGCAAAATATCTTCACTTTTTAACCTGATCAGTTATAAAGTTAGATTTAATTGTCTGCAATGATCAAGATAGGAAAAAAAACAATGCAAATAACATTATTTTACATAAACTTAATACATAAGTATATATCCATAGTGTATTTATTTTACTTGGATTTGAACTTTATATGAATACAATCCATACTGTTCACAGTCTTTTGTAATTTACTTTTCTTTCTATTAAATGTTTGAGATTCAACCATGTTGATGAATATACTACAATATTCATTATTCCACTACTGATAGCTTTTGGACTGTCTATGGGCTTTTGCTATTACAAAATACCTACTTTTAATTAAACATTTAAGCTGTTATTTCCTAGAGAAACGATTTGGTCACTTACGTGTTTAAGCCCAACAGTCAAAGCAATGTTACCAGCAGTCAGTGAAGGTATTTCTACATGCTGGTCAGCAAATGGCAAAAGCAGACGACTTATTCTCTCCCTGTAAAACCATGATTTATATTAGTAAAAGTATATTTAAAGAAATGAGTGAAGTTTTAGAAAATAACCTAGGCTTCTACTTACGTGCAGTTTCCATTAATATTATGGATGGCCAATTGGCGTTTTATCATGCCTGAGTAAATGCGCAAAAATACCAGTGGGCCTCGCTGCTTGTCATGGAGAACTTTAAATGCCAGGGCACATAAGTCACCCTTATACCACTGCCTATAAAATTAAGGAGAAGTTCCAGAAAAGCCACTTTAAAATGTACTTCCTATATATCTATACAGATCGGATCAGATCAGAATCACTGCATAAGCCTAACCTTGATGTCCTCCAAAGATTCCTCATATCTTCTAGTTTAGCTACCAAGGCCAATTAAATAATGTATTATGTACCTCTCTTCCTCCACCGGACTAAATTATTCACTGGAGATCTTACCATTAATTCCTCAAAACCAAAAACAATGGATTCTCTTCCAAATATTACCTCTATTAGCAAATAATTCTTGTCTAGATTTCCCTCCTCAAAAAATATACCTAGGAACATCACACCACTTCTTAAAACCCCATACAGGGTAAACAAATAGGTACTTTCCAATTACTGCTTTCACTCTCTCCTCCCACTTGTCTTCAGCTGCACAGCCATATAAATCTACACCATAAACTTGAACTTGTTTACACAGCGAACACTTACAGAATGATGTCCTTAAATTGGGGTTCATTACTAGGTTTCAGAAAGTTTGAATCCCTCTCAAATTGCCAAACTTTGCACATAGGTACTTTTTTCTGAGGAAATATGGAAATATTTCTCCATATTTTCATTAGTTTCAAAGGAGTCCATGATTCAAAGTAGGTTAGACACTTCTATTATTGAATTTCTCTAATCTTATTCCTGTTCCCTCCAAATTTTAATTTATTTAACAAATTCTTATATAGAGAGTTGATCATATACTAGGCACTGTTTTATGTGCTTTATAAATATTAGCTCATTTGATTCTTGTAACAATCCTATGAGATAAGTCCTATTCTCTGCATCTTATAGATGAGGGGTTAAAGCAACTTGGAAGATCGGAGATTTAAATCCAGGCAGTACACAGTCTATGCTCATCATCACATCACCATAATGCCTCTCCAGTTGAGAGATATGAAAAGTGACTCAGGTCCTAGTTAACAGGATCAAAGTTCACCTCTGTCTGCCATTTGGCACAAAACTCACTCAGATTTTAGAGGATTTATTACGAAGGACAAAGCTGTTAGTGACAAGAGGAATAAAACAATGGACCTTTCCTTACAGTCACAAAACATTATGAAAAATCTTGAAATCCAGAATAAATATAAATGTATCTATAGAATATTTATCAAACACCTCCAGTATACTACTTTTTTTAACTAAGATGGCAGGGTCAACACTTATACTTTTACACAGCAAAAAAGCCATAAATTCTTATTTAGCTCCACCTGTAAACACAGCAGGTTACAAGAGATGATGACAAATATCCCTTTCAAGTAAAAATTACTATGGCTCTATATTATATTATTTAGAATAATATTCTTCACCAATGTTATTCAAAAACTGTGATTCAACTACTCTCTGTGAAACATGACCTACCTGTCTACCTGTCTTTTCAAGGCTATGCGATTTTAATCTATGCACTTGAATACTTACAGAAATTCATAGTTGCGTTCTTCAGGTGAAGGCAAGTACATAGTAATAGCATCTAACAAGGGCTGGACCCCTTTGTTTTTCAGGGCACTTCCACAAAGCACAGGCACTGCTGTCTGAGCCAGTGTTACTCTGTGTACCGCAGCTTGTATCTGTAAAGCAGAGGAGATATACATGTTTTATGTGTAGTATTCTGGTCTCGACCCAAATATCCCAGAATTAGGTGCCTTCCCTAACCAAACATGTAAAATATCACTCCTCAGCACACTTCCATCATTCTTTATGGCCTCATTCTTCTTTATTTTTCATTGTAAATAACATAAATCACTACCTGGTATATTAGATATATATTTATTACTTTGTTATCTGTCTCCCCAGTCACAAGAATGTAAAATCTATATAAGCATTATAGTAAGTCCCATAAAGATACTGTAAATCACAAGAAACTGGAAAAGTGCTTAAAATAAAGTAGATGCATAAAAATATTTCTTGAATAAGTGAATTAATATACTTGTGATTTAACCTCGATAGTCTACTAGAGGAACTGGTTAGAAATTAGAAATATAAATGAGTTACAATTTCTTCAAATAAATTAAATCCACATTAAATAAAATCCAAAGGAAAATGAGGTATCAAAGTAGAAACAATTTTTAGAAGACCTCAAAAACCAAGAAAAGCTTAGGTGTGCTTGCAAGCTATTGATAAGAGAAACGGTGGGTCAATTTAATTTTAGATTGTAAGCTCTTTGAAAACAGAAATCATGTTATGTGACTATAGGGCACAATAAACATCACATTTAAGCATTCGAATACTAAACAAGAAAAAAATTCAAACTTACAGCATTTCATTCAAAAGAAAAGAAATAATTTTTTCCACCTCTAACTTCAAATGGCTCAAAATTAATCTACAGATCTTGTGTTTTTCTTTACTTCTTTTCATGAAAAACAACCAAGTGTGAATTTGCTGGGCTCATCTTGGAGCCCACTTAAAACACTACCACTTAAAAACACTTTTCATGGGGGAAGGTTCCTGGCAGAAAAAATAAAAAATGCCTTGAATAAACCTGTCATAATTCAAATACTACCAGTATTTTACTGGCCTATTCTCTGGTTTAATATATTTCAAAAGAAAACCAAAAAAAGGGAAGACCTGGAATAAGTTTCCACTAACAATTAAAACAGGTTCAGAAAAAATGTTCTGAGAAAAATGACCATTACAGTAGTCCGAAAGACCAGTAGATCAAAAAAAAAATTCTGTGATTTCCCTAATACTTAGTGAAATGATCACAATGAAGGGAAAAGGCTCAGTAAATGAACAATGGCTTCTAATTTTTAACAGCGTTCTCCTAATTTTTAAGTCCGCATTTTCTAATGATATGCAAAGTTGAAAAAAAACCCACCTACAATAGAGTAATCAAACCACATCCAATTAGTAAAACTTGGTCAAAGTAAATGAATAATAAAATTTACCTTTTCAGCTGGTAGTAAATCAAAATTCTCACTAAATTCTCCTAAAACTAAGCCAGCAAATTCATCATCCAAATCTGCAACCTGTAAAGAAAGGCTTTAGTTCTGTAACTTGCATTCATCATCACAACTATTAAGTCTATACACCATAAGTATTCATTACCCAAATATTTCAAGACAGCTACATGATCTAACTTATCCAGGCCAAGGAACTCTTCACATCTTTTAAAGAGAAAGAGTTTTTCTTTCAAAGGAAAGGAGATTGAAAATTGAAGATACGCTCTCATGAGTTTCCTAAACTCATGGGAAGCCAGATCCAGACAGAGCACCTCAATAAGGTGTGCTACCTACTCAGAGTGCTCAAAAGAAATAAAAAAATCCACAGCTGATAGCCAATGATAATATATACAATGAATTGCTGTTTTTAAATAGATTTGGGGGGGGTCTTAGTTCATAAAAAAAAGTTTCATTTGGTAATCCTCTAATATTTTGAATGTTCACCAGATCTCCAAGACAAAGTAAAATGACTGAACTTGTTTATAATCCTTCACTGAGGGAATAAATTTAAGTTGAGGGGGGTAGTGGTATAATTTCAATAATAAAAATGTAATTATCTAATTTATGTTCATTTCATAATCATCTGCTTATATATGACAGGAGAATTCAACAGACAATAAAATTAACAAAAGAGTTTCAAAAGTTTATAATAGTAAAAGGGAGCAAAACATTCAAACTTGGTGAGAAAAACATATTTTTTTTTTTTTTTTTTTTTGCTGTACGCGGGCCTCTCACTGCTGTGGCCTCTCCCGTCGCGGAGCACAGGCTCCGGACACACAGGCTCCGCGGCCATGGCTCGCGGGCCCAGCCGCTCCGCGGCATGTGGGATCTTCCGGGATCGGGGCACGAACCCGTGTCCCCTGCATCGGCAGGCGGACTCTCAACCACTGCGCCACCAGGGAAGCCCCAGAAAAACATATTTTTAACAGCTAACTATAGCAGAAATGTACCCAACCATCTTTCCAAAAAGCAGCAAATATGATGGTTAAGCATAGCTTCTGGAATCAAACTGTCTGGAAACGGCTCCACTACTTACAAACTTGTTCAAAAAAACTTTGGTCAGGTTACATCACCTCTCTTTGTCTTGGTTACTCATGGAGATAATACTAGTACTTATCCTATGGTGCTACTGTGAAGTTTAAATAACCAATTCCAATTATGCTTCCAGAATATATAGTAAGTATATAATAAGCGTTGTTTTCATCGCTGTTCACCTTTAGAACACAGGAAGTCGATTCTAGCCCACACTAATCTTATTCTCTAATTGAAAAAAAAATGTTTAACTTTGATAAAATATAACAAACATAAAAGTACCTCCTTAACCATTTCTAAGTGAATAGTTAGGAAGTGCTAAGTATATTCCACACTGTTGTAAAACTAATCTCTAGAACTTCTTCATGTCACAAAACTACAACTCTATACCCATGAAGCAACTCTTCCTCATTCTCCCCTCCCCACAGCTCCTGGTAACTACCATTCTACTTCCTGTCTCTATAAAGTTGAGGACCTAAATACTTCATATATCTGTAAACTATAAAGTAAAGCAAATGAAAGATAAACACTGCAATCAAGACAGTGGTGATGGGTGGGGTAGATGATTAGTGGAAGGGAGAGAGAAGAGCAGGGAGTAGCACAGGGAGATTCAAGAGTATTGCTAATATTCTATTTCTTAAGCTGGGTGGTGATTACACGGGTGTGCACTGTATTATACTTTACATATTCCATATGTAATTTTAGATGAAATTTCACAATAAATATTTTTTAAAGTTTCTAAATATTTACACAATTTTAAGCTCAAAGTATTTATTTTACTTGTTCAATTAAGGCATTCCTTGCTTCCGTTATCTCCTTCAGCAATTCAGGATCACTCATTTCCAAGAGGGGTTTTCTCTCAAAGTCTTTTCCATCATCTGAATTGGGATTCCAAAGAAGTTTTTCTTTACTTACTACATCCACCACTCCTTTGAAAGTTTTGCCTTCACCAATTGGTAACTGTAAGTCAGAGTGAGATTAACATTTTATTAAATGATCCTTAGAACTCAATTAGAACTGCACTGGTGATAGAATTTATCTCTCCCCACTCCCCCCCAAATGTCTCTTATCATTATTGCCATAATCTATACCTATTTTTATTCATATCCTAACTTCTTCCAAAAGGATTTGCGATAGCTTCAAAAATGTATATAATATGCTACAATAAAATATGTTGATGAGGAAACTGAGAAGGATCTGTTTATATTAATAAACCAAATACTAATCAACCAACCTGTAAAAGCAAAGGCTTTGCCTTCAACTTCTCTCTGATGCTTTCAACAGCATAGTTAAAACTGTAGAAAGTAAAATCATTTAAAATGTTAAGATACTTAAAACAGGATTTAAGAATGTACTCTCAAATTATAACCCTGAATTGTTCCTAACGTTTACCATTTAACAGTTTTCCACAGGACAACATCTTGTAATCTTTTAACATTAATTTCAGATAATAGTGATTGAGTATCTACCATAATTCTGCCACACACGTATTTAGGGTATTATTATTATTGTGAGCTTCATTTAACTGAAGTTTGAGGTTAAGTGACTTGATCAAGGTCACACATAATAAACTGGAGTTAAGATTCAAATGCAAGATTTGTGATTACAAGTCAAAGATTCTTTCTTCTAACAACTATATTTGTTATCACACAACTACCCACTTTCTTCCAAGAGCCAGCCTGACTAATTTTTCTACACTTTTATCTTAGGCATTGTTCGTATCATATGCTATGCTGTTCATTTCTGTGCTAACACTAGGGTTGGCTACCTATGGAACACATGACACATCTTTGGCACGCGGGCTGATTCATACATGCAGATCATTCTGGTCCCCATGTCTTTAAGAAGCAGCCTAGTATCCAGTCATCTCCCTCCCCATCATCACAGGTGCTGTCAGTCAGTATAGGCAGTATTTCCCTCAGCCTCAAGGAACTCCAAACAGAAAAGGGTCAGAACCTAAGCCTAGCACATTTTGAAGGTTGCTGTGCTTTTACTAATCAAGACAAAAGTCCTCTAAACCAGCAGCCTTAGAATTACTGTAGAGTTACAGAAATACAAAGCATACTGTGTGATATCAGGAGAGACACGGTTTATGTTTTCTTATTGCCACTCTCATACCACAGATCAGGATCTCTCCCTTTCACATTTCCCCAGTATCCTTTGATTCTTAATTCTTGCCCTTTCACATTTTCTCCAAATCCTTCATATATTCTTGATTGTCTGAATTCTGTTCTCAGAACAACGTATCCATTTTGGATTACCACTCTGTAAGTCTGCCGTATTACCACTACATCTCAGCATTAACTCTTTTGCCCTATATGCAGGTCTCAAAACATCTACATTCTCCTCTCCTAGTTTCCTTTCATTGAGAGCATTTTACCCATTAAAGAAAATTGGGGACAAGGAAGAACATCATTCTGTGAAGCAACTACAAGAAACAATTCTCTTCCCTCCCCCATTAGCAATGACGGAGCACCGTAACATTCAGCAATACAAGGACTTGACCATACAGCTCTAAATAGAAGCAATGGAATCAGCAAGACATCACTCTGTCAGGAGCCTAGAAAACAGGATAAAGCCTCTCTACATTAGAATCAGAATGATTCATCATCTATCAGCTCTCTATTAATCCCACATTGTTACTTTACCTATGAATCAACTGCTCTGAAATTTTTTAAAAATGGGATTGAATTGGGATTCCATGGAATATTTATACTTTATAGGGAACAGCTGTTTATAAATTTTAGTGCATTAAAAGCTCAAATCATATTCTTACTTTGATAAGCCAAAGAAACACACATTAAATACCTTGCTCCAATTTTGTCCATCTTGTTTAAAAAACAGATTCGAGGTATCTTGTGTTTATCAGCTTGCCTCCATACTGTAAGAGTTTGTGCCTAGAGCAAAGATAAGAAAAAAACCCCATATTTGACAAAAATAACTATGTTACTACACATGGAATAAGCAGACCTAAGACTCTATTATAACATAGAATTGGGCCCTATTCTAGCATAGAATTAGCGCCGTTGCACACATACCTCTAGACCCACTCTTATGCTATCAGGTTAAAACAGTTAAGAAAATGATCAAGCATGACTGAAGATTATGCTTCAAACTGAGAATACTTCGGGTGAACTAGGTTGCAACACAAAGGGAATTAACAACTGGGAAGTACTGGGAGTCACAGAAAGAGGACTTAACCAAGAATTACAAGACCTACTTTTTGTTTGCCTTCACCTTACTTAGTAACGTCACACAATACTGAACTCATCAGTTTTCTGATCTGTGAAATATGGACTTTTGCCTTAATTAATTCAGACAGTTGTGATGTAAAAAGAATAGGAACGTACTATAAAACACTACTATGATAGGGGCCTCCCTGGTGGCGCAGTGGTTGAGAGTCCGCCTGCCGATGCAGGGGATACGGGTTCGTGCCCCGGTCTGGGAGGATCCCATATGCCGCGGAGCGGCTGGGCCCGTGAGCCATGGCCGCTGGGCCTGCGCATCCGGAGCCTGTGCTCCGCAACGGGGGAGGCCACAACAGTGAGAGGCCCGCATACCGCCAAAAGAAAAAAAAAAAAACAAAAAAAAACACTACTATGATAAAAATCGTGTATTTTTACTGTGAATGTTTGAACGTTCATATAAACTGAAGAGGATTTAAGGGGGGAAAAGGAAGCCAATACCTGTATTTCTAAGTTACAATTCTCATATGCTTTTCTACTTGGCTTTTTTGTTGTTGTTAAACAAGTAATTTTTAATATTTGGCTTCTTTTAATTCCACTTTCTGTACATGTTAAATATAAACAGTTTGCCTAGTAGAGTCTAATAGCCCTGAAGCAGAGCATTAAAAGCCTAATGTGCTGACACTGTTAAAACAGAAGCCAGTTTGTCATTTATTAGGTAAAATTGATATACAATAAAATACAGTTGACCCTTGAACAATATAGGGATTAGGGGCGCCAACCTCTGCAAAGTCAAAAACCACTTATAACTTTACAGTTGGTCCTCCCTATGTGCTGTTCCGCAACTGCGGATTCAACCAACCATGGATTATATAGTTCTGAAGCCCGTATTTAGTGGAAAAAATCCACATATAAGTGAACCCATGAAGTTTAAACCCATGTTGTTTGAGGGTCAATATAGATTTTCAGTTTATAGTTCAATGAATTTTAATAAATGCATATACTTGTATAACTATTACCCCAATAAAGAGAAAGAACATATAGAACATTAGAGATTTTTATGTCCCTCCCCCCATAGCAATCTGTTCTGATTTCTGCCACCATGGATTCATTCTGCCTATTATTGAACCTCATATAAATAGCATGGCTTCTTTCACCCAAAATAATGTTTTTGACATTCCTTCATGTTGTTGGGCATACTGGTTCAGTTTTACTGCTAAATTCCTTTGTATAAATGTACCAGTTTTTCTATCCACATGTGGATGTGCACTTGTGTTGTTTCTAATTTGGGACTATTATGAATTTAGCTGCTATAAACATTCTGAACAAATCTTTGGTGAACAAATGTTTTCATTCCCTTGGATAAAGATGGAGGAGTAGAACTGCTGGGTTATAGGACAAGTGTATATTTACCTTTATAAGAAACTGCCAAATAGTCTTCCAAAATGGTTATAATATTTTATAGTCCCACCAACAATGTATAAGAGTTCCAGTTACTCCACATCCTCAACCACGATTTGCTATCATTCTTTTTAATTGTAGCCATTCTTGTGGGTATGAAATGGTCTCTTTGTAATTTTAATTTGCATTTCCCTAACGACCAATGAGACTGAGCATCTTTTCATGTGCTTACTGGTCATTCACATGTCTTCTTTGGTAAAGTACCCATTCAAGTCCTTTGTCTTTTTTTTAAATTGGGTTGTTAGTTTTTATTATTGATATGCAGTTCTTCATATATTCTGGATACAAGTCTTTGGTCATACACATGTACTGTGAAAATTTCAGTACATACTACCTAAGACAATAATATTCTCTACATAATCAACTGTTATTGCACTCTGGAAGTTCAACATTCATATAATATTTTATCTAACATTATAAATTTTCCCACAGTCTAAGGCTTGCCTTTTTGTTTTTAAGTTTCAAGCACATAATTTTGAAGAGGTCCAATTAATCAACTTGTTTTTGTTTTATGCTTCTTGTGTCTTCTCCAAGAAATTGTTACCTACCACCCCCTCCACCCACACCAAAGTTGTTAAGATAATACTTTATTTTCCCTCTAGAAGGTATACGGATTTAGCTTAACACTATGATCCACTCCAAACTAATTTTTATGTGGGGGTGGGGGGATATATACTATAAATTTCCCAAGAACTAAACATATTAAAAAATAAAACAAAAATTCCCATCACCCCACCTGCCGGCTAAAAGTCCATCTACTGTTTTAGCAAACAACAGCCTCCTGTATCACAAATTCAGAAACTTCCTATTACAGCATATTTCAATCTTGTAAATAATGCAATCTGAATGATTAAGTGTCAAATTTATGTAAAGAAGTTATAATGACAGGAAGGATGCAACCATTAGGAAATGAAATGACTCAAAGAAATAGAAATAATAGGTGTATAATCAACCTCAGACATCAGTGTCAGGCTTTATATCCAGCAAATATAACTGTCTGTCAGGGGTCCTCAGGTGGGGCTTTCAATAACTGTATTATTTCCCCTCGAACTAGTACAATTAAGTATCCACGTACTCTTCACCTAGATTCACCAAATATTAACATGTTACACTTGCCTTTTTTCTCTATATATAAAACATTATGTGTCTGGTGGCTGGGAAAATGTGCCACTTGGAACTACTATAAAGAGCATGATTAACTGATGGTTCCAACTGTTACCCTTCTAGATCTACCACCACGTATTCTCAAGGCGCACCTTCTTGGGGGCTATTTCCAGCTAATGACTGAGCTCAGCAGAGGACTAATGGAGGCCTATTCCCACAAGACATGGGCTCCTCTAACAGGTAACATTAGCTTGGGGACTCCCCATGAGCGTAGCCAAACCCTTTTGGAACTGTACTATAGCCTGAGACTCTTCCTGCCTAACCCCCCATCCTTCCCCCTCTCCTTCACAGGTGTCAGCCTGCCCTGTGGTCTGAACGCCCTCCCCCACTTCCCTCTTTTCTCCCTTATTCTTCGCAGGCATTTCCCCCCTGATAAATCTCCTATACATCTAATCCCATCTTGGCATCTACTGATCAAAGTACCCAAACTAACACCATGTGTGTATGTGTGGGTGGATGGGAGCTGAACCATGAGAGCAAGTTGCAGACACCATGAGACTTTAATCCTAAATACTTCAGCATGCATTTCCTAAGAATAAGGACATTTTCCTACATAATCAATTACAAAGACCACATTCAGGAAAATTTAAGTTGACACAATACTTTTATATATTACATATTCAAATTTCTGATTTTCCCAGTGATGTCCTTTGTAACTTTTTCTTTTTCTTTTTTTTTTTTTTGCTGTACGCGGGCCTCTCACTGTTGTGGCCTCTCCCGTTGCGGAGCACAGGCTCCAGACGCACAGGCTCAGCGGCCATGGCTCACGGGCCCAGCCGCTCCGCGGCATATGGGATCCTCCCAGACCGGGGCACGAACCCGTATCCCCTGCATCGGCAGGCGGACTCTCAACCACTGCGCCACCAGGGAGGCCCCGTAACTTTTTCTTTTTGATCTAGGATTCAGCCAAAGAGGATATATTACATTTAGTTTTCTTGTCTCTTTAGAATCCTTTAATCTAGAACAATTCCACAGCTTCCCCCCAACCCCAATTGTTCATTTTCCTTATGTTAAAACATTTTTTTTGAATTTCTGAAAAGTCTTGGCCAGTTGTTTTGCACAATGTCTTTCAATTTAGATTTGTTTGTTTTCTCATGATGTGGGCCAAACATTTTTGCCAGGAATACAACATAGGTAATGTTGTATCCTTCTTAGTACATCATATCAGGAGGCCCATGGTATCAATCTGTCAAATTTGGGGGGATATTGATTTTGATCCCTTAATTAAGGTATCGTTTTTAGTAATTTTAAGATTAGAAGAACTAATGTGGGTTCTATATTCAAGATAAAGCCAATCTTGAGATTATAAAACAAATGGAGTACCAGCTAAAGAGAGCATAACTGACCCCAGTAGCAACAATTTTATTATAAACCCACTTGCAGGATTTATTCAAGGAGTTTTATATTAAGTTTTGGGAGAAAATCCTTCATGGGTCACTCACATTTCTGCATGTTTTGTCAGGAGAGGCACTGACTGCCTTTATTCTGGACTATCTTTTCAAAAATGTTTGTATAGCGAACAGTTTAGAAAGATATTGTATCTCCCTTCAGAGCAAAAGGTAGGTTGGCTTACAAGAAGCAGGCATGTTTACTGCCCATTATAAAATACTTGCATTCTCTAAGCACAGGGTTCCACTGCAGCTGTCACCTGACTTCCCTTTGTCACCCTATGGGAATTAGGGCTTGAGGAACCAACACAAGGAAATGCTGATACTCTGGATATTGCTATTTTGGTGATTAATAAAGTCCTTCATCCCTGACTCAGAAACCTTGTGTCTTCTGCCAGAATCCATAAAACTATGGCAGACGAACTTGTTAGCTTTAAAGTAAGAATCTCAGACTCTTCAGAGTTCTCAAAACTTTCATATTTCCTACAGAAAAGCAAACTTTACCTTCCCTTTTACTATGAAGTATATGAGATCATATATAAATCACATCTCAATATTAAATTCCAAATTCCTTTAACCATAATTGGATTTATATAAGCTTACCAAATAAAGGGTTATAGTTAAATCAATCTGATGCATTCTACTTTTTAAAAAAAATCATGCTGTTCTATCTTCACTTTACTTTGACAATATTTTTTACCTCTACACCAGCAGAGGCATCAAACACAGCCACTGCACCATCTAACACTCTTAGGCAGCGCTCAACTTCCAAGGTAAAGTCCACATGACCTAAGAAAAGGATGAGAAATGTAACACCTAAAATCTTTAAACCATCACCACCATCACCACCACCACCACCATGTGATCTAGCAATCCCAGTTTGGGTACATACCCAGAATAAATGAAAGGATAATCTCAAAGAGATATTTACGCCCCCATGTTCAGAACAGCACTATTCACAATAGCCAAGAGGCAGAAGCAACCCAAATATCCATCAATGGATGAATGGGGTGTGTGTGTGTGTGTGTGTGTGTGTGTGTAAAATTTTGTATATATACAAAATGTGTTACTTATGGGCAATGGAATACTATGCAGCCTTAAAAAGGAAGGAAATCCTGTCACAGGCTACAACATGGATGAACCCTGAAAAATTTTGCTAAGTGAAATAAGCCAGTCACAAAAGGACAAATAGAGTACGACTCTACTTATAAGAGGTATCTAAAGTAGTCAGTCTCATAGATCTACAAAGTAGAATGGTGGTTACCAGGATTTAGGGGAGAGGACAAAGAAGAAAAGTCATTTTATGGGTGTAGAGTTTCAGTTCAACAAAATGAAAAAGTTCTGGAGATCTATTTCACAATAATGTGAACATACTTAACACTACTGAACAGTACACTTAAAAATGGTTAAGACAGTAAATTTTATGATATATATATATTTTTTACCACAATTAAAAAAACCCCACACATACACAAACAGAAAAGCCTCAAAATAATGCAGCACCTCTGCATTGCTGAAACAGCACTATACCTGGTGTATCAATCAGATTGATTCTATACCCCTTCCAATCGAATGTAACAGCAGCTGATTGAATAGTTATGCCTCGTTCTCGCTCTTGAGCCATGAAATCTGTCACCGTGTCTCCATCATCAACATCTAACCAGGAAAAAAAATGACATAGTTAGGCTTAAAAGTATATTTTATAGGTCTTTGATATCTACCTGACATAGTTTAATTTGCTTTAAGAAAAACTGTTCATAAAATATTTGGTTTAATATTTAGAGCCTGTAATCATTCTCTAAATAAATCATCATTCTAGAAAAAGATTTTTCAGCAGATGAGTAATTTTTCCATAAAAATAATTTTTCTGTAATAACTAAGATTAAACTCTTTTAATATTTTAATTTTACTGAACCATATACTTCTTCCATTTTTTTCCTAGTTTAGCTTTCATTATCCTGTCCTTATCTGACGTTCCTCACACCTGATCCCTTGACAGGAGGCAGAGTAATGCCGTCAGAGCAGACAGACCAAATTTAAATCCCAACTTTATCACTTCTCTACGATCTTGAGCAAGTTACTTAACCTAGTTTTTAAAATATGGCTAATAAAGCCAACCTTGCTGGATTGTTATAAGAATGAAATGAGACTATATATATAAAGTACCTAGCTCAGTAAATGGTAGCTACATGGAATAAGGTAGAGAAAAAATTCCTCCAAAGTTAAATCATCTTTTACAAACTTTTCTCATTACTAAATTTTCCTTTTAGGATTTATTTATACAAATATAAAGTCTTCTATAGTATAAAGTCATGGATAAAATTTATCCTGACTACCAAAAAGGTCACTCAAATTATTCTGCAGTAAAATTCTTGAATTATGCATTTTACTCTTACTCTTATTCAGTAAAAGAAATGACAAAGAGCTGATATTTACCAATCAAAATTCAAGTTATCATGGCCTTATACTACCACTGCTTATGTCAGCATTAAACCTCTAAAATGCTAACTAGTTACTCCATATCATTTTTTTGTGTGTATACGTGTATAAATATACATACACAGACAAATGCACCAACAGAGGGTAAAATAGCAAGAAAAATGTATCTGTCAGCAACTCCAAATATCAATGTTAAAGAATTGTAGCAGTATTGCCAGTTATTCACAATATAACTAACCGAGAAAACAAGCATCATTAAGAAGACAAAGACCAAATAACTAACCACAGGTTCTACATAAGGCAGTAAGTTTCTAAGACACTCAAAAAATAAAAATTTGCACAAAGATAAAGAACTTTATTTCCTATTACTATTATTTTAAAATATAAATTATTTATTTATTTATTGGCTCTGTTGGGTCTTCGTAGCTGCGCACGGGCTTTCTCTAGTTGCGGTGAGCGGGGGCTACTCTTCGTTGTGGTGCACGGGCTTCTCACTGCAGTGGCTTCTCTTTGTTGTGGAGAATGGGCTCTGGTCATGCGGGCTCAGTAGTTGTGGCTTGCGGGCTCTAGAGCACAGGCTCAGTTGTTGCAGCATAAAGGCATAGTTCCCTGCGGCATGTGGGATCTTCCCGGACCAGGGCTCGAACCCGTGTTCCCTGCATTGGCAGGCAGATTCCCAACCACTGTGCCACCAGGGAAGTCCTATTATTTCTTTATGATTACACATATGGCTAATAAAGTCAACCTTGAATCAACAAATTCTGCCACAATTTGGATAGTTTCTAGGCCTCTGGCCTGAACCAGAAAAAGAACCTCAAAACATATCTAGTTTATATGTGTGTGTGTGTGTGTGTGTGTGTGTGTGTGTGTGTGTATATATGTATCTAATATATATATATATTCCTAGACTAGTCAGATTCATAGGAAAAGAAAGTATAAGGGTGGTTTCCAGGGGCTGGGCAGAGGGGGCAATGGGGAATTGTTGTTCGATGGGCATATAGTTTGGGCTTTGCAAGATGAAAAAGTTCTATAGAATAGTTGCAAACAATGTGAATATACTCAACACTATTGAACTGTACACTTAGGGACAGTTAAGATGGTAAATTTTATGTTATGTGTTTTTTTACCACAATTAAAAAATAACTGTTTACTTGAAAATTGCCTGCGTCCACCTCATCTGGACCCTCGACTCAAGGATACACTCAGGGGATTTGAGGGAAGGATTCTAATCAGATTCGTGATACAAAAGAGGAAGCCTAACAATGTTCAGTGTTTTGCTGTCTGTTATTTCCCCATTTACACAGCAATAAATTCTATGAGAAATTCATGTGCGTATACATTTAGGAAACTATCATCATGAAGATTCTAATCGTGAGTGGTTTTCTCCTCTATAAATATTAAGTCTCAGCCAATTCCAAGGGTCTAGAGAAATGGGTCTCAATAGAGTGCATTTCAAAATCACTGTGGAGCTTTTGAAAAAGACAGTAATTTCTACTTCTGGTATTATGGACCTGATGACCTCCATGTCACATTTCAAAACAAACTGTTTCACCAGAGATAAAGAAAGGCACTTCATAATGAATAAAGGGTTGATTCATCAGAGAAATATAACAATCATAAGTGTATGTGAGTCAAATACAAGTTTCAAAATACGTGATGCAAAAATACAGACATCCAGGCCATACCCAGACATGCTGAATCTTAATTTTCAAAGTGGAGCTAGGGCACTGTTATTTAAAAACAAAACAAAACAAAACAAAACAAAATCTTTAAAAGATACATGGGCATTAAATGTGCAGGCCTGGTCAAGAACCACAGTTTTGGGACTTCCCTGGTGGTGCAGTGGTTAAGACTCCATGCTCCCAATGCAGGGGGCCCGGGTTCAAACCCTGGTCAGGGAACTAGATCCCACATGCATGCTGCAACTAAGAGTTTGCATGCCACAACTAAAGGAGCCGGTGAGCCGCAACTAAGGAGCCCTCAAGCTTCAACTAAAGAGCCCGCCTACCGCAACTAAGACCCAGCACAACCAAATAAATAATAAAATAAATAAAATTTAAAAAAAGAAGAACCACACTATAATAAAAAAGTAAATTCAAAACTTAGGTAAATTATACTATTACTGGGGGTTAAGGATTAATGAAATTCTTTCTTGTTCTGCATGGGAATTTGACTTCTGTTTAACTTTCTGTCTCTCTTCTCCTACAGCCCAGAAAACAAGTATGCCAACTGCATTGCTAGGCAACACACTTATAGAAAAAATAATTTCTGACTGGTAAACTACATCTGACCTGGGAAGAATTAATAATGAATTATAAATACCTACTGAAGATACATAGCTTTAGGCTTCCCTGAGTGGGGTATGGCATGCCCCTTGTGGGAAACCAGGAAGATGACCCATGGAGCTGTAACAAGAGATGCTCGTTCCTACGGGGCATGAGTCTTCTAAGCTAGGGTGGCTCCTGTGAATCTTGTTACCTTGCAACTAAGCTATCGCTTTTGGGTGGCCAAAGAAGACAGTTCCCACATAGCTATATGGACTGCTCTAAGAACTTCTATAGAAAGAAACATCTATTGCTGGTCTGCTGGTAAGCTATGTTTCCTGTCTCACAGCCTTCTGAGTAGACCAGTGCCAACCATAGCCCAAGATAGTCTTGTGAGTCTGATTGTTTAATTGAACCTAAAAAGACCCTTTGGTGAGTACTGTAACTACCTTAACTTTATGCTGTGGTTTAGACAGCAGTGCCTCCATGCCATACTCAAGGTCTCTAGGTTGACTTCTTAATCAAAATATTTTCCATTGATGCTTTTTCTAATGGGGGGGGCAGGGTGAGAGGAGGAATCCATTCTAACCTCCCAGTGATCTTGTGTATCCAGAATAATACAATATTCTTTCTGTGGTGGTAGTTTTTCCTGCATCAATATGAGCCATAATTCCAATATTACGGATTCTGTTTAAAAGGGGAAAAATTAAAAAAAGACGTGTATTATAAGGTGGACATTACTAAAATTGTAAAACCAAAATATCTATGCTGCACAAATTTCAAAGCTGGTTGGTATTTCAACAATTTATATAATGGTGTAAAAACTAGAAAAATGGAAAACATATCACTATCACATTACTCTGACAAAACAGCTAAGTAACAGAAGAGCTAACTACAATTTTGTGACTATCTTATATTTATTTCTATGAAAAGTGTGCTGTTGCTACATTAAAATTTTTTAGCATTGAATTGAGACAAGAAAATAGCTTTTAAGATACATACCAATATCTATTTATAGTTAATTAGCTAGGGCAGGAAGTTACAGAAATTAGAGCATTCACTAAATGCTGAATTAAGCCTGTGTGAAAAACCTGTAACTTTTCATGGCAGCCTATGGAAAAGACAATATCAATGACAGTACTTACTTAGCAATAGGAGGATTGATGATGGAATGAAGGGACTTGATATCATTTCCTATTAAACCTAATGGAAAGAGTGTTAAAATTGAACTGTTAAATTTAAAGAAAATTTCCTTTAATTTATAAATGAAAGGAATTAAAAGAATTTTAAGCAAATAGTAAAATTACTATTAAAGTAAATCCAATTAAAGTAAAATTCAAGCTAAATATAACACTCATTTACCTAAAATTTATTTTCTTGCCATCTCTAAAAAAAACCTGTGGATGACAATAAAACAAGATAAAATTTTTAAACATCAATTTCTAGACTATATCCTTAGAAAAATATAGATTTACCCCAATCTCTGCCACCTGCTACAATTCTATAATAGAAGTCTATAATAAATAGAATTTTAAAAGTACAATTAATGTTCAGAACAATCATCTTCAGGCACTAGTAGATCTTGAATCAAAAAAAAAAAAAAAAAAAGCACAGTCCTGTAAACCTACATTGTCAAGGCTTGAAGAGCAAAGAGTGATACTCATATCAGCTGAGAATGAGTTTTTGTACAGCTTGAGACCTACCTTCCCTCAGCAATTCCAAGGACATGATACCTATAAAGACAGCCTGGGAGGTATCACTGAATAGAAGCTACAATAATCTAATACTTGTAAAAGGCCAACTTGTAAAAACTAACAGTACTTCTGGAAAAAAAAAGTCCATAATGACTTAATCCATGCTTACCGTTTATTCTATTAATACTAAAGAAACAATTAAGTTACATTTATAAATTTAATTTATACCTTCCTGCTATTTAAACCAGTTCTCCCAAATTTCTATAATAAATTATGATGACTTCTGTTACATTTTGAAAACCTGATGGCAGTTTGAAGACTGAAAGATAATCTGTACTGCTATAGATAAATTTGTACAGGCAAAATATAGAAACCCAGATATACACCAATAATGCAGAACATTAAATTCACATGCCTTTACAAGTCACACAGACAACTGGTATTTTTACTCCATTATTCTCACATGACAAAGATGGTAATGAGAACAGCTACAGAATGAAGCTACAGGTGACCCTTGAACAACACAGGTGTGAAGTGTGTGGGCCCACTTATCCAAGGATCTTTTTCAATACATGCATGCTACAGTACACGATTTGCAGCTGGTTGAATCTGCACATGGAACTGCAGATGCGGTGGGCTGACTGCAGTTATATGAGATTTTCAACTGTTTGAGGGGTCAGCACCTGTAACCCCCTCATTGTTCAAGGGTCAACTGTAGTTTCACTAAGTCTCCCACATGCTTGCTTACTTCAAACACAAGAAGCACATTCAGAATTACAGCACAATTGACCTTTGAACAATCCGAAGGTTAGAAGTGCCAACACCTGTGCAGTCAAAAATCCAAGTATAACTTCACAGCCTGCCCTGTGCATACATCGTTCCTCTGTATCCTCAGTTCCACACGGGCAGATTCAAGCAACCGTGGATCACGTAGTACTGCAGTACCCATTTAGTGAAAAAATATAAGTGGACTCTTACATGGTTGAACTTATATCGAAGTTCAAATCTGTGTTCAAGGGGCAACTGTAGCCAGTTCCTCAGCCTTCAGGCTTTTAATAGCCATATTACCTAACCTAATCTATCCCAGATAAATATTAAACCAAACTACTCTTAAGAACCCTCAAAATAAATTATCCTGTTAAACCTCTATTAACAGAAAATACTTTTGTATAAAAACCAGAAATGAACTAGGAAAATCAACATTTTACAGCAAGAGCACCCTACAAGCAGACTCACCTGCTAAACCTCTGAGCCGACCCTTCCCTTTGCTCAGCTCATGAGGATGGACAGCAGATGAGGAACATAAGTCTACTGGTACTACCTCCTAGCATCTATCAGAATACTCCAACTCCTAATCATCTCAAGGAAAGAGCCAAGAAGTAAAAGGGAGCCACTGTTTCCAAAATGGTTGGAGACCCCTAATAAGGGAGAAGCTTGCAAATGAGAGACAGAGAGAGAGAGAGAGAGAGAGACAGAGAGAAAAGGGAGAAAGCAAGCAAGCAGTTTAAGTAAAATAAGAAGAATCTAACATTTGTACCTGGTAGGGAACTGTAATTTCTTCCAAGAAGCACATGTAGCCTTAATCTTTTTAGACTTGTTCTTATTTTCGAGGAACACATATTCTAGTGAGGAGAAAAAGAAACAACGTTAATTTTATTTGAGCATAACTTACTACTGTAGTTTTAACATCATAATTATGCTTTGAATCTCCATATAGTAGTCTCAATTTATTAACTCCAATTCTTTTAAAAAGTGACAACACAAAATTACACTACAATACAAAATAAGGATAAAATTAATACTGCTTGCTCTCTTGAGCTGACCTTAGATGATGGCTCTCCTAGACGTGCAGCATTAGCATCACAGGGATCTTATTTGAAAGACAAGTTCTCAGGACCCACTCCAGAGAAGAGAATCAGAAACTCTAGGGATAGCGTCCAACAATGTGTTTTAACAAGCCCTCCAGGTGATTCTGATAGCTGCAGTTTGAGAACGACCCTAAAGTTTCCAGAGAGCCAGAAAGGTTAAATAAGGTTGCTAACCCTGGATACCCCTTGGTTCTCCTTTAAGCCTATTAAGAGCTGGTGGGAGTCATGAACTCTGAAACCATTAGGTGTTTTCACCTAGATTTATAACAGCGGCTACATATCAGAATCACCTGGAGAGCTTTTAAAAAGGAAGGGAAGTTGGAGGAACTATAGCATTTTTAAAAGCTCCCCAGGTATCTTCTCCTAATATTCCCACATAGAGGTTGAATGTTCTCCATCGATTTATCCCTGGACCGCTAAATACACATTTAATGGCTGTCAATATATTTGGAATTGTAGTTAGTGTATGTAGTGATTTTGGGCTGCCACAATCTGCCTTTCATGATGTCACAGAATGCATACCTGGGCCTTCTGTATTATTTCTACATTAGTTACCAAGTTTCTGGCAATAAAACACTATTATTCTAAGCAAATATATTAAAAGTAGAGAAGAGACTCAAACTATTTAAATTTCTACTTCATAATGGCCAGGGTAAGACAGCATCACCTGTCACAGGGTGTACAGTCTGAAAGCATCAGAAATGAAAACGCTGAAGAAAAACTGTGCAACTCCTTGGGCTGCTAATGACCTCAAAAATGGAATACAGATAGTCTCAAAATGCTGCACAGGTGATTTTAAAGTAGCAAAATGAATTTATAGGCTAATGGTAAGGCATACTTCTTGTTGATTACAGGTTCCCCCATACCTCCTGTTAAGAAACTGTTGATATACTAGTCTATGAGATACACTAGACCTTTGGGGAAGTCAAGTAACTGAAGTTGTTGAAGTACATTTAATTTTACAAGAAAAACTTACGTTAATGTGCAAGCTGGATATTTTCTTACGATTCACTGCAAATATCCTCAGATTGGACATCTTGGACCTCTAAACTGTTATTCTCTGAAAAAGAAATATACAAAATTACAAAACTAAATTTATGTATTACATGTAAGACATATGTAAGTAAGGCAAATGTAATATATTAGGTAAAAATGTATTACTTTTAAAAAGTAGGAATAATATTTGTAGCTATCAAAAAGAAAATGCGTAATTCAGAAAATGAAAGCTCAAACTAAACATGAGAATATGGTCCCTTATTTTTTCAATATCCTTTAACTCTTCAAGAAGGATATGAAGAGGGACTTCCCTGGCGATCCAGTGGTTAAGACTTCGCCTTCCAATGCAGGGGGTGCAGGTTCAATCCCTGGTTGGGGGAGCTAAGATCCCACATGTCTGGAGGCCAAAAAACCAAACATAAAACAGAAGCAACATCTTAACAAATTCAATAAAGACTTTAAAAATGGCCCACATCAGGGCTTCCCTGGTGGCACAGTGGTTGAGAGTCCACCTGCCGATGCAGGGGACACGGGTTTGTGCCCCGGTCCGGGAAGATCCCACATGCCGCGAAGCGGCTAGGCCCCTGAGCCTGCGCGTCCGGAGCCTGTGCTCCACAACGGGAAAGACCACGTACCGCCAGAAAAGAAAAAAAAAAAAGGTCCACATCAAAAAAATCTTAAAAAAAAAAAAGAAAAAAGAAAGATATGAAGATACTGTAGAAAAAGATACACTGAAATTACAAAAATATATCATACCAACCAAAAAGCACTTTTATGTAAAAATAAAAAACAGAATTAAGTATAGAAAGGTAAGCATCTACATGTTAACTTGGTAATTTCTCACTGATAGTATAAGTTTTTGGTTTATTTGTATATTGATTTTCCTAATATATTGATTTACCATATTTGTATATTGATTTACCATAAATATGTAAATATGTATTTCTACCATGTAAAAAATATACAGAAGTAAATCCTCTTCTTCTATAATCACGGAAACTAAGCATCTTTAGTTTAAAAACGTTTACTAAATATTCACGATGCATCAAGGACACTCTCAAAGCTATGAGAAATGCATGGAGGTATATGAGACAGGGGGGTGGGCAACAAGTAAACAGAAAAGGTTAAACCACTGTGCACCATGTTATGTAAGAAGGCATGTCAAAACTTATTATTATTCCTCCTAAATCTGCTCCTTTCTGTATCTTAAGACAACACTACCCTTATTTAGGAAGTCACCAAGTCCTTTTGATTTTATTTCCTAAATATATCTTGAATCCATTCCCCCTTCTTCATTTCCAATGCCAAAGTTCAGAATGTTTGCAAAATCATGCATGTTAGATCCATTCTAAAACAGAACAATGGATTCTACCATAACAGAATACAAAAAGCTCACTAATATGGTTTGATCCCACACTGCAACTAACCTTTGAGAAACCATCACTTGTCAAAACCTGGTATAACATCTAAGACGGTCCACAATTTTCTGAAAAGACTATTAAAATACTCCTCCTTTTCCCAACCACATATATGTATGCTGCTAGATATTCTTCAGACACTTCAACCAAACATTTTACAAATATATATACAGTAACATAATAAATACAGAAGCAGATGTAAACTGTTTTCTGTTAAGCCAGGCATTAAAAAGACTTGCAAAATTATAAAGCAATATAAAACACTCTTCAAACAAAATCATTTTTGTTTTTGAAAATATAGATATTTTTCATAAAAGTATATTATTACATTGATATTTAATGGTTTATTATTTTTAATGAATTATTAAAACATTTTAAAGATTTGTTTTCATTTCTGGTATTTGAATATCAATTACAACCCATACAAACAAAACTGCTCATTCTGACTCGTTTTTAAGAGTGTGAAGGGTTCCTACAGACCAAAACAATTTTTTTTTTGGCAGTACGCCGGCCCCTCACTGTTGTGGCCTCTCCCGTTGCGGAGCACAGGCTCCGGATGCGCAGGCCCAGCGGCCATGGCTCACGGGCCCAGCCGCTCCACGGCATGTGGGATCTTCCCGGACTGGGGCACGAACCCGTGTCCCCTGCATCGGCAGGCGGACTCTCAACCACTGCACCACCAGGGAAGCCCTAGACCAAAAATTTTTTAAACTTATTCCAGCACTGTGTTTCTTAGGTGACTGCCCATGATTATTTTACGTTATAAGTAAAAAAACGAAAAACAAAAACTAAACAAATGTTAGAAACAATAGCCAACAAAATCTGTGATCTTGTAGTGTTGCTTATGATGAAATTATTTACATAAAAATGTGAATTTAAGGAAAAATATTAAGTAATTAATAGCTCAGGTAATTCAGTTGTCAGTCTTAAAAAAGTAGTACTCAGATCACTTAAGTGGGAAACACTGCTTGAATCCATTCTTAACACATACCTTTCAAGTAAACAACCTCATCTTGTCAATTCCCTACTTAAAAACCTGTAAAAGTTCTTAATACAACAAATTCTGTCCCTAACTACCTTCACAGCCTTGTGCTCTCCTACTCCCTACTCTATTCCAGGAGCTCTAGCCAAAATTCCTCTAAAACACTGCACTCTAACACCTTTGCATGTAATGGTGCCACTGTCTGAAAGCAGTCCTCAAATTCCCAAAGCCACACACCTGGCAAATTTCTATTCAGTATTCAAGCCCCAACTTGGAAGCTTTTCCTAATCTCCTACAAAGTTTTAATACTACCTTGTCTGTGTTTTCATAACACTTGGAACTTATATTTACTCATGACAAATATGGTATTTCCACATTATCACCACTACTGGGAGCTCCCCAAAAGGTGGGATTTTCTACCAGCAGCCTAGCACAATTCCTCAAACATCCTTTTGACCTATAAAGTCATTTAGGGCCCGCCACTGATTTTCTTCTTCCCCATGGCTCAATGATTTTCAACAAAAATGGTTTCCTACTGGTACTATCAAGTGAGTTATTCTACAAGGCCCAGACCTCCTTAGGCCTTGGACAACACATAAGCATAACCAAGCAGGGCCCTATGGGCCCGTCCCAGAACAGACTCCTCTCCCATGTCCTCTGTTTGCCTCTTGTCTGTAGAAAAACTTTAGTCTCCTAGGGCTTCCCCAAGTTCCAAAGAATAAATTTAATAAGAGAAGTGAGAAAGTGCAGAAATAAAACAGTCAAACAAGACAAAATAATAATAGTTTAGCCATTAAACAAAGTCAAGGACCTTTAGTTCCTCCTAAAGGGCTACAGATAATATTCTAAGCCATGTCCTTTGAGTTATTTTGCAGATACTGAAACCCCCACCAGGTGGAAGAAGTTAACTATATGCTGCCCGCAAGCATGTAGACCCCAGAACCGTTGGAACCAAAAGGTTGATGATGTTGACTCCCGACTATCTCACCACCAACCAGTCAGAAGAGTGTCCATGAGATGATCACACACCCCACAATCCCCCTCCCTCTCCCTATCTTTAAAACCTTTCCCTGAAAGCCTTTGGGGAGTTTGGGTCTTTTAAGCACTAGGCTCCTTGCTTGGTGCCCTGCAATAAGCACTGCAGTTTCCTTCACCACAACCTGGTGTCAGTAGACTGGCTTTATTGCGCTCAGGCAAGTGGACCCAAGCCTGGTTTGGTAACATAAGTACTCACTAAAAACTGTGACACCTGATGGTATAAAAATGGCAAGTAATGAGAAAAAACAGGTAAATACCCATTCTACCTTATCAACAAGTTACACAACAAATAAAAGAATCCATGGACTATTTAAAAAAAATCAGTAGACTATCACGCCTGTAAGGCTTAATACACAAAAACAGGAATCACGGGACACTAAAGTACAATCACAACATACATTAGCATAAAAGCACAAATGAAGATGATGTTGCTGAGGATAAAGTAATGTAGGAAAAGAGATTCTAAAGCATCAGGTTAAAATAGTCTGTTTGCATATGGTATTTGTTACCGTACTTAGTAATTTTTCCTAAATTAGAAACTTCAATTTAGATTTGTGTCATATTCACTGTTTCTTAAAAAAGTATCAAATATGAATTAAGCCAATATGTTCATTATTGATTAATGTCAATCCCTAATGTCATCTTTGCTCTTTTTCTCTTTATATTGAATAGATCATCTCAAGCTATCTATGTAAACATTCATTTTCACTACAGAATTTATGTCACAAGTTCTAAAACAAGCTATTTATCTAAATTTTAGAAATTAGTCCTAGCCTTTAACTTCATTCAAGGAAAAAGCTTGGCAAATCAACTTTTTTTTTTTTTTTTTTTTGGTGGCACGCGGGCCTCTCACCGCTGTGGCCTCTCCCGTTGCAAAGCACAGGCTCCGGACGCGCAGGCCCAGCGGCCATGGCTCACGGGCCCAGCCGCTCCGCGGCACGTGGGATCCTCCGAGACCGGGGCACAAACCCGTGTCCCCTGCATTGGCAGGCGGACTCTCAACCACTGCGCCACCAAGGAAGCCCGCAAATCAACTTTTACTTGCTAAAAACAAATGCTCAGTAAAGATACTCTTAAATTGAGGTCAACTGGACTGAAAAAGCCCCTTCCAATTCCCTGTTCATCTAACATTCATTGGAGCAACACAAGGAGTTGATTATTGGAAACATGAAAATGAGTAACACATGATCCCTATCCTCAAGAAAAACATTAGGTTTAACAATCCTGCATATCACAATAACAAACATTTCATTCATAATACTTTCTGCATGGCTCTTACTACTGTACCTGTTCTTCCTCTTTAACACAAATAAGCTTAATTTTTTAACACCATGCAATTTATAAAGCAGCTCTCACATCTCCTGGCTTATTCTTCTAAACTATACCAATAAATACTGTCAAAGTTTCATACAGATCAAAGGAATACATTTTTATGATTCTGACTGCCAAAATGCAAAGACTGAGTATCTAGTATATACTTGTAGATGCACTAAAGTAGTGATGATACCCAACTTGGCTACTGCCAGTCACATAGGAAGAAATTTTTTAAGAGACCTTTTTGCTGACATTGATCAGTTTAGGCCATTTTTATCCCACAATCACAGCTGAAAGAACAAATGATAACCAACATAGCAATGACTTTGCCTCGTCTATTTCACACAAATCAAAATGTGACTATTGCTTAACCTCTAAAACATTTATTTTCTATTTCTGATTCAGAAGGGAAAAGGGCATTATGGCTTTGAGAGTTGTAAATGAAAAAACATGAGTTCACAATGTAAACAAACCTATTAAATTCTACAAACTGACAGGAAACAGGGTAAATCTCACAATGTTAAGCAAAAGAAACCAACACAAAAAAGTTCATACTATATGATTCCAATTATGTCAAGCTTAAAACAGGCAAAACTAATCCATTCTGTTAGAAGTCAGGACAGTGTGTACCCTTGGGAATGACAGTTACTAGAAAAAGGCACGAGGAGGGCTTCTCAGGTGCAGGTAATTTCTTGATTTGGGTGCTGCTTATACAGGTATATTCAGGTTTTGAAGAATCCACTATGAACGTTCATCTACAATATGCATTTGTCTGCCTGTCATAATTATAACACATCAATAAAGTCTTTTTAAAACTCTCCATAAACATTTAATTATACCAGAAATGTCAAGTGGGCCCTTTACTTGTGGTGGAAAACGCCAGACTAGGCTTTACAGTCAGAGGACTTGCTGGAGCCCCAAGTCTTCTGTGATCTCTGACAAGTCACTTCAAATATGAGCCTGTCTTTTCATCTATCACATCACAGGATCCACATGAGAAGTAAATTCAATCATCAACAAGAATTTATTGTGTCTACCACTACCTTCTAAGTAATGGGGTTAAAAGTAGTGAACAAAAAACAATCCAACAATCCCTTCCCTCATCCTGTCCCTATCCTAATCAGTGGATACAAACAATAAACAAAATAAATAAATAAAATACATAGCATCTGCTATGGTGACAGGTGCTACAGAGAAGAATTAAGCAGGGAAGGGGAACTGGGGCAGTAGTAACTATAAAAAAGGAGCTCATGAAGGTCTCAATAAAACAGTGACCTGAATCAGGTGAGGAAGGCAATACCAGGGGGAAGTGTATCCCATAATTTACTGTACTTGAAAATATACAAACGCTAGTTAGAATTAGTTCCGGTTTTAAAGGAAGTAAGTCCCATTAGAAGATGAAGCCTTAAAAAACAACTGCCTCAAATCCAAGCTCTAAGACTTAGGGAGACGAATAACAATGACGTTCCAGACCGTGAGGGTAATTAAGGGAACTTCAACGACCGTACATTAGAATGTAAAACCAACAGCTTTCCTCAGTACCACTAGAGGACCACTAGATGCAAATCCACTCGGCACCGTCCTGGGCACCAAAAGGCCTCAGGAGTTTCAGGAATTAGTCCGGAAAAACAGGACGTTGTCTTTCTTTTCTGACAGCTATGAAGGCCCAGTAATTTACTTTCCTCTACAGTAAGTTTTCATTCCTCTGCATCCTTCTCAATCGTGCACACGTAACACACGGTGACAGGAACCAAGACCAGTCGCTCTCGCCAAAGGCGAGAGAGAAAGGCCCACACGTGGGCGGACACCGAGGTGAGGGGGCGGGAGGCCCTGCAGTCCTCGTGCTTGCCTGGCTGTAGCATCCTGGAAGGTCGCCAGTGGCCATCGTGGGCCTAGGCACGCGGGAGTCACACGGCGCGGCCCCGTACCCACCTGGCACTTGGTCGCATTCCGGAGGCCGGCTTTTTCTCCGCCGGGCTGGTGAGAGCCGAGGTGCGGGCTGCACCCTACAGTGCAAAGGCCTCACGTCGCGACGCCCTACCTCGGAGAACGCCCTACCCGTGAGCAGAACTTACGTTTTCTTCCCTCTGCCTCCGGCGACGCCGCTTTTCACCACTTCCGGCGGTGCCCCACTCAAAAGCCGCCGGCCGGCAACGTCTGTCCTTCTAGCTGAAAGTGGAGAACGGAGGCTCGGAACGGCTGTGTGGCGGTTTCTCTGGAGTCGGTCGAGTTACAAGCGTCCCTTTCCTGTCGCTGGCGGCGCGGAGTCGGCTCGTGGGTCTCTAAGACCGGAAAATTGAGAGCTTCTTCACGCCCCGGCGGCTGCACCCGGTGGCTCGGCGGCCGTCACCATGGTGAGGAGGTCGCCTCGGGAGCTCGCCACTTAGGGCGTCAGAGGTGGCGGGGCCTGGGGGCCCAGGGGCGCTGGGGTTAGCGGTGAGGGGTGGTAGGCGGAAGTGAGGTGCAGTTGAGGGAATGAGAGTGGGGTGCGCTTCGAGGAGTGAAAACAACTTCAGTCTTGGGCCATAGAGTGGGGTATTTGCCCGAGCACAGGCTTTTGGAGCCAGACAGGTTTCACTCTGTTGGATTCCTGGCTTCGCCCAAAGTTGTGTGACTGTCAGTGCCAGAGCCTAGTGGTAACTCCATACCGTAGGCTTTAATCCCGCATCAGTCCTCATCTCTGCCGAGGAAACCGAAGGTATGCCCTGCCACCGGCCAAGCAGCTAATGAATTGCAGAGCCGGGCTTATAGCCCAGATCTGACTGCCAGACCCTTTGTCTTTCTACTACATGTCTAATCTCTGTTTCTCTGCAAAGTGGCATTCCACATACCTTTTTCATGGTTGCTGCCAGGTGTATGTGATAGCAGTTGAAAACACCACACATGATACCTAGTACCTTGTTGATTGTTACATAGCGTTATTCTTCGTGCTGGAGTTGGCTTTACACCGTTGTTTTATTTTTGTAGTCTTAAAGTACAAATAGACTGGGGCCGAGTGTTTAAAATAAAACAATACTGGCGTGTAAGATAAAACAGGCACTTAAAAAGCAAAAGGGAATCCCATACATTGCTCATGAAACGCAAAATAGTATAGCCACCTTGAAAACAGTTGGGCATATGTCCACACAAAGACTTATATGCAAATGTTTATTCACTAAGAACTGGAAACAACCCAAATATCCATCAACTGGTAAACGAATAAACAAACGGTGGTATATCCATAAAATTACTACTTGTCAAAAGAAATGAAGTATGGATACGTGCAACAACATAGGAGAATCTCAGAAGCCTTATGCTAAGTGAAAGAAGCTAAATGCAAAAGGCTACATACTGTAGATTCCATTTACATTTCATTCTGGGAAAGGCAAAAGTAGAACAATAGATACCAGATTGGAGATGGAAAAAGAGGATTGACTTCAAAGGGGAACTTTCTGGGGTGTTGGAAATATTCTCAATTTTGATTGTGGTTACAGAGCTGTGTAGCTTGTCAAAACTTACAACTATATTTACACCTAAGAAGGGCACATTTCATTGTATGTATGTAAATTATACTTCAATAAAACTGAGTAAAATGTTAAATTTTTAAAAAGTATGATGATGATATTGAAAGACCAGATTATCGATGTTCAGAAGAGAGAGATCCTAGAATCAGATCGTCCCTTTTGTGGTCCAGTGGATTTTGGACAGTTCTCTTCAATGAACAGTAACTTTCACTGAGTTTATCACAGATGTAAATCCTGATGCCTCATATCATTCAGGATCAAAATTTATTTAACTTACATCATGTGATTAGGCTTAATAGTGCAAGAGTTATTTAATCAAGTGAGCAGTGGATGACCTAGGACCTTCTATACTTTATATGCTACTCAAAAGAAAGCATTTTAGAATAATTCTGTCAGTGATTTTTTTTAAATTAAAGTAACACTTCTTGCATCGTTATAGCCACAAAATGAATACATCGAGTTACACCGTAAGCGCTATGGATATCGTTTGGATTACCATGAGAAAAAGAGAAAGAAGGAAGGTCGAGAGGCTCATGAACGTTCAAAGAAGGCAAAAAAAATGATTGGTCTGAAAGCTAAGCTCTACCATAAACAGCGCCATGCTGAGAAAATACAAATGAAAAAGACGTAAGTGATCATTTATTTGTTGTACCAAGTTAGTCTTTTGAGTAATAATTATTAAAACCAATAATCCTGAATCTTTTTCATTTTTGGTAGTATTAAGATGCATGAAAAAAGAAACACCAAACAGAAGAATGATGAAAAGACTCCGCAAGGAGCAGTACCTGCATATCTACTGGACAGAGAGGGACAGTCTCGAGCTAAAGTACTTTCCAATATGATCAAACAAAAACGAAAAGAGAAAGCGGTAAGCAATAAAAATTGAAGTCTTTATTTTTGTTGCCGTTGTTCAGGAGAATTACTTAAATACATATTTGAGGTTCTTAGTTTTGTTTCTTCAGTTAAATGGAAAAATGAAGTCCAACTATTCCCATTATTTAGATGTTGAAGTCTTTGTAAATTTCACTTTATATAAAATGTTTAAGTAATAAAAAATGTGCTTTCTCACCATGAGAACATTCAACAGGATTTAAAATTTTTTTTTAGAATGCCATGCGTCTTTAGTTTTAAAAAATTATTTAAAACAGCTTCTTATACTTGACAACTCCTAATGTTGTGCTGTTGTGGAGAAGGATACAACTGCTTCTTGTTTTTGCTGCCCTGCAGTGCCAAAACTGGTTAAAAAGTAGAATAGTGGAAAGCATCCTAAGTGATTTGACTTAGATAAAAATTGAGCAATTAAAAAAAATAAATACTTCTGGGTTGCACTTGGTGTCAAATTAAGTTAAATTCTGCTAAAAGCAGAGAAAAAGACATAGATACTATTTTTAAACACCTGTGGATAGATTGACAGAAATCTGGGTATCAGCAGAATATGCAGTGTCTGCATTTAAAGAACTTAGTCTCCAGATTGGATTTTTTAAATCTTATTGCTTATTTTTTGATATGTAAGTATCAAAATTAGAATGGTAGAACTTTAGCACCAAAAGAAACTTTAGAGATTATCTACTTAACCCCTCTTCATTTTACAGATGAAGAGACTGGAACCTAGGAGGTTGTAAATCACTCTTCACAGGAGCTTATCTGTGAAATGGTAGAGTTGCTTCTAGAACCTGTGCCCTTAGTGATAGGTCCAGAATTCTTTCTGCTGCCTTGCACTGCTTCCATTTTTTCATAGAATCTGCATTCTAGGGAGGTACAAAATATGGGGTGATGATTTCGTCTTACTAGTAATCTAAAAATCCATTCAAGGTAGAAATATAAAGATATGTTAAGAGGTGGAGACAGTTTACAATAGTCAGGACATGGAAGCAACCTAAGTGTCCATCGACCGATGAATGGATAAAGAAGATGTGGCACATATATACAATGGAATATTACTCAGCCATAAAAAGAAATGAAATTGAGTTATTTGTAGTGAGGTGGATGGACATAGAGACTGTCATACAGAGTGAAGTAAGTCAGAAGGAGAAAAACAAATACCGTATGCTAACACATATATATGCAATCTAAAAAAAAAATGGTTCTGAAGAACCTAGGGACAGGACAGGAATAAAGATGCAGACGTGGAGAGTGGACTTGAGGACACAGGATGGGGGAAGGGTAAGCTGGGATGAAGTGAGAGAGTGGCATGGACATATATACGCTACCAAACGTAGAATGGCTGGCTGGTAGGAAGCAGCCGCATAGCACAGGGAGATCAGCTCAGTGCTTTGTGACCACCTAGAGGGGTAGGGTAGGGAGGGAGACGCAACAGGGGGGGGATATGGGGATATGTGTATATACCTATGGCTGATTCACTTTGTTATATAGCAGAAGCTAATGCACCATTGTAGAGCAATTATACTCCAATAAAGATGTTAAAAACAAGAAAAAGGTGGAGACAGTCTTCCAGTTTTACCCTATTAACTATTTAGTAGTAAACTTAACTAGTTCCAATTAATTTCAGGCTTGTGAGGAGACAGTGCAGATCTCTAGAAAAAAATTGAGCCAAAATGTTGTTGGTTAAACAAAAAAGTGAATCTACTACTTTGTACAACTAAAAAATATTTGACTTTTTATTCTCATTGTCTTTTACTAACAATATAAATTTTAACTGTGGTCTGTTTTAGGGAAAATGGGAAGTCCCTCTGCCCAAAGTTCGTGCCCAGGGAGAAACAGAAGTATTAAAAGTTATTCGAACGGGAAAGAGAAAGAAGAAAGCCTGGAAGAGGATGGTTACTAAAGTTTGCTTTGTTGGAGATGGCTTTACTCGAAAACCACCTAAATATGAAAGATTCATTAGGCCAATGGTAAGACCCTGCTAGAGTGCAGTGGCTTAAATATCAGTTCCTATGTTAAACTGGATAAAGTACTTGACAGTTTCCTGAAATTCCTAAAACTGATAGAAAAGAACAGGTTGAAAGATGTTTTTAGGCTATTTTTGTTATTTTAAGTTATTGATGGAATTGGTTAGCACTCTTCCACTACTGTCAAGAATCTTGTCTTCAGCTTCATAGGAGATTTGAGATGAAAAAGAATTTTCATTACAGGGATTGTCAGTGAATCTTGACTTTTAAATATGACATATTAGAATCTTCATTTTCCAGTCATTTTACTCATTGAGCAAGTGATCTACTGTGTGCCTGACGCTTGTCTTTGAGAACAGTTAGAAAATGAGTACAATTGTTTTTTTCAAGAGTTAATTCCAGTTTAGTAAGGGAAGTATCTTAATGCTTTTGAAAATACTTAGTATGCAGTCATTGACAAAAGAGAATATTAAAATGGGACTTTAATTTCTGTTGCCAGCAGTGATGGCCAAAACCAGTCTCCTCTCCACCTCCCCAAATACAATTGAAGATATATTTCTGCAGAATCCCTTTAAACAGAATGAATTAATCTGCCCACTGGATACCAGCCTGCTTACAAAAACAAAGAGGGGAAAGTTGGCAGTGTTACTCTAGCTGTCAACCTGAATAATTTTCAATGAATTAAAATGTTGTCAAACAGCCTGCTTCTATTTAAAAAAAAAAAAGTTCTACTGGAACACAGCTGTGCCTGTTCATTTACATATTGTCTATGGCTATTTTTTTCTACAGAGTTTGAGTACAGTATTTGTAACAGAGACCATGTGGCCTGCAAAGTCTAAAATAAGAGCTTCACTATATGGTTATTTACAGAAAATGTTCACCCATCCCTGGATTCCATCATGGACTCCCCTTATTTTGATTGTATATTCATAATCTTCTAAATATATTTTGGTAATCTTAACAAGTCCTACAGGGAGAGAATATACTAGTCAAGCGGTTCTAGGCTTTCTGTAGTTTGGCAGGTACATTTCTTATTGTGAATTAATCATATGGCATTCTGAATGTTATGTAAGCTTGACTAATGAGTCTGTTACTAAGAATTTGATTTACTGTCATTTGCCCCCTTCTCCCCATACAGGGAAAAATCAAATTTAAGAGATTGCAAAGTGTTGTGGCTTCTAAAGTGCCTTCACCCCAGAAGACCGTATCTAGGTGACTAGGTGAACCTGGTCTCTGTAACAGAGATCTCTCTGGGCTCTCTCCAGTTTTTGACCAGTAGTAACCATCAACTCAAAGAAAGCTGACAATCTTTCATCATGGAAGGTGGCTGAAGTATACAGACTTGGAATCAAGATACTTAAGTTTGATTCCATCCTCACACTATGTAGCCTGGGAACAAGTTATTTAACCTGCTGATCCTTGTTTTTATCGTTTAAAAAAAAATAGGGAGAGTTGTAAGGCTATCATGTTTAAATGGTGCTGTTTGTGAGCTCTAGCATAGTGCCTGGCATGTAGCAAGTCCTCAGGAAGTATAGATAACTGGACAGGAGAAAATCTGAATATGACGCTAGGTAGCTGTTCCGTGGTGAAAACTTTTCAGAAGTATGTGTTTGGGTTTTTCCCCCACATACTTTTCTTGTTACCTATCAGGTTTTTAGTCTTGTAGAATTAATTCTAAGTATTTTCTTCGATGCCTTAAGATTAGACGTTCAATCCTTTTGGGGCGGGGTGGGGAGACAATTGGAAAAGATAAGCAAGAAGGATCAATATTCATCACTAACATTTTCGACTCAACATTCTTGTGTTTGACTTACTAGGGATTACGTTTTAAGAAGGCCCACGTAACACATCCTGAACTGAAAGCCACCTTCTGCCTGCCAATACTTGGTGTGAAGAAGAATCCCTCATCCCCACTATATACAACTTTGGGTGTTATTACCAAAGGTACTGTTATTGAGGTGAACGTGAGCGAGTTGGGCCTAGTGACACAAGGAGGCAAGGTCATTTGGGGTAAGTACAGTTTTGAATATGGGTCTGCTAATGTTATCCTAAGATAGAAAGAAGTCTTTAAGTTGACATAAAGTGCAGAGCAAATTTTAATGCAGTTAAACTTTATGTGAATCAGATTTAAATCTTTAGGAAGAACACTGTAGAGAGTTATGAATGCAGTTCTTCTTTAGTTTACTGGTTTCAGTTACATAAGGTTTACTACATCGCTAGATATTTTTTTGATGCTTTTTATTTAAAAAGATATGAGAAAAGCAGATGGGAAATTGTAACTGAAAAATATTGGAAGAAAATAAATTGACCACAAATGGGGGAAGGGAGGCAGACAGCAAACATTGTAGCCACACTATTTCAGTAATAATTAAAACCTGAAATATGTCATGCAACAATTTTAAATTCTTTTCTTCATTTTCTTAGTTTTCTGCTTTCAGTACCCAGATATTTCTAAACTTTAATGTTCTTTGAAACATTGTTTGAAACTGTATAGTTTCTTGATTGAATCTTCAATGAGTCATTGGCACATACTTCATGTTAGTTGACCTCGGTTGTTAGTTTTTTTAAAAAATAAATTTATTTATTTTTGGGCTGCGTTGGGTCTTTGATGCTGTGGGCGGGCTTTCTCTAGTTGTGGTTAGCCGGGGCTACTCACTGTGGTGGCTTCTCCTGTTGCGGAGCACGGGCTCCAGGCGTGTGGGCTTCGGTAGTTGGGGCACGCGGGATCAGCAGTTGTGGCGCACAGGCTTAGTTGCTCTGCGGCATGTGGGATCTTCCTGGACCAGGGCTCAAACCCGTGTCCCCTGCATTGGTAGGCGAATCTCAACCACTGCGCCATCAGGTAAGTCCCTTGACCTCGGTTTTAAAATAGGTTAAATTGATTTGAAACTTAGTTAATACTTGATGCTTTTTCCAGTAAGGATTCTGTGGAAAAGGAGCAATGCTCAGGTCAATCCATAAAGGCTTGTTAATATAACATAGTAACAGAATGGAGCTAGCCACCATTTATAAAAACAATATTTATATAAAAATTGTATGAAGAACTCAAGCTTGGTCTTGAGTGATTTCATTTTATAAAATCTCATTTATACCACTGTCGTCCATTTTTTCTTTCTTAAAAGTGGTAATTGTAAATAATTTGGGCAAAGATTATATGTATTCTTCAAAGGTAATTTTTATTAGCTAACATCCCTCCTTTTTGTTTTGTTTTCCTTAGGAAAATATGCCCAGGTTACCAACAATCCTGAAAATGACGGATGCATAAATGCAGTCTTACTGGTTTGACAGCAGATACATACAAATAGCTCCTTATAATTATTGAAGACTACACACCAATCAGGAAACCATTACTCTGATATTTCTGAATACTACCAATCAGCCTTACATGTCTGCAGTCATCGAGAAAACTATTTATTCTATTGTTTAAAAAAGATTAAAATGGCCTAGTTTTACAAATTGGGCTTTTGCGTCTGTTTAGCGTTTAGATGTTCATAAAATTGCATGATTAAAAAATCAATTATAGAAATATCCTACTTCATCAGTGTCTGCATTAATAAGTGGTACGAAGCAGTGTAGATCCGTCATTATTAGAAAAGCCAGTGCAGTCGAAAACACATTTTATCAAAGGTTTGTGCACACTTAACTGTGAGGAATGGGCCACGAAACTTTTTGTCACATCTAAGACCTTACCTGAGGTCTCCTCCTCCTCACTGTAGATTATTAATCCTAAGAAATGTAGCATTAACACAGCATTTTAATGAAAATACTTTATATGAGAAGGCATACTACACTATAAAGTTCAAAAGAACTTAGATAAAACTTTTTACCTCTAATTAATCCTTAACTTATTCCTATAGTAAGTCAGGGAATTAGTATTTTAAACATTTCTCCCCTCACTCATCATATATAATGCCATATACTTGGAACTGTATTTTCTACTCAAGATACATGAAAAAAATACCAACCAAAATATTTATACTTTTAGCATTTCCTGTATTCTAAACTTAGGGTAGTGTATTTATATTTTTAGAGTGGTAAAAATTTAAGTAATTCCAGGTAAAATAGTTTTAAAAAGAAAAAGGCTGCACTGATGCCCTTAAAGAGAAATTTATTTGCAGTTACTTAGATAATATTAAAAAGGTCATGTTTTAGTCAAAAGCACATTTGTGATTTGAGTTATGTTTGTGACTGAGCTTTAGGGTGTCTATATATTATATTAATTATAATCACATTGTTTTCAATTCTGTTTATTTTTTTAAGTCTGTCTTGAAAGTACAACCAATGTGATTAATTGTGCCTTAAATGAAATCAGTATCTAAACAAATTCAGTATCTAAACACATCTTCACCAATGAACTTAGGGAAAAGGGAAGGAATTTCAAAACACAGACCAGGAAACAATCACAAAATATAGGTTTAATTACTACTGTTAAAAAAAAATAGAAAAAAGAAACTAACAAGAAAACAAACGTAAGTACTTGAATAAGTCTTGCTATTCTGAATAATGTAACATCTTTTCTAAATTGTATAAACACAGTAGAAGTTTTAGAACACACAGACACTAAGGAAAAGAAAGGCTAGTTCCTTGGGAATTACTATCCAGTATGATACAATTACTTCAGGATAACAGAAGCAGAACCTTCCTTACAATTAGATTTTAACAAATGATTTTGCCGCTAATAGAAATGGGGAATGTGTGAATGACAAGTTTTGGAGGGTGAAAGAAAAAAAATCTACTGAAGGTAAGCACTGGGTACAGAACTGAGGTTTGCTTATTTTTCACAACCAAAAATAAGCAAGTTAAACTATCTGTACAAATAAAGCTTGATACTTAGTATTCAAACAGAAGCATAAACATTTGTAACTAATCACACCCATGAAAGACTGGGTTAACACTTCAAACACAGTATTGCTACTAGTGGACATACAAGCAGAAATTTCTAAAATACTGTTACACAGATGAGTAATGTTAGTATAAATTCTTTATTTACATTAAAATCTGTTTCAGTTTGCTGGTGTGACCAAACCTTAGAAGGTAATCCCTAAGGGTAAATCAGAATGTAAGAGCAGATATTTAGATACCAGGTAAAGGCTCAATTCGATGCAATCATAAACCTTCAAGACATTTTTCTAAAGTCACTGAAACCATTTTAGGTGGTGTTCTGGTGGTCAGCTAAAAGTGAACCATTAATCACTAGTAGTTTTTATCCTTGCCATGATAATTTTCTGCACTGAATGGAAACACCATGAATAGAGACACATTTTAAGTAGTAGAAGACTGACATTCTGTCATGCTATTTGATTTTATAAAAAATCATAATAGACCCTCTCACTGTTAAAAGTTGTAGAGGAACTTTATAATAAATTCTTAAATATATTTCTGTGATGTCTAGCAATTGAATAAACTTGAAAGTAAAACTAAAATTTTGCTAATAACTGTCTGCTTTATATTACACAAGGAAATATATATGTATTTACACAAACTGAACTCCCTTCTCCACAAATAAGACTTTTAAACAGAAAAAAGTTCATAAAGGACTATAGAATGTGACTGGACACTTAACAACTAGACTACCTGGTTGAAATCAGATTTCAGTCCTCTGTCATTCTCAGAGTTTTTCTAATGCCTTTTGCAAAAAGTACAAGTAATGTGATTAAGTTTTATTTAGATTCCTTATTGAGGATAAATTTTGTTATAAATTCTACACTCACTGAGCATAGAACTCATTGTTACTGAACATGAAAGTTAGGTTTTTTTCATGTGACCTAACTTTTTTTCCTCTACCAACTATAAACTCCAAAATAACATATTCTGTCAGAGATAATACGGACAAAAATTGTGGCTGAACAGAAGGTTTTGAAACTGCTTAGAATGCACCTACTGTTTAAACCAAACAAGTTTAAATTTATACTGCGAGTCCTTAGTGGTCATATATGAATAAACATTTCTTTTTTGTAAACCTCAGCAACTATATTCACACATCAAGAGTTGTCAGTGAGCTCAGTCTTAAACTACACCTTTTTAAAGAAAGTATTTTAAAGAGAACAATGAAGAATCCAAGTAAAAAAGTAAGTGTTAGGTTTTTAAATCTATTTTTAAGAAATTAAAAATGGAAAGGTTAAAGAATTTACTAATAACAAAAATTTCTCACAAAATGTATAAAACAGCATAAACATTCGATAGATACACTAATATTAGTCATACTTATTCTTTCACTTGATTAGCATTTGTTGGGAAAACAAATGGCCAAAGTGCTTAATTTTCATTTAGAATGGAATAATCTGGCCTAACTGACCAATAATTAAAGAAAATAGTAGAGGATACAAGTATTCAAAGTTTTATAGGAATAAGGAGGGTTTGCTATTTTGTCTGCTAAAGGTTTTTACCTCAACTTTAAATCTTCCTAAAATGCCAACATCCCAAAATAAAATTTAGTATCACCTGACTGTAGACTGAATAAACCTTCAGCATCAATCCTTAGCACCTCAAATAATGACACAAAGTCATAACATTTTTTTTCATGTAAGGACCAAGCAGTTTTAAAAACAATCTAAATGGCCTCAAAGCATTCTCAAACTTACATGAAAATTTGAGTACACATAATACTTCCAAAGAGTAGGACTGTTTTAAGATTCTCTTTGGATTCTAAGAATAACCATTTTGTTCATTTTTAAATAAATTATTATACAAAAATAAACAATTGAGGATGTTGTTTTTAGTTTACCCAGGCAAAGGCAACCACAGTGTACACACAGGCTAGATTGTAACCTGTCTGCACGGAATAAATCAAAAGTGAGCAAGCCAAAAGGGACAAATGAAGCCTCCAATGTGATTTAAGCTCTTGTAACTATGGCTCCTAGGGCAGCTTATTCCTGCCATCTAGGTCTAAGATTGTGGGGCGCAGTTCCAAACCTACCAAAAATGGAAGCCAAGGGCATAAGCTGGCAGGCAGGCAAGAAGATCTTTTGACAGGAATCACTCAGGGAAGTGGATGAAAGTGAGGGGAATATAATGAAGATTCTAGAATAAAGACGGTGGCAGGATTAAGGTGAAGCCTTAGGAAGGGTTCTCACATTTCTAAAGTATACATGTTAACTGGGTGAGGACAAAAGTACAGTCCCCAGATTCAAATGAAATTTTAAATAATTATACAAGTGCCTACAGGCCAGGGTTAAATCCCTAGCAGTACTGTTAATATCAGATGTTATCAAGAGTGAACTGGAAACATTTTGTTTGTGCCTTTCCACAGACATTGAAGTCAAAGGAAGAAATTGCACCTACAACTAAGAACTAAGAGGCCAAAATACCACCTTCATAAACCTTTGACCATAAATTTCCAAATTTGTGCTCTCATTTAGTTGAAGTTGCATTTATCCTAATTTACTGACATTTTTGTTTAAGCATGCCTACATTTTAAAAAATGGTGATTAGTTTTGAAATTTAAGGTAAAACTCCTAGAACCTTCACCAAGATTACTATTAAAACCCTTAGTATAAAAGATTTCTGTGATCCTTACAACTGATGGAAGCCCTACTACTTTCACATTTTTACTTTATATTTTCTGAAATATTAATGGTCAGATATCCCCAACTGCTAAAGAAAATATAGTAGGATCTGGTTTCCCAAAATCGAAACATGGTTAATAAAAATAAAAAAAATTGTACTTACACAAAATAGCCTGAAAAAATTTAAAAGAACTGTGAATCCTAGGTCCTACGGGTGAGGGAAAAGCGGCATCATAAATAAGTTCAAATTGAAAATTTGGAGTTTTTGTCCTGTGCCCCATGCTATTTATTAACTGCCATATTTTAAAAACAACAATTATGTTACAAAGAAGAGGATTTATCATCCGCATTTCTTCCTCATTCAGGTCAGCTTGGCTTTCTTCTTCGCAGGTCCTTTGTGCCCTTTGGCCTTTCTTCTTAAATTCCGCCTGTCGACCACAGGCACTTCCACTTCTATCTCCTCTGAGCTGCTATCCACAGTCTTCTCTGTTGATTGTGTCAACTGATCCAGTTGCTCAGAAGATGCTTCAGACTGCTCCTCTGACTGGTTCTTCTGTCCTGCATTCTGTGAAAATGGCACATCTTCAAGTTCAACCTCTATTAAAGAGCTCTGAGGAAGAGCTGGAGATGTTTCCTGGGGCTCAGCTACCCCCTCCTCACCCTGGTCTTCCAATGAGGCAGTAGTGTTGGGTGATACATTTTCAGGAATCGATTCTTCAGAAAATTCAGTTATCACGGAGTTTGGAAAACCACTGTCGGACCGTTCTTCATTTGGGAGAGTGGCCACATTGTCTGAACTCCCGAAATGTGCTTTCTTTCTTGAAACTAGAGGCAGCCTCTCTTCAGTGTGCCCCTTGTCATCAGATGGGCCTTCATCTAGCAACATTTCTGAGTCAGTTACATGTGAAGTCTAAAAACAAAAAACCCGGTGAACAACTTTTGCAATATTGTTCTTACATAAATTATTCTCAGACACTAATATGCAATGAGCCTGAACCACATTTTAAAGAATTCAGTACTCACTACTTTTGTTAATCATGTGCACATGTTCTGAATACAGCTCTATTTCTTCGAAACTGGCTTACATGATAATTTGGATTTATTAAGTTCTTGCTTTAAAGATGCAATAAAAGTAATGATTTTACCTCAAAAAGCACTTAAGGCACAAACTTTATGTCAAGATTCTTCAAAACCATGAATCAACTCAGTTTTTAGTTTCCTGGTGTTACTGGAGCCAGAACCAAGAATCCTGGGACTTGACACTGTGCTACCCCACTGAGTTTGACTATTAGGTGAAAGGTGAGGGCAGTGAAAATTTTATTCATGTAATTATGTGAGACACTAATAAAATAATGCTATACAAGACTTTTTTACCCTTAAATTGGAATATTCAAAAGTAGAAATTAAATTTCCTTTTTGACGTGGCACCTATATATACAATGGAATATTACTCAGTCATAAAAAAAGAATGAAATCTTGCCATTTGCAACAACATGGATGAACTTAGAGGGGATTATGCTTAGTGAAATAAGTCAGAGAAAGACAAAAACCATATGATCTCATTTATATGTGGAATCTAAAAAACAAAACAAAATGAAAACAGACTCAGATAAAAAGAACAAATGGGTGGTTGCCAGAAGGGAGGGAGTGAGGGGACTGAAAGAGGTAGGGGATTAAGACGTACAAACTTCCAGTTACAAAATAAACCACGGGGATGTAATATATAGCATAAGGAATATGGTCAACAATATTGTAATAACTTTATATGGGGAACAGATGGTTACTGGACTTACAGTGGTGATCATTTCATAATGTATGCAAAATCAAATCACTAGGTAGTACACATGAAACTAATATTGTACATCAACTATATTTCAATAAAAATAAATAATTAAATTTCTTTTAAAATATTCCATCAAGTTTTCCCCACTAATCTAATCTGTCTCCCTAATTAAAACAAATTAAAATGAAAGTACTGGTCACAGACTATGTAAGTAATAGGTATTCAAATATTTGGTAAATAATGCTTTACCCATTTTTCTAAGCATTTCCTAAATCTACAAAGTGAAACTCATTTTGTTACCATAAGTCAGACGAATGAAGTTACAAAGATTTGAATTTAAAAAAACATTACTGATTGCATCTTCTTAAAACACCCAATGTAGTAAAATTTATTTTTCCTGAAGGACTGTACATGTTAAAGTAGAGGAAGATATATATCCCGCACTGCCCTAGCCAAGTCACCAACACTGGACGCTATAACTATAAAAAATTAGGATATTTCTCCATTACCTTATCCTGTGCAACAGCCTCAGGAGATTTTGAAGATTCTACCACCAGTGGAACAAGGTTCGTAGAGTCTTCACTGGAATTAAAAGACTGCAATTTTAATTCTTCACCTAAAACTTCGCTAGTGGAGTCCTCCTCTTCTGTTATAAGTGAAGTCTTAAGAGTATCATCCATTATCTCACCATTCATAGGCTCTGATTCAGATTCCTACACCATCGAGGGCAAAAAAAAAGTCAGGACAAAATTACAGATTAATTTACTTGTCATACAAGGTGGGTCCATTCTCAGTCACCCTGTCATGCACCAGGACTCAAGATACATTCTACCACGTTATAGGACACAGGTTAAGGAACAGCAGAGTCAGTAAGAGAAAAGAATCCATAAGTACCCCAATTTCCCTCTGTTCTCATGGAGAAAAGACATGACCAGGATGCTCTATGGACCCAGTGTGGGTCTGAGATTCAGTGAAGAGACCCTGCCTCCTTCTTGCTCTTCCTCCATATAGGGCAGTGACAGGAAGAACCTTTTCAGTAAAAAGCCACCAGAGAAAGTCTAGATTTGGTGCCATCTCCTTACAGAACATCAGCTGTTCAGCACTCGGAATCCTTGGGGCCCCCGGGAAGTCACAGTTTAGCATGCCAGGGGGAGGAAGCACTAGCAGTCTTGTGGGAAGCTGAGTTTGGGTACAGCTTCTTGCTGGGGGGAGAGAGCCCTCAGTCTTAGTGAGCTCATTCTCCAGTCAACAAAGGGTCATCTTTGAACAATGCTGCTCCTTCAATCACATTAAAATATGGAAAAGCGATTTGATAACACTAAGTCTCCAATTTCTGAAACACCTCCTGCAAGGTTTATCAATTTACAAGACTTTCATTGACAGCTAATATTTCTAATGAATCCTAATGACATTCTAATAATTAGAGATTATTTTATTTAATTATCATTTTAAAAATTAGAACACTGGGCTTCCCTGGTGGCACAGGGGTGAAGAATCCGCCTGCCAATGCAAGGGACATGGGTTTGAGCCCTGGTCCAGGAGGATCCCACATGCTGCTGAGCGGCTAGGCCCATGTGCCACAACTCTGAGACTGCGCTCTAGAGCCCACAAGCCACAACTCCTGAGCCTGTGTGCCACAACTACTGAGCCCGCATGCTTAGAGCCCATGCTCCGCAGCAAGAGAAGCCGCTGTAATGAGAAGCCCATGCACCACAACGAAGAGTAGCCCCTGCTCATCGCAACTAGAGAAAGTCCACTAACAGCAACAAAGACCCAATGCAGCCAAAAATAAAATAAATAAATTTAAAATAAATTAATTAAAAATAAAATAAAAATTAGAACACTGATGCACTCAAATTTTAAGAAATAGACTTGGCTGGATTATATAGAACCCCTGAAATCATATAATGAATGTTTTCCTAAGGGATACTGAAATCAGAGACTTAGAAAAATTAATCTGGCCAGAGAGTATAAAGAATAAACTGCTGGGCTTCCCTGGTGGCGCAGTGGTTGAGAGTCCGCCTGCCGATGCAGGGAACACGGGTTCGTGCCCCGCTCCGGGAAGATCCCACATGCTGCGGAGCGGCTAGGCCCGTGAGCCATGGCCACGGAGCCTGTGCTCCACAACGGGAGAGGCCACAACAGTGAGAGGCCCGCGTACCGAAAAAAAAAGAATAAACTGCACACAGAAGGTAATTATAATAAAACTCACAAAAGGGCCAACTACAGTATGAGAAATGTTAAAAGGAAGAAAATGAGAAAGATATAGCAAACGTTTTTATAAAAAAACAGAATTTTGGTGAGTAACTACAAGTGAGAAGCAACAGAAGAGAAAAACTCAGTCCTTCAAGTTCTAGGTTTGGGAACAGAATGAAAAATAAGAAATAGGAAAAAAGGCTCAATAGAGAAGTGATAGGAAAGAACAGAGATGTTAAAATTTAAGATGATAAAAGACATCTGTCTAAACAGATATATTCAGAAGGCAAGTAATACTGAAGTCTGGATCAATACTAAAAGTCTGGAGTTACTGGTCACCCCCACAGAGATGACCATTCAGCCATTAGACTAGATGTATTTTCAAATGAGAAACATGAACAAAAGGGCAGAAAGTCAAGAACTGAGTCTTCTAGAATGTCCACAAATACAGGGGAAAAAACAGGAAGCAGAAGAGTCAAAAAGCAAATAAATAAAACCAAACAAAACTTCAGAGAAGAACACCAAGAAACCAGAACACAACAAGCCAGGGGACTAGAGGATCTGGAGGAAGAGAGAGTAGTCAACCTAGGTAAGGAAAGCCACCAGAATTGAGTGAAAGTGTCACTGGTGACCTACAAGAGTAGGTACTCACATGTATTATTGGACAAAAGAAACAGGTTACATGAAGTATGTACAGTATAATCTTAAGTTTTTTAAAAAAAACAACCACAAAAATATACATTCCCGTAGACATCTAGAAGCATATAAATCCCTTTTTAAAATATGTCGGGCTTCCCTGGTGGTGCAGTGGTTGAGAGTCCGCCTGCCGATGCAGGGGACACGGGTTCGTGCCCCGGTCCGGGAAGATCCCACATGCCGCGGAGCGGCTGGGCCCGTGAGCCATGGCCACTGAGCCTGCGCGTCCAGAGCCTGTGCTCCACAATGGGAGAGGCCACAACAGTGAGAGGCCCGCGTACCGCAAAAAAAAAAAAAAAAAAAAAAAAAATGTGTTTGCTTCCCTAATTTTTACAAGAAGAGAAAAAAATGCCATTTAAAAATACAATTTCATGAAGTAGAGGAAACAGGAGCTAAATTGGAGCAAGTTAAGGAAATAAAATCAGTAATGCAGTTTCACTTGCTTAGCTCCTGGCTGGACTTGACAAACAGGTAAAAGATTTTTAAAGAAACTTAAGTATGGGGGCTTCCCTAGTGGCACAGTGGTTGAGAGTCTGCCTGCCGATGCAGGGGACGCAGGTTCGTGCCCTGGTCTGGGAGGATTCCACATGGCGCGGAGCGGCTGGGCCCGTGAGCCATGGCCGCGGGGCCTGCACGTCCGGAGCCTGTGCTCCGCAGCAGGAGAGGCCACAGCAGTGACAGGCCCGTGTACCGCAAAAAAAAAAAAAAAGAACCTAAGTATGTTTGAAAGAAGAAATAAGGAATCTGTAAGAGAGGAAAAGACTGAAGATATTAAAGAAAAAGAAGGATAGGAAATAGAAAAGATGAAAAAAGAAATGAAGCCAGATAAAGAGTTTTTTACTCAGTCACAAAGGATTTTCCTCCTTGTTTTCCAGTGGTAAAAAAAAATGAATTTAGTTATTTTACTAGGAATTTGTAAATCAACTGTAGTCAAATACATATGTTTTTTCTGGACAACGAATTCTATCCTTCTAACCAAAATAGGGGTGCAATTTAGGGCTTGTTGGACATTAAGGCATTCTAACTGTTTTTATAAGGTAGACCTCTTACAGTCACATCATTTGTGTCACTTCTTAAGTATGTTTAATTCTACAAATTAATTTGTACTTTAAATACACTGAGGGACATTACTAACTAAACATCCTCTATTTTATCTTTGCAATATGTAAAACTTTATAAACTCAGTTTGAAATATAAAATACTTGTAACTTTATCCTCTACTACCTGACCTTGCTTTAGACATATATATATATATATATTTTTTTAAATTTATTTTGGCTGTGTTGGGCCTTTGTTGCTGCACGCAGGCTTTCTCTAGTTGCAGCAAGCAGGGGCTACTCTTCATTGCTATGAGCAGGCTTCTCATTGCAATGGCTTCTCTTGTTGCAGAGCATGGGCTCTAGGCTCACGGGCTTCAGTAGTTGCGGCACATGGGCTCTGTAGTTGTGGCTCACGGGCTCTAGAGCACAGGCTCAGTAGTGTGGGTGCACGGGCTTAGCTGCTCCGCGGCATGTGGGATATTCCTGGACCAGGGCTCGAACCCGTGTTCCCTGCATTGGCAGGCGGATTCTTAACCACTGCGCCACCAGGAAAGTCCCGACATATATGCTTTTTAACATTAAATACAATTTCTACTAAGAGTCTAAAATACATGTTATGCTTTTCTAACAATATATGACTAAGAAAGTTAAATTTTACTTCCATTCATTTTATTTAATAAGTGAATCTCCTACCTTTTCACCTTCTTGCTTTTCCAGGCCCGGCTGGGTTTCTGGTGCTGGTCGAACATTTTTATCACTACTTTCATCCTCAAATTCAATCACACTCTGTTCAGGTTCTTCTTCCAAGAATTCTTCTGAGCTCTCTGATGTTCGTGCAGTAGACTCCAATCTACAAAACCAAAGAAAAATATTCTTACATGTTTTATTAAAGATGAATATAAAATTTCAGGAATCCGTTAATAAAGTAACACTTTAGAGAATCAACTAAGTGTTGTTCAGACAACAACTTCAAATTTTACAGATCCCAAACCAACCTCTTCATCTTCTTACAGGTTTGTTCTCTTTCCTACCTTGTTCTCCAGTTCTATCACCATCTTTTCAATTATGTAAACTAGACCTTTCTTTTACTCTATCTATATTGATTGGATCTTATTCTCCTAGAATGAGCATACATCTCAGCTTACCTGGGACAGTCCAGTTTACAACTTTTGTCCCAGCACTGGCATAATTATGGGCATCCCTCATTTTATTGCACTTTGTTTTACTGCATTTTGAAGATACTATGTTTTTGCTAATTGAAGGTTTGTGGCAATCCTGTGCTAAGCAAGTCGATTGAAGCCATTTTTCCAACAGTATTTGCTCACTTCATGTCTGTGTCACGTTTTGGTAACTCCCACAATACTTTGAACTTTTTTTGTTATTATTATATTTGTTACAGTGATCTGTGATTAGTGATGGTTGATGTTACAATTTTAATTGTTTCCAGGTGCCACACTCATATAAGATGACAAACTTTTTTTGTAATGAATTTTTTTATTGGAGTATAGTTTACTTACAATGTAGCGTTAGTTTCTGCTGTACAGAAAAGTGAGTTGGTTATACATATACCTATGTCCACTCTTAAGATAGCAAACTTAACTGATAAATGTTGTGTGTTCTGACTATTGCAACTGATTGGCCATTCCCCATCTCTCTCCCTCTCTTTGGGCCTCCCTATTCCCTGAGACACAACAATATTGAAATTAGGCCAATTAATAACCCTGCAATGGCTCTAAGTGTTCAAATGAAAGGAAGAGCCACACATCTCTCACTTTAAATCAAAAGCTAGAGATGATTAAACTTAGTGAGAAAGGCACGTTGAAAGCTGAGATAGGTAGAAAGCTATGTCTCTTGTGCCAAATAGTTAGCCAAGCTGTGAATACAAAGCAAAAGTTCTTGAAAAAAATTAATGGAGCTACTCTAAGTGAACACACCAGTGATAAGAAAGCAAAACAGCCTTATTGCCGATATGGAGAAAAAGTTTTAGTGGTCTGGCTAGAAGATCAAACCAGCCACAACATTCCCTTAAGCCAAAGCCTAATCTTGAACAAGGCCCTAACTCTCTTCAATTTTTTGAAGGCTGAAAGAGGTAAGGATGCTACAGAAAAAGAGTCTGAAACTAGCAGAGGTTGGTTCATGAGGTTTAAGGAAAGAAGCTCTCTCCATAACAGTGCCAGGTGAAGTAGCTAGTGCTGATGTAGAAGCTGTATCAACTTATCCAGAAGATATAGCTAAGATAATGAATGAAGGTAGCTACACTAAACAACAGATTTTCAATGCAGACAAAAAACCCTACTGGAACAAGATGTCATCTAGGACTTTCAGAGCTAGAGAAGAGAAGCCAATTCCTTGCTTAAACTTTCAAAGGACATCCAAAATATATAAACAGCTCATGAAGCTCAATATTAAAAAAAACAAACAACCCAATCAAAAAATGGGCAGAATGGGGCTTCCCTGGTGGCGCAGTGGTTGAGAGTCCACCTGCCGATGCAGGGGACACGGGTTCGTGCCCCGGTCCAGGAAGATCCCACATGCTGCAGAGCGGCTGGGCCCGTGAGCCATGGCTGCTGAGCCTGCGTGTCCGGAGCCTGTGCTCTGCAACGGGAGAGGCCACAACAGTGAGAGGCCCGTGTACCGCAAAAAAAAAAAAGAATTACAGTTCATAAGGCAATAGTTGCCACAGACAGAGATTCCTCTGATGGATCTGGGCAAAGTCAATTGAAAACCTTCTGAAAAAGATTAACCATTCTAGATGCCACTATGAACATTCATGATTCATGGGAAGAGGTCAAATATCAACATTACCAGGAGTTTGGAAGAAGCTGATTCAAACCCTCATAGATGACTTTGAGGGGTTCAAGACTTCAGTGGAGGAGGTCACTGAAGATGTGGTAGAAATAGCAAGAGAATCAGAATGAGAAGTGGAGCCTGAAGATGTGACTGAACTGCTGAACACTCCTCCTAGCTTTGTGCCTTTGCTCATGTTACTCCTGCAGTCTAGAACTGCACAGTGCAATACAGTAGCCACGAGACACTTGTCATTATTTACAGTAATTAAAACTGAGTGAAATTAAAAACTCAGCTCCTCAGTTGCACCAGCCATACTTCAAGTGCTCGGTGATGAGCAAACTGAGTAGTGGCTGCCATGCTGGACAGGGAAGGGCAGACAAAGAACGTGTCCACCATGACAGGTTCTTTGAACAGCCCTGGTGTATACCAGGGGTCAGCAAACTTTTCCTTTAGGTTTTGTGAGCCATATGGTCTCTGAACAACTACTGAACTCCACCAGGGTAAAGCAAAAGCAACCATAATAAAAATGTGAACTAATAAGCACAGATGTGTTACAATAAAATTTTATTTCCAACAATAGGTGGTGGGCCAGATTTGGCCTATAGACCATGGTTTGTAGACCCTCGAACTAGAAAAGAAAGTCTTCTTTCCCAACTCTGCTTGTTGAGTTTCTACTTATCTCTGAAGCCCTAGCAAATGTCAAATTTCTCTATCCCCTCAATTAGAATCAATCACACCCTCCTTTGCATCCACAGCACTTTGCACTTCTATTATTATATCACAATCCACCTTGCAGTGCTCTTAACCTGTGTCACAGGTACAGATATGTGCATTAGAAACTAATAGATTCTTCAAGGGCAAAGATGAAGTTTTGTTCTTCATAGCGTCTGAGCACTTAAGCAGTTAGTCTCACTGTTACTATTTTATAAAAAGCAAAAAAAATTCCACAATAATTCTGAGGTGTTCAATTTAAAATTTACTGTTACATTCCCTTCTAGAAAGGGTATTACAACAAAATGTTGCTCAGTGAAAAAAACTATAATTATCTAAACTCATTACTCTTTTCACAAATTAAATATTTACTTAAATTTGACTTTAAAGTGATGAATTTTTCATTAAAATATAACATTTACATAATTATCCAAATTTAAAGTTACATACATAATGAAATTAGCAGAGCTACAGAATTCTCTACCTGAGTAGAATAATTTCACAACTAAAATGGCAACACTATGAATGGTTGACTCAGGAACAGTTAGCAGGACTATCAGAGCAAAAGCCTAATTTAACTATAACACTGAAAATCTTGCTTTCTTTAAGATTCAAAGGAAGATAGAGAATAAGGTTTTGATCCAAGTGTTCTGTTGATTCAGCTGGCTATTAAGTTTCTGGAGGAGTTGACAATACCATTTATGGCTATCACTAATTGGTTATATTCTATAACCCAGTAAAATGAATTAGTTATAAAGTAAAATTGAGGGTTTTTAAAATTGACTAAACCTCAGCATGTCTAAAAACCATAGCTACTGTCAAATGCAAAGTTGACAATAATGACTCATTTGGGATAATATAATCACTAAAATATTCTCCTGGATTTTCACACAAGAGACTAAATCATGAGTTTATTCCACTCTCTTACTAGCAACTTCTCCCTATACCACTGTCAAAGGGACACTTACCAAGTGTAATCAATAATTTTGTGGAAGAACTCAAATACAAAGTTCTACACCAAGGTCATTTACTACACAAACAATATAATAAACTTCACCTTAAAAACTAAATACTAAAAATATGAAAATAAGAATAAACAAAATAATGAGAGTAAAATAAACAATACTTCACTTGTTCACTGAAGCTGTAGGTGAAGTCTGGGGAGTCTTTTCTTCTTCCCCTTGAGAACTACTAAATTCAGAATCCTGAAACCGTTTTCCAATCTTTGGCCGCTTTAGATGACTACTTCGAGTACGAGTGGAAACAGGTGTTTTACCGTGACCTGAGGAAAAAATGGCAAAACTATAATTGATTGATTATGTATTCAAAGGATTACCTATTAAAATACACAGAAATGAAAAAAAAAAACACAGAAATGCAAAAACTACGCTAGTTTACCTAAATCCCCAACATTACACACTTCCTCTCCGTCACTTCAGGTTAAGAAACCATGTCAGTGTCTTTTTCTAAATTACGAAATAACCTTGTCAGTATTCATTCCTCACATTTCTGTGTTACCTTGAGCTTTTTGCAAAGTGTTTCTGCATTTTCAGTTAGACTCTCTTCCAATAATCTTGGGAAATAAACAAGGTAGACATTACTGTCCCTATTTTACAGGTAAGGAAATGAAAACAAAAAGGGCAAAATAGCGTACATAACTGTTCACACAGCAAAATCAGTGGTAAAAGAACCCAGATCTAGATTTTAGGGCTGGAGAAGTCTTCACTTTGCTCTAAGGGACACACACACACAGACACAGACACACACACTTAATTCTAACTGTCTCAAACACTTACTAATAGACCAGCTGAATTTCTTACCTTCAGAAGTACTTGCAAAGGCATCTTTTAGAGAATCAATCTAAAACAGAGATACAGATTAAAACCACAAGTTTTAGATCCTTTCTTCTCCCTATGGATCTACTTCATACAGTTACAAAGAAAATCTTTTAAAAAGTTTTTCAAAGAGCACCTTTTGTACTCACTATTCATCAACTAAGAAACTCACTTAGGAAGTAAAAAAGCTATATTACAGCTTCAGTTTATTAAGAGCTTAAGAACTTCGGAAGCCATCTAATATGCTATAGTGATGTACACGGGGTTTCTGAATGTTCTGTTCTTGGCTCCCTTCTCTTCTCAGTCCACATCCTCCTTCTATGTAACTGTATCTACCACCTTTACTTCAAGAGCTATTTGCTGATGAATCCAAATATACAATTTAATCTCCCCAAATTTTTTCCCGATTTTCAAAGCTCTATTTCCAGTGAAATCTCTCTGCAGCGGATACTCCACCAATTTCACATCCAACCTGTCCCAAACTGAAATCTTATATTTTCCCAGTATTATCCTCTATCTTGGTTAATGGCAATAACAATTCAGTATGCCATTCCAACCAAACTCCTGTGAGGCAGTAATGCCTTCTTCTTGTCCCTCATTCAATCAACCACAAAGCCTGTCAATTTTGACTCTGAAGAATCTCTCAAAACTGCCCCCTCTTTTGTACTACCAATGCTTTAATTCAAGCATTTATCATCTTTATCATGAAGATGTACACCTTATATATGTACAATTTTTGTCAATTATACCTCAATAAAGCTAAAAAAAAATTATGTACTTAAAATAAACAAACAAAACCACTTCCCCATGTGGTTACTGATTAAAAAAAGATAAAATAGTTTAATATGAGAAATATTTTCCTTGAATTAATTAAAATATTAAAGTAATATAAGGAATATGAATTTCTAAAATGAAAAAAGTCTAATTTATATTGCCAACCTTATGGTGAAATTTTAATATGTTCTCATTAAAATAACACATTTTAAATGATATGGCTTAATATAAAAGTAGATCATTGCTCTCACCACATGTATGAGAAGAGTAGATTTTTCTACTTTCCCTAGTCTTATGATATCTGACCAGGACTAAAATGAATTTGAATATATCTGAGGAATTTGGAATGCAGTGTAATAGAACTGGGGCTTATTCTGAAGTCTGAAATTCCAAAGTAGAAAAAAAAACAAAAAAACTGAACTCCTTATATATAGTTACTGTATCAATATTATTTATATTATCCTTAAAAATGTTTTAAAAAACTTTTACTCAAATAGTCAACGCTCATGCTAACTAAGACAGGAGAAAAGAGGCACAAATACGGCTTCCCTGGTGGCGCAGTCGTTGAGAGTCCGCCTGCCGATGCAGGGGACACGGGTTCGTGCCCCGGTCCGGGAGGACCCCACATGCCACGGAGCGGCTAGGCCCGTGAGCCATGGCTGCTGAGCCTGCGCATCCGGAGCCTGTGCTCCGCAACGGGAGAGGCCACAACAGTGAGAGGCCCGCATACCGCAAAAAAAAAAAGGGCACAAATAATTCCCCAAAGCACTGTGTCTCTGAAATGTACATGCATTTACATAGACATATTCAACACTCACTAAAAATACATTTAGATACCCGTGTACAAAACAAATATGACTGTATTAAATGCCACCACAACAAAACACTGCATAAAAATAGACCTCTAGGATCCCATCAATGAACCTGTATTTTAAATAATATCAAGTAGTTTCTAGAAAAGTACCTGGTAAGTCCTCTGGAATTCAGTAATGGGACCTGCCCTTCTACTTTCAGGTTACCTAGTATTTGCAAAGTATATTACATTCTACAAAGACCTAACACATATAGCCTCAAGACTTCCCAAAATAACTTCATAACCTTTGACCTACTACTAATTCCACTTCTAGAAATTTATCTGTGCAAGGAAATAATTACATTTGCACAAAGATTCATGTATAAATGCATTCATGGTTGGGTCACTTATAAATATAAAAAACTTAAGTATAAATGTTAAGGAAACAAATGCTGATATTTATATATAATAGAATAGTGTACTATTTAACAACGATTTAAAACAGTAATGACATAGAAAATGCTTACAATATTATGTTAATGGAGAAAAGCAGTTAGAAGCAGCATAAAAGAATAAAAACAAAAATGAAACATATGCAGATACATGTTTCATAATATATATTAAGTACATATACAAAAATGTTAGTTGCTACATCTAGGTAATGGAATTATAGATTTTTATTTTCTTCTATATTATTTTCTGTATTCCCAATTATTTTTCAAAGAAAATTAAATCTTAGAAACCAACTAACAGAAAATGCCAAGTAACTAACACAACAGAAGTTACATAAGTCTGTTGAATGAACAATAACATTAAAAAAGTTAAATATTAGTATTAGCTGAACCTCTTTTTAAAAAACAGCAAAATTATTATTTCCTACAGCAAACAACAGTGTACCTACAGTTAGCTGCATCTCACTAGACAGACTGTCTTCAGCTCCTGCTTCACAGTCTGGAACAGATGCAAGACCGTATTCTCCAGACACAGGTCTTTTAGCTTCATTTTGAGAAACTGCTGTGTGTAAAAGAATTTTTTAAATTGTAAACCAGTTAGTATCTGCTTTTAATTGTAACACTCTTTGTACTGATTTTTACAAAGCCCTAAAGAAGGGTGTTGAAAATCCAAGTGTGGGATATCCCCTTCACCAATATCTTATGATGAAGCCTTGCAATTGTAAAGAGTCTTAAACAGTTATCTGTATTTAGTGACTTCAAGGGGAGATGCATGAAACTGGGTACTACACCTTTGATCCACTGATGCCTATTCTATGCTGTTTGAGTAAACTGTGTTTATTTCTTACCCACCAATTCCTACTGGACTACTGGGCTACATTCTACTGGACTACTCTAGGTCCTCTGACTATTAGTGACTCAAATGTTTACATATAACAAAAATTCAAAGTTTAGACAAGGAGGTCTGCTACTAGAGAGATCACATTACAATACACCACTACTCTGGACTATAAGACACAACCATCATTAGGCACTGCTTTTTTAAGCTGGACTTGTGTTCAAATTGAAAACATTCTTACCCGTAATTTTAAACGCTTCTCTTTGTAATGCTCTGGTGATTGGTATTCTCTGGTACCAGTGTCCAACACCTTCAACTTCCCAAAGCAGTTCATGGTCTCCTGGATATTTTTCAAAGTACTGGTTGCAAGCTGAAAAACACATTGAAAGTTTTCTAGAAATCCCCAAAATCAAGTGTTTGGGCAAACAGAAGATGGAAAGTAAGCTGCCCAAGTCACTTAATGGGGCTAGCATAACTTTGATACCAAAAACACCAAGGAAACTCAAGAAAATTATACAGCAGTCTCATTTATGAATAAACAAAGATAAAGACGATAAACCTCACCAGTTGTGAAGGAAATATAAGATGAAACAGCAAGATTCCATTTTCACACCCATCAGATAATAACAAGCATCAGAAAAATAAGGGAAATGGAAACTCCCACACTGCTGGTGTGAAAACAATTTTAAAGTGCTTAGGCAAGTTGAAGAAAAATATTTTATGATCCAATTCTACTTCTAGGTATATACTGTAATGACTTATACACGTGCAGAAGATGGCATCTATAATGATCATTACAGGACTGTTTTAGGGAGTACAACCTCGGTGCCCATCATTAGGGGATATATGAATAAATTATGTATACAATAAAATAATATACAGCAACTACAACCAATAAACTACAGCTACATATAATCAACGTTGATAAATCTAAAAAAACAGCCAGTAAAAAAACAAGTCAATATTACCTACAAAAGGATGCCATTTTATAAGTTTAAAAACACATTAAACAAAATGATGCAGCATCTAAAAAAAACAAAATAATGCCATTTGCAGTGACATGGATGGACCTAGAGACTGTTATACTGAGTGAAGTAAGACAGAGAAAGACATCATATGATACCGCTTATATGTGGAATCTAAAAAAGGGTACAAATGAACTTATTTACAGAACAGAAATAGAGTCTCAGATGTAGATAACAAACTTATGGTTACCAAGGGGGAAAGGGGTGGGGGGTCAGATAAACTGGGAGACTGGGTAGTGTACACTACTATATATAAAATAGATAATAAGAACATACTGTATAGCACAGGGAACTCTACTCAGTACTCTGTAATGACCTAAATGGGGAAAACAATCTAAAAAAGAGTGGGTATATGTATAACTGACTCACTTTGCTGTACAGCAGAAATGAACACAACATTGTAAATCAACTATACTCCAATAAAAATTAATTTAAAAAATAATAAAATAATTTAAAAAGTGATACAGCCTCTGTGGAAAATGGTTTGACAATTCTTCAAAAAGTTAAACATAGAATTATAACCCAGCAATTCCACTCTTAGGTTTATATCCAAAAGAACTGGAAGCAGGGACTCAGATATCTGCACACCCATGTCCACAGCACCATTATTCATAGAAACATGGAAAAGTAGAAACAACCCAAGCATCCATCAATAGATAAATGGATAAACGAAATGTCACATATTCACACAATAAAAATCTACTCAGCCATAAGAAGGAATGAAATTTTGATATATGCTACAAAAAGGATGGAACTTAAACATTATGCTATGTGAAATAAGGCACAGAAGGGCAAATATTGTATGAATCCACTTATGTGAGGTACCTAGAATAAGCAAATTCATGACAGACAGCAGAAAAGAAGTTAGAGAATGAGGGGAGAGGAGAAGGGGGATTATTGTTTGAAGGGGACAGAGTTTAGACTGGGGATGATGAAAAAGTTTTGGGTATAGACAGTGATGATGGGGACACAGTATTGGGAATGTGGTTAATGCCGCTGAATTGTACCCCTACAAATGGTTAAAGTGATAAATATTATGTTATGTATATTTTATGACCAAAAACTGTTGAGGAGACACTGCTCTGGGAAAGATCCCCGGTGTTCTCCTTACTTACTGCAAGTGGTAAGTTCTCCCACTCTTTGGCTTGGTATGTCTTCTGGCTCAACAACCACCAAGAGGCGAACCCAGTTTCCAGGCAACACCTCTAATAGGGCAAATGAGGGGAACTTCAATGCTATTTAAATTATATTTTGGGACGTGTGAAAGTCTAAAGTAACTGTTTAAATAAGAATATATACAAAATAAATCTAAAATTATTATTTTTAAAAACTTTAAATTTCTTAAAATAAAAAAGCACAAGAAATAATGCTTTATAGTGTTTATAGACATAGACTTATGTGTGAAAACATGGGCAGGAAGGATATACACCAACTTGAGGAACACAATTATCTCTGGGGAGGAAAGAAGAAAGGGGAATGGGATTAGGGAGGGGTCCAAAGAGAACATCAACTGTACCTACGTTTTGTTCAGGTCTCCCAAAAAATAAATGAAAACAAATGTGGCAAAATCTTAACATTTGTTAATCTGGACACTGGATATGTAGACACAAGGATACCATTTGCTCACTTTTCCCCCACATATTTGACAATATTTCTCATGTTTTCTGGTTGTAGTTCCTATACTTATTAGGAAGGGAAAAGCTGGAGAAAACCAACAAGCCACATCTAGTCCTTTGCCTGAATTAAAATAACTAAAATAGCAGAGGATGCCTTACATAATACATAAGCACCTATAATTCATTTGGTATTCAATTTATTTATCATGAGAATCCTAAAAAAGGGTAATAAGAGAGTCTGCCTGCAGTAGATGTGTTTGCATTCCTCCCCAAATTTAGTAAACCAATAATTAGACTTCAAGGGGAAAATCCATTTTCATATTATCCAAGGGTATACAGGGTTCATTCCATTCTCATGTATGGGTCTAGAGAGAAATTGTGATTCAAGATGGACATGCAACACTTGGCTCTTGTTTTATGGATTTTTGGTATTAAAATGGGGGAAAGAAACTTAGAACAAAAATATTTTTTCAGTGGAAATAAATATCTGATGTTAGGTTAAAATCAATGGTAAATTATATTTTATAAAAGTTTTCTAATAAATTACTTTCCAGGTTAAATATTACTTCATTAAGAAAAGAATAGTGCTAAGGACTTTACACAAATGCAAATATAAATCCACTAATTGCTTTTAAAACACCACAACACAATATATCCACACAATGAAATACTAAACAGCATTAAAAAAGAATAGAGCTACATAAATCCACAGGAATGAATCTCATGATAAAGATGAATAGAAAAAGCAAACTACAGAAGAATTCATACAGTACATATTATTTATATAAAGTTTTTTATTTTTTTTTGCTGCACTGCACAGCTTGTGTGATCTTAGTTCCCCAACCAGGGATTGAACCCCGGGCCCTTGGCAGTGAAAGCACAAAGTCCTAACTACTGGACTGCCAGGGAATCCCCTAAACTTTTTAAATATGTAAAACAATATGACATTGTTAGAGGATGTATACATATGTATTAAAAGTCTAAGAAATGCATGGGGAAAATAAATGCCAAATTGAGGATAGTGCTTATTTCAGGGAAGGGAGTAAGCTAATTGGATAGGACAGAAGTTCAACTTATATTGGCAATGATCCGCTTCTCATGGATGGTACATGCTGGATGATACATGAGTATTTGATACCTTATTCTTTATATTTTTTTGTATATCTGAAATTTCTTTTTTTTTAATTTAAAAAGCCACCACAGACAAATAACCCAAAGAAAGAATGGTTAAAGGATCTAAATAGACATTTTTCCAAAGGAGAGACATAAATGACCAATAAGCACATGAAAAGATGCTCAACATCAAATGCAAATCAAAACTACAATGAGATGCCACTCCACATCCACTGAGATGGCTCTAATAAAAAAGACAAATAATAATGAGTGTTGGCGAGGATATGGAGAAACTGCAACTCTCATACAATGTTTATGAGAACGTAAAATGGTGCAGTTGCTTTGGGAAACAGTTTGGCAGTTCCTCAAAAGGTTATGACCAACTTCATCCACACCTAGGTATACACACCAGAGTAATGTCCACACAAAAACTACACAAATGTTCAAAGTAACAACTATTCGTAATATCTAAAAAGTGGAAACAATCCTCAAGTCCATCAACCGATGGTGGATAAACAAAATGTGGCATATCCACACAAGGGAATATTCTTCAGCCATTAAAAGAAAAAAATGAAGCACTGATTCATGCTACAACATGGATGAACCTTGAAAACATTTATGCAAAATGAAAGAAGCTAGACACAAAGGGCTTACAATAGAATTATATCATACAATTCCATTCATATGAAATGTCCAGAACAGGTAAATCCATAAACACAGAAAATAGATTAGTGGTTGATTGCTAGGGGATAAAGGAATGGGGGAATAGAAGAGTGGCTGCTAATTGGTACAGGTTTTCTTTTTGGCGTGATGAGAATGTCCTGGAATTAGACAGTAGTTATGGTTGCATACTGTGAATATAATAAAGAACCACTGAATTGTACACTTTAAGAGGGTAAATTTTATGGTATGTGAATTATATTTCAACTTTTTAAAAAAGTTACCACACCCCCAAAATGCCATTTATGTGGAGGTAAGGGCACATTTGCAAAATTAAGCCCTAGAGAGCCAAGGAATATAATTTACTTAATATTGATACATGCACATTTAAAATATCCTGCAGAAACAAGTCAGAAGTGACACTGAGACAAGTTTAACTTCCTAAAAATTTAATCCAATTACCTGTGTACATGAGAGAGGTCAGTGGATACCGCAAGCCAAGTGCATCTTCTGTAAAGGAATCAACAAAGTCCTCCAGCATATGAAGCCCAAAGTCTTTGCCTCTATATTTCTTTCTTACGAACATTGTATCAAGAACTGGCAGTTGGTAGCTTTGGGTAAGAAACGAGGCACATATGCTTCCTGCAGTCATAAAACAGAAATCCAACAATTTTTCACATTTAAAAGGCCATATATGTATATACATTTAGAGAACATGAGTTAAATCTAAAATTGGTTAGTTTTTCTTACATGAAGAAAAATGTTAAAGACACACACAAGTTTTATAATATAAAATGCTTTCCAGCTATTACATATCATAATGTATACAAGATGATGAGAAGAGCTATTTATTTTACGTTTGTCAACAGTATCTCATACAAGATAAACAACTATTACCATTTGATGAACTATATACTAGAATATATATCACTGTCCATAGACTTGCACAGCTTTAAAACTCATCAACTATTAAATTTTCAAATTTAAAGAGTATTTGGTGATTGTATATAGTTTATATTATAATACATGAAGTATCTAATTCCAACCTTATTATGTGAATATTCATCTTTTCCCTTTACTTTTTGCCTAGTGATTACAGTCTCATTTGTATCTATTTAATGATGGCAAAGAAGTGAATTAGTTCTCCAAATTTTTAAGGACTATGGATTAGGACTAAATGGAAACATCTGTTTTAGAAATGGCTAAGTCAGCAATCTTTCTGCTGTGAATATACATTTTAAAATATCTTGTACGTTTAAGGTTTAACAGGAGAAATGTTTGTAGTAGTAATTAAATGTCTCTCCTTGTTACATTACACAGCTATTCTGATTTGTCTTTTAAGAACTCTGATTTGGGTTTTGACCCTCCAAATAGATGTGTAAGCTCCTGTAATGTATCTTAAGATAGTTTATAAGTTGAGGGCATCATGGTGGGGCGGCCCACTTTCTATTAATTTTAATATTAATTCATAGTTAGCTATCAGTCAACATTCTACTTTTTTGTGCCTCAAGTAAAACAATCTATTATTCTCAGTTACATTATTCACATGATTTTGGATAATTATAATAACGTAGTTCAAGAAAGAAACAAAATTTCAGGTAACAAACACCTCACAAATTAACTTTTACCAATCATATCATTTGATGAGTTGGTCAGTGTAACAAGGCTTTTTTTAGTTCAACCAAATAATGAATTACATATGATTAAATTGGAGAACTCCAATAACTTTTTGCAATAGACTCTAAGACTATCAACTAATTTAAATTCAGAATAGTTAACGCACATTGCTACGTACTTAGATCTTCACGGCTGACATTCAGTTTGGATACTGCTAAGGGTCAAAATGTCTTATATAGTGATTTAGTTAACAATATTGTATTATATACTTTAAATTTACTAAAAAGGTAGATCTTAAGCATTAGCACCTCAAGAAAAAAAAAAGAAAGAAAATGGTAACCATAAATATATTAATTATCTTGATTTTGGTGAATATTTCACAATGTACATCAGATCATCAAATTGCACATATTAAACATATACAACTTCAAATTATCAATTATATTCAATAAAGCCTAAATAAATTTTTAAAGAATCTAACAGGTAGTCTCACCAACAAGCTACTGTGACCATTATCAGTTTTTAATGCCTTAAAATCAGGGTTTTCTCATAGTAACTGCTAGAAGTGATAATGAAATCAAAGGAGACATTACTTTATAAGTAGCAGTAATTCAAAGGACAAAGCAAAAATGAGAAGAGAAAGCACTATCTAGTTCTCAATACCATCTGAGGATCTGTTGCTACTTACTATCGTGCGTGCCTCAGAATACCAATTATATGAAGTAAATTTCCCACAAATTAATTTTTTTTTCTGTTTTCACACAAACATTCCTTTAAGCAGAGAAAAGGTAAAGTCCAGCATCTAATAGTGTTCAAATGGTCAATTTATGGAACTAATAATGTTCACAAAGTTTAAAGTTCTACCATTTACTCACCATGTACATATTCATTTCAAAAAATCATGCTAATTCTCTTTTGCCTACACCTCAATACTTATTTCTGTATTTGTATCAGGTTCTACCCTGATACAAAAGCAATCAAATAAAGGGCAGAAAACCTCTGCCCTGTTACCAGAGTTTCTTCAGACACATCAACAGCTGCAGACAATAGCACAATTACTTAGTAAAAACCACAACCTCCTTAGATGAAGTTTTCATTAAAATAAATCTACTAATTGAAATAAAATTAAATTTAGCATTGCATATGGCAGCTTGAATATTTATGTTCCTCAGAGTACCATCTTTGGCCACCTTCTTTTTCTACATGTTCTCTCTGGGTAATCTCACCTACTCTAAAGCCTTCTACCATTTATCCAAATGCTCATGACCACTAAACTTTTTTTTTTTTTTTTTTTTTTTTTTTGCTGTACGTGGGCCTCTCACTGTTGTGGCCTCTCCCATTGCGGAGCACAGGCTCCGGACGCGCAGGCTCAACGGCCATGGCTCACGGGCCCAGCCGCTCCGCGGTATGTGGGATCTTCCCAGACCGGGGCATGAACCCGTGTCCCCTGCATTGGCAGGCGGACTCTCAACCACTGCGCCACCAGGGAAGCCCACCACTAAACTTTTATTTCTGTAATACATGAGACTTACTACAAGATGAATGGAAGAGCTCATATAAATGTAAATACAACAAAAAACACATGATCATCTCCAAAGACAAAGCAAAATTCAGTACATTCATGATAAAAATACTCAACACCCTCAACCTGATAAGGGATCTATGGCTAACAAACATCACACTTAATGGTGAAAGACTGGATGTTTCTCCCTAAGATCAGGAACAAGATAAAAATGTTTATCCTCACCACTTCTACTCAACATGGTAAGGAGGTTCTAGCCAGGGCAATCAGGCAAGAAAGGGAAATTAGAGGCACCCAGATTGGAAAGAAAGAAGTAAAACCACATTCACAGATGACATGATCTTGTATACAGACCTTAAGATTTTCATCTTAAGAAAACCACTAAAAAATTATTATTTTTTTAAAAAATATTTATTTATTTATTTGGCTGCACTGGGTCTTAGTTGGCACATGGGATCTTTGTTGCCAAGTGCAGGATCTTTTAGTTGAGGCATACAGGATCTAGTTCCCTGACCAGGGATCAAACCTAGGCCCACTGCATTGGGAGCACGAAGTCTTAACCACTGGATCACCAGCGAAGTCCCAGAAATCCACTAAAAAATTATCAAAACTGATTTTTTTTCAAGTTCGGCAAGGTCACAGGATATAAGATCAATATACAAAAATCAGTTGGGGACCTCCCTGGCAGTCCAGTGGTTAAGACTTCCACTGCAGGGGGCACAGGTTCGAACCCTTGTCAGGGAACTAGGAACCCACATGCCACGCAGGACAGCCGAAAAAGAAAAATCAATTGTATTTATATACACCAGCAATGAACAATCTGAAAATGAAATTAAGAAAACAATTCCACTTACAATAGCATCAACAAATAATAAAATTCTTAGGAATAAATTTAACAAAAGTACAAAACTTGTATACTGAAAACTACAAACATTTAAAAGAAATTAAAGAACACTTAAATAGGGCTTCCCTGGTGGCACAGTGGTTAAGAATCCACCTGCCAATTCAAGGGACACGGGTTCGAGCCCTGGTCCGGGAAGATCCCACATGCCGCAGAGCAACTAAGCCTGTGCGCCACAACTACTGAAGCCTGCGCTCTAGAGCCTGTGTGCCACAACTACTGAAGCCCATGCGCCTAGAGCCCGTGCACCGCAAAGAAGAGTAGCCCCCACTCACCGCCAACTAGAGAAACCTCAGGCACAGCAACAAAGACCCAACGCAGCCAAAAACAAATAAAATTAAAAAAAAAAAAGAACACTTAAATAAATGGAAAGACATCCCATGTTCATGGTTCAGAAGACAACATTGTTAAGATGTCAATACTCCCCAAACGGACCTACAGGTTCAAAATCCCAGCTGGATTTTTTGCAGAAATTGACAAAGTAATCCTAAAAATCATATGGAAACGCAAAAGAACCACAAACAGCCAAAACAATCTTAACAAAGAAGAACAAAGTTGGAAGACTCACACTTCCCATTTTAAAACTTACAAAGCTACATACAGGAATCAAGCCAGTGTGATATTGGCACAAGAATAAACAGAGACAAACAGAATAGAAGTTCCAGAAACAAAACCTCTTATTTATGGTCAACTGATTTTCAACAGGAGTCCCAAGGCATTTCTATGGGAACAGAATAGTCTTTTTAAATGAATGGTGCTGGGACAACTGGATATCCCTATATGCAAAAAAATGATGTTGGACCCCTCCCCCTTTCCTCAGACCATATACAGAAATTAACTGCAAATGGATCATAAACATAACTTTAAGTGCTAAAACTATAAAATCTTAGAAGAAAACACAGAAGTAAATCTTCACCACCTTGGGGTAGGAAACGCCTTCTTAGCTACAACACCAAAAGCGCTACACCACCAAAAGCAAAAGTGACAGACACATGATAAAAAGAAGATAATTGGCTTTTATCAAAACTAGTGTTCCGAAGGATACCATCAAGAAAGGAAAAAGACAACCCAAAAAATGAGAGAAAATACTTTCAACTTATGTATCTGATAAGGGACTTGTATCTAGAATGTATGAAAATGCTTACAACTCAGTAACAAAGACACAAATAAAACCCAATTTAAAAATGGGTTGGGGCTTCCCTGGTGGCGCAGTGGTTGAGAGTCCGCCTGCCGATGCAGGGGACATGGGTTCGTGCCCCGGTCCGGGAAGATCCCACATGCCGCGGAGCAGCTGGGCCCGTGAGCCATGGCCGCTGAGCCTGCGCGTCTGGAGCCTGTGCTCCACAACGGGAGAGGCCACAACAGTGAGAGGCCCGCGTACCGCAAAAAAATAATAATAATAAAAAAAAAATAAAAATGGGTTGGGTTTCCCTGGTGGCACAGTGGTTGAGAGTCCGCCTGCCGATGCTAGGGACACGGGTTCGTGTCCTGGTCCGGGAAGATCCCACATGCCACGGAGCGGCTAGGCCCATGAGCCATGGCCGCTGAGCCTGCGCGCCCAGAACCTGTGCTTCGCAACGGGAGAGACCACAAGAGTGAAAGGCCTGCGTACCACAAAAAAAAAAAAAAAAAAAAAAAAGTTCAATGTCACTAATCATCAGGGAAATGGCAAATCAAATGAGGTATCACCTCATACCTGTCAGGATTGCTATTATCAAAAAAACAAAACCAACAAAGACAACAAATGCTGACAAAGATACGGAAAACTGGAACCCTTGTATACTGTTAATGGGAATGCAAAATGGTGCAGTCACTATGAAAAACAGTATAGAGGTTCCTCAAAATATTAAAAATAGAACTACCACATGATCCAGCCCACTTCTGGGTATATATCCAAAATAATTGAAATCAGGATCTCAAAGAGATATTAACAATCCAGTGTTCACTGAAGAACTATTCACAATAGCCAAGATGTGGTAACAACCTAAATGTCCACTGATGGATGATGGATTAAAAAAAATATGGTATATATATATATATATATATATATATATATATATATGTGTGTGTGTGTGTGTACAACAGAATAATATTCAGCCTCAAAAAAAAAAAAGTAAATCCTGCAATATACAACATGGATCAACCTTGAAGACATTATGCTAAGTGCAATAAGTCAGTCACAGGACAAATACTGCATGATTCCAATTATATGAGACATTTAAAATAGTCAAACTCACAGAAGCAGAGAGCAGAACAACGGTTGCCAAGGGCAGGGTGAGGGGGAATTGCGGAGCTGATAATCAATGGGTTTAAAGCTTCAGTAAGGCAAGTTCTAGAGACCTGCTGTATAACATTACACCTATAGTCAACAGTGTTGTAATCTACAGTTAAAAATCTGTTGAGGGCTTCCCTGGTGGCGCAGTGGTTGAGAGTCCACCTGCCGATGCAGGGGACACGGGTTCATGCCCCGGTTCAGGAAGATCCCACATGCCGCGGAGCGGCTGGGCCCGTGAGCCATGGCCACGGAGCCTGTGCTCCGCAATGGGAGAGGCCACAACAGTGAGAGGCCCGCATACTCAGAAAAAAAAAAAAAATCTGTTGAGAGTAGATCTTACGTTAAGTGTTCCTACCACAATAAAGATTACAAAATATTTTTTAAGATAAATAATCTAGACAGAAAGGAGATTAGTGGTTTCCAGGAATTTCAGGGTAAAGGAAATGAGGAGTGATAGCTAATGGGTACAGAAATTCCTGAGGTGATGAAAATGTTCTCAAATTAGACAGTAGTGATGGTTGTACAACTCTGTGAGTATACTAAGAATCACTTCAGGGTGAATTTGATGATATATGAATTATAGTAGGATGGATCTCAAAATAACTATTCTGAAAGAACCCACACTAAAAAAAACTGTATATACTGTATGATTCCATTTTATAAAATTCCAGAAAAAGCAGGCTAATATATAATAATAGACAGCAGATAACTGTTTGCTTGGGGTCAAACGGGGGAAGGAAGGATGGTTACAAATAGGCACAAAGAAACTTCTGGGGGTAACAGATATGTTCATTATCTTGATTGTGGTGATAGTATCACAGCTGTATAAATAAGTAAAAATACAACAAATTGGAAACTTTAAATATGGTCAAGTTTTTGTATGTCACATATACCACAATAAAGCTGGGGGGGGTAAGATTTTTTAAAAAAAGGCCAACTCGATTTAAAAATGGGCAAAGGATTTGAATAGACATCCCAAAGAAGACATATAAACAGCAAATTTGCACATGAAAAGATGCTCAACATCCTTAGCCATTTAGGAAATGCAAATCAAAATGACAATGCCATGCCACTTCACACCTACCAGGTTGGCTATAGTCAAAAACATAGATAAAAATAAGTGTTGGCTCACAATGCAACGCTTAAATGAAATGTTTATTTTTTCACTATTTTCTGTGCATCTATATATTTTTGCTGAACAAAAAGAATCATTGCTTTATATCATGTTTACTTTTTCTTAAATAGTCTATTTTCCCATGTCATTAAATATTCTCTGAAAGCATTTTAAAAAAGTATCGGCAAGGATGTGGAGAAACTGCAGTCCTGGTACATCGCTGGTGGGAATGTAAAACGATGCGGTTGCTTTAGAAAACAGTCTGACAGTTCCTCAAAAGGCTAAATTTAGAGTTACCATATGAACCTGGAATTCCACTCTTAGGTATATAACCACGAGAAATAAAAACCTGTACACAAATCTTCATAGCAGCATTATTCATAATGGCAAAGTCATAAAAACAACTCAAAAGTCCATCAAATGATAAAAGACAATATTAGAATATCCATACAAGGGAATATTATTTGGCCATAAAAAGGAATGAAGTGCTGATTCAAGAATGGATGAAACCTGAAAACAGTATGCTAAAGAAGTCAGATGCAAAAAACTATTCTGATTGTATGATTTCATTTACATGAAATGTCCAGAAAAGGCAAATCTACAGGGACAGAAATCTATAAGCAGATTAGTGGTCACCTAGGGCCAGGTACCAAGGGTGGGGAGGGAATGGAGAGTGACTGTTAACGAGTACGGGGCAGGGTTTTTTTTGTGGTGATGAAAGTGATCGAAAATTGGTTATGGTGAAAGTTGTACAATTCTGTGACTATACTAAAAAAAATTGAATTGTATACTTTACATCTGTGAACTGTATGCTATATAAATAAACCTTAATAAAGCTGTAAAAATGTAAATAAACAACATAATTTATACATGTGACTCCAATAAACCATTTATAATTAGATTTTTCATATACTCCCCAAACCTGCTTCTCCTCCTGTTTACTAATTTTTCAGTAAATCTCATCATCATTCTACCAGTGGCTCAGAGCAAACCATGAGATCTCATCCTTGACTCTTCCTTCATAGGCCATGTACAATCCATCAGAAACACTGCAGCAATAACTTCATAATTTATCTCCATTATGATGACTTCTACCCCCTTCTTCCTTGCCCGAGCCACCATCACCTCTCACCAGGGTTTTCTGCAATAATAGCCTCTTAACAAGCATAGCTCCTAACCCTGCCACCTCTCTTTCTGGTTTTCTACACAACAGAGCTACCTTTTTTAAAAGGCCAATCAGACTGTGTCACGCCCATGCTTAAAATCCTCCGCCGGATTCCTATCACCCACAGAGTGAACCCACAGAGTGAAATTTAGACTCTTTCCTTGGCTTACTGGATGTGTCAGGATATGTGCCGGTCTCTCTCCATCCCCATATCACTCACTCCCTCTACTCTGGCCACACTGGCCTTCTTGTTCTTTCTGAAACACCCTGAACTTTCTTCTGCCTCATGGCCTTTGCCTTTCAGTTCTTTGCCTGAATACCTTTTCTCTTGAAACTTCACATATCTCATCATTCCCTCACTTCCTTCAGAGGTGCTTCCCCGACCGCTCTATTTAAGATAGTACCCCCCAACACACACTCTCTATTCTTTTAATCTACTTTTTCTTCACAGACCTGAGAGCATATCGCCTATTTGTCTATTCATTGCTATCTCCTCCTCTCAAATGTAGGTTCTGTGATGACAGTTTACTTACAAAAATTGTATTACTATCTCTCAATTTCTCCCTCTTGCTCTTTTTCCTATTCACCCTCCTCCCCTTTCCCTCTCCTTCCCTATCAATATGGCACAAAAAATAACTTTTGAATAAATGAATAAATTTCAACAGTACCATTCAGGATCTATGCATCACATTCAAGAACAGCTATTCTGCCGCAACTGAATGACTCTCTCTTTTCATGGAATTACCATTTCTTCTTTGTCCAACCAGGAATGTGTCTTTCCTGACCTTCATAAAACCTTCATAAAGCCATCAATGTGTGACTGTCTCCACAGAACACAACATAAAGTGAATTCTAAACAAATAATGTGATTATCTTTATAGGAGAGATCTTGTCATACACCACTAGGCAAGTACTCTCATTACAGTCTTCATGCTTTATAAATTGGTTAACGTAACGTTAGCTGTTATAACAAACCAAATCTGGAAAGCTTAACATTAAAAAGTTTCATTTTTGTTTAAGTAACAGTCCCACACATAGTTGTTGCTGGGTAGTGGACGGCTTTCTGACTCACAATCATCCAAGAACTTTTTCAGTTCCCTATTGTTGCCTAACAAACCAGCCCAAAATGTACTGGCTTAAAACAAAATTTATTATTTCATTATTTATCACAACTCTCATATGGTATCAGATGGGCCACTGGCACAGCTAAAGGTCCAAATGGCTTCACTCCCACAGCAGTAGCTAGCCGGCTGCTGACTGGAATTGCAGCTGGCCTTGCCAGCTGGGCACCTCAGTTCAATGTAGTTGCTTGAGCTTCCTCACCACATGGCAGTCTTGAGGTAGGTGTGTTTCTTACATGGTGACTAGTCTCTAAGAGTACCAAAGGGAAACTACCAGGCTTCTTAAGGTTTAGGAGAGTGTCACTTGTGCTGCAGTCTACTGGTTAAAGCAAGTCACAGGGCCAACAGATTCAAGCAGGCTACACAAGGACATAGATACTGGAAGCACGGTTCACTGGGGCCCTCACAGTAACACAGGAACTCACGTTCCTTCTATCTTGTGGCTTCTCCATCCCCTAGCTCTTCAGAATCTTTTGCATTTAGCAGACAGATGAGGAAAAGGAATGCATCTTAACCACTCTGCTCTGATGTCATACATATCATTTCTCTCATTACCATGGGGAGAATTAGTCACACAGCCCCACCTACTTGTGAAAGCAACTGAAAAACATAATCCCTGAATGGACAGTTGCTGGCTAATGACAAGAATACAGAAGAGGAAGCACAAATATTTGGTAGACAGCTAGCAGCCTCAGCTAACTTTCTGCTTTCTCTTATCTCCCAGTAGATTAACATTTCCTTTTCAACTTTCAGGAAATCAACTTTGCATCTCAGCAGATAGTACCTTTTGCTGGCAGACTCCTTTCACAGTTATGTTTGCTTATCTCAGGCTATTTTCAGTAACTTATAGCCTAACACCTATATTCACAAATACACATACTCACGTTATACAATAGTTTTGACTGATCTCATTCACATTTTAAGATTACACTAACTTCTGTGGCCCACACAAATATCCACATCTCCCCCATGTGGCCCACCTTACATTTCTAACTATGTATCTCTACTTATATGTCCCATAGGAACCCTGAACTTTACATATCAAAACTGAACTCAAGTATTACCAAATCCACTCCTCGTATATTCCCAATTTTAGTTAACAGCTTCCCACCTAGGCACCCGAGTCAAAACCCTCAAGCTTCATCACTGGTTCCTCCCCTCCCCTTCCCACACACACGCACTGCAGTCACCTCACTCTGTCCATCCAGAAATCTCCCTCAAATCTGTTTCCTTCTTTATCCCTATTGCCTCTTTCCTAGCATTGGTCCTTCCTTTACCTGGATGACTGAAATAGCTCTTTTAATCGAAGTCCCTGACTTCAGAACACAATTTCTTTATCCATCACCAAGTGCTACAAAAATTAACTCCCTATTTAACCATGACGCCCCTAAATAAAATTCTTTGATCACTTCATGCCAATAAAATGAAGTTCCAATGTTTAGTATGGCATTTAAGAACCTTCACAAGGGGACCTCCATCTTCACCTCTCCCCACCCTACAATCCTTTTAGTCCCACCAGCTTGCTCAAGGTGGTATTATAAATACACTTTGAACTTTCATGATTCTGTTCCTTCTTTCACATTTATATTCCATTCATCTGTTTACTAAGAATTTTCCTTTTCTTTCCCCTTCTCTGCCTACTGACATCCTACTTATCCTTCAAAGCCACTTTTAAATATCTCTTTCTCAGTGACACCTTCCTCCAGGCAAAATTAACTGCTCCATTCTTCCACGACTACTACTGTTGATACCTCAGATACAGTACTTACCAAACTGAATTTTGATTAGGTAACTAGTTTTCTGTCTCATCCACTAGATTTTTTGGTGCTTTGAAGGCTCACCCCATGACCAAACATCTTTGTGTCTCTACTGAGAATGGAATCAGCCCTACCTCCCCAATAAACAGAAACCCTATTGGGAAGTATATACTTTTTAAGATGGCTAAAACTTGACCTGAAAACAAAGTACCCACCTCGTTTCCCAATGATGCATTTCAGGCAGCCACAGAGTACAGTGGGACTCCCCCATGCCTCTGCTCACCACCTTAAGAAAAGGATTAAGCCTAGACAGTCTCAAAGCCCTAAAATATAACCTCAACCCTTCTCAAACACAAACTTCCACTATGTTTTGCCTTTAGCTATATGTATTATCAATACTTATCATTTTATATCACAGTTTTGTTATTCCTTAAATAATCTTAAAACAGAAGGGCCAGATATCTGAATTTCAGTCAACAGAAAGAGAGTGACCTGCCCAAAAGAGGAGGTAAGATCACAGCTATAGCTCTCAGTAAAAAGGTTGGAAAGTCATAAGGAAAGCTAACTAGCAAATGAAGAGAGGAAAGAATGCTTCCACTATAAATTATTTTAAGTGGAAATTACAAAAACCAAAACTATGTCTCCTGGTATTGATCATAATTCCCTTTAGAAGTGAATCAACAAACTGATTTTAAAGTAGTTGTTGATTAGATTCTGCTTCTCCCATATGGTTCTTGCGCTTTTCCAAAACATGAGTCTTCAAACTGGATCAAGGTGATTCACAGTTGAGGCCAAATAGTATTTCCAAAATAGCACCTAATGATAGTGTCCTCCATTTTGTTTTTTTTCTCAGCTTGTCTACACTAAAATGTGACATCTGATTTATACACATTTATATCTTTTGTATTTCTTGACATAGGACAAACAGTTAACAGAACTTCCACTGATTTAACAAGTGGTTTTGTCTTATTTTTCATACCTGTATGAGATTTTTTTCCTTAGCAGTTTTCTAGTTAGCACAGCCCTTTTACCAGGGGGTCCTGATCATCATAGGCCCTGTAAGGATTTATAAGCTTCATCTAGTTTTGTGGTAGACACTGATTAGACTCTGGGAATAGTTCCTTCTCTGATCATGTTCACTTCTTACTTTTAATCAAAGTTTTACATGTACATTGTTCGCGTACAACAGTCCTCTAAGATTTGTTGGGAAAAAAACCGTCCTGTGACTGCTTCCCTGATCCACACATACAAACACACTTTCCATCCCCCAGAAACACACACTTGGGTCTTTTTCGGTATTTACCCCCATTATCTCTAAGTAACGTACTACTTGCTTTTTCCATTTTAGGCATAATCAACTGGCTTCCCAGTATGGAAGATGAGAATTTAGCTTTTATATACATGCACATACCCTACTCCCAATACACCATCACCATACTGCCTATACATGCCCTGCCCTATTACCCCAATACAGTAATTTATAATTTTGGCTAGGTCAATTTTCAGCATTTACATTATACACACACACACACACACACACTTTTGATAACTGAGCCATGTAGTATATCATGATTGTTTTCCTTTTCCTGCACTGCTTTTTTTTTTCCTGCACTGCTTTTTGATTTGCCTTAATAATGGTTGATCACTCATTATTTAGTATTTACCTCTAACTTACCCCCCAAAGTCTCCCACAACTGTAACACTTATCTTGATAAGTGCAAACACATCAGGTATTCCATATTCTTTTTTTTTTTTTTTTTTTTTTTTGCGGTACGTGGGCCTCTCACTGTTGTGGCCTCTCCCATTGCGGAGCACAGGCTCCGGACACGCAAGCTCAGCGGCCATGGCTCACGGGCCTAGCCACTCCGCGGTATGTAGGATCTTCCTGGACCAGGGCACGAACCCGTGTCCCCTGCATCGGCAGGCAGACTCTCAACCACTGTGCCACCAGGGAAGCCCTCCATATTCTTGGATCAATGACCCAGAGCTTTCTGACTTACCACAATCTAGATTAGTCAATCTCTAGAAAAGTGCTGTCCAAAAGAACTTTCTGCAATGATGGAAATGTTCTATATCTCTCTGTTCAATGTGGTAGCCACTAGCCACATGAGGCTACTGAACACTTACTTACACAGTGGCTAGTATGACTGTGAAACTGAATTTTAAACTTTATTTCATTTTAATTAATTTTCATTTAAATAGTCACATAAAGCTAGTGGCTGCCAATCTGGACAGAGCAGCCTCAGAACTATCAAATAGCTGTGATGTGGGGATATTTCTCTCCTTAGTTTCCTGATCTGGTATCATTCTTTCCTGATTTACTTCCTTATTTTAGTAGAGCATAAATTCTGTTAGCTTCCTGAAAAATGATGCATGAAAGGTAAAAAAAAAAAAAAAATTTTTTTTTAAAAATTAACCATGTAGAAATTTCCTTCTGTTACTCTCATACTTCATTCATAATTTGGGCACAGAATTATATTGGAAATCACTTTCTCCCAGTATCTTAAAGGCATTGTTCCACTTCTAGTGTTCAGTGCAGTGCTGCTTTTGAGAAATCTAATCATTATGATTCTTGATCCTTTGTATAAATTCCCCCTCTCACTCTGTAGAGGCTTACAGAATCTTTTCTCTATCCCAGATGTTCTGAAATTTTGCAATAATCTACCTCAGCATGGGCCTATTTTAATTCATTCATTGCGATGGATGTTCAATGGGCCTTTTTAACTTGGAAATACATGTTCTATAATTCTGAGACTTTTCTTGAACTACTTCATTGGTGATTTCTTCCCCTCCAGTTTCTCTGTTCTCTCCTTCTGAAACATCTATTATGCAGACTGTTCCTCTAATTTTATCTTTTCTTTCCTATTTTCCATCATTTAGGGTTTGTTGTTGTTATGGTTGCTTTCCTTTCTAATCAACATCAACTTTATCTCCCTTATACTGCGTTTTTAATTTCCAAGAGCTCTATGGACATTCTTTTAATATATCTTGTTCCCATTTATGAATGTACTAACTACTCATACGTTCCACAAATATTGAATTGTTTTGTTTGTTTTTGCATTGTCTGTCTCTTCCAAATTGCTTTTATTCTTTTTTGGTTTTGATCTCCATCTTTCATATCAGTGACTTTTCCTAACTAAGCTATTTGTTCATAGTTAAGAATGAGACATTAGAGACTTCCCTGATGGTCCAGTGGTTAAGAATCTGCCTTCCAATGCAGGCGATACGGGTTCGATCCCCAGTTGGGGAGCTAAGATCCCACATACTACAGGGCAACTAAGTCCGCACACCACAACTACTGAGCCCACGCACCACAACTAGAGAGCCCATGTGCTGCAACTACTGAGCCTGCGCACCATACTAGACAGCCCAAGTGCCGCAACTACTGAGCCCATGCACCACAACTGCTGAGCCTGTGCACAACTAGAGAGCCCGTGCACCACAACTACTGAGCCCACAAGCCGCAACTGAGCCCGCAAGCCACAACTACTGAGACCACGCACCACAAGTAGAGAGCCTGTGTGCAACTACTAAGCCTGCACGCCACAACTAGAGAGCCTGCATGCTGCAACTAGAGAAGCCCGTGCACCGCAACAAAAGATCCCACGTGCTGCAACAAAGATCCCATGTGCTGCAACTAAGACCTGACTCAGCCAAATAAATAAATGAATATTAAAAAAAAAAAAGAACGAGACATTAAAAAGTTGATCAGTGTGCAAGGTGGGGATTGCTGACAATGACTGGGACCTTTCCCAGGGGAACCATTTATACTGGTATTTTTAGAATATTTTTTCTCTTGGCCCAGTCAAATTCCTCAAAGGGAACTTTTTTGCTCACGTAACCATTAAATAATATTGAAATAGATGGCATGTATTCACACATTTTGGTAACATCTAAAATTTCCATCTTAAGTTTCAATAATTACAAAGAATGTAATTTCTAACATAACATTAACTTTTTAACAACTATTTATCATAAAGATAACTTCAGACTTACAGAAAAGTTGCAAAAATATACAAAGAGTTCCCACATACCCTTCACCCAGATTCCCCTAATGTTAACATCTTACATAGCCAGAGTACTATTATCAAAACCAGAAAATCAACATTGATAAAATACTATTAGCTAAACTACAGGCCTTATTCAAATTCTGCCAGTTTTTCTACTAATTTTTCTGTTTCAGAATCCAATCAAAGATTCCATATGGTATTTAGTTTAATGTCCCAACTCTGATCTTTGATAATTCCTCCACCCTTCCCTGTCTTTCATGATCTTGATACTTTTGGAGGTTACTGATCAGTTATTTTGTAAAATAACCTTCAATTTGGCTTTGTCTAATGTTTTCTCATGATAAAATTGAGGTTATGCATTTTGGGCAAAAATACCTCAGAAATGACGTTATGTCCTTCTCACTACATCATAAATTGGGGTCTCTGATGGTGATGTGTCTCATTGCTGGTGATGTTAACCATGATCTATTAGTTAACACGGTGTCTGCCAGGATTTGCTATGTAAATTTACTATGTTTCCCTTTTCAATTAAACAATATCGATTAAAGAAAAAAAACTGTATCACTACTATTTTAAATGTATCAAATGGACCCTAAAAACTATTATCAATTTGATTTGATAACTGTCATCATCCATTGAACAAACTGTTCCTCTACTATTGAACTAACCACTCTTAACACTCAAAAAGCTTACATTGTTCCTTCCCCACCCCTGACCTTCTATTTCTATTATATTTATACTAGACTATTACCCTAATGTAATATATTTTTATATTTGGATTATATATTGATTATCTAATCATTCTTCTCTGCAAAAACATATCTGTATATAAAAATATACATTTTTAAGTTTCTTGTGACCATAAGATTCTAAGTATCAATTCAAAAGAAATTCTGAGTTATCATTATAATTAATATTAGTATATGATGGATCAAAACACAAGTATATTATACATTTGGAAAACTATTATACATTGGGAAAACTAATTATTCAACAAAAAATAAAGTTTTATTGAAAATACATCTCAACGAAATACATGGAGCTTACCTTTTTTTTTTTCAGTTTATGAGTCCATGAACAAATATTACTTACTACCAGAATGTGACAAGGTTCAGCATTAATCCTGTTCCTATTTTTTATTTTTATAGATTAAAATGCTTAATAACCATAGAAGGGACCAGAAAATCTTATTATAGTGATGTTACTCAATTCTGCAAGTTCCCTTTAGAGTTATGTATCAGATATTACACAATGACCTACTGTTAAAAACTATTTTTAGTGATCTGACATCTACCTAACCCAAGAAACAAACTATACATCCTTCATAGTAATCTCTTTATTTCAGGCAAAAAAAAAATTTATACTTTCTTGAATTTCATTATACTGTAATAGGATTTGACCTCATAAACAAAGTCCCCTCTTATATATCAAGGCTATTTTTATGTTCCAACTAATATCCCTATATACTGATTTGCTATTTTATTTTTAAAAATCATAAATAATAAGTGATATCATAAGGCTTTTATTCAACTACAAATGTATTTAATAAAGATTTTATCTTTTTGCTACTGGTACAGTTTTTTTCCTGATATGTACATTAGGAATACTTCTATCACAAAGTGTTTCGGTATTTGTTTTGGACAATATTTTTCAAATTATTTTATGTTTGGGTTTCCTTTGTAGAAAAAACACTTCCAGACTGAATTAGATGGTTACTGATCCAAAGGCTAGCATAAGCACATCTAATTCCACTGTTCTCTGGCAGATGAGAGCCAGAACTTAAAGCAGGAAAACACTGAAATAAATAGTAAGGAAGTAAGGCAATTAGTAGAGAAGTATGGAAGGTGCTAAAAGGGGTAGACAAGTAGTACTTGGAAGCTCCAGCATATAAAACTGAGTTGACTACCAGAAAAAGTAAAAATAGAAGCCGGGTCCCAAAGGAGTGGAGGAGCCCCAAAAACACAGAAAACAAAGAGGAGCCAATGCCTGGAATCAAATATTGATCAGAAATACTGAGGGGGGAATGCTATGCCCTTTCTTAACTGTATGTCTTTCATCTACAGATGCTCTAAATGAGAAAGCATAACTCTTATGTACTTCAAATGTCTATGAGCTAGTTTCAAGTAGGAAATCCCGCTGCAGCCAGCGTGAGCAGCAAAAAGCCTCCAATTCCATAGGAATTACTTGTATAAAGTAATTAAACCATATTCCAGCCCCAAACTTATGAAAACATTTTAAAAACGATAAAGTGATGCCTTTTATGCAATGCAGCACTAAGCTTCCATTTAACAAACATTATTATTCTACCTCTGTATGATGATATCTTTCTGGAGCTGCGTAAATTATTGGTTCTACTTCAAATTTATACAAGAATAAAACAGCATATTAAGGGAGAGTTGAAGTATTTACTAAACAGCAAAAACATTTAAAACTATAGATCACAGGTTTTTTTATTGAGAAAAAGTGACCTTCCTTTTACTGACTATATGTACTCATCATACTCATCATGACTGATGTTCTCATCATAAATGTGTACTAATTATACAATTAAGGTATTAGTCACAACTGTCCTTCAAATTAGCAGGAAATTTGGTATTATCTTTAGACTGCATCTGACCACAAGAGCTAAATTTGGCAAGTGTGAAATATAAAAAAGACAGGAAAATAATGTGAGTATTCTCTGTGAAAGGTCTTTTGGCCAAGGTACAAAACAAGGCTGCCTTTGTTGTGTAGTGGTTGTAAGGTGTGGGGTATATGTGTACATGGAGTAAGCAGGTTTGATTTTTCTGACTCCAGTAGCTCTAGGGAACTGAATGAACAGGAAAACAGGTAAAGCAAGATGAAGCTGCACTAGTCTTTCAGGAAAAGGGTATAGTTGGGTCTTAGGATCAGAAATCCAAACTTTACAAGATTGACTATTTCAAAGCTGTTTGGATTCTCTAAATATATTAAAGTACTTTGCTTTAGCTGCTTTACTATATCAGGCTGAATCAGCTATACTAGAAGAAAAAGGCTACGCATTTGGTCCACAGGTAGACAGGGGATTTAAAACGAGCCAGTAATAGTGATAGCAGCAGGAATCAAAGTAAAACAAGGACCTTTAAATAAAGGGAAGGAAATGGGAGGGAAAGAAGACAAATCTGAGGCTCAACATACAACTCTCTGTCCACATACGTGGAGAAATTTTCCACTCTGTCAAAGGTTTACTTTTTTTTTTCAAAAGACTTTCCTAACAATCCTCACTTATATAGATTCAAAGTACTCCCAAGAAATACTGAGTAAAATCATCTCAATTCATACTCTAGATACTAATTTAAAAGGGACATTGATACAGTTGGGGTCCAAAAAGTGGGTTTACATAATATATATTTTAAATAACTTTTAAAGACTCACCTGTAGGCTTAACTGAATAAAACCCAATGGCCTCTCCTTTCTTCCACAGAATCTTAGCATAATCAGTACTGCTATGACACAGGAATGGGATCTCATTTCTCTCCATTTCCTGCTTTCTATAAATAATTCGATTCAGAACATACAGAACCACTCTCTCCCCAAGAGTTCTCACCTACAAAGAGATGAGACACCAGGCACAACAGTTAGCATCAACTCGGAGATGCAATTTACCTTGCTCCCTGCTTCCATACCTTGTACTGACATTCAAAGCACTTTGAATACATTCAGAATGATTTGTAAACCATTTTATTATCACAAAGATGAGACCAGTCATTCATACCAATAACAATCCATTTCTATGGACACAGATTATGCATGAAATAATGCCTCTCAGCAAAATTCTAAAACAGGTTTCCAATATACCAATCCCCAGCATCTCCACGTTAGCCGTCAGTGCTCTCTTTCTGCTTCCAGCTGCCCAGATCCCAGGTCTCCCCAACTCTAATTGCTGCCCCCCACCATTTCTAATGCTTCTTTTCACCCCATTCCAGCCTACACATTAAAAAAAAAAAAGAAAGAAGGAAAAGAAAGTGAAAAAAGCTTAGTGTTACGCCCTGAAGACTTTAAAAACAATGATTATCTCATTTGATGAGCAAAGCCATAATTATGCTCTTGGGAAAGGAATCTCTCTCATCTTTTCTAGGTAAAATGGTCATTTAACAGTCATGTCTTTGTTGTCTAACTATAGGAATACCTGTCTCCCCCTACACACATACACACATACCCCTCTGCCAGACCAGATGGGCAATGACAGGGGCACCAGGGCAGTCTGATGAAAACAAAACTTGCGGCAATCACAGAATGGAAACAGAACCTCACCTCCTACAGGCAGGGCTGCACGGTCCCAGGGACACCTTCACCAATTGCCTGACATTGAACAGTGGGGTTTTCCCCATAGACATCTGTCACTGCTAAAAACAAGAGTCTATCCATGAAATCTATCCCCCCCACCCCATCCCAAGTCTCCCTAAAGAAAAACAAGAATGTCCTCTAATTAGGCGAGAGGAGAGAAAAAGCATTAGGCATACACACACTACTCTCAAAAACCTCCCCGGTAAGGAACTTCCAATACCAAACATCACATGAAATGACAAAGCTCTCCAGCTTACAGGGTACCCCATGCCTTCCTTGAACAGCTCTGACCAGAATGAAGTTCTTTCTGATACTGAGCTGAAATCTCTTTCCCAAAGACTATACTTTGATATTCTGGATCACATAGTCTACAAATATTTGAAGACAGCCATGATATTCTCTTAAGTTTCCTATCAAAGCTAAACAGAGGAAAAGACGAATCTAAAATGATTTGGGGTACTCTTGCCATTTCAGTCTTCTCCCTTCAAATTGCTTCAGATCCCTAACATTTTTTTTTCTCTTCATGTTGGGCATGCAGATATTACAGGTATAAACATCAAAGATATTGATAAGATAATGGGGCTTTTCTGTATAAACTTAAGGTTTTTATTAGCTTTTTTGCTTTCCTTGATTTTACTTCTAATTAACTGAAGTCCAATCTTTTTCATATGTGCTGCTGTTTTAGTATGGTCTTCATGGTATACAGTACAGTTAAATTTTTGAACCCATAGATACTACTTTACCTTTCTCACTAATTTATTTTCATCATGTTAGATCTTTCTCTTTGTTTCTTAATTCTGCCTTTATGGATTAGTTCTCCCATTCAGCACTGTGGCATGCAGAACTGGTAAGTATGCCAACTATGTCTTCTTCTAAGTAACTGATAAAATGGTGACTAAGACAGAATAAAGGACCCAGTTTTACAGCATGCTGCTGAGGACCTCCCTTCCACTACACTGTTTGGAACACTGAATAGACCACTCAAAATGGCCCTACTGATAAGCAAGTTTACTGGTCATTCTCTCCTAGAGACAGAGAACTTAAGCAACCACACAGAGGTAATAAGCTTTTTCCCACCCAAAAAGAAAAATCAGAAGCTAAAGTTGATATGGGTAACTACAGCTTAACTAAACCACAGGTACTCATTTCTCCTCCCCCAATTCTCAGACACTTTCACATAAAATCAAGGAAGCCCAATCTAAGTGCCAGTTTCACCGTTAACAATGGAACTCTAAGGGTTTAATATAACCTGGTATACTAAAATGGAGAAAAGCTCAATAACTTCAAAAACTATCACTGTTTATGGGAAACATATTGTGAAATGGCCTCCTAAACACTTTTAAAATTCCAGGATCTTGTTACCTGCTTAAGTCCCTCTCTAGAAGGGACAGATGTTTTCACAATATCATCAATAGCCCACCACTGATCGGCAAGGTAAAGTGCCACAGCTAAAAGAAAATAAATGATTGTTAACATTTAAGTCTTAAAGTACATGATATTACTATTTGGTAAGGTTTTCAAGGATACCCTTAAATATACCCATAGTTTACAATACAGTGTGGCAGCCCCATTTATACCATTTTTATTGTATTTCACTCACTAAACATTTAATTATAAGCAACTAAGGATTTTATTTTCTTGAATTTACAGTTTGAAATAAGTTTCTTTTTAAAAATTCCTTCATGTAGCTATCTTTCAATAAATTTCTAATTGCTTGAAAAACAAATTCCTCAATTTACAAATATTAAACAAAACAGAGACCTGTGAGTGAGTCCTCGGGTGCAAAAAGAGCAAGAACTTTCTGGGTCTGATCTCCACCATAAAGAGGTACAAAGCCTACATTTGACAGGCTAATAGGAATCTGAAATGACAATTTATTAAAGATTAGTGAAGAGTCGGTAAGAAAACATCAGACAAAAACACCATGCTTCTACCAAAATTTCAAACGTATGTTAACGCTAATTATATAATTTCATTTCATAGGAGATATTTCTAGTCTTAAAAAAAAAAGAGCAAATCAGATAGACTTCGCTTTTGCAGGAATTTTATTAACTTGGGGGAAAAATGAAAGTCTATTTCAATAAATATTACTGCGCTCTAGCTATGCATATGAATAAAAACAAAAGCATGATATGATCCATAAAGTTGTTAAACTTTATCATCTGTTATTTAGACCACTTGAGGAGGAAAGAATTCCATTTTCTAGTAAAAACCACTAGGGTAAATTCATTTTTCCAGTGAGATATATGCAATACTTTAAATTTTTTCTGCTTTCATTAATCCAATGTTAATTCCCTACTTACACACAATATTGCCATTCAGAAAATTACAAAATATTGATGTTGGAAGAAACTTTAAAGAATTCTTGGGCTTCCCTGGTGGCTCAGTGGTTGAGAGTCCGCCTGCCGATGCAGGGGACATGGGTTCGTGCCCCGGTCTGGGAGGATCCCACATGCCGCGGAGCGGCTGCGCCCGTGAGCCATGGCCGCTGGGCCTGCGCGTCTGGAGCCTGTGCTCCGCAACAGGAGAGGCCACAACAGTGAGAGGCCCGTGTATCGCAAAAAAAAAAAAAAGAATTCTTTAAATAAACATCATCTTCCAGAAGAAAACCCTGAGGCCTAAAGAGGTTAGAGAATTATTTGCCTATCATCAAATTCACACTAGAATTCTAATAATTTCATGTCTAATGATCTATGAAAATATATCTCAGTTTACTAATTAGAAATTTTATTTTAATATTTTGGGAAAAGGAAGATTTGTGACACAAAAATGTGTAATGTAGTGTTTTGCTGATTTTTTTTATTAAAAAAATTTCTAAAACAACAATTTCCAAATCTAAAGTAGACTTAATTGGGTTAGCTCAAATATGGTAATCAATCTCAGCAAAACTAGTAAACTACTTACATATAATTTTAAAGGCACAATACAAATAATAAGCAACTGCCTGTAAAGTTAGTCCTTTTAAAACTTGATCATGCTGCTGTACTAACTAATCAATATTTATGCATTTTACTGAAAAGTCTTCTGATAAAATTTTCAAAAGTGATTAGTTAACACTTTAAAAGATAATAAAAGGATACTGATTTCATGTATAAACTCAACTGAAAAGATTGATAAATCACTGCAGGATGCCTTACCGTAATATTGAGAAGAGAAAAACATTCAGGATTTTCAGGGTCCCCACACCTGAGATCTGACATGTAATCTTCAGCAGAATTTTCCATTTCCTCATGACTGCAATTATCCAGCATATCCACAGGGAATGCCATCCTCTTTAACAAACAACATGGGACAAAATGTTTCAGAACATGAAAGGCTATCTTCCTGTACTGAGAAAAAACTTTTTATTGTAATAGCGCAGCATTTTGTTGTAAGGAGACTTCTTTTTCACTATGCCAAGACAGACTACAACGTAAGCCTGCTAATCTAAATATATGTCAGAAAGAAAACTTAAACACTCACTTGTATTAAAAACAAGCAATGAAATAAGAATTAATGCCCATGCACCAATGGTCAATTAGTCTATGACAAAGGAGACAAGAATATACAATGGACAAAAGACAGTCTCTTCAGTAAGTAGTGCTGGGAAAACCGAACAACTATATGTAAAAGAATGAAATTAGAACATTTTTCTCACACCATTTACAAAAATAAACTCCAAATGGATTAAAGACCTAAATGTAAAACCGCAAACCATAAAAGTCCTAGAAGAAAACATAGACAGAATACTCTTTGACATAAACTGTAGAAATATTTTCTTGGATCTGTCTACTAGGGCAAAGGAAACAAAAGCAAAAATAAACAAATGGGACCTAATTAAACTGAAAAGTTTTTTCACTGCAAAGGAAACCATCAACAAAATTCAAAGACAACCTACTGAATGCAAGAAAATATTTGCAAATGATATGACTGATAAGGGGTTAATATCCAAAATATATAAACAGCTCATACAACTCAATATCAAAAAAAAAACAACCAATTAAAACATGGGCGGAAGACCTGAATAGTCATTTTTCCAAAGAAGACATACAGATGGCCAACAGGCACATGAAAAGATGCTCCACATCGTTAATCATCAGAGAAATGCAAGTCAAAACCACAATGAGGTATTACCTCACATGTCAGAATGGTTATCATCAACAAAAACCACAAATAACAAATGTTGGAGAGGGTGTGGAAAAAAGGGAACCCTTGAACACTGTTGGTGGGAATGTAAATTGGTGCAGCCAATGTGGAAAAAAGTATGGAAGTTTCTCAAAAAACGAAAAATAGGCAATTTCCTAGTGGTCCACTGGTTAGGACTTGGCACTTTCACTGCTGTGGACCTGGGTTCAATCCCTGGTCGGGGAACTAGGATCCCACACGCCTTGCGGCACAGCCAAAAAAAAAATTTTTTTTTAATTAAAAAGTAAAAATAGGAGTAACATATGATCCAGCAATTCCACTCCTGGGTATATATCCAAAGAAAACAAAAACAGTAATTCAAAAAGATTCATGCACCCCACTGTTCATAGCAGCACTATTTACAATAGCTAAGATACAGAAGTAAACTAAGTGTCCATCAACAAATGAATGGATAAAGAAGATGTGTTAATATATATACCATGGAATACTACTCAGCCATTAAAAAAAGAATGAAATTTTTTCTTTTAAAGAATAAAAGAGGGCTTCCCTGGTGGTGCAGTGGTTGAGAGTCTGCCTGCCGATGCAGGGGACACAGGTTTGTGCCCCGGTGTGGGAAGATCCCACATGCCACAGAGCGGCTGGGCCCATGAGCCATGGCTGCTGAGCCTGCATGTCCGGAGCCTGTGCTCCGCAACGGGAGAGGCCACAACAGTGAGAGGCCCGCGTACCGCAAAAAAAAAAAAAAAGAATAAAAGAAAAAGAACAACATGGATAGACCTCGAAGGTATTATGCTTAGTGAAAGAAGTCAGACAAACACTGTATGTTATTACTTTTATATGGAATCTAAAAAATAAAACAAATAAATGAACATAACAAAACAAACTCACAGATATAGAGAACAAACTGTTCGTTACCAGTGGGGAGAGAGAAACAGAGAGGGGCAAGACAAGGGTAGGGGATTAAGAAGTACAAACTACTATGTATAAAATAAGCTACAAGGATATATTGTTCAGCACAGGGAAATATAACCATTATTTTATAACTTTAAATAGCATATAATCTATAAAACATTGAATCACTATGTTGTACACCTGAAACTAATATTGTAAATCCACTATACTTCAATTAAAAAAATGAATAATTCCTTAAATTATAAAAATAAATATTTATAAGGTATAGGATATAAACACACATACATACAAATATATCCTCATATACCTCCCAACATAAAAGTCACTGTAAAAGGACACAAGGGAACTTTTCAGAATGACAGAAATGTTTACAACTACATATAGTGATGGCTGCACAACCCTATAAATTTACTAAAAAAACCCCACAGAACTGTACAGCTGTTATCGGTAAATGTTACAGCATGTAAACTGTATCTCTCATGTATACAGCTGTTAAAAAAAAAAAAAGCCAGCACCTTAATGGGGAAAACTCTATAGACTTTTTCACTAAAGTCAAGAAAAATAAGGACTTAACTAATAAATAACATTAAATAGGTACTTGCCAATGCAATTAGACGAGAGAAAGCAATTAGAGGTATAACAATTGGGGATGTGCATGGCTTGGGGCGAGGGGAGACTATCTCAACCTTACTTCGCAAATAATAAATTTAATTGAAAAACCCAAAAGAATCAATGGAAAAATTATTCCAAACAATAAGAAAATGTAGTAAAATGGTAGGATATAAAATTACATACAGAAATCAAGCCCTCATATATATAATAATAATCAGTAAGGAGAAATAATAAATGGAAAAAAATGAAGTAAAAATAGAAAAGACAACCCCATTAACAATGGCAAAGATAAAAATAGACTTAAATTTAATAAACAATATAAAACTTATATAAGGAAAACTATAAAACAGCATGCCTGAAGGAAGCAAAGTGAACAATAGGGAAGACAAACCACGTTCTTGAAAAGGAAGATTCTGCATCATTAAGGTAGCAGTTTCCTCTAAAATAATCTGTTAATTTAATGCAATCCTAATGAAAACATCTTCAGGATTATTGTTTCCTGAAGCAAGACAAGTTGATTATAAAGTGAATTTGAAAGAATAAATAAGAATAGCTAGAAAAATCCTAAAAAGGCAGAGCAATGACTGGAGAAAAGTTCAAACCCTCTAAGATACTAAAGCATGTTATAAAACTTCTATGGGGCTTCCCTGGTGGCGCAGTGGTTGAGAGTCCGCCTGCCAATGCAGGGGACACGGGTTTGTGCCCCGGCCCAAGAAGATCCCACATGCCACGGAGCGGCTAGGCCCGTGAGCCATGGCCGCTGAGCCTGCACATCCAGAGCCTGTGCTCCGCAACGGGAGAGGCCACAACAGTGAGAGGCCCGCGTACTGCAAAAAAAAAAAACCAAAAAACCCCCAAAAAAACCTTATATGATACAAGCATATATAAAACTTCTATGTGATACAGGCATATAAATAGACAGACCAATGGAGAAAGATAAATACACCCTAATGCCTATAGAAATTGCGTATATGATTACAGAGCTATTTCAATCAATCGGAGAAAGAAGCACTTTTTAATAGGTAGCATTGTTTCACTGGCCTTACAATATGTTTAAATGAGAAATTAATTTTGCCCATTTTTTAACTTCTTATATCTGAAATCATCTAGTATGCTCTCTATTGCATCAACTCTTTTCACTCAACATTATTTCTGTGAGAAACATAAGTGGTGCTGCATCTATCATTTAATTTGTTCCCTTTTATTGCTATGTAGTATTCCACAATACACATATACAGTTTATTTACCAATCTACTGCTGATGGGCATTTGGGCTGCCATGAGCATTGCTGCAGGAATATTTCGGTAGATATACGCACTCACTTCTGTTTTTTTTCCAAGGTATAAAATATTTAATAATGCTTTGTTGATTTATGTTTTCTTTAAATGCACTCCTCTGTGACAGGCCTGCATACCCAGACTTATCAATCTTACTAAAAGACAAGCAGATATTGTATGTAGTTTGATGTAATGCAACAAGAAAATTGGATCCAAATCTACCTAAGCCATTAGACAAACATGTGAAATGCTGTTTAAAGTATGCAGCCGGGGGGCCTCCCTGGTGGCGCAGTGGTTGAGAGTCCGCCTGCCGATGCAGGGGATACGGGTTCGTGCCCCGGTCTGGGAGGATCCCATATGCCGCGGAGCGGCTGGGCCCGTGAGCCATGGCCGCTGGGCCTGCGCGTCCGGAGCCTGTGCTCCGCAACGGGAGAGGCCACGACAGTGAGAGGCCCGCATACCGCAAAAAGAATAAATAAATAAATAAATAAATAAATAAATAAATAAATAAATAAAGTATGCAGCCGGCCAAATTTAGAATAACTCAGTTTCTTCAATATATATACAGAATAGAGTTTCAAGAAAAAAGTGGAAACTAATGTAAATTGAAACTAAAGAGACATATTGATCAAATGCATTGTGGAGAGCATCCTGATTTGTGTATTCTTGAAAATTTCCATGAGAAAAAGTTAAAAAAAAAACCCAACTTATGAGCTATGTCAACTACTGATCTAGTTCTTAAAGGAGGTATAAATAAAGCTGGTAAAGATTATACTGTCTTAAAAGTTACCTGCTTTGTATTTACCCACAATAAAAACTGCACAGCCGAATATCTGTCAAAAACCTCAATTTTAATTTTAAAAAAAATTTATAAATGGAAAGGCAGGAGAAAATAAATTGAAAAAATAAAAGTTACTTTTCTCGAAGGTGACCTTCATCAAATCTATTTTAACACAACAAAAGTATTAGTAGACAGGAAACTGAAAATCTAATGGAAATATGAGATAAACACAAAAAAGACAGGACAGACATATACTGTAACAGATATACATAGTTAAACATATTTTTATGAATTTCGAAGATATGATAATGAGAGGAAGTTACTTTTTTGCCGTAATCTGAAATCTTGGTGCTAAGAACTTTAAAACTTGATATACATATGACTGGGGCCCTGATTTGTACATATAAATTTATATACATACAAATATGTATTTTTTAATTACATTGATTTTTAATTTTTAAAAATCAAAACCTAGAAATAGAACACATAAATTCAGCCCATCTGTTAGTAAATGTAAATGTCTAAATAAAAGGAGAAAGCAAGAAAAATTTGTGAACGATTTATGAAAAGCAATACCACCGAACTTCCAGCCAACTTACAAAAAGGAGGAAAAAAAGGACTGAATTTCAAGAGAGAACCATCAGGAGCTTATCTAAAAAAGAGGTTATACTTAGAAAAGGATCATAAAGTAAAACAATAGCTCTGCATTGAAGGACGCTTATTTGTTAGTGTGGCAAATCTCTATAACTCTATCAAAGTCAATATGCAAAAGCAAACTAAGGAAATACAACATTGTGTTCTATAGTCAGATCTAACAATTGTAGTGAAGATTAAAATTCAGACAAAACTAAACATGAAACAAATGGTCAGTAGTGGGTGAAAGAAGCATAATGAGGACGCTAGTTAAAAGAATGTAACTGTTTTTGCTCTTTTGTAGACAAGCTCCCAGCTTTGTATCCAGGTAAAACATTCAAAAAACATTTAATATACTATAGAAGCTCAAAAAGTATTAGTATAAAAGCATTCCTGGGACTTCCCTGGCGGTCCAGTGGGCTACCACTGCAGGAGGCGCAGGTTCAATCCCTGTGGGGGGGGCAGGGGACTAATATCCCGCATGCCGCGGCCCCCCCACCAAAAAAAGTATTCCTCTCAAACCAACTCAAAAGACTCTAGAATATTAGCTACCAAAACAAGGTATGAATGAAACATTTAAAATTTTCACTTGCTAAGAGTAATCACGATTTAAAGGATAAAATGTAAATTAATATTTGAAGATTGCTGCCAAAAACTTGATCTACAAAAGCATAGTTGATTACAATCACATAAAAATAATACAGTAGGGCTTCCCTGGTGGCGCGGTGGTTTAGAGTCCGCCTGCCGATGCAGGGGACGGGGGTTCGTGCCCCGGTCCGGGAGGATTCCACATGCCGCGGAGCGGCTGGGCCCGTGAGCCATGGCCGCTGAGCCTGCGCGTCCGGAGCCTGTGCTCCGCGATGGGGGGAGGCCACGGCAGTGGGGGGCCCGTGTACCACACAAAAAATAAAAATAAAAATACAGTATTCTAGACAAAGAATACAAAATGGACCCACAAGGAAGAGACTGGCAGAATAGCAAGTTTATCAGGGATTTTTTTTTTAATCTATTACTAAATTAACTTTCTTAGGGACTTCCCTGGTGGTGGAGTGGTTAAGAATCCGCCTGCCAATGCAGGGGACGTGGGTTTGAGTCCTGGCCCAGGAAGATCCCACATGCCACAGAGCAACTAAGCCTGTGCGCCACAACTACTGAGCCTGTGCTCTAGAGCCTGCAAGCCACAACTACTGAGCCCATGTGCCACAATTACTGAAGCCCGCGCACCTAGAGCCCGTGCTCCGCAACAAGAGAATCCACCGCAGTGAGAAGCCCGTGCACCACAAGGAAGAGTAGCCCCCACTCGCCACTAGAGAAAGCCTGCACGCAACAACAAAGACCCATCGCAGCCAAAAATATAAATAAATAAATAATAAATAAAAATTAAAAAAGAAGACACTGCTACAGATCAAAGGCAAGTATAACATGACTAAACTCAAGTGTAAAAAGAGAAAGTCATTATCCTTCATTCTTAAACCTTTTTAGATTGAGGTTTTTAAATAGAAAAATAATCTCTTCTGGGCTAATTTTTATTATTAAAGATTATACAGGGCTTCCCTGGTGGCTGCCTGCCAATGCAGGAGACGCGGGTTCGAGCCCTGGTCTGGGAGGATCCCACATGCCACAGAGCAACTAAGCCCGTGAGCCACAACTGCTGAGCCTGCACGTCTGGAGCGTGTGCTCTGCAACGGGAGAGGCCGCGACAGTGAGAGGCCAGCGCACCGCGATGAGGAGTAGCCCCCGCTCACTGCAACTGGAGAAAGCCCTCACACAGAAACGAAGACCCAACACAGCTAAAAATAATAAATAAAATGTTTTTAAAAATTATATATACAAACACAAAATGAAACAATCCTATTTTCCTGAAATCCAATCATTTAAATACTCTGAAATTTACATAAAGAGCGTTACTGGAGGGAAAAAACTTCACTTAGTTAGAGGTTGTGATTTTTAACAACTAACTTTTATTAAGTGCCAGAATGTGTCAGAACTGTGCTAGAAGAATGCCATTCACTCTCATTCAAGCCTTGTAGCAAAGATATGTGGTGGACCCGACTAATATTCTTATTTTATAGAAAAGTAAACCACCTTGGAGAGGTTAATCATTTCCCCAAAGTCACATGGAGAGCGGGTGGCAAACCTGAGATCCAGACATGGATCTGACACCCAAGCCCATCCTACAGACGGAGTTAAATACTGGGTACTGCATCACATTCAAGGCCCTTTAAGAGCACATTTTATAGTGAAAAACTTTAGACTTGGAGCACTAGAAATCTGGCAATTTCCAGATACATCTGACTTGATTTTAATATTGTTGATCTAAAGGACTTTTTTTAAATCTTTTTTTTTGAGATTTGGAAGCATAACTAAACAAATCCTTAAATCCATCATTTTTGTGGCAGCAAAGCTAGTTTAAAATGAATGTATTTCTTCTTCACTATAGAAGGAATTATTTCACTCTCTTCTCTCTCGTCTCACCTCCAGGACATCTCCCAACAAACTTAAAAGTTGTGATTTCTGGGGTTTCCCTGGTGGCACAGTGGTTAAGAATTCACCTGCCAATGCAGGGGACACGGGTTTGAGCCCCGGTCCGGGAAGATCCCACATGCCGCGGAGCAACTAAGCCCGTGCACCACTACTACTGAGTCTGCGCCCTAGAGCCTGCGAGCCACAACTACTGAGCCCACGCACCTAGAGCCCGTGCTCCGCAACAAGAGAAGCCACCACAGTGAGAAGCCCATGCACTGCAACGAAGAGTAGCCCCTGCTCACCACAACTAGAGAGAGCCCGTGTGCAGCAGCAAAGACCCAATGCAGCCAAAAATAAGTAAATAAAATAAATAAATTTATTTTTTTTAAGTTGTGATTTCTGAATATAGTTTAAAAACTACGGCATCAGTTTTTAATATGAAAAAAATGAGAAAATGTTTCCCCAATTCCAAAAGCCCAGACACACACCTCCTCTAAAATATTTTTGTGTTTTCAAATCTGTCCTTAAATCTGTTACGTTTATTACTGGTCATTCTCAGTACTAAATTTTATTGGCTAAACAATCACCAATTAGTATTTAAAGAAGATGAAAGAACTAGAAATTATTATAAATCGGTAATAGCAGGTAACATTTACTGAGAAATGACCACACACCATACTTTAAAGGGACTGTGGCATGTAATACGTAATGAGGCACTTCTATCAGCCCCATTCTACAGATAAAGAAATGGAGCTTTAGAGATTAAGATTTGATCAACGTCATACCATAGTGGAGCTAGAAGAATATGAATCCAGACAATCAAATATACATTCCAATATAATTATTTGTACTCAATATGCAAAATCAAATATCATAGTCTTTGTCATGGTTACAAGAAACTCCCTTTTGCAAAATATCACAATAATTACCTTGTTATTAAATATTCTATTCACATATTACACCAGAAAAAGTACTCGCATTGGAATCCTGTGACCTTGATTCCCGGGTCAGCTGTGCTAACCAGCTCTGTGACCCTAGGCGAGTTTCTTACCGTCTTTAGGCTTCTGTATTCTCATTGGTAATGTGATGCAACTGGACAGGATAATCCTAAGGACCTTTCACCTCTAAATGTTTCTAACTGTTTATTTTAAAAAATAGTGGTTACTTAAGACTGTGTAAACTACTAGCCTTAAGCTGGTTCCGCTAGTTCAGGGAGGCAAGAGAAGGGTAATAAGGTTCTGGAGAGAAATATAGGTTGCTGTGAAAAAAATCAGTCACTTCTCTCTCCTTTTTGTTGTTTTTAAGCTTCTGTTCTATGTTACATAACTGTAAAGCTGTCAGATCAAATTCTGTCAAGTACTTTATGCTCTGCCCATGAGATGAACCAAAAGGCCTAACTAGATTCTACATGAATGAGAAAGCTTAATGTCGCCTTGAGCGAACTAACTCATCAAAAAATTTACGCAGAATGGACAATGAAGTGTAAAAAGTGTCCAAATTAATTTATAAATTAAGCAAATGGCATGCTCATTAATCCTGGATAACCTGTAAAAAAAAATTAATGCTTATACCTCTTACATAAGAACTCTAAGATGCCCACCAGCTATTTTACACCCATCTTTTAATAATTTCATCCCTTTTTCCTGAAAAAGTATCTATTTGCAAGAATGAATGCTCTTAACAAGAAAGAAAATATAAGAGTTAAAAAACATATTCCTATTATTGTGATTTTTTTCCCTATTTAAGGTTAATTACTGGATATCAACTATACTCTTAAAACAGGGAAATATATTTTTTTAACACTAGTTCCTAAATAATTTCAAGATTCTTATAGATTATTGCTATTATCTGGGGGCTTTAGGAGGAGGAGAAGATCCAAAAAATTACGGAAATTTTAGAGCTGAAAGAGTTCTTAGAGAAAAAATAATTATCTCAACCAGTCCAAGGCATGATCCTACCTCTCCTCACTGTTCCCCCAACACCGAAAATAGCTTAGGTGTCCCAGCAACATAATCCGCAAAGCTCTCAACCTTTTACACAGAAGGCCTGTTTCTGGACCTTATTATGATTCTCCTCTTGATTCTTCCCTTGTCTCTTTCGAACATCATAACCTTCCCTAACGAACCTAGCCTATGTACTACATCAGCTCAACTGAACTCTCTCCCCAACTCACCTTTTATCCTTCTATCCCTCCTACCCACACAAGACCCTAGTTCCTAGGTTAATCCTTCTCTGCTCTTAGAGCTCAGTTTTTAAGTATGACAAAAATGAAACCACTGAACAGACTGCTACAACTATCAACTCTCAGGTGGGCTCAACACTGCTCAGAAATCCTTTTCTATCTTCTGAGAGAGGAAAAAGATTTGATTACATATAGGTAAAGACTACCTATAAGTTTATGGGTAATGGGGCAGGAAGTTAAATGCAGTTCATACCTGTTACCTCTTTTTATTTCAAGTAGAAAACAAAATCATCTTTTGAAGCCAACAGTGGACTACACACCTGGTTCTATTTGAAACATTTCACATGTATCCCTGATAGAGTTTTTATCCCAAACCCATGAAGTGGATAATTTAATTATCTTATTTGTCAGATGAGGAAATTAAAACACATAGCAGCAGAGTAACTTGTTCAAGGCACACTATAGTAAGTGGCAAAGCTAGAATTTAAACCCAGGCAGTCTAGCTATGAGGCCTATCCTTTTAGTTACCACGCTATATCTGAAAGCACAGCGCCTTAGGACCCTAAGATGGTATAAGATTGCTTATACATATCAAGAGAAATCTTACCAGTTTTCTTTCTAAAGGTTTAATTCCTCTCCATATCCAGAAATGGTCCTAGATCTAAGAAATCATTTAAAGATGAAGGTATTGGGTATCTGGTATGTTTTAGGGCTTACAAAAGAAAAATCCAGTCATATGTCATAGAATTTTGTACACATGAAAGGAGGAATATGTAGAATACTAGTTAAGGGAGTGTGTTCTTGAGCCAAACTGCCAGGATTACTAGCTGTGTGACCATAGGCAAATTACTTGAACAGAGAGAGAAAAAGGGACTCTGAGGAAGGAATAAATTGCAAGGGTAAAACTAATAACTTTGAATACATATTAAAATTTTTACATATAAAAACAAAAAATTCAGAGACAAACGTTATATAACCAATATGACCCGCAAGAGTTAGGTTGCTTAATACAAATACAATGGTTTTTAAACTAAGATGCAAATAAACAAGCAAGTGGCATGGACAATTCATAAAACAGGACAAACACCAAAAATGCTCAACTCTTAATTTCTTTTTAAAAAGCCTATTGCATGTACTTTTAAAACTAATTTATGAAAAATATTGGTATATACTTACATGTTTACACAGAAGATGATGTGGAAAGGCATACATTATATTGCTATTGTTAACAGTAGTTATTCTTGATGAAGGAGGAAGGAGGGACCCAAGGGAAGAGACATGCGGGGAAGAAAGAAGATTCCATATAGAGTCTCTTCCTCAATCGCTTTTGTAGTGCAGCCTCTCTTGGATGCATCCGATTGACAAAATTTAGGTTACATGCCTGCATCCAACCTCCAAGCGAGACAGAATATGATATGGGGGTTCTACCTTGGGGAGGCAAAACAGGGCTCATAGGGCTGAAATGAGACTCCTAAGCAAAATGAGTCAGAACACAAATACTAAATGACCACACCCAGGAATGGATGCTAAATCCTTTTCTAACTAGATATACACTTACAGCAAGATATAGAGAGCTACTTACACTCCTCAGATACATATGCAAAAGCCTAACAATAAATTAATAAGTGGTGTTTCCACCACTGGGCACATACCCTGAGAAAACCATAATTCAAAGAGGGTCATGTACCACAATGTTCACTGCGGCTCTACAATAACCAGGACATGGAAGCAACCTAAGTGTCCATCAACATATGAATGGATAAAAAGATGTGGCACACATATATACAATGGAATATTACTCAGCCATAAAAAGAAACAAAACTGAGTTATTTGTTGTGAGGTGGAGGGACCTAGAGACTGTCATACAGAGTGAAGTCAGAAAGAGAAAAACAAATACCATATGCTAACACATAATATGGAATCTAAAAAAAAAAAGGTTCTGATGAACCTAGGGGCAGGACAGGAATAAAGATGCAGATGTAGAGAATGGACTTGAGGACACGGGGAGGGGGAAGGGTAAGCTGGGACAAAGTGAGAGAGTGTCGTGGACATATATACACTACCAAATGTAAAACAGATAGCTAGTGGGAAGCAGCCACATAGCACAGGGAGATCAGTTCCGTGCTTTGTGACCACCCAGAGGGGTGGGATAGGGAGGATGGGAGGGAGACGCAAGAGGGAGGAGATATGGGGATATATGTATATGTACAGCTGATTCACTTTGTTATAACGCAGAAACTAACACACCATTGTAAAGCAATTATACTCCAATAAAGATGTTAAAAAAATTTTTTTTAAGTTATACAAAATAAAAAAAAATTTGCTTATAACTGAAGCTTCCACTTGACTGACTACATATAGTACTGCAGAATACACGCGCCTCTAGAACATGTCGGCTACTCTAGCCCTTCATGACCCAGCTTACTGAACAGCTTACTGAACCCAGCGGTCTACAAACATCAGGAAGGGCAAAATAAGAACTACTTAAATGAATACACCATAAAGTTTTGTCCTTCATTTCAACATCAGACAATCTAAATTTATTATTTTTTTAAACTTGGTTTCTTTACCATGTAACAGGTCTGATTTTATGGTGCTTAAAGTTAACAGGGGTTTGGTAGGAAACCTCAAGGACACAGGCAATTTTTAAAAACAGGAGTCCAAACAACATGCATATTGTTGTAGATACCTTTCACATAAAATATCACAGGTTTGTCTCATCCAGAACCACGAAGATGGATATTTTCATTTTAAAGGAAATACTCAGAACAAAAAGCAAAAACAAAACAAAACTTGGTGCTTAATTTGGGCATATGATTTATGAAATATTCTGCTGAGTCACAATCACCACCACCAAAAACCACCCCACCCCATCCCCTAGTATTTTCACTGCACAACAAATAAATGTAACCAAGGGCTGCTGCTATCTGCAGAGTATCACCCCAACTTGGAAAAGCAGCAGCCTCCAACCCACAGGCTAACCATTCCGCTCTCCCTTCCAGGCTTCTCCAACTCTGCACGTAAGACTCATGGTCCCATACACCTGCTCTTGCAATCCTCGTGCAAACTCAGGTGTGTATGCTTACCCAGGTCAAGTGAAATTGTTTTCTTACCTTTCACTGGCAGCAGTCCTGGGGAAAAAAAGAGATAGTAGTAGCCTTCCTCTCTGGCTTCAATACATATTTACTACATAAATGAATGACTGAACAAAGGCTTGTATAAATAAACCACACACTGGTGCTAGGAGCAAGAGCTGCCACAGATGAAACACGTGAAGTTCTGCTGCTAAAGGAAGAGCAAGAGATAGTCTCTCAACAGGCAGAGATAGAAGTGAAGACCCTCTAGTAATGCAACTATACTCCAATAAAAATTAATTAAAAAGAAAATAAGAAAGGAAGACCCTCTAAGAAGATGGGAATGCTAAATGGAAGCCAGAAAGCATGCTGAGAATGACAAGTAGTTGGATTCACCAACAGAGTTAAGGTATATAAAAAGAAGTAGTGGTAGGTACACTAGGAAAATAAATTGAGGATAGAACATAACAGGCCAAGAATACCAGACTAAAGAGTTTGGACTTTATCTGGCACACAGAAGGAGGCAATTTAAAGATCCTGAGCAAAAGAGAGACATCCAAGGCTATGCTTTAAGACAATTTATCTAGCAGCTGTGTGTAGGATGGATTAATAGGTAGAAATGAAAGCACACAAGTTGAGAAACTCATGAGTTTCTCGTAAGTTCCTTGTGCATACTTCTTTTAACATACTTATCACATGAGAGTGTGATTTACTTTTCTTTGTCTATTCTACCAGGCTCAGAACTCCAGAGAAGCATAATCCATTTTTCCAAACATATAAAGTAGGGATGAATCAAATGATTTCTGATGTCCTTTCTAACTAGTAACTTAGGTGTCTATGTTTGATTACTTAGATAACGAAGATAGATAGGAAATAATTTACAAAGGGGTAATATCATCAAATTCATTTATAACCAGTTTTTATAATTCAAAATGTTTTCTGATGATGAAAGATCATTCATTGCTTGCTTACCTTGCACGAGGCATTATGTTCAACACTCTACACGTATTATATCACTTATTCCTCAAAATGACCCTATGAGGCAGGTATTCATACATTCTTCCAACGAGGAGCCTCAGGTGTGAAAAGGTTAAGTAAGTTGCCCAAGTTCACACAGCTAGTAAGCGGGAGAGTCAGTCTCTAAACCTAGGCAATCTCTCTCCAGAACCTGGATTTAACCAGGTTCCCAGATCAAGACAAAAGGTCAGTATAACCCATAGTATCTAATCATACAATTATCATAGAATATATCAAGCATATTGTTCAGTCACTCTTTAAGTGTTAGATTTTTTTTAAGTCTTGCAGTATCCTCTCTTCAGACTTTAGATACTTGTTCTAATCACTATGATCCATCTTCATCAGAATTTTTAAATGTTTACTACATAATAAATAGAAAGCCAACTGTTCTAAAATAAAAGGAAAACTTAAAAGCTGACAAAGTAAAATGCTTACCAAATATTTCTTTAACAAATTACTACAAAATAGAGCTAAGGGAAAAAACTGAAATTACAGTTTTTTTTATTATCCATTGCTTGAGATTCAGTTGGTACTAGACTCAATATGAATTATGAGCAAGTTTTTTTTTTTTTTAAGTTAAAGCAAAATGACCCCAGAATAGGGCATCATTATTAGGGTTCTGACTGTCCAGATGCAGAGATGGAAAAGAATCCCTGCCCTCTTCATGCATCAGACGATGAACATCCACATTTTAAGAAAACCACACTGAAAAACTGGAATGCCTCCAGTGGAAAACAACCAGGATGGCAAAGGATCTGGAATCCACGGTACAGTAGATGAGGAACAGGAATTGGGAGAAATCAGTGAGGGCACGTCTTGCTGGGGAAGTCTTGGAAGGGAGGCAAGAAAGTTCCCTTCAAATATTTGAAGAGTCAATACACAGATGAAAACTTAAGACTTTTTCAACATATCTCTAAAGAGTCAAAGAAACGGGCCTTCCCAACAATAAATTCTACCCACAAATGTATCACGCCGCATGAAAACACAGACCAACCAATTAGCTGATCAAAGAGTACTGTTAGTGACAGCTGATACATTCCAACGCTGGTTGGAGTAACATCTCTTTACCCTGTTGTAAATAAAGGCACAAGAACATCTTCTAGACTGCAGTTGAGTGGTTATTTGTGTATGAAATTGTAAAATCATGTAAATCATTTTATAAAATAAAACTATGCTTTTTGTTGTTGTTGTCGCCATTCTGAGAAGCTACTCAGATACAAAAAGTTAGTATTCTCCAAACAAAATTTACTCAGAATCACTTCAATTTTTTTTCACAGTTTAGAAAATTTTATCAAGAAATCTCCTCAGCCTTGAAATTAATTTCAAGGACTTTTAGATATGCATTAACATACAAAGCTAAATATCAAGACTTCCAACATGTGGTTGTTTTTTGCTAAATATAGCTCTATTTTCCATTCATATGGATTAAGTAATTAATAGAAAACAGATTCTTAGTCTGGGATCCACAAAAGCTATAAAGGGGACTACATGAATTACTTTCAATTTTTCAAAAAACACATATTTCCCCTACATAATACACAAAATAATGAAAACCAAAGATTTTCTTGGTTTTAACTGGAATTCTACCATCTCAACTCATTTTGGTTATACTTTATCTCAGGTAAAGCAAAAGCTCTGACAAGTGGTAGAGAAATCACAATTTTAAAAATGAAAAAGTAAATCAGTGCTTTGAAATGTACCTCAAAAAAGTGCTGTACATGGCGAGATGTGGGGAGAAGATAATAAAAGGGAGAAAAAGATTAGCAACACTGAACTAGATACACACACACACAAAAAACCTATCCTAATCTCATTGATAACATTAGTTGTAGCTCACCTTTAGGAACATTATCACATTTACCTCTGTCAACATTTTGAGATAAGCTCTGTTATAACTACTCTTTTATAAAGCCAGGGTTCAAACTTATGTCTATTTGGTTTAAATTGTGTAATTATACTGCCTCTGAATAATAACTACTGTTAACGTAAGAATCAGAATAACTTCATCTGATATGTCAGGGGCTGGCTGATCTAAACCTGAAAGCATTGTTAATACGTATAAGACTTTAGAGGGACTTCCCTGGTGGTCCAGCGGTTAAGACTCCGTGCTTCCACTGCAGGGGGCTCAGGATTGATCCCTGGTGGGGGAACTAAGATTCTACATGCCTTGCCATGTGGCCAAAAAGTAAAAAAAAAAAAAAAAGACTTCAGACTAAGAAGTTCCTTATCAGTAATTTATTACTTTATCAATCATTGTACAACAAAGAGTCAAGCTCATTGATTTTTTTCTCCACAGCTATTCATTCTTAAATTGGCATCTCCCCTTATCGCTATACTTATATTACTTCTCTTAAGGCCTCCAATAACCTCTCAATTCCCAAATTCAAGGGATTATTTTCATTCTCACCCCTCTTGTCCTTATGACAGACCAGACCCAACTGACTATTTTCTGCCACTTAAAAGTTTCCCTCCTTCCTTGGACAACACTCTCTCTCAATTCTATTTTTTAGCTTCTTTCCCTCAGTTTCTTTCAGCAACTGAACACTCTCTCTCCTCTGCACAATCCATAAATGCAGGGGTCCCCCAACATGCAGTTTGGCACTTTCTTAAAGAATACAATTTACTAAGTTGATTTGTTCCCTATACATATTTGCAAAAATCTTTGTGCATTTAGAGTTTAAGGAATTTTTAACATTTTAATCCACAATACTTCACTAAACTATAAACACCATGAGGGTGGGGTCTATTTGGTTTTGTGGTCCATAACATAAGACACTCAGTGTTTGCTGAATACATGAAAGCTACCTTTGGTGTAAGCTAAAACTAACATCTCATTGGAGCAGCTGGTAACTAAAATCATGCTTTTTTTTTTAAAGTATGTGCGAGTCACAAACGTTCTGGCCCCAAAAATAGGTTGGACTAGATGAGTAGATCCCTCCCACAGAGCAGATAAACCTTAAGGTTTCATATACCAGCTCTAAAATTCAGTGAGTCTAATAATTATCAGCTGTTCCCAGATTATCTTTAAGTCATCACACCTCTTCCTTAATAAATACAACCTTGAGTAATTTTGTTGTTGTTGTACTAAAGAATTGTGAAATACCCCTACTACCAATGAAGCATGCCAAATTTAGTAAATTTCAGGGTTAAACATACAAAGGATCAGAAGCTTAATGGTGTGTGAAAAGAAAATCACTGTAAACACAATAATCGTGCAATTCTGTTTTTCAATTTAGAATCATAAAATCTTAGAAATGGGAATAAACATGAAAGTTTTGTTTAACTTCCTACTCAACCAATGATCCTTTCTACAGAATCCTTGATATTTTTTGAAAACCTGCCCGAATACTCAATCCTTTTGTATTCTAATTAACTCTAAAAAGTAAATCTTAGGCATATGACTGAACCTAACACACACAGAAGGCTTAAAAAGGGTTAGTTAGGTAGGAGATAAGCAGAAAAATGTTAGAGGTTTTTCTTTCTCTTTTCAATTTCTCAACCATTGGTATAATAATGCTCAAAATCTCAAGCCACATTAAAGATAAAAAAGCACACCAAGATCACTTCCAAACTCAGGTTAATTAAATACAATAGTACCAATTCAGTGAACCTCCCTGACACGTGTATTAAGAGAATCAGTGTAAAGATATAGGGATTGTGTTTGACTATGTGCTGAACTTGCCGGCAGGAACAATCTCAATCTCTTGGAAACTAGTACAGGTCCAGTCAGGGCACAGGCAACCCTTAGCAGGCAATCTTTACTTCCTTAAGTTCTCTGAAACAAGACATCTCTCAGCTCATCTCTTGACGTCCAAGGTCCCTTTCACATCCATAATTCTTCCCACAGAACATGTCATTAAGGAGTGGCATGACACTTCTGCTAGGGATGGTACATGATATGGAATCATGTGTTTGCAGAGATACTAAGTGAAAGAGTCTTCAACTAATCAGAAAAAAGTTTAGAGTAATTTAATAAAAAGGATGACTCTCAAAAGCATCTAACTATAAAATATTTTGTTTTCTCCAAATCAAAGTTAAGCCTTTTGTTTGACGCATATTGTATCTTTATTAGAGAAATGATACCAGCTGTAATGATTCGAATACTATTTCAAAGGTCAGTCTCATTTGGAACTTGTTAGAACCTAAAATCCACAGGTAAAGCATCTTAGGTTATAATCACTCAAGCAGCAGACCAATGTTGCTACTCATATAAGCTAAGTTCCCTAAGCCAATCCTCATCATAAATTCAAAGAGAGGAGTTCACTGTGACAGCTACAAGCTTTCCGTGAAAGGCTGTGATAGTTTACCTTTATTTGTACTGGAAGTCTTATCACAAATGGACTTTTCCCAGGTTCCTCTCACCACCACATTCCCTGGGCTCCCCCCACCAGAAAAACCAAACAACAACAAACAAGCAAAGGTTTTTAAAAACCAAAAACTTAGTCTCATCCACATACCAAAAACTTAATCTTGTCCATGTTAGTCACTAAAAATCGTTCCTCTTGAAGGAGAAAAGCAATACAGTTTGCAAAAATAACCTATACATCTTTTGTACATACATACATAAATGTAAGCAGACGATACAAGGCACATCAAACCCGGATCCATTTTAGTGAATTCCCTCCAGGGCCCAAATGTGTGTATTATGCAACTGCCACCATTCCAGACTTTAATCCCTGTCTGTGATGCAGTGATAAAATACAGATGACCGGAGTATAATCTACTAGGTACGTACGTATATTTGCAAGGAGACAAGTTAAAACAAGAATTACCAAATTCTCTGGAACCGTGAAAACGACGGAAGGTGTAACAGTTCTAAATCACAACTTTTCCTTTGGGTAGTCTTTTAGCAACCTGTCCCTACCCCCCTCAAAATCCTCACACGAGAGCGTTTTCATTCAGGTTTTGAAACGATATCCCAAAGGAGGAAGGGGTAGTGGTTATTTTAGAATCTACTCCAGGTAAGACACTCATACCACTTTCCAGAAGCTGAAAAGCCAGGGAGATACTTCACCTCCTCTCCCAAAGGGCGATAATGGGAGTAAATGTAATCCAGATCCCTGAGCCTTAAACAAACCAAAGCTTCACCCACTGATTTCCTAGGGCACAGGCCTCGAAAAATTGCATAATGGGCAGCTATGAATTAGAACAAAATTGTAATGACCTACATTCTAGAACGGAATCTATACAATACCTATTCCAAAAGTGGTTAAAGGTAAGAGAGGCCGGCAGAGCATCCGTGGCTAAACCCGAGTCCAAATGCTTCCGCCCCACCAGCCACCAGGTCCGCTTCCCCCACGCTGAGGCGACCGACCGGGCGGACAGGCTCCAGGTGGGAGAGGTGGGACGGGAGGGGAGTAGAGGGGGCACAGCAAGCAGCAGCTGGGGAGCGGGCCGCGGCGGGCGAAGGAAGGAGAAGGAGGCATTCCCTCACACAAAATGGTGGCGCTGGCGCGGAGGCCGACGCACCTGGGGCGCGCCACACGCCCCTCGGGGGAGCAGGCCAATCGCACACAGCTAGACGCGCGCCCCGCGCCCGGGTGACCGGCGTGGGCCTGCGCCGCGCCCGAGTTCTCGGGGCAGCCCGCAGCTCGTGGTCCGCGCGCGGGGGTGCGGGGCCGGGGCCGGCGGGGCGCGAGGCCGGACCGGGCAGCCTCGGCCTGGGCCCGCGGCCCCCGCCCGGGACGGGCCGCGCACTCACCTCGGACGCGCCGCCGGAGCCCGGGAAAGGAGGCGGAGCCGCGGGAATGAATGAAGCCGGCGGCGGCTCGCTGGCGACCTCCGGCCGGGCCCGGGCCGCGCCGCTCGCGGCTGCCGGGGCCGGTACAGCCGCCTGCCCCTCGCCCGGGACGCCCGGCTCCTGGTCGGCGTGTCGGCCGCAGCCCACCGTGCCCTCCGCCAGCGTGACGCACTCGCGCCGCAGCGCCTCCAGCCTTAGCAGCCGCGCGGCGTCCGCGCCCACCGCGAATCCCCCCGCCCGCCCGCGCCGCGCGGCCCCTCCTCAACGCCCGGGACGCCGCCCTGCCTCCCGCCGGGCTCGCTGGTTAGGCGGGCGCCGGGCAGGTGCGGGCTCGGCCGGCCGGAGGGCGCCACGCGGCCGCCGCCCCGCCACCCGCGCCCCCTCTCCCCGCTCCCGCCACCGTAGCTAGTCAGAGCGCGACGCCCCAGCTCAGGCAATGGCCGGGTATTAAAGAGTGACCTTGGCTTAGGTATAAAAATAGGTGCGGGTAAGCTGCGGGGACCACGACGCTGAATTTGCGTATTCCTTTAATGTCAACATTCGCAGGATCCCGTTTGCACGCCCCAAGGAGTTCTCTTCTAGCGAGGGGCGGGACCTCCGGGAATTTACCCAGGGTGGGCGAGGCCTGCCGGCCTCGGACAGGGATACGGAGAGTGCGGACGAGGTCCAGAGGCCTCCGCCAGCCACCTCCCTCCGAAACCCACTGCCACACTGGAGGATGGAAGGCGAAAGGAAGTCGAGAGGCCCCTTCACAATTTGGACAAGCCCAAGTGCCCAGACTTCCATCTTGAGATTACAAGGAACCACCAGATTCCTGCGTTGAGCCTTTCTCTTTCAGAAACTAACACACGCAAAACTATCCCTAACCCAGAAGGACCGTGCTCCACCCTCCTTTCCTCCGCTTCCTCTTCCAATTCATTTCCCTTGCCTTAGCGCCCAGGGCCCTTTTGCTAATTACACTCCCACGGAAGAAAGATAAACTCTCAAGTATTTAAAGCCTGGTAGATTTCTTTAAAGTAATGCATGCCATGGTTTAAATATGTTTAATAAATGTACTGAGGAATAGTATTGCATTTGAGTAATTTTAAGACTTCCTATTAGCCATAAACTCTGGAAAATAAACTCATCATTCAAGAGCCGTGGCACTGTTTTTAGCTCATCCAGTGCCTTTGAAATTGCTTCTTTAATTCCCCAGAAATATTTAGCAATCATAGTACCGACCTTTCATGAAGTTACTAACGATCAATGAGATCAATAAATACTTCAAAGAATACTTGTTGATGCAGAGATATTTGGCTCAGATTTTTTTCATCAAATAGACTTTTCTACCTTCAGTTGCTCGTAAGAATCAACCTCACATCTGTAATGTTTTTTTAATTTGTAATATTTAATTAGCAGAAATCTTAAATGTTATACATAAAGTAGTTACCATTTTTTGTGGACCTTAACAATGAACTAGATTTAATTGAGCAGGAATTTTGAATAGTTGGGTTTTTTTTTAATTTTTGAATTTTATTTTATTTATTTTTTTATACAACAGGTTCTTACTAGTCATCCATTTTATACACATCAGTGTATACATGTCAATCCCAATCTCCCAATTCATCACACCACCATCCCCACCCGCTGCGGCTTTCCCCACTTAGTGTCCATACGTTTGTTCTCTACATCTGTGTCTCAATTTCTGCCCTGCAAACCGGTTCATCTGTACCATTTTTCTAGTTTCCACATATATGCGTTAATATGCGATATTTGTTTTTCTCTTTCTGACTTACTTCACTCTGTATGACAGTCTCTAGATTCATCCACGTCTCTACAAATGACCCAATTTCGTTCCTTTTATGGCTGAATAATATTCCATTGTATATATGTACCACATCTTCTTTATTCATTCATCTGTTGATGGACACTTAGGTTGCTTCCACATCCTTGCTATTGTAAATAGTGCTGCAATGAACAGTGGGATGCATGTATTTTATCCACAGCAAATCTTGAATGAATGAAGTTATATAACTCTGGAATTTATATTTGTAGGGCTGTATGTAAGTCGGAGTCCCCAGGGCAATTCCAAACAATTGCCACTTGGGAAGATGTTCTTTTGGCTACCACACTACAGGTGTTGAAGCCTTGGGCCATAGAGTAAAGCTAGCCAATGCAACTTTTTATGTTTGAAATGCGTGAGTGTGATTGGCTTTTAGCTGTTATTGTAGTCAGTGGCTACTTGTGCCTGGAAAGCCTGTCTTTCAAATGTCTGGCCACTCTGTTAGGAATCAAAGCCACACTCACCTAACCCCATAAAAGAGAGGGTCCAGTGGCCCCTCATTCAAGCAGCTAAACCCAGCTCTCTTCCTGCAGCAAGGATCTTTACTGCAGAGACCTGCTAAAGAAGTGCTGTCTCCTACCTATGAGGAGTGTCCTGTGAGGAAGCTCTGGCTTCGTTCTCTTTACCTGCAACATGATAAGGCTTTGAGTGTTTTAAGAAAAAAAAAATCACCGTTTACGTTCCTCTTTGGCTGAGATACATGAAATCTTGCTTCTGTGTTTACCCATATTCTGAAGATCCATGTGCTTTTAGTGCGCAAAGAATTAAAAAAACAAGTCTTTATCAGATTAATACATGCTGTAAATCACTACCAAATAATCTGAAATATGCTTTGACGCTTTTGTCTAAAAAGTTTTATAGCAAGTAAAAGGATTATTGCTTTGATTTTTGTTGTTGCATATGCTTGCTTTAATTATTATTTTGTTAAGTTATAAGCGGAAAGAAACATGTTGAGTTCTTACTGCATTGTTAGTATATGTCAAAAGTGGAATGAAACCATGTTAAGAGAGACTTGTTACAACACTGGACTTTGGAGATTGCTGATACAAATGACCCAGAAAAGAGCCCTTAAACTGTACTGGAAAAGAGAAATTCCTAATGGCTAAAATAATGGCTAATGTTTTTGATTGTTAACAAATTGCAAAGCACTCTACTAACTTCTTTGTGGAAATTAACTCATTTAATTCTAATAAACATCCTTCGAGGTACATACCAATGTTATCCCTGGTTTACCTACAAGGAAATTGAGGCACACAGAGAAGCTAAGTAATTTGCTCAGGGTCACACAGCTAATAATCCTGGCAATCTGGCTCAAGAGCACACTCAACCAGTGTTCTCTACCACCTTTCATGGACACAAAATCTTATGCCATATGATTGAATTTCCCTTTTGAAGCCCTAAAACATACCAAATACCAGTGCCTTCATGTTTAAATGATTTCTTAGATCCAGTAGTATTTTCCTGGACATGAAGAGGGAATTAAACCCTTAGTTAGAAAGAAAACTTTAAGACTTCCTCACATATATATTAAGCAAAATTATATTATCTGTTAGTTTTTGAAAAGCAGAAAACAACAAAACAACAAAAAAACCCACAAACTTTTAAGGTTAATTGCTCTCCAAGTTTTTTTTTTTTTTTTCAGGTTCCAGAGAACAGTTATAAGTTTTACTTACACATTTATTTAGTGAATGGAAGAAACACATTTCCTGAGAAAAGATTCATCACCATCTTTGACCCTCCATTAGACTTAGATGGGTAGCATTAGGGTCCAATGTATACAATACACATGTTTTAAATTCATAAAATTACAATGAAAAGGTTTTCATGACTGAGGTAGCCAAGGGACTTCTAGATCTAAAATATTAGCCAGTTAGTTAACTAGTTAGCTAATAGTGTCAGCCATGGAAAATGGGAAGCGAGAAGGTAATCTTTCCTACTCACCCTAGAAGAATGCTTTATTTTTTCCTCAGGTATATAAAGTATGTCACAGGAATGCTTTAATTATTAAAAGCAGTATTTTGTTGGGGTTTTCTTTGTCAAACACTACTGCTATCTGAGGATTTCAAATTCCTGAATGGTACTATGCACTGAGAAAAAGAAGAAAAAAGAACCTGAAGAACAAGAGAAATAACAGGTTTGAGAAGACCAGTTACATTTGTTTTTCCGGTTTGGTTTGATCTAATATGAGATACAAGTTTAAGCACAGAGTATTTGGTAAGTTTAGGCTCAGCTTAAGAGAAAGAAGATGTGGTATTTTTCATATTACTAAAGAAAAGTTACATATTTACATCCATATATAGCAAGATGCCTAGTTAATATCCATTTTCCCCTTCTCTCTGACAGACCCAATTTTGTTCAGGGTGGCAATGTGTCCAACCCAAACTATTTTCCTTCCCAGACTCCTCTGGCAGCTTATGATCATTTTGGTCAATGAAATGTAAGCAGAAGATTATTTGGTATGGCTTTCCAAGAAAGCTTTTTTTTTTTTTTCCTGATAAAAGACACGCTGAGCTATCCCTTTGCCTTTTGCCATTTGTGCTTTTTTCTCCTTCCTGCCTGGATGAAGGCCTGACCTCTAGGATCAGAGCAGCTGTCTTGTAACCATGAGCTGACCATGAGAATGAAACCCATGTATTAACTATGCCAGAGTCAAGATATAGTAACATGGAACAATCATGACGTGATAGAGCTACCACACCAATTCCAGACTGCCTACCCCCAGTCTTCTTGGTCACTTGCCAACAAATGCAGTCCTCACTAAAATTCAAAGTTAAACACTGTCTCCTTGCTATGGCTAGGAAAAAAGAACACTCTTCTATAATATGTATACTATACTTTATAGATGCTCTTCTATCATTTTGCTGCTGTCTTAAGAAACTGCATTTTGCAGAAATCAGTGCTCTCTGTGACTTACCTACCTGGTGTTTGATGAAGAAAACACACTACTCCCTGACCATGAAAAGAATATCTTATACTTGATCATTTAGTGCATTTGATTTTAAACATTGCACACATGACCTCAGTAAGTCTCGAATATCACTGTGAGGAAGGATAAGAAGTGGCTGTAGTAGTCTAGAAACAAGTTACTGGCCAGAGTAATCGCCATGCCAAGTGTATAAGGAATATACAGAAAAGTATAATTATGTTTTTCATTTTTAATTAAAAACAAGTAGAAGAATCAAGGCATCAAGAGGAATCCTAAAATGAGTATAAGTAGTCTATACTTCATAGAAAGCCACCTGACAATACGTATCAAAAGTGATGAAAGTGTGAATGTTCCCCTTAATACTTAAGGAAACTTTGAAAAAGAAGAAAAAATTAACTACAATCTAATGTTTTTTATTGAGTCTATTTCCTAAAGTGGCTGTTGAATCAATGACAAGAAAATAAGTAAAAATTTCAAAACAGTGAAAAAAAAAGTTATGTGCATGAAGATGTCACTAAAGCATTTTTTTAAAGCCAAAATGTATAAATAATACCATGAATGTCTAAAGAGGTATATTACTATTAATCAAAGATATACAAAAAAGTTTGCCTATCTTATTGCAGGCAATAAGAGGTATTATTTTTCATCACTCATAGCAACCACAAAGCTTATTGAAACAGCTACTCACTCTATAATAGGTTGGCATGCAAATGGACCCCGCCCATCTGGAGGCAAAGTATCATGGTCACCGTTATCACTGTTGCTGGGTTACGTTTATTAAACACTTATGTACCAAACATTGTACTAAATGTTTTACTTAAGTTGTCTTGTTTAATCCTCACACTATTTCAGGTAGATACTATATCCTTATTTCAAGGATGAGGAAACTGAGGTTTAGGGAGGTGAAGAAATTGACCCACGGTGGTAGAGCAGGGATTTGACCGTTGTCCTGAATTATACTAGACTTTAGACTTAACCATACTGCTTCTCCATTAGTATATATCCAAGCTTCTAGAAAATATTTATATTAACACCCTCTCACCCAATATTATATATTTATTAACTGAACATGTGTCTTTTGAAAAGTCTGTTATGCCAGGCACTGTGCTGTATAGACCCTGTGATGGGACAAAGTGACAAATGGGACAGGCAGAGCCAACAAGAAATGTGGATGTGCCTGCAGAACAATGGTTTGCTGGCAGAACTGAGAAGACAACTAGTGCTTTTAGCAGAGTGCAGGGTGTCAAGAAACGAGACCAGAGAAACAGGCAGGACCAGTTATTCCTCTAAAAAGCCCTGGTCAGCCATGGTCAGTATGGACTCCCTCCCAAAGGCAAGGGAGAGCTGTTTAAAAAGTTTACGTTTCAGAGTGACACATGTTAGCAAATTTTCTCAGGCTGCAATGGGGAAAATGAATTGAAGAAAACATGACTGAAGCAGGGAACCAGTTATGGAGCTGATTAATTAATCTGGGTGAGAGAGGGCAGTCTGGTCTAGAGGTCCCAGTGAGGATGAAGAGAAGTAAATGAATTCTAAAGCTCAAAGGTGGGAAGCGGAATCAAGAGGTCTTGGCAAAATGTGCAAAGTAATAGAGAAGAGAAGCAAGACCACCAGGCTTCTGGCTTCAACCAGGGTAGATGTTGGTGCTGCTTACTAAAATAGGCATCACTAGAGAAGGAGAATTTAGGAGGTAAAATCATGAATTCCATTTTGGCTCTGTTGAGTTTTCTGTGCTGTGAGACATTCAAGTGGGAACATCTGAAACGGACCTTTAGGAACTGGAGCTCAGGGTTGTCGGGGACAGGGGGGCAATTTCCCTCTCTACCCCTCTTGAGTTCTTGTGGTATAACAAAGCAGGATCCTATGGGGTCTTCCCAGAACAGACTGCGCCCTCCATTCCCTCTGCTTTAGTTCCCCCTGAAGTACCTAGATAACAGTACCTGATGCACATTTCCTCAGTTGTTTTACTGAGATTCTAAAACCCCCACCAAATGGAAGAAGTTGACTATTTGATGACCCGACCTACTGGAGCCTGAGGATTGATAATGTTAACCCCTGTGACATCAGCCGGTTAACTCATCATCCACCAATCAGAGAACTGTTCATGAGCTGATCACATACCCTGCAACTCCCCTCCATATCTTGCCTTTAAAAATGCCTCCCTGGACTTCCCTGGTGGTACAGTGGTTAAGAATCCACCTGCCAATGCAGGGGACACAGGTTCAAGCCCTGGTCCGGGAAGATTCCACATACCGTGGAGCAACTAAGCATGTGCACCACAACTAACTGAGCCTGTGCTCTAGAGCCTGCGAGCTACAACTACTGAGCCCGCATGCCTAAAGCCCGTGCTTCACAAGAGAAGCCACTGCAATGAGAAGACCGCTCACCGCAACAAAGAGTAGACCCCACTCTCCACAACTAGAGAAAAGCCCACGCTCAGCGACGAAAACCCAATGCAGCCAAAAATAAATAAATAATTGATTTTAAAAAATAAAGAATAAAAAAATAAAAATGCCTCCCTGAAACCCATCAGGGAGGTTGGGTATTTTGAGCACTAGCTGCCCTGGACTTTTTGCTTGGCACCCTGCAATAAATGCTGAACTTTCCTTTACCACAACCCAGTGTTGTTACTGGACACAAGTTCATGTGCCCCATGCACAGTGAGGCCAAACAAACCAAAATTGGGGAGTTTGGAGCAGAGAAAGGTTTATTGCAGGGCCAAGAAAGGAGAATGAGTGGCTTGTGCTCAAAACCCCGAGCTCCTCGATAACTTTTGGGAAAAGTTTTTACAGGCAAAATTTGGGGTGAGGAGGGTGTGTGACTTTCTTCTAATTGGTTGGTGGTTGAGGTAAAGGGGCGGTGCCCCAGGCAGGACTCTTGTGCTCAGCCTGAAGTTACCATCCTCCACCTGGGTGGAGGCCTTAGTTCCTGCAGAAAACTCAAAGATATTGTTACCTATATTCCTTGAGGAGGCACCAGGATCCTGCACTATAGTTTCTTGATTGTTACTCCTTTGTTTCTGCATTTCCTTACTTCCCTGATTAGCAACTGTTTGAATCTGCTCTTTGGAGCTCAGGGAGGTCTAGGAGGCTGAAGCCTTTATCCTGTAAATAAGAAGCGGGCCACGGGCCACGGGCCACGGTACAGTACATGGAAAGTCTTTTGTACCTGGGAGGGCCCTGCAGAGTTTCAGTGTCAGTAGACTGGCTTTACTGGGCACAGGCAAGCGGACCCATGTCTGGATCAGTAACAGTGGCTGTACTAATATACAAGACAGATGAACAAGAGAAAAACCAATTAAATTTCATGCACATAGGAGATCATAAAATGATGCTCAGAAAGTGACCAAAGGCGGGTAGCTTTTATATTTTTTCACACAAAGAAACAATAAATTTGTGAGGATTTGACAGGACAAAGAACCTTAAGTTTGGATGCTTAATTAGTAAGGAATTTAAGCAAAGTTTGGGCTTGGATAGTAAATTAGTAAAGGAGGAACAAGGTTTATTTATACAGGCTTCTCAGCCCCGAATTCCCTACCTCTGGTGATAAGGATATCTTTCTACCTCCTGGCACAGGGAAGGCACCTTTCACATGGGAGATTTATTTCCTCCTTTCAGGGAGACAGAGAGGAGGGTCAAAGTGTCTCTACTGCATTGGTTATTTTTTAATTTTTTTTTTTTTTTTTTGGCTGTGCCTCGCAGCTTGCTCCCCAGCCAGGGAGAGATTGAACCCGGGCCCCTGGCAGTGAAAGCGTGGAGTCCCAACCCCTAGACTGCCAGGGAATTCCCTTAGGTAACTTTCATTCAAAATAATCAATATGCCACTGAGCCTTCTTGATTATTGAGGCGGCCTGCCCTGGGCCCCAACAGGGGAGACATCTAGACTGAAGGTATAGATGGGGAGTCATTGCATAGGGATGGAGGTTGGAGGAGCCATGGGATGAGTGAGCTTACTGTGGGAGACTGGGAGGAAAAAGCACAGGCACAGGCAGAACCTAACAGAGACCAGAAGAAGGTCCTACATGGGAAGCAGAGACGTAGCCAGAGAGGAAAGGGTGAATGTGGGGTATTGAGGCCCAAAGAAAGGAGTTGAGTCATCAGTGGAGTTAAACGCTCCCTTCAGAATTTATCCAAAGGAACTAGTTAAGGGTGAGCACAAAGAGTTGCAAACAAGATGATTTCGATATTGTTTGTAACAAGAAAATACTGGTGGTGGGAAAGCCCACCAAAGAGTTGTTACTGAAAGTGTTGGTACCCCCATACAGTGGAACGCGCTGTAGTCTTTACACCGCCTTTCTGAACAATATTTATGGACAATAGGAAAATGTTGAGTAGCAAAGACAACTGTCTAAAGAGTATGATACCACTTTTGCTTTTAAAACTATGCTCAATTATACAGATATATTCAGAGAATGTATAAACCATAAGGATATATGTTGAAACGTTAACACCAAAAGTTGGAAAATGAATTCAAAAGGGGAAAAACTGGGTAGTGGCATTACTGAATAGGTAATTTATATTTTTTAATATTATTTTTTCATGATAAACATATAGTCTTTTTATAATAAGAACAAATTTAGTGGGGTTTTGGTTAAGAAATGTGTGGTACGTAACCCATAACATGCAGTGATTAAATATTATATTTATAGAAACTAGATATCAACATGGAAAAATATGTGTGCTAGAACATTAAGGGACGGCAAGTTAAATTACTTTTATAGAAAGGAGCAGGATAAGAATTGGTAGAACCATCAAAGACAAACAAAGCCACACACTAGTTAAAGGGGATAAAGACAGATTTTATTCAGTAACTACTGCCGCAGGGGAAAGAGCTGAACTCAATTCTGATTTGCGCAGAAGTGAAGGGGCATTTTAAAAGGAGAATTGGGGATTAGGGAGGGGGGAGCAAAGCAGGGAGGGAGGGGCAAGCAAAATTAGAAAAGGGAAAAGTTACAAAAAGCTGGTAAGGGGGTTGGTTAACGTGAATGTGAATGTGATTAGGCCTTCTGTGTCTGCTATGTGGAATTCATCCAAGTTAGGCATCTGGTGTCCCCCAGAGACTGGGAGGCAGAGGCCCTATCATCCTGATGATTAAGCTTCAAAGAAATGGCTTTCAGGTCTTTGAAAAAGACATTCTTGGGTTGTAGGAGACTCACATATATCTCAAAGGGACAGAAGAAGAATTTACAACTGTAAGTTTTTTCAATAAATGCTCTGAGAATGGGAGGTCAAGGGCCTATGGTCCGGTGTTGGCTGGAACAAACAGTAATTCTTTTGTCAGCTGAGAGCTTTTCCAGACAGGAACTTAAGGGGGGGTGGACGGTGGGTCATGCCAGGGCCTTAGGCTGCTAGAAGCTGGCTAGAGTTTGGTCAAGTCTCTTAGGACGAGGGTTTGGATGGAGTTACTCATACCCAGAGTTTTTGCAGTTTTCAGGACCAACGTGTCCAAGATCAAAAAGAGGGGACAAAAAAAAAAAAAGGAGGTGACAGATCACGGAGAGGCTGTGTAGGTCCTCTTCCTACACAACTGGGTAAAGGCCCCTGCTCCATCAGTCTCGTAGTAAATGAGTCCTGTACTTTAATCCTTGCCCACTCCCCAGCAGAGTCGATTCCTAGCTGAAGAGGGACCCTGAGAATACACACTATAGTGTCCTTGCTCCATGGTCTTTATACATGCTAGACCTGGCGCAAGGCCACACGCCAGAGGGCACGAGAAAAGGCTGAAATCCTACCTGGGCTCTGTGTGCCATACCAAGTGCCCTAACTCCATCAGCCAGAGGATGGGGCGCCTTTTTCTTTTCTCTTTTTTTTTTAATTAATTTTTATTGGAGTATAGTTGCTTTACAATATTGTATTAGCTTCTACTTCACAGCAAAGTGAATCAGCCATACATGTACATATATCCCCCCCCATTTAGGACACTACAGTGCATTAAGCAGAGTTCCCTGTGCTATACAGTGTGTTCCCACTGAGGCAGGAGATAGATGGGCTCCAGGCTAGGCATTTACAACTGGCCTCCTGTTCACACCTCCTGCGGTGAGAAGAAGATGAGCTCCAGGCTCATTACCAGCCCCCTGTTTACATTTCCTGAAGCAGGAGACAAATGGGCTCCAGGACTACATATTTATGACCGGACTCCTGTCTATATTTCTGTACCTTGATATAAAAACCAGCAACAGGAATAGGGTAAATAACCGGACATTGGGCATTTTTATGGCAGGGATAGAGTGGGACTAAACCCTGTTAAAAGATCAAGAGTTCACCCATTTCCCATCCTTGGAGCAAGGGAGGCACTACACATGTGCAAAAGCCTTCACGGGGTCAAAAAGGCAGGAGATGCCAGACCACAGTAAGTCCTACTAACTCCTCCCAGAGGCTTTTGCAGTGGGATCCATCTTAACCGAGGGTGTGTGCACACCCAGGAGAGGGTCCAGAGGCAAATTAGCCATGGGTTCAAAACAATACGACTGGTCAAAAAGAAGACAAAGACCCAGAAGACTGCCCCCTTATAAAGGATTTAAACTCCCCAGAAGGGCGACTCTGGGGACTCTCTCTCCCTGAGTTCGCCCGTGGGTCTTTCCACAGGTACTTTGCTTTCCCAATAAACTTTTCTACTTTTCTCTTTTCCTTCTGCCTCCTTGCCTGAATTCTTTTTTGACAAGGTGGGCAAGAACTAGGGATCCAGGCCCTAGCTGCTGGCCCCTGTGGTCCAGTGGTTACAACTCCCGGCCCGGGAACTAAGATCTTGCTTGCAGCTACTGCTCCCTGCAGATGGCTGCAAGCTGACACTTACTGCTACCTGCAGCCCAAATCACTGTCAGTTGTCTGTTTTATACATAGTATCAGTAGCGTATATGTGTCAATCCCAATCTCCCAATTCCTCCCACCCCACCCCTTTCCCCCTTGGTTTCCATACATTTGTTCTCTACTTCTGTGTCTCTATTTCTGCTTGGCAATTAAGGTCATCTATACCATTTTTCTAGATTCCACATATATGCGTTAATATACTATATTTCTTTTTCTCTTTCTGACTTACTTCATCTGTATGACAGACTCTAGGTCCATCCACGTCTCTACAAATGGCCCAATTTCATTCCTTTTTAGGGCTGAGTAATATTCCATTGCATATATGTACCACATCTTCTTTATCCATTCCTCTGGTGATGGACATTTAGGTTGCTTCCATGTCCTGGCTATTGTAAATAGTGCTGCTATGAACATTGGGGTGTACATATCTTTTCAAATCAAGAGTTTTCTCTCGGTATATGCTCAGTAGTGGGATTGCTGGGTCGTATGGTAGTTCTATTTTTAGTTTTTTAAGGAACCTCCATACGGTTCTCCATAGTGGCTGTATCAATTTACATTCCCACAAACAGTGCAAGAGGGTTCCCTTTACTCCACACCCACTCCAGCATTATTGTTTGTAGATTTTTTGATGATGGCCATTCTGACCCATGTGAGGTGATACCTCATTGTAGTTTTGATTTGCATTTCTCTAATGGTTAGCAATGTTGAGCATCTTTTCATGTGTTTGTTGACCATCTGTATGTCTTCTTTGGAGAAATGTCTATTTAGGTTTTCTGGGGTGTCTTTTTCTAATTTGTCTATTCTGGAAATAATTAACCTTTTTTTAACCAAACAAAGTGTTCCTCTACACTAAGGTGATCCTAACTGTATTAGGTGAAGGATCTTTGATACTGGAAAGCAGATCTCAGATAATTTGGGATTGGGAATTCCCTGGCAGTCCAGTGGTTAGGACTGCATGCTCTCACTGCCGGGGGCCTGGGTTCAATCCCTGAATCCCTGGTCCAGGAACTAAGATCCCACAAGCTGCACAGTGCAGCCAAAAAAAAAAAAAAAAAGATAATTTGGGATCACCCTTTATGGGACCTTATAAAAAGACATAACTCATTTTATTTTTTGTTTATTTGTTTTTGTTTGTGGAAATGAACTAGGATTTATTTATTGAATAAGTTAATACCTATGTTGTATTATAGTTTCTGGATGCTGTAACTGAAAGCCCACTTCATACAAAGATATAAGGAGCACATATAAAAATGAAAATTTTATATTGTTTTGACCTTTAAATTAGATATTTTTACTAAAACTATAATGTGTAAAAATATACAAAAGAAGCGACTTGATAATTATGTCGAAGATGTCCATGAAATTTTCCATAATCTGTATACCTATGTATGCTCCATGGATTAAACGATGGACATAAAATTAGTGAATAATCACTAAGTACCTTTCATTAAACATATATATATATATATATATATATATATTTTTTTTTTTTTAACATCTTTGTTGGAGTATAATTGCTTTACAATGATGTGTTAGTTTCTGCTTTAAAACAAAGTGAATCAGCTATACATATACATATATCCCCATATCTCTTCCCTCTTGTGTCTCCCTCACACCCTCCCTATCCCACCCCTCTAGGTGGTCACAAAGCACCGAGCTGATCTCCCTGTGCCATGCAGCTGCTTCCCACTAGCTATCTATTTTACGTTTGGTAGTGTATATATGTCCATGCCACTCTCTCACTTTGTCCCAGCTTACCCTTCCCACTCCCCATGTCCTCAAGTCCATTCTCTATGTCTGCGATTTATTCCTGTCCTGCCCTAAGGTTCTTCAGAACCATTTTATTTTTATTTTTTTAGATTCCATATATATGTGTTAAGATATGATATTTGTTTTTCTCTTTCTGACTTACTTCACTCTGTATGACAGACTCTAGGTCCATCCACCTCACTACAAATAACTCAATTTCGTTTCTTTTTACAGCTGAGTAATATTCCATTGTATATATGTGCCACATCTTCCTTATACATTCTTCTGTCAATGGACACTTAGGTTGCTTCCATGTCCTGGCTATTGTAAAAAGAGCTTCAATGAACATTGTGGTACATGACTCTTTTTTGAATTATGGTTTTCTCAGGGTATCTCTCCGGTAGCTGGATCATATGGTACTTCTATTTTTTATTTTTTATTTTTTTTATTTTTATTTTTTTGCGGTATGTGGGCCTCTCAGTGTTGTGGCCTCTCCCGTTGCGGAGCACAGGCTCTGGACGCGCAGGCTCAGCGGCCAAGGCTCACGGGCCCAGCCGCTCTGCGGCATGTGGGATCTTCCTGGACCGGGGCACAAACCCGTGTCCCCTGCATCGGCAGGCAGACTCTCAACCACTGAGCCACCAGGGAAGCCCTATTTTTAATTTTTTAAGGAAACTCCATACTGCTCTCCATAGTGGTTGTATCAATTTACATTCCCATCAACAGTATAGGAGGGTTCCCTTTTCTCCACACCCTCTCCAGCATTTATTGTTTGTAGATTTTTTGATGATGGCCATTCTGACCAGTGTGAGGTGATACCTCACTGTAGTTTTGATTTGCATTTCTCTAATGATTAGTGATGTTGAGCATCCTTTCATGTGTTTGTTGGCAATCTGTATATCTTCTTTGGAGAAATGTCTATTGAGGTCTTCTGCCCATTTTTGTATTGGGTGGTTTGTTTTTTTGATATTGAGCTGTATGAGCTGCTTATAAATTTTGGAGTTTAATCCTTTGTCAGTTGCTTCATTTGCAAATATTTTCTCCCATTCTGAGGGTTGTCTTTTCTTCTTGTTTATGGTTTGCTTTGCTGTGCAAAAGCTTTTAAGTTTCATTAGGTCCCATTTGTTTATTTTTGTTTTTATTTCCATTTCTCTAGGAGGTGGGTCAAAAAGGATCTTGTTGTGATTTATGTCATAGAGTGTTCTGCCTATGTTTTCCTCTAAGAGTTTTATAGTGTCTGGCCTTACATTTAGGTCTTTAATCCGTTTTGAGAAAGACATAACTCATTTTAAATGAAAATGAATTACAGCACATTATTTTGGGTTTTGGTGGAACATTCCACAATCTGAGTACACTGTTGTGCAAACACTCTACTAACGAAAATGTATAAAGTACCTACACTTGTGTTTACTAAAGATGGAGAGGCATTACAATCCCACCCTGCCATTCACCCTCCTCCCCACCTCTCCAATACCCCCCAGCCCCATTGTAACCAAGCAAGACCCTATAGGGCCTTCCCAGGACAGACCTCCTCCCCCATGTCCTCTGCTTTAGCTCCTCTCTGAAGTACCTAGATAATAGTATCTTATGCACATTTCCCAAGATGTTTTACAGGTGCTAAAACCCCCACCAGTTGGAAGAAATTAACACATCCCCTCTGGAACCAGGAAATATGTGCAACAATTTATCGCCTTTTACTTTACCTCACCATCAACCAATCAGAGGATTGTGCAGAAGCTGACCACACACCATGGGACCGACCTCCCTCCCCTTGCCTTTAAAAATGCTTTCCTGAAACCCACTGGGGAGTTCAGCCTTCTTGAGTATTTAGCTGTCCGAACTCCTTATATGGTGCCTTACAATAAATGCTGCACATTCCCTCACCACAACCCAGTGTCAGTGGATTGGCTTTACTACACGTGGGCAAGCGGACCCAAGTTTTTTTTTCGCTAACACCGCTGCCAGCTTCATTTACTGATTTTTTAAAATATTGCAGAGCAGAAGGCAGCAATATTACCAATTGGCTTTTTTCATGTCAGCTTAATTACCAGAACGAGGAATTTGCTCAACAGCTAAATTCTGTCCTACAAGTAATGCTGGAACTAAAAATGCTTTCAAAGAAATACAAACACATGGAGGCTAAACAATACACTACTTAATAACGAAGTGATCACTGAAGAAATCAAAGAGGAAATTTAAAAATACCTAGAAACAAATGACAATGGAGACACGACGACCCAAAACCTATGGGATGCAGCAAAAGCAGTTTTAAGAGGGAAGTTTATAGCAATACAATCCCACCTTAAGAAACAGGAAACATCTCGAATAAACAACCTAACCTTGCACCTAAAGCAATTAGAGAAAGAAGAACAAAAACATCCCAAAGTTAGCAGAAGGAAAGAAATCATAAAAATAAGATCAGAAATAAATGACAAAGAAATGAAGGAAACGATAGCAAAGATCAATAAAACTAAAAGCTGGTTCTTTGAGAAGATAAACAAAATTGATAAACCATTAGCCAGACTCATCAAGAAAAAAAGGGAGAAGACTCAAATCAATAGAATTAGAAATGAAAAAGGAGAAGTAACAACTGACACTGCAGAAATACAAAAGATCATGAGAGATTACTACAAGCAACTCTATGCCAATAAAATGGACAACCTGGAAGAAATGGACAAATTCTTAGAAATGCACAACCTGCCAAGACTGAATCAGGAAGAAATAGAAAATATGAACAGACCAATCACAAGCACTGAAATTGAAACTGTGATAAAAAATCTTCCAACAAACAAAAGCCCAGGACCAGATGGCTTCACAGGCAAATTCTATCAAGCATTTAGAGAAGAGCTAACACCTATCCTTCTCAAACTCTTTCAAAATATAGCAGAGGGAGGAACACTCCCAAACTCATTCTACGAGGCCACCATCACCTTGATACCAAAACCAGACAAGGATGTCACAAAGAAAGAAAACTACAGGCCAATATCACTGATGAACATAGATGCAAAAATCCTCAACAAAATACTAGCAAACAGAGTCCAACAGCACATTAAAAGGATCATACACCATGATCAAGTGGGGTTTATTCCAGGAATGCAAGGATTCTTCAATATACGCAAATCAATCAACGTGATACACCATATTAACAAATTGAAGGAGAAAAACCATATGATCATCTCAATAGATGCAGAGAAAGCTTTCGACAAAATTCAACACCCATTTAGGATAAAAACCCTGCAGAAAGTAGGCATAGAGGGAACTTTCCTCAACATAATAAAGGCCATATATGACAAACCCACAGCCAGCATCGTCCTCAATGGTGAAAAACTGAAACCATTTCCACTAAGATGAAGAACAAGACAAGGTTGCCCACTCTCACCACTCTTTTTTTTTTTTTTTTTTTTTTTTTTGCTGTACGCGGGCCTCTCACTGCTGTGGCCTCTCCCGTTGCGGAGCACAGGCTCCGGACACACAGGCTCCGCGGCCATGGCTCGCGGGCCCAGCCGCTCCGCGGCATGTGGGATCTTCCGGGATCGGGGCACGAACCCGTGTCCCCTGCATCGGCAGGCGGACTCTCAACCACTGCGCCACCAGGGAAGCCCCATCACCACTCTTATTCAACATAGTTTTGGAAGTTTTAGCCACAGCAATCAGAGAAGAAAAGGAAAGAAAAGGAATCCAAATTGAAAAAGAAGAAGTAAAGCTGTCACTGTTTGCAGATGACATGATACTATACATAGAGAATCCTAAAGATGCTACCAGAAAACTACTAGAGCTAATCAATGAATTTGGTAAAGTAGCAGGATACAAAATTAATGCACAGAAATCTCTGGCATTCCTATATACTAATGATGAAAAATCTGAAAGTGAAATCAAGGAAACACTCCCATTTACCACTGCAACAAAAAGAATAAAATATCTAGGAATAAACCTACCTAAGAAGACAAAAGACCTGTATGCAGAAAATTATAAGACACTGATGAAAGAAATTAAAGATGATACAAATAGATGGAGAGATGTACCATGTTCTTGGATTGGAAGAATCAACATTGTGAAAATGACTCTACTACCCAAAGCAATCTACAGATTCAATGCAATCCCTATCAAACTACCACTGGCATTTTTCACAGAACTAGAACAAAAAATTTCACAATTTGTATGGAAACACAAAAGACCCCGAATAGCCAAAGCAATCTTGAGAACAAAAAATGGAGCTGGAGGAATCAGGCTCCCTGACTTCAGACTATACTACAAAGCTACAGTAATCAAGACAGTATGGTACTGGCACAAAAACAGAAAGATAGATCAATGGAACAGGATAGAAAGCCCAGAGATAAACCCACAGACATATGGTCACCTTATCTTTGATAAAGGAGGCAGGAATGTACAGTGGAGAAAGGACAGTCTCTTCAATAAGTGGTGCTGGGAAAACTGGATAGGGACATGTAAAAGTATGAGATTAGATCACTCCCTAACACCATACACAAAAATAAGCTCAAAATGGATTAAAGACCTAAATGTAAGGCCAGACACTATCAAACTCTTAGAGGAAAACATAGGCAGAACACTCTATGACATAAATCACAGCAAGATCCTTTTTGACCCACCTCCTAGAGAAATGGAAATAAAGACAAAAATAAACACATGGGACCTAATGAAACTTAAAAGCTTTTGCACAGCAAAGGAAACCATAAACAAGACCAAAAGACAACCCTCAGAATGGGAGAAAATATTTGCAAATGAAGCAACTGACAAAGGATTAATCTCCAAAATTTATAAGCAGCTCATGCAGCTCAATAACAAGAAAACAAACAACCCAATCCAAAAATGGGCAGAAGATCTAAATAGACATTTCTCCACAGAAGATATACAGACTGCCAACAAACACATGAAAGGATGCTCAACATCTTTACTCATTAGAGAAATGCAAATCAAAACTACAATGAGATATCATCTCACACCAGTCAGAATGGCCATCATCAAGAAATCTAGAAACAATAAATGCTGGAGAGGGTGTGGAGAAAAGGGAACACTCTTGCACTGCTGGTGGGAATGTGAATTGGTACAGCCGCTATGGAGAACGGTATGGAGGTTCCTTAAAAAACTACAAATAGAACTACCATATGACCCAGCAATCCCACTACTGGGCATATACCCTGAGAAAACCATAATTCAAAAAGAGACATGTACCAAAATGTTCATAGCAGCCCTATTTACAATAGCCCGGAGATGGAAACAACCTAAGTGTCCATCATCGGATGAATGGGTAAAGAAGATGTGGCATATATATACAATGGAATATTACTCAGCCATAAAAAGAAATGAAATTGAGCTATTTGTAATGAGGTGGATGGACCTAGAGTCTGTCATACAGAGTGAAGTAAGTCAGAAAGAGAAAGACAAATACTGTATGCTGACACATATATATGGAATTTAAGAAAAAAAAATGTCATGAAGAACATAGGGGTAAGACAGGAATAAAGACACAGACCTACTAGAGAATGGACTTGAGGATATGGGGAGGGGGAAGGGTAAGCTGTGACAAAGTGAAAGAGCGGCATGGACATATATACACTACCAAACGTAAGGTAGATAGCTAGTGGGAAGCAGCCGCATAGCACAGGGAGATCAGCTCGGTGCTTTGTGACTGCCTGGAGGGGTGGGATAGGGAGGGTGGGAGGGAGACGCAAAAGGGAGGGGATATGGGAACATATGTATATGTATAACTGATTAAATTTGTTATAAAGCAAAAAATAAAAAAAAAATGCTTTCAAAGTAAAAATTTGCATGTGGAAGCAATACATGTTGTAATCAAGAAAGCATAAAGCAAAGACTCCTTTACCCCAACTTCAAAACCAAAAATCAATCAATAAAACATACAAACAAAACCCCATGAAACTCTGAACTAGGATGACTAGGAAAAAAAAAGATCAGGCAAAACTCTTGATTTCTTTTATATATTGGAAAGGAGCAAAAAGAAATGAACTTTCAATCCAAACAAAGGCATATCCGGCTATGAAAGGCATGTCCTGCCAAGGATTAGAAGAGGGACAGTCTTCTGCTTCCCCCACATCAAGGCTAAACAATGCACAGTGTCTCTCAATGTTTCAGCTTGGCCTTAGTTTGAAAATGCTACAGTGGAACTGATTAGCACCAGGGTGTGGGCTAGGCTGGAACTAGGCCTTCAGTGTGCAGGCTCCCTGTGCTCCCCAGCTTCAGGGTTAAAATGCAGAATCCTGAGTCTCTTCTCTCTAAACATTCCAATCCAGGACATCTAGAATGGTACCAAAGAATCTGCATTTTGAATAAGTATCATGGGTATCACCTTTATTAAAACTCTGCAGAGGGTGAGATTATTCACACAACAGAGAAACTGAGATGAGACAAAGTGAAGGGATTTAAACTTTTGATATTTAAGTTTGAACTAAGGCATCACATTTATAGGAAAGGGCGTAAGTTCTCTAATGTTAATCGTACAGTTCAATGAATTTTTTTTTTTTTTTTTTGTATGCGAGCCTCTCACTGTTGTGGCCTCTCCCGTTGCGGAGCACAGACGCGCTCCGGACGCGCAGGCTCAGCGGCCATGGCTCACGGGCCCAGCCGCTCCGCGGCATGTGGGATCTTCCCGGACCGGGGAACGAACCCGTGTCCCCCGCATCGGCAGGCAGACTGTCAACCACTGCACCAACAGGGAAGCCCTCAATGAATTTTTAATATGTGGGCACCTAGATAACTACCACCCAAATCAAGACAGGGAACGTTTCCAACATGTCAGCAGGCTCCCCCATTCCCCCTCCCAGTCAATACCTCTCCCCAGAGGTAACCATCATTCTGACACCTGACGTCATAGATGCCTGTTTTTGAAATTCATGTAAATGGAATAATGTAGTATGAACTTTTTTTGTCTGACTTTTTTGCTCAGCATTATGTGTGTGAGACTCATCCATGTTGTTGAGTGTAGAAGTAGCTTCTTCTGTCTGATTTCTGTGTACTATTCCATTGGATAAAAATGCCATGATGTATTTGCCCCTTCTCCTGTTGATGGACATCAGTCATTTCAAGTTTGGCATTTCTATCTTATTGTGTAGTGGTTTGATATGATTTCAAATCCACATGTTTATGACAAAAATGAAATTGTTGTTAAGAGTGAAGTTGTTATTTTGATATCAAAGTGAAATCATATGTCAGGATGTCATCATCCACATCTGGGGCTGCTGATAAGCACTCAGTAACTCAGCTGCTGAGGAGACCCACTGGAGGCTGATTAATAAGAACATATGAAGAAGCAACTATTATGAGGGGACATTTAGGCTAAAAATACCTATAGTATGTGAGGATTATCCAAGAGTGTTAGGTATGGGTAAGGCCACCCTTTGCTGATCTAAATAGCCTTTGAAGATCTTAGGGCATTAGCTCCTGCCATGGTAAAGGTAACTGTTTTATCCACAGTGGCAAAAGCCATGCAGTGGCCCAAAGAAGAAGATCATCTTGCCTGCCAACACCAGTGCCATGGTTCCCTAGCAATGTGTTCTAGCAACAGGGGACTTTTCACTTTTGTTTTGCTGGCAGCTGGATGTCAGCTCACTGTTGGCTAGGCTGCCTCTCCTGAGAACCAACTTGTATAAAGGTATATCTTGAACTAAATTTGGACTTTATTTCTTTTATCTCCCTTGCCTGGAACAATAGTATCTTTGATCTATCATTTGTTTGGAGTATGTTATTTCTTATCTTTTTTCTTTCTTTCTTTCTTTCTTTTTTGATGTGGACCATTTTTAAAGTCTTTATTGAATTTGTTACAATATTGCTTCTGTTTTATGTTTTGGTTTTTTGGCCACAAGGCATGTGGGATCTTAGCTCCCCAACCAGGGATCAAACCCGCACCCCCTGCATTGGAAGGCCATGTCTTACCCCCTGGACCTCCAGGGGAGTTCCTGGAGTATGTTATTACTTTACTGACTTATTAAGAGACATTATCCTGTATGCTGTTGGCTTGCAAAATTATTATAATTCCTACAGTAAACGTGTGTCAAATAGATACAAAAATATCGGCAAAGGCGATCTCAGTCTCTGAGCATAGTTTGCCACCACCGCCAAACAAAGCACATATGAATTTTAGAATCATTTTTTCCATGTTTGTAAAAGAGGCAATTGAGTTCTTGATACAGATTGCGTTGAATCTGTAGGTCAATTTGAGGAGTACTATCATCTTAATATTATGTGTTTCGGTATGTATACACTGTGTATCTTTTCATTTCTTTAGATCTTAGCTTTTTTTTAAACATTGTTATAGTTTTCAGTGTATAAGTCCTATACTTCTTTAGAGAAATTTATTTTATTCTTTCAGATGCTACTGTACATGAAATTGTTTTCTTAATTCAGTTTTCAGATTGTTCACTGCTAGTGTATAGAAATAAAACTGATTTTTGTGTACTGATCTTGCTAGTGTATAGAAATAAAACTGATTTTTGTGTACTGATCTTATATACTGCAACTGGTTTTTTTTTTTTTTTTTTTTTTTTTTTGCTACGTGGCTTGCAGAATCTTAGCTCCCAGGGATTGAACCCGGGCCGTGGCCTTGAAAGCGCCAAGTCCTAACCACTGGACCACCAGGAAATTCCCTCCTGCAACTTTAATTTGTTTATCAGCTCTATTATTTTTCTGGATTTTTTAGGGTTTCCTATGTAGAAGATCATGTCATCTCAAATAAAAATAATTTTACTTCCTCCCTTCCAATCTTGATTCCCTTTTTTTTCTTTTTCTCACCTAGTTGCCCTAGCTAGAACCTCCAGGACAACACTGAAGAGAAGTGATGACACCAGATACCTCTGTCTTGTTCCTGATCTTAGGGGGAAAGTTTTCAGTCTTTTATCATTGAGTATGATGTTAGCTGTGGGTTTTTCATGGGTGCCCTTTATCAGGCTGAGGAAGTTCCCTTCTATTCTGCTGAGTGTTTTTTATCATGAAAGGGTGTTGGATTTTGTCAAATGTTTTTTCTTTGTCTGTTGAGATAATTCTGTGGTTTTCCTTTATTTTATTAATATCATGTATTATGTTGATTGACTTTCGTATGTTGAATCAACCTTGCATTCTTCGGATAAATCCCATTTTTGCACCTATGATCATAGGTGATATTGGTCTGCAGTTTTCTTTTCTTGTGATATCTTTGTCTGGCTTTGTTCTCAGAGTAATACTGAACTCATAGAATGAGTTATGAAGTATTCTCTCTTTGGCAGTGTATGAAAAGAATTATTGTTAATTCTTAAAGTGTTTCATAGAAGTCAGCTGTGAAGTTGGTGCTTGGGCTTTTTGTGTGTGTGTGAGTAGTTTTTGATTACTAATTCAATCTCTTGTTATTGGTTGATTCAAAGTCTCTATTTTTTTCTTGAGTTGGTTTTGATAGTATGCTTTTAGGAATTTGTTGATTTCATCTAGGTTACCTAATTTGTTGGCATACACTTGTTCATAGTATTCCTTTATAATCCTTTTTATTTCTGAAAGGTCAGTAGTAATGATCCCCTTTCATTCATGATTTTAGTAATTTGAGTCTTCTCTTTTTATGGTCAGTCTATCTAAACCTTTGAAAGGATTTCAGTCTAAAATGGACCAGAGGGGACTTTCCTGGCGGTCCAGTGGATAAGACTTCATGCTTCCAAGGCAGGGTGCACAGGTTCGATCCCTGGTCAGGGAACTAAGATCCCACATGCTGTGCGGTGTGGCCAAAAACAAACAAACAAACAATAAAATGGACCAGAGGTATGAAATGGAGACTCTCACTCATACACCCTCAGAAGAATGAAACATAAGAACTGAGTGACTGCAAAATATTAGCTATATTCCCCCCTGTTGTACAATATATCCTTGGAGCTTATTTTATAAATAATAGTTTGTATCTTTTTTTTTTTTAGTTTGTGTCTTTTAATCCCCTACTCCTACCCTGCCCCTCCCACTTTCCCTCTCCCCACTGATACCACTAGTTTGTTCTCTATTTTTGTAAATCTGCCTCTTTTTTTGTTATATTCACTATTTTGCTGTATTTTTTAGATTCCACATATAAATGATATCATACAGTATTTGTCTTTCTCTGTCAGACTTATTTCACTTAGCATAATACCAATCAAGTCCATTCATGTTTTTGCAAATGGCACAATTTCATTCTTTTTTACTGCTGAGTAGTCTTCCACTGTGTGTGTGTGTGTGTGTGTGTGTGTGTATCACATCTTCTTTATCCATTCATCTGTTGATGGACATTTAGGTTACTTCCATATCTTGGTAATTGCAAATAATGCTGCCATGAACATTGGGGTGCATGTGTCTCTTATAATTAATATTTTTGGTTTTTTCAGATATATACCCAGGAGTAGAATTGTTGGGTCATATGGTAGTTCTATTTTTAGTTTTTTGAGAAACCTCCATACTGTTTTCCACAGTGGCTGCACCAATTTACATTCCTACCAACAGTGTAGGAGGGTTCTCTTTTCTCCACATCCTGGCCAACATTTGTTATTTGTGTTCTTTTTGATGATAGATCTTTCTTCTTTTTTAATGTACATATTTGTTTTATAGGCTAAAATATAATTTATCCTGGAGAATATTCTATGTGCACCTAAGAAGAATGTGTATTCTGCTGTTGTTGGATGAACTATTGGGTGACCCATTCTGTAAATGTCTGTTAAGTCTAGTGAATAAGTAGTGTAGTTGAAGTCTTCTATTTCCTTGATGATTTTCTTTTTAGTTACTCTACCCATTATTGAAAGTTGGGTGTTCAAATCTAACTATTATTACTAATTGTCTAATTCTCCACTTAATTCTGTCAAGTTTTGCTTCACGTATTTTGGGGCTCAGTTTTAGGTAAGTATTATGTGTATAACTGTTACATCTTCCTGATACTTTTATCATGATAAAATGTGACTTTTTAACTCTAGTAACTTTTTTTTGGTAGTAAGGTCTACTTTGATATTTATATAGCCACTCCAGTTCTCTTTTGCTGTTTGCATGATATATTTTTTCCATCCTTTTACTTTCAACCTATTCATATCTTTGATGAACAATATCTTTTTATATGCTTATTGACCACTTGACTATCCTCTTTTGTGCTTCTTCAAGTCTTTGCCTAATTTTTTCGTTTAGCTTTTTTTCTTTTCCTTATTGATTTGTAGTTCTTTTCTTGTTCTGGATATAAGTCCTTTGTAGGATGTATTATTGCAAAAGTCTTTTCCTAGTTTGTAGATTCTCTTTTCACCCTTTTAATAGTGTTAATAAATAGTTAATGAAGTTCAATTTATCAAAGTTTTCTTTAATTTCTTTTCATTTTTCTTTTGTATTCTTTTAAAGAAATCTTTGCTTATTTGGAGTGGTTTTTTTACAGAGCATTATTATGGCTATGGCTGACTAATACACAAAATACTGCCAACTTGCTCTCCAAAGCAGTTGTACTAACTTATACTCAAATCAGCAGTATTTTAGCACTGCATTGCTCCACATTGTCCTCTTGTCAGACTTTTAAACTCTTGACAGGATGATAGATGTAAACTGCATTCTTACTGTAGTTTGAATGTGCATTTTCCTAACTAAAATGAGATTGAGAATATTTCCATATGTTTATTGGCCATTTGGATTTATGCTTCTATTTATCGACTACTTCTTATATATATTCTTCTGTATGTTTGAAAGATCTCAGAATAAGCTAAAAAAAAGGTGCAGAACAATAGATATAGGTATACACACACGTGTGTGTGTGTGCTTACATATATGCAATACACATATATCTGTATTTTTTTTGTTTGCTTGTTTGTTCTTTTTTTTTTTTTGGCCATGCCACGTGGCATGTGGGATCTTAGTTCTCTGATCAAGGACTGAAGCTGTGCCCCCTGCAGTGGAAATGCAGAGTCCTAACTACTGGACCGCCAGGGAATTCCCAGTATGGTTTTTATATAAATAGTATATTTTTGAAAAATAGGAAGCAATAAAGTTGGAAGAATTATTTAAAAGACACTTATAGTGAACTGTAAAAGCAAAATGACAAAATGCATTATAATCTGTCAAACTTATGGCAAAGTTTTTAAAAAAGTGAAATGAGAATAAAGCTCCTGACCTGTGTGTAGGGTGAGCAGGTAAAGGGATGGGGTTGGTGGGGCTTAAACATTGTTAGAATCTTGGTGGAAATGAGGAAGACCCAGAGAGTCAGCCAGATGGCCAAGTGAAATTGATCTCAAGTGAATCCATGTGAAGCCTTTGATCTCTCTCTGGTAAAGGAGTTCAAAGGAAATCCTTTGGGGATGGGCTAGCTCAATAAAACTTCAACCCTGGCTGCATGCTAAGATCACAGGAGGAGATTTAAAATAAGGGCCTTAGCCTCCACCTCAGAACAATTGAATCAAAATCTCTGAATGTAGCTCTGGAAACTTTTTTTTTCTTAATTGAGGTATAATTGACATATAACATTATATTAGTTTCAGGTGTATAACACAATGATTCATTGTATATACTGAGAAATGATCACCACAATAAGTCTAGTTAACATCCATCACCATACATAGTTACACATTTTTTTTCTTCTGATGAAAACTTTTAAGATCTATTTTTAAGATCCAAGCAACTTTCAAATATACAGTACATGGGAACTGTATTTAAAAAAAATTTCCCCTGATGATTCTTATGGGCAGGCAAGGTTGAAATTCCATAAAGTAGACACCGATATGCAGAATATCAAATTACACTGTTTAGAGGCACATGAAAAGATGCTCAACGTTGCTAATTATTAGAGAAATGCAAATCAAAACTACAGTGTGGGGGCTTCCCTGGTGGCACAGTGGTTAAGAATCCACCTGCCAATGCAGGGGACATGGGTTCAAATCCCGGTCTGGGAAGATCCCACATGCCACAGAGCAACTAGGCCCCTGCACCACAACTACTGAGCCTGCGCCCTAGAACCCTCAAGCCACAACTACTGAGCACACGTGCCACAACTACTGAAGCCTGCATGCCTAGAGCCCATGCTCCAAAACAAGAGGACACTGCAGTGAGAAGCCCACGTGCTGCAACAAAGAGTAGCCCCCTCTCGCCACAACTAGAGAAAGCCCGCGCACAGCAACGAAGACCCAATGCAGCCAAAAATAATTAAATAAAATAAATAAATTTATTTTAAAAAAACCCTACAGTGCAGTAGCACCTCACACTGGTCAAAATGGCCATCGTTAAAGTCTACAAATAACAAACGCTGGAAAGGGTGTGGAGAAAAGGGAACCCTCCTATGCTGTTCGTGGGACTGTAAGTTGGTGCAACCACTGTGGAAAACAGTATGGAGGTTTGTCAAAAAACTAAAAATAGAGTTGCCATATGATCCAGCAATCCCACTCTGGGACATACATGCAGACAAAACTTTAATTCAAAAAGATATCTGCACCCCTATGTTCATAGCAGCACTATTCACAATAGCCAAGACCTGGAAACAACCTAAATGTCCATCAACAGATGAATAGATAAAGAAGATGTAGTACATAAATACAATGGAATACTACTCAGCCATAAAAAAGAATGAAATAATGCCATTTGCAGCAACATGGATGGACATAGAGATTATCATTACCAAGTGAAGTCAGACAGGGAAAGACAAATATCATATGATATCACTTATATGTGGAATCTAAAATATGACACAAATGAACTTACCTATGAGACAGAAACTTGTGGTTGCCAAGGCAGGGGTGTGTGGGAAGGGATGGTTTGGGAGTTTGGGATTAGCAGATGCAAACTATTATATATTGAATTGATAAACAACAAGGTCCTACTGTATAGCACAGGGAACTATATTCAGTTATCTATATTATCAGTTATCTATATTATCTATATTATTATATTTAATTAACTATATTATCCTGTGATAAACCATAATTGCAAAGAATATGAAAAAGAATGTATATATAACTAATCACTTTGCTGTACAGTAGAAATTAATACAACACTGTAAATCAACCAGACTTCAATCAAATTTTTTCAAAAGCTGAAAAAAAATTACACTGTTTAGGAAAATAAGCTTTTATTTTTTGCTATGTGGTCATTACAGTCAGGTTTTTTTTTAATTGAAGAGTAATGAAATTAGGAAAAAATTGTAGGTTTATCATAAGCTACATCAACAGAAGAAAAGAAGGAAAATATCACTTTAAAATGGTTTCTATCTCAAGACCTGGTTCTTTTGAATGATTTTCATTCAAAGAGCATTTATTGAGAATCTATGACATGCAAAGCCCTGTGCTAGAATTGTGAGGTTTTTTTTTTTTTAATGGCTAGGGAAATGGCTCTGACCTTTAAAGTTGTTACAGTCTGGTTCAGAGATATAAGTAACTAGTGATAGAACAAGTCAGAAAGAAATGCCATCCTTGAAGAAATAAAGTGCCATGGAAACATTGAGGAGGTGATTCTGGAAAGGAGACTGGGACTGGGGAGGCTTTATGAAGAAACCAGGATTTGAACTCGTCCTTGGAGGATGAGCAGAATCTCAGTAGGTGGAGAAGTTGTGGTGGGAGACAGATTCCTGATTTGGGGAGGAGCACAGCAAAAGCTCAGCAGTGAAAGAGTGCATATAATCCACACATCATCCTCTCCTGGATCTGCTGCAAAGGCCTCCTGACTGATCTCCAGCCTGTACCTGCTCCACCCTCTGCAGCCCCCCCATCCCTACCTCACACCACTGCCACAGCCCTTATTTCCATACAACACTGGGCATTTATTCTAAAATGTTCATTATTAGCCTATATCTACATAATCCTTAAATTTTTATGCTTTTGAGATTTTTATATTACAAAATCAATGTATGCTCTTGTATCAAATCCAAATAATCCTAAAAGGTATAAACAGGAAGTGAAAGTCCCCCCTCCAATCTGCCTTCAGAGGTAACCATTTTTAGTAGTGTAGGTAGGTATCTATCCAGTTTCTCCATCTCTCTACCTCTCTCTCTCCAACTGTTTGTTTCGCCCTCTATACAGTATATAGATACGTATACACACATTGTATACATACATATAAATATCATATTCTTTATATATACAAACGAGATGGTATTATGTATATACATACATGTATGTATATATATATGTATAACACACCATACGTGTGTGAATATAGTAAACTAAGCAATTATGTATACATTTATATACATATTTGATACATTTATAGAGAATCTATCTAATGCCTCTAAATAGTGTGTCTATTTATCTATACATGCACATATGTGTATGTGTGTGTAGGAGTGTGTGTTTGCTCTCAGATGTGTAGGGTTTTTTGGACTAATCCTTTGCCTAAAACCTTTTGCTGGGCACATCACAGACCAGGTTAAGTACCCCCCCCCCGCCCTGACCAGGTTAAGTCCCAGCGATTAGCAGGTTTTCCCAAGTCCCATGTGGTCAGGTCCCTGTCTACTTCACTCTGCAGCCACTTTTCAGAGGGATGTACAGTAGGGAGCAAAAGGAAGAGTGCTCCTCCTGAGCACCTTCTTCAAAACGGGGGTCTTTTCAGCAATTATTTTTCCAGATTAATATGTTAACGTGACTTGTTATGGCAATAATGAAAAAAGCTTAGGGGCAGCAGTGTGAAAGCAGAGGGGTAAACATGCAGAGAGAAAGTGACATGGCTGTTTTTTTTTTTTTTTTTTTGAAGTTTTAAATTGTATTTAGGTTATGTTTTTTTTTTTTTTTCTAAATTTTATTTTATTTAATTTTTTTGCTTTATAACAAATTTAATCAGTTATACATATACATATGTTTCCATATCCCCTCCCTTTTGCGTCTCCCTCCCACCCTCCCTATCCCACCCCTCCAGGCGGTCACAAAGTACCGAGCTGATCTCCCTGTGCTATACGGCTGCTTCCCACTAGCTATCTACCTCACGTTTGGTAGTGTATATATGTCCATGCCGCTCTTTCACTTTGTCACAGCTTACCCTTCCCCCTCCCCATATCCTCAAGTCCATTCTCTAGTAGGTCTGTGTCTTTATTCCTGTCTTACCCCTATGTTCTTCATGACATTTTTTTTTCTTAAATTCCATATATATGTGTTAGCATACAGTATTTGTCTTTCTCTTTCTGACTTACTTCACTCTGTATGACAGACTCTAGGTCTATCCACCTCATTACAAATAGCTCAATTTCATTTCTTTTTATGGCTGAGTAATATTCCATTGTATATATGTGCCACATCTTCTTTATCCATTCATCCGATGATGGACACTTAGGTTGTTTCCATCTCCGGGCTATTGTAAATAGGGCTGCTATGAACATTTTGGTACATGTCTCTTTTTGAATTATGGTTTTCTCAGGGTATATGCCCAGTAGTGGGATTGCTGGGTCATATGGTAGTTCTATTTGTAGTTTTTTAAGGAACCTCCATACCGTTCTCCATAGCGGCTGTACCAATTCACATTCCCACCAGCAGTGCAAGAGTGTTCCCTTTTCTCCACACCCTCTCCAGCATTTATTGTTTCTAGATTTTTTGATGATGGCCATTCTGACTGGTGTGAGATGATATCTCATTGTAGTTTTGATTTGCATTTCTCTAATGAGTAAAGATGTTGAGCATCCTTTCATGTGTTTGTTGGCAGTCTGTATATCTTCTGTGGAGAAATGTCTATTTAGATCTTCTGCCCATTTTTGGATTGGGTTGTTTGTTTTCTTGTTATTGAGCTGCATGAGCTGCTTATAAATTTTAGAGATTAATCCTTTGTCAGTTGCTTCATTTGCAAATATTTTCTCCCATTCTGAGGGTTGTCTTTTGGTCTTGTTTATGGTTACCTTTGCTGTGCAAAAGCTTTTAAGTTTCATTAGGTCCCATGTGTTTATTTTTGTCTTTATTTCCATTTCTCTAGGAGGTGGGTCAAAAAGGATCTTGCTGTGATTTATGTCATAGAGTGTTCTGCCTATGTTTTCCTCTAAGAGTTTGATAGTGTCTGGCCTTACATTTAGGTCTTTAATCCATTTTGAGCTTATTTTTGTGTATGGTGTTAGGGAATGATCTAATCTCATACTTTTACATGTCCCTATCCAGTTTTCCCAGCACCACTTATTGAAGAGACTGTCCTTTCTCCACTGTACATTCCTGCCTCCTTTATCAAAGATAAGGTGACCATATGTCCGTGGGTTTAACTCTGGGCTTTCTATCCTGTTCCATTGATCTATCTTTCTGTTTTTGTGCCAGTACCATACTGTCTTGATTACTGTAGCTTTGTAGTATAGTCTGAAGTCAGGGAGCCTGATTCCTCCAGCTCCATTTTTCGTTCTCAAGATTGTTTTGGCTATTCGGGGTCTTTTGTGTTTCCATACAAATTGTGAAATTTTTTGTTCTAGTTCTGTGAAAAATGCCAGTGGTAGTTTGATAGGGATTGCATTGAATCTGTAGATTGCTTTGGGTAGTAGAGTCATTTTCACAATGTTGATTCTTCCAATCCAAGAACATGGTACATCTCTCCATCTATTTGTATCATCTTTAATTTCTTTCATCAGTGTCTTATAATTTTCTGCATACAGGTCTTTTGTCTCCTTAGGTAGGTTTATTCCAAGATATTTTATTCTTTTTGTTGCAATGGTAAATGGGAGTGTTTCCTTGATTTCACTTTCAGATTTTTCATCATCAGTATATAGGAATGCCAGAGATTTCTGTGCATTAATTTTGTATCCTGCAACTTTACCAAAGTCATTGATTAACTCTAGTAGTTTTCTGGTAGCATCTTTAGGATTCTCTATGTATAGTATCATGTCATCTGCAAACAGTGACAGCTTTACTTCTTCTTTTTCAATTTGGATTCCTTTTCTTTCCTTTTCTTCTCTGATTGCTGTGGCTAAAACTTCCAAAACTATGTTGAATAAGAGTGGTGATGGGGCTTCCCTGGTGGCGCAGTGGTTGAGAGTCCGCCTGCCGATGCAGGGGACACGGGTTCGTGCCCCGATCCCGGAAGATCCCACATGCCGCGGAGCGGCTGGGCCCGCGAGCCATGGCCGCGGAGCCTGTGTGTCCGGAGCCTGTGCTCCGCAACGGGAGAGGCCACAGCAGTGAGAGGCCCGCGTACAGCAAAAAAAAAAAAAAAAAAAAAAAAAAGAGTGGTGAGAGTGGGCAACCTTGTCTTGTTCTTCATCTTAGTGGAAATGGTTTCAGTTTTTCACCATTGAGGACGATGCTGGCTGTGGGTTTGTCATATATGGCCTTTATTATGTTGAGGAAAGTTCCCTCTATGCCTACTTTCTGCAGGGTTTTTATCATAAATGGGTGTTGAATTTTGTCGAAAGCTTTCTCTGCATCTATTGAGATGATCATATGGTTTTTCTCCTTCAGTTTGTTAATATGGTGTATCACATTGATTGATTTGCGTATATTGAAGAATCCTTGCATTCCTGGAATAAACCCCACTTGATCATGGTGTATGATCCTTTTAATGTGCTGTTGGATTCTGTTTGCTAGTATTTTGTTGAGGATTTTTGCATCTATGTTCATCAGTGATATTGGCCTGTAGTTTTCTTTCTTTGTGACATCCTTGCCTGGTTTTGGTATCAAGGTGATGGTGGCCTCGTAGAATGAGTTTGGGAGTGTTCCTCCCTCTGCTATATTTTGGAAGAGTTTCAGAAGGATAGGTGTTAGCTCTTCTCTAAATGCTTGATAGAATTCGCCTGTGAGGCCATCTGGTCCTGGGCTTTTGTTTGTTGGAAGATTTTTTATCACAGTTTCAATTTCAGTGCTTGTGATTGGTCTGTTCATATTTTCTATTTCTTCCTGATTCAGTCTTGGCAGGTTGTGCATTTCTAAGAATTTGTCCATTTCTTCCAGGTTGTCCATTTTATTGGCATAGAGTTGCTTATAGTAATCTCTCATGATCTTTTGTATTTCTGTAGTGTCAGTTGTTACTTCTCCTTTTTCATTTCTAATTCTATTGATTTGAGTCTTCTCCCTTTTTTTCTTGATGAGTCTGGCTAATGGTTTATCAATTTTGTTTATCTTCTCAAAGAACCAGCTTTTAGTTTTATTGATCTTTGCTATCGTTTCCTTCATTTCTTTTTCATTTATTTCTGATCTGATTTTTATGATTTCTTTCCTTCTGCTAACTTTGGGATGTTTTTGTTCTTCTTTCTCTAATTGCTTTAGGTGCAAGGTTAGGTTGTTTATTCGAGATGTTTCCTGTTTCTTAAGGTGGGATTGTATTGCTATAAACTTCCCTCTTAGAACTGCTTTTGCTGCATCCCATAGGTTTTGGGTCGTCGTGTCTCCATTGTCATTTGTTTCTAGGTATTTTTTAATTTCCTCTTTGATTTCTTCAGTGATCACTTCGTTATTAAGTAGTGTATTGTTTAGCCTCCATGTGTTTGTATTTTTTACAGCTCTTTTCCTGTAATTGATATCTAGTCTCATAGCATTGTGGTCGGAAAAGATACTTGATACAATTTCAATTTTCTTAAATTTACCAAGGCTTGATTTGTGACCCAAGATATGATCTATCCTGGAGAATGTTCCATGAGCACTTGAGAAAAATGTGTATTCTGTTGTTTTTGGATGGAATGTCCTATAAATATCAATTAAGTCCATCTTGTTTAATGTATCATTTAAAGCTTGTGTTTTCTTATTTATTTTCATTTTGGATGATCTGTCCATTGGTGAAAGTGGGGTGTTAAAGTCCCCTACTATGAGTGTGTTACTGTCGATTTCTCCTTTTATGGCTGTTAGTATTTGCCTTATGTATTGAGGTGCTCCTATGTTGGGTGCATAAATATTTACAATTGTTATATCTTCTTCTTGGATCGATCCCTTGATCATTATGTAGTGTCCTTCTTTGTCTCTTCTAGTAGTCCTTATTTTAAAGTCTATTTTGTCTGATATGAGAATTGCTACTCCAGCTTTCTTTTGGTTTCCATTTGCATGGAATATCTTTTTCCATCCCCTTACTTTCAGTCTGTATGTGTCTCTAGGTCTGAAGTGGGTCTCTTTTAGACAGCATATATATGGGTCTTGTTTTTGTATCCATTCAGCCAATCTGTGTCTTTTGGTGGGAGCATTTAGTCCATTTACGTTTAAGGTAATTATCGATATGTATGTTCCTATTCCCATTTTCTTAATTGTTTTGGGTTCATTATTGTAGGTCTTTTACTTCTGTTGTGTTTCTTGCCTAGAGAAGTTCCTTTAGCATTTGTTGTAAAGCTGGTTTGGTGGTGCTGAACTCTCTCAGCTTTTGCTTGTCTGTAAACGTTTTAATTTCTCCATCAAATCTGAATGAGATCCTTGCTGGGTAGAGTAATCTTGGTTGCAGGTTTTTCTCCTTCATCACTTTAAGTATGTCCTGCCACTCCCTTCTGGCTTGTAGAGTTTCTGCTGAGAGATCAGCTGTTATCCTGATGGGGATTCCCTTGTGTGTTATTTGTTGTTTTTGCCTTGCTGCTTTTAATATGATTTCTTTGTGTTTAATTTTTGACAGTTTGATTAATATGTGTCTTGGCGTATTTCTCCTTGGATTTATTCTGTATGGGACTCTCTGTGCCTCCTGGACTTGATTAACTATTTCCTTTCCCATATTAGGGAAGTTTTCAACTATAATCTCTTCAAATATTTTCTTAGTCCCTTTCTTTTTCTCTTCTTCTTCTGGAACCCCTATAATTCGAATGTTGGTGCGTTTAATGTTGTCCCAGAGGTCTCTGAGACTGTCCTCTGTTCTTTTCATTCTTTTTTCTTTATTTTGCTCTGCAGCAGTTATTTCCACTATTTTATCTTCCACCTCACTTATCCGTTCTTCTGCCTCAGTTATTCTGCTATTGATCCCATCTAGAGTATTTTTCATTTCATTTATTGTGTTTTTAATCGATGCTTGATTCATCTTTAGTTCTTCTAGGTCCTTGTTAACTGTTTCTTGCATTTTGTCTATTCTATTTCCAAGATTTTGGATCTGGGAAATAGAATCTTGGATCATCTTTACCATCATTATTCTGAATTCTTTTTCAGGTAGAGTGCCTATTACCTCTTCATTTGTTAGGTCTGGTGGGTTTTTATCTTGCTCCTTCTCCTGCTGTGTGTTTTTCTGTCTTCTCATTTTGCTTATGTTACTGTGTTTGGGGTCTCCTTTTTGCAGGCTGCAGGTTCGTAGTTCCTGTTGTTTTTGGTGTCTGTCCCCAGTGGCTAAGGTTGGTTTAGTGGGTTGTGTAGGCTTCCTGGTGGAGGGGACTAGTGCCTGTGTTCTGGTGGATGAGGCTGGATCTTGTCTTTCTGGTGGGCAGGTCCACGTCTGGTGGTGTGTTTTGGGGTGTCTGTGGACTTTTTATGATTTTAGGCCACCTCTCTGCTAATGGGTGGCGTTGTGTTCCTGTCTTGCTAGTTGTTTGGCTTAGGGTGTCCAGCACTGTAGCCTGCTGGTCGTTGAGTGAAGCTGGGTGCTGGTGTTGAGATGGAGATCTCTGGAAGATTTTCGCCGTTTGATATTATGTGGAGCTGGGAGGTCTCTTGTGGACCAGTGTCCTGAAGTTGGCTCTCCCACCTCAGAGGCACAGCACTGACTCCGGGCTCCTCAATTTGGGATGATGTGTTGTCTATTCATGTATTCCACAGATGCAGGGTACATCAAGTTGATTGTGGAGCTTTAATCCGCTGCTTCTGAGGCTGCTGGGAGAGGTTTCCCTTTCTCTTCTTTGTTCTCACAGCTCCTAGGTCTCAGCTTTGGATTTGGCCCCGCCTCTGCGTGTAGGTCGCCGGAGGGCGTCTGTTCTTCGCTCAGATAGGACAGGGTTAAAGGAGCAGCCTCTTCGGGGACTCTGGCTCACTCAGGCCGGGAGGGAGGGAGGGGCACGGAGTGCGGGGCGAGCCTGCAGCGGCAGAGGTCGGCGTGACGTTGCACCAGCCCGAGGCGCGCTGTGCGTTCTCCCAGGGAAGCCGCCCCTGGATCCCGGGACTCCGGCAGTGGCGGGCTGCACAGGCTCCCGGAAGGGCGGTGTGGGCAGTGACCTGCGCTCGCACACAGGCTTCTTGGCGGCGGCAGCAGCAGCCCCAGCGTCCCACGCCTGTCACTGGGCTCCGCGCTTTCAGTCGCGACTCGCGCCCGTCCGTGGAGCCCCTTTAAGCAGCGCTGTTAATCCCCTCTCCTCGCGCACCAGGAAACCAAGAGGGAAGAAAAAGTCTCTTGCCTCTTCGGCAGCTCCAGAGTTTTCCCGGACTCCCTCCCGGCTAGCTGTGGCACATTAGCCCCCTTCAGGCTGAGTTCTCGCCACCAGCCCCAGTCCTCTCCCTGCGCTCTGACCGAAGCCCGAGCCTCAGCTTCCAGCGCTGCGTGCCCCGGCGGGCGAGCAGACAAGCCTCTCGGGCTGGTGAGTGCCGCTCGGCACCGATCCTCTGTGTGCGGATCTCTCCGCTTTGCCCTACCCAGGTATGTGGGGAGTTTCTTGCCTTTTGGGATGTCTGGGGTCTTCTGCCAGCGTTCAGTAGGTGTTCTGTAGGAGTTGTTCCACGTGTAGCTGTATTTCTGGTGTATCCGTGGGGAGGAAGGTGATCTCCGCGTCTTACTCTTCCGCCATCTTACCCGGAAGTGACATGGCTGTTTAATGTGCTCCCTCGCTCCTCCCAAGACACAAAGCCTTCCCCCTCCAATCTGACACTTCCGTGTTCGGGCTTGCCCTTGACACTACTGCAGTCATGCTGAGAGCTCTAGAAACTGCTCATAGGTCCTTCAACAACCCAGCTGTTTCCATCTCTGTGTTTTCACATATTTTCATTCCTCCACCTGGAATGCCCTTACCTGCCACAGTCTGCCAGGCAAACTCTAATCATCTTTCAAAACTCAGCACATGCAAGGATGTTTTTTCTATCTCGAGACCACAGTGAGATGTCTCTTACCCAGTGATTTAGAAATAAGGCTGCCACAGAATAAAACAAGCAAACGTGTACACCGTGGATGTGATTAGCCCTCCGGAGGTAAAGCAAGCAATTGTTTATAAATATGTGACTGAAGGATATAGAGACTTTCCAATTAAAAAAAAAAAAGTGTTGGGTAATCTGAGGGAGAAAATATGGGGGAAAAGAAAACCCTGTAATTTAATAAACAGAAAGACAATTAATTGTATTTGCCCTGTTCACAGTAAGACCATGTGAAGAGAAGGGTCTGGTAAACCCAGGAAGCAATGAGGAGAGGGCTGGGGGAGGTTCACAGAGACACAGTCTGGCAGGTGCCCATCATTAATGTTCACTGCTGTGAGTTAGTCTAGCAGGTGAATCAATTATAGTTTACCTCCTATTGGTAGAAATTAAGACGGTTTCCAATAACTAGCCATTATAAATACGGCTCAATGGGCATTCTTGCCCATGTCACCTTGTGCTCATGGGCTTGTATTTTCAAGAATATATATTTAGGAGTGAGATTACTGAATCTTAGCGGTTGCGCCTGTTCGAGCTTACTGGATAAGTTCGTACTGTTCTTCACAGTGGTTGTGCGAATTTCTGCTGCTGCCACCAGCGTGATGATGTTCCAGTTCTTCTACACTCTTACCAGCACTTACTGTCAGTCTTGTTTGCAGGTTGGATGCTCTGGGAATGTTGTCTCATCCCTGTTCTACTATGCATTTCAGACCATGTCTGTTCAGTGAACTGAGTTGATTTGCTGTTCTGTGAAAGAAAACCCTACATATCACATTAGCTAGGTATTGTAGTCATCTTGCAGAGATGAGATTGTGCATCTTTTATGTTTTATTGACCGCCGGGTCTCCTGTTCATCCCCTTTGCCCATTTTTCCATTGGGTCATTTTTATTCTGTTTATTGTTTTGCAGATATTCTGTGTGTGTGTGTGTGTGTGTGTGTGTGTGATATATTCTCCTGGTCCATGGCTTGTTTTTCACTTTAAAAAAATCCTTTTTGCCTCAATTTCCTCATCTGTTAAATGAAGGTAATATTATTAAGCAAGTATGTATTATTGTTATTAAGTAATAATATTAAGTATTATTAAGCAAATATGTAACATATTTAGAACAGTGCCTCACATCTAGGAAGCACTCTATTAATATGTATTATTATTATTATTATCAGTGTCTTTTGATGAAAAGTTTAAATTATTTTTATAGTATCTTTTGATGAATAGACGTTTTTAGTTTTAATGTGTAAATTTACTAATCTTTTCTTCTATGGTTTGTGCTTTTTGTGCCTACCACTAGCTTTTTATAGTTGTTCTCTGTTTTGCCCATTCTATGAGTATTTTTACAATTTAAGTTTTCCCTAAAACACTCTGGAACCCATTATAATTGGGAGAATAAGGAGAACACTTAAATCATTGTCTTTTTGTTTTAAGGGTTGGTGGGTTTTCCTTCTAGACACTATCATGAATACCAAAAACATGCTTTAGTTCACTCAGTTTACTCTATAAAAGAAGACTTTTATCATGGCATCTTATTGAGCATATATTAGTGGTTCTTGCATGGTATTTACATTTAAAATTTTTACTTTTTGTAATTTTTTTTCCATTATCTTTCCTCTGGTTGCTATTTTTCCTCAAATGTTAATATTTTACATATATGCCAGAATTATTCTTTCACTCTCATAAAACTTACTAGACTCCAACAAATACATGAATGCTTTACCAATGACCATGTCTGTTCAGTGAACTGAGTTGATTTGCTGTTCTGTGAAAGAAAACCCTACATATCACATTGGCTAGGTATTGTAGTCATCTTGCAGAGTCATTCTCCATGATTAAAATCACTTCCAGGCCCCTTTGTAGTCGATTATTCCCTTCTGCTCTATTGAAGACATTATAATACTTGTTGGGAAAGTTTCATGGCCACAAAAGTAGTAGCAGTCACTATTCAGTGGAGATGCTGGCAAATACAGAGCAGCACTGTCCAAACTTGTGATCAAGATGGGCTATAAGCCACAAAATGTAACTTCACAGGACAACTTAGATAGCGAAAATAAATGCTGGGAAAGTTCCAAAGCTGTTTCCTGGAGAAAAGTCTGCTTTGCCTAGATACCCCTGGGGTTCTCTTCCATTTGGAGTTCCTCAGAGACTATATATTGAATTTTCTGTCATTCAGTTTGTATCAGAAATCTAGCCCAAAGAAATGATACTCAGGGAAGATCAGCTCTAGTTTTCCAAATTTTGGGGGGTCATGAAATTCTTTCTCTAAGACCATATTATTCAGAAGCTACTCTGGTTGAAGTGGGAGGAGAACATACAGAACTTTGGTTTCTTGAAAGAAAGGAACTGATATACTTATTTCTTTCCAATAGTGAGAGTCATATATTAGAATATGTGTCCTTTGTTTCCCTGGCCAGGAAGCTTAATGCCCAATTTAAATTTCAATCATATGTTAAAATGGCCACACTACTTAAAGCAACCTACAGATTTTTTTTTGGCTGTGCCATGCGGCTTATGGGATCTTAGTTCCCTGACCAGGGATTGAACCTGGGCCCATGGCAAAGAAAGCACAGAGTCCTAACCACCAGACTGCCAGGGAATTCCCAATCTACACATTTAATGCGACCCCTAACAAATTACCCATGACATTTTCCAAAGAACTAAACAAATAATCCTAAAATTTGTATTGAACCATAAAAGACCTAGACCCACAATTGCCAAAGCAATCCTGAGGAAAAAGAACAAAGCTGGAGGCATAACCCTCCCAGACTTCAGACAATACTACAAAGCTACAGTAATCAAAACAGCATGGTATTGGCACAAAAACAGACAAATGGATCAGTGGAACAGAATAGAGAGCCCAGAAATAAACCCACACACCTATGGTCAATTAATCTTCAACAAAAGAGGCGAGAATATACAATGGATGAAAGACAATCTCTTCAGCAAGTGGTGCTGGGAAAGCTGGACAGCCATATGTAAATCAGTGAAGTTAGAACACACCCTCACATCATACACAAAAATAAACCCCAAATGGCTTAAAAGTTTAAATATAAGACATGACACCATAAAACTAGAAGAGAACATAAGCAAAACATTCTCTGACATAAACTGTAGCAACGTTTTCTTAGGTCAGTCTCCCAAGGTAATAGAAATAAAAACAAAAATAAACAAATGAGACCTAATCAAACATACAAGCTTTTGCACAGCAAAGGAAACCATGAACAAAATGAAAAGACAACCTGGGAGAAAATATTTGCAAACAATGAGACCCACAAGGGCTTAATTTCCAAAACATAAAAACAGCTCATATAACTCAATAACAACAACAACCTCCCCAACACAAAACCCAATCAAAAAATGGGCAGAAGATCTAAAGAGACATTTTTCCAAAGAAGACATACAGATGGTCAATAGGCACATGAAAATACACTCATCATCACTAATTATAAGGGAATTGCAAATCCAAACTACAATGAGGTACAACCTCACTTCGGTCAGAGTGGCCATCAGTAAAAAGTCTACAAATAAATTCTGGAGAGGGTGTGGAGAAAAGGGAGTCTTCCTACACTGTTGGCAGGAATTAAATTGGTGCAGGCACTATGGAAATCAGTATGGAGTTTCCTTAAAAAGTTGCCATATGATCCAGCCATCACACTCCTGGACACATATCTGGACAAAATTATAATTTGAAAGGATACATGCAACCCAATGTTCACAGCAGTACTATTTACAATAGCCAAGACATGGAACATGGAAACAAACTAAATGTCCATTGGCAGATGAATGGATAAAGAAGATGTAGTGTGTGTGTGTGTGTGTGTGTGTGTGTATATATATATATATATATATATATATATATACAATGTGTGTGTATATATGTGTGTGTGTGTGTGTGTATACACACACACACACACACACACACAATGGAATATTATCCAGCCATAAAAAAGAATGAAATCTTGCCATTTGCAGCAACATGGATGGACTTAGTATCATACTAAGTGAATTAAGTCAGAAAGAGAAGGACAAACAGCATATATCACTTATATGTGGAATCTAAAAAATGATACAAATGAAGTTATTTATGAAACAGAAACAGACTCACAGAAAATAAACTTATGGCTACCAAAGGGGAAAGGGGTAAATTCGGAGTTTGGGATTAACAGATACAAATTACTATATATAAAATACATAAACATAGAGGGCAGACAGCAGAAGAAAGAAGAACTACAATCCTGCAGCCTGTGGAACAAAACCCACATTCACAGAAAGAGAGACAAGATGAAAAGGCAGAGGGCTATGTACCAGATGAAGGAACAAGATAAAACCCCAGAAAAACAACTAAATGAAGTGGAGATAGGCAAACTTCCAGAAAAAGAATTCAGAATAATGATAGTGAAGATGATCCAGGACCTCGGAAAAAAAAATGGAGGCAAAGATTGAAAAGGTGCAAGAAATGTTTAACAAAGAAATAGAAGAATTAAAGAACAAACAAACAGAGATGAACAATACAATAACTGAAATGAAAACTACACTAGAAGGAATCAATAGCAGAATAACTGAGGCAGAAGAACGGATAAGTGACCTGGAAGACAGAATGGTGGAATTCACTGCTGTGGAACAGACTAAAGAAAAAAGAATGAAAAGAAATGACGACAGCCTAAGAGACCTCTGGGACAACACTAAACTCAACAACATTCGCATTATAGGGGTCCCAGAAGGAGAAGAGAGAGAGAAAGGACCCGAGAAAATATTTGAAGAGAATATAGTTGAAAACTTCCCTAACATGGGATAGGAAATAGCCACCCAAATCCAGGAAGCACAGAGAGTCCCATACAGGATAAACCCAAGGAGAAACATGCCAAGACACATATTAATCAAACTGGCAAAAATTAAAGACAAAGAAAAATTATTAAAAGCAGCAAGGGAAAAATGACAAATAACATACAAGGGAACTCCCATAAGGTTAAGAGCTGATTTCTCAGCAGAAACTCTACAAGCCAGAAGGGAGTGGCATGATATACTTAAGGTGATGAAAGGGAAGAACCTACAGCCAAGATTACTCTACCCAGCAAGGATCTCATTCAGATTCGATGGAGAAATCAAAAGCTTTACAGACAAGCAAAAGCTAAGAGAATTCAGCACCACCAAACCAGCTCTACAACAAATGCTAAAGGAACTTCTCTAAGTGGGAAACACAAGAGAAGGAAAGGACCTACAAAAACAAACTCAAGGGCTTCCCTGGTGGTGCAGTGGTTGAGGGTCCGCCTGCCGATGCAGGGGATGCGGGTTTGTGCCCTGGTCCGGGAGGATCACACGTGCCGCGGAGCGGCTGGGCCCGTGGGCCGTGGCCACTGGGCCTGCACGTCCGGAGCCTGTGCTCCACAATGGGAGAGGCCGCAGCAGTGAGAAGCCCACGTACCGAAAAAAAAAAAAAAAAGAAAAACGAAAACAATTAAGAAAATGGTCATAGGAACATACATATCGATAATTACCTTAAACGTGATTGGATTAAATGCTCCAACCAAAAGACACAGGCTTGCTGAATGGACACAAAAACAAGACCCATAGGGCCTCCCTGGTGGCGCAGTGGTTGAGAGTCCGCCTGCCGATGCAGGGGATACGGGTTCGTGCCCCGGTCTGGGAGGATCCCATGTGCCGCGGAGCGGCTGGGCCCGTGAGCCATGGCCGCTGGGCCTGCGCGTCTGGAGCCTGTGCTCCGCAGCGGGAGAGGCCACAACAGTGAGAGGCCCGCATACCGCAAAAAGAAAAAAAAAAAAAAAAAAAAAAAAAACAAGACCCATCTATATGCTGTCTACAAGAGACCCACTTCAGACCTAGGGACACATACAGACTGAAAATGGGATGGAAAAAGGTATTCCATGCAAATGGAAATCAAAAGAAAGCTGGAGTAGCAATACTGATACCAGATAAAACAGACTTTAAAATAAAGTGTTACAAGAGACAAGGAAGGACACTACATAATGATCAAAGGATCAATCCAAGAAGAAGATATAACAATTATAAATATATATGCACCCAACATAGGAGCACCTCAATACATAAGGCAAACGCTAACAGCTATAAAAGTGGAAATCGACAGTAACACAATAATAGTGGGGGACTTTGTAACACCTCACTTATACTAATGGACAGATGATCCAAAATGAAAATAAATAAGGAAACAGAAGTTTTAAATGACACAATAGACCAGATAGATTTAATTGATATTTATAGGACATTCCATCCAAAAACAGCAGATTACACTTTCTTCTCAAGTGCACAGGGAACATTCTCCAGGATAGATCACATCTTGGGTCACAAATCAAGCCTCAGTAAATTTAAGAAAATTGAAATCATATCAAGCATCTTTTCTGACCACAACGCTATGAGATTAGAAATGAATTACAGGGAAAAAAATGTAAAAATCACAAACACATGGAGGCTAAACAATACATTACTAAATAACCAAGAGATCACTGAAGAAATCAAAGAGGAAATCAAAAAATACCTAGAGACAAATGACAACGAAAACATGATGATCCAAAACCTATTGGATGCAGCAAAAGCAGTTCTAAGAGGGAAGTTTATAGCTATACAAACCTACCTCAAGAAACAAGAAAAATCTCAAATAAACAATCTAACCTTACACCTAAAGGAACTAGAGAAAGAAGAGCAAACAAAACCCAAAGTTAGCAGAAGGAAAGAAATCATGAAGATCAGAGCAGAAATAAATGAAATAGAAACAAAGAAAACAATAGCAAAGATCAATAAAACTAAAAGCTGGCTCTTTGAGAAGATAAACAAAATTGATAAACCATTAGCCAGACTCAACAAGAAAAAGAGGTAGTGGACTCAAATCAATAAAATTAGAAATGAAAAAGAAGAAGTTACAACACACACCGCAGAAATACAAAGCATCCTAAGAGACTACTACAAGCAACTCTATGCCAATAAAATGGACAACCTGGAAGAAATGGACAAATTCTTAAAAAGGTATAACCTTCCAAGACTGAACCAGGAAGATATAGAAAATATGAACAGACCAATCACAAGTAATGAAATTGAAACTGTGATTAAAAATCTTCCAACAAACAAAGGTCCAGGACCAGATGGCTTCACAGGTGAATTCTTTCAAACATTTAGAGAAGAGCTAACACCCATCCTTCTCAAACTCTTCCAAAAAATTGCAGAGGAAGGAACACTCCCAAACTCATTCTATGAGGCCACCATCACTCTGATACCAAAACCAGACAAAGATACTACAAAAAAAGAAAATTACAGACCAATATCACTCATGAATATAGATGCAAAAATCCTCAACAAAATACTAGCAAACAGAATCCAACAACACATTAAAAGGATCATACACCATGATCAAGTGGGATTTATCCCAGGGATGCAAGGATTCTTCAAATACACAAATCAATCACTGTGATACACCATATTAACAAATTGAAGAATAAAAACCATATGATCATCTCAGTAGATGCAGAAAAACCCTTTGACAAAATTCAACACCCATTTATGATAAAAACTCTCCAGAAAGTAGGTATAGAGGGAACCTACCTCAACATAATAAAGGCCATATACGACAAACCCACAGAAAACATCATTCTCAATGGTGAAAAACTGAAAGCATTTCCTCTAAGATCAGGAAGAAGACAAGGATGTCCACTCTCACCACTACTATTCAACATAGTTTTGGAAGTCCTAGCCACTACAATCAGCAAAGAAAAAGAAATAAAAGGAATAAAAATTAGAAAAGAAGAAGTAAAACTGTCACTGTTTGCAGATGACATGATACTATACATAGAGAATCCTAAAGATGTTACCAGAAAACTACTAGAGCTAATCAATGAATTTGATAAACTTGTAGGATACAAAATTAATGCACAGAAATCTCTTGCATTCCTATACATTAATGATGAAAAATCTGAAAGAGAAATTAAGGAAACACTCCCATTTACCACTGCAACAAAAAGAATAAAATACCTAGGAATAAACCTACATAGGGAGACAAAAGACCAGTATGCAGAAAACTATAAGACATTGATGAAAGAAATTAAAGATGATACCAACAGATGGAGAGATATACCAAGTTCTTGAACTGGAAGAATCAATATTGTGAAAATGACTATACTACCCAAAGCAATCTACAGATTCAATGCAATCCCTATCAAATTACCAATGGCATTGTTTACAGAACTAGAACAAAAAATCTTAAAATTTGTCTGGAGACACAAAAGACCCCAAATAGGCAAAGCAGTCTTGAGGGAAAAAAACGGAGCTGGAGGAATCAGACTCTCTGACTTCAGACTATACTATAAAGTTACAGTAATCAAGACAATATGGTACTGGCAGAAAAACAGAAACATAGATCAGTGGAACAAGATAGAAAGCCCAGAGATAAACCCACGCACCTATGATCAACTAATCTATGATGAAGGAGGCAAGGATATACAATGGAGAAAAGACAGTCTCTTCAATAAGTGGAGCTGGGAAAACTGGACAGCGACATGTAAAAGAATAAAATTAGAACACTCCCTAACTCCGTACACAAAAATAAACTCAAAATGGATTAGAGACCTAAATGTAAGACCAGACACTATAAAACTCTTAGGAAGAACACTCATTGACATAAATCACAGCAAGATCTTTTTTGATCCAGCTCCTAGAGTAATGGAAATAAAAACAAAAATAAACAAATGGGACCTAATGAAACTTCAAAGCTTTTGCACAGCAAAGGAAACCATAAACAAGACCAAAAGACAACCCTCAGCCTGGTAGAAAATATTTGCAAATGAATCAATGGACAAAGGATTAATCTCAAAGTATATAAAAAGCCCATGCAGCTCAACATTAAAAAAACAAACAACCCAATCCAAAAATGGGCAGAAGATCTAAATAGACATTTCTCCAAAGAAGACATACAGATGGCCAAGAAGCACATGAAAAGCTGCTCAACATCACTAATTATTAGAGAAATGCAAATCAAAGCTACAATGAGGTATCACCTCACACCAGTTAGAATGGGCATCATCAGAAAATCTACAAACAACAAATGCTGGAGAGGCTGTGGAGAAAAGGGAACCCTCTTGCACTGTTGGTGGGAATGTAAATTCATACAGCCACTATGGAGAACAGTATGGAGGTTCCTTACAAAACTAAAAATAGAATTACCATATGACCCAGCAATCCCACTACTGGGCATATACCCACAGAAAACCATAATTCAAAAAGACACACACCCCAATATTCACTGCAGTACTATTTATAATAGCCAGATCATGGAAGCAACCTAAATGCCCATCGACAGACGAATGGATAAAGAAATGGTATGTATATACAATGGAATATTACTCAGCCATAAAAAGGAACGAAATTGGGTCATTTGTTTAGACGTGGATGGATCTAGAGACTGTCATATAGAGTGAAGTAAAGTCAGAAAGAGAAAAACAAATATCGTATATTAACAAACACATGTGGAACCTAGAAAAATGGTACAGATGAACCGGTTTGCAGGGCAGAAATTGAGACACAGATGTAGAGAACAAACGTATGGACACCAAGTGGGGAAAGCGGCAGGGGGGTGCGGGGTGGTGGTGGTATGAATTGGGCAATTCGGATTGACATGTATACACTGATGTGCATAAAATGGATGACAATTAAGAACCTTCTGTATAAAAAAATAAAAGTAAATTAAAAATTAAAATAAGATAAACAATAAGTTCCTACTATATAGCATAGGGAACTATATTCAATATCCTGTGATAAACCATAGTGAAAAAGAATATGAAAAATAATACATATATATATCCTGAATCAGTTTGCTGTATACCAGAAACTAACACAATATTGTAAATCAACTATACTTCAATTAAAAAAAAATTTTAATGTCAATCATAACATCTATGTTAATGTTTATCATTAACACCCATGCAATTCTATTTTTCCCTTGGTCCTGATTTTATATTTCTATTTTCCTAAATTATTACTTATGTCCCAATTATCTGTCTCCAGCTCAGATCACTTTCCAGAGATTCAGAACCAGTCTTCTCAATATCTCAGTTTAGATTGCCACTAGAATCTCAAACTGAAAATGTCTAAAACTGCACTTAATTCCCCACCTAAAAAACAAAACAAAAAAATATCCAGCTCTTCCTCCTTGTTTTTCTGAAGCTCAAAGAATGTTAACCCCATCCATCTAATAGACGGAGTCAGAAATCTTAGTCATCCTTGATTCTTCTCTTTTTCTCACTCTCAGTATCTGTCAAGATGTGCTAGGTTGTATTGCTGTATAGCAAATAACCCCCAACTCTCAGTGGCTTAACACAGTGCAAGTTTATTTCTCCCTCTGACTACTGAGTCGGAGCTGGGGGTCTGCTCCACTTTGTCACACTGCCTCTAGGTCCCAGGCTGAGAGATAAGCCACTATCTCAGCATTCTTGGTCACCACAATGAAGGGAAAAGAGCTCTGAAGGGTTTCATCTTGGCGATTTCATGCTCAGCCCAGAAGCAACACACATTACCTCGGCTAGAGCTGATAACTTGGCCCCAACATCCAACCACAGAAAGCCAGGAAGTATAGCCCTACCACGTGCCCAGATGCAGAGGGCAGAAAAATTAATAAGTAACATTAATGACTACCACACTGTCTTAGGATGGACTCCCCAGAAGCAGACTCTGAGATGAAGATTCATGTGAAAGCGACTAATTAGGAAGTGCCACTAGGAAGAAACAGTAAGGGAGTGAGGAAGAGAGACATGGAAAAGAAGGAAGTTAAGCAAGTGTTTGATATCAAACAAAGTCCTGACTATGGTGGCTGGGGAGCTCGAGGTACCTGTAGCTGCGGCGCTGAGGTCAGAGCGTCTGCATGTGTGCTGGCTACTTTTGTAGCAGTTGCTGCTGGAGCTGGAACATTTCCTGGACAAAAGACTAAACTTACAGAAGAATGCAATCAAGTGATGGCTTTTTCTTCAGAATCTGAATAGGGAGGCCACAGGAACAGATGAAGTTGACAAGTTAAAAACTAAATTTATATCTGCTTGCAACAATGTGAAATATAGTTGGGTGTTGAAAACAAAGACATGTTTTCGTAGAAATTCCCCTGTATTATTGCTTGGAAAGTGTTACCATTTTAAATATGAAGTTGTTTAGACTACAGGCATACCTCAGAGATATTGCGGGTTTGGTTCCAGACCACTGCAATAAAGCAAAGATTTCAAGAAAATGAACTGTTACCTGCAAGATCAGGATGTACAATAGAAGATCATGTAATTGAGGGAAACGTAGAAGAATTTCGTAAAGGTTTCATTTCAAGAATATGGCTTACCCACAGGGAAGAATTTCCTCAGATAGAAGGCTCAGCTTTGACAACAGACTGTGCTTGGAGCTGTACATTAAGAACTGGCCAGTTGCTATTGGCTCAAGGACTCAGACTACACTTTCTTGGTAGAGCTTAGACCTGGCTGGCCTGATGCTTTGAACACTGAAAATTCAGACTCTGAATCATGGACTTCCAACACTGTAAAAAAAATTTACTGCATCTCTCGAAGCGTCACTTTCAGGGGAAAGAGAACTCAAAACCCCAACAATTTCTCTGAAGGAAACAATCGGGAGATATTCTGATGATCATGAAATGCAAAATGAAATTTATCACAGGAAAATCATCCCTTGGTTTGGTGATTCCCCCTTCGCTCTCTTTGGTTTACACCAACTAATAGAATATGGAAAGAAGCCTGGGGAAAAAGCTGGAGATTGGTATGGACCAGCTGCGGTTGCTCACATTTTAAGAAAAGCAGTTGAAGAAGCAAGACACCCCGATTTACAAGGAATAACTATTTATGTTGTGCAACATTGTACAATTTACAGTTCTGATGTAACTGATAAACAGTGTGCTTCCATGGCCTCTGATAATACAGATGACAAAGCTATTATTATTCTAGTTCCTGTTAGACTTGGTGGAGAAAGAAACAATGCCGACTATTTAGATTTTGTAAAGGGTATTTTAAGCCTTGAATACTGTGTGGGTATTATTGGTGGCAAACCTAAACAGTCATATTACTTTGCTGGATTTCAAGATGACACTTTGATTTACATGGATCCTCATTACTGCCAATCTTTTGTAGATGCCAGCATAAAGGATTTCCCTCTTGAGACTTTCCACTGCCCTTCTCCCAAAAAGATGTCATTTCGAAAAATGGATCTTAGCTGTACAATAGGATTTTACCGTCGAAATGTTCAGGACTTCAAACGAGCTTCTGAAGAAATCACTAAGATGCTGAAAATTTCTTCTAAGGAGAAATATCCCTTATTTAGTTTTGTAAATGGTCATTCCAGAGACTATGATTTAACATCTACTACAACCAATGAAGGAGACCTTTTCTCAGAGGATGAAAAGAAAAGATTAAAAAGATTTAGCACAGACGGGTTTGTCTTGCTGTAAAGATCAGCACATTTGTGCTCAATGAGAAGAAATCCTTTGAAGGAGGAAAAAGGAAGAGAAACAAGTATACTTGAAACTGGTTTACTTTCACAAATATCTTAATTTTATATGTTCTTTAAAAAAAGAACATTTGAGGGCTTCCCTGGTGGCGCAGTGGTTGAGAGTCCACCGGCTGATGCAGGGGACGCGGGTTCGTGCCCCGGTCCGGGAAGATCCCACATGCCGCAGAGCGGCTGGGCCTGTGAGCCATGGCCGCTGAGCCTTCGCGTCCGGAGCCTGTGCTCCGCGACGGGAGAGGCCACAACAGTGAGAGAGGCCTGTGTACGGCAAAAAAAAAAAAAAAAAAGAACATTTGAAAATATACAAGTTTTAAAGCTATTTTTCTGAAAGAGAAATGATTTAGTAAATCTTGATTTCTAATAAATATCAAGTGATTCTGGCTGCATTCCTATTTCCCTAAGATCTGCTAGTGATAACTCTACCTTAACTGCAAGTCTTCCAGTCTTCAAATTCTTCCACCTGGGTACACTATTCTCCTGAAGGTTTTATGATATTGGGCCCCAAAATGGGATCACCAAATAGTTTCAAAAGCTTCAGTTTATACTAATGACCAGAAGACCAGAGAATGAATCTTCAGTGCTGCCTAAGCCTCCTGATATTAATGCAACCAAAGGATACTTTTGGATGTATCTTGATATTTTAAATAGTAATTTTTAGCTGTGATATGATACAATTACATACGCAGAATTTTGAGTTAAGGTAATACTTAGCAATATGATTTTACAATGGCTCCTCATTTTGCTTGCTGTAGAGCTTTCTCTGGGGAGTGAAGGTAAAGTATTGGTTTTCCCCACAGATTTAAATTCATGTTATTAATAATAACTACATCCAATCTAACAGATGAAGGCAAAATTGTTTGTTTGCTATCTCAAAAATGAAATTTTATGGAAACTCTACTTATTATGCAGTTTTTAAAGCTAAAGATTGGGCTTCCCTGGTGGCGCAGTGGTTGAGCGTCTACCTGCCAATGCAGGGGACGCAGGTTCGTGCCCAGGTCCAGGAGGATCCCACATGCCGCGGAGCAGTTGAGCCTGTGCGTCCGGAGCCTGTGCTCCGAAAAAGCTAAAGATAAGTACCAGGAAAGATGTCAGTAGATGCTCCTCCATGTGATTTTTGCTATTTGTATAAACCAGTGCAGTGGTGTTTAGAAGCTGAGGCCATCTATAAGGTAAATCTGCCTTAAGTGTATTATGTATTATTTAAAGGCAAATTTGTGATGTAAAAGTATAAGAGTTATTACTGAGCCAGGTTTATAAAGTACTTTAATAAAGATATAAGAACATTAAAACAAACAAACAAACGAAAAAACAACAAAGTCCCTAGGAGGGCAATTTAGGCTCAACTCCATGGAAGAGCCTGGAGACAGTCGTACCTGAGAGCGGTCTGGACCAGGGGCAAGGAAGCTGGAGGAGGTATACTTCCATGCCAGGAGTCATTTGCTCGGGCTCTCCCCTGGGAGATGTAATCCCAGAGAGGCCTGGCTCTCTTCGCAGGTGTTGGCTGCTTGAAGTGAAAGCACAGCATGAAAATGGTAGAGGGATCAAAAAGCACACAGGTGGAGCACTGGCATCATCTGCCACAATCCCGCTTCCAAAACCGCTAAATCGCAACATCCTAATTGTTCTACCTCCCGAGTATTTCCTAAATTGTCCCATTTCTCTCTACCCTTGGTTGCCCCCTCCCTCGAGTACACCTCGAGCCCGTTATCCTTGATCTTCTGCACTGTTGCAATCAGAATATGACCTTCAGTCCTGACATCTCCAATCTAGATGTCACACTACAGTCAATAAGAATCAAGTTTTTGTTTTTGTTTTTTTTTTGGCTGCGTTGGGTCTTTGTTGCTGCGCTGTGGGCTTTCTCTAGTTGCGGTGAGTTGGGGCTACTTTTCGTTGCAGTGCTCAGGCTTCTCATTGCGGTGGCTTCTCTTGTTGTGGAGCATAGGCTCTAGGTGCGCCGGCTTCAGGAGTGTGGCTCACGGGCTCAGTAGTTGTGGCTCGTGGGCTCTAGAGCGCAGGCTCAGTAGTTGTGGCACATGGGCTTAGTTGCTCCGCGACATGTGGGATCTTCCCAGACTAGGGATCGATCCCGTGTGCCCTGCATTGGCAAACGGAAAGAATCACGTTCTGATTGCCTGGTGACATCTCAAATTTGTCATGCTTGCTTTCTAATCAAGATACAATCCCTATTTTGCAGATGAGAATGTTGAGCCTCAGAGCAGTGACTTGCCTATTCAGTTAGTAACCGGCAGAGCCAGAATATGAATCTAGTATATATTAACTCCAAAACCTTTCCCATTATATTTCACTGTTTCAGGATCATGATTAACTGTCCACCTTACCCTGATTAATACCCAATTCTATAAGCTTCAAACTCAATGCTTTAAACCAAATTTATCATATTCCTTACTTCCCTCACCAAATGTCCTGCTCTTGAGTTCCCAATGCCATCTTTTGGTGTCATCCTTTTCTCTTTCCTTTTTGTTTTTCCACAGTCACTGTACTTCTGACTTCTCAGTGCCCATTGCTACAGGTAGGGCTGGCGTTATGTGCCTGGCAAGTACCCATTAAGTGGGAGGTCCTGGAGCTGGGCCCAACGAGGGTTCATTAGTAGTGGATATCATTCCAACGATGTTCTGTGCCAAGAAATGAGATCAGAATCCAGGGAATGAAGCCAAAGTTGGCCAGTCAGTTTGCCAGGCTGGAAGTTTTTGGACACAGTTATAAGCAAAGGGAAGGAAACCAGTGGAGAGGGAGAGACTGACTGATGATGGAAATGAAAAAAAAAGTGATGGATGGAGCAGGGTCCTGGAGGAGGCAATGAAAGGGGTCACCATATGGCTCTTTGGTAGTGAACTGACTTTGAAGATTGGGATCTTGAGGAGAAGGAGGTATATGCCTTGCATATAGTAGGTGCTCAAAATGATATTGAAAGGTCTTAATGAAAATATCAGTTCCCTATTCCCTGGAGGCACATATTTTGAATTAATTTAGCTTTTTTTCCTAAACCTGGCATTTATCTTCATATTTCTAAGTAATATATACTGCGATTTCTTGATTTATCAGTTTGAAACTATTAACTTCCTATTAAGTGGAAGATAATATAGTCTGTTGTATTACCACCTCCTACTTCCACTCTCCTTCTCCAGGATAAAAAATTCTAGCTAAATCAGTAGTCAATATATTATTTTGGCTACGCAAATATAGTTTAGTGATGATCCAGTTAGTTTTATATTGTATCTCATACAAATTTTTATTTTTCCTGGAATTAATAATTTTTAAAATTCTGTTTGCTCTGTACTGATCTTTTATATTTTCCCAAGTGGTCCATCTGTTCTGTCAAATACCCTCAATAGGTTTTTTCTTTCCCCACAATGCTCGAGCGTATTTCTCAATAATCTATTTCCATTTTTTTCTCTGAGGCCTCCCTCCCATAGCACTCTACCTTCCTACCGCAGTCTGGATGGGTCGCTCTTAAGCCCTTCTGTGCAGCTATAATCCTGAGAATTGCCTTCTCCATCAAACTGTTTCTCTTGTGTTGGGCTTCCTTTTCCTGGATCCAATGATATTCTTTCCCTTCATTTGTTTGCTCTCCGCATTTGCTGAAGCACAGCTTTCAGCAGGCTCTAAGGAAGGAGAGTGTCTTAATCAACCCCTACACTTGATTCATGGTTTGGCTGGGTAATTGTAAAGGCATAACTACATTATTATCTACTATCCAGTGGTGTTGAGAAGTCTTATGGCACTCTGATTGTCATTATTTTATATGTAACCTGTTTTGTCTCTCTGAAACTTTTCATGTTGCCTCTTTAAGTCAGGTGTTCTGAAATGTCAGGGATGTGCCTCCTCGTGGATGTTTTGCTATTCATGTTGCTAGCACTTAGAGGGCCCTTTCAGCTTGGAGGCTCTGTGTTCTTCATGTGTGGGAAATTTTCTTGTACTTTTCCTTGGGAAAATTTCTGTCTTTCCATTTTTTTTTCTTTCTATGATTTCTAACCTCTCTGATTGATGCTCTATGTCCATGTCACCAGCCCCTTTCTGTTCTATTTTCCTTTTCTCTTTTTGCTCCTCTTGCTGGACAATAACCTTGACTTGACTTTCCAACTCTTCTATCACAGTGTTTTATTTCAGCTTTCATATTTTTCAAATTTCCACATGTTCACTGTTAGTTTTTCATAGTACCCCATTCTTATCTGATGGATGCAAAATCTTCTATGATTTTCCCAAGGATATTATTTATTGGTTGGTTTTCTTTTCTTCTGTTCCTGTTTGCTTCCATCAGGTTCCTTTTTTTTTCTGTTTGTTTTTCCACATCTTCTCATGTTGGAGTTTTTATCAAATGTTTATTGTTTCTGGTATGCAATATGCAGAATCCAGACAAATGCTATTTAAATATCTACATGAATTGTGACCCGAAAAACAGGAAAAAAGTGCAATGATCACGTTCAAAGAGCACTAATAAGAAGAAGATATATGGGGCTTCCCTGGTGGCGCAGTGGTTGAGAGTCTGCCTGTCGATGCAGGGGACACAGGTTCGTGCCCCGGTCCGGGAAGATCCCACATGCCACGGAGCAGCTGGGCCCGTGAGCCATGGCCGCTGAGCCTGCGCCTCTGGAGCCTATGCTCCACAACGGGAGAGGCCACAACAGTGAGAGGCCCGGGTACAGCAAAAAAAAAAAAAAAAAAAAAAAAAAAGAATAAGATATATGTAGAAAGAGTCATTAAAACAACCTTTAAGTCACGCAGAAAGACATTATAATAGCTTTTAAAAGCCAAATAAACACACATTTAAACAAGGAACAAATAATGGACTATAATTTATGGAGAGGGCAGGGTAGGGTAGAAGATTCAAATCAGAAGAATAGGTAAGGTGTGATTTGATTCTAGGAGATGTGTTAGCCCAAGACCATCCCTTTTAAGGTACAGAACTGTATTAAATGGCTCATAATGTCCCATTAGCAAAGTATAAAAAATCAAATCCCAAGTCCCAGTTAAAGAAAAATCCCTCTGGCTGATATACAACTGCAATTGGCTGAATTAAAATAAGAATCCCAATTTGCATAGATGATATAATTGTTTTATAGATATCTTTTGACTAAAGGAAGATTAGAATTAGTAGAAAAAAGAAAGTAAATCACACCCATAACATTAGTACTTTTGTGTTAAGATTAATAATATATTAGTTTTCTATTGTTGTGTAAGAAATTACTACAAACATAGTGGTTTAAAACAACACACGTTTATTATCTCACAGTTTCTGAGGATCAGGAGTCCTGGCTGGTCTTCAGCTCAGGCTCTCACCAGGCTTCCATCAAGGCGCTGGCTGACTGCATTTTCATCTGGAGGCTTGTCTGAGGAAAAAATCCACTTCCAAGTGCATTCAGGCTGTTGGTAGAAGGTATTTCCTTTCTGCTATGTGACTGAGGACCCTGACTTTTTGCTGGCTATTGGCTGGAGGGCTCCCTCAGATTCTAGAGGTGTCCACGTTTCTAAATGAGTCCACAGTGCTATGTGGGCTTTTTCTTAGTCCACTTGGGCTGCTATAACAAGGTATTATAGACTGAGTGGCTTATAAACAACAGCAATTTATTTCTCCCAGTTCTGGAGACTGGATGTCAGATAGCATAGCCAAGTTCCAGTGAGAGTCCTCTTCTGGGTTGCAGACTGTCAGCTTGTAGTTGTGTTCTCATGTGGAAGAAAAAGGGCACCAGTGCTCTCTGAGGCCTCCTCTATAAGGGTATTAATTCCATTCGTGAAGTTGATGAGGTCACCCTCATGACCTAATTACTTCCAAAGGCCCCACCTCCTAATTCCATCACTTTGGGGGTTAGGATTTCCACGTATGAATTTTGGAGGAATACAAACATTCAGTCCACAGCAGGCTTTCCCAACATGGCTGCTTACTTCATCAAGTAAGATGAAGAGATGCTTACATCTCCCACAAGGAGAATCTCTCACTCCAGTCTGCTAAAACAGTCTTTTACAACATAACATAATCATGGGCGTAATGTCTGGTCATCTTTTCCATATAACACAATCTAACCAAGGAACTGATGTCACATCACTTTTGCCATATTCTATTGGCTAGAAGCAAGTCACAGGTCCTGCCTGCACTCAAGGGGAGGGAATTACACAAAAGTATGGACACCAGGACAAGGGAAATCATTGGGGATCACCTTAGAGTCTGTCTGCCATGAGGAACAATCTTTATTTGCTTGGTATTTAAAGTATTTGTAATGTTAAGAAAATTTGGCAAATTATAGCATCTAACAGGTTAGCTTTGTGATTCCAATTTAAAATGAGTAAATAAATGATTTAGATTTGGAATTTGAGCTAAGAGGTATAAGAGAATTTTTAATGTTTGAAAATTATATTGAACCATTTAAAATATCTTAACATCCACCATACTTGTTTAATGTATTATAGATATTAGAATTATTAAAGTACTTGAAAGGGTGACAGCCCATCTCTAAAGATAGCCAAGTCCAATTCATGCCCTCCCTGTATGTGCATTTTACTCTTCATAACAAGAAGAGGAGCTCATTTACCCTCCCCTTCAGTCTGGGCTGGCCACGTCACTAACTCTAATCAAGAGAATGTGGCAGGGCTTCCCTGGTGGCGCAGTGGTTGGGAGCCTGCCTGCCGATGCAGGGGACGTGGGTTTGTGCCCAGGTCTGGGAGGATCCTGCATCCGCGGAGCGGCTGGGCCCGTGGGCCCGTGGGCCGTGGCCGCTGGGCCTGCGCGTCCGGAGCTTGTGCTCCGCAACGGGAGAGGCCGCAGCAGTGACTGGCCCGCGTACCACAAAAAAGAGAATGTGGCAGAAGTGACATTCTGGACTTAAGCCCAGGCTGTACAAGGACTGGCAGCTTCTACTTTTTGCCTCTTAAAAGGCTCTTTCTTAGAACCCAGCTGCTATGCTGTGAGGAAGCAAATCATATGTCCGACTGCAGAATATATAAAGAACTCTTAAAACTCAATAATAAGATGATAAAATCCAATTTAAAAATGGGCAAATTTTTGAACAGATATGTCACCAAAGAAGATATAGGAAAAGCCAATAAGCACATGAAAATAGGCTCAACATCATCAGTTATTAGAGAAAAGCAAATTAAACTACAAGATAACACGTCACACCTGCTAAAATGTAAAATGGCTATAATAAAAAAGACAGGTCATCACTAGTGCTGGTGAAATTATAGAGAAAGTGGAACCTTCGTACATTGCTGAGATGAATGTAAAATGGCATAGACACTTTGGAAAACAGTTTGGCAGTTTCTCAAAAAGTGAAACATATGTGTATTAAGCATGTCTTTTCATTCTAATGTTTGACATCTGGAGCCTTACAGATACTAGGTGGGGAGTCTGCCCTCCCAGGTCCAGCTAGAGAGTAAACAACTCTCCAGGAGGGCGCCTTTCATATGCAAACCAGCAAACCAACCAATCCAAAACCCAACCCCACTCCCTTCTTTTTTTTTTTCTTTTTTTTTCTTTTTTTTTGGTACCCGGGCCTCTCACTGTTGTGGCCTCTCCCGTTGCGGAGCGCAGGCTCCGGACGTGCAGGCTCAGCGGCCATGGCTCACGGGCCTAGCCGCTCCGCGGCATGTGGGATCTTCCCGGACCGGGGCACGAACCCGCATCCCCTGCATCAGCAGGCGGACTCTCAACCACTGCGCCACCAGGGAAGCCCCCCACTCCCTTCTTTATGGAGCTCTGCACACAGAGCCACTATCCTCCTGCTCTAATCACCTAAGAGCCAGGTACCAGACAACTAGGGGCAGCCTCTATGCACCATAACTTACTGAAATTATTTAAACCAGCCAATCGTAAATCCACTTACCCTGCCTTGCCAGTACCTTTCTGCAGAAACCAAAATAAGGTCCTTTGCTCACATTTTCCCTTTCTGTCTCCTGACCAACCCAGTGCTTCCCAATACAGCCTTGCCTGGCCTGGCATGCCCCCTTCTCCTGGGAACTGTGAGTAACAGACTATCTTTTCAAAGAAAATTATCTCTTGATCTGTTGGCCTCACTACACATGAATAAAAATAAGACCAACATTTTAAAACAATATGTTTGCCATATGATCCAGCAATTCCATTCCTAGGTATTTACTCAAGTGAAATGAAACTATTTTCACACAAAGATTTGTACATGAATGTTCATAGCAGCATTATTCATGATAGTCAAAAAGTGGAAACAACCCAAATGTCCATCAGCTGATGAATGGATAAACAAAATGTGTTATATCCATACAATGGAATACTCATTCAGAAATAAAAATGTTTGACCTACTGATAGATGCTAAAACATGGACAAACTTAAAAATAATTATCTAAGTGAAAGAAGCCAGGCATGAAAGACTGCATACTATATGATTTCCTTTATAGAAATGTTCAGAGGATTTCCCTGGTTGCCTAGTGGTTAGGATTCTGGGCCTCACTGCCATGGCCCAGGTTCAATCCCTGGTTGGGGGACCGAGATCCCATAAAAGGGATGGTGCAGCCAAAAAAAAAAAAAGTACAGAAAAGACAAATTTATAGAGAAAAAAAGTAAGTTTGTGACAGCCCGGGACTGGGATGGGAACAGGGATTGACTTCAAATGGGCATGAAGGTTCTCTTTGGGTTGATGATAATCTTCTAAAACTGTAATGATTGAAGGTGGTAGATACAGAACTCTGTAAATTTACTAACCATCATTAACTTGTGTTCTTAAGTAAACTTTATGATTGATAAATTATTCCTTAATAAAGTTGTTTAAAAAAATAAGAAAGTCTGAATAAGGAAGTCAATGCCTTGCTTCTACCCAGGGGATGAATATAATGTTTCAGAAGAAATGTCAGGATGTGGTTCAATCTTCCTACAGCTACCAGATCATGTGAGATGGCAGTTCTGTGGTTCACCCAAGAAGCAATCCTCACCGGACTTAACAAAGTCTGTGCAGACACAGTGGATTCTCAGCATGGAGCCATACAGTCTTAATGGTTTATTGTACGCATGTGTAGGGAAAATGTGTGCTTCAAAGGCAAACGATAGCAAACATGCTTCCACAGTCCAGATGCTAATTCTATGGGAACTAGTTTACAGCTCTGTACCCCATAGATAACAGAAATGCAGATTGATCTTTCTAGGCATGCACGTGTCTACAGGCACGCAAATTCTATTCTGTCCAACAGATGTTCAGTTAACTTCCCTCCCCCACTGAGGAAGAAGTTCATTTGCCTCCATTGGCACATTCATCACTATATTCCCACTATATGAACGTGTCTGTTCTTTGACTTTTCCTTTGAACCAGTTTTAACATCTGCCTGATTCCCTAATTCTGAGTAAAACGTAATCTTCAACATGCTCATTTTGCTTCTGAATGAGAATCACGATTTTATCTTTTGGGGTAAGTTATCTTTAACATATTGTTTTTAATAGTCTTTATTCTTGAGAGCAGTTTTAGGTTCACAGTAATATTGAGCAGAAGGTACAGAAAGTCCCCACACACCCACCCTGGTCTCCCGCCACTGCAGCCTCCTCCACTATTGACATCAAGCTCAGAGTGATACATTTTTACAATCAATAATTTTTTTTAAATTGGGGTATAGTTGCTTTACGTTATGTTAGTTTCTGCTGTACAACAAAGTGAATCAGCTATATGTATACATATATCCCCTCCCTCTTGGACCTCCCTCCCACCCCACCCCCAATCCCATTCATCTAGGTCACCACAGAGCTCCAAGGTGAGCTCCCTGCGCTATACAGCAGGTTCCCACTAGCTATCTGTTTTACACGTGGCAGTGCACATACATCAATCCCAATATCCCAATTCATTCCCCCCCTCCCCGCCACGTCCACACATCCATTATCTCTGTCTGTGTCTCTATTCCTGTCCTGCAAATAGGTTCATCTGTACCATTTTTCTAGATTCCACATATATGCGTTAATATACAATACTTGTTTTTCTCTTTCTGACTTACTTCACTCTGTATGACAGACTAGGTCCATCCACGTCTCTGCATATGACCCAATTTCGTTCCTTTTCATGGCTGAGTAATATTCCATTGTATATATATACACATCTTCTTTATCCATTCCTCTGTTGATGGACATTTAGGTTGCTTCCATGTCTTGGCTATTGTAAATAGTGTTGCAATGAACAGTGGGGTACATGTGTCTTTTTGAATTATGGTTTCCTCAGGGTATATGCCCAGTAGTGGGATTGCTGGGTCGTATAGTAGTTCTATTTTTAGTTTTTTAAGGAACTTCCATACTGTTCTCCATAGTGGCTGTACCAATTTACATTCCCACCAAGAGTGTAGGAGGGTTCCCTTTTCTCCACACCCTCTCCAGCATTTATTGTTTGTAGATTTTTTTATGATGGCCATTCTGACCACTGTGAGGTGATACCTCCTTGTAGTTTTGATTTGCATTTCTCTGATAATTAGTGATATTGAACCCACACTGAAACATCATTATCTTCCAAAGTCCATATAACACATGCTTTGTAATTATCAATGTTTTTAAATTAATTAATTTATTTTATTTTATTTATTTTTGGCTGCATTGGGTCTTCGTTGCTACACGCGGGCTTTTCTCTAGTTGCAGCGAGCAGGGGCTACTCTTTGTTATGGTATGCGGGCTTATTGCTGTGGCTTCTCTTGTTGCAGAGCATGGGCTCTAGGTGCACAGACTTCAGTAGTTGTGGCATGAGGGCTCAGTAGTTGTGGCTCACAGGCTCTAGAGTGCAGGCTCAGTAGTGGTGCATGGGCTTAGTTGCTCCGTGGTATGTGGGATCTTCCTGGGCCAGGGCTCGAACCTGTGTCCCCTGCATTGGCAGGCGGATTCTTAACCACTGCGCCACCAGGGAAGCCCCTATCAATAAGTTTTTTGTCATCCTCATGAAATCTCAAGATGACCTTTCAAGGAATCAGCCTAGATAGATCCTCTGAAGGAGCAAATTCAGCCTGCCCTTTCAGAATTCTGCCTTAACTCTGTTCATTTCCTCTTTGGTGTGCTACGTGTTGTAATAGGATGGTGCTGACTGAAAAAAATGCACAACCTAAAAGTTGAGAGTTATGTTTTATTTGGCACACAAAACTGAGGACTTTAGCCCGGGACACAGCATCTCAGATCACTCTGAGAAAACCGCTCCAAAGACGCAAGGGGGAGCCAGGATACATAGGAGTTTTTGCAACAAAGACCAGGAAGTTGGAACAGCAGAAGATTACTGTTAATGAAAGAAAACCAGCCATCTCAAGTTAAGGAATGTAGCACTTTTCTATGTATGGGAAGATGCAAGAGACTGGGCTCCCTGAAATCATTCCTTTGATATGCACATCAGCTCTCTGGGGCCAGTATCCTGTAATTTGTCACC